>NW_022681454.1:72455143-74855143 GCF_009764315.1 Trachypithecus francoisi | reverse complement strand
GTGTGAGCTTGTCTTGCTTTCCTTTCTGTTTGCTTGTTTTTAAGCCTCTGAATCCCAGGCTTTTTATCTCTGTCTGGAACACTAGTATGAATTTTCTTTATTCCCTGTGGGGTTTTTTCCTCCATTTTTCTATTGTTAGAGAAAATGTATCTGAACAGGACATTAAATATTTGTTCCAAGTTGTGTCCATCCTCTCCACTTCTACATATTTTCAAAGAGTAGTTGTGTTTATTTCAAACAACCTGACCTTCCCGATACAAGTAGTTATGGACCAAGATGATCCCCTAATAAGTAACAGTCATTTCCTGAGACTTTGGAAGTGGGGCCAAAAACATTATATCTTAGCCTTAATTTTCCAGGATTAATAAATAAATAAATAAATAAACCCAGAAACTGAGTGGATTTCATTTTCTTCTAGGTGAACTAGATGTGAGGAAATCTCATTTGTGCTAAGATACATGTAAGTAGCAATACACAAAAAGAAGCTGTCTATGCCCACGCCACTGCTCCCCTACAGAAACTTCCTAGGTTTCCTTCAGTGCTTTTTGCAGTCAATGGTTCTGACATCTGCCTGAGTGCCATCTGCACTCCTGACTTTATGTTTCACAAGGTACCATGGTATCCTAATCATCAGTAATATAATGGATGCCCCATTAAGCTACTTGCACTTTACTGATTCACAAAATTAAACAGCATTCTCCATTTCCTCTGAAAATCATATTGTATTGACTTCTCATTTCAGTTATGGCTGAGTATTCATGGCTAGTAAGATCCTGTCTCGTATCCCCCACCCACTCCTGGTCCTGCATTTCAGTTCAGTGCTTAACTAGAGTCAGCCTTGTTTGTGCCCCAATATGCCAGCTGATTGTTATTAAGTAGAATTACTCAATTCAACTACCTATTTTGAAAACCAATAGAATTTGAGCACATAATTATAAACAACTGTCATTGCCATAAAAGCGGAATTGAATATTTTGAAAAGAAAGAAAAAAATATTTTCAAAAGTACTGGGGAATTAAGCGTGGGCAAGTTAATTCTAAAAGGTTGAGGAACAAATAATATTCCATTCATATTTGACTTTATATAAATATTTGGCAAACAAATATACACTTTCATATTTAAGTTGAAATAGAATATGTAAGTTTTAAATGTGTTTTTCTCCCACAACTTAAAGTGGATTTTAATTAGTCTACCATTTTCCTAAGCCCTCTTGCATTGTATAATAGCACTTTTACTGACCTCTTATTGCTTAAAGCTGAACTAAAGTGAGTTATTAGTCCCCCTTTCCCCATCAAAAAATCCAAAAGCAAACAAAAAACACACTTTTTTTTTTTTCCCCAAGACAGGGCCTTGCTCTGTTGCCCAGGCTAGAGTTCAGGAGTGGCCTGATCACTACTCTGCTGCCTTGACTTCCTGGGCTCAAGCAATCCTCCTACCTCAGCCTCCCAAGTAGCAGGAACCACAGATGCATGCCACCACATCCGGTTAATTATTTTATTTTATTTTTTTGTAGAGACAAGATATCACATCTCACTATGTTGCCCAGGGTGGTTTCAGATTCTTGGGCTCAAGCAATCCACTGGCCTCAGCCTCCCAAAGTGTTGGGATTACAGACATGAGCCATCCTGATGCAAAAAACAAAAAACAAGAATCAAGCTACTTAATTTTACAATTTATCATGGATTGTCTGATATTTTTGAATAGAGAGGCCAAGGTGAGGCAGAAAACATATTGGGAGGAGGTGTGTTCAGAGGTTCAAGTTTGCTAGGTGAGATTTGTTTGTTTTCTTACAAGAAGTGAATTCACTATTTAAGTAAAGAACATAAACCAGTGTTACAATGTCTCCGTTTATTTTAGTTACTTCTGCATTTATATTTCACCTTTTACTAAAAGGATTTGAGGCGGCTTATAGTAAAAACAATTCACTAAGACTGAACTATTAACAGAGATTGTTGTTATGTAACATTTATTGCACTCCAATTCTATGTTGTATTTGAAAATGCCCTTGTTTTCTAAAGAGATTGTAAACAGCTTGAAAGAAAAGTCAGCTCTATAAAACTGCATATGTATTTTCCTTTTTTCCTTCTATTCACTCTTTAGTAATCTAAAAGAAAAGGAACTTTATGATCGATGTCACAAACCTTCTTAAATCCATGAAGAACTTACCTATAATAATTTTTTAACACATGGTCTGATTTTATTTTGTTTAGATGTGTACACATATATGTGGTTATGAAAGGGAAGGTGACTGCTTTTAAAGATGATTTTGTGATACAGATTTTATTTTTTATGTGTGGCTAGAAGACCTATAAAAATAAAATTCAGGCCGAGAGCAGTGGCTCTCGCCTGTAATCCCAGCACTTTGGGAGGCCGAGGCAGGTGAATCATTTGAGGTCAGGAGTTTGAGAACAGCCTAGCCAACATGGTGAAACCCCGTCTCTACTATAAAATACAAAATTAGCCAGGCGTGGTGGCGGGCACCTGTAATCCCAGCTACTGGGAGGCTGAGGCAGGAGAATCGCTCGAACCCGGGAGGCAGAGGTTGCAGTGAGCCGAGACCACCACTGCACTCCAGCCTGGACAACTGAGAAAGACTCCATCTCAAAAAAATAAATAAATAATAAAAAATAAACAAATTAAAAAATAAAATTCAGAGCTTGTCTCCTTATCAATTTCCTAATTTCAATCTGAAAACGTCATCGCTATTTTTTTTGCCACACTACTCCAAAAATGATGCCAGTTTTATAGCTATAAATCTTTTTGTTCAGTTTTCTGCAATCATTTCAAGGCTATAAAAATTCAACCACATTACTTATGGGTCTAATTTACTGACTCTGTAAATCTGCCCAAATGCTTGATTGACAACAGTGAATTCACTAATTTCTGGCAGATATTTTATATGAAAGGGTAAGCTCAGGTCTCCTATTCTTGGATGAGGTCACTGTGAAAACCCTATACATACTTTAATCTGAGCTCCAATAGTGGCAATCTTGTCGTGCCCCTTAGTGTCCAGTAGAACCAAAAGAGATTGATTTCATATGATTTCTGTAGTCATTACAAGTGTCCAATCTCTGCTGTAAAAGAGAGAAAAATATCAGAATTTTACATTTATTTTGGCCCTTGAGTCTAGTTCTGTTGAATCCTCAAAAATATCCAGTGTTTAGATATGATTGATCAAAATAAAGAAAACTGTTTTATTAAATATTTGATGCAATTGTGAGATTTTCAAAAACCGAATACAAACACAGAGTAGCAAATATCTATTTTGCCTAATAAAATGTCTTTTTAAAAAAAAATTTGTAGAGGTTCATTATAGTTCTGATCTGCTCATTCCATTACGGAAATTATTAAAGATCGCTTTGGGATGTGGCCAAAGTAATGAAGTGCTCAGAGTAATAAATGTCATTCTTACAAATAATGGCTTCTGAGTAGCCATTTTAAATATTAAACCATTTACACTTATCTTTTTGCATACTTATGATTTAGGGAAAGGTACTTTCTACTTATTGTGTGTCCTCTTCTGCATTTGTATGAATACATGTTTACCTGTACGTTTATTTGTGCAGGGCATTGACACTGTAACCCAGTCATTCAGGTTGATTCTAATTCTATCAATGTGCATTTGAATTAGGAACGAATAAATATTACTAAAATGTAGCTAATGTCATACTTCTGATAGCCTTCTTTAATGTATTCTATTTAATTATCTTCAGGTCTTGGCCAAAAGGTCATATCCAAATAGACAAAGTATATATTTCATGGGAGCAGGGACCCATAAATGTTTTGCCAGCTTTTCTATGCCCCCAGTTTCAAGGAGGGTGTCTGGGGTATATTTTGGTCTTAAAGGAGCAAAATCCATAGTAAGTATGCCTGAGTGGGAATCTGGTATTGCTACTTGCTTACTGTGTGATGTGTGGCAGGTTATTCGCTGGTTCATGCTTTAGTTTCTAAAAAGAAAAGATAATAGATATGTTTTCCCTTGTACATGTAAGTAGGCTGTATCTACTCCGCTTTTTAGAATTAGTTCAGTTCCAGCAAAATGCTACATGCTTGATTAATTAGATAAGAAACTCAATCTTTTCATTTCCTCCCTCCAATCCATAGCCCATTTGAAAATGTTCCATTGAAATTGACCTCAAATCCTTTTCACGAATACTTCAATAAATGATCTTCTTATTTAGTGTGGGTTTTGTATCACCCTTATTTTTAAAATTTTAATGTCCTCCTAGTAGTATAAAAGTAGTTGGATCTTTTGAATCAAATTGTGTGTATATTTGCACTTGTACATGTGCATATGTGTGTGTATTTGTGTCATATATGGGAGATGAAAAACAGTGACTGTAGTTTGTATGATGTAACAATGCTTTCCCTTTTTCTAAAATCAAGATGGGCATCTATCTGCTCCAACAAAATATCTTAATATCTTACATTTACTTGACTTTCTGAATGCAAACTCACATAATACACATTATTCCTCAAAAAGATATTTAAAAATCATACCTTAATAGAAAGAAGCAGTATATATTGCCTTCTGAATTAAAATATAAGCACTTTTTTGTTCTTTCTTTTAATTTTATAGCATTCTCTGTTTTTCTGTAATTGAAATATTTCTATGCCAGTTAGAATGGTGATCATTAAAAAGTCAGGAAACAACAGATGCTGGAGATGATGTGGAGAAATAGGAACGCTTTTACATTGTTGGTGGGAGTATAAACTAGTTCAACTATTGTGGAAGACAGTGTGGCAATTTCTCAAGGATCTAGAACTAGAAATACCATTTGACCCAGTGATCCCATCGCTGGGTATATACCCAAAGGATCATAAATCCTTGTACTATAAAGACACATGCATATGTATGTTTATTGCAGCACTATTCACGATAGCAGACTTGGAACCAACTCAAATGTCCCTCAATAATAGACTGGATTAAGAAAATGTGGCACATATACCATACACCATGGAATACTATGCAGTCATAAAAAAGGATGAGTTCATGTCCTTTGTAGGGACATGGATGAAGCTGCAAACCATCATTCTTAGCAAACTATCACAAGGACAAGAAACCAAATGCCGCATGTTCTCACTCATAGATGGGAACTGAACAATGAGAACACATGGACACAGGGTGGGGAACATCACACACTGGGGCCTGTCTGGGGTGGAGGGCTGGGGGAGGGATAGCGTTGGGAGAAATACCTAATGTAAATGACAAGTTGATGGGTGCAGCAAACCAACATGGCACATGTATACCTATGTAACAAATCTGCATGTTGTACACATGTACCCTAGAACTTAAAAGTACAATAAAAAAAAGAAATATTTCTCAGAGGGGCTCTGTGTAAATTTAGTTTTAAAGGATGAAGAGAGACTAACCATGTAAAGGAATAAAGATGAAGAGGGAAGGATGCATGACTGTATGGGTGAGATGAAATCTCCTAAATTGCAGTGAGACAAATTGGTCATGGTTTCACTTCCCTGCTGTGGAGTCCTGGTGATGGGGTGGCATTTATCTACATAGGCCCTCCTAATAATGGTTCCATCAACATTATTGGCAATCAAAGGTTGAAGAGTTCACCAAAGTTAGAGACTGAAAAGTATCCATTAGATTTGACTATAAAGAGATTACTAGAGCCCATGCAATGGAGTGGTATGAGTGTTGTACTATTATTTGAACCTGATGGCAGAGGAGTAAGAGGTCAATGGGCAATAAACTCATGGTGACAGTACATAGAGATTCTTGCTATAAAAATGATGATCTATGGACCATGGCATCAACCCCATCTAGGAGATACTTGTAAATGTAGAATCTCAGATACCTCCTCACAACTACTGCATCAAACTCTGCACTGTAACAACGTATTCATATGATTGCTCAGAACATTAAAGTTTGAGAAGCATTGGTGTAGACATCCATTTTTAAAAGACTGCTTACAAAACAAGAGACAAAAATAAGGCAGTAGCTTAGAGGAAGATAGATAATTTGTGAATTTTATTATTACTATAAAATAGATTGGGTATATGGAAAATGAAGATGGATAAGGTTTAAAGTGTATGATTTACAGGTAAGAGCAAATCAAATTTTAACCTAATTTGTTATTCTCAGTGTATAGATTTGGAAAACAAATTTCAGAGAGGTTAAGATATAATGTTTTGTCAAAGTTATACAATAGAATGGATAACCATATTCAAATGTGAGTCTGCCTGTCTCCAAAGCTTATGCCCCCTTTTCCTGATTAGGTTGATTGTTAATGAGAATAAATATACTTAATTAAGCAACAAATAAAAGCTATGGCAGTTGTAATTTTTAATTTTTGTATTATAATTTATGGTACCAAAAGGTGTAAGATTTACTTAATTTATTCATTTCCCAGTAATTTTATCTAGCAAATTTAGTAAATTTGGCTGATAAAATAATCAACAGCAATTTTCAGAAAATATTTTGTGAAATGATGGACTGACAACAGATACAGATACAATTGCTACCTATACGGACAGGAGACAGGGAAATACTGGATAGAAGGCTGCAGTTCCCTTGGCAAAGGCTCCATTCTAAAGCCTGAAGACCAGTGGCTCTAAATGAGGACAGGCATTTCTGTTTTTGCTCCCAAAAAGTTACCTTACGGCTTGCTATGCCACCTATCCTGTCCCCATATAAAGCTCAAACCCCAAGCTCCAGAAGAGACCCACAAACAAGGAGACAAGGAGGCAAACAGACCAGCACAGCGGACCAGCAGATCAGTGGACCAGTGATATTGAAACCATGTGTCATTGAAAGACAGAGAAGAGCTGAGGGGAGTTCAGCTGTGGGTGGTCAGTCAGAGAAGAGTGGGGCCGCTGGGAGGCCCAGCTCCAGGGGAAGGTCACTTCCCAATCCATCCCCTATTTAAGCTCCCCATCCATCTCACTGAGAGCCACCTCCACCATTCAGTAAAAGCTTGCACTCATCCTTTGAGTCCGTGTGTGATCAGATTCTTTTGGAACATTGAGCAAGAGCTGGGATACAGAACACTGTCACACTGGCCCTCTACCCTTGCCATAAGGCAGAGGGTGCACTGAGCTAATTAACACACAAGTCATCTGCAGATGGTAAAGCTAAAAGAGTATACTGTAACACACGCCCACTTGGGCTTTGGGAGTTGCAGACACCCTCTCCTAGATCCTGCCCTGAGGCTGGAGCCCAAAAGCACTTGCCTTGGTTCCTGCACCTGCCCATCTGTGTGCTCCCCATCCCATAAAGGGTATGAGATGCGGGGCAATCCAACAGGCAAGTTGCACCCCTGTCACACGTCTTGCCAGGTGAATCAGGGAACTCTCCCATTTCACTACTGTAGTTGCTACTATTTTTGGAAGCTAAATATTGTGAAAAACTTGAATTAAAATGTAATTTTAGGCTGGGTGCAATGGCTTAGGCCTGTAATTCCAGCACTCTGGGAGGCCGAGGAGGGTGGCTCACTTGAGGCCAGGAGTTCAAGACCAGCCAGGGCAACATGGTGAAACCCTGTCTCTACTAAAAATACAAAAATTAGCCAGGCATGGTGGTGTGTGCTTGTAATCCCAGCTACTTGGGAGGTGGAGGCATGAGAACCACTTGTACCTGGGAGGCAGAGGTTGCAATGAGCAGATATCCCACTAGTACACTCCAGCCTGGGTGACAGAGTGAGACTCCATCTCAAAAAGAAAAAAAAAAAAAGTAATTTTATACACATACATTCAGTCTCCCACCGGGAAGTTGATGGATACCATGGTTTCTAATCCTAGATAATTTTCATGGTTGAGGCACTCTATCCTTTAGCCACAAAGCTAACTACTCTTTAAGAAGTACCCTTATTTTTTTTTTTTAATTTTTTAATCATTATTTTATTTATTTATTTATTTATTTTTTATTATACTTTATGTTCTAGGGTACATGTGTACAATGTGCAGGTTTGTTACATATGTATACATGTGCCATGTTGGTGTGCTGCACCCATTAACTCGTCATTTACCTTAGGTATATCTCCTAATGCTATCCCTCCCCCCTCCCTGCCACCCCTCACAATAGGACCTGGTGTGTGATAATCCCCTTCCTGTGTCCAAGCGATCTCATTGTTCAATTCCCACCTATGAGTGATAACATGTGGTGTTTGGTTTTCTGTTCTTGCGATAGTTTGCTGAGAATGATGGTTTCCAGCTGCATCCATGTCCCTACAAAGGACACAAACTCATCCTTTTTTATGGCTGCATAGTATTCCATGGTGTATATGTGCCACATTTTCTTAATCCAGTCTGTCAGTGATGGACATTTGGGTTGATTCCAAGTCTTTGCTATTGTGAATAGTGCCGCAATAAACATATGTGTGCATGTGTCTTTATAGCAGCATGATTTATAATCCTTTGAGTATATACCCAGCAATGGGATGGCTGGGTCAAGTGGTATTTCTAGTTCCAGATCCTTGAGGAATCGCCACACTGTCTTCCACAATGGTTGAACTAGTTTACAGTCCCACCAACAGTGTAAAAGTATTCCTGTTTCTCCACATCCTCTCCAGCACCTGTTGTTTCCTGACTTTTTAATGATTGCCATTCTAACTGGTGTGAGATGGTATCTCATTGTGGTTTTGATTTGCATTCCTCTGAGAGCGAGTGATGATTAGCATTTTTTCTTGTGTCTGTTGGCTGCATAAATGTCTTCTTTTGAGAAGTGTCTATTCATATCTTTTTCCAGCTTTTTGTTGGGTTGTTTTTTTCTTATAAATTTGTTTGAGTTCTTTGTAGGTTCTGGATATTAGCCCTTTGTCAGATGAGTAGATTGCAAAAATTTTCTCCCATTCTGTAGGTTGCCTGTTCATTCTGATGGTAGTTTCTTTGCTGTGCAGAAGCTCTGTAGTTTAATTAGATCCCATTTGTCAATTTTGGCTTTTGTTGCCATTGCTTTTGGTGTTTTAGACATGAATTCCTTGCCCATGCATATGTCCTGAATGGTATTGCCTAGGTTTTCTTCTAAGGTTTTTATGGTTGCAGCATTGTTTAAGTGAAAGTTGGAACAACTCAAATGTCATCAAAGGAGTCATGATTTGTCACTGCCAATCTTTCCAGTCTCATCTCAAGCATTTGCCCCATCTCATTAATCTCTAGTCCAACTAGCCTGATTGCAGTTTCTGAATTGCACCGTCCTCTTTCTTATTTTATGATTCTGTGCATACCTAGAAATCACTCTCCTCCCATCCCATCTACCTAACTTGGTCATTTCTTAAAACTCAACTTTATGTCATTTTCTGGGAGACATTTTCTCTGACCCTGTGCCTTGACTAATAGGATCTCCCTGCAATTATCATTGGGATCACTCATCACGATTATATAATAATGGCAGTAACACTAGCTAACTCTTTTACAGCATGTACTATTGCCAAGCACAGTTCTAATAACCCTGTGAAACAGAAACAATTCTCATTCCCATTCTACAGATGAGAAAACAGAGATACAAAGTCCTTCAACTAGAAAGTAGCGGATTCAAACCCAGGCACTCCGGCTCCAATATCTGTGGCTTGTATTTTCTGTTTGAAATCTGTAGGTGCTACAGGGCAGATCCTCTGCTGCAGGCTCAGTACTGTTCACTACTGTATCTCCAGCACCTGGCAAACTGCTTGCCACATAGCAGATTCTCGAAAAGTGTGTTAAATGAATGAATGAATGAGTGAAGCTGTTGAATTAATCCATATAATGGATGTTTTATGGCAGTCAAAAACAAGTCAGATATATGTGTACTGATATAAAATGATGTCCAAGATACATTATTGAGAAAAAAAAAAAAAGCAAATTACAAATCAAATATGTGGGATCAATTTTGTGGGAAAAGTAAATATTAAGATACATATACAGAAAAATAATTAGGAGGTAGGTTTACAAGCATTAACAATGTTATTTCTTGAGGGAATTTCACTTCTATACTATATATTTCTGTAGTTGTTGTTTCCTCTTCCTTTATTAACAGTATGTATTACTTTATAAGCAGAAAAATTTTGAAAATAATTTTTAAAGAGCAAATTCAGAAACATAAGGAAATTATTTTGTAAAATGAGAGATTTTGCAGTGCCTTAGGTTAATTATTCTCTACCCTTGCTTGTTCCTTAAGCAAAGACCTCTGGGCTTGCATCCTCTCTAGGCAGGCCTGGGCTTGGTTTTGCACACAGGACCTGGGGTTTTTTTGCTAGACTCCAGGCTGCCACAGGCATGACACAAAGCAATAAGCTTTTTATGCGGGCTGACCCTCATGGCTAAAATATCAACAGGGAGTGGGGGTAAATACAGAAATGACTTACTTTCCTTGCTATTTTGCATTTCCTGGTGAAGATAGTCTTCAAATTCCTGGCGCTTATTAGGATTCAACATAAATCTGCGGTACTTGCAAAAGCTCCTGATAAAGCTGATCATTCTCAGCCAGCCTTTCTGGGATTCCTGTAGGTAAGCTGACACTATCTTTGAGGGCTTCCTAGACGAAATTTGTACTTCACTTTGCACTTCCACCTCCTCAGGGCGAGGTGGGAACAGGTCTTGATAATCTTTAAACCACTTTTCTTCTATAGATTTCATAATATATCCCTGGAGAATTAATAGTGTGGTTGTGGTGACATGACGCGTGGGAGTGATTTCTTTGATAATAGGGGCATCACACTGCAGCATTTCTTCAGGAGAGAGTCGGCCTTGGAAGAAAGTCTTGATTACGTTTTCTATGAGAGACTTGCAAATCTTTTCATTGGTCTCTATACTGATCTTCTGTACAGCTATGAGGAATTGCAATGGGCTTTCAGCCTTCCGTTCTTTGAGGAACTCCCTGAAGAACTCCAAGTGCTGTGTATTTAAGAGGACTTCTGTCAAGTTTCTGGGTCTCATTGATGGCTTCCTTACAAGAGCTTTTTTGAGGAAGGACATTTTCCTATTTGAGCGTGAAAATATCTTTGGTTCCTTGATAATTTCCACTTTAAAATCTTTAGTCCCAGCTACTTGGTGGGCAGAGGCAGGAGGATCACTTGAGCCCAGGAAGTTGAGATTGCAGTGAGCCATGTTTGTACCACTGCACTCCAGTCTGTAATCCCAGCTACTCTGGAGGCTGAGACAGGAGAATTGCTTGAACCTGGGAGGTGGAGGTTGCAGTGAGCTGAGATTGCACCACTGCACTCCAGCCTGGGTGACAGAGCAAGACCTTGTCTCACTGAGGAACAACTCTGAAGGGCCACACTGGCATCAGAGCTTCTCATGGCATCTGCTGAGGCCTGTTGTAATTGCTCCACAGCTGAACCTCTCCCCAGTCCTGCCTTCCTCACTCTCTTATAGGTATTATTCCCGACAGCACTCCTTAACAAACATCCCTTCACAAATCTCAGCCTCCAGGTAACTTGACAGAAGAAGAATCCACAATATTGAAAACCCCAGAGTGATAACTAGATAAGAAAGTAGAAATGAACAATCTTGACCATCATCACTTCATTCATTTACGATTACATCTTATTTTCATGATGCCCTTCTATGGTTTTGTAGGAGAAAAAAGACATAGTCATTACCCCCTAACCACCTCTCCATTTCCAACAAAGCACGGTTTCTCCTTTGGCTTATGTTCCTTAAGGAACATAAGATTACAGATGTTCTCTTAGATTTGAAAAAACTAGTTGCCTCGTTTATCCCTGATTTTATTTTATTTTTTTATTTTTATTTTTATTTTTTATTATACTTTAAGTTCTAGGGTACATGTGCATAACGTTTATATCATGTATAACTCCCCAATGCAATCCCTCCCTCCTCCCCCATCCCCATGATAGGCCCCAGTGTGTGATGTTCCCCTTCCCGAGTCCAAGTGATCTCATTGTTCAGTTCCCACCTATGAGTGAGAACATGCGGTGTTTGGTTTTCTCTTCTTGTGATAGTTTGCTAAGAATGATGGTTTCCAGCTGCATCCATGTCCCTACAAAGGACGCAAACTCATCCTTTTTGATGGCTGCATAGTATTCCATGGTGTATATATGCCACATTTTCTTAATCCAGTCTGTCACAGATGGACATTTGGGTTGATTCCAAGTCTTTGCTATTGTGAATAGTGCCGCAATAAACATACGTGTGCATGTGTCTTTGTAGTAGAGTAATTTATAATCCTTTGGGTATATACCCAGTAGTGGGATGGCTGGGTCATATGGTACATCTAGTTCTAGATCCTTGAGGAATCGCCATACTGTTTTTCAGGAGAGAGTCGGCCTTGGAAGAAAGTCTTGATTACGTTTTCTATGAGAGACTTGCAAATCAAATAATGGTTGAACTAGTTTACAATCCCACCAACAGTGTAAAAGTGTTCCTATTTCTCCACATCCTCTCCAGCACCTGTTGTTTCCTGACTTCTTAATGATTGCCATTCTAACTGGTGTGAGATGGTATCTCATTGTGGTTTTGATTTGCATTTCTCTGATGGCGAGTGATGATGAGCATTTTTTCATGTGTCTGTTGGCTGTATGGATGTCTTCTTTTGAGAAATGTCTGTTCATATCCTTTCCCCACTTTTTGATGGGGTTGTTTGTTTTCTTCTTGTATATCTGTTTGAGTTCTTGTAGATTCTGAATATTAGCCCTTTGTCAGATGAGTAGGTTGCAAAAATTTTCTCCCATTCTGTAGGTTGCCTGTTCACTCTGATGGTAGTTTCTTTTGCTGTGCAAAAGCTCTTTAGTTTAATTAGATCCCATGTGTCAATTTTTGCTTTTGCTGCCGTTGCTTTTGGTGTTTTAGACATGAAGTCCTTGCCCATGCCTATGTCCTGAATGGTACTACCTAGATTTTCTTCTAGGGTTTTTATGGTATTAGGTCTAACATTTAAGTCTCTAATCCATCTTGAATTAATTTCGTATAAGGGGTAAGGAAAGGATCCAGTTTCAGCTTTCTACTTATGGCTAGCCAATTTTCCCAGCACCATTTATTAAATAGGGAATCCTTTCCCTATTTCTTGTTTCTCTCAGGTTTGTCAAAGATCAGATGGCTGTAGATGTGTGGTATTATTTCTGAGGACTCTGTTCTGTTCCATTGGTCTATTTTTCTGTTGTGGTACCAGTACCATGCTGTTTTGGTTACTGTAGCCTTGTAGTATAGTTTGAAGTCAGGTAGCGTGACGCCTCCAGCTTTGTCCTTTTGACCTAGGATTGTCTTGGCAATGCGGGCTCTTTTTTGGTTCCATATGAACTTTAAAGCAGTTTTTTCCAATTCTGTGAAGAAAGTCATTGGTAGCTTGATGGGGATGGCATTGAATCTATAAATAATCTTGGGCAGTATGGCCATTTTCACGATATTGATTCTTCCTATCCATGAGCATGGTATGTTCTTCCATTTGTTTGTGTCCTCTTTGATTTCACTGAGCAGTGGTTTGTAGTTCTCCTTGAAGAGGTCCTTTACATCTCTTGTAAGCTGGATTCCTAGGTATTTTATTCTCTTTGAAGCAATTGTGAATGGAAGTTGATTCCTGATTTGGCTCTCTGCTTGTCTGTTACTGGTGTATAAGAATGCTTGTGATTTTTGCACATTAATTTTGTATCCTGAGACTTTGCTGAAGTTGCTTATCAGCTTAAGGAGATTTTGGGCTGAGACGATGGGGTTTTCTAAATATACAATCATGTCATCTGCAAACAGGGACAATTTGACTTCTTGTTTTCCTAACTGGATACCCTTGATTTCTTTCTCTTGCCTGATTGCCCTAGCCAGAACTTCCAACACTATGTTGAATAGGAGTGGTGAGATAGGGCATCCCTGTCTCGTGCCAGTTTTCAAAGGGAATTTTTCCAGTTTTTGCACATTCAGTATGATATTAGCTGTGGGTTTGTCGTAAATAGCTCTTATTATTTTGAGGTACATTCCATCAATACCGAATTTATTGAGCGTTTTTAGCATGAAGGGCTGTTGAATTTTGTCAAAAGCCTTTTCTGCATCTATTGAGATAATCATGTGGTTCTTGTCTTTGGTTCTGTTTATATGCTGGATTACGTTTATTGATTTGCGAATGTTGAACCAGCCTTGCATCCCAGGGATGAAGCCCAGTTGATCATGGTGGATAAGCTTTTTGATGTGCTGCTGAATCCGGTTTGCCAGCATTTTATTGAGAATTTTTGCATCGATGTTCATCAGGGATATTGGTCTAAAATTCTCTTTTTTTTGTGTGTCTCTGCCAGGCTTTGGTATCAGGATGATGTTGGCCTCATAAAATGAGTTAGGGAGGATTCCCTCTTTTTCTATTGATTGGAATAGTTTCAGAAGGAATGGTACCAGCTCCTCCTTGTACCTCTGGTAGAATTCAGCTGTGAATCCATCTGGTCCTGGACTTTTTTTGGTGGGTAGGCTATTAATTGTTGCCTCAATTTCAGAGCCTGTTATTGGTCTATTCAGGGATTCAACTTCTTCCTGGTTCAGTCTTGGGAGAGTGTAAGTGTCCAAGAAATTATCCATTTCTTCTAGATTTTCTAGTTGATTTGCGTAGAGGCATTTATAGTATTCTCTGATGGTTGTTTGTATTTCTGTGGGGTCGGTGGTGATATCCCCTTTATCCTTTTTTATTGTGTCTATTTGATTCCTCTCTATTTTCTTCTTTATTAGTCTTGCTAGTGGTCTGTCAATTTTGTTGATCTTTTCAAAAAACCAACTCCTGAATTCATTGATTTTTTGGAGGGTTTTTTGTGACTCTATCTCCTTCAGTTCTGTTCTGATCTTAGTTATTTCTTGCCTTCTGCTAGCTTTTGAATGTGTTTGCTCTTGCCTCTCTAGTTCTTTTAATTGTGATGTTAGAGTGTCCATTTTAGATCTTTCCTGCTTTCTCTTGTGGGCATTTAGTGCTATAAATTTCCCTCTACACACTGCTTTAAATGTGTCCCAGAGATTCTGGTATGTTGTATCTTTGTTCTCATTGGTTTCAGAGAACATCTTTATTTCTGCTTTCATTTCGTTATGTACCCAGTAGTCATTCAGGAGCAGGTTGTTCAGTTTCCATGTAGTTGAGCGGTTTTGATTGAGTTTCTTAGTCCTGAGTTCTAGTTTGATTGCACTGTGGTCTGAGAGACAGTTTGTTATAATTTCTGTTCTTGTACATTTGCTGAGGAGTGCTTTACTTCCAATTATGTGGTCAATTTTGGAATAAGTGCGATGTGGTGCTGAGAAGAATGTATATTCTGTTGATTGGGGTGGAGAGTTCTATAGATGTCTATTAGGTCCGCTTGGTGCAGAGTTGAGTTCAATTCCTGGATATCCTTGTTAACTTTCTGTCTCGTTGATCTGTCTAATGTTGACAGTGGAGTGTTGAAATCTCCCATTATTATTGTATGGGAGTCTAAGTTCTTTGTAGGTCTCTAAGGACTTGCTTTATGAATCTGGGTGCTCCTGTATTGGGTGCATATATATTTAGGAGAGTTAGCTCTTCCTGTTGAATTGATCCCTTCACCATTATGTAATGGCCTTCTTTGTCTCTTTTGATCTTTGATGGTTTAAAGTCTGTTTTATCAGAGACTAGGATTGCAACCCCTGCTTTTTTTTGTTCTCCATTTGCTTGGTAGATCTTCCTCCATCCCTTTATTTTGAGCCTATGTATGTCTCTGCATGTGAGATGGGTCTCCTGAATACAGCAGACTGATGGGTCTTGACTCTTGATCCAGTTTGCCAGTCTGTGTCTTTTAATTGGAGCATTTAGTCCATTTACTTTTAAGGTTAATATTGTTATGTGTGAACTTGATCCTGTCATTATGATATTAACTGGTTATTTTGCTCGTTAGTTGATGCAGTTTCTTCCTAGCCTCGATGGTCTTTACATTTTGGCATGTTTTTGTAATGGCTGGTACCGGTTGCTCCTTTCCATGTTTAGGGCTTCCTTCAGGGTCTCTTGTAAGGCAGGCCTGGTGGTGACAAAATCTCTAAGCATTTGCTTATCTGTAAAGGATTTTCTTTCTCCTTCACTGATGAAACTTAGTTTGGCTGGATATGAAATTCTGGGTTTAAAATTCTTTAAGAACGTTGAATATTGGCCCCCACTCTCTTCTGGCTTGTAGAGTTTCTGCCGAAAGATCTGCTGTTAGTCTGATGGGCTTCCCTTTGTGGGTAACCCGACCTTTCTCTCTGGCTGCCCTTAAGATTTTTTCCTTCATTTCCACTTTGGTGAATCTGGCAATTATGTGTCTTGGAGTTGCTCTTCTGGAGGAGTATCTTTGTGGCATTCTCTGTATTTCCTGAATTTGAATGTTGGCCTGCCCTACTAGGTTGGGGAAGTTCTCCTGGATGATATCCTGAAGAGTGTTTTCCAACTTGGTTCCATTTTCCCCCTCACTTTCAGGCACCCCAATCAGACGTAGATTTGGTCTTTTTACATAATCCCATACTTCTTGCAGGCTTTGTTCATTTCTTTTTCTTCTTTTTTCTTTTGGTTTCTCTTCTTGCTTCATTTCATTCATTTGATCCTCAATCGCTGATACTCTTTCTTCCAGTTGATCGAGTCGGTTACTGAAGCTTGTGCATTTGTCACGTATTTCTCGTGTCATGGTTTTCATCTCTGTCATTTCGTTTATGATCTTCTCTGCATTAATTAGTCTAGCTGTCAATTCTTCCACTCTTTTTTCAAGATTTTTAGTTTCTTTGCGCTGGGTACGTAATTCCTCCTTTAGCTCTGAGAAGTTTGATGGTCTGAAGCCTTCTTCTCTCATCTCGTCAAAGTCATTCTCTGACCAGCTTTGATCCATTGCTGGCGATGGGCTGCGCTCCTTTGCAGGGGGAGATGCGCTCTTATTTTTTGAATTTCCAGCTTTTCTGCCCTGCTTCTTCCCCATCTTTGTGGTTTTATCTGTCTCTGGTCTTTGATGACGGTGACGTACTGATGGGGTTTTGGTAGAGGTGTCTTTCCTGTTTGCTAGTTTTCCGTCTGACAGTCAGAAGGACTGTCTGTTGGTCTGTTGGAGATTGCTTGAGGTCCACTCCAGACCCTGTTTGCCTGGGTATCAGCAGCAGAGGTTGCCGAAGATAGAGTATTGCTGAACAACGAGTGTACCTGTCTGATTCTTCCTTTGGAAGTTTCCTCTCAGGGATGACTTCACCCTGTGAGGTGTGGGGTATCAGACTGCCCCTAGTGGGGGATGTCTCCCAGCTAGGCTACTCAGGGGTCAGGGACCCACCTGAGCAGACAGTCTGTCCTTTCTCGGATCTCAACCTCCACGTTGGGAGATCCACGGCTCTCCCCAAAGCTGTCAGACAGAGTCGTTCGCCTCTGCACCGGCCCCCGCTGCTTTCCCTATTGGACCTCAGCTGTGGGCTGTCCCCAGAGGTGGAGTCTACAGAGACAGACAGGTTTCCTTGAGCTGCTGTGAGCTCCACCCAGTTCGAGCTTCCCAGCTGCTTTGTTTACCTACTTAAGCCTCGGCAATGGCGGGCGCCCCTCCCCCAGCCTCACTGCTGCCTTGTGGATCGATCCCCACAGACTGCTGTGTTAGCAGTGAGGGAGGCTCCGTGGGCGTGGGACCCTCCCGGCCAGGTGTGGGATATATTCTCCTGGTGTGCCTGTTTCCTTAAAGCGCAGTATTGGGGTGGGAGTTACCCGATTTTCCAGGTGTTGTGTGTCTCAGTTCCCCTGGCTAGGAAAACGGATTTCCTTCCCCCTTGCGCTTCCAGGTGAGGTGATGCCTCACCCTGCTTCAGCTCACGCTGGTCAGGCTGCAGCAGCTGACCAGCACCGATTGTCCGGCACTCCCTAGAGAGATGACCCCAGTACCTCAGTTGAAAATGCAGAAATCACGGGTCTTCTGTGTCACTCGCGCTGGGAGTTGGAGACTGGAGCTGTTCCTATTCGGCCATCTTGCTCGGCCCCCGTCTAAGAAGTACCCTTAGCTAAAGGGGTAATTTCTCATTGGGAAGCTGCCACTCAGTGACTACAGGGTTACAAAGACCTAGTCCCGTTACTTCAGTTTGGTATAATATGGAAAGCATCTGATCTTCCAATGCCATGTTGGATCAGCTGGGGCCTCTGTTACAATTGCACTGCATTCCAATTCAACAGTCTGGGACAAGAGAAAAATTATTGGATTTCTTTAGGGAAGATGTTTCATCATTTTGGTTTTTAATCTTTACTGAGCTTGAGGCAGACAACAAACTTAAATTCACATTTTTGGCATTTGCATGTCTTTGTTGTGGAATGGTTATGGGAGATTAAATAAATTATAAAAATGATATTTTAACAACTTTATCCTCTTATATCTTATCTTAAGATAAAGTTCCAAAAGTTTGTGTTTCCTGACATCTCAGCTGTTATAAGGTTGGACATAGCTCTCTAATTCAAAGGATTAAGTTGGTTTAAACAGAAAAAAGTCGGGTTTGCTTTTCTTTCACAAATTGCCATGGGAACAAGAGTGCTGCAAAGCTATTATAACTCTCTTCTGAGGCATTCAAAAAATTTAGAATATCTCAAATAATGACATTCAAAACCTCCCAAGCATGATTATCTAGAATATTAAGGTTAGAAAACTGGGCTATTTTATAGTTAAGTACTGTTCCAAATATTTCAGTGGTACTAAATTAACAAATCATGACTTCATTTGGAAGAACATTTCAATTAGTGGTATTTTCTAAAAGCCTTAATTAGCATAGACTATGTATGGCTGAAATGTAGCAAGTCCAAAGATAAG
This sequence comes from Trachypithecus francoisi, assembly GCF_009764315.1. Classification (NCBI taxonomy): domain Eukaryota; kingdom Metazoa; phylum Chordata; class Mammalia; order Primates; family Cercopithecidae; genus Trachypithecus; species Trachypithecus francoisi. The sequence continues at coordinate 74,836,496 of NW_022681454.1, read as the reverse complement.
ATAACAAAGCACTACGTGGGGCAAAACACTAGCAATATAACAACTTTTCCTATGGTCACACAAGCATTAAAAACTTATTTTGGAAAAGAAGCCCATTGAAACGTTTTTTCACTTTTGCTGCCACTGCTTAACAGGAGAACTAAAATTAGGTCTTTTTTTTTTTTTTTTTCTTTCAGGATGAACACAAATTTTATAATTTTCACCAGCTTTGTTGCTACTGCTGTCATAATAAAAATTCTATGGCAAGTGTTTTTTTTTTTTTTTTAATTGAGATATATTCATGTTTATTCTTACTTTAACTTCAATGTTGCTGAGATCAATGTCACTTAAGATGAATAGAGAGACAGATTTTATAACAACAACAAAAAATCAAAGCTGTTTCTTTTAACTATCCTTTTTATATTTAGACAAAATAGCTGCTATTGATTGAATGTGTGTCCCCCAGCAAATTCATATGTTGAAACCCTACTTTTTGATATGATGATGTTACAAGGTAGGATTTTTCAGAAGTAATTAGGATTAGATGAGGTCATGTGGGTGGCACACTCATGAATGGGATTAGTGTCCCTATAAAAGAGATTCCAGAGAGCTCCTTTGCCCCTTCTACCACATGAGGGCACAGTTCATATCTCTATGAACCAGTGAATGGTCCCTCACCAGATGTCAAGTCTGTTGGTGCCTTGATCTTAGACTTTCCAGTCTCTAGAACTGTGTAAAAAGAGAAACAAAAATAAATTTCTGTTTTTATACGTGATTTTTATAAGCCACTCAGTTTGTGGTATTTTGTTTAACAGACTAAGGCAATGACTATCTGAATACAATTCAAACGTCATGAAGCAAACATTCTTTCACGCAACCTTGATTTTTCTATTAATTAACCGGCTAGTTTTATTATTATCTTCCCTTGTTATTTTGTGAATATTTAAAGTTATTACCCTATCTTTAATAATCCATTGTGGACTATACTTTCAGTTTCCCAGTGCATAGGTAATATATATCTTCCTATTCAACTATAACAAAATGTATTATTTTTCTAATGATTTTAACACATTCTCTGACTTATGAGAAAGAATATCTGTTTCTCCTAAGTCAAAACTATATGTTATCTCTTTCTTAAAACTTTCACTTTTTCTCCCTAACCAGGGCGAGGTTCCTTCTGCCTTAAGAATATCCATCTAAATGTTTGGTTATTCATTCTTACTGTACTGATCACAAATATTTCCTACAATGTTGCATCTTCCTCAGAGACAGTAACTGCAATTGTTTACAATACTGTAGATAAACTGTAACTGAAGGGTGCAGGGAAATCAGTCAGAAGAAACATAATATAAAATGTAACCGCATGATTTATTTTATTTTGTCCTTAAAAGGGGAATAAATGCGTGAGGATAATTACACTTTCACCAATTAAAAAAGCTTGCATAAAAATAATTTTCACTTAATAGGAAATGCTTCAGAATAGATACCTCATTGTTAGAAAAAGCTATTTCTGAGGTTTTTTTTTTTTTTTAATCACAATCCAATTATTGTAAAAGACAATGTTGAAAACATTTTTATTATTTTTCTTCCTTCAAAACCTGAGACAGGGAAAACTTTGTGGCTGTACTTTAATTTTATTGCTACTGAATCTTTCCTAAAAATGAACTGGCAGATGCCATTAGTAGGTTAATTGATTTAATAATGTTTCTATGAACAAGCTAGCATTTCTGACTTGAATTACTTTCTCAGTTGATTGGTTCTTTATAATAGGATTCTATAAAATATACAAAAAAGAGCAACAAGGAATTTAGCTCTGGATTTTTCAGCTAATTCATTAGCATTTCGTAGTCCAGGAAATTATTGCATTTTCAATTTGCTAAATACACTGATTTGTTAGTAGTAATTAGGCACATGCATGACTTTTACAAAAGCTCTTTAAAAAGGCAGTCTTATAAAAATGACTCTAGAAAAAATAAATGTGTTAATAGCTTAGTAGAGTGTTTTTCAATTGAGAGCAAGTAGTAGTACTGTCCAGGAATATGTAAGATGGAAGAAGTCAGAGGATTGCTTAAGGTAACCTTCAGGGCAGCCTCAGTCCAGGGAAAAAAGAAAGAAAAGAGACTGCCACGGAGAATAAGTAAGACTGGTGAATCCAGAGGAACAAGAAGGACCACTTTGGCTGTAATCCATTTTCAAAACAACAACAAAAGCACTGAGGTTTTGTGAAATGACTGCTACCTATTTTAGAGTTATTTAATTCAAAATGTAGCCAAAGGTCAAATGGTCCCATGTTGAAATGTATTTCCCTATTTGTTTAATTATTTTAAAATGATTAGATTATTTAATCTTAATAATAAATGTATTGTTAATGTTAACTGACCGAATTTCAGCATATCAAAAAAATGCAATTTTTTAAATTTCACGTCGCAAGTACTATGCTTACCTATATTTGAAAGAGATATGGAAATATTAACAAATATCTGAAGAATGTGCTTTGTTTGGTATAGATATTGTTGCACTGATGAAGTATCATGGGAACCTATGTAACACAAAGTCCCAAATTAAGCATAGATGTATTTCTTCAATGCTACCATTTCCATAAGAAATTTCATTTGTCATTAGATATTGTCACTTCATTAAGTAAATTTATCCCTTGTCCATTTTAATTAGAAAAATAGCTAATCTTCTTAGGACTTATTTAATCATGAAAAATTTATTGAATCTGTTTCATGTACTAGCCCCTGTTTCTGGCATCGGAGATAAAATATTGCATAAAACAGAATTAAGACTGTGTTCATGAAGCATATATTCCAGGAGATTTGATGAGTCTTGACCAATCCCTGCCTCTTAAGGAGTCCAGGACTAGGGCAAGGAGAATGATGTACTCTCCACTGGTACAAAATGTAAAGGAATTCCCAAAACCTCAGTAACAAAGACAGGTAATTTTTTTTTTTTTTTTTTTTTTTTTTTTTTTTTTTTGAGACGGAGTCTAGCTCTGTCGCCCAGGCTGGAGTACAGTGGCGCTATCTCGGCTCATTGCAAGCTCTGCCTCCCGGGTTCACGCCATTCTCCTGCCTCAGCCTCCCGAGTAGCTGGGACTACAGGCGCCCACCACTGCACCCGGCTAATTTATTTTGTATTTTTTTAGTAGAGACAAGGTTTCACTGTGGTCTCGATCTCCTGACCTCGTGATCCACCTGCCTCAGCCTCCCAAAGTGCTGGGATTACAGGCGTGAGCCACCGCGCCCGGCCCAGACAGGTAATATTTTAATACGGTATTTTAAATTATCAAAGTTAATGTAAGTAATTCATGATGAAGAAAATAGAAACATAAGGAGTGTCTTGAACAGACATATTGCAGCAGAAGCAAATGAATAATGACACAAATTTCACCTTTTGCTGAGAGAGTAACATGTGCATATAAGGAGGAAAAAAAAATATGATATACATGAGCCATCTTCCAGAAATTCAACACTGTGGTATTAGTTTTCTATTGCTGTGTAACAAATTACCATAATTGCAAAATACCCATTCATTAGTTCACAGTTCTGAGGTGCGAATTACTGCACAGCATGACTACGTTCTCTGCTCATGCTGAAATTAAGGTTCTGGTCAAACTTCATTCTGATGTGGAGGTTTTGGGAAAAATCCAGCTTCCAAGCTCATTCCTGTTTGGGGAATTCACGTCTTTGCTGTTGTAGGACTGAGATCTATGTTTCCTTGCTTGCTGTCAGCTGAAGCACACTCAGTTCCTAGGTGCCACCCTCTTTCTTTTACACTTGGGCCTTTCTATCTTCAAGCCAGCAGTAGTGTATGGCATTGTTTTTATGCTTCAGATCTCTGACTTCCTCCTGTGCTAACAATGGGAGACAATTATCTGCTATTAAAGGGCTCATACAATTAGACTAAGGCTACCTGGATAATTTTTCCTTCTTAAGGTCAACTGTGTCATATAACATAACCTAATATGGGAGAAAAATTCATCAAATTCACGGTCTCATTGGATGGAAAATCTTGGGAGCTGTCTTAGAATTTGGCCTACCACACTTCTGCACCTTAACAGTCCTAATAGGGAGACTTCCTATGAGTGCCAGGCATGTGGAAAGCTTTCAAGAGGTACCTTGCACTTTGTGACCTGCAGTGGATCCTTTGTAGTGTCCTGTCACTGCCAGTGCCTGTGACAGAAGTCATATAGCTTCTACCAGCTGCCGGAATGAGTATCAGCCACCTAATGTGCTTACATTACACCTCAGTATTGCCTTTCTCATTTTCTAGACAAAACCATAAGTGGTCTGAACTCTCTTTGAGTCCTCAGTAACAGGTGTAGCCATGGATATGACCCAGCCTTGGCCTACAGGACCTGAACTGGGGTTCACTTAGACCTTACAGAGGTCTCTCTTCTTCATGGACATTGCTGATCCCATACGTGATGCTCTCAACCCTTCCAAAGCAGAAATTATGTACTGCCTACTGCCCTAGATTATGTGAAGCCAAATGGATGTGAGATGGATTCAAAACAGAATTGGGTACTTCTGACCTGAAGGGAATGGAAGACCTTTTGTGGGGACCCCTGGCTTTTCTTCAGAGATGACAGCAGAATGGTAGGGAGCAGTCCTAAATTTAGGTTTGAACTCATTTGCATTGCTGTCCAACATCTCCTTGGAGAGAGTGAAGACCTCTGTGGGCAAGTCTTGTGGTCTCAACTTCAAGACTACATTGATCCCAGAGCTCATCCTGAAGAACTGTAGTCCTGACAACCTTCGGCAGCTCCTGGAACAGGAAGAATCGGGTCTCTTGTTCACACAGAATGTGCCACATTCCTCAGCAATGTTGAGAAGAAACTGTCTCCAGGGCCTGCGTAAAGTCTAAAAACTAGTAATCGGGTCACTGAAAGTAAGACACAGTGACCTTCCCAAGATGGACTTAATATTTTACTAGGAAACAAACATTCCTTAAACAAATATAAACTGGTAACTATAATAATGGTTAAAGGTGGCATCCTTGATGCTATTCACTAAGACTACACTTCATTCTCTACTTATCAGTACCTCTGGGTCTGTCCTCTTGTCTGTCTCCTGGGGGATGAGATCATCACTACAATCAGCTCTTACCTTGTAGTGGAGGGATCCTTATCTGTCTGCTCCCCTCCCTTTGTGCTGTTACAACTAGCCTTAATGGATCTATTCTCCTGATTGTCACGGAGTGAACCTGAAGTCTCAGGGATGGAAGAGTAATGAATTGCTGCAGTGCAAGGTCATCCACTTTCATCTTAATGCTGCCGTGTGCAGAGAATGATCCCCATGTGGCAGTCAAGGAGACATTGTTTTTAAAAAAACTAGATATCTTGTCCTGTGGCTGCCAGTTTTCTTCAAGAATCGGACTTCCATGCCCCTCTGCCCATCTCCATCTGGGACTACCTGGGAGTCTGGTTCCATTTCCGAGGAGACAGGCAGGGTCATTATAGTTTAATGTAAAATAACCAGAAAACAGAAATGACAAACTCTCTGTTGCCATGGGTGGATAAACGTACTACTACATCCACATCATGGAATCCTAGTGGCCATTAAAAGTTATTAATACAGGAAACTACATGGATGCATTTTAAAAGCATTAAGTAAGTGAAAGGGGTCACATACAAAAGATGCGATTCTTTAAAATTGTATTAGTATGAATTCTACTAAAGGCAATTTCACAGTGATGGAAAGCTGGGTCTGGGCTTGTATGAGGGGATTGATTGCCAAGGCTGTGATGAAACTTTATGTGATCATGAAATTGCTCTGTAACTTCATTTTAGCAGTGGTTTTATCAAATTCACTGATTTATACAGTTAACATTGGTGAATTTCCTCTCTCTCTGTTTGTATGTGTGTATATATATATATATATATATATATATATATGCTTTAATAAGGCTACTTTTAAAAATTAAAAAGAAGTGAGTTTATAAAACAGAGAAATATTGTATGTCTTTATACAATATAAAGAAAAAAACCTACGCATGATCTTATCTTCAATGGATACATATAAAGTTACCAATAAGCATATTTTACATAAACAGCTTGAAGTAATTTCATACATGACAAAAATTTTCTTACATAACATGAAAATGAATCTTGCATACAATTTCCATTGTGCTTGTCAAGCATTTAAAGGAAAATGAGAATCTGTAATTATACCTTAAGTAAATTATGAATAAATAGAAAATATTTTTCAGTTGACAATGAAGGCTAAGTAACAGAGACAAAAAATAATAAGTAGTCTTGAAGCTCTGAATCTCCATAAAATCTTACAAAAGGTCTTAGACTAAAATTTTGAGTACCTAATATCATTTAAACAAATTTAGAATTTAGAAGTTAATAAGCATAGGCAAATATAAACATTTCTTTTGCACCCTAACAAATTCTTGCTTTCCCTTGATAAAATCAAGTAAAGGTATCTATTAATTAAACAAAACAATTTCTACTAATAAAAATGAATTATAAGCTTTGAAAAGAAGGTCACCTGTTCAATTGATATGGTGATTCATTTTTAATCAGAGCTTCTACTCAAGTGATTCAGTTTTTTTCATGTGTACAGAATGAAGAAATTGTTAGAAATTGACCTAGGTAATTAAGTTCTAAAGATGAAAAATTTTAGCAGTGACAGGTTGACAGAACTGAATGCTTAACAAAGGAAAAACAAAGTTTATATGAACTTACCATATTTGAAATGTTCTCATTTGTAAGCTTGTCAGTTTACAACTTAATGAGAATTATTGTTTAGGAAAATAGAATGCTGTATGATTTTTCTGACTGTTAAAATGGAAAAAGATAACTACATATACTGAGATTAGAGAGTATTTGTACATTTAAAACTGGGTCAAGGAAAAGGAAAACGATGGGCACTAATCAGTAGGAGAAAGATATAGGCAATGTGTTACCAAAATGTAAACAAAAATAGGGAAGAATTTACATATCAATTTAACTGAATACTATTTAGTCAATATCTGAATTTTTTTATGGTTTTAAAAAGCATAGCAGAAAAGTTTAATTACAAACTGTACAATCTGCCAACTACTCAAAATATGTATGACACCTTAAAGACAAAAACTCCATACTAGTTTTGAGGATAAGCCATCTTAAATCACTTAGGCCAGCATTTTAGTCTACTATATTACCATAGGAATTCCTGTACGGAGGGTTTGAAATCACATTCACAGAAATCTCTTGGAGAATAAGAATGGGCAGGACTGTGACAACTGCTTTTCAGAACCAAAGACACTGTAGGGGCCTATCATGCAGAGCTTTGTAGTTCTTTTTCATTGCAGCCGCCTCCCAAAGCACCTTTCTCTCCTAAAAGTTCCAAGCCACATTGACACTCCCTGGAGAAGTGCTAATCATTAACTAATCATCATAGCAGTCATTATCTGTAAACCTGGCCAATTTGAATTTTACTCCAACTTTCCTGGAATCAGCCAGTTATCTTTTCTTTCCCAAAGGAACCATTCCAGTCTCTACACTTCCTGCTTTCACTCCAGAATAAATCCCTTTCAATCCACACTGAGAAGTCCCAGGAAGGGCCAAGCTTGTCATATAACTGGGTGAGTGAGTTGGTGCTCCTTTGTGCAATCTGTGTGATTCTGCATATAGGAGGAAAAACAAAATTATTAAATTGAAAACTGATTACAGAGTTTCTAGAAGAGATCTCTCTTTCCCTTTCTGTCTCTGGGGGAGAATGATGCTTAATGGATTTGTTTGGTGGAAATGGGCCCTCTAAATATGACGTGGAAGGTCAGTCACAAGTCAAAAAAAAAAAAAAAAACTTTTCTGAAAATATTAAATGAGATTTTGGGGACTGGGATCAGGAATATTAGGGAGACAAATGAAGGAGGTAGGTAGAGTCATAGGAACTATAACAACATGACAAAGGACTAAAGGTTGCACAGAAGAAAATTGCAGTGACAATTTTCCTTGGGAAAGAATACCCAAGACACTTTTATTTTTTTTTTTTATTTTTATTTATTTTTTTATTTTTATTTTTTTTGAGGCGGAGTCTCGCTCTGTCGCCCGGACTGGAGTGCAGTGGCCGGATCTCAGCTCACTGCAAGCTCCGCCTCCCGGGTTTACGCCATTCTCCTGCCTCAGCCTCCCGAGTAGCTGGGACTACAGGCGCCCGCCGCCTCGCCCGGCTAGTTTTTTTGTATTTTTAGTAGAGACGGGGTTTCACCGTGTTCGCCAGGATGGTCTCGATCTCCTGACCTCGTGATCCGCCCGTCTCAGCCTCCCAAAGTGCTGGGATTACAGGCTTGAGCCACCGCGCCCGGCCCAAGACACTTTTAATAGCACAGTTTATAACACTTATGCGTAAGCCCTTTTCCCCATCCAAGTCCCTGACATGCATTGTAAAGGTGGAGAAATAAAGAAATTGAGTAGTACGTGGAAATTCAATGCAACTTTCTCCATCCTTCTCAATAGTTAGTTCTGGCTCATGTTTCCTCTTCCAGTAGAATGGCTAAAATCCAATAAACTGGCAATACCAATTACTAGTGAATGAATGACGCAACAGGAACTCTAACTCACTGCTAATGATAATGTACAATGGTACTGCCACTGTGAAAGTCAGTTTGGCGATTTTTAAAAAGCTAGACAGAGCTCTACCATATGATCCAACAATTGCACTCCTGGGTGTTTACCCAATTTATTTGAAAACTTATGTCTGCACATGAACTGGTTTGCAAATGATAACATCTTTATCCATAATTACCTCAAACCAGAAGCAATCAATAGGTCATTCAATAAGTGATGTATAAACAAACTCTGCATATTGTAAAGTGAAAGAAGCTAGTACAAAAGTGCTACAAAATATATGATTCGATTTACATAAAATTTTCAAAAGGTAAAGCCATAGAGAAGGTACACAGATCAGTGTTTACAGGATTTTGAGTGGGGAAAGGTTAAATAGGTGAAACAGTAGAATTTTAGGATAGAGAAACTATTTTGTAAAATAACTATGATAGCTCAGAGTGAATCTTACTTTACATACATTTAAAAAATAAATTAGGAGGTCATGAGAACCTAGGGTAGAATGCTGACTGTGAAAAAATATGTAACTGTAGTACAAAAGTATGAAACAGCCTCCCTCTTATAGGAAAAAGCATTGGAGAAAGCTGCTGACCTTGAAACTGACCCAACAGTCACATAGAGTTTTGTTTGTTTATTTATTTATTTTTTAGATAAACATAGAAATTGGCCATTCTGGTCTTAAAGCTTGAAACTTACATTCATTTTATCTGAGTTCCTTCCTCAGGAAAGGAACCACAGGCTTCTCAAAAAGTATCAAAGAACTGAAACTCATCAGATTATTTCATCTAGATAATGAGACGCCAGGTCCCTCATTCATCCTGATTCCTTCATTATCTCTCCCAAGTTCCTGTTCTCCTGTACATGGCTACATTTCTTCCCTGCTATATAAACCTCTTATTATAGTCAGTCAGAGAGAGGAACTTGAGGCTGTTTTCCCATATTCTCAGTGCAGAACCCGATTAAAGACTCCTTCTATGGCAACAATCATCTCAGTGACTGGCTTTCTGTGCAACAAACAGTGTTTCTAGAATTCATATTCATTTTTCAAATAAATAGGATATTCCAAATTTTATTCATTTAGGAGTGAATAGAATTATAGGACTAAAAGAAAAGGAAAGTGTACATAATACTGTATTATAGTTGATAAAATTTCACATGGGGTACAGATGAACAATTCCGAAATAGGTGTACACATATCTGCAATTGAACAGGTAAGTAAATGAATAACAGATGATGGGAGTGAGGTTTCTCACTGTTGAAGTTATAGGTTACAGAACAGCAGGATCAGCAGTCTAGAATGACTGATACCATATAAGATTAATCTACAGGGTAATCATTACATAGGGAAATCATTACAGATATGTGTATACACATGAGTTCATATGTCAGTTGGGGAAACCTAGAAAGAACACCACAGCAGCAAAGAATACACAAAGTGACTAGATCTTGATTTCTAGACATTTCATTGGAATTCTCCAATGAAAGAAACTAGAAATCCTTGGAGAAATGGCTTATTTAAAGACTGTGGCAGTAAACATAAATGAACCTGGAGCAACTTATAGTACCAGAAAACAGGTAGTGCTATTTTTTTTTTTAACCCACATACATAACAGTAAGGACCTAGAAACTTTCCCACTAAGATCAGAAATAAGGATGTTCTCTCTTACCACTGCTTTGCAACATTACACTGGAAGTGCTAACTAAGGCACCAAGACAAGAAAAATAGATAAAAGGTATACTGAGTTGGTAAGAAAAATGAAATAAAATTATCTTTGTCTGTAGATGACATACTTGTCTGTGTAGAAATCCTAAAAAATATCTAAAAGCACTCTTGGAAATATAAGCCATTATAGAAAGTTTGCAGGATATAAGGTCACAGAAGTCAATCAAGTTCCTACATACCAACAATTAACAAGTGGAATTTGAAATTAAAAACACATTTGCGTTATCATCCTCTCAAAATGAAATACTTAGTTATAAATCCAACAAATTATATTAAAGATATATATGAGAAAAACTACAAAACTCTACTGAAATAAATAAAAGAAAAACTGAATAAATGGAGAGAGGTTTTGTGTTCATGGATAAGAAGACTCAATCCTATCAAAATATCACTTCTTCCCAACTTGATCTATAAATTTAATGCAATCCCAGTAAAAAAATTATTTTGCAGTTATCAACAAACTGATTCTAAATGTAACATAAGGAAACCAAACCAAAAGAGCAAACATAGTTTTAAAGGAGAAGGACAAAGTTGGTGGACAGATGCTACCTGATTTTGAGACTTACCATAAAGTAATAGTAATCAAGGTAGTGTGTACTAGTGAAAGAATTAACAAATGATTCAAAGTAACAGGATAGAAGGCAAAGAAACTGACCCACATAAGTAGACTCAAAGGACCTTTACAGAGGAGCAAAGGCAATGCAAGGAACCAAAGAAAGATTGTTTTTCAACAATTGTTTCATGTGCTAGAACCATTTGACATCTAAATGCCTAAGAAAAAGTATTTATACACAGACCTTTTTTTTTCCTACTGATTTGAAATTGCACTGTAAAGCTATTATAATCCAAAGTATATAGTACGGGCATGAAAGTACACATGGAATACAAATCCCGGAAATAAACCCAAGTATATAACGAGATCAACTAAACTTTGACAAAAGTATCAAGCATATATATCGACATAGGATAATGTCTTCAATAAATGATCCTTGGAACACTGGATATCCACAAACAAAAAAACTTAAATTGGAATTTGATCTTTGCTACACACACACACACACACACACACACAACTCAAAATGGAGCAATGACTCATGCGTAAGATCTGAAATGGTGTAACTCCTAGAAGAAAACCTAGGGTAAAAGCTCCATGACATTGGTCTTGGTAATGTTTTTTGTTTGTTTGTTTTGTTTTTAAATTTTGATTCAGGTGGTACATATGCAGGTTTGTTACAAACACATATTGTGTAATGCTGGGGTTTGGGCTTCTATTTAACCTGTCACCGAAATAGTGAACACAGTTTCAGAGGCGTTTGAATGAGAACAACTCCATTTTGAATGAGGACTAGAAAAATAAGGCTGGGACTTGCTGGGCTGTATTCTCAGAAAATTAGGCATCCCTAGCCTAAAAGTGTTTATGGTTAAGGGAAAAAATTAATAATGTTTACTTAACAGACCCAGACTTGGGAATGTCCAGATATCCTGATATCTGGAGAACAAAGGCGTTCCTAATTTTGCTTTAAAGGTAATGATATTGCATCTCACAAAATATAGTAATCAAGAAAATTAATCCTTTTTCACAAACTATTGTAGCAGAACACTTGTCCCCATATAAACAAGCATTGTGCCTAGGGTGGATGCATTTCTCCTCTTATTTTCAGGAATGTCCTACTCTGTCTATGGACTAGCTGTTCTTCCATTACTTTACTTTTTTTATTATTATTTTTAAGTTATTATAAGTTATGATTATTGTTATATTATATTATTATGTTATTATTATTGTACTTTAAGTTCTGGGATACATGTGCAGAACATGCAGGTTTGTTACATAGGAATACACGTGCCATGGTGGTTTGTTGCACCCATCAACCTGTCATTTACATTAGGTATTTCTCCTAATGCTATCCTTCCCCTAGCCACCCACCCTCTGACAGGCCCCAGTGTGTGATGTTCCCCTCCCTGTGTCCATGTGTTCTCATTGTTCAAAACCCACTTACGAGTGAGAACATGCAGTGTTTGGTTTTCTGTTCTTGTGTTAGTTTACTGAGAATGACAGTTTCCAACTTCATCCGTGTCCCTGCAAAGGACATGAACTCATTCTTTTTTAAGGCTGCTTAGTATTGCATGGTGTATATGTGCACATTTTCTTTATCCAATCTATCATTGATGGACATTTGGGTTGGTTCCATGTCTTTGCTATTGTGAACAGTGCTGCAATAAACATACTTTCTTAATAAACTTACTTTTACTTTGCACTACAGACTGGCTTGAATTCCTTCTTCCACAAGATCCAAGAACCCTCCCCTGGGGTCTGGATCAGGATCCCTTTCCTAAAACAATAGAACCCAATATATAGTTTTACAGTTCTTTACCCCTATCTTTCATCCCCACTTTTGGAGTCACTTGAGTTTATTTCCTCCATCTTTATACAGATACAAAGCTTGTTTTCTTTATAAAAATTAAACCCCAAATAGATCACAGACCTCCACATAACATGCAAAACTATGAAACACCTAAAAATTAACATAGAAGAAAATCTAGATGATCTCAGGTTTGATGATGTCTTCTTAGACCCAACATGAAAGGCATGATTCAAAAAAGAGAAAATAATAATAATAATTAGGACTTCATAAAAATTAAAATTTCTGCTCTGTGAAAGACATGGTCAAGCAAATAAGAAGATGAGACATAGACTGGGAGAAAATATTTGCAAAATATGAATCTGATGAAAGATAATTTCCCAAAATATATAAAAAACATGTAAAACTCAACAAATTAAAAAGAAATCTGATTAAAAAATTTGCCAAAGACTTTAACAAAGATCTTACTTAAGAAGATATACATATGGAAAATTAACATATGAAAAGAAGCTTCACATCCTTTGTCTTTAAGAAAATACAAATTAAAACAACAAGATACGGAGGGACACCCAAGATGGCCGAATAGGAACAGCTCCAGCCTCCAGCTCCCAGCTTGAGCAACACAGAAGACGGGTGATTTCTTCATTTTCAACTGAGGTACTGGGTTCATCTCACTGGGGTGTGTCAGACAGTTGGGGCTGGTCAGTGGGTGCAGCCCAACCAGTGAGAGCTGAAGCAGGGTGAGGCATCACCTCACTTGGGAAGTGCAAGGGGGAAGGTAATTCTTTTTCCTAGTCAAAGGAAATTGAGACACACAACTCCTGGAAAATTGGGTAACTCACACCCTAATACTGCACTTTACCAAGGGTCTTAGCAAACAACACACCAAGAGATTATATTCCACTCCTGGCCCGGAGAGTCCCATGCCCACGGAGCCTCCCTCATTGCTAGCATGGCAGTCTGAGATCTAACTGCAAGACAGCAGCGAGTCTACCAGAGGGTCACCCACCATTGCTGAGGTTTAAATAGGTAAACAAAGTTACCAGGAAGCTCAAACCAGGTGGAGCCCATCACAGCTCAAGGAGGCCTGGCTGCATCTGTAGACTCCACCTTTGGGGACAGGGGATAGCTAAACAAGAAGCAACAGAAACCTCCGCAGATGTAAATGTCCCTCTCTGACAGCTTTGAAGAGAGCAGTGGTTCTCCCAGCATGGAGGTTGAGATCTGAGAACAGACAGACTGCCTACTCAAGTGGATCCCTGACCCCTGAGTAGCCTAACTGGGAGACATCCCCCACTAGGTGCAGACTGACATCTCACACCTCACACAGCTGGTGACACCTATGAGACAAAGCTTCCAGAGCAAGAATCAGACAGCAACACTTGCTGTTCAGCAATATTCTATCTTCTGCAGCCTTCGCTGCTAATACCCAGGAAAACAGGGTCTGGAGTGGACCTCAAGCAAGCTCCAACAGACCTGCAGCTGAGGGTCCTGACTGTTAGAAGGAAAACTAACAATCGGAAAAGACATCCACACCAAAACCCCATCAGTACATCACCATCATCAAAGACCAAAGGCAGATAAAACCACAAAGATGGGGAAAAAGCAGTGCAAAGAAGCTGGAAATTCAAAAAATCAGAGTGCATCTCCCCCTCCAAAGGAATGCAAATTTTTGCCAGCAACAGAACAAAGCTGGATGGAGAATGACTTTGACAAGTTGAGAGAAGAAGGCTTCAGTCCATCAAACTTCTCAGAGCTAAAGGAGGAACTACGTACCCAGTGCAAAGAAGCTAAAAACCTGGAAAAAAGAATGGAAGAGTGGATAACTAGAATAACCAATTCAGAGAGTTCCATAAACCAACTGATAGAGATGAAAACCATGACACGAGAACTATGTGACTAATGCATGAGCTTCAGTAACCGACTCGATCAATTGGAAGCAAGAGTATCAGTGATTGAAGATCAAATGAGTGAAATGAAGCAAGAAGAGAAGTGTAAAGAAAAAAGAGTAAAAATAAATGAACATAGCCTCAAAGAAATATGGGATCATGTGAAAAGACCAAATCTATGTCTGATTGGTGTGCCTAAAAGTGACGGGGCGAATGGAACCAAGCTGGAAAACACTCTTCAGGGTATTATACAGAACTTCCCCAATCTAGCAAGGCAGGCCAACATTCAAATTCAGGAAATACTGAGAATGTCACAAACATACTCCTCAAGAAGAGCAACTCCTCAACCATACTCCTCAAGAAGAGCAAGACACATAATTGTCAGATTCACCAAAGATGAAATGAAGGAAAAAATGTTAAGGGTAGCCAGAGAGAAAAGTCAGGTTACCCACAAAGGGAAGCCCAGACTTAGACTCCCACAAAATAACAATGGGAGACTTTAACACCCCACTGCCAACATTAGACATATCAATGAGACAGAAAGTTAACAAAGATATCCAGGAATTGAACTCAATTCTGCACCAAGCGGACCTAATAGACATCTACAAAACTCTCCAACCCCTATCAACAGAATATACAATCTTCTCAGCACCACATCGCACTTACCGCAAAATTGACCACATAGTTGGAAGTAAAGCACTCCTCAGCAAATGTAAAAGAACAGAAATTTTAACAAACTGTCTCCCAGATCACAGTGCAATCAAACTAGAACTCAAGACTAAGAAATTCAATCGAAACCACTTAACTACATGGAAACTGAACAACCTGTCCCTAAATGACTACTGGGTACATACCAAAATGAAAGCAAAAATAAAGATGTTCTTTGAAACCAATGAGAACAAAGATACAAAATACCACAATCTCTGGGACACATTTAAAGCAGTGTGTAGACAGAAATTTATAGCACTAAATGCCCACAAAAGAAAGCAGAAAAGATCTAAAATTGACACCCTAACATCACAATTAAAAGAACTAGAGAAGCAAGAGCAAACATATTCAAAAGCTAGCAGAAGGCAAGAAATAACTAAGATCAAAGCAGAAGTCAAGGAGATAGAGACAGAAAAAACCCTCGAAAAAAATCAATAAATCCAGGAGCTGATTTTTGAAAAGATCAACAAAATTGATAGACCGCTAGAAAGACTAATAAAGAAGAAAATAGGGAAGAATCAAATAGACACAATAAAAAATGATAAAGGGGATATCACCACTGACCCCACAGAAATACAAACTACCATCAGAGAATACTATAAAAACCTCTATGCAAATAAACTAGAAAACCTAGAAGAAATGGATAAATTCTTGGACACATACACTCACTCTCCCAAGATTAAACCAGGAAAAAATTGAATCCCTGAATAGACCAATAGCAGGCTCTGAAATGGAGGCAATAATTAATAGCCTGCCAACCAAAAAAAGTCCAGGACCAGACAGATTCACAGTCAAATTCTACCAGAGGTACAAGAAAGAGCTGCTACCATTCCTTCTGAAACTATTCCAATCAATAGAAAAAGAGGGAATACTCCCTAACCCATTTTATGAGGCCAACATCATCCTGATACCAAAGTCTGGCAGAGACACAATAAAAAAAGAGAATTTTAGACAAATATCCCTGATGAACATCGATACAAAAATCCTCAATAAAATACTAGCAAATCGAATCCAGCAGCATATCCAAAAGCTTATCCACCATGATCAACTGGGCTTTATCCCTGGGATGCAAGACTGGTTCAACATATGCAAATCAATAAACGTAATCCAGCATATAAACAGAACCAAAGACAAAAACCACATGATTATCTCAATAGATGCAGAAAAGGCCTTTGACAAATTCAACAGCCCTTCATGCTAAGAACTCTCAATAAATTCAGTATCAATGGAACATATCTCCAAATAATAAGAGTTATTTATGACAAATCCACAGCCAATATCATATTGAATGGGCAAAAACTAGAAGCATTCCCTTTGAAAACTGTCACAAGACAGGGATGCCCTCTCTCACCACTCTTATTCAGCATAGTGTTGGAACTTCTGGCCAGGGCAATCAGGCAAAAGAAAGAAAGAAATGGTATTCAATTAGGAAAAGAAGAAGTCAAATTGTCCCTGTTTGCAGATGACATGATTGTATATTTAGAAAACTCCATCATCTCAGCCCCAAATCTCCTTAAGCTGATAAGCAACTTCAGCAAAGTCTCAGGATACAAAATCAATGTGCAAAAATCACAAGCATTCTTATACCCTAATAACAGACAAACAGAGAGCCAAATCATTAATGAACTCCCATTCACAACAGCTTCAAAGATAATAAAATACCTAGGAATCCAACATACAAGGGATGTAAAGGACCTCTTCAAGGAGAACTACAGACCACTGCTCAGTGAAATAAAAGAGGACACAAACAAATGGAAGAACATACCATGCTCATGGAGAGGAAGAATCAATATCGTGAAAATGGCCGTACTGCCCAAGGTAATTTATAGATTCAATGCCATCCCCATTAAGCTACCAATAACTTTCTTCACAGAAGTGGAAAAAACTACTTTAAAGTTCATATGGAACCAAAAAAGAGCCCTCATTGCCAAGACAATCCTAAGCCAAAAGAAAAAAGCTGGAGGCATCACGCTACCTGACTTCAAACTATACTACAAGGCTACAGTAACCAAAACAGCATGGTGCTGGTACCAAAACAGAGATATAGACCAATGGAACAAAACAGAGCCCTCAGAAATAATACCACACATCTACAGCCATCTGATCTTTGACAAACCTGACAAAAACAAGAAATAGGGAAAGGATTCCCTATTTAATAAATGGTGCTGGGAAAACTGGTTAGCCATTTATAGAAAGCTGAACCCGGATCCTTTCCTTACTCCGTATATGAAAATTAATTCAAGATAGATTAGACACTTAAATGCTAGACCTAAAACTATAAAAAACCTAGAAGAAAACCTAGGTAATACCATTCAGGACATAGGCATGGACAAGGACTTCATATCTAAAATACCAAAAGCAATGGCAACAAAAGCCAAAATGGACAAATGGGATCTAATTAAACTAAAGAGCTTCTGCACAGCAAAAGAAACTACCATCAGAGTGAACAGGCAACCTACAGAATGGGAGAAAATGTTTGCAATCTACTCATCTGACAAACAAAAGAACTCAAACAAATTTACAAGAAAAATACAGACAACCCCATCAAAAAGTGGGCAAAGGATATGAATAGACACTTCTCAATAGAAGACGTTTATACAGCCTACAGACACATAAAAAAATGCTCATCATCATTGGCCATCAGAGAAATGCATATCAAAACCACAATGAGATACCATCTCACACCAGTTAGAATGACAATCATTAGAAAGTCAGGAAACAACAGGTGCCGGAGAGGATGTGGAGAAATAGGAACACTTTTACTCTGTTGGTGGGACTGTAAACTAGTTCAACCATTGTGGAAAACAGTGTGGCAACTCCTCAAGGATCTAGAACTAGAAATACCATTTGACCCAACTATCCCATTATGGGGTAGATACCCAAAGGATTATAAATCATGCTGCTATAAAGACACATGCACACATATGTTTATTGTGGCACTATTCACAATAGCAAAGACTTAGAATCAACCCAAATGTCCATCAGTGATAGACTGGATTAAGAAAATGTGACACATATACACCATGGAATACTATGCAACCACAAAAAAGGATGAGTTTGTATCCTTTGTAGAGACATGGATGCAGCTAGAAACCATCATTCTCAGCAAACTATCGCGAGAACAGAAAACCAAACACCGCATGTTCTCTCTCATAGGTGAGAATTGAACAATGTGATCACTTGGACACAGGAAGGGGAACATCACACTCCAGGGCCTATTGTGGGGAGGGGAGGGGGGAGGGACAGCATTAGGAGATATGCCTAATGTAAATGACGAGTTAATGGGTGCAGCACACCAACATGGCACAGATACACATATGTAATAAACCTGTATGTTGTGCACGTGTACCCTAGAACTTAAAGTATAATAATAAAAATAAATAAATAGAGAAAAAAAAAGATACTATTTATACCTGTTAGAATGGTGAAAATCCAGAGCACTAACCTCAAATGCTGGTGAGAATCTGGCGTAACAGAAACTGTTGTTGATTGCTAGGGGAAATGCAAAATGGTACAGCTACCTTGGAAAATAGTTTGGGAATTCTTAATTTTTTTTCTTTTTGAGATGGAGTCTTGCTCTGTTGCTCAGGCTGGAGTGCAGTGTCATGATCTCTGCTCACTGCAACCTCTGCCTCCCAGGTTCAAGTGATTCTCCTGCCTCAGCCTCTCAAGTAGTTTGGATTACAGGCACCCACCACCACACCTGGCTAATTTTTGTATTTTTAGTAGAGACGATGTTTCACTACATTGGCCAGGCTGGCCTCAAACTCCTGACCTAAGGTGATTTGGTCTGCCTTGGCCTCCCAGAGTGCTGGAATTACAGCTGTGAGCCACTGTGTCTGGTCAGCTTGGGAATTTGTAACAAAATGAAACATATTCTTAGCCTCCTGGGTTGCATTCCTTGGCATTTACTGAAAGAATCTGAGAACCTGTGTCCACACAAAAACTTGCACATGGATATTTAAAACAGTTTGATTTATAGTTGACAATGCTTGAAAGCACTCAAGATGTCCTTCAGTACCTAAATGGATAAATAAATGGTCGTACATTCAATTCACATTAAATTCACAATAAATTCACATTATTTCATGCTAAAAAGAAATGAACTATTAAGCCATGAAAATAAATGGAAAAAAAAAAAAAAACTTGCATGCCCATGTCTAAGTTAAAGGAGCTAATCTAAAAAGGTTACATAACGCATCGTTCTAATGATATAACGTTATGAAAAAGGCAAAACTGTGGAGTCAGTAAAAAGATCAATGATTGTCAGGGGTTAGATGGGAGGAAGAGATAAATAGGTAGAGTACTGAGTATTTTTAGGGCAGTGAAATTATTCTGTATGATCCTATGATGGTGGGTACATGCCATTATATTTTTGTCCAAGCCCGTGAAATGTAAAACACTGCGAATGAGCCCTAATGTAAACTATGTACTTTGGGTGATAATAATATGTAAAAGAATGTTTATCTATTGTAACAAATGTACCACTCTAGTAGGAATGATGACAATGGGGGAGGCTCTCCATGTGTTGAGGCAGAAGGTATATGGGAAATCTCTGTACCCTCCTCTCAATATTGCTTCAAACATAACTGATGTCTTAAAAAAAAAAAAAAAAAAAAACTGTGAGGGAGGTATATTAAAGACACACACATGCCAAATGGAAGAACTTTCACTTGCCAAATCTAGAAAATTTTGAGCAAGAAAATAAAGAAGTATTGAGCCATAATCCAAATACAAAACACGTATCTGTGTATCCAGATTAATATGAATAAATGATTGAAGAAATTAACAAATGGGGAAGAATACACAAATCCCCAAGGCAGAAGACTTCCAAATAATTTATGAAATACTTCACCCACAAGGAGGTAGACTATAACTGCCCACCCCTTAAGGGTGGGCTGTGTGTAAGCATTACTTTCTAAAAATTTCAGTACGGAAAAGAGAAAAAGAGAGTAACTTTACCATGGAGAAATTTGAAATATTCCATCTCAGCCAAGGTGTTGAAGTTTAACAGTGATAAGTCATATTGATAGTAGGCACCTTTGACATGATGTAAGGAGATGAGCACTTTACCCCTGTGGTCTTCCTCCTCAAAACCAATTGCAGTAGATCTAATGAGTTTCAAGGGGCCTTCTATGAAATACTTGAGTCATACTCCTTAAAATTATTAAGATATTTAAATACAAGTCTGAGAAATGGTCACAGTCAAGAGGAGCCTAAGCAACATGATGATGAAATATGATATGGCATCCTACATGAAATCCTGGAGCACAGGAAGAATGGTAGGTGCCAATAAAGAAATCTGAAGAGCATACGGACTTTACCTCATAATAATGTATTAATATTCCTTCATTAATTGTGACTATTGCTCTATACTAGTGTAGGATGTTGACAAGAGGGGAAACTGAGTGTGGGGAATATGAAAAATTTCTGTGCTATCTGCAAATTTTCTGTAAATTTAAAAATATTTTAAAATTTAAGAGTTCACAAATACATTAAATGTTTAGTGCTGAAACATGAAAATACCTCTCTTATAGTACATTTCTAGATCCATAAACTTGTCAGTAAATATATAGACTTCCAATAGAAGCTGAAGAAAAATATTTTTATTAACATAAGGGTTGAATATAACAGATCCTGCTGTATAACTTAAAACATAATGTGAGCAAAATATGAATTTCTTTATATAGCTCAGAAAGATAGGATCAAGTCATTTTGCTACCAGCAAAATGTTCAGTCCCATATCTCAGCAGCATTGAAGGAGAAATCTTATTATCTAGCACCTATTAATCAACTTGGTGGGAAATACACACCAGAAAACATTAGTATGATGAAGATTTTCTTAAGTATTTTAGAAGTCATCTTGGTAAAATAAAAATTTTGTCATACTGCTTGGAGGAAATGACATTTAGATTTCACTGCCATTATCATCAGTGGCAAGTCTTGTTTGGTTTTGTTGACAATTTATTTTGTTAGAATATTAGTTGTTATTAGTCTCCTAAAAATGAAGAAAGATCTATCTTTAGGGAAAAGCCATTCGAGATAGAAATATATGTGACAACAGAGATGTAAAATCTCAGGTGAAAAATATGTTATTTGATTTAAAAATTTGCATAGAAACTGTGCTATTAACTTTGAGCATTTCAAATATAATCATTAACTCCATAAAGTCTATTTCTTATGTTTTATTTTAGTCTCAAACTTAGCTGGATTATTCAGTATGAAATAGACAGTACACTTAAACACTTACAATATCTGTATAATGGTTAGCAACCTGATTATTACTGGCTAGGACTCTTTGTGTTCTTGATCAGTTATTATTTTTATAAGAATATTTTAAGATATTTTATTATTCACTTCAGAAAAACGGAATGGTAGTGCCACCCTCCCAAATAACCACCACACCCACACACACATCTAACAGACTGGAAGACAACATAATTTTGCAATAAATAGAATTTGTGCTACTTCTTGCTACACATATCATGGTGAGAGTAAAAATGTTTCTTTGTACTCTTCTAGGTTTTTTGGTTGATCTATGAACTAAATAGACATAGAACTGAT
The DNA here is from genome assembly GCF_009764315.1 of Trachypithecus francoisi. Classification (NCBI taxonomy): domain Eukaryota; kingdom Metazoa; phylum Chordata; class Mammalia; order Primates; family Cercopithecidae; genus Trachypithecus; species Trachypithecus francoisi. The sequence continues at coordinate 74,814,713 of NW_022681454.1, read as the reverse complement.
TAACAGAAGAAATACAATTTTAATTATGTATGTACACACAGGAGTCCCACAAATATATCAGGCCCAAATAAGAAACCAGACAATTAAGGCTTACATCATCCTGAGATACAGAAACGAATAGGGATTTGGGGTGTTCTAGGAGTGCTGCAGGCAAATTATAGGAGGGGAAAGGTAGGGAATATGGTGAATAAAGTTTGCCTTTTTCTTCAGAAAAGTCTCTCAGGTGATAAAAGATGTCTCAGGGCAGCTCTCTTACTAATGAAAATTTTCTTTATAGATGTAAATTTCCTTTATAGAAGGGGAGGTTTATACTTTATTTTAGGCAATTGAGGGGACTATAAAGAATGTTTCCTTTGCTGCCTGGATCTCAGTTTCTTTTAGCTCAAAGCAAGCAATATGCTAATGTTACATATTTTGAGGTGGCGTGTTCTGATCTCCTACAGTAATGTTTCAGAGAAGCGTGTCCTGAATCCCATCAAAGGTAACATGATTTTATAATAAGTAGCATTTTTTTAGACTTCTTGCTACATATAAGAGTTAAAGGAATGTTAGTAGAAGAATGTAGTCTGGGGAGAGGCAAGTGACTTGGGAAAATATATCTACATTTTAAAAATAGTATCTCTGGGGAAAAAGATCCCGTTTATTAAAATGTCTGCATTTTGTTACTGTTTTCACATTAACATCAATGGATATATACATATAATCTTAATGATTTAAAAAAAAATATGACTTTCCAAGACATTGGGATTATTTTTGTGATTATAACATGGCAACTCAGTGTATAGAAACACATCTGCTTTTTCTAATTATACCTGTTCCTAAACATTTCCATCATGCTAATTTCAGTTGCTGAGTGAGAGTAATTGGATTTGCCTTTCCTTTCATTTCATATTTGTTTAAGCAAACACTTGGGAATTCTTGCCTATAGGGAGTAATAGAATGGGATGGTTCAAAGATGCAGCTTACAACTAAATCTTAGTGTTTTCATTTGTTTTGCTGTTATTTACATAAAGTTCAAATGTCCTTTTTCTTTCTCCAGAATCAAACTATTTTATTCTCTTCAGCTAGATGCTATTGGTGATAAAAAAAAATTGAATATTACAAGTTAAAAGGCTTATCCAGAAAATAACTTTATTTTATAAGTAGAAGCTGAAAAAGCAGCATATTTCTAATAAACTCATTTTTCCTATTAGTTGTTCAAATTCAAGCAAACTCATTATTTCCATTTTGACAACTTCCTCCAATGCCTCAGTGAATCATATTATCAGTCAGCAAATTTCAGAGCTTACTCTTTTCTCTTTGCCATGGTATGTACTGTACATGACATGAATTTGGTTGTTATTGAATCTATAATCTAGTTGAGGAGACGTGTTCTAATGGACAAACATATTGTTGCAGAAGGTAGGTACTCAGAAACGCGCAGTGTAGGAGAGGCCCTTCACCCTACTAGGAATACCAGGCGACCATCAGGTAATGATCAGGCAGTTGTCACACTGTCTCTTTAAATTAATAATTGGTTGCAGACCCTGCCAGCGAAAGGCAGTCTCACAATAGATAAAAACACCTGATTCTAGGTGGTCAGCAGCTTCCCAATGTGATCTCAGGAGCTGGGCAAGTAGGGTCAAGTATGTGCACTAAGAGGCAAAATGGTGGAGTTTTACTGGTATACGACCTTCTAGGAACATATGATCTGTGAGGGAAGAGCGTCTCAAGTGAGCCTGCATAAAACTCTGGTAAACACGCTGCATATGCTCCCCTCCCAAGCGCTATCAAGACACTGCACACCCCAAAGGAAAAATCAGGGAAGCCCAGAAGTATGCCAACATACAAAGCCTGAAGTCAAAGGTCAAGTAGTGCATTTGATCTGTCAAGTCTCCTGCTTGGTCCTCTTCCTTCTTCCTATAGTGTAGTTTACTTCTTTTTATTTCTTCTCTAAAGTTTTTAAATAAACCACTCCTGCTCTAAATTTGCTTCAATCTCCCCTTCTGCCTTATGCTCCTCAGTTGATTTTTTTCCTCTGAGGAGGCAAGAATTGAGGTTGCTGCAGACCTGTGTGGATTTGCCACTGGTAACAATATTAGACAGTTAATACTATTACCAGTAATAGTCAAATATATCACATTATGTACATATAACTAATTATATGACAGTGTTAAAGATTAGAGATATAAAGCTTCAAGAAAAAGATAGAATCATACATGAGTTTTAAAAGATGAGTAAAATTAAGACAGATTCCTGAGGATTTAAAACTGTATTTCAAAAAATTAAAAAATAGGAAGGCAAAACATGGCCAGATATGACTAAAAAGCTGTACTTCTACTTTGATCTAAAGTTGAAAATCAGTGATACAGACAGGGACTTTAAAAGCTTTCACATATATATATGAGGAATGTTAAGTGGAGTGTGAGGTAGGTATAATTATGCTAGAATAAACAAGTAAAAACCCCATTTATGCCCAGTAGAAATTTTAACTTTACTCAAAGCTGGAAATAAATCACCTAATAAAGGAAAATCCATCTTCTGTGACCCATTTCACATATTCCTTCTTATTTTCTCTTTAAAAGTGTCTATTTTCTTTTATTTCATGATTAATTGTCAGGGTGACAGTGTAGCTTTTCCCTGAGCACTATAAATGTCAGTGACTTTAGGCATGGACTTCTATTGAAACATGGTTGGCACCATTTCTTAGAAGCAGACTCTCTGACTCCAATACTGTTGTTCACAGCCAGAGAATTATAAACTATCATCCAACAGAGCAGCAGGGTCAAGCTTGTTGAGAATATATTTCCAAAATCAAGTTATACATGGTAATTGATATTTTGTTGTAGAAGTTGGCACACTAGTGAAAAGTTGCTAGAACATTTCACAATTAGGCTATTTTCATCCTACTTAAAATAACCATTTGATGAACCAGAAAGCAGAAACTTCATTCATTTGAGCATATTGGAATATTAATTCAACTCCAACCCCAAAAGTAATTTACTTAAGAAAAGCATACACTACTTCTGTTGTTTAAAATGAAAGATTTGTGCTGTGCTACAACACCCAGTCAATGTTATATTCCCTTCAGGAATGAAGAGTCTATTATGTAAACCTATTCAGTTATCTATTATGTAATACTTTTCAGTTATCTTCCCACTTTGAAGATTATATTGTCTAAAGAATCACCTGAACTAAGGTCACACTTTCTTCTAGGGCAACAAGGATCCAGTGACTGAAGAATGCAGTAGTAAAGGCTGCTCCTTGTTTCATTCTGAAGTAATTATAAACGACCTCCACAACTCTAGATCTCCCCAATGGAGTCAGCAGAGACCTTTGCTGGAACTGAATTGCAGCTCAACCTCTCCCTCTGACTGATTTTGCTTCATTACCTATCATTTCAAAGATACTCATGCCAAGCATATTTCCTGAATAAAAATTATCTTGCAGAGTGAGCTTCCTATGTATTCCAAATATTTATATTATGTTATTATATGTATTCAACACTTCTTAGGCAACTATCAAACCCATATTCCCATCTTTCCATAGAATCCTTACTTGAAAGTCCAATATTTGCTTCAAGTTCTTCATAATCAAAATAGCTCATCTCTTCTTCTTTTTTTTTTTTTTTATTATACTTTAAGTTCTGGGGTACATGTGTAAAACATGCAGGTATGTTACATATGTATACATGTGCCAGGTTGGTATGCTGCACCCATTAACTCATCTTATACATAAGGTATATCTCCTAACTCTATCACTCCCCCCTCCCCCCACTCCACGACAGGCCCCAGTGTGTGATGTTCCCCACCCTGTGTCCAAGTGTTCTCATTGTTCATTTCCCACCTATGAGTGAGAACATGCGGTGTTTGGTTTTTTGTCCTTGTGATGGTTTGCTGAGAATGATGGTTTCCAGTTTCATCCATGTCCCTACAAAGGATATTAACTCATCCATTTTTATGGCTGCATAGTATTCCATGGTGTATATGTGCCACATTTTCTTAATCCATTCTATCATTGATGGACATTTGGGTTGATTCCAAGTCTTTGCTATTGTGAATAGTGCCACAATAAACATACGTGTGTATATGTCTTTATAGCAGCATGGATTATAATCCTTTGCATATATCCCCAGTAATGGGATGGCTGGGTCAAATGGTATTTCTAGTTCTAGATCCTTGAGGACTCTCCACACTGTCTTTCACAATGGTTAAACTAGTTTACACTCCTACCAAGAGTGTAAGGGTTCCTACTTCTCCACATCCTCTCCAGCAACTGTTGTTTCCTGACCTTTTAATGATTGCCATTCTAACTGGTGTGAGATGGTATCTCATTGTAGTTTTGTTTTGCATTTCTCTGATGGCCAGTGATAATGAGCATTTTTTCATGTGTCTATTGGCTGCATAAATGTCTTCTTTTGAGAAGTGTCTGTTCATAACCTTTGCCCACTTTTTGATGGGGTTGTTGATTTCTTTCTTTTTTTTTTTTTTTTTTTTTTTTTTTTTTTTTTTTTGAGACGGAGTCTTGCTCTGCCACCCAGGCTGGAGTGCAGTGGCCGGATCTCAGCTCACTGCAAGCTCCGCCTCCCGGGTTTACACCATTCTCCTGCCTCAGCCTCCCGAGTAGCTGGGACTACAGGCGCCCGCCTCGTCGCCCGGCTAGTTTTTTGTATTTTTAAGTAGAGACAGGGTTTCACCGTATTAGCCAGGATGGTCTCGATCTCCTGACCTCGTGATCCGCCCGTCTCGGCCTCCCAAAGTGCTGGGATTACAGGCTTGAGCCACCGCGCCCGGCCTGATTTCTTTCTTGTAATTTTGTTTAAGTTCTCTGTAGACTCTGGATATTAGCCCTTTGTCAGATGGGTAAAGTGTAAAAATGTTCTCCCATTCTGTAGGTTGCCTGTTCACTCTGATGGTAGTTTCCTTTGCTGTGCAGAAGCTCTTTTGTTTAATAAGATCTCATTTGCCAATTTTGGCTTTTGCCATTGCTTTTGGTGTTTTACTCATGAAGTCTTTGCCCATGCCTATGCCCTCAATGGTATTACCTAGGTTTCCTTCGAGGGTTTTTATGGTTTTAGGTCTAACAGTTAAGTCTTTAATCCATCTTGAATTAATTTTTGTGTAAGGTGTAAGGAAGGGATCCAGTTTCAGTTTTCTACAAATGGCTAGCCAGTTTTCCCAGCATCATTTACTAAATAGGGAATCCTTTCCCCATTTCTTGTTTTTGTCAGGTTTGTCAAAGATCAGATGGTTGTAGATGTGTGATATTATTTCTGAGGACTCTGTTCTGTTCCATTGTTCTATATCTCTGCTTTGGTACCAATACCATGCTGTTTTGGTTACTGTAGCCTTGTATTATAGTTTAAAGTCAGGTAGCATGATGCCTCCAGCTTTGTTGTTTTGGCTTAGGATTGTCTTGGCAATGAGGGCTCTTTTTTGGTTCCATATGAACTTTAAAGTAGTTTTTTCCACTTCTGTGAAGAAAGTCATTGGTAGCTTGATGGGGATGGCATTGAATCTATAAATCACCTTGGGCAGTATGGCCATTTTCATGATATTGATTCTTCCTATCCTTGAGCATGGTATGTTTTTCCATTTGTTTGTGTCCTCTTTTATTTCACTGAGCAGTGGTTTGTAGTTCTCCTTGAAGAGGTCCTTCACATCCCTTGTAAGTTGGATTTCTAGGTATTTCATTCTCTTTGAAGCAATTGTGAATGGGAGTTCACTCGCGATTTGGCTCTCTCTTTGTTTGTTATTGTTGTATAAGAATGCTTGTGATTTTTGCACATTGATTTTATATCCTGAGACTTTGCTGAAGTTGTTTATCAGCTTAAGGAGATTTGGGGCTGAGACAATGGGGTTTTCTAAATATACAATCATGTCATCTGCAAGCAGGGACAATTTGACTTTTTCTTTTCCTAATTGAATAGCCTTTATTCCTTTCTCCTGCCTGATTGCCCTGGCCAGATGTTCCAACACGATGTTGAATAGGAGTGGTGAGATAGGGCATCTCTGTCTTGTGACAGTTTTCAAAGGGAATGCTTCCAGTTTTTGCTCATTCAGTATGATATTGGCTGATAAAATAATAAATAACTCTTATTTTGAAATATGTCCCATCAATACCTAATTTATTGAGAGTTTTTAACGGGAAGGGCTGTTGAATTTTGTTAAAGATATTTTCTGCATCTATTGAGATAATCACGTGGTTGTTGTCTTTGGTTCTGTTTATATGCTGAATTACATTTATTGATTTGCATATGTTGAACCAGCCTTGCATCCCAGGAATGAAGCCTGCTTGATCATGGTGCATAAGCTTTTTGATGTGCTGCTGGATTCGGTTTGCCAGTATTTTATTGAGGAGTTTTGTATCGATGTTCATCAGGGATATTGGTCTAAATTTTCTTTTTTTGTTGTGTCTCTGTCAGGCTTTGGTATCACGATGATGCTGGCCTCATAAAATGAGTTAGGGAGGGTTCCTTCTTTTTCTATTGATTGGAATAGTTTCAGAAGGAATGATAGCAGCTCCTTCTTGCACCTCTGGTAGAATTTGTCTGTGAATGCATCTTGTCCTGGACTTTTTTTGATTGGTAGGCTATTAATTATTGCCTGAATTTCAAAGCCTACTATTGGTCTATGCAGGGATTCAATTTCTTACTGGTTTAGTCTTGGTAGGGTGTATGTGTCCAGGAATTTATCCATTTCTTCTAGATTTTCTAGTTTATTTGTGTAGAGGTGTTATAGTATTCACTGATGGTAGTTTGTATTTCTGTGGGAATAGTGGTGATACCCCTTTATCTTTTTTTTTATTGCATCTATTTGATTCTTTTCACTTTTCTTCTTTATTAGTCTTGCTAGCGGTCTATCAATATTTTTGGTCTTTAAAAAAAAAACAGTTCCTGAATTCATTGATTTTTTTGAAGTGGTTTTTGTGTCTGTCTCCTTCAGTTCTGCTCTGATCTTAGTTACTCCTTGCCTTCTGCTAGCTTTTGAATATATTTTCTCTTGCTTCTCTAGTTTTTTTAATTGTGATGTTAAGGTGTCAACTTTAAATCTTTCCTGCTTTCTCTTGTGGTCATTTAGTGGTATAAATTTCCCTCTACACACTGCTTTAAATGTGTCCCGGGGGGGGGGGGAAATCATCTCTTCAAGATGTAAATAATATTTAGTGTTTGTTCTTTTTTATTCCTAAAATTAGTCTTTGCTATGGTTGGAGTGTGTTCTGTTTGAAATCTAGGTGTTGTCAATGTGATGATATTTAGAGAAGGGAATGTTAACAGGTGATAAGTCCTGAAGACCTATCCCCTTTTGAATGATATTAATGCCCTTATAAAGAAATCTTCATCCACAGCATGTTCAGTTAGCTTGCCCTTCTGCCTTCCACCATGTGAGGATATAGCATCCCTCTCCACTGGGGAACACAGCAATAAGGTGGCATCTTGGAAATGGAAAACAGCAGCCCTCACTAGCCAACTGAACCTGCCAGTACTTTGATCTTGAATTTCCCTGTCTCCAGAATTATAAGAAAAAATATGTATCTTCTTTGTGAATTATCCATTCTGTGGTATTTTGATACAGCATCCCAAATGGGCTAGGACAATCTCCTTCCTAAATATCTACATAAATGATGACTGCTAACTGAATGAGCCTTCTGAAAATGCTGCGCATGTGATATTGGGCATAAGATGATTTAATAGTCAACTATGTAACATTATTCCTCAATAGTTCAGGAGCAGTCAACAAGAAATGTATTTCAAGAAATTACATAATTATAGATTTATTTTTGGTTTACATTCCAAACATGACCTTGCCTGTCAAGGTGAGTTTTCCCAAATCACATTATACTAGTTTTGGCAGAAAGAAACTACCTACTAATGAAATTTCTCATTTAATATTTATTCAACAATATTCTTACTGAATTCTTGTAATGTTTTTGTAAGCATTATAGTATAGTGAATAAAATATATATGATCTCTACCTTATTAGTGCCATTAAGCTAATAAGATTGGTAATTGATAAAAGTGTACTTGGAATTGACTTACTTAGGAAGGCTTCAATGAGAAAGTGCCATTGAGCTAAGATTGAATCATAAGGTATCAGCCATGCAAAGATCTGGAGAAAGCATGTTCCAAGGAGAAGTAAGAATATATGTTATGTCTCTGGATGTAGGATTGATTTTGTTTATCTGAAGATTTTTTTTAATGCAGTATAGCTACATCATGTAAACAGTGTATCTTTAGATCTCATTCCCTAGAAACAGACCTTGAGAAGAGATTATTATGCAAGATATTTAAAAAGTATTTGCAGAACACAGACAAGGTAAGAGGGACCTGAGGGAATCAGCGTACAGTACAGATATTATCCTCTACAGAGGAAAACTAGGATGTGAATAGAAGACAGAGGATAAGAACATAATAAGGAACTGGATGATATTTCGTTTGATGAGATGCTTTTGAAAAGTTTTGAGCATAGGAGTAACATAATTAGTACTTTATAAGTATTACTCTGAAGACTGATGTGCAAATAAAAAGGATTATACATGGACAAATCTGATATCAGAGAAGTTTGTTGTAAGTGATGGAAGTGGCTCAAGAAAGAGATGATGTTGGTTTGATCAATGCATAAATGAAGACAGGTAGCCAGATTCAGAACATTTTTCACAAGTTGATTCCATATAGTTTGTTGGAGTTTAGATGTAGGGCGTACAGAAAAGAAAAAAAAAAAAAAAAGAAATTAGGATATCACCTTGGATTTGGGCCTGAATGAGTGAGTTGTGGCATTTACTAAGATAAGTCATCCTTGCAAATGAATAGGAAAGAGAGAAAGAGAGTCAAGAATTTAACTTGAAAAAGTGTATATATCAAGTAATCAAAGACATCCAGAAGTTTGAAACTCCAAGAAAGGCTTGGTCTGGTAAATATATATTCAGAGTCTGGCATCGATGAAAAATATTTGTGATTACTTTATTGAATGACATTACATAGAGAGTAGGGCCAAAACCAATGGAACACTTCAACATTCAGAGGGTTGGCAGAAGAAAATTGCTGATGAGGATGAATGAAAAAATAAGATGCATAAAACACTAAAAAAAGTCTTTGAGGAAGAGCACAGTCAACAGTGTTATTGAATGAACAAGAAAAAAATGAATATTTGGACCATTAGCATTTTGAAGCTTCTCAGAAAGATGCAGAATATCAGAAACAGATCTATTACATGTCAGTGTCTATACAGCAAAAAAACTTTTGTTTGTGCAGTGACCTTTGTTACCATGATTCTAATCAAAGAGAGCAAAAAGACAGAAGACTCCTGATGTGTTTTGGCTGTGTTCCCACCCAAGTCTCATCTTCAGCTGTAACTCCCACAATTCCCACATGTTGTGGGAGGGACTCAGTGGAAGGTAACTGAATCATGGTTGTGAGTCTTTCCTATGCTATTCTCATGATAGTGAATAGGTCCCGTGAGATGTGATGCTTTTATAAAGGGGAGTTTTCCTGCACAAACTCTCATCTCTTGTCTGCTACAAGTTGAAACATGCCTTTCACCCTTTGCCATCATTGTGAGACCTCCTCAGCCACGTCGACTGTTAGTTCATTAAATCTTTTTTTCCTTGTAAATTACTGAGTCCCAGGTATGTCTTTATAAGCTATATAAAAACAAGCTAATGCAGTAAATTGGTACCAGTAGACTGTGGCGCTGCTGAAAAACTAACTGAAAATGTGGAAGTGACACTGGAACTGGATAACAGGCAGAGGTTGGAACAGTTTGGAGGGCTCAGAAGAAGCCAGGAAAATGTGGGAAAGTTTGGAAACCCCTGGAGACTTCTTGAATGGCTTTGACCAAAATGCTGATAATGAAATGGACAGTGAAATCCAGACTGAGGTAGTCTCAGATGGAGATAAGGAACTTGTTGGAAATTGGAATAAAAATGACCCTGGCCATGTTTTAGTAAAGAGACTGATGGCATTTTGCCCCTGACCTCGAGATTTGTGGAACTTTAATCTTAAGGGAGATGATTTAGGATACCTGGTGGAAAGCATTTCCAAGCAGCAAAGCATTCAAGATGTAACTTGGGTGCTGTTAAAAGCATTCTGTTTTAAAAGAAAAGCAGAGCGAGCATAAAAGTTTGGAAAATTTGCAGCCTGACAATGTAATAGGAAAAAAAAAAAAAATTTTTCTGGGAGAAATTCAAGTGTGCAGCAGAAATTTGCACAAGTAATTAGAAGCCAAATGTTAATCACTAAGACAATGGGGAAACTGTCTCCAGGGCATGTTAGAGAGCTTTGCAGCAACCCCTCCTATCACAGAGCCAGAGGTCTAGGAGGAAAAATGGTTTTGCAGGCCAGTCCCAGGGTCCCCCTGCTGTGTGCAGCCTAGGGACTTGGTGCCCTGCACCCCAGTTGACCTAGCCATGACTAAAAAGGGCCAAAGTACAGCCCAGGCCATAGCTTCAGAGGGTGCAAGCCCCAAGCCTTGTCAGCTTCCATGTGGTGTTGAGTCTGCGAGTGCACAGAAGTCAAGAATTGAAGTTTGGGAACTTCCACCTAGATTTCAGAGGATGTTCAGGCAGAAGTTTGCTGTAGGGGTGGGGCCCTCATGGAGAACCTCTGCTAGGGCAGTGCTGAAGAGAAATGTGGGGTTGAAACCCCAAATAGAGTCCTTACTGGGTCACTGCCTAATGAAGCTCTGAGAAGAGGGCCACTGTCTTTCAGACCCCAGAATGGTAGATCCATTGACAGTTTTAAACTTATGTTTAAAAGAGAAGCAGAGCATAAAAGTTCAGAAAATTTGCAGCCTGATAATGTGATAGAAAAGAGAAACCCATTTTCTGAGGAGAAATTAAAGCTGGCTGCAAAAATCTGCATAAGTAACTTGGAGCCAAATGTTAAAGATGAAGACAATGGGAAAAATGACTCCACAGCTCTTCAGAGGTCTTCATGACATCCCCTCCCATCACAGGCCAGAGGCTTACAAGAAAAAAAAAAATTTGTGGGTTGGGCCCAGGGACTTGCTGTTTTGTGCAGTCTCAGAACTTGGTACTCTGAGTCCCAGTCATGGCTAAAAGGGTACAATCTAGAGCTCAGGTCATTGCTTCAGAGGATGCAAGCCCCAAGCCTTGGTGGTTTCCACATGTTGAGCCTGCAGGTATACAGGAGTCAAGAACTGAGGCATGGGGACCTCTGCTAGCTTTCAGAGGATGTATGGAAATACCTGGATGTCCAGGCCAAAGTTTGCTATAAGGGCAAAGCCCTTATGGAGAATCTTTGCTAGAGTTTGGAAGGGAAATTTGGGATTAAAGCCCCCACATGGAGTCCTGACTGGGGCACTGCTTAATGAAGATGTTGAGAAGAGGGATATCATTCTCCAGACCCCAGAATGGCAGATCTACCAACAACTTGCACCGTGCATCTAGAAAAGCCACAGATATTCAATGCCAGCTCATGAAAGCAGCCAGGAGGGAGGCTTTACCTATAAAGCCACAGGGGCAGAGCTGCCCAAGACTATGGGAACCCAACTCTTGCATTAACATGACCTAGATGTGAGACATGGAGTCAAAGGAGATTATTTTAGAGCTTTAAGATATGACTGCCCCGCTGGATTTTGGGTTTGCATGAGGCCTTTAGTCTCTTCATTTTGGCCAATTTCTCTCATTTGGAATGGGTGCATTTATCCAATGACTGCACCCCCATTTTTTCAAGGAAGTAACTGGCTTGTTTTTGATTTCACTGGCTTATAAGTGGAAGAGATTGGGTTTTTCTCAGATGAGACTTTGGACTGTGTATTTACGAGTTAATGCTGAAATGAGTTAAGACTTTGAGCGACTGTTGGGAAGGCATGATTTGTTTTAAAATGTGAGGACATGATATTTAGGAGGGGTTGGAGTGGAATGATATGATTTGGCCATATCCCCACTCAAATCTCATCTTGAATTGTAACTCCCACAATTCCCAGGTGTTGTAGGAGAGACCTGGTGGAGGATAATTGAATCCTGGGCCTGGGTCTTTCTCCTGCTATTCTTGTGATAGTGAATAAGTCTCATGAGATCTGATTGTTTCATAAAGGGGAGTTTCCCTGTACAAGTTATCTCCTCTTGTCTGCCAGCATGTAAGACATGGCTTTCATCTTCTGCCATGATTGTGAGACCTCCACAGCCACATGGAACTGTGAGTCCATTAAACTTTTTTCCTTGTAAATTAACCAGTCTTGAGTATATCTTTATCAGCAGCATGAAAATGGACTAATACAATGCCTAATGACAAATTATTTGTCACAACTTCTCCAACCTTTAATTAGAGAGTAAATTCTAATGGCCATGAGTCATTGCAAATAAGGTCTCTTCACCATATCCTGGAGATAAAGAATTTTAAAAAAGAGAATATTTCCAGTCTTACAGTATCCCAAATATTCTTCTGCACATTTTGGTGCCTTTATGTGTATTTCTTTTCCTCACAGAAGAGCAATAGTATAGTGTAACACTAGTTAGACAAACAGAATTCCAAACTCCTTACACACACTTTTGAGTTGTATGACTTGTGCCTCGGTATCTTAAATGCAAAATAGGAGAATAACAATGACTGTCTCCTGGGTTATTGTGAGGATCTGTTAAATGAATATGTGAAAAGCCTTTAGGACTATTGCCTGGCATATGGTATTTGCTACCATTTTATTATTGCCTGGGAAATTTCCTATTTATTTGTTTCTAGATTCTCTTCTATGAACTATTTTCTGATAGACTTGAACGGAATTAATCATTTCACCTCTGTCTGTCCACTGTATTTTCACTTATACTTCGCTGCTTTTTTGCTGCAATTCTTACCTGGTTATCTCTCCACTACACAATGAGCTTCCTGAAGGCAAGATTATAGTATACATATCTTGAATTTCTGCAACAAAATGATGTGCCAAGCACATACTGCACCATTGATTATCACCCCTGGCTGCCTGACAGAATCACTAACAGGGATTTTCGAAATATGCATGCCCTGAGATTTGGATGCAATAGGAAATTTGGATTTTTTTAGAAGGCTCATGGATTTTCATATTTGGGCAAGCTGAGATTCTCTTTGGTAGGCACATAATAAAGAGGTAAATTAATGAGATATAGTTTATCTTTGCTTACTATTTACAAGAGGAACTGTTTTTATTTTTCATTCATTCTGAATGCCTTGTCAAAAAATTTTAATATATTTCATATTTTTGTGTGTTTATTAATAAAAAACAGCTATACATTATATGTTTTAGGTAATAACATTTTTATCTGTATGTATCACTTTTGAACTTTCTCTGACAATGTCTAAATAATCAAATATAATGCCATTAGGTTTATTTATGAGGGTCTCTGGATCTTTCCATCTTACACAAAAGAGTATAATTGTTCAGGGAAAAAAATTCAAATATATAGGAAAACAGTATCTAATCAGGGAGTTCATTATTTTTATTATGGTTATTAAAATTTGTATAATGTTTCCACTGGCCAAATTAGCTAAAACATACATTACATCCCTCATTATCTCTAAATTTCCAAAATAGAGAAGAGTGTATGTCAATACATGGAATAAAATAACTTATTTAGAAATAACAATGAAAAATAAACAGTAAATGAATATACAATGAAATGTTTAATTGAGATTGTTCAAGCTATTTATTAAAGTATAGCATTCATAATCATGAATTCAGTTTGTTGTTGAAAATACAAATATATTTTGATAGAAGTATATAATATTATTAATAGTTTTTGCTAGTATTTTACTAATAGTAGTTTTCTTATTACAGCCAGATTCATACAATATTTTTTGTTGTTGTTGGCAGAATTTCAAATTTCCCATTGCAGATTTTCAAAAGTTTTGAAATGGAAATCTATGCATCCATGTGCACACACACACAAATAAACACATTTGTTTGCTTTTAAATTTAGAAACAGTATATGAAGAGATATTTAGCAAAGTGACAGTTGATGACCAGGTTAAAGTAATTGGATCTGTACCTGTGTAGTGGCCTTGGAACTTAAAGATAAAAGTGAACCAATGTGTCTTTCTGTAATCCTAGAACAAGTGTACTTTATCAAAAGGCACATGTTTGGTTAGCAATATATCACCTGCATAAAGAACATGAACGATAGCTTACCTCTTCTCTGAACTGTAGTTAACACCCGAAGCATCATTTATTGATTTATTTGGCTGAAATTTTCATTTATCTTTCCAATTACTTGAATATTTAATTGATGCCTATTGTTTTATGTTATGTGTTTACATATCTCTGGTATTTCTAATAGTCTATCTTTTCAACATTATCAAATAATTGCACAAAATTTTCGGAGTGAAAAAGACATCTAATAATATGGTCCTTCATTTGAAAATTGCTTGTATCATTTAAATATCATATTTTCTTTATCAAACTTAACATGCTCATGAACACATAACATTTTTCTACAGGACTTCTAGGTCATTTAGGTTGATACTTTGGTTTTCCACAGATATTACTGTAAAGATGTTTAAAGATATTTTGCAACGTGTACTTGAAATATATTGATTTATTTGGTCTTCTGAATTTTTTAAAATGCCAGTTACAAGGAAAAGTCACTGAATTTTGGAGGTACAATGACAACTGTCATTGAGTTTTATTCAAACCTTCTATAACAGTGGTATTTCATCCCTTTCTTTCCTAAAGCTGGAAGCTGATTTCCTGGAACTATAAATTGGAAATCTATGCTTGGGAGATTGATCTTCTCTTATACTCCCAAGGAGGATTCTTTTAAATCTTGATGCAACAGGAAATGTCTAAATAATTAATGATTATGAGCATACAACCCCCGCTCTGAGCCAGGATTGTATCTTTGTTTACCTTGTTGTTTACTTTTGAATAAGGTCTCAGATTTTGAAACAATAGAGTTCCAAATCATTTCTGATCAACATAAAAATAATCTGAGGCCGGAAGCAGTGGCTCATACTTGTAATCCCAGCACTTTGGGAGGCTGAGATGGTCAGATCACTTGAGGTCAGGAGTTTGAGACCAGCCTAGCCAACATGGTGAAACCCTGTCTCTACTAAAAATACATAAAATTAGCTGAGTGTGGTGGCTCATGCCTGTAATCCCAGCTACTGAGGAGGTTGAGGTGGGAGGAGCTTGAGGTGGGGCTGAGCTTGAACCCAGGAGGTGGAGGTTGCAGTGAGTTGAGGTCCTGTCACTGCACTCCAGCCTGGGTGACAGAGTGAGACTCTGTCTCAAAAAAAAAAAAAAAAAAGAAAAAAACTCAAATGTTATATTACTTTTATTACTGTTAGCATTGATCAGTTTTGTATCTTACCTAGTTTCCTAGTTCCCCAAATATCTAGTTTCTCAAAATGCTTTTTGAACAATTTTTTTCATGTTTCACCTTTAACACATTGAAAAATGTATATCATTTTGTATTTGAAAACAAAAGGTTATGAGCATACTACTAATCTTTATACACCTTATTTGAGTAGGGCTGAACTTTGCTTATCTCACGAAATGGTTTGATGTTATTGTGATGTGCAGGCCACAGAAAACCTCAGTAGACTGTCATAGAGCCAATGAGACAACTCAAAGTTGAAGTGCTTATTTTCAAGACCAGTCTTATGCTAAAATTTTATGAGTGATATTACCCTTTGAGTATCTTTTTAGTTAGGAAGTACAAGGAGAAGATGCTGTTCATGCTAGTGCTTTTCCTAGTGTACTCTGGAAATTCCAACTCATTTACAGGTAATGGACTCCCTCAATTATTTTCCCAATGGTAAAGACTGGTAGGTCTAGACTGACACTGGAAATCATGATTGTATTATACTATCTCATAAATGAACTTAAAACATGTCTCACCCAATTTCACAATGTTACTAGCTAATTGTACCAGCATTTTAAGATACTTTGTATTTGAATTTGGTGCTAAGAAGAAGTAAAGGAATAATTAATTGCTATTCTTCTATACATTATTACTGTCACAAATTTTGAGCTATGTTTTGAAGATGAATGAAGTAACACTTAATTTTGAAATAAAGAATTGATTTTCTTATTTCATAGAGCTGTATAAGGATACGGGTATATGCTTATTTTCCTGAGTGCTTGCAAATTACTTAGATGTCCTTGGAAGAAGGCAGTTAACTTGGGAACAAAAACAAAACCCTAAGAAACATTTTCAGTCATCCAAGAAAAAGTAGGATAAAATATTGAGTTATGTTGCAGGGACTAATCAACTGGAGTCCACTGCTTTTTAAAAAATATATTTTAAAATTCAATGTCCTTGTATTTCCTTTTATACTGCTCCTTGTGTTTGAGTTATGCACCTTTGGTAGTGTTTTAAACCATAGCATCTAAAACAGGTTTTTATTGAATACTTTATTGCATACTTAAACAGCATATTTCAAAGCCTGGAGGTTTTTCATATTTGCTTTAGTGAGATTTATGCAACAAAATTTGTAGAGTCAGAAAAAGGGAACCAAGAAAAGAGGGTTGATTACTCTATTTAATGCAACCTTTGACTGCCACAGGCTGACTCAGACCTACGGAAAAAAATCAAGTATTCAACTTAAACCAATGAAGCTTTAATTTTTTTTCTAAGTCTACATTGAAGTTTCAGTTCCACCAAGTGACTGCTTGTGATGCCAGAATGCCTCTGGTTTATTTTCCTCTTTTAATATCAAGAGCAACTTATATAAGGAAATATGCTCACCAGAGTTATAAAATGCCCCCCCCCCCAAAGTATTTACTGAATGCAAGGGCAATGGGAAAGAACCTGACTAGTCCTCAGGCTGTATAATTCCCTTCAGCAATGGAAGAATATCCTTCAGTATCTGAGGCAATCAATAAACTAGGATTGTCTCCACTGAGAGCTACATATTTCTCGGGCATCATGACAGTATAACATAAAGCAAAAAGGTTCCAAAACCAAATAGGCATAGATTTTATTTGTATTTATTTCCTAATGCTTATATAATTGCAGAATCAAAAGGGCATAAATTTTAATCCCATCTCTGTGTGGCTGTGGACACGTTATTTGACTTTCTGAGTTTTAGTTTCCTCTTATGAATAAAAGAGACATGACCTTGATATTTTGCTAACAGATTAAAGGGATGTAGAGCACATGGCACATAATAGGCATTCTATAATAACTATTAGTAAAAAATATCAGAACCCATATGGAAAGAATTATCTTCTGTTTTAATTGTTCTTGGATAGTCTAACTGATTCTTGCTCTTGCCTCACAAGGTAAGGAGTTGATCATGTATATCATGTTATCCTTCAGTGAGGAGTTTATGTCATGTTCTCCCAGAAACTGGAACAGGAGCTTTTGTGTCAAGGCTTCATGCTAAGCTAAGACATTTTCTCTATTGGTCTGCCTCATTTTTCCTGAACTGAAGTCTTGTAGTCAAATCTGTGCCTAACCAAGCTGTAAGGAGCTGGAAGTACAATGCTGAGTAAGATGTAAGGTCCACACATTGGGGATCTTATAATCTCCCAAACCACTAATTCTCAGTCCCCCTTTAGAATGTTCAGTGCAGAGACCTTGGAGACCCTAAATGATTCTAGTATTTTTAGTGAACTAATTAACATAAATTGAGATTCTCTTAATTTCATTTTCTCTCTATCAAAATAAATTTTTAGACTATTAAAATAAGTCATATGCTACCATACAATTGACTATTGAGAACTTACTTTAGATTTTAAACCCAATATACATTGTCCTCTCCATCTCCCAACATGTATACCCTTTAAACCACTGTTGCAAAGGAATAATAAGCCATTTATTATTTAAGTGTTTACTGGGAGGCTACTGACAGGCTAGCGTTACAGCAGTGACTAAAATAAGCAATATTCTTTCATGGACCACACATTTGAGTCTGGGTCTTTTATGGAATGTGTGTTATACCTTATTTCGGTGGTGGGAATAATTTTCTTAGAAGCATTTCCTTCTGTGTTCTGCAATTGTTTTCTTTAGAAATCATCAGTCATCTGCCAGTTGGGCATCAGTACAGGTAACGTAAACATTCATTATCAGAAATTTCAGATCTTATGGTTTCTTTTTTCTCTCAAGGGATAATCAAGACCTAAAGTCCTATTTAGGCCAGACTAACAACTCCAGGTTAGAATTTCATCCACAACATTTATTATTATTTTATTTTTGAACTGGAAAACTGGATCAGAGCTTATTTTGACAAAGGAGGAATATGAGCTTTTATTTTCATTCTGGCCACGAGACATCAACTTCTTTTCTGCCCAAAGCCATTTACTTGCTTGATTTAGTAACCTCCTCAGAATAACCAAAAAACAAAAATATTTCAAGATTAAAGTTATGAATTATTTTATCAGATATTTAATAATCTGGTCAATAGGAGATGGATCCACTATAGCTGTGAAAGCTGTTTTGCATAAGAGAAGGAGAGAGCTCTCCTCCTTCTGTTAATTTCCCTCCTGTTTGTTTTAAGTCATGTGTCACAGACATGAGTTAAACTATTGGCTTTGTCACCTGGCTGCCATGTAGCCTTGGATAAGGGTCACCTCTGCAATAAACTAAAATTTTCACATCTGTCGGACAAAGATGTTAGTTACCATACAGAATGTGTGAGGGGAAATGAACGCCACACACAAAACAACTAATACTGTGTCAAGAACATGGTAAATATTCAAGGAGTGGTAATCATTCTCACTATTATTATCTGATAATTATTTTAGATAAGAGAATCAGAATTTGGAAAAAATTAAGGTGAGTAATGTTGTGGAAATTTAGCATGAGATGTGGTATATTTGGTGACCTTGAAAAACTGGATCTGGAAGGAGCTTTCAAGATTTCTCTACTATTAGAATTTCCTTCTCTCTCAATTTGTCAGAGAATGTTGAGGACATCTTTGTTGAAGAACTGTAGTAGAGTATTCTCCACTTTTAATATTTATACTTATAATTATATTTATATATTTATATTTATACTTTTATTTTCTATATTTATAAAAATCACATTCAAACTTATGAAATCACCAGTTGGCTAGAAATTTTTATATGCGGTCAGGCGCGGTGGCTCAAGCCTGTAATCCCAGCACTTGGGGAGGCCGAGACAGGTGGATCACGAGGTCAGGAGATCGAGACCATCCTGGTCTACACGGTGAAACCCCGTCTCTACTAAAAAATACAAAAAACTAGCCGGGCGAGGTGGTGGGTGCCTGTAGTCCCAGCTACTGGGGAGGCTGAGACAGGAGAATGGCGTAAACCCGGGAGGCGGAGCTTGCAGTGAGCAGAGATTGCGCCACTGCACTCCAGCCTGGGCGACAGAGCGAGACTCCGTCTCAAAAAAAAAAAAAAAAAAAAGAAAAGAAATTTTTATATGCAAAAATTGGTGCAGACGAGAAAAAGTTACGTAAATTAAGAGAGACAATAGTCTCAAAACATTACTATATCATGGATAAACTCCATCATTCACTTGTTGTAAAATATTGCAAGTGAGTAGTGGAGTTTATTCATGATATAGCAAAGTTTTGAGAATATGTATGTTTGCATTTATATTTTTATATTATACATCTTTATATTATACATTATTATATATTAAAATATATTTTAATATTACATTATATATTTATACTTTTAATGCATATATATATATATAAATCACATTCAAACTTATGAAATCACCACTTGGCTTACAATTTTTATATGCAAAAATTGGGGTAGATGAGAAAAAAGTTATATAAAGTAAAGCAAAACAAAACATTACTTTCTCATGGTTAAACTCTATCACTCACTCGTAAAATGTGACACATTTTTCAAAATGCTAAATATGCACATTTAAAATTAAATTTAATTTTTGGCAATTACTGTATAAGAAAAAAGTAATATTGATTGAATTATTTCTCTAAAGAGAAAATACTATAGAGTTTTACCAAAAAAAAAAAAAAAAGCATGCCTTGAGACCTACCTGTTCTCATTTCACATTCTGTAAAGTCTGCTTCAAAATGCCCAGCACAGCTTCCATAATTGAGAACAAATGACATTTTAAAATATGGTACATGACAGCTGAATGAAAAAAATCACAATTAGTAATCTTTAAGCATAATTTTTCTGTGTGAAAAGAGAAGAATCTAATGAGAGTTCCATTAACGACCAAGAGGTCCAACAAAGAAATGAACTTATAACCTTTCTCTGTTAACTCTGCATTATTTTGACATTGGTTATGTAAGATAAGCTTTGCTTTGTACCATAATATTTTATTCCTCTCATTATCATTTAGTGCTTCAAATCATTTATAAACTCGTGGAGATAAGATGAAATATAATGCCTGAAGGGGATAGAGAAGACTTTTTTTTTTCTCTAATGTAATCTTGTTTTCTTTTTCCCTTCAATAGGATGCTAAGTATTGCCTTTACCCTTGGGCAACTGGGAGCTATGCATAAGCCTCTAAATTTAAAAATATCTTGTTAGATTTATATCTGTGAAAATATTAACAACTGTAAATTCTAAAGCCAGGGGGTAACAAATGTTTTTATTGAAATTCTTGTTGATCAAGGGCCTGTGGCTAAAGGAATCTCACTTTTCAAAAACTCTCTCATTGATCAAATCTTAGTCGGACTCCTCTGAACCCTCTTCTGGACTTAACCTTACCTTGGCCCCAGTACTTGCTTGACCCACATAATTAAGTCTTAGTAAAACTCCTGCTAGGCCAGTGACATGGTTTGGCTGTGTCCCCATCCAAATCTCAACTTAAATTATAATAATCCCCATGTGTCAAGTGTGGGGCCAGGTGGAGATAATGGAATCATGGGGGTAGTTTCCACCATACTATTCTCATGATAGTGAATAAGTCTCATGAGATCTGATGGTTTTATAAATGAGAGTTCCCCTGCACAAGCTCTCTTACCTGCTTCTATGTAAGAAGTCACTTTGCTCTTCCTTCCTCTTCCACCATGATTGTGAGACCTCCCCAGCCATGCTGAACTATGAGTCAATTAAACCTCTTTCTTTTACAAATTACCTAGTCTCTGGTATGTCTTTACTAGTAGCCTGAGAACAGACTAATACAGTAAATTGGTACTGGTAGGGTGGGGTGCTGCTGCAAAGATATCTGAAAATGTGGAAGTGACTTTAGAACTGGGTAACAGACAGAGGTTGAAACAGTTTGGAGGGTTCAGAAGACAGGACAATGTAGGAAAGTCTGGAAATTCCCAGAGATCTGTTGAATGGCTTTGACCAAAATGCTGATAGTGATTTGGACAATAAAGTCAAGGCTGAGGCTGTCTGAGATGGAGATGAGAAACTTGTCGGGAACTGGAGCAAAGGTGACTCTTCCTATGTTTTAGCAAGAAGACTGGTGGCATATCACCACTGCCCTAGAGATGTGTGGAAATTTGAACTTGAGAGAGATGATTTAGGGCATCTGGCGAAGAAATTCCTAAGCAGTGAAATGTTCAAGAGGTGACTTGGGTGCTATTAAAAGCATTCAGCTTTATGTATTCACAAAGATATGGTTTGAAATTGAAACTTATGTTTAAAAGGGAAGCAGAGCATAAAAGTTCAGAAAATTTGCAGCCTGATAATGTGATAGAAAATAAAAACCTATTTTCTGAGGGGAAATTAAAGCCAGCTACAGAAATCTTCAGAAGTAACTTGGAGCCAAATGTTAAAGATGAAGACAATGGGGAAGATGTCTTCACAGCCTGTCAGAGGTCTTCATGGCATCCCCTCTCATCAAAGGCCTGGTGGCTTACACAGAAAAAAATAGTTTTGGGGATCAGGCCTAGGAACTTGCTGCTTTGTGCAGTCTCAGGACTTGGTGCTCTGTGTCTCAGCCATGGCTAAAAGGGTCCAATCTAGAGCTCAGATCATTGCTTCAAAGGCTACAAGCCCCAAGCCTTGTGGTTTCCACATGGTGATGGGCCTGCAGGTATACATAAGTCAAGAACTGAGATTTGGGAACCTCCACCTAGCTTTCATGGAATTTATGGAAACAACTGGATGTCCAGGCCAAAGTTTGCTGTGGGATGAAGCCCTTATGGAGAATCTTTGCTAGGGTTTGGAAGAGAAATGTGGGATGAAAGCCCCAACAGAGTCCTGACTGGGACACTGCCTAGTGAAGATGTTGAAAAGAGGGACACCATTCTCCAGACCTCAGAATGGTAGATACACCAACAGTTTGCACTGTGCACCTGGAAAAGCCACAGACACTTACTTCCAGCCCATTAAAGCAGCCAGGAAGAGGTCTGTATCCTGAAAAGCAACAGGAAAAGAGCTGCCCAAGACCATGGGAACCCACCTCTTGGATCAACATGACCTGGATGTGAAACATGGAGTAAAAGTAGATTATTTTGGAGCTTTAAGATTTAACTGCCTTGCTGGATTTTGGACTTGTATGGGGCCAGTAGCCCCTTTGTTTTGGCCAATTTCTCCCATTTGAAATTGATGTATTTACCCATTGCCTGTACCTGCATTATGTCTGAAAAGTAACTAATGTGTTTTTTATTTCACTGGCTTATAGGTGGAAGAGATTTACCTTTTCTCAGATAAGACTTTGGACTGTGTACTTTTGAGTTAATGTTGAAATGAGTTAAGACTCTGGGGGACTGTTGGGAAGGCATGATTGGTTTTGAAATGTGAGCACAAGAGATTTGGGAGGGGTCAGGGGCATAATGATATGGTTTGGTTGTGTCTCCACCCAAATCCCACCTTGAATTGTATTAATCTCCACTTTTCAAGGGTGGGGTCAGGTGGAGATAATTGAATCATGGAGGTAGTTTCCCCCATGCTGCTCTCGTGGTAGTGAATAAGACGCACTATATCTGATGGCTTTATAAATGGGAGTTCTTCTGTACAAGTTCCTTTGCACAGGGGAACTCCTCTTGCCCAATACCATATAAAAGTCTGTTTGTTCTCCCTTTGTCTTTGCCATGATTGTGAGGCCTCCTCAGCCATGTGGGACTGTGAGTCAATTAAATCTGTTTCCTTTGTAAATTTCCCAGTCTCAGGCATGTCTTTATTGGTAGCATGAAAACAGACTAATACCGCCAGTTTAGAGAGAATTTCTTCCCTCCATATCTGATTAAATTTCTCATTCTTCACTTTTGATTCATAAGTCCTAGGCCTGCCTTCAGCATGAATCCTGTTCAGTCAGTTTAGCAAGAATACTCCCTACCCTTGATGTCTTCCTTTAGTGATTTTCATCTGCTGACCCTTGAATCTGCTATTTGGCTATATGGCTATACATCTCCACGTTTTGTATTTGCATTTGGAGTTTATTAACAAAATATCAAAACATCTGCAGAGGAAAGGGGGAGAGTTTTATTTTCCATATAAAAAGAAATCTTCAGATTGGTAAGACACTGCTTTTGGTACAAGGCACCATCTCAATAAAGTCCATTTGTGCAAATGAAGGACACAACCATGTTCAGTTATGATTGATCAACATAGTCAAGCTCTCACTGGATAGTTTCCAAGTCCCAAAATATTAGTCTCTGTCAGGTATTTCTTTCAAACAGCTGGTGGAGGTAGGAGTGGTGTTCCAGCTACAGTTTTGCTTGACATGGACAACAAGAACTGATTTGGCTTGATTATAAAAAGGGAGGTTTCTGTGAAACTTTTACATTACAATGTCTGTCTGAGGAAAAAGAGTAAGTGATTGCTCTCTCACCCAGTCATGATCTCCTGGCTCTGTTTTAACGTTTAGCATCTCTGTTGGCCACAGGTGTCCATTTTTGTCTACTGGTCAGGACACTTTAACAAGGTGAACCGGATTTGTCCGCCCTATTGTTACAGGCTTGACACTTATCATGATAACTCTGAGTAAAGTATTTCTTGCCATTTCAATGTGTCAAAATATATTTTTTCTGCAACAGTGGTAAAACCAAGTATGTAACCAGGTTTGACGCTCTCAAAATCTTAGTTCCTTCCCTTAGATTATTATATCCCATCATTTGATACTTCTATTCATTATTATTAAATTTATATTTTCTTAAACCAGACAAATTAAAATATCTTTAATAAAAAAGTAGCAGACAGACAATTCTATGTGTGGTTAGTAATGACCAAGAGGCACTCAAGAGATTTTCAAAATCAATTTTTTCTTCATGTAATAAAGTATTTATAATATGACCTTTATAGATATATCTATATAAAGTATATATAGATTCTATATATACACATACATATGCAGAATATATACATACATAGAATATACATATGTATATATATAGTCTATATATACACATATATAGAATTTATATATATTCTTTATATAGATATGTATACACATAAAGATTATTATATATATAAAATAATCTGTGCAGTCTCGGAATATCACATATTGTCTATGGGCCCAGCAGCTGCTCTAAACCATCCAATAAACTTACCTGTTTTAAAAAGTATTTAATATTAACAAGAAGATAATTAGCAGAGTTTTTTCTTTCTTTCTTTTTTTTTTTTTAATTCAGATAGGGTCTTATTCTGTCACCCAGGCTGGAGTGCAATGGTGCCATCTTGGCTCACTGCAGCCTCTGCCTCCCGGGCTTAAGCAATTCTCCCACATTAGCTTCCCGAGTAGCTAGAACCACAGATATTTGCCGCCACACTTGGCTAATTTTTCTGTATTTTTTGGTGGAGGCAAGGTTTTGCCATGTTGCCCAGGCTGGTCTCAAACTCCTGGGCTCAACTGATCCAACTGCCTTCACCTCCTGTAATCTCCTGGGATTACAGGTGTGAGCCATCGCAAATGGCAAGTAGAGTATTTTTTTATTGACTTAACTTTTTAGAACTTTCATAGTTAAGCCTGAACATTAGCTAATATGTTGCATGGGATTGGTTTGCAATATATTCACTAATTAAAGGTTCAATTAAATGTTGAACAGCTATATGAAAGTATGTTTTCAAATAAAGTTTTCAATTGAATTAATACATTCATTTATTCATTAAGTAGTCATATCTGGTACTATTATTCTTATTACTAACAGAAAATATAACAAAAATTCTTATTAGAAAATTTTTTATTTTTTTGAGGTAGCTCTGATGTCTTGGTTTCAACACAAGTAAGTATACACAATTAGAGGTGAGTTTTAAAATTTGAGGTCTTATACATTGGCTGTTTTTAAAAAGGACTTGTTATTTATTACCTAAAAAAATGAGACAAGAATATTTTTCTTTTCCTTCATAGTTGATGCTTTCCTTCTACCTCATCAGAAACTTTAACTTGCCTGACGTTATTACTGCATCATGGCTGCACTACACTGTCCTCTGCTCTTAATTGCTCATCTGCATTTCATGACCTTTATAAAACCACACCAGAATCTGTTCTTTGCTATGTTACATGAACAATGCGTTTTTAAAGACTTTCTTATTCACTTTAATTTGTTTTTTGGTCAACTTAATAAAAAAATTACATAAACAAACTAGCCATCTTCAGTCACAAATGTTTTACTTGTATTATTTTTGAAATCCTATGAAAAGTAACATTCATAATACCAAATAAAATAATTACTGGTGTCCTAAGAAGATATTATCATTTTAACAGCCACTTCATGAAGTACTTAATTATAAAAATGCTCAAATTTCAATTTCAAAAGTTTAATTTACTTCTCTGAATTACCATAAACAGTGAATAATAAAGCCTGGACCCCTATTTTTAACTCCAAACTTGGAGAATTTTCTACTCTTTCTTACAAATGTTCTCTCTAAGTCATAGATAGTTAGTGTTGGCACTTTATTATGGTTTTTGTATCTAGGAATCTATTTCTATACACTTCAGAAATGTTCTTACTGTACTTTGAAGAATATTAAAACTGAAACTCAAATGTTGCAACAGTAAATCCAAAAAATATTTAGGTTTAATTTAAGAGTATCTATTTCAACATAGCAAAAAGGATATTTTTAATGTACACTTAAGTGTATATTGATGAAAGTTAGTCCAATATCAAAAATCTTCCACATATATGTACTCTATTAGAGACAGTTGTTTGCTTTAATTATTTTGAATATTTACTCTCATTTGGTCATTAACATTGTGAGATAAATACCATATCTTGAAAATGATTCTTACAAAAAAACAGGTTTATAATATGTATATTTGATCTGCTAAAAATTCATTCAGCCCACCCCTGATTATCAATAGCACCCCTTAATCCATACCTCCCACTGTTCCTTGTTCCAATAAGCTAAGGCAACACTAGCATCTATCTGCAACAAATATGCTCAGAATTCGCTAACAGATTCTGATGAAAACCAAATAGGCAAAGAATAGAATGTGAAGATTGAAGTGGTTTAGATTTCTTTTTTGGCTTGCTACTTCATTCTTGTTAGCCCCCTGCCTGACTCTCATCAAGCTCAGCTCAATTTTATTTAAGCCTTTCGTGTATAGACTGCATTTGTCATCACAACTGATAAAAGCAGACTTTATATGATTTTACTGATTTTGCAACCTTTCTACTGAATTCAATTTGAAGTCAAATCTATTACAACGTATAAAATATGCAAAGAAATACGGCTTCAAAATACAAATTTACAACATTTGGTATTAAACATCTTGAGTGAGAATGAACTGTCTTACTGGGTAGAAGTTGATATTAGTATTGCAAAAATTCGTAAGGCATTTGGACTGGGCCCAAGTTACGTTCAACACTGCATTTGGGGTTGAAATCTCCATTTCAGCCTAGAGCCAACCTTACCTGTGTTTATCACTTGTTTTTTTAAGTCGCACTGAAAACAACCTCAAGTTTCCAAGATTAATCTTCCTGAAAATTTTCAAAGCAGATTTTATCATAAAATATTTATTTTTATTCATGGTTGAATGGAAAGCAAATAAACCACATAGTGCTTTTCAAGTAAATGACAAAGATGCTGTATTCCAAGAATGTACCATCCAGATTAGATCCACTGTGTAATGCAAACATTGGCTTACTAATGAGTGATCAAGTTGGCTTCTTTTATACTTCTTTTTTTTAATGGTTCAAAACTGCTATGAAAAACAAAGTAGTAGAAAAATATATTAGATGCTGCATTGTGAGTGAATGGTTGTATAAAATAGAAAATTACATTGAATAGTTAATGTAGAAAAGAAAAATAATCTTGAAAGAAACATATCAACACTTTTAAGTGGTTGCTAATGAGAGTTCTTACGTATTTTACTGCAAATGTATTTGACTTTCTATTTTCCTAGGAAATATATTTGAGATACTACAATTATTACTTCTCTAACAGACATTTTGAGCTGCTTCTATAAAAACTGATGAGTATTAAAATCAAATTGGCTGGCAAACAAAATGTTAAATGTTGTGAAGGTGATCAAACTAACACTTGATTTTTATAATAAGTAAGGGTTGGATTTGAAACAATCTTATTGCCCAAGCTACTAATGAGAAATGCTGTTGAAATCCTTCATGATTACTCTTGTTTGATTTTCATTTGTATCTCTAAAAGTATCTGAAAGATTGTTGACAATCAAATTTTGAATGTGTCATAATGTTAAATAGTCAATGTCAATCATATGGTATTAAAAAATCCTATATAAACTTAAGTATTTGTTTTTACCCCTTCCCTTCCTGCCTTCCTCCCTTCCTCTTGGTCTTTCTTTCTCCCTTCCTCCCTTCTCTCTCTCTTTCAACCTCTCTTCTTCCTTTCTTCCTTCTTTGTTTCTTTTCTTTCTTTCCACTTCTTGAAATATGAGATTAAAATGAATATATACTCTATTAATATCAAATTATTTTATGCAATATAAGTTGCAGTGGCTAAAATGCTTAAGGTAAGACAAAATCTGAAATAACATTTTTAACCTATTATTTTAATTGTTCATCTCTAAAAAATGTTAACATAAAAATAAATATAAATATAGTTAATATATATAAAATATAGTTTTAAAAATATATACCAATTCAGAAAGAAAATTTATTTTTAAAGCCAGAAATATCTATAGATTTGTATCTATATAGATATTTGCAAATAAATATTGGGAAAAACTTGCACACTAACACTTCTTTTAAAACCTTGTTTTTATTGTCTCTGCTTGATTTTCAGCTCTCCTACTGTCACCATCCAAGGCCTATTTTCTTTTGTCTTGAAGAGATTGCTGTTGCTACGTTCTGTTCTGCACTTCAGATTGAACTTCAGCTATCCCATATCATATTCCATGAGGTCATAACTTCTAGGTGATACATAAGCAATGTGTTGATAGCTAATGTCACATTGGGATAAAGGCAGAAAAAGAAATCACTAAAGTGTTTGATAAAGATCACCTGTTAAAGGAGATATTTTCCCCTTCACTTTAGCAAGATAATGTATTTACGATCGATGTATTTTCTTCTCAAGCTTTCCAGAAAACCAGTCTCAGTCACCTCACCCCCTGCTTTTTCAGTACTTTGTAGATTGAACGTCATGATCATCTTCCTTATGCTCAGCTGAATCCTCTACTGACTTTGTTTAAGTCAATTTCTTCAGTTGTTCCTCTGAAAAGAATGCAATAAATAGCAACTTTCTTAAGCATGAAAAAGAAAGTCTTTATTTGTGAAAATTGACAAAATTAAACAAATTCCCTTAGAAGAAAAATTGTGAGTCATAAGTGCAGGAATGACTGCCACCGAATAGAAGAGTACCAAGTATTAAAAGGCAAACTAGACTTTAGTACACAGATATCTTTTCTTACACAAAACCAGACAATTGCAGGTTTGGACAGCTTATTATATAGTCATTGCTGCCTCTTCAATAACTCATTTTGATATTTTGTAATTTGCCAAAATGTGCCTTTGTGATCCCACGGGCTCTTAACTACTTTGTAATGAGTGTGTATGAACAGATGGAAAATGTTTTCAATTTCAGAGAAAATCACTAATGGATGTCACCAGCTATTAGAAAAGCTCAGGTGGCTCCATTTTCCAAGGAAAGGTATTGTCATAAAACTCTTCATTTTTTAATGAAATGTTTGCTCATTTATATCTAGATGGTAATTTAAGACTTCAAAGTCTAAACAGATTAGAACTATAGTTGGAAATTATTCAGTGTTAAATAGTCTGGAAATCCAATCTCAAGAATCTCACCCGAAAACGGTAATGCCAATTCAGGTCATTTTATTAGAACAACATGAACTACTATAAAAACAATTTCCCTAAAGAAGTAGATAAAGCAATTTAACTAAAAAGTTAAATGTATGCTTGAGCTTTGGTGATGATCCCTTTCCTAAAGAAAAAAGAAGTATGCCTTCTGTCCTCAATTTGCATTCCAAGCAAATGCATCTTCTCAAAGAAAAACACATCAAAGGAATGATTATAACAGAGGTTGTTTCCAAAACATAGTCTATCTTACATTCAAAGATATTTACTAATTTTCCAAAATGCAAAACCATTGGTCTTTTAATTCTCCCCTAAAAGCTCATACCAGTTTCTTTTACAATGCTGTTAGTCTAATATCCTGCTAAACAGACAGGCATACTTCTGACCTAATTAGTTTATTTTAGGTTATTGTTACTATTTTTTTTTTGTCTAATAAAATTGTGGTCAAAAATAAATGCAATACCATCTGTACAATGATTGATCTAGCATGTGTTTATTTACTTGGGGCTCCAAAAACAGGAATTATCCATAGGTAAGTTAGGAATGCATGGAGTTAGTACTTATTTCCTAGGAAAAACAAATTCTATTAATTTTAGGATGTCTTTATGATTCCATTTCTTTCTTACTTGGATATGTGTGTTCAGTATTCAGTATGTATTTCAAATAAGCTCTATCCTCTTATCATGAAAATAGGTAAGCAGACACCACCCAAAATGCTGAAACTATAGATCGCTTTTAGTGTCATGCACATCATAATAGATATGTTTTAATAAAAGTGCTTTAATACAGAAAAAAACTTTTAAAATCTATAGCTCTAAGGGATATGTTTTACGTACATTGAAGATTGTTTGTATTTTATTTCACAATGGTGATAAACACAAACAGTGGCACTTCTAGTGCTGAACTGCAGAGCAGTGGCAATGCAGCAATGTGGCAATAGCAATGTGCGTAAAATGAATCACTATGGCCAGGTGCGATGGCTCATGCCTGTAATCCCATCACTTTGGGAGGACAAGGTGGGCGGATGACGAGATCAGGACTGAGACCATCCTGGCTAATATGGTGAAACCCTGTCTCTATTAGAAATGCAAAATCAAAATTAGCCAGTTGTGGTAGTGGGTACCTGTAGTCCCAGCTACTCGGAAGGCTGAGGCAGGAGAATGGCATGAACCCAGGAGGCAGAGCTTGCAGTGAACTGAGATTGTGCCACTGCACTCCAGCCTGGGCAACAAAGTGAGACTCCATCTCAAAAAAATAAAAAAAAAATAAAAAAAAATTAAAAAAAAGAAAAAAGAAATCACTACTTTTAAAATCAAAATTATTATCTCTTTTGTTAAAACAAAATTACTATCTGTTTTGTTCTCAATGACCTTTATGTACAGATTCACATATTTAATATAATTCCTTAAACAAGACAAATGACATGTACCTCTTTTGGTTATATTTTTTGTTATAGATGCCAGAAAGTTTTCACTTGGGGTTCCATTCTTAAACCAGAGATTGTATATCTAATTTTTCTATGTTCACTCTATACCTTTTATGAGTTGGGTCTGATAGTAGATATTGGTCATATAGTATTTAACATATTTTGTTTAAATTTCAAATGAAATTGCCTTCCATCATTTGTTTATATAGATGCAGTTTTAAGTATAAATGAATTCATTATTCATAATAAGATGGCCTTACTCATCTCATAGTATTTTAAATTCACCAAAGAATAGAATATAAAATAGATAGAAAAATATTGTCATGAAAATGACTCAACATTAAACATAGAAAGAAAAGCTGTGGAAGCAACTTCAAGTTGTCTAATATAGATGCAATTAGAGCCCTTGAAAAAGATGTGGGGCAACAAGAGTAAAAATAGTGAAAGTGATAGGGGCTACAATTTTTCCAAATAAAAATATAACATCCACACATAATTTCAGCAAACACCAAGCAAAGAAACATGAAGAAAAACTTCAAGTCATGTTCTGAGTTATTATGTAAAGAGGAGTGAAAATACTAGGGTGCTAGCACATTTCTTGTGAGAAACAACACAAGTGAGAAGACTAGAGAGCCATGTTCCTCAGCCTTTCCTTTGTTATCACCCTCATCCAGACATTTTAAATAATTGTTTCCTTAATCACTTCCACCTGATTAAATTTCAATACTGAAGATACTGTTTATGTACTGTGTTTCAATAGTGTTTTTGTTCTGTGTTTCAATACTGTTTATGTACCGTGCGTCTTTTGAGGGCTAAAAACTACTGTAATGTGATTTTTATCCCCTCTTTCCAAAAATTCTATTTTCACTTCCTTGATGATGATACTGCCCTTGAGGATACATGCAGTGAACATCTTAATAATGGAGGGGGCTATCCACCAGGAATTCTATACCCAGCAAAATTCTTTCTGTTATATGTCTCCGTGTGAAGAGACTACCAAACAGGCTTTGTGTGAGCAATAAAGCTTTTTAATCACCTGGGTGCAGGTGGGCTGAGTCCAAAAAGAGAGTCAGCAAAGGGAGATAGGGGTGGGGGCCATTTTATAGAATTTGGGTAGGTAATGGAAAATTAGAGTCAAAGGGGGTTGTTCTCTGGTGGGCAGGGGCAGAGGTCCCAAGGTGCTCAGCGGCAAAGCTTCTGAGCCAGAAGGAATTTCACAAAGTAATGTCATCAATTAAGGCAGGAACCAGCCATTTTCACTTCTTTTGTGATTCTTCAATTGCTTCAGGCCATCTGGATGTACATATGCAGGTCACAGGGGATAGGCTTAGCTTGGGCTCAGAGGCCTGACATTCCTGTCTTTTTATATTAATAAGAAAAATTACAAAAAATAGTGTTGAAATGTTGGGGCAGCAACAATTTGTGGGGGGGTAGTATAGGGAGATAATGGGCAATGTTTCTCAGGGCTACTTCGAGTGGGATTAGGGGTGGTGTGGGAACCTAGAGTGGGAGAGATTAAGCTGACGGAAGATTTTGTGTTAAGGAGTGATATTGTGGGGTTGTGAGAAGGAGTATTTATTGTATAGAATGATTGGTGATGGCCTGGATATGGTTTTGGATGAGTTGAGAAACTAAATGGAAGACACAAGATCCAAATAAGAGAAGGAGAAAAACAAGTATTAAAGGACTAAGAACTGGGAGGACCCAGGACATCTAATTAGAGAGTGCCCAAGGTGATTCAGCATAATTACTTGCTTGGTTGGCAAGTTTTTTTGCTCTATCCTTGAGTTTCTTTATGTTGTCATATACCAGACCAGATTGATTTGGGTAAAAACAACCCTTTTGATCAAAAAATATACAGATACCTTTTTTTTCTCTCTCTCTCTTTTTGTTTTGTTTTGTTTAGCAATGAGTAAGTTGAGGCCTTGATGATTTTGTAGGAAAGAGAAATGCAAAGCCAGCAATTGTTTGTCAAAAGATTAGAAACGGCTAGGAGAGAGTGAGTAAGATTGACAGTGTGGTAGAAATAGCTGGGGAGAGGTAGAGGATGGCATAAAAATGGGAAGGAGAATAAGAGTGAGCATAAAAGTAAAAAATAAGACTTCATCAGGGTGAAAGTATTAGAGGGTACCCTGCCAGCAAAAGTTATTCACTTTAAGAAGGAGTTAAGAGTGGTGGTTTGGGGACAGCACCAGAAGATATCAGCTGTGATGGCTTGGGGAAACAGTGTAAACCAGAAATGTAAACAAGAGCAGGGCATTTATGAGCAGTTAAGAATAGTGACTAGGAGTATGACTAGAGAGAAGGCAGTAGGGATGACAAGTTTTTGGGATGCAGTCCAAGTTGGACTAGTGGCTGGAATGAGACTGGGGCCTAATAAAAAGGAGCATCCATACAGGAGCTCAAAAGGGCTGTATCCTGTAGCATCCTGAGGACAGGCCCGAATTCTGAGAAGGGCAAGTGGTAAAAGTATTGTCCAGTCCTTTTTAAGTTGGAGGCTGAGCTTGGTGAGGTGTGTTTTTAAAAAGTAAAATCCATTTTACATTTCCTGAAGATTGAGGATGGTAAGGGATACGAAGGTTCCACTGAATACCAAGAGCCTGAGAAATTGCTTGCATGATTTGACTAATAAAGGCCAGTCCATTATCAAACTGTGTAGAAATGGGAAGGCCAAACTGAGGAATTATGTCTGACAGAAGGGAAGAAATGACCTTAGTGGCCTTTTCAGACCATGTGGGAAAGGCCTCTACCCATCCAGTGAAAGTGTCTACCCAGATCAAGAGGTATTTTCATTTCCTGACTTGGGGCATGCAAGTAAAGTCAATTTCAGTCGGGGAGTAGGTAGGAGTGACTGATGAGAAGGAGAAAAATTGGCCATGAGGGATAGGAGTTGGAATGCCAACTGCTTCTTTAGCTTTCTTATTAGTAAAAGCGTTGCCTTGAGTGATGGGATCTGATGCCTTTGATGGCCTTTGTAGTGATGATTCCAGCTTCCTTTGAAAGTAAAGCAGCCTTGAAAAGGGTTTTTATTAAAGAGGCATTACTGATGGAGGACCTTGTGTAGCAAGGAAACATTTTTCAGTCCATATAACAGCATGGTGGTGCAGGGTATGGAAGGCATATTTAGAGTCAGTATAAATATTGACATGTAGTCCCTTTGCAAGAGTGAGGACTCAAGTTAAGGCAATGAGTTCAGCTTGCTGAGAGGTAGTAGAGGGGAGCAGAGTGGTAATCTCAATTATAGATGTGGAAGACACTATAGCATAGCCTGTTTTTGCTGGTGAGTGGCGATTAGGCCTGGTGGAACTGCCATTGATAAGCCAGGTGTGATTAAGGTGAGGAACAGGAAAGAAGGAAATATGGGGAAATAGAGTGAATGCCAAGTGTATCAGAGAGATACAGTCATGGGGATCAGGTGTGGTATAAGGAATAATGTAGGGGCCAGCCTAAGACAGTAAGGTCAACTTGTTTGGACAGAAAGGCTACAGGGCATGGTCCCAGCTCTTGTGTAAGAATTTTGACAACACAGCCTTGTACTTTGACTCTGTGTAATAAAATGGGTTGGGATCAGTTAGGGAAAGCTAGTGTGGGAGCAGCTTCTAGGGTTGTTTTTTAAGGAATAGAAATGGGAGTGGGAAAAAGATTTAGGATCTATGGGGTCAGCAAGGTTTCTTTTTGTGAGTTTATGTAATGGTTTAGTGAGGATGGTAAAACTAGGTATCCAAAGGTGGAAGTACCTAACCATGCGTAGGAAGGAAAGAAGTTATTGTTTTGTAGAAGAGGTTGAGGTTCGAGTGATTAGCTGGACATGATCAGTAGGGAGAGCACATTCGCATTTATGAAGAATTGTGTGGCGATAGGTAACATATGAGGAAGAAATTTGGGCTTGACTGAAGTAATGGGGGCTGTCCATGAAGCCTTGCAGTAGTACAGCCCAGGTAATTTGCTGAGCTTGATGGGTGTCAGGGTCAGTCCAAGTGAAAGCAAAGAGATGAAAGCAAAGAGATGCCAGGATGAAGGGTGTAAGGAATAGTAAAGAAAGCATGTTTGAGATCCAGAACAGAATAATGGATTTTGGAGGGGTTGTGGAGGGAGGTATTGAGGACAGAAGAGTATGTGGGTTTGGCACCATGATGTTGATAGGCAAAATAATTCGGCTGGTAAGGTGCAGATCCTGAACTAACCTGTAAGGCTTGTGTGGTTTTTGGACGGGTAAAATGAGGGAATTTTAAGGAGAGATTATAGGCTTTAAAAGGTCATTCTGTAACAGGTGAGTGATAACGGGCTTTAATCCTTGCAAAGCATGCTGTGGGATGAGATATTGGTGTTGTGCAGGGTAAGGGTGATTAGGTTTTAATGGGATGGTAAGAGGTTCATGATCGGTCACTAAGGAGGGAGTAGAGGTGTCCCATACTTGTGGATTAAGGTGAGGAGATACAAGGGGAGGATGCAAAGGAGGCTTTGAACTGGGGAAAGGGGTGGCAATGAAGTGTGGCTGTAGCCCAGGAATAGTCAGGGAAGCAGATAATTTGCTTAAAAAGTCTCGGCCTAATAAGGGAACTGGACAGGTGGGGATAACTAAAAAGGAGTGCATAAAAGAATATTGTCCAAGTTGGCACCAGAGTTGAGGAGTCTTAAGAGATTTAGAAGCCTTATCATCAATACCCACAACAGTTATGGAGGCAAGGGAAACAGGCCCTTGAAAAGAAGGTAATGTGGAGTGGGTAGGATCTATATTGATTAAGAAGGGGAAGGACTTACTTTTCACTGTAAGCATTACCCAAAGCTTCTGTGATGGTCCAGGAGGCTTCCAAGGTGATTGGGCAGCATCAATCTTCAACTGCTAAGCTGAGAAGATCTGGGAAGGAGTCAGTGATAGAGCCTTGGGCCAGAGTTCCAGGGGCTCTGGGAGTGGCTGCTGGGCAAGTTGGACAGTCTGATTTCCACTGGGGTCCTGCACAGATGGGACATAGCTTAGGAGGAATCTCGGGCTGCAGGCATTCCTTGGCCCAGTGGCCAGATTTCTGGCACTTGAAGCAAGATCCTGACGGAGGAAGTCCTGTAGGAATGCTTTACCACTGTGGCTTAGGTGTTTTGAAGTTCTTGTGTGCTGGAGATATGGCTGGGGTTTCTCTCACAGTGGAGGCAAGGAATTGCAACTCAGAAATATGTTGCTACTTGGCTGCCTCTACTCTATTATTGTACACCTTGAAGGCGAGGTTAATAAAGTCCTGTTTTGGGTTTGAGGGCTGAAATCTAATTTTTGGAGCTTTATTTAATGTTGGGAGTGGATTTGGTAATAAAATGCATATTGAGGATAAAATGGCTTTCTGACCCTTTTGGGTCGAGGGCTGTAAAGCATTTCAGGAGTGCTGCCAAACAAGCCATGAACTGGGCTGGGTTTTTATATTTGATGAAAAAGAGCCTAAATGCTAACTGAGTTGGGAGAGGTCAAATAAAGAAAAAGGAGCATTAACCTTGACTGTACCTTTAGCTCCAGCCACCTCTTTAAGAGGAAATTGTTGGGCAGGTGGGGGAGGACTAGTTGCAGAATGAAACTGTAAGCCAGACCAGGTGTGAGGAGTGAAGGTGACAGAAGGATTATAGGCTGGGGGAGCAGAGACTGAGGAAGACTTGGAGCCTGATTCAGCCTGGCAGGGAGCGACCTGAGGAGGAGCAGTCTGGGGAGGAAGGAAGAGGTCAGATGGGTCGGTAGGAAAGGAAGGTTGAAAAGACTCAGTGATGCTTGGGTTTGGGACTGAGGGGACAGACAAGAAGGAAAAAAGGAGGATTTGGGACAAGTCACATTGGAAACAGAGACTAGGGAGGGACCGATGTATAAAATAATTCCTGGACGTCAGGCACCTCAGACTGTTTGCCCATTTTACAACAAGAATTACCTAGATCTTGTAGGATGGAAAAATCAAAATTGCCATTTTCTGGCTATTTAGAACCATTGTTGAGTTTGTATTGGGGTTAAGTGCCATTGCAGAAGAAAATAAGGGGTTTAAGTTTTAGGCCGGGTGTGAGTTGAAGAGGTTTTAAGTTCTTGAGAACACAAGCTAAGAGAGAAGAAGGAGGAATGGAGGGTGGAAGGTTGCCTATAGTGAAGGAGGGAAGTCCAGAGAAAAGAGAGGGTAGAGACACAGAGAGAAGGTCCGGGGGGGGGGGTGCTTGCCCCCCAGGAAGGTGGTGCTTGCCACTAAGGGTGAAGGATCAAGGCAGACATCCCCACGGTGATCAGACACCTCTGAAACGTGGGTGAATAATCAAGCACATGTCCCCGCAGTGATTAAACACCAAGGGAAGACTGTCTTCCTGAGTCCGTGCTTGGCGCCAGAGGTTTGGATTCATGGATAAAGTGCCTCTCCTCTGTTTCTACCAGAAAAGGAAAGGAACTGAAATTAAGAGAAGGGAGAGACTGAAGGATGGAGCCAAGATTGAAAGGAGAAGGAGGTTGAGGGATAGTGAGAGAGGTTGGAGAAGACAGTAAAAATAGTCCGCTTACCCGATTTAAAATTGGTGAGATATTCCTTGGGCTGGTTGGTCTGAGGACCAGGTCGTAGGTGGATCTTTCCCACAGAGCAAAGAGCAGGAGGACAAGGGATTAATCTCCCAAGGGAGGTCCCCTAATCTGAGTCACAGCACAAAACGTTACGTGCATCTGTGTGAAGAGACCAGCAAACAGGCTTTGTGTGAGTAATAAAGCTGTTTATTTCACCTGGGTGCAGGCAGGCTGAGTCTGCAAAAAGAGTCAGCGAAGGGAGACAGGGGTGAGGCCGTTTTATAGGATTTGGGTAGGTAGCGAAAATTTACAGTAAAAGGGAGTTGTTCTCTGACAGGCAGGGGTGGGGGTCACAAGGTGCTCAGTGGGGAGGCTTCTGTACCAGGAGAAGGAATTTCACAAGATAATGTCATCAGTTAAGGCAGGAACTTGCAATTTTCACTTCTTTTGTGATTCTTCAGTTGCTTCAGGCCATATGGATGTATATGTGCAGGTCACAAGGGATATGATGGCTTAGCTTGGGCTCAGAGACCTGAAATTTTCAAAAATCAAAGTCATAATAAGTACTATTTTAGACACACAGGAAAGGCTGAAAGGCTTTATCCCCAGTACTGCAATAAATATTAAAGGAAGAGCAGAAGGAAGATAATACCACATCAAAATTGGAATCTACAACAAGGATTGAAGCATAAAAAAATGGTAACTGCATTTGAAAATATGAAGACTTTCCACTTTTTATTTACATCTCTTTGAAAGATAATTGACTATTTTAAGAAAACTAGTAAGATTATTTTTTGAGGTTTAGAATTTAACTTCAGTAGAAAAATATAGAAAATGAATGTTAATGACCCTTAACAATAATAACCATTAATTATTTATATGAATAGAAAAAGATGATGTGATGATGTAGTGATCATAATGGGTGTAGGTAGGCATTTTTGTTGGAATAACAAAGTTTTCTTTGAAGAGCTGAAGAAGTTGACCATAGAAAATTTCTAAGGTCAGGGCATTGAGGCAGAAAAAAATAGTTAGTACGAAGGTGATTTTAAAAATCTATAGAGTCAGACTATAGTGTAATAAGTTGTGGTAGAGTGATACAAAATGTGGTTAAAAATGTAAGCAAAAGTCTGAAATTCCTTGCAGCCCAGTAAAAGGAGTTTATATTTTACTCTGATTATAGGAGTCAGTCAATACAAGAATCTATCCAGAGTAGTTAGATGGTCTGATTTATATCATTAACGATAACTAAGTCTTCAATGCATTGAATTCTGACAACATTGAAATCTGTCAAGCTTTCTCCTGCATATTTTCTAAACCTTCTCAAGGCTTCTACTCTAGAAAGGGAGAAAGACAAGATTAAAT
Organism: Trachypithecus francoisi; assembly: GCF_009764315.1. NCBI lineage: Eukaryota > Metazoa > Chordata > Mammalia > Primates > Cercopithecidae > Trachypithecus > Trachypithecus francoisi. Next base: position 74,776,436 of record NW_022681454.1, on the reverse strand, counting down.
ACTGCATTTGATAATGTTTTAAGACATTACTTATATGAGAACAGTGCTAACAAGATCTACAGTCACTCTTGAGAGACCATGAAAATTTTCCAGAAGTAATAATTGAGCTAAAATCAGAATGATAATTAGGTACCAACAATAGACAAAGAATGCAGGTTGTGGGGAGTGTTCAAGGCAAGAGCAGAAATATTTAATACATCTCTGAAATTGAAAGGACCTTGTCTTGAAGATAAAGAAAAAAAAGAATAAACAACTGGTAAGTAGTAATTAGACATTTAAGGGAATATTATTTCAACATATCTCATTATTATGATATACTTAATGGTGTCATAACAACATGGTTTAATTCTAAACATATGCATTATTACATCTAAAAAGCACATTGTCTTATCTTCCTGTCGATTATTATATTCATTAATCAACTGCTTGAGAATGTGACAATCGTTTATTGCTGTGACTCCAGTACTAGTATATAGCTTTAATATTAAAATATTGCACTCTATGCCATAGCCTTATGACATGGTCAAATCTAGCTCATCTATTCTGTTTAAGCAACTTGTTACTTTAGCACAGATTATCACACGACACAAAAATACAATATTAATTACCCATTAGACAGCACAGATAATCTAATATACTTACTTGTATTTTTGGGTAAGACTTAATAAATCTTAGTTAAAATTGGCATAATATAATAGCATATGTTTTCTTCCATGTACCATATTCACTATTTTTTACTGGTCTGTACTTTTCTGCTCTCATAGCCTTAGCCTCTACAGCTTATTTTTTAAAAAAATTATGTTAAAAATATTTCTAATGATTCTTCACAGAATTCTGGGGTTGCTTAAAGATTATTTGAAAAGATTTCTTTAAGTAGTGCTGTTCTGTATTATCACATTATAAGGCACAATTTCAAAATATTAATCCATATTTTTTTCAATATTTTCTTGTATGACATGACCCTTTCCTCACTCAAAGAAAGGTTAATACAGATAAGATAATATGGTGGCTAAATATTGCTGTTTGCGTTCCAAAAACCTAGTAATTGGAGGGAAATATAAAGAACTCATATCACGAAAATTGTATGCAAAGAGAATGTTGGTGTTATAAGAACTAGAGTTTTATGGGAGTCAGACTAGTTAAAGATTGGAAAAATAAAGTATGAGAGTAGAAACAGGGAAAGCTTAGATTTGGGAGGGTCCATTTGAAAAGAGGTTTAAGCCTCAAGTGGGATATGAATCAAGTGAAATGGAACAGAAGAAAGCCAGTTAGGTTTATGAAATCTAAAAGCAAAAACACATATGCACTTCTGTGTCTTGGTAGACTTTAGGAAGATGGCAGAACTCTTACATATATATAAATACATATAATTTTAAATAGATATAAAAAGTCATATATATAACTTTAGATATATAGATGATTAGATATATGATTTTAGAGATAGATAGATAGATAGATAGATAGATAGATAGATAGATAGAACTAGAAATGAACTTACTTAGCTCTTTCTGGCAACAGTTAAGCATGGCATTGATTTAGACATCTTGTAACATCCTCACAGATATCCTCATGTCCTGGTATGCTATGTAAGCAGTGCAGGTAATGCTATCAAGAAGTTTTTCTAAAAGTAAGAAAACTATTCAAACGTTAACATGGGATAAAGCACAGGCACTGAAATGGACCAATGATAGTGGATCAGATAGAATAATAAATGTTTCAGTGGATGTCAAAAGGGATTGAAGAACCAGATGTTATCTATGAAATTCTTGCCAATATTTAAGATAACAGAAGTTACACACAATATCAGGAATTAGGGATAGGGAATTTAAATGGACTGGGAGTAAGTTTTGCCCTCCCCATTTGGGATTTAAAATGAATATTATATTAAATTAAAAAAGAAAGAAGGAAGGGAGGGAGGGAGTGAGGGAGAGAAAGAAAGGAAGAGAGCAAACTACATTTCTTGCACATCTACGTTTGTGGAGTGAAACTTGTACCTGCTTTGAGTGTACTCTATGTTCCTTCTGATGAGGCACACCTTTCTACTTGATAATCCCCACAAATAATTCTGATTTCTCTAATTGTTCTGTGTATGAATTAGTTCATTCTCATGCTGTTAATAAAGACATACTTAAGATCATTTATAATTTATAGAGGAAAAAGATTTAATGGGCCTACAGTTTTATAAAGATAGTTTATAAAGGAAAGCGGTTTAATGGGCCTACAGTTCTTCATGGCTGGGAAGGTCTCAGGAAGCTTCCAATCATAATGGAAAGGGAAGCAAATATGTCTTTCTTCTCGTGGCGGCAGGACAGTGAGAGCTAAGGGAAGGGGGAAGCCCCTTATAAAACCATCAGATCTTGTGAGAACTTACTCACTCTCATGAAAATAGCATGAGGGAAATCATCCCCATAATTTGAATACCTCCCACTGTGTCCCTCCCATGACACATGGGGACTGGGGGAACTACATCAAGATGAGATTTGGGTGGGGACACAGCCAAACCCGTATCAGTGTAGTCCACGTCCCTTCCAGTTATGGCGGCATTTATATGACCTGATTTATTGATAGACTTCTTAAGTGATTTGTTTCACAAGGAGCTTTTATTTCTTCATCTGTCAGTCTTCCTTCCTCCCCTTAAAGTCTGACTCCACCCTCTATCATTCCACTGACTATTCTCTTGTCAAGGTCATCACTGACATTTGTACTACAGGGCTCAAGAAATGCCCTTTTTCCTTCCTGAAATATTCTTTCTTTATTGACTTCTACAAACATTTTCTCTTTTGAGTTTCCCTCTACCATTTACCCAATCTTGTTTTACAGCTTATCCTCCCAAACCAAATAATTAATTGTTGAGATCTTCAGGATTTGGTCTTGTGCCTTTTACTCATTTCTCTCTAATTATTTCTTCTCAGTCAGTTTAATTGATTCCAGTGAATTCCAGTGTCATCTTTATGCTGATGACTCAAAATTCTGTTTTCTCGGCACAAGTGTCTCCTTTGACTGCTTGTTTCCCTCTAATTGTATTGCATGTCTTACAGAGAACTTCCTCTTAGACAACATCTGAAGTTCTTGATATTCCACCTTCATCCCGACATTTTCTTGTTCATCTCAATAACTGCCACTACCATCCACCTAAAACCAGAAATTCAAGAGAAATTCATTATTATTGATAGTACTAATTTATATTAGTTACTATATGAGTAATTCTCAGCTTCTATTAACAATTACTCTCCTTTAATCCTTTTACCAGCAAGTCATATTTATTATATCTCTAAAATATATTGAGTACATCTTTTAATTGTATATCAATGATATCTCAAAAAATTTCCCATTTGTGGATTTCTTTATTATATCATTGCTTTTTCTTGGATTGCCATTAACAATTATGGAAATTACTATGACTACCTCTTGACAATTTGCTTCAATTTTTTCTCTATGTGGCAGTAAAAATGATCTTTTGAAATATAAGTTGGATCACATTGTTTCACTACTTAAACGTTGTAGGTTCCCAAAGCACTTAGAAGAAAATTTAACATTTCTGCTGTGGTCAAAATTGGGCATGTTTCACCTTTGTTGAATAACTAAATTCTTTTCACAATTATGTCTTCCTACCTACTGGTCTTTTCTCAGTTGCTAGAAAAAGTGAAACTATTTTCATTTCAGTGGAAATGTACGTGTTGAATGTACATTCAGTGAAATGTACATGTTGGATCCCTGTCCCCACTAGATGTGCTGCCAACTCCCTTTTCACCTGATTACTTCCTTTTTATTTTGGTCTCCTCTTATGTAACATCTGTTCAAAGGGATTATTCTTAACTACTTATCTAAAGTAGCATTTTCCCCAGTGATCTGTAATCTGTTTCTCAGTTCTTATTCACCCGAATTTTATTTGTCTCATTATTTGTTCTTTCGGCCATCTTTTTTATTACAATGTATATTCCATGAGGTCCAATGCATATTCCGAGGGACTCTTTCTCTTAGTGTGTCATTTTGTTTTCTTGATCTCCAGCATCTTTAATAGTGTCTGGCACACTGTAGATGCTCAGTAAATATATTTGTTGGTTAAATGGCTTCTCATTGAAGGTATTTTACATAAATAGCTATCATAAGATTGAATGTAAACAGAGCTCGGCAGGACATTTTAAAGAGATTATGTTATCTTTTCTAATAATAACTCCACAAAGGTGAGAGAATGGCTAGACTCCTAAAGATCTTTCAGTCTCCCTATTTTTAGTAAGTTTTGCTAATTTATTTATGCTTTCCAAATAATATCACTGGAATTGTGGCCTAACCACAAATTGTAAAACATATTTGCAGTGTAAATATACTTTCTTCCATTTTGGAAAGGGGTGGTTTTATTAAGAGAATACCTTAAGTAGATGTCTTTTTTTTTTTTGCTCCTTAAATAATTGAGAAAAATAATCAATAGGAGATAATGAAATTGCATATAAGATTAAGAAATTTTCTAACAGTGAAATCAGAAGACCATCCCTCACATGTATGCTATTATACTGGATTAAGTCTTAATTTTGGACAGTTGGTAGGTTAGCTAAAACTCCATGACACCTTAAATTTTTGAAAGAGAAACAATGACTTTTGAAGATCATGAGAAAATTATTTTTATTGTTAGTTAAATCATGCTTTAAAATAGATGGCAAACTGGGCCGGGCACGGTGGCTTATGCTTGTAATCCCAGCACTTTGGGAGGCCGAGGCGGGCAGATCACCAGGTCAGGAGATCAAGACCATCCTGGCTAACACGGTGAAACCCCGTCTCTACTAAAAACACAAAAAATTAGTGGGGTGTGGTGGTGGGTGCCTGTAGTCCCAGCTACTCGGGAGGCTGAGGGGTGAGAATGCTGTGAATCCAGGAGGCAGAGCTTGCAGTGAGCCAAGATCAAGATTGCGCCACTGCACTGCAGCCTGGGCAACAAAGGGAGACTTCATCTCAAAAAAAAAAAAAAATAGATGGCAGACTGGAAAACAGAACTTACAATGAAAGTTCCTTGATGGTATTTATTGTTTCTTATGCCTATAAATGACCGTTCATGACCTTTTAATCCATTCTGGCTCTTGATCGACTTGTTGAGGCATATTCCCATTTTCATGAAATTCAGCATGTGTTTACAGCTCAATAGTTTTCTCAACCTGCTTCCTTCCAGTTAATTTTGGGGGTCTAAAGGACCCTTTTCACTTTGTGCTTTCTGTTTCTTTCAGTTCAAACTGGTAGATTGCTAAATATGGAAATATTTTAAAACTGTTGGTCTCCTATGAATGTTATTTCTGTGCACTCCATTAAACAAATACTAAAACATTTCTTTGAAACAAACTGTTTTCTAACTTATATTTCTCCTGAGGAAAAAAGCCCTTACACTTTTTAGAAACCCTGTTTTTTTAATTGAGAGAATCTGAGAGTCATAGTTTCTAACATCATTAAAAGATTTTTTGTCTGACTAAAGAGTACTTTCAGGGACCACTTTTGATCTTTCACGGGATTTTGTGGTCATACCATTAGCTTCAGCTTTAAATCATGTAATTGTATTACTTATCAATTGATCTATAACAATCTAAAAATTGTGTCAATTAAAACAAACAATTGTTATCTCACGTAATTTCTGAGACTTAGAAATCCAATTGTGACTTAGTTGGGTGGTTTCATCAGGATGTCTCGTGAGGTTACAGTTAAGCTATTGGTAGAGTGGTAGTTATTTAAAAGAGCTGAACCATGTATAAGCTTACAACCATGGAAGTTGGCAGGGGTTTGGTTTCTTGTAGGTCTCTTGCAGCTGACTTCCCCAGAACGAGTGGTTAAGAGGAGGACAGAAAATGAGAGAGAGAGAGAGAGCACAAGATGCCATACTGCCTTTTTATGGCTTAGACTTAGAGTCAGAAACCATCATTTCTTCATCACACTATTATTTAGAAGTGAATCACTAAGTCCAGCAAATACTCAACAGTAGGGCATGGATATCAGGAGTTGGGGAACACTGGACGTCATCATGGAGGCAGGCTATCACAATGCATTTTATCAATTTTGGATTGCTCTTGGGAAATACAACCTCATTATTACTTTTGATTTATTTTTCTCTTCTCTTTCTGTAACTCCAATTACAGCTATTTTATATTTTTAAATTATGTCCCATTTACCATCTCTACCCTTTCTCTGTTTCCATCACCTTTTTTGCTTGTGCTTCAACCTGTATTAATTCTATTGACTTATATTCTAGTTTAAATATTCTCTTTCCTGCTATGTCTAATCAGATGCTAAATCCATTTGTCAAATGATACTTTCAACTCTTGTACTGTTAGTTTTAGGATTTAGCTTTTGTATTTTTAATTTATTTCTGTTCTGTGTGAAACTCTTTTATCTTTTTCATTTCCTTTAATAAACATGCTAATCCTTGGTATTTAAAGTTTCAATATCTGTAATTTTCTCTGTTCATTCTCCCTAATTTTTGGTATTTGGATTTTGTTTCATTGTATGACAGGTAAGTTTTATCTCACATGCTGGATATTGTATACAAATATATACTATATATATAGTATATTTCTCCTCTCTGGAGAAAGATACCATCATCCAGAGGTTGTATTTTATATATTTGTACAAATAATATAAATATATATATTTACATAAATAAATTCAATAAATTTATTTTATGTTTATATTACTTGTATATCTATATATTTATATTATTTATATATTATGTTACGTATACTATATTATATTCCACTGGAATTATCACCTAATCAGGAATTGTAAGACATATTTGCAATTTAAATGCACTTTCTTTCATTTGCGGGAGAGGTGGTATTATTAAGAGAATACCATAATTAGATGCCTTTTCTTCTTTCTTAAATAATTGAGAAAAATATGTAATAGGGGATAATATTATATATTGTTATACTATATAGTATTATATAATATAGCATATATTATACTATATAGTATGATATGTAATATAGTGTATATTATGTATTGTTTGTATATTTATATAAATATATAAATTTATATAAATAATTAAAATACAACCTCTGGATGATGGTATCTTTCTCCAGAGATGATTTAATTTTCTTCCAGTAGCTAGAGTATGGGCATATCATCTTGACCTAGACAATGCTAGTAATTTTTCAGTTTTTCTTTCCTTCCAGAACACTCCTATGTTTCAACTAAAGTAATAGGCTATTTACTTGGCTCCCTCATATTTGGAAGGCCCTAAACTCCAACTTTTATCTATCCAATGTAATAAGGCTGCTAAAGTTTCTGCTTAGCTTTTAGAAGTTGCTGCAGATTTGATTTCTGTAAATCCTGCCCCAAGAATGAGCGATCTTTGGAGTCAAGAAATAAAAATAAATTGCATTCAAAATGTTGGACTTTCTTCTCTCTGGTTTCTCTTCCTCTGCCTCTTGGTTCACACAGTCATAATTTATTTATTAGATCTCAATGCCAATTTTTATCTTCCCAATAGAGCGTGATTATCCTAACAACTAGATCACTGCTGTATGGCTCTCCTCTTTGCCCATATATCATAAATCCCTAGATGCCAACACAGGGAATAAGGAGAAATTTGGCATTCATATTCAACGTGTTTCCCTTCTGTTAGAACCTTTACTTAACCAATACTGGCTACTGTGTTTAATTTCTGATGTCTTCAAATACTGTTTTTGTCTTTTAACAAAATTTTATAGTTGTTATTATTGGGAGATTTCATCTGATACCAGTTATTTCATCTTTGCCAGATTCAGAATTCACTTAGTTCAATGTATTACAGTATATATGTATACTTAATACAGAAATATGTAGTTTCCATATTTTTCTCAAATGCATAATCAGTGAAATGTTCAGAGTATAGAAGCCCAGATATGTTCATGGTTCTCTAGAATACTAGGGACTAGAGGATAGATACGCTTGCTGGCGAGAGCATCGTGATACTATCTGAGGAAGGACAGAAAAAATTTTTCTGATAGTAGAACATTAGTTTCGCTGGCTCCTGCCACACTGGATGACCTCAAGTTAAACCCTGCTGACATAGTATAAGACCACAAAATAGCAGATTAAAATTTGTTTTATTTTTTAAAGAAGATTTTGCTTGAAAATACTAAAGCCCAGAGGAAAAATATATTTTGCAGGGATTAATGGATAATGTCTATTGAATGCAGAGTTAAAAATATATTACATTTACTGTTTGGAAAACTTTAGCCAAGAGAAGATGGGATGTGATTTTATTTATAGATTCTTGCTTTGTAGTGCTTATAACTTTCTCATAAGTCTCTTTGGGCAATAAAACTTTGGGTGATTGTCTGAAAATAATTTTATTTTTTGTTCTGATTTTTTAAGTAGAAGAAAAATAATAAAATAATTATATCATTTTATATTATTTATGTAACTTTAAAGAATTAAAGGTAGGATATATTACAAAATGGAAAATATACTTTAAGAAAATGTCACATATTTATAATTTTTGCACTCAAGATCTGATTTTCTTTTGAAAAGAATTATTCTGTCAATTCATTTTTAACTGATGATGAAACTTGGAATTTATTGGCACACTTAACGGAAGCTCTAGTCCTTTTCTACCAAACTTAGAACAAAATCTAAATATATTACCATGTCCTACAAAATTGTGTATCTGACTTCTCATTCTTAGATGAAATGATCAACTTTCCATCCCGATCTTCTACCTCTACTTTTGCTCACTTCTTCTGAGCCATTGTAATTGTACTGTTCTTTCAAATTGTCAAGTTTTTCCCGCCTAGTGGGGTTTGCCCTGGACCTTGCCAGTTGAAATGCTCTTCTCCCAGATTTTAAAAATTTTCTCTCTCATTTCACTTATGTCTTGCCTCAATTTGTATATTTTCAGAGTTACCTTTCCTCATCATTCTACCAAAATAAATAGCATTACCATCTCTGGCCCTGTCATTGTTTATCCCCTCTCTCAGCTGGCTATTTATAATGGCCTCTAATACTATAAATTTTAAATTTTACTTGTATAATATCCAGTTATCCCACCATAATATACATTCCATTAAGAGCTGTATTCTTAGTGCAAATATTAGTGCCTAAAATATATTAAGTAGTTGATAGTTATTATTGAATGAAGGAATCCAAGCCCCCCTGCACACACATACAAGCAGTAAAAGACACAAACATAATAAGTATATACTCAAGTATATTTAACAAGTATATACATTTATAGTTGCAAATAATATTATTTATACAATTAATAATCTGACAAAGTTTCATGTTTCCATTGATTTTTTGCTTATACCTTTCTTGAGAAGCAAACTGATTTTTAGAAATAGTTAGACTCTCTGGCCTAAGAATTAAGTATAAGTAATCTAGTGAAGCTACATAGCTAGTAGTCAGATATGTGTTCCCTGGAGGGTTGGAGATATGGGTTCGAATCCCGGGTTTGGCTTTTATAACTCCTGTGCTATTGAACAACTAACTCTGTACACCTCAGTTTGTCATGTATACAATTGAAATGATAATAATTATACATACTTCATGGGGTATGATAAACTTTATACATGGGCTGAAACAAAATAACTAACTAATAAAAATTGGCTCTTATTTCTAAGAGTTCTTAATTCCTGACATACAGGCTATGAATGACTTCTTAAGTCTCTGAAACTCACTTTCCTCATTTATAAAATTTACATTTTCATTTACATTTACAACATTTTCAAATGTGTTTCTCTCTGGTGTGGTGGTAGAGAACAGTTAGTGGTTGCCCTCACCATATAGAGTCACCTAATACTGAAAAAAAAATTACTAGGATTCTATTCTATCTTCTTTTTCCCAAAGGAAGTGAACACTCTCAAGACTCTTAGTAACTTCAGGATTAACGATTTTCATTTCATTCCCATGAGAGACCACTTCCTGAACAGCACAAGACCTGATTCTGCTGTTATTAATGAACATTTTCAAACATGCAACTCTAAGATACTATGTCTTTTCCTTATCGTGTTGATGGGCCAAGGATAGTGGAAAACAGCTACTTTTTCATTGGTCTTATTCTACCATGGTGCATATGGAGTGAGCAAAGTTGATATCTCTGAATTTTCACCATATTATCTATGTTCTTAAGTCAGACTAAATTTATAATAGGAGATTTTCAAAATCAGTTACCAAAAAAAAGAAAAAGAAATAAGCAAACAAAATCAACTTAAACTAGTTCAAATAAGAAGAGTTGTTTTGGCTTGTCTGACAATAAAGCAGTCCATACTGCTCCAGCAACTCACACAATTTCTCCTCTTTGTGTCTCCGTCTCTCTATTCTACTTTTAACCGCCTCATTTTCTATAGCAGAATTCCACATTCTCCTGTTAGAATAAAAAGCACTAGAGCAGATTCAGACCAAATATTTTACACTTACAATCCAGGAGACATAGCATGTATCTTCTTCCATCCCTTCGTGTCTTGGGCTTTACTCTTTCCTGTTGACTTGAATCAATTTTCAGTGTCCAGGGAAGTTCATATCAGGCAATCAATCCCACTCAAGTCATGGAGCCAAGAATGGGTTTGGAGTATACAAATAAACATAAGATCAAAAAACTATTGATGTAAGAAAAAAAAAAATTGGAATTGAAGAGACGATCAACAGCTGTTTACCACCTTGCTTCAAGTGCATGCTTTTACCTTGAGAAAGTCTATCTGATAAATATCACCAGGAATACACTTGCAGTAAAACAAACTCAGGTTTATTTACTCTTTGCAGCAAGGGGGAACTTCCACTCAAGGAAAAATGGAGGCAGATGACTGAAAGGGATTTGAAAGGGACCTATAACAGAACTGTATTTGTGCCTAATGACTGTTTCTAAGGCAAAATTTGGAGATGCAAGAAGAGCTCTGGTTGTTTATCACATTAGTCTTATTCAGAAGGCAGGATAAACAAAGCAGGACTTAGGAAATCATTTGCTAAGGAAGCAATCATTGCTCAAACTATGTGGCCTTGGCAATGTCTCATTGGAAATATTCTTTGTGTTAGAAATGCCATTGTTTGTTAGCAGCACTGAGCAGTGGAATTAGAATTCTATTTCTTTAACTATAAAGTTAAGATAAATGAGAAATGCTGTGGAAACAGACAAACAAACAAAATCCTTTTATATGAGGAACCTAGATTGAAACAGGAAATTGAGGCTGCTTTGTATGTTACAGTGATTCAACTGGTTCAGATCCTTTAAGCAAGGGAAGAATATTCCATTCTCATTAATATGACTTCAAACAGTGAAGTTTCTTATATCCTAGGGTTTTAGTCAACAAGGTTTCTCAGCACTATGTAGTTGAATTTAATTAATAAAAAAAGTGTTTACATGTTCAAAATACATAACTGCTACACTTTTACTTTAGGATTTTAATTTTCATACAGAAAAAAGTGACTTTTCTAATAGGAAAAAATAGTTAAATATTATATAGTTATTTTCATAATAAGCAAAGAAAAGAATCATGCCAAAAATAAACAATGATAATCATCAATATTGTTGAGTATCTGTCCTCTAAATTACCCATGTAGGCCCTTGAATAACTTCTTATACATCTATGACAAAAAAGTGGCTTATTATTTTTGTTCTATTTTGTTTTATTTATTTTTATTTTTCTACAGTTTTAGATATAAAAAATTACTTTAAGAATTTTTTGGTCAAATAGTTTTTCAGGTAAGACACAGGAGATGCATATTGCTAAGAAAAAAAAGCTTGCTCATGTTCATAAGCTAGTTAGTGCTGATGCTGACCATAAAGCACCAATACTGTGCTCTTTCTGCCACACTGCACTATTACCAGCTAAGTGCCAGCCATTAGAAAAGGCCTGTGCAGAAAGGTACGTGCTGCATTGCTATAGTTGTAAGAACTGACCAAAAGTGAGTTCCTTCCTTTAAATAACCCATTGATAATCCAATACAAAAGTTATTTATCTTAAGTAATCCATCATCTTCTTCCACATGTCTGCTACCATTGTGCCAGTTATCTAAACACTGTTACTATTGATAAAGTCATTTCAGGTGCCATTGGAAACAACACGCTTCATGCTTTTAGTGGAAAAATATTAGCTATAGGTTTTGCCATCTGATAATTCTAAATTTTTTAGTTTAGTATAGACTGAAATATGAAAATTTTTCCATTTTTTGGCACTGAAAATTCCTTTAGTATTTGAATTTGAGGAGATAAGTCTTGGGAAGTAATTTTCAAATTCAAATTTGAATTTGGGGAGATAAGTCTTGGGAAATCATTTTTATTGCAGAGGGTTGGGTGCTCTCTCTCTCCACATAAATGAATAAATAAATTAAGTAATTACATTTATTTATTAAGCAGACATATACATAAAATCATAAATACATTATATATAATAAATTATATATAATGCATTTATATGATATTGATTTTATAGATAATTAAGCAAGTATATACCTAGAATTGAGTTTCTGTGATAGATATCGAGTAAAGTAATATTCATATTGAATTTTATAAAGCAGTGCATCTTGAGTAAGTCACATTAGTTGACATAGTGACAATTCAGAATTAAATATTTGATCCTTACCGCTTGAGTCTCTTGCTAGAAAGTTTTTTTAAATTTTATTTTAAATGTTATTATTTTGCCTGAGTTTGTCATTTTTTTTTTCAAGTGATTGGTGGGTATTTCTGTCTTTCTTTGATAGGTAACATGAAGTTTTTAGGACTTGAAATTATGTTTTTTTAAAAAGTCTTCATTCCATACAATTGTCTTTGTCTTTTTAAATTTACCCTTTTCTAATTTTTAATCAATGATTCCGATCTTTGATTTAGATAGTCTGTAATATAATCAAAATAAACAAAACCTCTTTCTTCATAGATGTGAGGCTGACCTTTATTATAAAAAGATACATAGTAAAATCTATTAACTTACATCAGGAAATGAATATATATTATTTATTTTCGCCTAGTTGTCAGATGTTTGAACTAGAATGATTCTTGAATAAGTGCTGGCTAAAATAAGGTTGAGACCTACGGGGCCGCATTCCCAGGAGGTTAGGCATTCTTAGGCACAGGATAAAATAGGAAATTTGCACAAAATACAGGTCAACAAGACCTTGCTGATAAAACAGGTTGTAGTAAAGAAGTTGGCCCAAACCCACCAAAACAAGATGAACAAAACAGTGACCTCTGGTCATCCTCACTGCTAAGTAACAATAAGTATAAGCAATTGAGCAGCCCATGCTACTCTTCCTATGGAGCAGCCATTCTTTATTCCTTTACTTTCTTAATAAACTTGAATTCACTTTATGGATTCACCCCTAATTCTTTCTTGTATGAGAATCAAGAACCCTCTCTAGGAGTCTGCATTGAGACCCCTTTCTGGCAGTATAGTCATGCTTATTGATAATAAGTATTTAAATGGGATAGTTCCCTTGACCCCTTCACAGGACTCACAATGGTGTTGGCTTGTTTACTCTGCCCAAAGCTCTCAACTCCTCATGGGAGGCAAAGTACACAGATGAGTGGGTGCGGGGGCTGGGATGAGTGCTTCTGGGCACTAACAGGAGAAGTGGCCTGGCAGCAGCGTCTAGGGGTGTCCCATGACCCCTGGAGCCACAGAGGGTGTGTGTTATAGTGTGTTCTTTTAGCTTTGCCATTCACAGACAGATTAAGTGTTTAACAGCTCAGTGGAGGGTCAGGGTGACAGCCTTTTGCACCTACTCTCTTGGAACCCAGGTTCTTGTCTGGTGTCCAGGAAGACTCAGGTTGCATGAATGAATTGAAGGGTGGTGAATATGGAGGATTTTAGTGAGGGGTGGAAGTGGGTCTCAGTGGGATAAGGAGATGGGAAGGGGATGTAGTGGGAAGGTGGTCTTCCCCGGAGTTCAGCCATCCCTGTAAAGTCCTGCCGTGAAGCCATCCCCGTGAAGTAAAGGTGCTTCTCTCCAAAATCTGGCTTCAACTTCTCTTCACTCCATCTCTGCTACTCTGCCAGGCTCCTACTCTGCTACACTGCCAGTGGAGCCTGGGGATTTTACGGATACAGGATCGTTGGTGGGATGGGCCAAAAACAACATCCAAGCAGGAAAATAAGAACACATTTTCTCACTTTGAGCTGTGGGTCCAGACTTGAAGATAGGGCTTTGTCAGGTGAGAGGTGACAACATGCTAGTAGCCCTCACTCTCGGTGCCTCCTTGGCCTCCGCGTCCACTCTTGTGGTGCGTGAGGAGCCTTTCAGCCCTCCATGACACTGTGGGAGCCCCTCTCTGGGCTGGCTGAGGCCACAGCCGGCTCCCTCTGCTTGCAGGGAGGTGTGGAGGTAGAGGCTCCTGTGGGAGCCAGAGCTGCATGTGGCGCTTGCAGGCCAGCGCGAGTTCCAGGTGGGCGTGGGCTCTGCCGGCCTGCACTCAGAGCAGCTGGCCAGTGCTGCCAGCCCTGGGCAGTGAAGGGCTTAGCACCTGGGCCAGCAGCTGCAGAGGGTGGGCCAGTTCCCCCCAGCAAAGCCAGCCAGCTGGCGCTGCTCTCAAATTCTCACCAGGGTCAGTTGCCTTCCCATGGGGCAGGGCTTGGGACCTGCAGCCTGCCATTCCCAAGCCTCCCCCACCCTGCCATGGGCTCCTGCATGGCCCCAGCCTCCCCTGCCACAGTCCCCTACAGCATGGCACCCAGTCCCATTGACTGCCCAAGGGCTGAGTGCGGGCACATCCAGGGGACTGGCAGGCAGATCTGCCTGCAGCCCCCATGTGGGATCCACTGGGTGAAGCCAGCTGGGCTCCTGAGTCTAGTGGGGACTTAGAGAAACTTTATGTCTAGCTAAGGGATTGTAAATACACCAATCAGTACTCTGCCTCTAGCTCAAGGTTTGTAAATACACCAATCAGTACTCTGTATCTAGCTAACCCAGTGAGGACTTGGAGAACTTTTTTGTCTAGCACTCTGTGTCTAGCTAAAGGATTGTAAATGCACCAGTCAGCACCCTGTCAAAACGGACCAATCAGCTCTCTGTAAAATGGACCAATCAGCTCTCTGTAAAATGGACCAATCAGCAGGATGTGGGTGGGGCCAGATAAGGGAATAAAAGCAGGCTGTGAAGCCGGTGGTGGCAACCCACTGGGGTCCACTTCCACACTGTGGGAGCTTTTTTCTTTTGCTCTTGGTAGTAAATCTTGCTGCTGATCACTCTTTGGATCCATGCCTCCTTTAAGAGCTGTGACACTCACCACGAAGGTCTGCAGCTTCACTCTTGTTAGCAAGACCAGGAACCCACCAGAAAGAAGAAGCTCCACACACATCTGAACCTCTGAAAGGAACAAACTCTGGACACACCATCTTTAAGAACTGTAACACTCACTGTGAGGGTCTGCAGCTTCATTCTTGAAGTCAGCAAGATCAAGAACCCACCAATTGTAGACACGTATGGACCTTGCCACTTTCTACCTAGTATTTCCCTGCCTTCTGTCTGTATCAACATGGTGTTTAGGGCCCTTGTTCATTCTTCCAAACATAAGTTTACCATAGAAATGTTGTTGAAGAACTTCAAGAATCCTTTCACAAGTATCTTATTTGATGTCTTTGATAATGATGAATGTTGTCTTTAAATAAATTTTCTTTGTTCAAGGAACCAAAGGCTAGCCTGAAATGGAACAGAGGTAAAGCAAAGTTGAGACAACTTTATTTATATTAAAATATTGAGTTGGTAACCTCTGGGAGAAGTGTGCTAACTTTACTGACATTTTTATTTTGACCCTTAAAACAGACAATATGGGGTAGGATGTTCAATTAGAGCACAAAAAAATTGAGGAAAAGACAAATCTCTGCTATCGAAAAGAAGATGTTGGAGGGCTATCTTCCTGAATAGGATTACTTGGGATATAAAATCTTACATGGAAAGAAAGAAAAAAACGGTTCAGGCCAGGTGCAGTCACTCACGCCTGTAATCCCAGCACTTTGGGAAGCGGAGGTGGGGAGGATCAGGAGGTCAGGAGATAGAGACCATCCTGGCTAACACAGTGAAATCCCATCTCTACTAAAAAATACAAAAACATTAGTTGGGCGTGGTGGCGGGCGCCTGTAGTCCTAGCTACTGGGGAGGCTGAGGCAGGAGAATGGCGTGAACCTGGGAGGTGGAGCTTGCAGTGAGCTGAGATCACGCCACTGCACTCCAGCCTGAGAAACAGAGCAAGACTCCGTCTCAAAAAAAAAAAAAAAAAAAAAAAAAAAAAAAAAAAAAAAAAGTTCTTTGCCTGGCTGACTGGAATTAATTCTTCACTCTCCAGTTGCTCTTTAAGAATCTACTTTCATTCATTCAACAGACAATTTTGAGTATCATTTTGTGTCAGACATGATTCTTAACTTTAGAAATCTACAATGATGATCATTATGAGAGTAGAGAAATTCCTTGCTTTTAGGGAACTTACTTTGTAGTGAAAGATGGCAGAAATAAATAAGAAAATAAATATATAACATTCCAAACAAAATTTGGAGTGAGGGTTAGGAACATCCATTCAACATAATTATTTCACATTTATTACGTGCCAAGTGCTAGCTCAGATCTTGAAAATACAAAGAAGAAAAAAAATGTTCTACCCTTGGGAATTTATAGTGGGAAACATACACAGGAAAGGAAAAAAAAAAAAAATAGTTGTGCAGAAGAACAGATGTAAAATGCAGGAATTTATGACGTCCTGGTTACTCAGCTTCTATCCTATTGTTGTAATAATTGGGAGGAGACCATCAGAGTGAGCGATCTTTAATTCATCTTCAAGGCTGGGGGCAATGTTGTAGTCCAGTAAATACAGTACCTTATCAATTGGCTGCCACATGCTTGATGATATGATTCTCATTACTGAATTTAGATATATTTTTATATTGTCAAAGTAACTGATAAGTGAAAGAGCTATGGGTATTCTGTAGAGCAGTACTGTCCAATAGAAATACAATACAAGTCACAAATAAAAGATACATATATAATATAAAATTATCCAGTTACCTGGTAAGAAGTGAAATACATTTTTATAATACATTTTTAACTAAATATGTTGAATATATGATCATTTCAAAATTTAATAGTGTAAAACCTATTAGTGAGGTGTATACGTTTTTTTCACACTGAGTTTTCAAAACTGAGAATTTCCAGTTAAGCATAATTCAATTTGGACTAGGGATGTTTCAATTACTCTGTAGCTCGTGGTTACCATATTACACAGAAATATGTCATTTTTTTTTTTCCTCACAGTGTTCCTAGATGTCTATGTCAAGAATAAAAATATATAGAGAGATAGATTTCAATATGGTTTGAGTATAGATCTTTCAGGTTATTGTTAATACTGCACCTGGCAATTTTGGGGACTTTTCTGCATGTTATGTTAAATATTTGGTAAGTATCTACAGTGAGTTACAAGGTAATAGACATGTGTATGTGGAAAAAATGGAGCCACAGATAAATTAAAAGGCGAATTACTGAATTTCTGAGCAACTCCCATCCCCACTAAATTATTGTAAACCTTTGAGTTCTTTTATGAATCAGGCACAAAAAATGATTTTTTCTTTCTTTTTTCTTTTTTGTCTCTATAGCAATGAGAATATTAACGGTGAGGCTTATGTGTCCCAAGATTTTCTGAAATTGCAAAGTACAATGTAACAAACTGGAAACTGCGTTTTTCCTGATTCCTCATTGAATTACGTAGTCAACAAGCGGTGCCAACTTGCTGACTATATATATTTTTAAGTCCAAAAGGCAAAAGGTGGGTATTCACCATTGACCTGTTTGTCAAAAACACTGAACAGTTTTTCTAGATGTTGACAGTTTATCTAATTTTTTCTTCCTGTGTTGTCCTGACCTCCTTCTCTCTCAGGTGTTTTCTATCTGTGCCTTTCAGAATGTTTGTTCAGATGATGCCTGGATTTACAAAGTCACTAAAAAATAAGATTTAACTTTGTGAATCCAGAGCTGAGAGCCCATTATCTGGAAAGTTAAATTGTAGTTGTCACAGTCCTTTATAACATTAAAAAAAAAAATCTATGTTTGATATTCAGTTAATATATTATTGGTAATTATGATCCTTGTTGTATGTTGAAAATACTAAGAATGAATTGTCCTCCAAATCTAATGTAGTGATATTAATATAGGATTCAGATTAAAAAGTTATTTTTCTATGTATATAATTTGATTCATTAAATGAAAAAAGTTAATTGCATTATTCTTCACAGCAATAATTTATGACTAACTGCTATTTTTAATTATTTAACTGAATATTTCATTGATAGCAATATAAAAAATTTTTCTTGTTGCTAACCATACCCCTGCCTTTGTTTCAGGTCAATCAATATTGAAGCATTGATCTTATCTAGGTTACAACTTTCTCCTCATTAATACAACTTGAGGACACTCAATAAAAAAACTGAAAATGCAGCCATGAAATACACACAACAGAATACATCATAAAACTTTCCACTTTTCTCTTTGTTGATTCACTGATGAAATGTTCAAACCCCTCAAAAGCTTTTAGTATTGCCTAATATATTTACTTCTATTTGCATCATATTGATGCACTTTACCCAAAGTATTGACTTGAGAAGAAAAAGTTCTGCCAAATCTCTTTAAACATCATCATTTGTTGGTCACTGTACACAATTTTAAGTGAATTTTCTTCTAAATACAATTTATTTTGCTTTAAATTTTTGGGTCATTATTTGAAATTTAGGGATTAACCAAGTTTACTGGCTGATATTTTTATGATTCTATTATAAAGTTCTTTAAACAAGTCTATGAATTTCATTTTATTTTTTCCCTGACCCTATACATTCTTACTTAAATCTGTATTCTATACTACTGAACTGTACCTTTCTTTGAAGTTATCATAATCTTTTTTTTGAAATTTATATAATACTTTTGTTTTCCTTTGGTATTGGAATCCATAGGTTTAACAATGTATTTTGTCCCCTATATTTTATTTATTATAGCATGCTATAAAAGCTTTGTGTAGATGTTTAAAATTTCATTAGACGTTTTATTAGTTATGCCTCATGCTATTTTTTAAGGTAAGAAAAGCATTACTATTCTATAGCTAAAAAAATGACACAATAGAGAGTCAATTATAGAAATTTCAAATGATCTATTTAAAATTTAGAGCCTTTTGCAGTGGATCATGTTGCCTCCAGAGATCCAGTGCCCCAGTTGCCTAGATAGACAGATAGATTAATAAAATGGAATTTCTCAGCATCATTTTAATCTACTTATTATAAACCTATTCATTAAGTAGTTAGACAATAAAACAAAAACTTGGTAATGGGATGAGCACAACAAAGGTAGGATATCTTACTGTCAGCAGGCTAAAGTACAGAGCTTACATAGGTTCTCAGGATGTTTATTGTGGCAAAGATTCACAACAAATAATTTTGACCAAATCAGAAACATTTAAAATAAAACCAAAATAAGATATAGAGAGTAGGCCAAATTATATGAAAGAGTTTTTATTTAACATTGTCCTAACTTTTTATTTCAAAATTAATTTAGATTCACATTACATTGAAAGAAAAAAAAAAGGCACAGAGAGGTTCTGTGCATGCTCCATCATTTCCCCAATGGTAACCTCTTGAGTAACTAGGACAACATTAAAACCAGGAAATTGTCCTTGGTACATCCCACTAAATTTACTACATATGCTCATTTGTGATACATGAATGTGACAAGGGGATGGTATGTAGAGCTATAAATGCACATCACATGTATAGACTAATGTAACTACCACCACAGGCTCCATCATGCTCAGCTTTTGTGGCCACACCCAACCTCTCTCTCACTCCCATCCCTAACCCCCCAAAACCACCAATGTTGTTCATCTTCATAATGTTGCTATTTAACAATGTTAAATAAGGGAAATACTATAGTATCTGGCCTTTTGAGGTTAGCTTTTTTTCCCGCTCAGCATAATGCCCTTGACATTTATCTGAGTTATTCTATCAGCCCTATATTTCTTCTAATCTTTCTCCTCTCTTCCTGTGATTTCAGTGATATGAATGCTAGATAACCCTGCTTTGGTCTACCAGTCCTTGAGGCCTTGTGTTTTTTCTTAGTTTATGTTCTCTCTGTTGTTCAGATTGAGTAATACCTATTCATCTGTCTTTGAGTTTGCCAATTCTTTTCTGTCATCTCTACCCTGCTATTAAGCCTATCCATCAAGGTGATTTATAGTTTTGTTTTTCTTCAGTTACTGTATTTTTCAGATCTGTGATTTTTTTTTAATATCCTTTATACTTTTGAGAAGATTTTCTACTTTTTAAATTCACTTCAACAATGTTCATAATTTTTCACTTAAGATTTTTATGATGGCTGCTTTAAGATTCTTATCAAGGTATCTTGTTGATTTCAAAGTTAGTATTTCTTCATTGTATTTTTTCATACAAGCTGTGATTGTCCTAGTTATTGGTATGATGAGTGATTTTTTTTTATTGTATTGTAGAAATTTGGGGTATTGTGAGACCCTGAATCCTATACACTGTTTTTTTTTTTTTTTTTTTTTTTTCCCTTAACAGGTAATTTCCCTAATTAGGTGCAGTGTGCAGGTTCCAGTGTGCGGGTGTGTTCAGATTCCTGTTGGGACTCACTGCCATCACCCAAGCAAAATTAGACTAGTAAATGATACTCCTGTATTCAGACAGGTGGGGAACAAGTTCAATTTTCCCTAGTTCCTACTCACACACTGTTGGTGAATGCTGAACATGAATTACACTACCTTGTTCTTCTAAAGTGGGATGTAATCTCAGCTCACCCCTTAGCCACTGACATCATTAAGGACAGAAGTAAAAGACCAACTTCTACCACCTCATTGCCACATAGTAAGAATGGTAGTTCAGGTTTCACCATTCCCACTGATATCAAGGAGGTGTAGAAGTTGAATATACACTAACCTTGCACTTCACCATCTTGGTCTCCTCATGCTGTTGGGTGGGAGTGGAAGATCAGCTCCCAGCTGGATCCTACTGTGACCAGCTACATAGGACAGCAGAGCGTTATGAGTCCCTGCCAGGTCTGACCCACAAATGCTGGCTGAACGATGGATGAACAAATGCACTCTGACACTGATATCCAGTGAAAGAGCAGGCTAGGAGACTGGGCTGCCAACAGACACCAAGGAGGGTTCTGTAAAGAGTCAGCAGCTGCGGCCCTGACCAGCTGGCAATGTGGGTGTTTATTTAGTATAGATGTAATGACAAAGACCTTGAGTCAACACACTTGTGAATAATCAACATGGTCGCCCTCCCCGGAGAGAGCAGTCCTGCACAAGAATGATCAAAGGTCAATCTTAGGAAAACATGAGTAAACAAACTATTTAGATAAACTCCTCTACATTCCCTTGTTATTTGCTTTTAACTAGTAGCTCAAGGTAAGAGTATCAAGCTCCCTTCAGCCATAACCGTTTCCTAAAATTTTTGCAGAACGTTTTGGCCTTCCAAAAAGGTTTGCATTTTTCCTATAATTTTCTTTTGTAATTTCTCCCACCACTCTGACCAAACTCCTACAAGGCCCACCTTCTATTGTCTCACAATCTTGTGGCTTCTGGATGGGGATGGGGCCCACTTCTCCACCAGGTTCTGCTTTCACCAGGACAAGATAAGTGTAGTACTGACTAGCCACCTTGTCAAGTCTCACTGATGCTGAATGGAGTTGGAAGCTCAGCTCCCTACTGGACCACCACAGCACTATCCCTGCAGGTAAATTAGAGCACTCCCTGATTTTGCTGAGCAGAGGACTAAAAGTCAGCTCTCTAGGACACACTGACACTACTCTGGCAGTAATATTAGGGGATTTTTTTTTTTTTTTTATGTTAAATGGTAGATGGAAAAACAACTCTTATGGTAGGCAAATTAAAAAAATTCCCCCTAAGATTTTCCTTCTTAATCCCTATGTCCATGATATAATGAGACATCTTGCCCATGATTACGTTATGTTACATGGCAATATGGATTTTTCAGATATAATTAAGGGTGCTAATCAGTTCACATTGAGTTAATCTAAAGGGAAATTATCTTAGTGGGCCTAATCTAATTACATGAGCTCTTTAAAAGTAGACACATTTCTTCTATCTGGTAGCAGAATGGGAAAGTCAGAAATAGGCAAAGCAAAAGTAATGCATATATTTGTGCTGGCTTTAAAGATGGAAGTGCAATGTTCAAGGACAACAGTGTCTAGGAGCTGAATGCAACCCCTAATCAGTAGCCAGCATGAAAATGAGGACCTCATTTATATAACCACACAGAAATTAACTCTATCAAAATAAAGCAGATTGTTTTCTAGCACCCAGCTTAGAACCTATTTTAGCCAACACCTTGATTTCAGCTTTGTGAGCTCCTTAGACTAGAACTTAGTTGAATCAAACAGACTCCTATACTCCGAACTGAGTTAATAAATGGATTTTTTTAATCTACCAAATTTGAGGCAATTTGTTATTCTGAAATAAGAGATGAATACAAATGTGGTCCATGGAAGTTGCTGCTGCCATGACAAATATATAATAATGTGGAAGGGGCAGTAAAAAGGCGATATACTTCTATATTCAGTACCAAAAGCAATACCCATAGAGGGGAATCTGAGTGCTGCCTGTTTTTACTAAGAGATATAAGATCAGCTTCCCTCTAGGCTCCACCAATATTAATAAATAGAAGAAGCTAAATGCTACCTCTTGGTCCTGAGTTGTGAGAGTAAGATGGAAGATTATTTCTCTCCTTAACCCTACTGAAACAAATGAGGGGGCAAAAGCAGTTTCTTTATGATAGTCTACACTGTTAGGCCACTCTTTTGCTGGTTTCCTGGGAAGAAGGAACAGACTGATACTGATGTGTGTGTGTGTGTGTGCTGATATTGATACTGTGTGTTTGTGATTTTGTGACCTTTTATTTCTGTGTGTATGTGTGTGTACTTTTTGGTGGTTCCAAGTTGTAGGCAACTCCAGCACTCTTGTAGGATATATGAAAAGCATAAAGGAAACCAGGGAACTCACCCTCAGGTTGTTCTTTAAATCTAGAGGTCCGTGGGAAGTTTATCTTCTTTTGCATGTTGTAATTGTTAATTTTATGTGTTAAGTTGATTGGGAAATGGGGTGTCCAGATATTTGGTTGAACATTATTTGGGTGTTTCTAGATGAGATTAATATTTGCATTAGCAGACTGAGTAAAGCAGATTGTGTTTCCAGTGTGGGACATTTTGTGCTTTGTTTTGCCTGATAGACACAGTGAGTCCTATCTAGACATAGGACCAGAAGAATTGTGAAGTAAACCACATAATGTTTTTCACCATACATTCAATAATATTTTTTGAATCAAGGTAGCATAGATGGCAAAGGCAGCTTTAAATGGAGGAAAAATTCCTAAGAGATGGTAGGAAATGGGGAGTGGTAATGACAAACCAATGGCAATAATTAAAAGTAGAGTGAGAGCAATTGATTATATGAATAAGAGGTTCAGAGGTTTTTCTAAGACAGGTTTATTAAACTACATGATTATGTCCCTTAAGTGTCATCCCTGGATCACTACCAAAGCCATCCATACACCTTACAATATGCGAATCTCATGATGGTGACCTTAATTTAATAACTGAGGGATGGCCCAGGTCATCAAATAATTACTAGAATTTAGATTAGGGCAATACATGATTTCTGATTTATCCTAATTCACAGTGGTATTTTGAAAGTAAAATCAATTTGTTTGCTCTAATTGAATGCTATGGTGGCAGAATATGAATGAACAAAATCATAAATGAAGATGATCTGTGGAGATGACTCTGGTTTTATGCTGGATGTAGAGAACATGGATTTAAACAATTTGGCATTTTAAAAATTCTCTGAATCCCTTTATTTGTGATATGAATCACAGTTTGAAAGCTTTGTTACTGTATGGAATTTGCAGCTATGATTCTTTGTTATCACAAAGACTCGATAATGGAGCTGAGGAGAAGTATAAAAGAAAGCTCTAATGGATTTCCCTGCCTCCATATCTTTGATGGTAAGTAAGTGAGCAGTAGTATTAACAATACATAGGTCAGGAAAAGGAGAGAGAACCTCCTGTTAAAGGATTCTTAGATAAATTTCATCTCAAAGTTGATTTCATGGAAATGCAAAGAATGTCCACAGGGATCCTTAGGATTTCAGGGCTGCTCATTCAAAGATTTAAAACTTTTATAGTACAAAAATGAAATATAGACTTCAGTGAAAGAAGCAATAATTTCCTGAATGTTAAAGGAAAACATTAAATGGTTATATAAAACTGGAAATAAACTTTGTTTAAAATGCAGCCATATTGTTCTCAAATTCAATATCAAAATCAATCAAGACAGAAAAGCTAAAGTGTCATTTACGACCTATTCCCTCATGGTCACTTTTTACTCAAATCACATTTGGAACCTGAGTTGTGTTCTATGATAGAAGGTAACATTTGTTGAATGTATTGGGTGGCATTTGCA
Source organism: Trachypithecus francoisi (assembly GCF_009764315.1). Classification (NCBI taxonomy): domain Eukaryota; kingdom Metazoa; phylum Chordata; class Mammalia; order Primates; family Cercopithecidae; genus Trachypithecus; species Trachypithecus francoisi. The sequence continues at coordinate 74,752,031 of NW_022681454.1, read as the reverse complement.
ATATGTCCTTACTGAAATCTCAAATCATATTTATAAAAAAAGTTCAATCAAAAACATTTTCAACCCATTTACTGATAATACAATATACTCTTCATTACTTTTCTTATTTCCAAATATATGAGTTTTTCCCCAACTGACTATGGTTAAAAGGAAAAAAAATAGTAATTTTTATAGAGCAGGCACCCAAGCTTTTAAGGTGTTTTTTACGTTGATGAATATGTATTGTTGGCTAGGTTGGTTGTAAGCAGTGTCTAAAATGAGCTCAAGATTGTTTTCAGGTAAGAAACAAAAGAAACATATGTAAGAAAAGGGAGCCTGTATTTATATTTCAAATGAAGCTTTATTTCCTATATAGATTTTTACAAATAAAAAAGTAAAATTCTAAATAAAGTTAAAAAAACAATATTTTCTGAACTCCTACAAAATTTAAGTTTGTCATTGCCTTTCCAACACCAGATGTTTTTTGCTGCCATCAAAAATGTTTATACATGAGCAAAGGTTTTCAAATTGGGGAAAGATAGAAGAGGTGGAGAAATGGACATATGAAATTCAATACAATGACATACAGCTAATTATTTTTCAAAATGAACTGGATTTTTTTTTTTTTTTTTTTTTTGCCTGAAATGGCTTAAATTTTGCTACAATCTACAAAATAAAAAAGAATTTTGTAACCACAGATGGTGTTGATGTTGCAGTGAGCCCTGATGTTGCCACTGCTCTCCTCTCCAGCCTGGATGACAGAGCAAGACCCCATCTCAATAAAAAAGAAGAAGGCTTTAAATGTAAATGATTTATATTTAATATATAATAAAAACTTTCAAATTCATAGAAAAAAAGATGTCTTACTCAATACATGGTGTTAGGATGACTGGCTAGCCATTTGGAAAATACAGTGAAAGTGGATTTCTCACTCCCTACACCAAAAATAATTCCAGCTGAATTAATTTTTTTAAAGGCAAATAATAAATCATGGATGAATATTCATATTATAAATGAACAACAAAATCCTAGAAGTTATGCAGCCTTATATTGAAATAAAATTATTAAAAATAAATTCAAGAAGACAAATTCAAAAGCTAGTGTTATTTTTATATTTTATGGATAAAAGAGACAAAAAACAATTTACCTTTATTATGAAAGAAACATTAATAAATCGATCCATTAAAGAGAAACATCTCAAATGAAAGGAGAGCAGAAAGTGAAAAACAAATTCTCAAATGATCAAACTTGCTAATAATGAGATTAAAAACACTTTTAAAAGTATATGTCTATCTAATTTATATATAGCAATAGATCAATATATTTTTGTTAGATTGGCAAAAATAATTAAAATTATTGTTGGCATAAAGAAAAAAGGGTTCTATCATATGATTTGTTATATCATTTAGGAGGATCATTTAATAGCCAGAAGCTTTACAGTGTGCTTTACTAAACCCTCAGCCTTAAGAATCAGCATGATATAGTAACATGAATGGGGGACGGGACAACCGAGGCACATGCATAGAAAAGTTTCAGTGTTTTGAACAATTTTCTGAAATTTTTTGCAATTTTCTTCATTAGCAGATTAGTAATACTGGAAATATGAACTACCCATAAGACTCTATATGTTTGTGGCAATGGCAAGAAATATTCTAAATGAATATTTAGAATTTACTGTGAAAAAACAACAAAAATTATAAAATATTAAACAATATGATTCTGTGTTTATTAAAAATATAATAACATAATCTATCAAAAACATTTAAACTATATATAAAAATAAATTAGCCATGTTTAGTCATTTATTAAACAAATATTTTGAAAACCTACTCTGAGACAGTTATGAGATGCTTTCTGTTTTTTATTCAGTAATTATTTTACAATAATTAATTATTGATTATTATGTAATAATTTGTTGCCAACAGTTGGCACACATATATATACACAGTGAAAATAAACAATAAAATGCACACCTATAAATCTATAACTAGAATGTGGCCAATAGCATTACATCATCTTCTATGCTTCTCCACACTACCATCCAAAGCCTTCTTTCAAGTTTAATTGTCACCTCCAAATTTGTGTTCATGATTCTCTTGCTTTTCACTTTTATATTTTACTGAAGTATAATATATATACAGAAAACAGTAAATATTGATCTATGAGTAAAGCATGAGTTTACTCATTCCCATTGTTTGATAGCATTCTATGATATGCATATACAGAAATTTACATATTACATTGTTCCTGTTCTGTATGTTTATTATTTAATTATATATATACTTTAGTCAACACATATATATGCATTTTGTTTCATGTATAACCAGAATTAATGGGACAAAAACTATAACTTGGTTCAAATTTTTCAGGCAGTATCAAATAGTTATCAAAAATGACTACATCAATTTACACTTTGAGTATAATTGTGAAAGTTCCAGGAAATTCACATGCACACTAATATTTGATAGTGTCATCACCATGATAGATTAAATTATTAATAAAAAATATCTGCTCCATTTACCTCATGTCAATACATGCAGTCTAATTATCCACAATTACATTTTAGGCTTACTCATGTGAATTGCTTTGGTCAATCAAATGTCACTAGGTAACTGCAAAAGTAATTGTGATTTTTGTCATTATTTTTAATGATTAAAAACCTCAATTACTTTTGCACTAACCTACTACCTTTGCCATGAAAGTAATTAATGAGAAACACTTTCCTGGTTGGGTTCCCTATCTTGTGATTCAATAGTTTCCATAACAAGAATATGGCCAGGTTAGCCTTACTATCTCAGAAGAATGAGGTACGTGTGAAGCAGAGCAGAACTAGCCAGTGGAGCCTATCTTGGAATAGCCAACCTGAAGTCTAGTGAGCTAAATAAATGTTTACTGTTTTATCATGCTGACATTATGTGATTATTTCTAACGTAGCACTATTTTTTAATTTTTTTCTGAAAAAAGACTTTGTTAGGAACATGACATTATTATGACGATATACAGTTAACTAATATATTAACCATTATTTTGTGTAAAAAGTGATATTACATTGCATTGGTTTAGGTTTCTATTTTCCTGATAAGTAATGAAGTAGAACACATTTTCTTATCATGATTAGCCATTCGGACATCCTGTTTTGTGACATGCCCATTCAAGTCTTTTCCTCACTTTTCCACTGTGTTATCTGTGTTTTTGTAGGAGTTCTATGTATATACTAATAATATATATATGAATACTATATTCATAAGTATATGTGTGTAGTATAGATAAATAGAAATACATTATTATTCATATTCTATAAATGAATTATTTATTTGTATTATATATATTATTTTCCTCTATAGAATACCTTTTCACCTACATATTGTTATTTTTAATAGGTAGCTGTTAGTTACAATGTGGCTTAATTTACTTTTTTTTCATTTACCAAAAGCTTTTGTGTTTTGGTTTCAAAATATTTTAATACCCTATGAATATGAAGATAGCATACCCTTTAATTTTTTATTCTATGAGTTAGCTTAGCAAGTCTCATGGATTTCCATATTTAATAGACCAATTTTCCATACTGAAAAACTCACATTTTCATGACTACAGTCTTACGTTACTTTAAACAAAAATCAGTGTATATAATTACAGATCTGCCATGGTTGCATAAAGTAGATTCAGCCTCTTGTGCTAGCTGTTTCATTTTAAGGAAGAACTTTAAGCATTGGCTTGATTATTTAATACTTATAAACAGTATATTTTTCGAGTTTTTGTATTAGGTTTGACAAGTTATTTTTCTAGTAAGTTGGACATTTTGTTTGTCTTCAAATTTATATCATTTAGATTTTCATAACATCTTGTAATGATGATATTATAAAATTCAGGCTAATTTTATTTCTTCAGACTCTTTGTTTATTCTTTGATTTATGCTGCCAGAAGATGGCACTTTATTAGCTTTATCAATAAAAAATCCTTTAGGTCTATATTTAATATTTCCTTGAGATTTTTGTTTTTCTTGTTTGTTTTTTTCTTAGTTATTTAGAGTTTTTTATTGTTAATCTAGATTTCAAATTGAATGTTAACTTCATTTATTCAAAAATTGTAGTGTTTTAATAGCTACATTTAATGTTATCATTTCTAAGTGTTTAGCCACATTCTACAGTTTTGAAATGTATAGTGGTTATTTCAAATAATATGTAACATATGTTATAATTTTTTCACCAAAAAGTTATGTATATACAAGTTGTGTATTCACTTTTGCATTACTTTGGCTTCTCCCTTTATGGATTTGATCCCTTTAAGTATATTTGTTAATGGACCCCGTGAACTCCGGATTGTATTCCTGAATGTTTGAATTTTGCATTGTTGATTTACCATCCATGGATCTTTACTGTGGTCATCATTTGTGGCCTTGAAGAAGCTACTTGCTTTCTTTTACGAAATTTGCCAAGATGTCATTCTCATGGGGCCAATTTGATGGTCTAGGATCATAAATTAAAGATCAACAAACACACATTTCAACAAGTAGTTGTAAATACTCCACACAAAATTGGTGAGAAGTTGGGGCAAGTTTGGCATTACACAATTCTAGGCTAGTATATTAGTAGCAATTATACCGTAGGGGAAAGAAGAAAAAAATGGATGAAGTAGGTAGTTAGAAAGGTAATCCAACAGGGCAAAGCAAGGAAGGAAACAGATACATATTCTAGGAATGTCTATTAGTTAGACATGAGATCATCATATATTATAATGCTATTGAAATTAGCTCTATCCTCCATCAAATTTAGGTAAATGGATGAAGGCCCTAGCTGGTTTGAGCTGAACAAATAGATTTTCATAATATGTTGACGTCCAAGCAATAAATTCTCAGTGATAACAGTATGACTATTAAACAAAATGAGTCTGAACTTCAAATCAAACAATTATTTATCTTCATTATTACTTACATCTTCCTTTATATGCCTCTCTTTACTCTTTCTCCCTAACTTCACCAACCTTCTCTTCTTTAATTTTATAAATCACTCTTTCCCTAATATGTTTTTCTTTCCTCTTTATTTTATCTGAGTCATTACTTTATGCATTTTTTTCAGGGAATTATACATATTGGCTCTAGAAATATCCCAGGTCCTCCCAATCCCTACCACCTGCCACCAGTATCTTGTCTCTAGTCACACACAAATATTTCAAGGTTACTTCTGGCAGCCCACAATGGGGAGATTTCTCGTAGAATGTCCATCCTAAGTAAAGGACAAATGAAATAATCTTCTGTAGTTTATAATTTCTATTTTGTAGTTCCTACATTTTCTTGCAAGCTGTTTTACTTGTAAATAGGCTTTCTTATTTAGTTGAAGTGAAGGGATTGAGTGTTATGAGGCTGCCACTGGCATAATTCATTGTTCGTAAGCATGCCTACAGGTTTAAAAACTTTAGCAGTTTGAAAACCAGAGCAATTCAAAAACTAAAAATTATATATATATATATAATATATATATATATATATATATATATATATGTGTGTGTGTGTGTGTATATATATATATTTTGGATATAGTATATTCCTTATATATTTTTATCTTTTCTGGGGCAATCCACAAATTATATGATTTGAATCTAAAAGTGTATCTTTGTTTTGGATATTAAACTTGCATATCTTACAACCCAAAGATAATTCTCTAAATTCTCACTATCACTTTGCTGATTGTCATTTCTCGAATTATCAGACACACCCAAGGGCATCTGTGAAGACGGTGGCAGAGACAAACAATATATTGGAAGATAGTGGAGCACTGTATTCAACAGCTCTGTGCTGTTTTCACCAACCATGACACAATGTTCAGTACTTCAAATCTTTGTCCTTATCAGAACTTTTCAAAATGTCTTTTGGTTATTTTTTCTAACCAACACCCTGGTGAGACAAAAAATCTGAAACGCTACTCACCTGTAGTCTTACATTGTTTCTTGTAACCGTGTGTATTCTGCTATAATTCCATACATATAAAGTACTAGGAATAAAATCAACACTGACATTTGTCTGCAAGCTATGTAGAATGTCTGACAAGTCATGCGATTACTTTACAAAGTAAAAAAACAGACATTTTGATAACTGAAGTGATTACCTTCCATTCCTCTCTGCCATCAAAGCTGTTAGTTGCCAGCCTTCATCTTAAGGATGGAACTCAGCTGTTCATAGAAACCTCGCTTAATGAGGAATGGCTGGGCTGGTGACAAATGATTTTTTTGCTTCCTTCTTTGCAAAAAAATGCCATGATGAAGTGCTCTAATCGATTTCAGCCTCTCTTTTGTTGTCAAAAAATCTATTAACCTGTAAGGAACTGTGGCCTTAAAGGTCAAAGAGTCTGCATTGCTGATTGAGGAAGACCCATATTTTTTGTTTGTCAGTTTTGCCCAAATTAAAGGAATAAAAAAAGCGGGCTGTAATCTTTTTTTTCATTTTACAAATGGCATGTTTTTATTTTCACTCTGTCTGATTACTCATCCTGAGGTGATAGGGTTTTTAGATAGCTCAAAGTGTTCTGTCTGGACCCTTCCTATACCGGAGATGCTTTTAGAATTTTACACTCAATGCAGCACAAGCTACCACTTACTTCTCCTTGGCAATATCTCAAATATTTATCTGAGGAATGAAGGTTTAATATTTCCACCAGAATCCTTGATTGTATCAATCTTTTGGCCAACCAACCTTACTTTTCCAAAGAGTAAAAGCCAGCTTAAATCAAGACTCATAATAGCAGGATTCTGGGATGTTACTGTAGAATGATTGAAGTATTGAAATTATTAAATGAATTCAATATTATTGACATCTTTGACGAATGTTATCTTTTAAGGTTCTTATGATACTGTCAAATAAAAAAACAGTAAAGCTCATCTTGAGTAAATAAGTCATCACATATTTTTGCAAGGACAAAATACATTCATGTTAATTTTCTAATTGGATAGAAATTAGTGTCTTGAAAGATTTTTATGTATCTATTTTTAGATATATATCTAGATTTATATATGTGTTATATAAATATATATGTATTTATATATGTAGTATGTATTATGTATTAAGAGATATGTATCTGTATATTATTTATATAAGTATTATATAAAATGTATTACATAAATATATATTTGTATATGTATTATTTATTTTCATGTGTCTATATGTAATATATATTTTTATATAGACATATGCAAACATATATATAAATATAGAAGTATATTTTATATATAAACACACACACATGCACGCACACACATACACACACACACACAGTATTTGAAAATTGTAGCTCTGGGCATTCTATCTCATGGGTAAGGGAGAATAAATATTTTAGGGTTGTGAGATGAACCCTAACAGCCAACATATGGCCATGTGTCAGAAATTTCCTTTACGGACCATCTGAAGTATCTCCCTTAGCTCATGGATAGAGGCCTCTCTCACATGCTTTCGCAGAGTAACAATGGGAAGGGCATGCTAGGAAATGTAGATGTGAGCAAAAGGAAGTCCTAAGGAACATCTTCTGTTGGTCACTATTAACTTAGGTCTTTGTTTTCCATACTTTCCTAATCTACTTCTGGTCTTATAATCCATACTCTTTTAGATTAAAATATATCCAATGAATTTCTGCTCTCTTTTTTGTTCTTCATTAAATCTTACTTTCAGAAAATAACTGTTTATAATTAGAGAAAATCTTCAAAATATTAACAATAGTGGTAGAACATAGTAGTTTTCCAATCAGAATGGATGGCAGCTATGGTGCTAGAACAGGGGTGTGGGGACCCTTGACTGAATAAGGCACTACCCCTTGAGGATTAAGTATTGGTGAACGGGATTGCTTCCCAGCACCTTTAAAATCACATTACAGCTAAGCTGTTTTTCCTCAGGTCATTGATAAAGTAATTTACGATTAGATTCATTTCTTTAGCTAATTTGCCTCTGAATACTTTACAGATGTTTTATTTTGGAAATTTAGGGAATCTACATTTCTGTGGCTTGAAGTAAACTGGTCCTGGGGTTATGTGCTAAAGGAATCACTAAGCACAAAATCAATGAATTTTAAATTTCTTTATCTTGGTGATTGTTGAAATGCTGTTGGTTATTGCAGTCTCAGTAAAAGTGAGTGTCAAAATACTTTATTACTGTAAATTAGTTTAAGATATACTGTAAAATAACAAATTGTTAAATATAGTTTGCTAACATCATAAATGTGCTTTTTATTACTTGTGAAAATATATGTAAAAATTCTGAATAAGATATTAGCAACATAACTCAACAATATATCAAGAATAATACAATATGGCCAAATAGATTTAATTTCAGAAATGAAAGGGGGATTTCAATACAAGTATATCTGTCTGTATAGTCAATTACATCAGCATATGAAGGGGAAAAAAAGCATAAGAATAAACATAAAAATATAGAACGAGGCTGAGAGCAGTGGCTTACGCCTATAATCCCAGAACTTTGGAAGGATGAGGCATGCAAGCAGATCACTTGAGGTCAGGAGTTCAAGATCAGCTTGGTCAACATGGCAAAACCCCATCTCTACTACAAATACAAAATTAGCTGGGTGTGGTGGCGCACGCCTGTAATCCTAGCTACTCAGGAGGCTAGGACAGGAGAATCCCTTGAACCCAGGAGGTGGAGGTTGCAGTGAGTCGAGATCATGCCATTGCACTCAAGCCTGGGTGACAAGAGTGAAACTCTCTCTCAAAAAAAAGAAAAATAAATATATAAAAATATATATATATATAAATATATATATACACACACGGAACAGACATTTGATAACATCTAGTCACTATCATAAATAAGACACTAAACATAAATAATAGAAGAAAACTATAAAAAGATTATAAGTTATTTAAAATAAATTAATAAAAATATACCAATGTAGGCCGGGCACGGTGGCTCAAGCCTGTAATCCCAGCACTTTGGGAGGCCGAGACGGGCAGATCACAAGGTCAGGAGTTTGAGACCATCCTGGCTAACACGGTGAAACCCCGTCTCTACTAAAAAATACAAAAAGCTAGCCGGGCGAGGTGGCGGGCACCTGTAGTCCCAGCTACTTGGGAGGCTGAGGCAGGAGAATGGTGTAAACCCAGGAGGCGGAGCTTGCAGTGAGCTGAGATCCGGCCACTGCACTCCAGCCCAGGCGACAGAGCAAGACTCCGTCTCAAAAAAAAAGAAAAAAAAAAACCAATGTAAAATCTTAAACACGTTTTAATTAAAATCATGGGCTAGCCAGGGATACCAGCTGTCACCTGTATTTGTTTAATAATGTCTTGGAAACTCCGACAGATGCATTAAAAAAGAAAACTAAATAAGCAGCATAAACATTGGGGAAAAAGAAGCAAATCTAGTTGCTTTCTTTTTTCTTTCTTTTTTCTTTTTCTTTTTTTTTTTTTTAGACAGAGTCTCGTTCTGTTCCCTAGGACAGAGTGCAGGGGCATGGTCTCGGCTCACTGCAACCTCCACCTAATGGGTTCAAGCAATCCTCATGCCTCAGCCTCCCGAGTAGCTAGGACTACAGGCTCACCCGGCTAATTTTTGTATTTTTAGTAGAGACGGGGTTTCACCATGTTGGTCAGGCTGGTCTTGACCTCCTGACCTCAAGTTATCCACCCGCCTCGGCCTACCAAAGTGCTGGGATTACAGGAGTGTGCTACATATGCCTGGCCTGCTTTCTTGCTATTGAATTATTTTATGTTTGAATTCTTATAAAACCTCAGAGATTTCCGCAAAAAGCTTTCAGAAAATATTTTAAAACATAAGTTGATAGTTTGGTTGTATACAATATTAACATAAAAAGTCAATTAATATTATGTCATCAATATACTCCCAGTAATAAAAATTGGAAAAAAATCCATTCATAATATCTCATAAACTCTAAAATCTTAGAAACGTATAAGATGAAAGATATAGGAATCTTATTTAAAATCTTAGTGAAACATATAAAAGGGTTCTAAACCAATTATAAGACACATATCCTTATATATGAAGCCAGTGTCCTACAGATATGAATTCTTCAATTACATTTAGGTCTTTAAAATAATTTCTCCACCCTGGATAAGATAACTTTCACATTCAGATGGCAAAGTAATGCATTATAATATCTAAGAAGACATTTTTATAAAAAGGAGACTGATAAGTTGTCATTATGATGTTACACTATTAATATAATCATAATGAGATCCATGTGGCACTGGCATTGAAATAGATGAGTGGAGCAGAGCCACACAATACAGCATGCAGAAATAGATCTTGAATGTATTATATGAAAAGTGGTCATTTAATTCAGTGAAAAACAGAAGCATTTTGTGTCAAATAGTTGGGCCCAAATGACTATACATCAAGAAGAAAATGAAGTTTTGTCCCTATATTACACTATAAGTGAAAGATATTAAGGATGATAAAAATGTACATCGTTAAAAAATTTAAATCAATACTCACGCAGTCTGGGACATAGAAAACATTACTAACCAAAACTGGAATACTAGAAACAAAAATATATATAAGCATACCTACATAGGAAAATCATATACATATTTGCGTGTGTGTGTGTGTGTATTTCAATATAGAAATTATTTAAATGATAAGAGCCTAAATTCTAGAATACACAAAGAGCTCTTAGATCATACAGATTGACAAGGAAAAGAAAAGCAACCAGTACATAAATAGACCAAGATTTTAAAGAAGAAATTGTGAGAAGAGCATATCAAATAGTTAGAAAATGTGAAAAAAAATGGTTTAATTCACTAATAATAAGATGAATGCCAAATCAGGTAACATGGCATAGTTTTACATCCATCAGACTGGAAAATATTAAAAAGAGGCAGACAACTTTTGCCAGCTGGCAGAGCAGGAAAACAATATTTTCATACATAGAGTATTGTAGAGTGTGAAATTACAAATACTTTGAAAATCAATCTGGAAAAAATATATTAAAGTTTCAAATTATTTTACCTACATCTTGGCAAACTGAACTCTAGAAATCTATCACTCCAAGCCCTAGAACAAAAAGACAAACATATAAGGAAGTTTACTACAGCATTTTTGTAGGAGTAATAGACTAGCTTATCATTATTTGTGATGGTTTATCAAATTGTGTAATAGTCACACCATCAGATAATATGCAGCAATTAGAATTATTTAAGCTCAAACAGTAGACTTTAAGGGTATTATCAAAAGTATTGTGGAGAGAGAAATGTAAGATGCATAAGAATGTATCAAACACATTTTTTGCAAAACTGTGACAAATATTCTCATTAAAATCTATAGATTTATGTAGAAGCATAGAAAAACATAGGAATACACATATTATTAATTTGGTTTACAGAGAGGGTTAGAAGGAGATGAGAATAATGAGAAGGAGAAGACAGATATTTCAAAAACAACTCTATAAGGTCAACCTAGACTTGTGTAAAATTTAGTATGTGTGCATGAATGACTTTAAATTTATGAATAATAGGAAATTATTGAAAAAACCTAATGAAGAAGTTTAAAGAAGATATCCCAGACTAAGGAAGAAGTTTAAGGAAGATATCCCAGACTAAGTATGAGTAGTTAAAAAAAGTAAAACCCCTCATACTTTATCTTTTCCTTCAATATACTTATCAAGCTTATTCAAATGCAGTAAGGAAGTCTCACTTTATCGTGTTAACAAAATCACTTTATTGCTTAACTTTGCATGTAATGTATAAGCCAAATGAATTTTTTGAAAGATAATAACTAAGAAAAAGAAATACTAAATTGCAAAGTGGATGTCATTTATAGTTTGGATATATGATGGCACTTTCATTTTTGCTACAATAGCTGTTATCTTCCTGTCTAGCTGAGAAATTTCACTTCATCTGTGATAGACTGATAAATTGCAGGTGTATTCCTATTTTCTTTATGAATTTTCACTTTAGGGTAAATTAACAATACATACATTATTATCAGAAAATGTGGAAGATATCATATAATACACAAGGGTATTTAGTTTATATGTGATAATAAATGCTTCACCTTTGGACAAAGCTAAAGGGAATGCTGTACTATGATCATCTCTTCCTTGCAACTGATTCTTTAATTAATTTATATTTTTGAGATGCAGTTTTGATCTTGTTGCCTAGGCTGGAGTGCAATGGCACAACCTCGGCTCACTGCAACCTCCACCCACTGGGTTCAAGGCATTCTTCTGCCTCAGCCTCCTGGGTAGCTGGGATTGCAGGCATATGCCACCATGCCTGGATAATTTTGTATTTTTATTAGAGATGCGGTTTCTCCATGTTGGTCAGGCTGGTCTCGAACTCCCAGCTTCAGGTGATCCACCCGCCAAAGTGTTGGAAATGCAGGCATGAGCCACCACACCCAGTGCAACTGATTGTTTAGTCAAGAACTCAATTGACAGAGAAATATAATAAGAATCATTACTCCTCAAAGAAAGAAAAAATTTCCACCTGACATTACAGTAAAACTATTAGCATGTTGTAGGAGTAATAAAGACGATAAAAACTGAAAACATCCACTGAAATTGTCAGCCTTCATTCTCTTATAATTTAGATCCAGTAGAAAAGAATTTAATTATGTTCATGTGATACACAAGTATGCCACACTAGAAGCAAAATTAAGGTTACATTGAATTTTTAGTATTATATTTGTACTATCAGGACAGTTGTAATGGGTGAGAGAATTTCTGAAGAGTGTCTTTTTTAAATTTAGAAATTTATATTTTCAAAGTTTAAGTAAGAAACACATGGCTATTAAATATATAAGTAGCGTAAATTAATCTCAAATTGAAATCTATATGTTGAATGTGTAAGAAAAATATTTCATTATTTTTTAAAATGGTTAGTCATTGCTCTATATAATGCTATGAAAAATTTTACCTTTTTTTTTTTTTTTTTTTTTTTTTTGAGACGGAGTCTCGCTCTGTCACCCAAGCTGGAGTGCACTGGCCGGATCTCAGCTCACTGCAAGCTCCGCCTCCCGGATTCACGCCATTCTCCTGCCTCAGCCTCCCGAGTAGCTGGGACTACAGGTGCCCGCCACCTCGCCCGGCTAGTTTTTTGTATTTTTTAGTAGAGACGGGGTTTCACCGTGTTAGCCAGGATGGTCTCTATCTCCTGACCTTGTGATCCGCCCGCCTCGGCCTCCCAAAGTGCTGGGATTACAGGCTTGAGCCACCGTGCCCGGCCGAAAAATTTTACCTTTATAGTAAAGACAAATTTTGTATAGAATATGGAGTAGTGAAAAGGTCAATAGAACCAGGAAACCTATTTTATTTAGTTTTTGATAGAAAGGAAGCATCTGGCTTTGGGAAAATTACCATGCATTTCCATTCTGTGTCCTATAGCCATAGCCCAGCTTATGCTGGATAGTCCTAGTTTGTGCCTATGTCTTAGCAAAATACTAGTCATGTACTTTTCACTGTTAAGTGTGCCTTGCTTTGGATAATACATTGTCACCTTGTTTATGTACATTAGCTTTTCTAAAACCTAGCCATAGAAAACCACAGTGAACTGCATTCCAGGATGGCCAAATTGGAACAGCTCCGGTCTGCAGCTCCCAGCTTGATGGATGTAGAAGATAAGTGATTTCTGCATTTCCAACTGAGGTACCTGGTTCATCTCATTGGGACTGGTTGGACAGTGGGTGCAGTCCACGGAGGGTGAGCTGAAGCAGGATGAGGCATTGTTTCATCCTGGAAGTGCAAGGGGTCAGGATTTTTCCATTTCTAATCCAAGGGAAGCCGTGACAGATTGTACCTGGAAAAAGGGTACACTTCTGCCCAAATACGGAACTTTTCCCCCAGTCTTAGGAACTTGGCAGACCAGGAGATTCCCTCTGGTACGGGGCTCAGTGGGTCCCACACCCGTGGAGCCATGCTCACTGCTAGCGCAGCAGTCTGAGATCAACCTACAAGGCTGCAGCCTGGCTGGTGGAGGGTGGTTGGCCATTGCTGAGGCTTGAGTAGGTAAACAAAGTGGCTGGGAAGCTTGAACTGGGTGGGGCCCAACACAGCTCAGCCTATATCCTTCATATCCAGCCAAACTAAGCTTCATAAGTGAAGGAGAATTAAAATCCTTTACAGACTAGCAAATGCTGAGAGATTTTGTCACCACCAGGCCTGTCTTGCAAGAGCTCCTGATGGAAGCACTAAACGTGGAAAGGAACAACTAGTGCCAACCACTGCAAAACCATGCCAAATGGTAAAGACCATCAATGCTATGAAGAAATTGCATCAATAAATGGGCAAAATAGCCAGCTAACATCATAATGACAGGACCAAATTCACACATAACAATATTAACCTTAAATTTAAATGGGCTAAATGTCCCAATTAAAAGACACAGGCTAGCAAATTGGATAAAGAGTCAAGACCGATTAGTGTGCTATATTCAGAAGACCCATCTCACATGCAGAGACACACATAGGTTCAAAATAAAGGGATGGAGGAAGAGCTACAAAGCAAATGGAAAGCAAACAACAACAACAACAACAACAACAAAAACAGGGGTTGCAATCCTACTCTCTGGTAAAGCAGATTTTAAACCAACAAAGATCAAAAGAGACAAAGAAGGGTGAGAGGTTCCAAGATGGCCGAATAGGAACAGCTCCGGTCTGCAGCTCCCAGTGTGAGCGATGCAAAAGATGGGTGATTTCTGCATTACCAACTGAGGTACCAGGTTCATCTCACTGGGGCTTGTCAGACAGTGGGTGCAGCTCACGGAGCAGGGCAGGGCATCACCTCACCTGGGAAGCACAAGGGATCAGGGAATTCCTTTCATAGCAAAGGGAAGCTGTGACAGATGGTTCCTGGAAAATCACGACACTTCTACCCTAATACTGCACTTTTCCAACGGCTTTAACGAAGGGCACACCAGGAGATTATATCTCACTCCTGGCTCAGAGGGTCCCATGCCCACGGAGACTCACTCACTGCTAGAACAGCAGTCTGAGATTGAACTGCAAGGTGGCAGCATGGCTGGGGGAGGGGTGTCCGCCATTGCTGAGGCTTGAGGAGGTAAACAAAGCAGCTGGAAATTTCGAACTGGGTGGAGCCCACTACAGCTCAAGGGGGCCCAGCTGCCTCTGTAGACTATACCTCTGGGGGCAGGGCATAGCTGAACAAAAGGCAGCAGAAACTTCTGCAGACTTAAATGTCACTGTATGACAGCTTTGAAAAGAGTAGTGGTTCTCCCAGCACAGAGTTTGAGATCTGAGAACTGACAGACTGCCTTCTCAGGTGGGTCCCTGACCACCGAGTAGTCTAACTGGGAGGCACCTCCCAGTAGGGGCTAACTGACACCTCATACGGCCAGGTACCCCTCTGAGATGAAGCTTCCAGAGGAAGGATCAGACAGCAACATCTGCCATTCTGCAATATTTGCTGTTCTGCAACCTCCACTGGTGATACCCAGGCAAACAGGGTCTGGAGTGGACCTCCAACAAACTCCAACAGACCTGCAGCTGAGGGTCCTGACTGTTAGAAGGAAAACTAACAAACAGAAAGGACATCCACACCAAAACCCCATCTGTATGTCACCATCATCAAAGACCAAACATAGATAAAACCACAAAGATGGGGAGAAAAAAGAGCAGAACAGCTGAAAATTCTAAAAATCAGAGATCCTCTTCTCCTCCAAAATAATTCAGCTCCTTGCCAGCAACAGAAGAAAGCTGGATGGAAAATGACTTTGATGAGTTGAGAAAAGAAGGCTTCAGACGATCAGTAATAAAAAACTTCTCCAAGCTAAAGGAGTTCGAACCCATCACAAAGAAGCTAAAAACCTTGAAAAAAGATTAGACAAATGGCTAACTAGAACAAACAGTGTAGAGAAGTCCTTAAATGACCTGATGAAGTTGAAAACTATGACACGAGAACTATGTGATGCATGCACAAGCTTCAGTAGCCAATTTGATCAAGGGAAGAAAGGGTATCAGTGATTGAAGATCAAATGAATGAAATGGTGTGAGAAGTTGAGAGAAAAAAGAGTGAAAAGAAAAGAACAAAGCCTCCAAGAAATATGGGGACTATTTGAAAAGATCAAATCTACATATGATTGGTGTACCTGAAAGTGACAGGGAGAATGGAACCAAGTGGAAAAACTCTATAGGATATTATCCAGGAGAACTTCCTCAACCTAGGAGGCAGGCCAACATTCAAATTCAGGAAATACAGACAATGCAACAAAGATACTTCTCAAGAAGAGCAACTCCAACACACATAATTGTCATATTCATCATAGTTGAAATGAGAGAAAAAATGTTAAGGGCAGCCAAAGACAAAGGTTGGGGTACCCACAAAGAGGAACCCATCAGACTAACAGCAGATCTCTTGGTAGAAACTCTACGAGCCAGAAGAGAGTGGGGGCCAATGTTCAACATTCTTAAAGAAAAGAATTTTCAAACCAGAATTTCATATCCAGTCAAACTAAGTTTCATAAGTGAAGGAAAAATAAAATTCTCTACAGAAAAACAAATGCTGAGAGATTTTGTCACCACCAGGCCTACCTTGCAAGAGCTCCTGAAGGAAATACTAAACATGGAAAGGAATAACCAGTACCAGGCACTGCAAAAACATGCCAAAATATAAAGACCATCAATGCAAGTAAGAAACTGCATCAAATAATGAGCAAAATAACCAGCTAACAGCATAATAACAGGGTCAAATTACACATAACAATACTAACCTTAAATGTAAATGGGCTAAATGCTCCAATTAAAAGACACAGACTGGCAAATTGGATAAAGAGTCAAGACCCATCAATGTGCTGTTTCAGGAGACCCATCTCACGTGCAGAGACACATATAGGCTCAATATAAAGGGATGGAGGAAGATATACCAAGTAAATGGAAAACAAAACAAAATCAGGGGTTGCAATCCTAGTATCTGATAAAGCGGACTTTAAACAAACAAAGATCAAAAAAGATAAAGAAGTCCATTACATAAAGGGATCAACTCAAGAAGAAGAGCTAACTATCCTAACTATATAAGCACCCAATACAGGACCATGCAGATTCATAGTCCTTAGAGACCTACAAAGAGACTTAGACTCATACACAATAATAATGGGAGACTTTAAGACCCCTCTGTCAACATTAGACAGATCAACAAAACAGAAAGTTAACAAGGATATCCAGGAATTGACCTCAGCTCTGCACCAAGCAGACCTAATAGATATCTACAGAACACTCCACCCCAAATCAACAGAATATTCTTTCTTCTCAGCACCACATCACACTTATTCCGAAATTGACCATATAGTTGGAAGTAAAGCTGTCCTCCAGAAATGTAAAAGAACAGAAATTATAACAAACTGTTTCTCAGACCACAGTGCAATCAAACTAGAACTCAGGATTAAGAAACTCAATCAAAACCACTCAACTATATGGAAATTGAACAATCTGCTCCTTAATGACACTAAGTAAATAATGAAATGAAGGCAGAAAAAAAGATCTTTGAAAACAATGAGAACAGAGACACAACATGCCAGAGTCTCTAGGACACATTTAAAGCAGTGTGTAGAAGGAAATTTATAGCACTAAATGCCCACAAGAGAAAGCAGGAAAGATCTAAAACTGGCACCCTAACATCACAATTGAAAGAACTAGAGAAGCAAGAGCAAATATATTCAAAAGCTAGCAGAAGGCAAGAAATAACTAAGATCAGAGCAGAACTGAAGGAGACAGGGACACAAAAATCCTTCAAAAACATCAGTGAATCCAGTAGTAGTTTGTTTTGAAAAGATCAACAAAAGTGATAGAACGCTAGCAAGACTAATAAAGAAGAAAAGAGAGAAGAATCAAATAGATGCAATAAAAAAAGATAAAGGGATTATCACCACCGATCCCACATAAATACAAACTGCTATCGGAGAACACTATAAACACCTTTACACAAATACACTAGAAAATATAGCAGAATTGGATAAATTATTGGACACATACACCCTCCCAAGATTAAATCAGGAAGAAGTTGAATCCCTGAATAGTCCAATAACAGGTTCTGAAATTGAGGCAATAATTAATATCCTGCCAACCAAAAAATGTCCAAGACTAGACAGATTCACAGCCAAATTCTACCAGAGGTACAAAGAGGAGCTGATACCATTCCTTCTGAAATTATTCCAATCAATAGGAAAAAAGGGAATCTCCCTAATTCATTTTATGAGGCCAGCATCATCCTAATAATCCTGATACCAAAGCCTGGCAGAGACACACACAAAAAAAGAGAATTTTATACCAATGTCCCTGATGAACATCAAGGAGAAAATCCTCAGTAAAATACTGACAAACCAAATCCAACAGCACATCAAAAAGCTTATCCACCACGATCAAGTTGGCTTCATCCCTGGGATGCAAGGCTGGTTCAACATATGTAAATCAATAAACGTAATTCATTATATAAACAGAATCAAGACAACAACCATGATTATCTCAATAGATGCAGAAAATGTCTTCGACAAAATTCAATAGTCCTTCATGCTAAAAACTCTCAATAAACCAGATATTAATGTATCTCAAATTAATAAGAGTTATTTATGACAGACCCACAGCCAATATCATATTGAATGGGTGAAAACTGGAAGCATTCCCTTTGAAAACTGATACAAGACAGGAATACCTTCTCTCACCACTCCTATTCAACATAGTGTTGGAAGTTCTGGCTAGGGCAATCAGACAAGAGAAAGAAATCAAGGGTATCCAGTTAGGAAAAGAAGAAGTCAAATTGTCCCTGTTTGCAGATGACATGATTGTGTATTTAGAAAACCCCATCGTCTGAGCCCAAAATCTCTTTAGGCTGATAAGCCACTTCAGCAAAGTCTCAGGATACAAAATCAATGTGCAGAAATCACAAGCATTCCTATACACCAATAATAGACAAACAGAGAGCCAAATCATGAGTGAACTCCAATTCACAATTGCTTCAAAGAGAAGAAAATACCTAGGAATCCAACTTACAAGGGATATGAAGGACCTCTTCAAGGAGAACTGCAAACCACAGCTCAACAAATGGAAGGACATTCCATGCTCATGGATAGGAAGAATCAATATTGTGAAAATGGCAATACTGCCCAAGGTAATTTATAGATTCAATGCCATCCCTATCAAGCTACTAATGACTTTCTTCACAGAATCGAAAAAACTACTTTAAAGTTCATATGGAACCAAAAATGAGCCTGCATTGCCAAGACAATCCCAAGCAAAAAACAAAGCTGGAGGCATAGTGCTACCTGACTTCAAACTACACTACAAGGCTACAGTATCCAAAACAGCATGGTACTGGTACAAAAACAGAGATTAGACCAATGGAACAGAACAGAGGTCTCAGAAATATGCCACACATCTACAACCATCTGATCTTTGACAGACCTGACAAAAACAATAAATGGGGAAAGGATTCCCTATTTAATAAATGGTACTGGGAAAACTGGCTAGCTATATGTAGAAAGTTGAAACCGGATCCCTTCCTTACACCTTAAACAAAAAGTAATTCAAGATGGATTAAAGACTTAAATGTAAGACCTAAAACTATACAAACCCTAGAAGAAAACCTAGGTAATACCATTCAGGACATAGGCATGGGCAAGGACTTCATGACTAAAACACCGAAAAAAATGGCAACAAAAGCCAAAATTGGCAAATGGGATCTAATTAAACTAAAGAGCTTTTGCATAGCAAAAGAAACTACTGTCAGAGTGAACAGGCAACCTACAGAATTGGAGAAAACTTTCACAATCTACCTATCTGACAAAGGGCTAATATCCAGAACCTATGAAGAACTTAAACAAATTTACAAGAAAAAATCAAACAACCTCATCAAAAAGTGGGCAAAGTATATGAAGAGACACTTCTCAAAAGAAGACATTTATGCAGCCAACAGACACATGAAAAAATGTTCATCATCAGAGGCCATCAGAGAAATGCAAATCAAAACCACAATGAGATACCAACTCACACCAGTTAGAATGGTGATCATTAAAAAGTCAGGAACCAACAGGTGCTGGAGAAGACCTGGAGAGATAGGAATGCTTTTATACTGTTGGCAGGACTGTAAACTAGTTCAACCAGTGTGGAAGACAGTGTGGCCATTCCTCAAAGATCTAGAACTAGAAATACTATTTGACCCAGCCATCTCATTACTGGGTATATACCCAAAGGATTATATATCATGCTGCTATAAAGACACATGCACATGTATGTTTATTGTGGTACTATTCACAATAGAAAAGACTTGAAACCAACCCAAATATCCGTCAATGAAAAACTGGATTAAGAATACATGGCACATACACACCATGGAATACTATGCATCCATTAAAAAAGGATGAGTTCATGTCCTTTGCAGGGACATGGATGAGGCTGGAAGCCGTCATTCTGAGCAAACTATCACAAGGACAGAAAACCAAGCACCACATGTTCTCACTCATAGATGGGAATTGAACAATGAGAACACCTGGACACTGGATGGGGAACATCACACACCAGGGCCTGTTGTGGGGTGGGGGGTGGGAGGGCGGGATTCCATTAGGAGATATAACTAATGTAAGTGATGAGTTAACAGGTGCAGCACAGCAACATGGCACATGTATACATATGTAACAAACCTGCATGTTGTGCACATGTACCCTATAACTTAAAGTATAAAAAAAAGAGACAAAGAAGGCCATTGTGTAATGATAAAGAGATCAATCCAAAAAGAAGAGCTAACTATCCTAAATATATGTGCACCCAATACAGGAACACCCAGATTCATAAAGCAAGTCCTTAGAGACGTACAAGGAGATTTAGACTTCTACACAATAATGGGAGATTTTAACACCCCACTGTCAATTTTATACAGATCAATGAGACAGAAGGTTATCAAGGATATCCAGGACTTGAACTAAGCTCTGCACCAAGCAGACCTAATAGACATCTACAGAAATCTCCACCCCAAATCAATAGAATATACATTCTTCTCAGTACTACATCACACTTATTCTAAAATTGAGCACATAATTGGAAGTAAAGCAGTCCTCATCAAATGTAAAAGAACAGATATCACAACAAACTGTGTCTCAGACCACAGTGCAATCAAACTAGAACCCAGAATTAAGAAACTCACTCAAAACCACACAACTACAAGGAAACTGAACAACCTTTTCCTGAATGACTACTGTATATAGAACGAAATGAAGGGAGAAATAAAGATGCTCTTTGAAACCAAAGAGAACAAAGACACAACATACCAGAATCTCTGGGACATATTTAAAGCAGTGTGTAGAGGGAAATTTATAACACCAAATGCCCACAAGGTGGAAAATATCTAAAATTGACACCCTAACATCACAATTGAAAGAATTAGAGAAGCAAGAACAAATACATTCAGAAGCTAGCAGAAGGCAAGAAATAACTAAGAACAGAGTAGAACTGAAGGAGACAGAGACACAAAAACCCTTCAAAAAAAATCAATGAATCCAGGAGTTGGTTTTTTGAAAAGATCAACAAAAGTGATAGACCGCTAGCAAGATTAATAAAGAAGAAAAGAGAAGAATCAAATAGATGCAATAAAAAAAGATAAAGGGGTTATCATCACTGATCCCACATAAATACAAACTGCCATTGGAGAATACTATAAACATCTTTACACAAATACACTAGAAAATATAGAAGAAATGGATACATTCCTGGACACATACACCCTCCCAAGACTAAACCAGGAAGAAATTGAACCTCTGAATAGACAAAGAACAGGCTCTGAAATTGAGGCAATAATTAATAGTCTACCAATCAAAAAAAAAAGTCCAAGATAAGATGGATTCACAGCCAAATTCTACCAGAGGTACAAAAAAGAGCTGATACCATTCCTTCTGAAACTATTCCAATCAATAGAAAGAGAGAGAATCCTTCCTAATTCATTTTATGAGACCAGCATCATCCTGATACCGAAGCCTGGCAGAGACACAAAAACCACAAAAAAGATAATTTTAGACCAATATCCCTGATGAACATCGATGAGAAAATCCTCAATAAAATACTGGCAGACCAAATTCAGCAGCACATCAAAAAGCTTATCCACCACCAACAAGTAGGCTGCCTCCCTGGGATGCAAGTCTGGTTCAACATATGCAAATCAATAAATGTAATCCATCACATAAACAAAACCAATGGCAAAAAACACATGATTATCTCAATAGATGCAGAAAAGGTCTTTGACAAAATTCAACAGCCCTTCATGCTAAAAACTCTCAATAAACTAGGTACTGATGGAATGTATCTCAAAATAATAAGAGCTGTTTAAGACAAACCCACAGGCAATATCATACTGAATGGGCAAACCTGGAAGCATTCCCTTTGAAAACTGGCACAAGACAAGAATACCCTTTCTCACCACTCCTATACAGCATAGTGCTGGAAGTTCTGGCGAGGGCAATCAGACAAGAGAAAGAAACAAAGGGTATTCAATTAGGAAAGAGGAAGTCAAACTGTCCCTGTTTGCAGATGACATGATTGTATATTTAGAAAACCCCATCGTCTGAGTCCAAAATCTCCTTAAGCTGATGAGCCACTTCAGCAAAGTCTCAGTATATAAATCAATGTGCAAACATCACAAGCATTCCTATACACTAATAACAAACAGCCAAATCATGAATGAACTCCCATTCACATTCACTTCAAAGAGAATAAAATACCTAGGAATCCAACTTGCAAGGGATGTAAAGGACATCCTCAAGGAGAACTACAAACTACTACTCAACAAAATAAAAGAGGACACAAACAAATGGAAGAATATCCCATGCTCATGAATAGGAACAATCAGTATTGTGAAAATGGCCATACTTCCCAAGGTAATTTACAGAATCAATGCCTTTCCCATCAAGCTACCAATGACTTTCTTCACAGAACTGGAAAAAAACTACTTTAAAGTTCATATGGAACCAAAAATGAGCCTGCATTTCCAAGGCAATCCTGAGCCAAAAGAACAAAGCTGGAGGCATCGCGCTACCTGACTTCAAACTATACTCCAAGGTGTAGTACACCGGTCTCACTAGTTGTACTTGTTACACATCACATGTGGATTACTGAAGCTCACTTACAAAGTTTCTTGTTCAGAAGCTCTGTTACAAATGACAAAATGATTTTACTTAGGTCGCAGTCTTTAGTGCTATTCACTGTTATGCTGTTCTCTGATTTCAGGCACATGGGGGAACTGACTTTTGTAGGTCCTTTGTAGCTAGGTGGGGCATGTGACTAACTCTCACCATTGAATTGTAGTAGAAATAGTGTTTGTGGCTTCTCGGATAAGACATTTCATTGTTCTTTTTTGTTTTGTTTTTTTTTGTTTGTTTTTGGAATAGTGATAGGCAACATTTGAGATGGCAGCTCTTCTGCCATCCTAATTCTTTGAGTGACTTCCACAAGCAGAGCTTCCTTCCTTCCCTGCTAACATTTGATGATGATCATGAAGTATAAAATATAAATAAATATGTAAAGATTTTTTAAAAAATTGTTAGCCAGATCTATCCTATCTTGATTGATATGTAATGATTTATTTCACATTTGAGAACACTAGATAGAATGTTTACCAATCCAAAAGTAATAATTTCTATACTAGAAGAATTACAATAAATTGAGTTTAAATACATAATCATTGTATATACATGAAACAAGACTAAAGAGTTCCAAAACTATCTCCAGAATGGTAAGTGCAACCAGATGAGAGAAAAATTAAGATAAAAGAGTGTTTTGAAAATATCAAATTGTCACGTGTCAAATGCTGAGGAGTTACATAAAATAAGGACTGAAGGTGTATGTTAGATTTAGTTAAATGTCGGCAATTTTGTGCTTGGCAAGGAGTGTGGATTAGTCAGTGATGAAGATCTACATTCAATCAGTGTAAATCACTCTTTGAGATATTCTGCTGTGAAGAGAAGAATAGAGATATTGTAGAATCTGAAGGAGATGGGTGGTCCTGGGATAAATACTTTTAATTATGTGAGAAATCAAAGCAAAGTTTTTCAACTCTATACATTAGAATCATCTCAGGTATATATTTTTTAAATGTTCAAAACATATGGCTAGCCAATTGAAACAGAACCTCTGGGTATAGAGCCAGAGAACTGACATTTTTAAAAAAGTATTTTACATTATTATAATGTAATGTCATATTGTGATAAATCTTTAAAACTTACTTTTAAATTCTAATGGAAAGAATCTGGTAGACTGCAGATGTTTCTGAGAGACAGAAAAGATAATCGATAGCAATGAGTCCTAAGAATTCTGAAAGAATATGGCACCAAAGCTGATGTAGAGACATAAACATTAAATAAAAGAAGGCATTTTTCCCTCACATTGTAACATCAGGACAGAAGGAGAATGTTTACAGTACATATACTTCTGTTTACTGGAGAGAGAGAGGTGACAGCGTTTGCATCTGATAGAAACTTCTGTTTTTCTCAGTGAAGCAGGGGAAAAGTAATATTCTGAGCATAAAGAGATGTAAGGAGGTCAGAGGTTTACAGCAAGCTAACTTCCTGGAGAAACATTGTGATCTTTCTGGGAAATATTGAGGTTTCTTATGAGACTAAAAACCAGAAATTGTTAAAAACTTCTCAGATATGTGTTTTTTTTTTTTTTTCTCCAAAAATGTTAATCTACCTGGGCGTAGTCATGGACAAAGCTTTTGACTGGGTTCACTGTGGATATAGATTTGCCATAAAGTTGCAATGGGAAGGAAGTGGAGCAGAGCAATCTGGGCATTTTAAAGATTGTGATTGAAATGAGAGTCTTATTAATTAGAATTAATACTGGATATAGAAGAAATATAGAGAAGACAATGCATACTTTATATCATATACTAGTGGTTTGATGATGTCTAAGAGCAGGAAAATGGAAACAGCAGAGGCTGTAGTTAGAAAATGACACGCTGAAATTAACAATTTTGAACACAAACTCGATTTGACTCATTGAGAGAATATAAGGCCAGGTGTCATAGAAATATAGGAGGATAAGTGATACGGTAGGCTTTGAATCCTCACCCAAATCTCAACCCAAATTCCATCATGAGTTGTATTCCCAAGGTGTTTAGGCAAGTGATTGGATTACGGGGGTGGTTTCCCTCATGCTGTTCTCATGACAGTGAGTGACTTGTCATGAGATCTGATGGTTTTATAAGTATCTGGCATTTCCCCTGCTTGCACTCCTTCTCTCTCTTGCAATGTGAGAAGGTCCAAGCTTGCTTCCCCTTCACTGTCATGATTGTAAGTTTCTTGAGGCCTTCCCAGACATGCAGAACTCTGTGTCAATTAAACTTCTTCCCTTCATATATTACTTAGTCTCAGGTAGTATCTTTATAGCAGTGTGGAAATGAACTTATACAGTACATTGATACCAGTAGAGTGGGATACTGCCATAGAGGTACCTGAAAATGAGTAAGCAACATTGGAACTAGATAGCAGGCAGAGGTTGGAACAGGTTGGAGGGCTCAGAAGAAGACATGGAGACGTAGGAAAGTTTGAAACTTCCTAGAGACTTGTTGAATGGTTTTGACCAAAATGCTGATAGTGATATTGACAATGAAGTCCAGGCTGATGTCGTCTCAGATGGAGATAAGAAACATCGGGAAATGGTGTAAAGGTCTCTCTCCTTGTGCTTTAACAAAGAGATTGGTGTCATTTGCCCTTGCCCTAGAGATCTGTAGAACTTTGAGAGAGATGTTCTGAAATTGGAACTTAGGTTTAAAAGGGAAGTAGACCATAAAAGTTTGGAATATATGCAGTTTGACCATGCAATAGAAAAGGAAAACCCATTTTCTGGGGAGAAAGTTGAGCTGGCTATAAAAATTTGCACAAGTAAGGAGGAGCCAAATGTTAATTGCCAAGACAATGGGGAAATATCTCCAGGGCACATCACAGGCTTTTGTGGCAGACCCTCCCATCACAGACCTGGAGGCATAGGAGGGAGAAATGGTTACCTAGGCCCAGGGTCCCGCTTATGCTCTGTGCAGCCCCAGGATTTGGTGACCTGTATTTTAGCCATGGCTAAAAGGTGCCAATGTACAGTTCAGGTTGTTGCTTGAGAGAGTGCAAGCCACAAGCTTTGGTAACTTCCACATATTGTTGGGCCTGCAGGTACACAGAAGTCAGGAACTGAGGTTTGAAATCCTTTGTCAGAGTTTTGGAGGTTGTATGTAAATGCTTGAATGTTCAGGCAAAAGTCTGCCACACAAGGGTAGCCCTCATGGAGAGCCTCTGCTAGGGCAGTGCAAAGTGAAAATGTGGGGTTGGAGTCCCCACACAGATTCCTCACTAGAACACTGCCTAGTAGAGCTGTGAGAAGAGGGCCACCATCCTCCAGACCCCAGAATGGTAGATCCACTGACAGCTTGCATTGTTTGCCTGGAAAAGCTGCAGTCACTCAACACCAGCTGTGAAAGCAGGCAGGGCAGGGGTCTGTGCACTGCAAAGTCACAGGGGCAGAACTTCCCAAGGCCACAGGAGCCCATCTTTTGCATCATTGTGAGACATGGAGTCAAAGGAGATTATTTCAGAGCTTTAAGATTTAATGAATACCCCATTGGATTTTGGACTTGCATGGGGCCTGTAGATCCTTTGTTTGGGACAAATTCTTCCATTTGGAATGGAAGTATTTATTCGTTGCCTGTACACCCATTGTATCTTGGAAGTAACTAACTTGCTTTTGATTTTACAGACTCCTGCGTGGAAGGGACTTGCTTTGTCTCAGATGAGACTTTGGACTTGGACATTTGAGTTAATTCTGAAATGAGTTAAGACTTAGAGGGACCATGGGAAACACATGATTGATTATGAAATGTAAGGACATGAGATTTGGGAGGGGTCAGGGCTGGAATGATATGCTTAGGCTTTGTGTCCCTACTAAAATTTCATCTTGAATTGTAATCCCCAGGTGTTTAGGCAGAGACCTGGTGGGAAGTGATTGGATTATAGTGGTGGTTCCCTCATGCTTTTCTCATGATAGTGAGTGAGTTGTCATGAGATGTGATGGTTTATTAAGTGTCTGTCATTTCCCCTGTCTGCACTCCTCTCTCCTCCTGCCTTGTGAGAAGGTCCAAGCTTGCTTCTCCTTCACCTTTGGCCATGGTTGTAAGTTTCCTGAGGCCTCTCAAGTCATGTGGATCTGTGAGTCAATTTGACCTCTTTCCTTTCAAACTTACTCAGTCTCAGGTAGTATCTTTGTTGCAGTGTGAAAACAGAGTAAGACAATAAGCTTCTTGGTGATAAAGAGCTATAAAGTCTGATTTGCTAGTATGTTTTGGAATGATACTTTTGATGGAAATTAATATATTAGAATAATAAGGTTTAGGTTGAGAAGTGTAGTCATAGGCTTCATTGATTAATGATTAATAGTTTGGAAATTTGGAGACTGCTACACTAAGGAGAAGGAATAGTGTAGTATATGTGTTGAACTCACAGGAGCAGAATTTATAAAACTGGAAGGGCAACTACGTGGAAAAAAACATTGGAGAGTTATGAGGACACCATTTCTACCATCTGATCTTGAGGTACATAGGGTATAAGAGAGACAGCTGTGGTGGACCATCATAGATTATCCAATTTCAGTTGCAATATGGGTGGTAGGTATTCTGAGATATGATAGATTAGTACAGAGTACAGAGAGCTAAGAGGAGTTGGGATGATGTTTGGAGGAGAGAAATCCTGAGAACTCTCCTTTCTTAATGTCAACATTAGGATTTCTACTGATTTGTTATAGGTGATTTGAGTGTCTTCTGCTTTTGAGAAGGAAGATGGGTTTTATCAGACAAGCTCTAAGTGTCTTTTCCAGTGCTTTGAGGTTTCGCATGCTCTATAGTTCACATGAAACCATTAGTGCTTTAAAGTTGCCTAAAGTAGTCGTAAAATACAGTAATGATCTGTGAAGTGATAACTCAAACCCAAAATAGAAAATAATTAGGAGTGCTCAATAGGATACAGTGTACTTTCCTGAGTGCTAGAGCTCTGTCTGCATGGCAACACCATACCTTTAACTGTTGTAAGATGCTTGGTTACTGTTTGGTTACTGTTCTCTCATTTATTAGAGCTGAATATAAAAATAGTGAAAATTAATCTCACTGTGAGACAGACTTCTTTCTAGAGTCACATAAACTTCCCAAAGTTCTTCAACACTGATGAAACGCATATTGACTGAATGTTTCCATATTGAGTCAGCTAATAATACAATAGTTTAGTACTATTATTAGTACACATTCATTTATAATGTTTAGTACCATTATTACTACTATTATAATGTTTAGTACTATTCTTTATGTTAGTTTATAATAGTTTAATACTATTATTAGTACACATGCCAATTGTTGTCTTTTCCTTTCTGTGATGCTACCTGAGCCCAAAATGCAAGTATTTATTAAAACACATAAACCTCACTTAATTGAATTGGTATTTTGAACACTGCTTCTTTGAGATCCAGTGGTATTTTCTTGTAAAAGATTCACCACTGATGTAATTTAAACTTTTAAAAGTGACTTTTAAAGTATCAATATGTTTTTTTATCAGTCAGAAAGCATATCAATAATGTGAACATGGTGATGTAATATAAATCATGATTAACAAGTAAAAATGATAACCATTAAAAGGAGTAAAATAGGACTCTAGGAATGCAGAAGTAGTAAACGCAAGAAGGACCCACCACCTCTGAGACTGAGAAAGGGACTAAAAATTTTGGAGGACACCATCTCTCCCTACCTCTATCCATCTAGGGCTGAGATTCTGAACTTGTTTGGGTAGGGTGTGGCTACCACAGGAATACACAGCCTACCACACACAGAGACTTTGCCAGAAGGAATAGGTGAGGACTATAACGGTAAATTATTAGGAGACAAACATTTCATAAGTAGGTGAGGACAGAGTAAAGTAGGTTTGTAATAATGATCTAGAGGATGACCAAGAAGCTTGCTGAAGGAGCAGGCATGTTGGAGCTGGTCTCTGAGATTCACTGAGATGAACATTGTGGGCCTCTACAGGCATACCTTCTAGCAGACATGCAGATAAAAAAAAAATAATAACACATCAAAACCAGGGAGACAGACATTTTACATTTGCTTTAGCCTTACCATGACCCTCCACTGTCCTTACGAAAAGGCCAAGCATTTCATTAGCTGGCAAAGGAAAA
Organism: Trachypithecus francoisi; assembly: GCF_009764315.1. Classification (NCBI taxonomy): domain Eukaryota; kingdom Metazoa; phylum Chordata; class Mammalia; order Primates; family Cercopithecidae; genus Trachypithecus; species Trachypithecus francoisi. Next base: position 74,722,921 of record NW_022681454.1, on the reverse strand, counting down.
ATGTTTACAGAGTTCAGTCTTAGAATCATGAGGCCTCATGAAAGCATAATTTGGAACTGAGGGGCAATACACAGATAACTGTCCCAGCTTCCACATAGAGAAATTAGAAAATACTTCCTCATTCTGGTGGCAGAAGAGCAAACATGACTGCCAAGTACATACAACTTACCAATATCATTTTAGGCTTCAACATATTTAGTTCTCAAGGAACAATTACTGAATAATTAAGCAATATGAAATAATTAAGTGTTTTTTTAATTAAAATACCAATTTAGACGTTACCCAACAATTATATACCTCAACACATAAAGATTGTTCTTATATAAGACATAAAAAGAGCATTTATAAGTGAGGAATTTTATTTTTTAAGAATTTTAATATGAAATTTTAGTTTTGCATGTGGATATAAATACAGGTATGAATTGGAGAAACTCCTGTTTCTAAACATTCCATCTCTGCCCATATTCACATAACAACCCCAGATAGTACTTAGAGTCTTTGGTTAATTCTCTTCTTCTTTAGCTTCCTCTTCAGAAATGAAAATTTTCCTAAGAGTGTTATCTTACTCAACAGTTGTCATTTCCCTCTATAGTCAAACATATCTGCAGTTTTTAAAAAGGCATTACTGTGCAGAGAAGAAAGCGCATTACTCTTGGGTCTCAAACTTCAGTCTTATAAGAAGCCAGATGTTCATGTGAATCATGGTCTAAAACCTACAAATATTTTTAAAAATATTCTCAGATTTTTATATCTTGACATGAATTTTAAGGTTATCTTGCCTAATTATTCCAATTATTCATATTTACACTTGAGGGGAGGTCAAGGGCATGTAACTCACGATCAAGTTTACTTATTGAGAATACAATTAGACCCATGTCATCTGAATGTTCAGTCTAATTTGACTTCCTCTTACAACTGTGGAGGTCAAATCAGTTATAAATGAAGACAATGGACAAAAGAAGAGCTTAAAAGGATGTACAGAGATTCGTGAAAGCAAAAGTGGGAAAATAGTGATAGACATCTAAGCATTTTCATTGGGACATAGCCTGATTCTAACTATAATTGCTTCGACATCAATCCCACTCATCGATTAAAATAATCTTGGCCATCTCATCAGCTGATTTTTGTGGCTATTGTTTTTATTGGTCCCTCTATATAACAGCCTACAGTTGGCTTGGCTGCCATTGTGTTTCTCATTGAATTGACTCTCTAAGCTCACTAAATCATTTGGTCTTTTTGCTATGTTTCCAGAATAACAGGAATCCTGCCTGTGGAAGATAAATAGCATTGTTAATCAGCATCTATAAACCATGCTTAACAAATGGCAATACAAAATGCCCAACAAGAAAATTTAGTTGCTTTTTTCCAATTTGCCTTTACTCAGTATGACTCATGTAGAATAGGAAAATATTTCCAAGTGGTGTTCAGGCTGTGGGAAAAAGTGAGGTCACTATGTGCAGCATGGTCATAGGGCATATATTGAAGAGAATCTTAGACTGCAAATAGTTTGGAATAGGCATGGGTTTCTGGAAAGTAGAGACCAACCCACTGAGTATTTAGCCTCAAGAATCATACAGAATAATACCAATATATTTAGTGTATTTTTCCATTTCACAATGATCTCTTATTCCTGAGAATTGCCTCCTTAACCCCCAGGGATTAAGTGCTGTTGTACTATGTGACACTGTCATTCTGGCCATAATTAATCAGACAAGAGATAGGCTGCTGCCTCATGCTGAGCCAATCATAGTGTATTTCTTGTGAATTCTGGATTGGGACTCACAGACACTGTGTGAGGCTCTTTGTCTATAGCTAGAATTATAAATTGTAAATTCAGAAACTGTGGGGTGCCCATCCTCAAGCATGAGAGTGGAGAGAGATGTGGACTATGGTGTTTAAAAACTGACACAGATATTTGAGACAGAGAAGACTATAAGACAAAAAATTCATCTTGGATTTTTCGTTTCTTATTCCAAAACCTTGGAAATAACAATTGCCTTTTCCATCCTTTTATTAATTTCTTCACTTTTTGCTAAAGCTAGCTCCAGAATAATTTTTTTAAATCACACTGAATTTGTTTCTTTTAATGTATACCATTTTTCCTTTCATCAGACCATCAACATTTATTTGACACATGTGGCCAAATGCTTTACAAAGAAAGAATAAGTGAGCAAATTAAACCATATGAGAAGGTCAATGAAATTAACAACTCTGGTTTATGCTGGAACTGTCAACAATAGATATCATGTCTAGCTTTTTAAAGCTCGTTTTTAATACCAATGAATCATTCACACAATTTATTTTTCCCCTTTAATATTTATTGACTGTTTCTATATAAACGAACATCAGCTTCAGAAAAAGCACTTTGACAGATTATTTTTTGTATGTTTTATTTTTAAATAATTAAAGAAATTTAAAAAATTAAGAAATGATTAACAAATGTCTTCTAACATTTAGCTGTTTGATAGCATTTCTTAGGAGATTTTTGTGATACAGAATATTGCAGCAAATTTAAGAGAAACAAGGATAAATAGTTTAAAATAGCTGTTATTTATTTAGCCTTTTATGATCAAGCTATCAACCAAATGGGAGGTTGTGTTAATAGAATATATAAAAACTGTCAGTACAAAAAAAAAAACAAAAATTAGTGTTATTAATATTAATATTGATAACAATAGAATAATTGTGGCAGTTGTTGAAGTACTAGTAGCAGAGTAGCTGATATTTAACAAATACCTATTCTGTGCCTGGAACTCTACTACAACTTGTGTGGTTTTTCTCATTAATCTTCGTAGCACCTATGATAACAGTTATAATCATTTTACAGATGAGGAAACAGAAATTTTGCGGCATTAATGGTCATTTAAAAAGATGTTTCAGATTCAACTGAGTATTTTACTTTTATATTTTGAGAAAATGAATCTTAACATGTGAGAATTATACTTTAAATTTGAAACACAGTCATTATAATTTTCCTTTTAAGACTTTCCCTCCTGTCTCTTTCATCCTTATTAAAGCAGGTCTTCTCCATATCATTAAGTGTCTAATAAAGAATACTAAAAAAGTAATTATTGCATCTTCCAACCAAAAGATTAAATCCAAAGTGTCTTGTCTCAGTGTCAGAGAGTTAAACATTATTGTCGGGGGGACAGAAGCACCTACGTCTTTCATTGTCCTTTCTTCATTATTTCATAACTTTTTTCTTTCTTTCTGCTGTTAATTTTGCCCTCAATGTATGACATCCTCTGATATTTGAAGATGAATGACAGTTTCCTCCAAGTTTAGTGTGACTAGGTTGTTAAGATTATAAATGTGTATTCTTAGACACTTGAACATTGTTCACAAATTGGATTTTTGAAGTGTTAGCAATGTTCTCTTTGAGGGATTAATCTCTCCTTCAATAGAGATGGGGGGGAGGAGGAGCAACCCAAGTGCAATATTCGACAGACTTTATCACACTCAGTTTTTAAAGCTTGAGACCCCGAGTTATCTCTTGAGCAATTTTTCATCTTTTTATCTCATATTTCTGCTTTGCCAGCTAGATCACACATTTTTAGTGCATCTCCAGAATTTTGTGTATGCATCCTCAATGTATTTTCATTCCTATTTGCATGTCAGTTCATCTTATTTCAAGGATTTAAAGGCAAGAGCCTCAGTAAAAACATTTTACTTCACATATCTTCACCTTGTAAAATCCAGGGGAATAAATGGAACAAAAAGTGTGAGTTTGAAAGCATCTTAATCAAAGACAGGGCTGTTCGTTTATTCTTCAAGGAAAGCTTCACCTTTACCAGATGAGGCAACTCTACTGTGGAAATTTCCATCCTAGGGAAGAAGTCTAAGAGCACATTTTGTTCTTTCTTCATTCGTAGATACCAACTAGAACTTCCAGGAAAATGTTTTGAAAAATCCAGTATATATATCCCCCTCTCTGATATAAAGAGATTGCTTCTGGTCGGTAGAAACGTGTGAGGGATGCCAGATCTTGCAAGCAATTGGCAGGGAACTCCGTGGTCTCTTTCGATAAACATCTGAGAGTCCTGTTCAAATAGAGTTTTTACTACAATTGTGTTTCTTTAGGGCATTTGCAAACTAACTACTATTCAATTTTGTTGCCACAAGATGAAGACCATCTCAATTAAATTCTCAGAAATAAGGAGTCAAAGTATTGCAGACTACAAGGACAGAGAAACTATGACAGGTGCAGATTTCACAGGAGTAATATTTCAATTACTAGAAAATATTGTATGTACTATTATTTCATTAAATAAATATGAAAATTTAAAGATTCTTCTAAGGAGATGAAGAAAAGGAAAGAAACAGCAATAACAAGATAATGTGCACACACACTCATGGAAAAAAAAAAAACAGAATTGCAGCAAATCAATCCCTTGTTTCGAGAAAATGTTTTCTCTGTTATAAAACAAATTTTGATTATTAGATGACTAACAAAGTTTTTTTAGCAGAAACAAATAAAAACATAATATTCTTTGTTCATATTTTAAGATAATAAATTAAATGTATATATTAAATAAGTGCATTTGGGAAAATATTTCCCAAATAAAATCATATTTAAGCAGGTTTAAAACCTGTTTAACAATTATAGTTTTAATAATTATAGTGAACTTTGTGATCAGACAAATTAAAGTTTTGATATGTAAATTTTACCTCTTAATAAAACCCAATACATACATTATTTGGGGATTACATAACTTTGGTCTTAGTGAGAGGTGACAACGTGCAAGCAGCCCTCGCTCATGGAGCCTCCTCGGCCTCAGCGTCCACTCTGGCAGGCTTGAGTAGCCTTTCAGCCCACCACTGCACTGTGGGAGCCCCTCTCTGGGCTGGCCAAAGCCAGAGCCACCTCCCTCTGCTGGAGAGCTGATGTGGAGGGAGAGGCGTGGGCGGGAACCGGGCTGTGCTGCGGTGCTCACAGGCCAGCCCGAGTTCCAGTGTGCACGGGTGCGGGCTCCGGGCTCCGCAAGTCCCACACTAGAAGCTGCGGCAGTGGCTCAGGGCAGTGAGGGGTTTAGCATCCAGGCCAGCAGCTGCGGAGGTTGTGCCAGGTCCCCCAGCACTGCCAACCACTGCGCTCAAATTCTAGCCAGGCCTCAGCTGCTTCCCCATGGGGCAGGGCTCGGGACCTGCAGCCCATCATGCCCAAGTCCCTCCCTCTGCCCTGAGCTCCTGTGTGGCCCAAGCCTCCCTGATGGGGTGCCGCCCCCTGCTCCATGAGGCCTGGTCCTATCAACCTCCCAAGGGCTAAGGAGTACAGGTGGATGGCACAGGACTGGCAGACAACTGGGCCTGCATCCCCAGTGCAGGATCCACAGGGTGAGGCCAGCTGGGCTCCTGAGTCTGGTGGGGACTTGGGGAACTTTTATGTCTAGCTAAGGGATCCTAAACACACCAATCAGCACTCTGCCTCTAGCTCAGGGTTTGTAAATACACCAGTCAGTACTCTTTGTCTAGCCCAAGGTTTGTAAATACATCAATTGGTGCTCTGTATCTAGCTAAACTAGTGAGGACTTGGAGAACTTTTCTGTCTAGCACTCTGTGTCTAGCTCAACAATTGTAAACACACCAATCAGCACTCTGTGTCTAGCTCAGGGTTTGTAAATACACCAATTGGTACTCTGTATCTAGCTAACCTAGTGGGGACTTGGAGAACGTTTATGTCTAGCTAGAGAATTGTAAATGCACCAATCAGCATCCTGTCAAAATGGTCCAATCAACTCTGTGTAAAATGGACCAATCAGCTCTCTAAAAAATGGACCAATCAGCAGGATGTGGGTGAAGGTCAGATAAGAGAATAAAAGCAGGCAGTGGGAGCCAGCCAGGGGCAACCCTGGGGTCCCCTTCCACACTGTGGAAGCTTTGTTCTTTGGCTCTTTGCAATAAATCTTGCTGCTGCTCAATCTTTGGGTCCATGCCACCCTCAAGAGCTGTAACACTCACCACCAAGGTCTACAACTTCACTCCTAAAGCCAGCCAGACCACAAACCCACTGGGAAGAAGGAACAACTCCAGACGCGCTGCCTTTAAGAGCTGTAAGGCTCACTGCCAAGGTCTGCAGCTTTACTCCTGACAGTGAGACCATGAACCCACGAGAAGGAAGAAGCTCCAGACACATCTGAATGTCTGAAGGAACAAACTCTGTACACACCATCTTTAAGAACTGTAACACTCACCGTGAGGGTCCACAGCTTCATTCTTGAAGTCAGTGAGACCAAGATCCCACCAATTCCGGACACATTAGAACATTTGTCATCAAAATGATAACATCTGTATTTCAGAAAACTGCTAACTAAAAAAAAAAAAAAAAAACATCTGTAGTCACTGCTGAATACATTTTGATTTACCTAATTTCAGTCATGTACATACATCTGCTTACAAACCCATATAAAACTATGTAATAAAAATTGAAACTATGTTTTTTTATATTTGTATTTCCTACGTACACAATTTCAATTAGCATTACATTTATAAGCATTTCTTCAAGTCGTTAAAATGTATTTTAAAACATAATGTTGAAATAATTTTATTTTATAGATACAGCAGAATTTAATAATTATTGTAACATTCCTTACATGGGTTCTTTCATTTTGTTACATTTGTAAAAATACTGCAATCAACTATCAAACATACATAATTTTTTGGCAATTACTCCTTTAAAATAGACTTCTTGATGTAGAATTGGAAGGATAATATGTGTTCATTCTAATTTGTGCAAATTTCTGGAGTATAAGTGCAATTCTGTTACATACGTAGATTGAGTAGTGGTCAAGGTATCCATCACCCAAATTACATACATAATATACATAATACCCATGCATTCATTTTTAAAACATTAGTTATACATTTAAATATTTTGCAGAAAGTTTATAAAAATCTAAATTTAAATTAGAAGTGTATTTTAATATTCAGTATGATTTTTAAAATCAGCAAATGTTCATTTTTATACAAATAATATATTTATATTTTCCATAAAGTTCAACAAATCTTTTGTGAATCCATACATGGTATAAATTATATTTGAAATAGATAACTTTAATTCAGTCTGTTTTCTGGATTCCTTGAATTTGTTCAATATTCTTCATGTTCTTGCTCGTTCTTTTCTCCAATGTTAACATTTTTGTTGTTACCACACACAGTTTTGGATGCCAGTAATTGTAAGCTTTTAGTTTTTTCAACACTAACCCACAAAACACATACAAATAGATACATGCACACACAAACTCAGATATTCTGTCTTTGACTTAGTAACAATTTGTGGTTCTGTTGCCTTAAGCGGCAGCTGTTTTTTTCAAGGACCTACTGTTTATCAGCCTTTGCCTAATAGCAGCTCTTTGTCTAACTGTATGTCACTCACATTCTGTTTTATGAGTATACCACATCACAAAAACTGGAGGTGCCTCATGCAAGTCTTCTTTTTGTAATGTAATACAATCTTTTGAGATTTTTTTTTTTAAATAGATGTTCTTATTGCAGCAGCCTCCAACCTTTTTGGCACCAGGGACTGGTTTTGTGGAAGACAGTTTTTCCATGAACTGGGGGACGGGGGTGGTCTCGGGATGATTCAAGTGCATTATATTTATTTTGAACTTTATTTATATTATGACTACATTGTAATATATAATGAAATAATTAAACAACTCACCATAACGTAGTTTCAGTGGGATCATTGAGCTTGTTTCCTGGCAACTGGATGGTCCCATCACGGGGGGATGGGAGACAGAGACAGATCGACAATGTATTAGTTCCTTCTCACACTGCTACGAAGAACTGCCAGAGACTGGGTAATTTACAAAGGAAAGAGGTGCAATTGACTCACAGTTCCGCATGGCTGGGGAGGCCTCAGGAAGCTTACAATCATGACAGATGGGGAAACAAATACGTCCTGCTTCATGTGATGGCAGGAAGGGGAAGTGCTGAGCAAAGTGAGGAAAGTCCCTTATAAAACCATCAGATCTAATGAGAACTCACTCAAGAGCATTAGAACAGCAGCATGGGGGTAATGGCCTCCACGATTCAATTACGTCTCATCATGTCCTTCCCGATGTGGACATTATGGGAACTCCAATTCAAGATGAGATTTGTGTGGTGACACAGCCAAACCGCATCCATCAGGCATTAGATTCTCTTAAGAAGTGTGCGACCTAGGTCCCTTGCATGTGCAGTTCACAATAGAATTTGCATCCCTATGAGAATCTAATACTGAAGCTAATCTGACAGGAGGTGGAGCTCACTCAGGCGGTAATGTGAGCAATGGAGAGAGGCTGTTAATACAGATGAAGCTTCACCTGTTTACCGCCACTCACTTCCTGCTGTGTGGCCTGATTCCTGCGGGTCATGGAGGGGTATCTGGACCCCTGTCTGAAAGGATATAGAAACTGAGTGGACATTGCTAGATTCATTTTCTTCTTCTCACATTTGTAAAGCATAGTTTGCATATTTAACAGCAAATAAGTTGCTAAGTAAGAATTGGTTCAAAAATTGACCTGATGAACATGGAAAACATTGGACTCTGATTAGGCAAAATGTTACTTTAATTTGGTTGGTGTCTGTTACCACAAACAAAGATATTGATATGAACCTAAGAATATGTATGTATATGTAATTTCTATATTTTCCTATACCAATTATATTTCTTTTTTTTTTTTTTTATATTTGAAAAGAATGTTGATGCCCAGTTTACCTGGGCTAGGAGAGCAGCTTATGCACTCTTTTTTTTTTTTTTTTTATACTTTAAGTTCTAGGGTACATGTGCGTAACGTGCAGGTTTGTTACATATGTATACTTGTGCCATGTTGGTGTGCTGCACCCATCAACTCGTCAGCACCCATCAATTCATCATTTATATCAGGTATAACTCCCAATGCAATCCCTCCCCACTCCCCCCTCCCCATGATAGGCCCTGGTGTGTGATGTTCCCCGTCCCGAGTCCAAGTGATCTCATTGTTCAGTTCCCACCTATGAGTGAGAACATGCGGTGTTTGGTTTTCTGTTCTTGTGATATGCGTTTAGTATTTGTATACTTGTTATGTGCTGGAAATTCTTCTAACAGAAGTCTTACAAATATTGATTCCTTTAATTTTATACCTGCAGGTAAATACTGTTGGTATACCTTAATTTGAAACTGAGGTGTGAAAAGTTTAAATAAATTGCCCAAAGTTAACATAGTTTGTAAGTAATGTAACAGGATTACAAGATAAGCTATTGGTTGCAGAGTCTGATCTTTACTATGTGATGCTACTTCTCAATAAGAATGGAGACTGTACAAATCTGAACATAGAAAACTATACCTTAAATAACAGGTTCACTAATAACTCTCAGTATATATGTAAATCCTACGTGTGTTTGTGTGTGTGTGTGTGTGTGTGTGTGTGTGAAGAGAGAGAGAGAACAATCCTATCTTTTATTAATTTACAATCAGTATGACTCTCAAAAGTTTAAAATGTTTGGTTCTAGTTTATTTTTGGGTGGCCATGGAATGTGTATACCTGCACCTGTGTGCTTTGTGAGTCTATTTATTTTAAAAAAATAAGAGATAAATTATATTTGCTAATTTGAGAAATGTTGTGGGGGAAGGAAGGGTTAAGACAAAATTCTGGGTTTGAAAGAAGCAGGAAAGAGAAGTCAATCTTCAGAAAGTGAAACTGGCCCTGTTTCAGAAGTATCCTTATTTGGAAGTTTCTAAAAACATAATTTGTTTATGCATTATTCATGCACTTGTATGCACATATATGCGCCCACAGATTCACATTATACTGAAAGAGAACTAGGGAGGACCTTAAGCCTTGTGAAACAAAACACGCTTATTTATACAGTGTTATTACACTTCTGACAGATCACGTTTCAGAATACTTGATGCTGAGTTTCTATAGCTGGCTCAAACCTGCTGTTAAATTAAGATATAAATGATGACTTTGAATTCTACCACTGCCGTTTATCTAGAGGCAGGCTTTCTTAAGATCCAAAACTCTTGTTCTCCCAAAACAGAACAATTATTTCTAGTTACTATTTTAATGACCTAAGGAAGCTAAAGATGGGAAAGCAAACACTATACTGGCAAAATTTTTGTTTATGAGGTCATGGTTACTACTGTAGTCATGGGAAACTGCTGGTAACTTTTGATTTTCATCCCCACAGTCTGCTAAAAGAGATATTGAAAAAATAAGATGGGGGAAGTTTAATTTCAGCTTCTTTCTTCAAATAGTATTTAACTAACAAATATTGCATACATGGTGGTTTAAAAATAATTACACTAATTATGGTTAATGTAAATAATACCTTTTAATATTTCATATTTTATAATGCTTTTCAGGATATAGGGTTCTTTTTAATAGTCTTTCAAGAAAGGCATGGAGGATATTTATTTTTTATTTTGTTAAAAGGTAATCGAATGATACATAGAATTTAGTCATTTGTGTAAGAACACATAGTGATAAAAGTAGTCCAATTTGAAGTCACCTGTGTGGTATAGGGCAGTGCTTTTGAAAACTGTAGTATATGGAAGAATCACCTAGATAGCAAGCTAAAACAGATTCCTGAGTCCCCCCCCCCCCCACCCCGCCCCATAGTCTGTGATTTAGTAGATCAGAAATAGGACCAATATAGACATTTTCAAAACTCCCCAGTGATGATCATGCTGCTGCTCCACAGATCACGCTTTGAGCAGCTGGTTCCGGCAGATCTGCAATCTAATCTTAGTTGAACTAATTTTAATTGTCTTTTTCTGTAAGTTATTTAAGCTTCTTAAGCCACATTTTCCTCATTTGTACATTAAGGAAAATCATACTGACTTTTGTTGTGAGAACTAAATGAAAAAAATATATATGTTTAAAATATCTAGTCTGTCATAAGAGCTCATAGTAAGTGCCCTAACTCCACTCTGCTCTCTGTGGAGCCATCCTGTGGAGTTTTATTGATCCCTCCAGTTCTTTTTTTCTCAAGATTGCCCCTCTGTTCCCATTCTGATGGAATGGAGCAAACTTTAATGCTTCATTCTGACATCTTCCTCAGAAGGTATTGAACTGAAAATTCAGCATTTGAGAGAATTATTTATTATTAGAAATAAGTATTAAGTTCTTTTTATGACACTAACTCCCTCCTATGTTTGTAATACATTAATCATTTTAATGTGCTTTTCAGAGTTATACCATTAAAAAAGACTCATTAATTCAGACCATTCTGAAAAACTGAAAGTGAGAATTTCAGAAAAGTCAAGGCTGAAGTTGGGCTTTTCACTATTTGTAGAAACAAATTTAGTTTAGTGAATATATTGATGTATGAGTATAAAATAATTTTCAGAAATGTATTTACATTAATTGACATAGTGGACTAAACCAAAGCACTTTAATATGAAGTTATTTGAATTCTATATATTTTATTTGGTTTGCTGTATTGTAACTATGAGCTTAGATTTTCAAATCATCACTAAACAAAACTTTAATAAAATACATTTCCATTGATTCAGCTTCAAAAAGTCATCAAGCCACTTTCATACAGCATTTAAAATAAATGTTTTCTAAATACAGCATTTTAAATTTTGGTGTTACCACTTATTTTGAATACATTTGATGGAGAGGTCTATAAGAAAATGTGTGGTAATGTAGAACCAAATGTTCAAATTAATGATTATTAAATATATATTTAAAAAAACGAGGTTAGAGATTAGTTCTTACACTTCTTTTAGTTTGGTAAAAAAAAACAGAGGACGTTATTTTTAATTTTTTTTTAAATAGTGTTACTTAAATTAACAATTTCTATAGCTTTCATTCCAGAAAGAAAAAGAAGTGTGGTACAATACAATGAAAGCATTTTGGATTCCACATGATTTAAACTCAAATAATATTTTTCAACATTTTCTCAGACATAGAACACATAAACACATCATTTCAACTAGTACTTAATGTGGATCATATTCTAGTAAAGCTTTATTGATCTATGTTGATGAATGTATTAGGGGATAAAGGAATGTGGAAAATACTTGGATAGCTTTTTCAATTCTATCACTGGAGAAGCACCTTCCTGAATTAACTCTCCTCTCTCTACTTTGCTCTTATCTCATCATAGGTTTTAGACTTCACAGGTTTTATGTAGTATCTAACTTACAATTTGTCATTTTATTTTTTATCTCTGAATGCTTCTTATATAGCCTGGATGATGCTGAAAACTAACTATCCAATGTTTTAATTTCCCTGACTTGCCCTTGGGAAGCTCCTCAAATTTGTTTTCATACTAGTTCCATTTAGCACTTGTCCTGTTTCCAGGACAAGAAATATGTTTTTATTATATCCTGCTCATGAAGGCAGGTGCTGGATATTCTGAATTTAAGAGTGTGAATACTTCTTAATGGTAATAGAAAAAAGTGAAATTCTGCATAACTAATGTTTTTGAAACTTCATGAAATATCTCATTGAAATGAAAAGTGTCTAGAAATTATCTGAAATCAACTCAATGAAATACATAATTATGATATTGATTGCTAGTTAGACAAATGAAATAAAAAAATTAAAATGCAAACAAACCTCATTCACATATGATACTCAACCTAGGTATCATCCAGTCCTTTCAGACCTGGGAGATCCTGATAGAACCATTGTAAAATTCTGATTTCAGATCCTGGGAATCTGATTCCAGATCCTGGGGAAGTTCCTTTCCTGATTTTTTGTTCATTATCGGGTGACTTAATGTCTTTACAGCCTCTATTGTTTCCTGAAATTCTATGCTCATGCGACTTGTCTTTTTGCTTTGCAATCTCTTGAATATGAAATTCACTGCATGCTATACTACAAAATTATTGCAATTAAACAAAATATTTGTGATGCTTTTGGAATTCATAGAAAGGTTGGGGTTCAGGAGAAGTAACATTTCATGCAATTTAAGTCAGGTAGAATCAGTTTTGAATGCTTGTGACTAAAATAACCACAGATAATTTTTTAAAGCTACATATTAAAACCAATTGCAAATTTATGTATTTCCAAGAAGTTATAATATAAAATTTTAAAGTTTGCATATGTCGAGTTCCAGTTATGTGGAATAAACAAATATTGTTTTTTCATTCTTAAGTAGAAATCCCTAAAAAGGGAGAAATTACAAACAATTTTTCCTAAAAATGGAAAGGACATAATATTTAATGATATTATGATGATTTTGCATTGAAATTGGTCAAGCTGACTAGGCTGAGATTATTTTCCAGGCTTTCAGGCTATAGTGGGACACAAGAGAAATTATTGTGTGAGTTTTGGAGGGCAGAAGTGATACTCATGCTACAAAGGTTAAAGGCACAAAGTTTCAACTAGCCCTCATGGGTTCCAGGACATTCTTGTGGGTTCTAGTATGGTATTTCTTTCCCATACCTTAATCCTTCTTTCTTTCCAAACTGCCTGATTGTACACTTCAGGTCCACATCATACTCAGAGTCAGTGGCTTTACAGAGACCTCTTAACTAATTCCCAATATCGGATGCAGAAAAACATCATAACAGGTCTCTTAATATACTTATACTAACTCAAACATGCTTAAGTTTAAGGCATTAATGTTAATGTTTGCAGCAGTAAAGGGGTTACTGGTAGTCCATGCATGGCCAATAGTTAATCCAACTATCACTGGTAAATAACTGTAATGAATTGCGTATAATAAGGCAATGGGTGATATATTCTGACATGGTTTGGCTGTGTCTCCACCCAAATCTCATCTTGAATTGTAGCTCCCATAATTCCCACGTCATGGGAGGAACCCAGTAGGAGACAACTGAATCACAGGGGTGGGTTTTTCCCATGCTGCTCTCTTGATAGTGAATAAATCTCATGAGATCTGTTGGTTTTATAAAGGGAGGTTTTCCTGCACACCTTCCTTGTGCCTGCAACCATGTAGGATGTGATTTTGCTCCTCCTTCACCTTCCACCACCATTCTGAGGCTTCATCTATTTGGAACTGTCAGTCAATTAAACTTCTTTCCTTTATAAATTACCTAGTCTTTGGAATATCTTTATTAGAATAATGAGAATGGATTAATACAGTAAATTGGTACCAGTAGAGTGTGGCATTGCTGTAAAGACACCTGAAAATGTGGAAGTGACTTTAGAACCGGGTAACAGGCAGGTGTTGGAAGAGTGCGGAAACCTCAGAAGAAGATAGGAAAATGTGGAAAAGTTTGGAACTTTATAGTGACTTGGAGGGCTCAGAAAACAGAAAAATATTGGAGAGTTTGGAACTTCCTAGAGACTTGTTGAATAGCTTTACCCAAAATGCTGATAGTGATATGGACAATAAGGTCCAGGTTGAGTTGGTCTCAGATGGTGTATTAGTACATTTTCACACTACTGATAAAGACACACTTGAAACTGAGAATAAAAAGAGGTTCAATTGGACTTACAGTTCCACATGGCTGGGGAGGCCTCAGAATCATGGCAGGAGGTGAAAGGCACTTCTTACATGGTCATTGCAAGAGAAAATGAGGAAGAAGCAAAAGTGGAAACCCCTGATAAACCACATCATATTTCATGATACTTATTCACTATCATGAGACTAGCACAGGAAAGACTGATCCCCATGATTCAATTATCTCCCCCTGGGTCCCTTCCACAACACATGGGAATAGTGGAAGTTACCATTCAAGTTGAGATTTGGGTGGGGACACAGTCAAACCATATCAGATGGAGATAAGGAACTTGTTGGGAACTGGAGTAAAGGTCACTCTTGCTATGCAAAGAGACTGGCAGAACTTTGCCCCTCCCTTAGAGGTCTGTGCAACTTTGAACATCACAGGCCTGAAGACCTAGGAGGAAAAATGGTTTTGTGGGCTGGGTCCAGAGTTCCCCTGCTCTATGCAGCATCAGAACATGGTGTCCTGCATCCCAGTTGTTTCAGCTCCCGCTGTGGCTAAAAGGGGCCAACATGCATCTCGGGCTGTTGCTTCATATGGTGAAAGTTCCAGCCTTGGTGGCTTACACATGATGTTAGAACTGTGGCTACACAGAAGTTAAGAACTGAGGTTTAGGAATCACTGCCTAGATTTCAGAGGACGTATGAAAATGCCTGAATATCCAGGCAAAATTTTGCTGCAAGGTGGGGCCATGATGGAGAACATCTGCTAAGGCAGTATGGAAGAGAAATGTGTGGTTGGAGCCCCCACACAGAGTTCCCACTGAGGCACTTCCTAGTGGAGCTGTGAGAAGGAGGTCATCATCCTCCAAAGCCCAGAATTGTAGATCCGTCAACACATTGCATCATGTGCCTGGAAAAGCCACAAACATCCAATGCCAGACTGTGAAAGCAGCCAGGAGGAGAGTTGCACTCTGCAAAACCACAGGGGCAGAGCTGTCCAAGGCTGTGGGAGCCTACCTCTTGCATCAATGTAATCTGGATATGAGTCATGGAGTCAAAGGAGACCATCCTGGAACCTTAAGGTTTAATGACTGCCCTTTTGGATTTTGGACTTGCATGGGGCCTGTAACCCCTTTGTTTTGGCAAATTTCTCTCAGTTGGAGTGGATATATTTACTCAATGTCTTTATCTCCATTGTATCTGGGAAGTAATTAACTTGATTTTGATTTTAGAGGCTCATGGGCAGAAGGGACTTGCCTTCTCTCAGATGAGACTTTGGACTGTAGACTTTTGGATTAATGCTGAAATGAGTTAAGACTTTGGGGGACTGTTGGGAATTCATGACTGGTTTTGAAATGTAAAGTCATCAGATTTGGCAGGGGTTAGGGTGAAATGATATGATTTGTCTGTGTCCCCACCTAAATATCATCTTGAATTGTAGCTCCCATAATTCCCATGTGTCATGGGAGGGACATAGTGGGAGGTAATTGAACCATGGGGGTGGTCTTTTCCATGCTGTTCTTCTGAGAGTGAATAAGCATCACAAGATCTGATGGTTTTATAAAGCAGAGTTGTCCTGCACATGCTCTTTTTGCCTGCCAGCACATAAGACATGACTTTGTTCCTCCTCACCTTACACTATAATTGTGAAGCCTCCCTGCCATATGGAACTGCAAGTAAGTTAAACCTCTTTCCTTTACAAATTACCCAATAATTTCCCAAGTATAAATTACCCAATATTGGGTATGTCTTCATTAGCAGCATGAGAAAGGACTAATACATATTCTCTACCACAGAACACGTAAGTGGAAAGTAAGAGTGATGTGAAGTTATCACAAGATCCAGCTGGAAACCTCTGTGACTGGTGGTACCTTCTACCTGAGCACTGCTCATGCCCAGGGGGCTTGTTCCACTTACTCTGCCCATCAGGCTGTGTTCAGCTCCTGCTGCTGGCCTGGATCACACACAGGTCAGTTGCAAGCCAGGCGTGGAGAGGCAAAGTGTGTATGAGGGAGTGAGCATGGGGTCCAGCCACCACACACACTGGTTCTTGCAATGAGGCAAGCAGCTCCAGATGCTGGGAGAGGTGCTAGGTCTGTGCAAGGCTGCAGCTGCACAAGATGTACTGCATGTGGCTTCTGCTACAGATGCTTGCATCTAGATGAGGGGAGTGCGGTGGCACCCGGCAGCTTGGAGACAACAGGAACTGCAGAACCACAAAGAGAATGTCACTGCCATGGCTCAGGGAGCCCTTAGATCTGGGCTCCCCAAAGAGCTGCAGCTCCTCTCCTTCTCATTGCTCACACCTGCAACATGGTGAGCAGTGTAGGGGAGATAGTGGCATGTTTTAATTCTGTTTGTGTTAAAGCTCTTTTAGTCCTGCCATTTAGTGGGTCCCAAGTTCTTGTCCCACGTCCAGAAAGAATGAGGTATACAGACAACTGGAGGGTGAACAAGGCAGAGAGGAGCTTCATTGAGCAGCATAACAGTTCTCAGGAGACCTGAAGTGGCTAGCTCCCTTCCACAGTAAAGTTGTCCTGACACCTGTGCAGCCCCCATTGGAAAGGAGACCTAGAGTTGGTAGCTCCAATCCCCAGGTAGGCTGTCCCATCATCCACCCAGAGTCTGACTGAGTCTGGGGTTTTTATGCACTTCAGAAGAGAGAATATACAAGCTGATTGATTGATGGATGGCCATGGGTAGGCCCAGAAAATACACCATACGTTCTAGTCTGTGGACATAGAAGCCCAGCCCCCAGGCTTCAGGCCATCACTGGCTTAAAGGTGGGGCTTCATGGGGACCCACCCCTTTCTGCTCAAGAGCCTGTCTGCCTCCTGCCTCCATCAACCTGCAGCCCATGGTGGCCCACAGTGCCCAGGCTGTTCATGTCAAGTAGTGTCTGCAGGCCCACACCAAACTGCTCTTAGCCTCACCTCAGTCTCCTTCCCATGCTCGCTGGTGCACAAAGTCTGGAGGGGGCTGAGGTGGCAATAGGCTAGTGTGTTAACACTGCTCCGAGTTTGTGCACAACCAGCGAATTCATGACAGTGCCTGGGCTTGGCCTCAACTTTGCTCCAAAATCAGAGCAGGCATCAAGAGTGGGGAGAGGCCAGGCAGTGGGAGCAGGTACTTCTGATCCCACAGGGGCAGAGACCTTCCCATGTCCCCAAGAGCACAGAGAAGCCTGGGTCCACAGCCACAGCTGGGCAGCTGTAGCTGTGCCTGGAAGGGCAGGATTCCTGCCCCTTCAACTCAGAAGACGTCAAGGCCCCCACCAGCTCTGTAAGTGCACAGCCCTGACTATACCTCCCCTATTGTAGCTGGCATCACGACAGTGGCCACTCCAGACAGACGACTGCTGCCATCAGTTAATTGGTTGTTTCTGCCCTGGAGAATTTAGGGAAATAAAATGTTAAAACCGTGGCTTTCAGATTTCAACTCAAGGAGCCTGAAAGCATCTATGAGTGCCCTGAAGCTAAGTCTTATCTCCTGTGTCAGTAGAGGTGATATTTCTGAGAAGAAAACTCAACATCTAGTCCTGCAGATTAGAATAATACTGCAAATTAAATTCACAATTTTTAATAAAGCTAGAGAAATGATTAGAAAGAAATGTAAAAGTAAAATTTGGGATGGGGACATCTGAACAGATTCCAATGAAGCTGGGGACCTTGAACAAGAACTTTTTTCTGTGCCTTCTTTGCCTGTAGAATCAGCCCTTCAATCTTGTCTGAGGAGAATAGTCTGCCCTTGACTGAAACAAAAACTGTAATTTATTCCTGTGAGGCAGTTACCTTGCAAGATATTGCTGATTTCTCTTCAAGGTCTTTTGCCACCATCCTCTTGGTGTCTAGATCCATAATCAGATTCAACTGTTATCAGGCCCCAAAAGATATAAGATACAACTGAGGATCCATGAGGAAATATACTCCATACTAAAATAAGTGCATGGTTTTTCAAATATGTATCAAGTGAAGGCTGGGGAATATGTGTGGGAATACATGATAAGAAAAAGGGATTAAGATTGAAAGAATATATAGTTAAATTCCAGAATCATTCTTTTAGCTAGAGAAGCTAATAATGGTTCAAATAGTTTGCTTGTTTGGTTGACTGGAGTAAAGATCCACAGGTGGCTTATTCTCAATTAAGTTAAATGCCAAAACTTCTTTGTTGTACTATAGATCAATTAAGGTACTCAGAGATTTATGGAGATTGCAATGCCAGAGGAGATTTATCACACGAGACTTGCTACTTGTGAAATACAATATATAAAATGGCACTACTCTGATTCACAGCTCTAAAATGGAGCCAGGAAGCCATTCTAAGAAGATTTACCTGCATGGCTTATAATCTTGTAGAACAGAAACTTGACATGAACTTCTGAATGGGGCGAAACCACCACTTTCACAACATCCTGGAAAACACCTGAATTGAGCAGCGCTGCAACCCCTGAACAGCAACAACCAATACTATGGGCTAATATACTAAGCCAGCCATCTCCACCAATAGGTTGTTTTTTTTTTTTTTTCTCCCCTCTGGAAATGGAGTCTTGCTCTAGAGTGAATGCACTGTCATGATCTTGGATCACTGCAACCTCCACCTCCCAGATTCAAGTGATTCTCATGCCTCAGCCTCCCAAGTACCTGGGATTACAGGGGTGTGCCACTACACCCAGCTAATTTTTGTATGTTTAGTAGAGATGGGGTTTCACATTGTTAGCCAGGCTAGTCTCGAACTCCTGGCCTCCAGTGATCCTCCTGCCTCAGCTTCTCAAATTGCTGGGATTACAGGCATGAGCCACCATACCCAGCTCTACCAACAATTCTTTCAAAATAAATTCTGTGATTACCTTCAGTGTCCTTTTAGAAACTCCTCTCTCTGGGAAACAATTTGGCTAGAAGCCGAATGTCTTCAGAATTTGTGATTGCTAAGACCCCAGTAAGTAAGCACTTTGTCTTATTTTTTTGTAGCTGGTCTTTCACCTCTTCCATCTTGACATAATCTACTCCTTTGAGAGTCTAGAAAATGTGTTCTTCACTACAGCCATAATAAATACATTTGTGAGAAAAGTCTTATCTTCCTTCAACAGCTCTGTGGTCACTCTTCTCCATAGGTCAGAAATTACAGTAGAAACTACTACCATTAAACTGGGATACCTATATGCATTGGGGATAATAGAATCCCAGTGGGGCCAAATGGCAGCAGTTAATCACCACAGACAGGATGATTATAGTTATGGTAATGGACAGTGGAATAAAAGCAGTAATCAGAATAGTCTGACCTGTGGAGAAGTTTGGTTTTGGCTAGTGGATCATGGTATTTCTAGAGTAAAATGGATGGACAGAAAATTAAAATGTTTCTTGATCTATATAATCGGGAAACCTCTAGGTCTAGTGAACAAAATTCTGACTTGATTAACCAACATAAAGAGCCATGATTCCTCATTCATTCAACTCCCTTATTTGAACCAACCCATGGACCCAGAGCTCCATCAATCAACTGATTGGTGGGCTTCTTGAGGAAGAATCCTCATGCACTGCCAAATATCTATAGTGTTAATCTTCCTCCTTGCCTTTTCTAAAGAGAACTGCAGCCATTTTGCAGAATGACAGTGAATTAAGGAAGGGAGAATAGCAAGATATTTTAACCAGACACTGGATCTGAACTGAAACTAAGTTATATAGTCACCTAGTCACTGTAGTTAAATATAGTCAACGTACAACATAATGGTCATGTGATTGAGAAAGTTCGGTCCCAACAGGTCGTTAAACCCACTCTATGGCTATTTCTCCAGTTCTAAAATGTATAATTGAACTACACAAAGTTAACAGCTGGTCCACTCTCTACACTGGTTCCTAATTTATAAAATAAGAGCTATTTGATAGCAACGACCAAGTAGAAACCACTAGAATCACCTCTATATACAAATAAAATAAACCAAAATAAAAGCAATATCCCATTTCTAGGGGTGGTGAATTGTAAAGACTGATGACATGATCAAAAACTTGGGAAAGGCAGGGTGGTGATTTATTTTATAGTTCAGAGGGTTGAAAATCTGAAAGATTTTGAGTAGATTCCATAATAAATCTTTCGGGAGGCCCTTTTTAGGATATGTATTATGATATTGTGAAATATGTATTTGATCTTTGTCTCAGTTTCCTGGCATAAACTCCTAAAATTCTTGGAATTTTCTAAGTGATAAGTGTCTTATTATTATTATTATTATTATTATACTTTAAGTTCTAGGGTACATGTGCATAACCTGCAGGTTTGTTACATATGTATACTTGTGCCATGTTGGTGTGCTGCACCCATCAACTCGTCAGCACCCATCAATTCGTCATTTATATCAGGTATAACTCCCAGTGCAATCCCTCCCTCCTACCCCTCCCCATGATAGGCCCCAGTGTGTGATGTTCCCCTTCCCGAGTCCAAGTGATCTCATTGTTCAGTTCCCACCTATGAGTGAGAACATGCGGTGTTTGGTTTTCTCTTCTTGTGATAGTTTGCTAAGAATGATGGTTTCCAGCTGCACCATGTCCCTACAAAGGACGCAAACTCATCCTTTTTTATGGCTGCATAGTATTCCATGGTGTATATGTGCCACATTTTCTTAATCCAGTCTGTCACAGATGGACATTTGGGTTGATTCCAAGTCTTTGCTATTGTGAATAGTGCCACAATAAACATATGTGTGCATGTGTCTTTAAAGCAGCATGATTTATAATCCTTTGGGTATATACCCAGTAGTGGGATGGCTGGGTCATATGGTACCTGTAGTTCTAGATCCTTGAGGAATCGCCATACTGTTTTCCATAATGGTTGAACTAGTTTACAATCCCAT
The DNA here is from genome assembly GCF_009764315.1 of Trachypithecus francoisi. Lineage (NCBI taxonomy): Eukaryota > Metazoa > Chordata > Mammalia > Primates > Cercopithecidae > Trachypithecus > Trachypithecus francoisi. The sequence goes on along the minus strand of NW_022681454.1, from coordinate 74,701,746 downwards.
CAACAATGTGAAAGTGTCCATACTTCTCCACATCCGCTCCAGCACCTGTTGTTTCCTGACTTTTTAATGATTGCCATTCTAACTGGTGTGAGATGGTATCTCATTGTGGTTTTGATTTGCATTCCTCTGATGGCCAGTGATGATGAGCATTTTTTCATGTGTCTGTTGGCTATATGAATGTCTTCTTTTGAGAAATGTCTGTTCATATCCTTTGCCCACTTTTTGATGGGGTTGTTTTTTTTCTTGTAAATTTGTTTGAGTTCTTTGTAGGTTCTGGATATCAGCCCTTTGTCAGATGAGTAGGTTGCAAAAATTTTCTCCCATTCTGTAGGTTTCCTGTTCACTCTGATGGTAGTTTCTTTTGCTGTGCAGAAGCTCTTTAGTTTAATCATATCCCATTTGTCAATTTTGGCTTTTGCTGCCGTTGCTTTTGGTGTTTTACACATGAAGTCCTTGCACATGCCTATGTCCTGAATGGTACTACTTAGGTTTTCTTCTAGGGTTTTTATGGTATTAGGTCTAACATTTAAGTCTCTAATACATCTTGAATTAATTTTCGTATAAGGAGTAAGGAAAGGATGCAGTTTCAGCTTTCTACTTATGGCTAGCCAATTTTCCCAGCACCATTTATTAAATAGGGAATCCTTTCCCCATTTCTTGTTTCTCTCAGGTTTGTCAAAGATCAGATGGCTGTAGATGTGTGGTATTATTTCTGAGGACTCTGTTCTGTTCCATTGGTCTATATCTCTGTTGTGGTACCAGTACCATGCTCTTTTGGTTACTGTAGCCTTGTAGCATAGTTTGAAGTCAGGTAGTGTGATGCCTCCAGCTTTGTTCTTATGACTTAGGATAGTCTTGGCAATGAGGGCTCTTTTTTGGTTCCATATGAACTTTAAAGCAGTTTTTTCCAATTCTGTGAAGAAACTCATTGGTAGCTTGATGGGGATGACATTGAATCTATAAATAACTTTAGGCAGTATGGCCACTTTCACGATATTGATTCTTCCTATCCATGAGCATGGTATGTTCTTCCATTTGTTAGTGTCCTCTTATATTTCACTGAGCAGTGGTTTGTAGTTCTCCTTGAAGAGATCCTTTACATCCTTTGTAAGTTGGATTCCTAGGTATTTTATTCTCTTTGAAGCAATTGTGAATGGAAGTTCATTCATGATTTGGCTCTCTGTTTGTCTGTTACTGGTGTATAAGAATGCTTGTGATTTTTGCACATTAATTTTGTGTTTTGAGACTTTGCTGAAGTTGCTTATCAGCTTAAGGAGATTTTGGGCTGAGACAATGGGATTTTCTAAATATACAATCATGTCATCTGCAAACAGGGACAATTTGACTTCTTCTTTTCCTAACTGAATACCCTTGATTTCTTTCTCTTGCCTGATTGCCCTAGCCAGAACTTCCAACACTATGTTGAATAGGAGTGGTGAGAGAGGACATCCCTGTCTTGTGCCGGTTTTCAAAGGGAATTTTTCCAGTTTTTGCCCATTCAGTATGATATTGGCTGTAGGTTTGTCATAAATTGCTCTTATTATTTTGAGGTACGTTCCCTCAATACCGAATGTATTGAGCGTTTTTAGCATGAAGGGCTGTTGAATTTTGTCAAAAGCCTTTTCTGCATGTATTGAGATAATCATGTGGTTCTTGTCTTTGGTTCTGTTTATATGCTGGATTACATTTATTGATTTGTGAATGTTGAACCAGCCTTGCATCCCAGGGATGAAGCCCACTTGATCATGGTGGATGAGCTTTTTGATGTGTTGCTGAATGCAGTTTGCCAGTATTTTATTGAGGATTTTTGCATCGATGTTCATCAGGGATATTGGTCTAAAATTTCCTTTTTTGTGTGTGTCTCTGCCAGGCTTTGTTATCAGGATGCTGTTGGCCTCATCAAATGAGTTAGGGAGGATTCCCTCTTTTTCTATTGATTGGAATAGTTTCAGAAGGAATGGAACCAGCTCCTCCTTGTACCTCTGATAGAATTCAGCTGTGAATCCATCTGGTCCTGGACTTTTTTTGGTTGGTAGGCTATTAATTATTGCCTCAATTTCAGAGCCTGCTATTGGTCTATTCAGGGATTCAACTTCTTCCTGGTTTAGTCTTGGAAGAGTGTAAGTGTCCAGGAAATTATCCATTTCCTCTAGATTTTCTAGTTGATTTGCGTAGAGGTGTTTATAGTATTCTCTGATGGTAGTTTGTATTTCTGTGGGGTCCGTGGTGGTATCCCATTTATCATTTTTTATTGCGTCTATTTGATTCTTCTCTCTTTTCTTCTTTATTAGTCTTGCTAGTGGTCTGTCATTTTTGTTGATCTTTTCAAAAAACCAACTCCTGGATTCATTGATTTTTTGGAGGGTATTATGTGTCTCTATCTCCTTCAGTTCTGCTCTGATCTTAGTTATTTCTTGCCTTCTGCTAGCTTTTGAATGTGTTTGCTCTTGCTTCTCCAGTTCTTTTAATTGTCATGTTAGAGTGTCCATTTTAGATCTTTCCAGCTTTCACTTGTGGGCATTTAGTGCTATAAATTTCCCTCTACACACTGCTATAAATGTGTCCCAGAGATTCTGGTATGTTGTATCTTTGTTCTCATTGGTTTCAAAGAACATCTTTATTTCTGCTTTCATTTCGTTAGGTACCCAGTCGTCATGCAGGAGCAGGTTGTTCAGTTTCCATGTAGTTGAGCGGTTTTGATTGAGTTTCTTAGTCCTGAGTTCTACTTTGATGGCACTGTGATCTGAGAGACAGTTTGTTATAATTTCTGTTCTTTTACATTTGCTGAGGAGAGCTTTACTTCCAATTATGTGGTCAATTTTGGAAAAAGTGCGATGTGGTGCTGAGAAGAATGTATATGCTGTTGATTTGGGGTGGAGAGTTCTATAGATGTCTATTAGGTCCGCTTGGTGCAGAGATGAGTTCAATTCCTGGATATCCTTGTTAAGTTTCTTTCTCTTTGATCTGTCTAATGCTGACAGTGGAGTGTTGAAGTCTCCCATTATTATTGTATGGGAGTCTAAGTCTCTTTGTAAGTCTCTAAGGACTTGCTTTATGAATCTGGGTGCTCCTGTATTGGGTGCATATATATTTAGGATAGTTAGCTCTTCCTGTTGATTTGATCCCTTTACCATTATGTAATGGCCATCTTTGTCTCTTTTGATCTTTGATGGTTTAAAGTCTGTTTTATCAGGGACTAGGATTGCAACCCCTGCTTTTTTTTGTTCTCCATTTGCTTGGTAGATCTTCCTCCATCCCTTTATTTGGAGCCTATGTATGTCTCTGCATGTGAGATGGGTCTCCTGAAGACAGCAGACTGATGGGTCTTGACTCTTTATCCAGTTTGCCAGTCTGTGTCTTTTAATTGGAGCATTTAGTCCATTTACATTTAAGGTTAATATTGTTATGTGTGAACTTGATCCTGCCATTATGATATTAACTGGTTATTTTGCTCGTTAGTTGATGCAGTTTCTTCCTAGCCTCGAAGGTCTTTACATTTTGGCATGTTTTTGCAATGGCTGGTACCGGTTGTTCCTTTCCATGTTTAGGGCTTCCTTCAGGGTCTCTTGTAAGGCAGGCCTGGTGGTGATAAAATCTCTAAGCATTTGCTTATCTGTAAAGGATTTTATTTCTCCTTCACTGATGAAACTTAGTTTGGCTGGATATGAAATTCTGGGTTGAAAATTCTTTTCTTTAAGAATGTTGTGTATTGGCCCCCACTCTCTTCTGGCTTGTAGAGTTTCTGCCAAGAGGTCTGCTGTTAGTCTGATGGGCTTCCGTTTGTGGGTAACCCGACCTTTCTCTCTGGCTGCCCTTAAGATTTTTTCCTTCATTTCAACTTTGGTGAATCTGGCAATTGTGTGTCTTAGAACAGTTGCTCTTCTCGAGGCGTTTTTTTGTGGTGTTCTCTGTATTTCCTGAATTTGAATGTTGGCCTGCCCTACTAGGTTGGGGAAGTTCTCCTGGATGATATCCTGAAGAGTGTTTTCCAACTTGGTTCCATTTTCCCCCTCACTTTCAGGCACCCCAATCAGACGTAGCTTTGGTCTTTTTACATAATCCCATACTTCTTGCAGGATTTGTTGATTTCTTTTTCTTCTTTTTTCTTTTGGTTTCTCTTCTCGCTTCATTTCATTCATTTGATCCTCAATCGCTGATACTCTTTCTTCCAGTTGATCGAGTCGGTTACTGAAGCTTGTGCATTTGTCACGTATTTCTCGTGTCACGATTTTCATCTCTGTCATTTCGTTTATGACTTTCTCTGCATTAATTATTCTAGCTATCAATTCTTCCACTCTTTTTTCAAGATTTTTAGTTTCTTTGCGCTGGGTACGTAATTCCTCCTTTAGCTCTGAGAAGTTTGATGGACTGAAGCCTTCTTCTCTCATTTCGTCAAAGTCATTCTCTGACCAGCTTTGATCCGTTGCTAGCGATGAGCTGCGCTCCTTTTCAGGGGGAGATGTGCTCTTATTTCTTGAATTTCCAGCTTTTCTGCCCTGCTTCTTCCCCATCTTCGTGGTTTTATCTGCCTCTGGTCTTTGATGATGGTGATGTACTGATGGGGTTTTGGTATAGGTGTCCTTCCTGTTTGATAGTTTTCCTTCTGACAGTCAGGACCCTCAACTATAGGTCTGTTGGAGATTGCTTGAGGTCCACTCCAGACCCTGTTTGCCTGGGTATCAGCAGCAGTGGTTGCAGAAGATAGAATATTGCTGAGCAGCGAGTGTACCTGTCTGATTCTTACTTTGGAAGCTTCCTCTCCGGGGTGTACTCCACCCTGTGAGGTGTGGGATGTCAGACTGCCCCAGTGGGGGATGTCTCCCAGTTAGGCTATTCAGGAGTCAGGGACCCACTTGAGCAGGCAGTCTGTCCATTCTCAGATATCAACCTCCATGTTGGGAGATCCACTGCTCTCTTCAAAGCTGTCAGACAGAGTCGTTCACATCTGCACAGGCCTCTGCTGCTTCCCCTTTTGTTGTTTAGCTGTGTCCTGTCCCCAGAGGTGGAGTCTACAGAGACAGGCAGGTTTCCTTGAGCTGCTGTGAGCTCCACCCAGTTCGAGCTTCCCAGCGGCTTTTTTTACCTACTTAAGCCTCAGCAATGGCAGGTGCCCCTCCCCCAGCCTTAGTGCTGTTTAGATCACAGACTGCTGTGCTAGCAATAAGGGAGGCTCCATGGCCATGGGACCCTCCCGGCCAGGTGTGGGTATAATATCCTGGTGTGCCCGTTTGCTTAAAGTGCAGTATTGGGATGCGAATTACCCGATTTTCCAGGTGTTGTGTGTCTCAGTTCCCCTGGCTAGGAAAAGGGATTGCCTTCTCCCTTGTGCTTCCCAGGTGAGGCAATGCCTCACCCTGCTTCAGCTCTCACTGGTATGGCTGCAGCAGCTGACCAGCACCGATTGTCCGGCACTCCCCAGTGAGATGACCCCAGTACCTCCGTTGAAAATGCAGAAATCACCGGTCTTCTGTGTCGCTCACGCTGGGAGTTGGAAACTGGAGCTGTTCCTATTCGGCCATCTTGCTCCGCCCCAGATAAGTGTCTTCTTGTATGCTAACGGGTTGACTGATGATTGGCAGCCTCTAGGTAGCTTCAGGTTGGAGTCTGGTCACAGGAAACACCAAGGCAGGATTGGGCCTTTAGCCCCAACTCCACCCTCTGGGTAGGGGAGAGAGCCTGAAGGTTAAACTGATTACCAAGGGCCAATTATTTCATCAATTATGCCTATATAATGAATCCTTCATAAAAGCCCAAAAGGACAGACTTCAGATGAGCATCAAAATAGCTGAACACTTTTGGAGGTTCCCGATGATGGCATGAATTTTCTGTACCCCATCTTCCATTTGTCACCCTATCCATCTCTTCATCTGTGTCCTTGGTAATATCCCTTATAATAAACTAGTAAGTAAAGGTTGCTTGAGTTTTGTGAACCAACCTAGCAAATTAATTGAACCTGAGGAAGGAGTTGTGCGAACCTCAATTTATAGTTAGTAGATCAGAAGCACAGGTAAAACAACTGGGACTTGCAATTCACATTAGAAGTGGGGCACAGTCTTGTTACTGGAAAGGGGTCCCAATCCAGACCCCAAGAGAGGGTTCTTGGATCTCACACAAGAAAGAATTCAAGGCAAGTCCAGAAAGTGAAAGTAAGTTTGTTAAGAAAGTAAGTGAATAAGAGAATGACTACTTCATAGACATAAACCCAAGAGCTGCTGTTTACCCATTTTTATGGTTATATCTTGATGATATGCTAAACAAGGGGTAGATTTTTCATGCTTTCCCTTTTAGATAATATAGGGTGACTTCCTGATGCTGGTGGGAGTGTAGCAGTGAGAACAACCAGAAGTCACTCTCATAACTATCTTTGGCCAGTTTCTTTACTGGAACTTGTTTTATAAGCAAGGTCTTCATGACCTGTATCTTGTGCTGACCTCCTATCTCATCCCGTGATTTAGAATGCCTTAACCCACTGGAAATGTAGCCCGGTAGGTCATAGTCTCATTTTACCCAGTCCCTATTCAAGACAGAGTTGCTCTGGTTCAAAAGCCTCCGACATTATGAGATTGAGTCCTCAACATGTGGGATCTGATGCTATCCCCAGGTAGATAGTGTCATGTAAATTAGAGCATACCTAGCTGGTGTCCTCTGAAGAACTGATTGATTATTTGGGTGGGTAGAAACCCTTGCAAACTTTTTGGAGATCAGAAGTCACAGAAGTCTTCTGTGCTGATTGTTGTTAGAACAGAGAAAAAAACCTCTTTTTTTTTTTTTTCTTGTTGATGTGTATTTTGCATATGAAAAGACATAAATGATTAGAGACTAGAGATTGATCTATAGTCAACAGCCTCCTTGATGGTCCCTAGTGATCCCTACCCCTTGATATCTATGTCTTTAATAATCTCTAATTGATAGTTGACTTGATTTTGTGATGTTTTTCTAATGAATATAATATGGCATAAGTAATATCACTTTTGAGATTAGTTTATAAAAATATCACTTTTAAAATCTTGGGTGTTCTTTCTGTCCTCCTCACTGAGGTCAGTCATTCTAGGGAAAGCCAGGTAACCTGTCCTGAAGGCATTTGGGTAGTCCAGGGAGAGGCCTGTGTGGCAAGAGATTGGTCTTTGGCTGACAGCAGTGGGGAACTGAGGTCTGTCCACAACCATATTGATGAAAGTGAAAGCATATATTCCCCAATCAAGCATTCAGATGAGTCTATAATTCTAGTCTGCATCTTTCTTGAAGAGATTTTGAGCCAGAACTGATTAGCCACACTGCTCTCACATTCCTGATCCAGAGAACCCATGAGGCTATAAATATTTGTTGTTGTAAACTGATATGTTTTGGAGTAATTTGTCATACAGCAATAGATAACTAGTATAGTTCTTCTGACAAATAAGCAACATTTTCATTCTATCCACATAGGTCCCATGTAGTAACAGTGGAATGGAACCAATCTCAAATATGGCAATCAAATGAAAAACTAATCAAAGGAAATAGTAGATGATAACTTTTGGGTCATGTTAAGAAGACAGAAACTCAATCAGTTGTTCCTTTTAACCACATTAGGTCAAAATTATTATTTTCCTGAATGAATTGCTATTCAGGTTTAACTACAATGTCTTCTCCATCCATAACTTATTGCCTAAGGCATGTAAAAAAATTTGTGTGAAAAAATATATTAGCATAATAACTAAATATGACAATTTTGCATTATTTTCTTTATGGAAATAATTTTGAGAACCTAGTTTTATTTAATATATTTTTTTTTACTCTAGATCTTTATTTTCAGTCCTAGATGCCACCTATTCCTCCTATTTTACAAGTACTTATTTCTTTTTTTAATATACTTACTATTACTTATTATTTAAAATAATTCTAACTAAATGATATGAGATGGGTTTTGCACACATTAGGATTTGGTTCTGTAAATAACTGTGTGCACTGGTCATAGGGCAATTTTGATTTACTCAAGTTAGTGGCACAACAAATAATTTGATTTTAAAGTACTGTGATAAAATAACACAATACACACATATATGTATTGCATATGTACTATGTATGTAGTTGTATATTATACATATTATTATATACATTACATATATGGAAATGTAGAGAAAATCATTTCCATGTCGGTCTAAAAGAATAACTTATCAGCCTAAAGAGATAAATTTCTTTAGAAAAATATTATTTAACAAATTGCGGAGTGTCTGTTATGTGCCAGACACTGTAGGTGATTGCTATGCAACAATGAACAAAGCTGTGATTCAGTTCCTCATGGAGTCTACATTTTAACAAAGAAAGATTAGACTAAATAATAATCAGAGTAATAAAGTAAAAATAGTATAAGTTATAGGAAAAATGGAACCAGAAAAGTGAGTCGAATAGAGTGACAAGACACATGCACACGTATGTTCATTGTGGCACTATTCACAACAGCACAGATTTGGAATCAACCCAAATGTCCATCAGTGACAGACTGGATTAAGAAACTGTGGCCGGGCGCGGTGGCTCAAGCCTGTAATCCCAGCACTTTGGGAGGCCGAGACAGGCGGATCACGAGGTCAGGAGATCGAGACCATCTTGGCTAATACGGTGAAACCCTGTCTCTACTTAAAAATACAAAAAACTAGCCGGGCGACGAGGCGGGCGCCTGTAGTCCCAGCTACTCGGGAGGCTGAGGCAGGAAAAAGGCGTAAACCCGGGAGGCGGAGCTTGCAGTGAGCTGAGATCTGGCCAGTGCACTTCAGCTTGGGTGACAGAGCGAGACTCCGTCTCAAAAAAAAAAAAGAAACTGTGGCACATATACACCATGGAATACTATGCAACCATAAAAAAGGATGAGTTTGTGTCCTTTGTAGGGACATGGATGCAATGGGAAACCATCATCCTCAGCAAACTATTGCAGGAACAGACAACCAAACACCACACATTCTCACTCATAGGTAGGAACTAAACAATGCCATCACTTGGACTCGGGAAGGGGAACATCACACACCAGGGCCTATTAAGGGGAGGGGGGGAGGGGGGAGGTATTGCACTGGGAGTTATACTGGATGTAAAGGACGAGTTGATAGGTGCTGACGAGTTGATGGGTGCAGCACACCAACATGGCACAAGTATACATATGTAACAAACCTGCACGTTATGCACATGTACCCTAGAACTTAAAGTATATATATATATATATATATATAAAGATATACTTAAAAGAATTTTTTAAAGAGGTCATTGGGAAAGGGGACATTGCATAAAGATGGAAAGGGATTGAGGAGGAGAGCTATCTAGCTGTTAGGAGAAAGAGCATTGCAGGCAAAGGGAGTGGCCATTGCAAATGCTCTAAAGCCGGAGCAGTCCTGGGATATTCATGGAACTGTGAGGCAGGAAACCTCATAAATGTTGGCCAAATCCTGCAGGCCTTGTGAGTCCATTTTGAGGACTTTGGCTTTTATTCTATGTAAACAAGACTTTATACATAACAGTTATATTATCTGATAGTTGTTTCCAAAGGAGTATACCTTCTGCCAATTTAAGAATAAACTATGAGGGGAGTGGTAAATTAGCAGCAGGGACACTTCTCAGAATTATTATCTCTTGCAATAATTCTGCTAAAGTAATATTAACTCTAACTATGGAAGTAGAATTGAAAGCAATAAGAAGGAAGTGGATCCTGGATAGATTTGAAGATAAGGTTTTTTGGAAATACATTGGGTGTAAGAGAGAGGAAAAATGCCATATAACTTTAAAATTTGGAGACAGAGCAAGTGAAGGATGAAATTACTATCAGGTGAGATGCGTTTATCAGAGTAGTTTTAGAAGGGAAATGAGGAATTCAGTTCCAGACATGTTGAGATTAAACTATTTTTAGACAAATGAAAGTGCCAATTTGTCATGTCAATTTGGATATGAATCAAGAGTTCAACAAACAATCCAGAATAAACTGATAAACTCAGGATTTTTGAACACTTGAATAATATTCAAAATTGTGAAACTACAAAACAATATCACTGAGAAAATGAGTTCAGTTATAGAGAAGATAAGATAACAAAAGAATGAGCCTAGGAACTTCTAACATCAAAGTAGAGAAAATAAAAGATATTCTAAAACATAAATAGAAAGTAATAAGTACTAAAATAGACCAGTGAGAAGCTGTTGAGTTGTGATCAATAAAGTAAACTTGGAGGAACAAGAAGATCAAATTATCAGAAAGCTCGAATACTCAAATAATGCAGAAATGCTAGAATTAAAACAAATGTTCTGGCTTTTTTTTAAGGGACCAGTTGTCTTTTATATTTTTTGGAAAGTTCTTCTGCTAGATTAACAAAATCGCACCTGCTGGTGTGGGTGACACCTTTGGCCACTATACACTTGGCCCCAAGAAGAGACCACTTCAAGCCATCACCCAGCTGCCAAGCAAGGGACAAAGGGACAGCTACACAAACTCAGTTCCCATTAACAGTACAAAACAGAGCAAATCAAATTCAAGGCTTCTCTTATTTCTGTAACACTTTAACTTTTCAGAGACATTCACATTCATTTCCATTGTGTGCTCAAATGACCCTTGATGTTTCTGTCATCATCCACAACTCTGAAGAAAAACCTATGAATAAAATGTTAGGTCACTTGCCAAAAGTCAAAACTCTGGCAGAGTTGAAAAGAAACTCAAGCAGTGGTATTTTACTCTATTTCTAAGATTTTGTTTTCTTGTTTCTGTCCTATTTTCAAACTATATAGAAGTTCATTTGTTGTGTTTCTGAAGCCAACTCTAATTTTCCAGTCTTTGGTTGATATTTTTTCTTTCCTAGAAAAGCAAAGTTGCTCTTTCTTCTGACAAGATGGCATACTGCCATTACAACATCCTTTAATAAACAAACACATCTATTCAATGTCACAACAAATTAGAAAGTACTTATTTCTGTTCAGTGAGCTAGATGAAATCAATAATCACTGGGGAGTTGCCACTATAATTCATTAGAGGCATTCACTGGCCCTCAGTAATCAGCTCAGAGAATGGAGCCAAAGTCTGACTTATCTGGGGAGAGGAAGTAAGATCAAATGTCTCAGCTCAAGTGAAAATAGTGTCTAATAATCATTACATTATACACTTTTAGACTTCAAAGTAAAGTTCCTTCTAAATAATAGAAGAAATGACTTTGGAATCACCTATCTAATTTCAGAATGCAATTTATCATTTAAAAACTAAATCACAAAGTCATAATCTAAAAGAAATTGTAGCAACCTCCTTTTGTTTTTTGTAAATTATATTCTGATACTCTGATCTTCTTCATCCCCCAAGTTTGCTTTATTGATCACAACTTAGCAGCTTCTGACTGATCTATTTTACTACTTACTACCTTCTATTTATGTTTTAGAATATTCATTTTTTCCCTCTACTTCAATGTTAGAAGTTTCTGGGCTCAATTTTTGGTTATCTTATCTTCTCTACATCTAAATTTATTTTCTCAGTGATATTATTCTGTAGCTTCACAATTTTAAATGTTATTCAACTGTGAAAATATCCTGAATTAATCAGTCTATTCTGGATTGTTTGCTGAACTCTTGGCTCAAACCCAAGTTGACATGACAAATTGGCAATTTCATTTATATGTCTAAAAATATTGTAAATCGACATGTCTGGACTCTTAGCTTACACTGTACTCAAAAATCAACTCTATATTAATGACCTAAACATAAGTCATCATACCATAAAATTTCTAGAATAAAATAATGGGAGAAAGTTCCTTATTATTAGTCTTGTCAGTATTTTTTTGGATATCACACCAAAACTCAGGCAATAAAAGCACAAATAATCAAGTGGGAATATATCAAATCAAAAAGCTTCTGGAAACAATTAACAAAATTACAAGGCAAAATACAGATTGAGAAAAATACTGGCAAATCATATATCTGATAAATGTTTAATATCCCAAATTCATAAGAAACTCATACAATGCAACAGCAAGAAAAACCCAAATAATCAGATTTTCTTAATTGATCAAAGGACCTAAGTACACATTTCTCTGAAGACGTAACAACGGCCAACAGGTATGTGAAAAGATGTTCAACATCACTAATGATCAGGAAAATGCAAATCAAATCATAATAAAATATTACCTCACACCTGTTTATGATGGCTATCATACAAAAGACAAGAATTAACAAGTGTTGGTGAGGATGTGGAGAAAAGAGAACTCCTGTACACTGCTATTGAGAATGTACATTGTAAATTGTTACAGCCATTACAAAAACATACGAAAGTTTCTCCAAAAATGTAATCGATTTTTTAAGTTAACATTTATTGTAACAACAACAAAAGTATATAAACATGAATAATTATATACCTTCTTTAACCCAAACCAAAATTTCCAATTTATATTCCTTGAGAAAAGCAATGTTATATAATTATAAATTATAGTATATTGTCTTAAACATTTTTAATATCTCTAAAGTGTACATATATGCACACATACACATTCACATACACAGGAAATCTAATGTTGAATGAAAATTAATTTGTTTCAGAATTACATATTCGAAGAGTCAACAGTTTTTGTTTAAAGAAATAGGATCACAACATTTAAGTAAAAATATACTCTCAAATTATAGGTTTTCTGGTATAGTCTAGTTAAATATGATGGAGAAAATTGAAATGTGTTACGTGATTAGCTATAAATCCAGGGGGATGAGAAAAGTGCCTGTATCATGCATTCAAATATGCAGGTATTTGAATAATGGGAAAACAGTATATAAACCAAGAAAGAACCTATGTGAAGACAATGTTGAATGATTGATTAAACTTTGACTTTTCCTTAAAATTGTCCAGACCATTTTATAAATCAATAATTGATTTATTCCTAATTTGCCCTATTTTCCTCTTGCATACATTGTCATAATAGTATATAAAATCTATTTTAAAATCATCAGGGACATTTTGAGATATATGTACATTTAAAAGAAATTCCATTTAATTTTAAATTCAGGGGATACATGTGCCTGTTTCTAATAAAGGTATATTGAATGGTGCTGAGGTTTGGGCTTAAACTGATCCCATCACCAAGATAGTGAACATGGTACCCCATAGGAAGTTTTTCAGATCTTCCCCTCTCTATTCCTCCATTCTTTGGGAGTACTGAGTGTCTTTTGTTCCCATCTTTATGTCCATGTGTACTGAAAATTTAGCTTCTACTAACAAGTAAAAAAAAAAAACAAAAAAAAAAAACATGATTTTCTGTTTCTGCAATAGTTTGCTTAAAATAATGGCCTCCAGCTGCATCTGTATTTCTGGAAAAGGTGACTTCTGTTTTATGGCAGCATAGCATTCCAACATGTGTATGCACCGTATTTTCTTTATGCAATCCACCATTAATGGGCTCCCAGATTGATTCAATGTCTTTGCTATTGTAAATAGTGCTACAATGACCATATAGGGCTGCATGAGTCTTTTCGGTAGAATGGTTGCATTTTACTTTGGGTACATACCCAGTAATAGGGTTGCTTGGACAAAGGGTAGTTTTATTTTTAGTGCTTTGAAAAATCTCCAAACTGATTGTGACCGTTAATATTGAGTGTCAACTTGACTGGATGGAAGGATGCAAACTATTGTTCCTGAGTGTACCTGTGAGGGCGTTGCCAAAAGAGACTAACATTTGAGTCAGTGGACTAGGAAAGGCAGACCCTCCCACAATCTGAGTGAGCACAATCTAATCAGCTACCAGCATGACCAGAAAAAAGAAAAGCAAGCAGAAGAACATGGAAAGATGAGAATGGAGTAGTCTTCCAACCTACATCTTTCTCCTATACTGGGTGCTTCCTGCCCTCAAATATCAGACTCCAAGTTCTTCAGCTTTGGCCTTTCAACCACACACTGAAGGCTGCACTGTCAACTTTCCTACTTTTGAGGTTTTGAAATTCATACTGGTTTCCTTGTTCCTCAGCTTGCAGGCAGCCTATTGTGGGACCTCACCTTGTGATCCTGTGAGTCAATACTCCTTAATAAACTTCTCCTTTACACATACATTTATCTTATTAGTTCTGTCCCTTTAGAAAACCCTGACTAATACACAGATTTTCACATGGGTTGAACTAATTTACATTCCCATGAACGCGTACAAGCATTTCCTTTTCTCTGCAACATTGCCAACATTTGCTATTTCTTGACTTTTTAATAATAGCTATTTTAACCGATGTGAGATGGTATCTCTTTGTGAATTTATTTTCATTTCTCTGATAATTAGTTATGTTGAGCAATTTTTATGTTTTTTGGCTACTTGTATGTCTTCTTTTGAAAAGTGTCTATGTCTTTTGCCCACTTTTTAATGGTTTTTGTTTTTCTTGTCAGTTCACCTAAGTTTCTTATTAATTCTAGATATTAGTCCTTTGTCAGATGCATAGACAGCAAATATTTTATTTCATTCTTTAGGCTGTCTGTTTATTGAGAATTGCTTTTGCTGTGCAGAAGATCTTTAGTTTAATCAAGTCCAGTTTGTCTATTTTCATTCTGTTGCATTTTTTAGGGGGAGTGAGGTTTCATTATAAGTTCTTTACTGGACCATTATCTAGAAGGGTACTTCCTAGACTTACATCTAGAATTTTTATAGTTTGAGGTCTTACGTTTAAGTCGTTAAACTATTTTGAGTTAATTTTTGTATGTGGTAAGAGGTAGGAGGCTCAGTTTCATTCTTGTGCATATGGCTAGCCAGTTTTCTCAGCACCATTTATTGAATAGGGTGTCCTTTCCCCATTGTTTATTTTTTTTCAACGTTGTCAAAGATGAGTTGGTCATAGGTCTGTTGCTTTATTTTAGGGGTCTTTATTCTGTTTCATTGGTCTATGTGTCTAATGTTGTGCCAGGTTTTGGTATTGTGGCCTTGTAATAGAGCTTAAAGTCAGATAATGTGATGCCTCTAGATTTTTTCTGTTTGCTGAGGATTGCTTTGCCTCTTCAAATTCTTTGGTGGTTCCAATGAATTTTAGAGTAGTGTTTTTTTTTCTATTTCTCTGAAAAATGATGTTAATAATTTGATAAGAATAGCATTGTATCTGTAGAATGTTTTAGGCAATATGGCCATCTTAACAATATTGATTCTTCCAATCCATGTGCATAGATTGCTTGTTTATGTTATCTCTGATTTCTTTCAGCAGTATTTTGTAGTTCTCCTTGCAGAGGTCTTCAACCTCTTTGGTTAGGTATATCCCTGGTGTTTGTGCATGCATGTGTGTGCATTTATTATAAATGGATTTGTGCTCTTGATTTGGTTCTAAACTGTAACATTATTGGTGTATAGAAATGCTACAAATTTCTGTGTCTTGATTTTGTATCCTGAGACTTTCCTTAAGTAGTTTATAAGGTCTAGGAGTCTTTTTGGTGAAATCTTTAAGGTTTTCTAGATGTGAAATCACATTGTCAGTGAAGAGATAACTTGACCTCATCTTTTCCTGTTTAAATGCCTTTTGTTTCTCTCTATATATATGTTTGGTTTGGAATTTCATTTAGTTCTTCCCTGATTTCACTTATTTCTTTTCTTTTGCAAGCTTTAAGTTTAGTTTATTCTTGCTTTTCTAGTTCCATTAGGTGTGAGGTTAGGTTGTTAATTTGAGATATTTCTATCTTCTTGATGTAGATGTTTCATGCTGTAAACTTGTCTCTTAACACTGCTTTTGTGATATTCCAGAGGTTTTGTATGGTATATCTCTATTTCATTTGTTTCAATGAATTTTTTTTTATTTCTGTCTGCATTTTGTTTACACAAAAGGAATTCAGGAGTAAGTTGTTTAGCTTCCATGGCTTTGTGTGGTTTCAAGAGTTTCTCTTGGTATTAATTTCTATTTTTATTGAATTGTGCTTCAAGGAGACACTTGATATTATTTTGAACATTTTTTAATTTATTGAGACTTGCTTTATGACCAAGCAAGTAGTCAGTATTCAAGTATGCTCCATGTGCAGATGAAAAGAATGTATATTCTGAGGTTTGGGGGTACATTATTCTGTAGATGTCTATTACATCCAATTGTTAAAAAGTCAAATTTAAGTCCAGAATTTTTTTGTTAGTTTTCCTTCTCAGTATTTTGTCTCATAATATCAATGGGGTATTAAAGTCTGCCACTGTTATTTTGCAGCTGTCAAAATATTTTTTTAGATATAGAAGTACTATTTTTATAAATCTGGGTGCAACAGTGTTGAGTGTATATACATTTAGAACAGTCAAATGCTCTTCTTGACTTGAATCTTTCATCATTATGTAACGCCTTTCTTTCTCTTTTGTTACCATTTTTGGATTAAAGTCTATTTTATCTGATACCTGCTCTTTTTTGCTTTCCATTTGTTTGATAGTTCTTTCTCCATCCCTTTACTTTGAGTATATGTGTGTCGTTACATGTCAGATCATCTCTTGCATGCAGCAGAAAAATAGATCTTTATTTTTAATCCAATTTGTCACTCTATGTCTTTTATTGAGTTATTTAGACTGTTTATATTCAAGGTTAATATTGATATAGAGTTTTTATTCTTGTCATAGTGTTGTTAGCTAGTTGCCTCATAGTCTCATTTGTGTAATTCGTTTATAGGATCTGTGGGTTATGTACTTGTGTGCTTTTGTGGTAGCAAGTATTTTTCTTTCATTTCCATGTTTAGAATTTCCTTAAATATCTCCCGTAGGTTTGGTCTGGTGGTGGCAAATTCCCCTAGCAATTTTTTGTCTTGGATAGACTTGATTTCTTCTTCATTTATGAAGCCTACTTTGGCAGGATATAAAATTCTTGGCTGGCATTTCTTTTTTTTAAAGAATACTAAAAATGAGCACCCCCCAACCTCACCATCTTTTCTGGTTTTCTGGTTTCTGCTGAGAAGTCAACTGTTAGTCTGATGGGTTCCCCTCCATCGGTTATATGATTCTTTTTTCTAGATGTGTTTAAGATTTTTTTTCATTTGGTTTGACCTCGGATGTTCTGATGACTATATGTCTTGGAAATAGTCATCTTTTATAGTATCTTAGAGGAGTTCTCTGGATCTCTCGTATCTGCATGTGGAACTCTCTAACAAGATTAGGGAAATTCTCTTGAATTATATCCTGTAACATGTTTTCAAAATTGCTTGCTTTCTCTTCTTGTCTCACAGGAATGACTACAAGTTGAATATTTCGTCACTTTACATAATCTCATATTACTTGAAGGCTTAATTCATTTCTTAAAATTCTTTTTTCTTTATTTTTGATTAACTAGGTCAATTTGAAGGACTTGTTTTCAGACCTTGACATTCTTTCTTTTGCTTGATCTAGTCAATTGTTAAGATTTTCTACTGTATTTTGAATTCCTGTAGTGATTTTTTTTTTTTTTCAAATTCCAGGAGATCTATGTGGTTCTTTCTTATTTTAGCTATGTCATCTTTCAAATCTCAAATCAATTTCATTTATTCTTTATAGTGGATTTCAACTTTCTCTTGGATCTCATAGTTTCTTTGCCATCTATATTATGAATTCTGTATCTGTTATTTCAGACGTTTTATTCTGGTTGGGATTTATTTCTTGGGAGCTAGTGGGACCCTTTGGCTGTAATAAAACATGCCAATTTTTTGTATTGCCAGGATTCTTGTGCTGATTCCTTCTCATTTGAGAGACCTGATGCTTCCTTTTTTGTGAATTTGTTTATTATTTGAATGGTGCTTCTTGATTTTTTATTCCTTTTTTCTATTGGGGGTATAACTGCAATGTATATTGTGTATGATCAATTGGCTTCATTTCTGTTATTTTCTCAGGGTGTCAAGTCTCCGAATAGGTTCCTTGGTTACAGATAGGTTCATGCAGTGGCTTTATTAGATGTTGCTTGTTGTAGTAACGTAATTTTGTTTGGTAGTTCAGGCTCCAGTCCAGTAGGTGACACTTGAGAATAAGAGCTGGCAGGTAGGGGGAGGGACACAGATAATGGAGAAAGATAAAAACTGTCTTCTCCCAGGGAGTATTCACCTTTAGTGGAGGTGGAGTTGCTACAGAAGCCCAAGAAGCAGTCTCTTGCAGTCCATGCTCCCTAGGGCCTGATGGGAAGCACCACTGCTGATTCCACATAGCTGGTGCCATGCTAACGTTTCCATTAACTCAAGGGAGTCTTTGGTAGACTGTGCAACATCCTCCTTTAGAGGCTGACTGTGCTGAGGGTCAGATCTCTCGTTCGGGGTGTTTTTAGTGGCAAAGAGTCTTATAAGGTTCCTGATTTTAGACAGCCTTTTTTATGGGGGCTTACGCAAAGACTGGTTGTAGTAGTGATATACTGAACATGTTAGCAAGCTCACTGCCTCCTGTGAGGTGGCGGTGGCAGCGGTCTCAGGAAACTTATCTCTTTCCCCAGTGCTGTGTGCTTATGTCAGCAGATTTTCTATAGTGTTGCACCATTCAAGTGTCAGGCCTCTAGGTAGCTCCTATGGGTAAAAGTCAACTGCGGCCAACATGACTGGGTATATACTTGATCCTTATTTACTGGGAGAAGGTCTCTGTTGTCTCCAGTAATGGGCTGATTGTGGAGTATACAGTGGTTTGAGTTCCCTGTTCAGCTTTGGAGTGGTGGCAACAAGATAGGCAGGGCTAGACAAGGCATGCCTGCCTGCAGGTTCCCCATTGGTAGGCACAAGCAGCAGCTCCAAGGGGGAAGCTCAGTGGATGGCCATCAAGAACCCAGAGATGTGCCTAGGTGTTGAGTTGGGAAACCTCTGCCCCAAGTTCTCTGCACAGGGAAGGGAGTCCAGGACAGTGAATGCTCCAAGTACATGGAGAGCTTCCTGGGCATGGAGTGAAGTGGGCCTGGCTACAGCATAATCTCTCCACAGAAAAGATGGGTGGCTTATATTGCTAGTCCAGGTGAGTGGAACATCTTAAATACAAGAATTGTTTGTCACTTAATGACAGAAATACATTATTAGAAGTGAGTCATTAGGCAATCTATCATTGCGAAAACTTCATAATATACAAACATAGCCTACTACACACCTAGGCTATGTAATGAATCCTATTGTTCTTAGGCTACAAACCAGCAAAGCATGTAACTATACTCAATGCTGTAGACAGTTTTAACACAATTTACCTTTGTACCTAAAGACGTCTAAACTTAGAAAAGATATAGTAAAAAGACATGCTATTACAATCTTAAAAGACCACTATTGTAAATGTAATGTGTTATTGGCTGAAACCTTGTTATGCAGCACATAATTACATGTAATTATGGCAAAATATAAGAAAAACATTAAATTTACCGTCTTAACCATGTTTTTAGCATTCAGTTCAGTAGTATTAACTGCATTCCAATTATTATGCACCCAATTTCCAGAACTCTTTTCATCTTTCAAAACTGAAATTCTATACTCATTACACAACAATTCACAACTCCTTTCCCAAGCTTCCAAAACTGCAATTCAACTTTCTGTCCCTATGAATTTGACTACACTAGATACTTCATAAGAGTTAAATCATATGGTATTTGTATTTTTGTGACTGACTTATTTCTTTTTTTTCTTTAAGTTCTGGAATACATGTGCGGAACATGCCAATTGTTACGTAGGTATGCATATGCCATGGTGGTTTGCTGTACCTATCAACCTATCACCTGGGTTTTAAGCCCCACATTCATTTGCTGTTTGTCCTGATGCTCTCCCTCCCCTCAATCCTCTTGCTGCCAACAGCCTCTCATGTGTTTTGTTCCCCTCTCTGTGTCCATGTGTTCTCATTGTTCAACTCCCACTTATGAGTGAGAAAATGCAGTGTTTGGTTTTTTGTTCCTGTGTTAGTTTTCTGAGGATGATAGCTTCCACTTTCATCCATGTGTTAGTTTTCTGAGGATGATAGCTTCCAGTTTCATCCATGTTCTTTCCAAGGACATGATCTCATCCCCTTTTTTGGCTGCATAGTATTCCATGGTGTATATGTACCACATTTTCTTTATCCAGTCTATCATTGATGGACCCTTGGGTTGGTTCCATTTCTTTGCCATTGTAAATAGTGTTGGAGTAAACATACGTGTGCTTTATAGCAGAATAATTTCATTTCCTTTGTGTATACACCCATTAATGGGATTGCTAAGTCAAATGGTATTTCTGGTTCTAGTTCCTTGAGCAATAACTACACTGTCTTCCACAATGGTTGAACTAATTTGCATTCCCACTAACAGGGTAAAACTCTTCCTATTTCTCCACAGCTTTGCCAGCATCTGTTGTTTCTTGACATCTTAATAATTATCATTCTGACTGGCATGAGATGGTATCTCACTGTGGATTTGATTTGTATTTCTTTAATGATCACTGATTTTAAGCTTTCTTTCATATGTTTATTGGCCACATAAATGTCTTCTTTTGAGAAGTATCCATCCCTATCCTTTGCCCACTTTTAGATGGGGTTATTTGCTTTTTTCTTGTAAATTTGTTTAAGTTCCATGTAGATTCTGAATAGTAGACCTTTGTCATATGGGTAGATTGCAAAAATTTTCTCCAATTCTGTAGGTTGCCTGTTCACTCTGATGATAGTTTCTTTTGCTTTGCAGAAGTTCTTTAGTTTAATTAGATTCCATTTGTCAATTTTAGCATTTTTCTGCAGTTGCTTTTAGCATTTTCATCATGAAATCTTTGACCATGCCTATGTCCTCAATGGTATTACCTAGGTTTTCTTCTAAGGGTTTTATGGTTTGGGGTTTTACATTTAAGTCTTTAATCCATTTTGCATTAATTTGTATGTAAGGTGTAAGAAGGGTTCCAGTTTCAGTTTCTGCATATGGCTTGCCAGTTTTCCCAGCACCATTTATTGAATAGAGAATCCTTTTCCCATTGCTTGTTTCTGTCAGGTTAGGCAAAGATAAGATGGTCATAGATGTGTGGTATTGTTTCTGAGTTCTCTGTTCGGTCACATTGGTCTATATGTCTGTTTCTGTACCAGTACCATGCTATTTGGGTTGCTGTAGCCTTGTAGAGTAGTTTGAAGTTAGGTAACATGATGCCTTCAGCTTTTTGTTTGTTTGTTTGTTTTTGCTTAGGATTTTCTTGGCTACCTGGGCTCCTTTTTGTTTCTATATGAAATTTAAAGTAGTTTTTACTAATTCTGTGAGGAATGTCCATGGCAGTTTGATAGGAATGGCATGAATCTATAAATTACTTTTTTAAGATATTGATTTTCAAGATATTGATTCTCCCTATCTTGATATTGATCAAGATTCTTATTTGTGTGTGTCCTCTCTCATTTCCTTGAGCAGTAGTTTGTAGTTTTCCTAGAAGAGCTTCTTCAGGTCCCTTGTCAGCTGTATTCCTAGATATTTTATTCTCTTTGTAGCAATTGTGAATGGGAGTTCACTCATGATTTGGCTCTTTACTTGTCTATTGTTGGTGTATAGGAATGCCTGTGATTTTTGCACATTGATTTTTGTATCCTGAGACTTTGTTGAATTTGGTTATCAGCTTAAGGAATTTTGGGGCTGAGATAATTGAGTTTTCTAAATATAGAATCATGTCATCTGCAAACAGAGATAATTTGACTTCCTCTATTCCTATTTGAATACCCTTTATTTCTTTCTCTTGCTATATTTTCTTATCCAGAACTTCAGTACTATGTTGAATAAGTGTAGTGAAAGAGGACATCTTTGTCTTGTGCTGGTTTTCAAAGGGAATGTTTCCAGCTTTTGCCCTTTCAGTATGATATTGGCTGTGGATTTGTCATAAATAGCTCTTATTATTTTGAGATATGCTCCATCAATTCCTAGGTTATTGAGAGTTTTTAACATGAAGGAATGTTGAATTTTATCAAAGGCCTTTCTGCATCTATTGAGATAATCAGGTGGCTTTTTTCATTGGTTCTATGTGATGGATTACGTTCATTGATTTGTGTATGTTGAACCAGCCTTTCATCCCAGGGATCAAGTTGACTTGATCCTGATAAATAGCTTTTTGATGTGCTGCTGGATTCAGTTTGCCAGTACTTTATTGAAGGTTTTTGTATCAATGTTCATCAGGGATATTGGTCTGAAGTATTTGTGTGTGTGTGTGTTGGTGTCTGCCAAGTTTTGATATCAGGATGATGTTGGTCTCATAAAATGAAGTAGGGAGGAGTCCCTCTTTTTCAATTGTTTGGAATAATTTCAAAAGGAATGGTACCAGTTCTGTGTATCTCTGGAAGAATTATTTGGCTGGGACTTCATCTGGTCTTGGGCTTTTTTGGTTGGTAGGTTATTTATTACTCCCTCAATTTCAGAACTTGTTATTGTCTTATTCAGTGTTTCTTCTTTCTGGTTTAGTCTTGGGAGGATGTATGTCCCCAGGAATTTATCCATTTGTTCTAGATTGTCTACCTTATTTGTATAGAGATGTTTATCATATTCACTGATGGTAGTTTGTATTTCTGTGGGGTCAGTGGTTTTATAAGTTTTTATTGTGTCAATTTGATTATTTTCTCTTTTCTTCTTTATTGGTATAGCTAGTGGTTTTTCAATTATTTTTTTTCAAAAAACCAGCTCCCAGATTCATTTATGTTTGAAGTATTTTTCATTTGAAGTATTTTCATTTATTTAGAAGTATCACTATCTCCTTCATTTCCACTCTGATCTTAATTATTTCTTGTCTTCTGCTAGCTTTTGGATTTGTTTGCTCTTGCTTCTTGAGTTTTCTTAATTGTGATGTTAGGGTGTTGATTTGAGATCCTTCTAGTTTTCTGTTGTGGGCATTTAGTACTGCAAATTTCCCTCTTAGCACTGCTTTAGCTGCATTCCAGAGATTCTGGTACATTGTCTCTCTCTTTGTTCTCATTAGTTTCAAAGAACTTCTTGATTGATGCCTTAACTTCATTATTTACCCAGTAGTCATTCAGGAGCAGGTTGGTCAATATCCATATAGTTGTGTAATTTTTAGTGAGTTTCCTAATCTTGAGTTTTAATTTGATTGCCCCATTCTCTGATAGACAGTTATAATTTCAGTTATTTTCCATTTGCTGAGGAGTGTTTTACTTCCAATTATATGGTCAATTTTAAAGTAAGTGTCACGCAATACTGAGAAAAATGTATATCCTGTTGTTTGGGGATGGGAAGTTCTGCAGATATTTATTATGAGGTGCACTTAATCCAGAGCTGAGTTCAAGTCAGGAATATGTTAGTTAATTTTCTGCCTTGTTGATCTGTCTCATATTGATTGTGGGGTGTCAAATATAGTCTCCTATTATTATTGTATGAGTCTAAGTCTCTTTGTAGATCTGTAAGAGCTTGTTTTATGAAACTGGGTGCTCCTCTGCTGGGTGCATATGTATTTAGGATAGTTAGCTCTTCTTGTTGAATTGAACCTTTTACCATTGTGTAATGACCTTGTATGTCTTTTTTGATCTTTTTTGGTTTAAGTTATGTTTTATCAGAGACTATGATTGCAACCCCTGCTTCTTTTTACTTTCCATTTGCTTGGTAAATCTTCCTCCATCCTTTTATTTTGAGCCTATGTGTGTCTTTGCACTGAGATGGGTCTCTTGAATACAGCATACCAATGGGTCTTGACTCTTTATCCAATTTGCCAGTCTGTGTCTTTTAATTTCGGCATTTAGCTCATTTACATTTAAGGTTAATAATGTTATGTGTGAATTTGATCCTGTCATCATGATGCTAGGTGGTTATTTTGCACATTAGTTGATGTAATTTCTTCATAGTGTAATTTGTCTTTATATTTTGATGTGTTTTTGCAGTGGTTGGTACCAGCTTTTCCTTTTCATATTTAGTGCTTTTTTCAGGAGCTCTTGCAAGGCAGTGATGATGAAGTCCCTCAGCATTTACTTGTCTGGAAAGGATTTTATTTCTCCTTCATTTATGAAGCTTAGTTTGGCTGGATATGAAATTCTGACTTGAAATTTTTTTCTTTAAGAATATTGAATATTTGCTTCCACTATGTTCCAGCTTGTAGGATTTCTTCTGAGAGCTCCACTGTTATTCTGATGGGCTTCCCTTTGTAGGTGTCCTGGTCTTTCTCTCTGGCTGCCCTTAACATTTTTTCCGTCATTTCAACCTTGGAGAATCTGATGATTATGTGTCTTGGAGTTGATCTTCTCATGGAGTATCTTAGTTGTGTCCTCTGCATTTCCTGAATTTGAATGTTGAACTGTCTTGTGAGATTGGGGAAGTCCTCCTGGATAATATTCTGATGTGTCTTTTCCAGCTTGGCTCCATTCTCCCCACCTCTTTCAGGCACTCCAGTAAATCATAGGTTTGGTCTTTTCACATAGTCTCCTGTTTCTCAGAGGTTTTGTTTGTTTCCTTCTCATTCTTTTGTCTAGAGAATTATTTTGTCTTGTCTGCCTGCCTTATTTCAGCAAGATGGTCTTCAATTTCTATATTTTTTCTTCTGCATGATTGATTCAACCATTGATACATGTGTATGCTTCATGAAGTTCTCATGCTGTGTGTTTCAGCTCCATCAGGTCATTTATGTTCCTGACTAAACTAGCTCTTCTAGTTAGCAGCTTCTGTAACCTTTTATCAAGGTTCTTTGTTTGTTTGCACTGAGTTAGAACACACACCTTTACCTCAGTGGAGTTTGTTATTACCTACCTTCTGAAGCCTACTTCTGTCAATTTGCCCATCTCATCCTCTGTCCAGTTCATCCAGCTCTGCATCCTTGCTGGAGAGGTGTCACAATCATTTGGAGGAGAAGAAGCACTCTGGCCTTCTATGTTTTCAGTGTCTTTTCATTGTTTCCTTCTCATCTTCATGACTTTGTCTAGTTTCAATATTTGAGCCTGCTGACACTTGGATGAGGTTTTTGTGGGGACATTTTTGGTGATGCTGTTGTTGTTGTTTCTGTTTGTTTGTTTGTTTTTCTTTCAATAGTCAGGTCTCTCTTCTATATGGCTTCTGCAGTTTCCTGGGGATTCACTTCAGGCTCTATTAATCTGGTTCTCATGTGCCTGGAGATATTACTTGAGGAAGCTGAAGAACAACAAAGATGAATTCCTCCTCCTTCCTCTGGGATCTCTGACCTCAAGGACACTGACCTGATGCCTGTAGGAACACTCCTGTATAGGGTGTCTGACAACTTCTGTTGGAGGGTTTCTCCCAGTTTGGTGGCACAGGGAACAGGACCCATTTAACAAAGCCCTTTGGCTGTCCCTTGGTGGAAGGGGTAAGCTGTGCTGGGGGAAACCTACTCAACTGATCTGCCCAAATTCCCAAGAGAAAATTTGTATTTAGAAAGGTCAAAATGCACTTTCAGAGGGAATTCACTACATATTTTAAATAAACTAATAAGAAATTTTACAGTCATATTTTTATTTTGTTATTAAAATGAACCATTTGTGACTATAAATGACATTTTTAAACTTTAGATATTGCTTTACCAAAAAATAAAAAAAAAAAAAATGTAGACTACTTCTCACTCTTCAGTACTCTTTTTTTTTTTTTTTTTTTTCCTGAGACGGAGTCTCTGTCGCTCAGGCTAGAGTGCAGTGGTGAGATCTTGGCTTACTGCAACTTCTGCCTCCTGGGTTCAAGTGATTCTCCTGCCTCAGCCTCCCAAGTAGCTGGGATTACAGGTGCTCACCACTGTGCCTGGCTACTTTTTTTGTACTTTTAGTAGAAATGGGGTTTCACCAGGTTGGCCAGGCTGATTTCGAACTCCTGACCTCAGGTGATCCGCCTGCCTCAGCCTCCCAAAGTGCTGGGATTACAGGTGTGAGCCACTGTGCTTGGCCCAGTCCTACATTTTATGTTCTTAAGAGGTTTATTTTTTTGGAAGGCTAAACATCAATTTTAAATGAATTGGTCTATAATGTTTGACAGTAAAAATATGGTTTAATGTCATTTGGGATCATTTTAGCTGTAGTAATTCTTTCAATTATAGCATTCCTTAAAATAAAAATAAAAGATACACATGCGTAAATGTACGTTCATATTTTTATTTTTGTCTTAATTAAAGTATAGTCATATAAGGAGAAGAAGAATACAGGTAAAACCTACAGTACTGTAACTAAAATAATATTGGGGATTTTAATAGCCAAGGATGTTGCTGAATTGAAGAAACAAAAAGACAAAAAAAAAAAAAAAAAAAACCTGCGTCAAACAACATACTTAATGATTAAGCAAAACACGTAAGACTGAAGATAACTTTCAGATAAAAGACTGAAAAAGAAACATTCATTTTTATCTGAATATCTTGCAGCGATTTCTGGAAATGTAACCTAATTCTTAGAATAGTGAACATTAGTATGACTGCATGTTTAGGAGTAAAAGAGGAAATAAAAGATAGATGTAATGTCTCAGAGGAGGCATTGTGTGTAAATGAAAATACATTTGTGTAAAGTAGATGATTGGTGCAAGTAGTCGTTTTGAAAATTAATGAAATAAATAGTAATAATAGTAACTAAATAAAAGAAGTCAAATTCTTTAGTGTCTCTCTTTAGAATTTCCAAAGGGTTTAGTAATGAAGATGACATTCACAGGTAATAATTTATTATTAGTACTATGATGATAAAAATTATCCATATCCATATATGCATAGAACTTTAAAGTCTACAAAAATATGTCTCTGAATATATGTATTTATATATTACCATAAATGTACAGTAATTCCTCACTTTGTCAATAGGTTCTTGGAAACTGAGATATTAAGGGAAGTGACATAAATTTTTTTTTAATCAAAGTTGTAAGAAAACTACATTCCGCATCTCTACTAAAACTACAAAATTAGCCGGGCATGGTGGTGCATGTCTGTAATCCCAGCTACTCGGGAGGTTGAGGCAGGAGAATCGCTTGAATGCAGGAAGTGGAGGCTGCGGTGAGCCCAGATCATGTCATTGCACTCCATGCTGGGCCGCAAGAGCAAAAGTCCATCACAAAAAAAATAAATAAATAAAAAGAAAGTATATTGAAGGACACCACTTTATTTAAATATCCACTGTACATCATTTCCCTTAAGTTGCAGTTTCCAAGAACTTGTTGATAATGTTAAGTAAATATTTAATGTCTATAAATATAGATCTACAGTTTTTCACAACATTTGGATTATTACCCTGACATTACAAATAAGGAAGCTTAGGTTCAGAGAGTCAAAGTGGTTTGACTAACAATATATGTTTTAGTCTGTTTGGACTGCTTTGACATAAATATCATAGACTGGATGCTTATACACAATAGAAATTTATTTCTTACAGTTCTGGAAGCTGGGAAGTGTAAGATGAAGAGTTTGGCAGATGTGATGTCTGGTGACCACTTCATGATTCATAGGCAGCCGTCTTTTTGCTGTGGTCCTCACATGGTGGAAGGGATGAGGCAGCTCTCTGGGGACACTTTTACAAATGCACTGTCTCAGTTAGCCAGAACTACATTCCTTTGGGAGGTTCTCGGTAAAAATCTGTTGTTTTACAATTTCTAGCTTCTAGGGGGCCACTTCATTCTTGGCTCATGACCTCTTTCTCTATGTTGAAAGCACATCACTTCAACTTCTACTTCTTTCTGACTGTATCCTCTCCTGCTTCCTTCAATCCCTTATAAGGAACCATGTAATTACACTGGCTCAACCTACCTGAGGTTCACTGCTGCCACCAATAATGCCCATGTACCCAGCCCACAGGCTGAAGAACTGTCCTGCTTGCTGTTAGCTTACAGCATATCTGGGGCCCACCACCACCACCCCTGGTATCTATGTATGCTGCCCAAGGACCCAAGGACTGTCCAGCCCAGGGCCTGCCACAGCATCCACTGGTACTCACTGTCACCCCTCCCCTGTCCAGTGGCAGGGCTGCCCCATGCCTTTACATACTGCCAAGTGCACTAGGACCAGCCTGTATAGTGTCTCCTTTCCCAGTAAAGTCACTCCATAGCTTTCACAAACAAACATAGACTAACCCATTGAGGAACTAGCAAACATTGCTAACATTGATTATAGCTGAAAAAGTTTTACAATGACTAGAGTAATCCACCCACCTAGAACCAAAGCCTAAGCACCCTACTCAACTAACACTATGTATATATCTGTAGGAAAAAGTATTACCCTACAAAATCTACTCCAGTAAATTGAGAGAAGTGACTGTTACACCAGATGCACAGAAAACAATGCAGGGACACAGAAAAACATAAGAAAGCAAGGCAACATGACACCTTCAAAGGAATAAAATAATTCTCCAGAAATAGACCCCAAAGAACAAATAGACAATATGTAATTCCTGAAAAAAGAATTCAAAATAATTATCTTAAAGAAACTCAATGAGATAGCAGAGTACACAGACAGAAAACTCAAAGAAAACAGAATAAAAAAATTCAACAAAGAAATAGAATAATAATAAAACAGAACATAAATTCTTAAACTGGATAATGTAATAAATAAAATTAAAATACAATTGAAAAATTCAACAAGATATTATATCAAAAAATGAATAATGTTTGATCTTGAAGACAGGACTTTTGAAATAACCCAGTCAGACAAAAAATAACAACAAAAAAAAGAAGAAGAAAAAAGAATTTTAATTTGGCATATGGGACATCATTTAAAGAAGAAATATTAACATTTTCAGATGTCAGAAGAGACTGAAAAAGGCATAGGGAACCCATTTGATGAAATAGTAGCTGAAAACTTCTCAAGTCTTGGAAAAGAAATAGACATCTAGATGGAGGAAGCTCAAAACTTCCCAAATACCTTCAACTCAAAAAGGTCCTCCCTGAGGCATATTGTAATCAAATTAGTCAAAAGGTAAAGACAGAGAATTGACAAAGAGAGAATTCTAAAATCAGCCAAAGAAAAGCATCAAGTCACATATATGAAAATCCCCATCAGACTACCAAGAGATTTCTCAGCAGAAACCTTTCAGTTCAGGAGAGAATGGGATGATACATTCAAAGTGTAAAAACAAAAAAAAAAAAAAAAAAAAAAAAAAAAAAAAAACTAGACAAAAATACTATACACAGCAAAGCTATCCTTCACAGATGAAGTAGAAATAAAGTCTTCCTCAGATAAACAAAGATTGAGGGAATTAATCACCCCTAGAACAGCCCTACAACAGCTAAGAGAATCCAAATCTGGAAGTGAAAGGACAATATCTACCTTTATGAAAACACACAAAGTGGAAAACACAAAGGAGTGTAAAACATACTGATGGTACAGACATATAAATGAAAAACAGAAGGGAATCAAATGTTATCACTTCAGAAAATTACCAAGCCACAAATATAAATGATAAGAGAGGAAGAACGGAACAACGAATTTATGAAACAATCAGAGAACAATTAACAAAATGACAGGAATAAATCCTCAACTGTCAGTAACAACCTTAAATATAAATGATATAAATTTCTCAATTAAAAAGTATAGACTGGGGCAGAGCAAGATGGCTGAATAGGAACAGCTCCAGTCTGCAGCTCCCAGCGCGAGCGACACAGAAGACAGGTGATTTCTGCATTTTCAACTAAGGAACTGGGTTTATCTCACTAGGGAGTGTCGGACAATCAGTGCTAGTCAGCTGTTGCAGCCCGACCAGCAAGAGCTGAAGCAGGGTGAGGCATTACCTCACCTGGGAAGTGCAAGGGGGAAGGGAATCCCTTTCCCTAACCAGGGGAACTAAGACACACAACACCTGGAAAATCGGGTAGCTCCCACCCCAATACTGCACTTTAAGCAAACAGGCACACCAGAAGATTATATTCCACACCTGGCCGGGAGGGTCCCACACCCACGGAGCCTTCCTCTTAGCTAGCACAGAAGTCTACGATCTAACTGCAAGGCAGCAGCAAGACTGGAGAAGGACGCCCGCCATTGCTGAGGCTTAAGTAGGTAAACAAAGATTTACCTGGGAAGATCAAACTGGGTGGAGCTCACAGCAGCTCAAGGAGGCCTGCCAGTCTCTGTAGACTCAACCTCTGGGGACAGGGCACAGCTAAACAACAACAACAACAACAACAAATGCAGCAGAAACCTCTGCAGACACAAACAACTCTGACAGTTTTGAAGAGAACAGTGGATCTCCCAACATGGAGGTTGAGATCTGAGAACGGTCAGACTGCCTGCTCAAGTGGGTCCCTGACCCCTGAGTAGCCTAACTGGGAGGCATCCTCCACTAGGGGCAGACTGACACCTCACATCTCACACAGTGGGGTACACCCCTGACAGGAAGCTTCCAAAGCAAGAATCAGACAGGTACACTCGCTGTTCAGCAGGATTCTATCTTCTGCAGCCTCTGTTGCTGAC
Organism: Trachypithecus francoisi; assembly: GCF_009764315.1. Taxonomy (NCBI): domain Eukaryota; kingdom Metazoa; phylum Chordata; class Mammalia; order Primates; family Cercopithecidae; genus Trachypithecus; species Trachypithecus francoisi. Next base: position 74,671,589 of record NW_022681454.1, on the reverse strand, counting down.
ACCCAGGCAAACAGGGTCTGGAGTGAACCTCAAGCAATCTCCAACAGACCTACAGCTGAGGGTCCTGACTGTTAGAGGAAAACTAACAAAGAGAAAGGACACCCACACCAAAACCCCATCAGTACGTCACCATCATCAATGACCAGAGGCAGATAAAACCACAAAGATGGGGAAAAAGCAGGGAAGAAAAGCTGGAAATTCAAAAAATAAGAGTGCCTCTCCCCCTCCAAGGGAACACAGTTCATAACCAGCAATGGATCAAAGCTGGATGGAGAATGACTTTCGCGAGACGAGAGAAGAAGGCTTCAGACTATCAAACTTCTTAGAGCTAAAGGAGGAATTATATAGCCAGCGCAAAGAAACTAAAAATCTTGAAAAAAGAGTGGAAGAATAGATAACCAGAATAATTAATGCAGAGAAGGCCATGAAGGAACTGACAGAGATGAAAACCATGACATGAGAAATACATGACAAATGCACAAGCTTCAGTAACTGCCTTGATCAACTGAAAGAAAGAGTATCAGCAATTGAGGATCAAATGAATGAAATGAAGAGAGAAGAGAAGTCTAAAGAAAAAAGAGGAAAAAGAAATGAACAAAGCCTGCAAGAAGTATGGGATTATGTAAAAAGACCAAATCTACGTCTGATTGGGCTGCCTGAAAGTGAGAGAGAAAATGGAACCAAGTTGGAAAACACTCTTCAAGATATCATCCAGGAGAACTTCCCCAACCTAGTAGGGCAGGCCAACATTCAAATTCAGGAAATACAGAGAATGCCACAAAGATACTCTTCGAGAAGTGCAACTCCAAGACACATAATTGCCAGATTCACCAAAGTTGAAATGAAGGAAAAAATCTTAAGGGCAGCCAGAGAGAAAGGTCGGGCTACCCACAAAGGGAAGACTAACAGTAGACCTCTCAGCAGAAATTCTACAAGCCAGAAGAGAGTGGGGGCCAATATTCAACATTCTTAAAGAAAAGAATTTTAAACCCAGAATTTCATATCCAGCCAAAGTAAGATTCATAAGTGAAGGAGAAATAAAATCCTTTACAGATAAGCAAATGCTTAAAATTTTGTCACCACCAGGCTTGCCTTACCAGAGACCCTGAAGGAAGTACTAAACATGGAAAGGAACAACCAGTACCAGGCGTTGCAAAAACATGCCAAAATGTAAAGACCATTGAGGCTAGGAAGAAACTGCATCAACTAATGAGCAAAATAACCAGTTAATATCATAATGACAGGATCAAGTTCACACATAACAATATTAACCTTAAATGTAAATGGACTAAATGCTCCAATTAAAAGACACAGACTGGCAAAATGGATAAAGAGTCAAGACCCATCAGTCTGCTGTATTCAGGAGACCCATCTCACACACAGAGACATACATAGGCTCAAAACAAAGGGATGGAGGAAGATCTACCAAGCAAATGGAGAAGAAAAAAAGCAAGGGTTGCAATCCTAGTCTCTGATAAAACAGACTTTAAACCATCAAACATCAAAAGAGACAAAGAAGGCCATTACATAATGGTAAAGGGATCAATTGAACAGGAAGAGCTAACCATTCTAAATATATATGCAACCAGTACAGGAGCACCCAGATTCATAAAGCAAGTCCTTAGAGACTTACAAAGAGACTTAGACTCCTATACAATAATAATGGGAGACTTCAATACCCCACTGTGAACATTAGACAGATCAACGAGAAAGAAACTTAACAAGGATATCCAGGAATTGAACTCATCTCTGCAGCAAGCAGACCTAATAGACATCTACAGAACTCTCCACCCCAAATCAACAGAATATACATTCTTCTCAGCACCACATCACACTTATTCCAAAATTGACCACATAATTGGAAGTAAAGCACTCCTCAGCAAATGTACAAGAACAGAAATTATAACAAACTGTCTCTCAGACCACAGTGCAATCAAACTAGAACTCAGGACTAAGAAACTCAATCAAAACTGCTGAACTACATGGAAACTGAACACCCTGCTCCTGAATGACTACTGGGTACATAACGAAATGAAGGCAGAAATAAAGATGTTCTTTGAAACCAATGAGAACAAAGATACAACATACCAGAATCTCTGGGACACATTTAAAGCAGTGTGTAGAGGGAAATTGATAGCACTAAATGCCCACAAGAGAAAACTGGAAAGATGTAAAATGGACACTCTAACATCACAATTAAAGAACTGGAGAAGTAAAACAAACACATTCAAAAGCTAGCAGAAGGCAAGAAATAGAACTAAGATCAGAGCAGAACTGAAGGAGATAGAGACACAAAAAACCCTCCAAAGAATCAATGAATCCAGGAGTTGGTTTTTTGAAAAGATCAACAAAATTGGTAGACTACTAGCAAGACTAATAAAGAAGAAAAGAGAGAAGAATCAATTAGACGCCATAAAAAATGATAAAAGAGATATCACCACCAACCCCACAGAAATACAAACTACCATCAGAGAATACTATAAACACCTCTACGCAAATCAACTAGAAAATTTAGAAGAAATGGATAATTTCTTGGACACTTACATTCTCCTAAGACTAAACAAGGAAGAAGCTGAATCCCTGAATAGACCAATAGCAGGCTCTGAAATTGAGACAATAATTAATAGCCTACCAACCAAAAAAAGTCCAGGACTAGATGGATTCACAGCTGAATTATACCAGAGGTACAAGGAGGAGCTGGTACCATTCCTTCTGAAACTATTCCAATCAATAGAAAAAGAGGGAATCCTCCCTAACTCATTTGATGAGGCCAACATCATCCTGATACCAAAGCCTGGCAGAGAAACAAGAGAAAAAGAGAATTTTAGATCAATATCCCTGATGAACGTCGATCCAAAAATCCTCAATAAAATACTGGCAAACTGGATCCAGCAGCACATCAAAAAGCTTATCCACCATGATCAGGTGGACTTCTTCCCTGGGATGCAAGGCTGGTTCAACATACGCAAATTAATAAACGTAATCCAGCATAAAAACAGAATCAAAGACAAGAACCACATGATTATCTCAATAGATGCAGAAAAGGCTTTTGACAAAATTCAACAGCCCTTCATGCTAAAAATGTTCAATAAATTCGGTATTGAGGGAACGTATTCAAAATAATAAGAGCTATTTATGACAAACTCACAGCCAATATCACACTGAATGGGCAAAAATTGGAAAAATTCCCTTTGAAAACTGGCACAAGACAGTGATGCCCTCTTCAACATAGTGTTGGAAGTTCTAGCTAGGGCAATCAGGCAAGAGAAAGAAATCAAGGGTATTCAGTTAGGAAAAGAAGAAGTCAAATTGTCCTTATTTGCAGATGACATGATTGTATACTTAGAAAACCCCATTGTCTCAGCCTAAAATCTCCTTAAGCTGATAAGCAACTTCAGCAAAGTCTCAGGATACAAAATTAATGTGCAAAAATCACAAGCATTCTTATACACCAGTGACAGACAAACAGAGAGCCAAATCATGAAAGAACTTCCATTCACAATTGCTTCAAAGAGAATAAAATACCTAGGAATCCAACTTACAAGGGATGTAAGGGACCTTTTCAAGGAGAACTACAAACCACTGCTCAGTGAAATAAAAGAGGACACAAACAAATGGAAGAACATACTATGCTCATGGATAAGAAGAATCAATATCGTGAAAATGGCCATACTGCCCATATAGATTTAATGCCATCCCCATCAAGCTACCAATGAGTTTCTTCACAGAATTGGAAAAAAACTGCTTTAAACTTCATATGGAACCAAAAAAGAGCCCACATTGGCAAGACAATCCTAAGTCAAAAGAATAAAGCTGGAGGCATCACGCTACCTGACTTCAAACTATACTACAAGGCTACAGTAACCAAAACAGCATGGTACTGGTACCAAAACAGAGATATAGACCAATGGAACAGAACAGAGTCCTCAGAAATAATACCACCCATCTACAGACATCTGGTCTTTGATAAACCTGAGAAAAACAAGAAATGGGGAAAGGATTCCCTATTTAATAAATGGTGCTGGGAAAATTGGCTAGCCATAAGTAGAAAGCTGAAACTGGATCCTTTCCTTACTCCTTATACGAAAATTCATTCAAGATGGATTAGAGACTTAAATGTTAGACCTAATACCATAAAAATCCTAGAAGAAAACCTAGGTAATACCATTCAGGACATAGGCATGGGCAAGGACTTCATGTATAAAACACCAAAAGCAATGGCAACAAAAGCCAAAATTGACAAATAGGATCTAATTAAACTAAAGAGCTTCTGCACAGCAAAAGAAACTACCATCAGAGTGAACAGGCAACCTACAGAATGGGAGAAAATTTTTGCAATCTACTCATCTGACAAAGGGCTAATATCCAGAACCTACAAAGAACTCAAACAAATTTACAAGAGAAAAACAAACAATCCCATCAAAAAGTGGTCAAAGGATATAAACAGACATTTCTCAAAAGAAGACATTCATACAGCCAACAGACACATGAAAAAATGCTCATCATCATTGGCCATCAGAGAGATGCAAATCAAAACCACAATGAGATACCATCTCACACCAGTTAGAACGGCAATCATTAAAAAGTCAGGAAACAACAGGTGCTGGAGAGGATGTGGAGAAATAGGGACAGTTTTACACTATTGGTGGGACTGTAAACTAGTTCAACCATTATGGAAAACAGTACGGGGATTCCTCAATGATCTAGAACTAGAAGTACCATATGACCCAGCCATCCCATTACTGGTTATATACCCAAAAGATTATAAATCATACTGCTAAAAAGACACATGCACACGTATGTTTATTGCAGCAGTATTCACAATAACAAAGACTTGGAATCAACCCAAATGTCCATCAGTGACAGACTGGATTAAGAAAATGTGGCACATATACACCATGGAATACTATGCAGCCATAAAAAATGATGAGTTTGTGTCCTTTGTAGGGACATGGATGCAGGTGGAAACCATCATTCTCAGCAAACTATCGCAAGAACAGAAGACCAAACACCGCATGTTCTCACTCATAGGTGGGAACTGAACAATGAGATCACTTGGACTCAGGAAGGGGAACATCACACACCGAGGCCTATCATGGGGAGGGGGAAGGGGGGAGGGATTGCATTGAGAGTCATACCTGATACAAATGACAAGTTGATGGGTGCTGATGAGTTGATGGGTGCAGCACACCAACATGGCACAAGTATACATATGTAACAAACCTGCATGTTAAGCACATGTACCCTAGAACTTAAAGTATAATTAAAAAAAAAAAAAGAAAGAAGAAGAAAAAAAAGGTATAGACTGAGTGAATGGGTAAACAAGACACAACTACATAGGTAAAGTCACTTCACCTGTAAAGAGACAAATATACTGAAAATGAATAGGTGAAAAAAAGATGTTTTACACAAGCAGAAACCAATATTGTGCAAAAGTAGCTATACTTATATCAGACAAAATAGATAGTAAGTCAAAAAACATAAAAGGAGGAAAAGATGGTCATTATACAAGGATAAAGGGATCAATTCAAAAAAATGATATAGCAGTTATGTATTTAAATGCATCCAACAACAGACTACTCATATATATAAAGCAAATATTATTAGATCTAAAGAGAGAAATAATCCCAATATCATAATAGTTAAGAATTTCAACACTGCACTTAGTACACTGGACAGATCATCTAGTCAGAAAGTCAATGAAGACTTAAACTGCACTTTAGACAAATAGACCTAACTGACATTTGTAAAGCATATTATTCAACAGCTAGAGAAAAAACATTCTTCTCTTCAGCTCATTGAACATTTTCCCGGATAGATAGACCATATGTCAGGCCACAAAACAAGTCTCAACAAATGAAGAAAAAAATGTTGAAACAATCTGGCAACAGGTATGTGAAAAGGCACTCAACACCATTGGTCATTAGAGAAATGCAAATTGAAACGACAATGAAATATTCTCTCACCCCGGTTAAAATGGCTTTCTCCAAAAGACAAGTGATAACAAATTCTGGCAAGAATGTTTAGAAAAGGGCACTCTTATACACTGTTGGTTGAAATGAAAGTAGTACAGTCACTATGGAAAATAGTACGGAGGTTTCAAAACATTAAAAATAAAACTACCATATGATTTAGCACTACTGAGTATTTATTCAAAGGAAAGAAAACCAGTGCACTGACTAGTTATATGCACCCCCATGCCTATTGCACCACTATTTACAATGGCCAAAATATAAAATCTACCTATGTTTTTTTTTTTTTTTTTTTGAGACGGAGTCTCGCTCTGTCGCCCAGGCTGGAGTGCCGTGGCCGGATCTCAGCTCACTGCAAGCTCCGCCTCCCGGGTTTACGCCATTCTCTCGCCTCAGCCTCCGGAGTAGCTGGGACTACAGGCGCCCGCCATCTCGCCCGGCTAATTTTTTGTATATTTTAGTAGAGACGGGGTTTCACCGTGTTAGCCAGGATGGTCTCGATCTCCTGACCTCGTGATCCGCCCGTCTCGGCCTCCCAAAGTGCTGGGATTACAGGCTTGAGCCACCGCGCCCGGCCAAAATCTACCTATGTTTTAATCAATGGATAAATGAGTAAAGAAAATGTGGCATGCATACACAATGGCATACTATTTAGCCATACAAAATAATGGAATCCTAACATTTGTGGCAACATGGTTGAACCCAGAGGACATTATGTTAACTGAAATAAATCAAGCACAAAAAGATTTATGCTGCATGTTTTCACTCTCACTTCTTATGTGGGAGCTAGAAAAATTGAGCTTATAGAAGTGGAGAACAGAATTACGGTTATTAGATGCTGTGAATCCTAGGGAGGAGTTACGGTTAGGGACAGATTGGTTAATGAATACACTATAGTTATGTAGGGGAAATGGATTCAAGTGTTTCATAGCACTGTGGTGGTAGATAACAACAATTTATTGTGTTTGTTCAGAAAGCTAGAAGAGAAAATTTTGAATGTTCTCAACACAAAGAAATTATAAATGTTTTAGGTGATGGATGTGATAACTATCCTAATTTGATCATTACACATTGTATAGTTGTGTGAAAAATCAGTCTGCACTCCATAAATATGCACAATTATTATGTGTCAACAGGAAATAAATGGAATAAAGTGCATGATTTTTGTATGTCAACTATACCTAAAGTGTTTAACACACAAGAAATATGGGGAGTATAATGTATCATTTCTTCCTTCATATAAAAGTTGCCAAGTGCACTTAGAAATTTGAACTGTTCCAATATAATTCAAATTTTAGTATCATTATAAAATTATTATTATTACCTTTTTTTTTTTTTTTTTTTTTTTTTTGGTGACGGAGTCTCACTCTGTTGCCCAGGCTGGAGTGCAGTGGCATGATCTTGACTCACTGCAAGCTCCGCCTCCCAGATTCATGCCATTCTCCTGCCTCAGCCTCCCAAGTAGCTGAGACTACAGGCACCTGCCACCATGCCCTGCCAATTATTTCTATTTTTTAGTAGAGACGAGGTTTCATTGTGTTAGCCAGGATGGTCTCGATCTCCCGACCTCGTGATCTGCCCGCCTTGGCCTCCCAAAGTGCTGGGAATACAGGCGTGAGCCACTGTGCCTGGTCTACCTAATTTTTCCAAATTTTATTTTCCCCCTTATTATCAATCTTCCTCTATTCAGTTCATTATACTTAGTTAATGCATGCTATTTAGTTAACATCAACTATAAAATTACAGGTGTTTTAAATCCTGAAAAGAAAATTTTATTAAAAATGAAATTTGTCTATTAACACAATGCAATAATGGTCTCTCTGTGCTTAATAATTTAAGCATAGTGCTATAGCACATATTTGCTATTTGATCATAGCTTTGAGAGAAATAGAATTGAGCACCATAAATTAACTGAGCATATATAACTTTTTTTCAATGTATGCTCCCCTGCTTCTTTCTATTTCTCTTCCATTTTCCTACCTTTCTTTGCCATACTTTCTTTCTGCTAAAAGTTTAACAGACAGAGAGCCAAATCATGAGTGAACTCCCATTCACAATTGCTTCAAAGAGAATAAAATACCTAGGAATCCAACTTACAAAGGATGTGAAGGACCTCTTCAAGGAAAACTACAAACCACTGCTCAACAAAATAAAAGAAGACACAAACAAATGGAAGAATATTCCATACTGATGGATAGGAACAATCAATATAATGAAAATGGCCATAATGCTCAAGGTAATTTATAGATTCAATGCCATCCTCAGGAAGCCACCAATGAATTTCTTCACAAAATTGGAAAAAACTACTTTAAAGTTCACACAGAACCATTGCCAAGACAATCCTAAGCCAAAAAAACAAAGCTGGAGGCATCATGCTACCTGACTTAAAACAATACTACAAGGCTACAGTATCCAAAACAGCATGGTACTGGTACCAAAACAGAGATATAGACAAATGGAACAGAACAGAGCCCTCAGAAATAATACCACACATCTACAACCATCTGATCTTTGACAAACCCGACAGAAACAACAAATGGGGAAAGGATTCCCTATTTAATAAATGGTGCTAGGAAAACTGGCTAGCTATATGTAGAAAGCTGAAACTGGATCCCTTCCGTACACCTTACACAAAAATTAATTCGAGATGGATTAAAGACTTAAATGTTAGACCTAAAACCATAAAAACCCTCAAAGAAAACCTCTGCAATACCACTCAGGACACAGGCATGGGCAAGGACTTCATGACTAAAACACCAAAAGCAGTGGCAAAAGCCAAAATTGACAAATAGAATCTAATTAAACTAAAGAGCTTCTGCACAGCAAAAGAAAGTACCATCAGAGTGAACAGGCAACCTACAGAATGGGAGACAACTTTCATGGTCTACCCATCTAAGAAAGGGCTAATATCCAGAATCTACAAAGAACTTAAACAAATTTACTAGAAAAAAAATTGAACAACCCCATCAAAAAGTGGGCAAAGGATATGAACAGACATACTCAAAAGGGACATTTATGAAGCGAACAGACACATGAAAAAATGCTCATCATCACTGACCATCAGAGAAATGCAAATTAAAACTACAATGAGATACCATCTCACACCAGTTAGAATGGCAATCATTAAAAAGTCAGGAAACAACAGGTGCTGGAGAGGATGTGGAAAAATGGAAACACTTTTACACTGTTGGTGGGAGTGCAAACTAGTTCAACCATTGTGGAAAACAGTATGGCGATTCCTCAATGATCTAGAACTAGAAGTACCATATGACCCAGCCATCCCATTACTGGGTATATACCCAAATGATTATAAATTATGCCGCTATAAAGACACATGCACACATATGTTTATTGTGGCACTATTCACAATAGCAAAGACTTGGAACCAACCTAAATGTCCATCAATGATAGACTAGATTAAGAAAATTTGGCAAATATACACCATGGAATACTATGCAGCCATAAAAAAGGATGAGTTCAAGTCCTTGTAGGGACATGGATTATTCTGAGCAAACTATCACAAGGACAGAAAACCAAACACTGCATGTTCTCACTCATAGATGGGAATTGAACAATAAGAACAAATGGACACAGGATGGGGAGCATCACACACTGGAGCCTGTCATAGGGTACGGGGAGGGGGGAGGGATAGCATTAGAAGATATACCTAATGTAAATGACGAGTTAATGGGTGCAGCACACCAACCTGGCACATGTATACATATGTAACAAACCTGCACATTGTGCATATGTACCCTAGAATTTAAAGTATAATAAAATAAATAAATATTTTTTTAAAAAAAAGTTAATAATCTCTAACACAGGCAAATGCTATAGCTGTATAGAAACACTTTGTACTGTTATATTTAATTTCAGCAGATTTTTCAGCTTCAGAAATAAATCAGCATTTATATTTAATGAAATCACTATCAGAATTTGAAAATATCCTTTAAATTCTGTGGGGAAGCATTAGCAAAAGCAGTTTAGCAGTAACGTTGTCTCGGCACTTCCATTTCCCCTCCACAGAAACAGCTTGTGGGTTTTCCGGTAAAGCAAACTGCTTTTTACCTCTGACTTAAGTTTCCAACTGCCCTGAAGTGAAGGTTAAACTAGGAAGGAGAATATTGATTCACATTTCATATGTGAGCTATCTTTGGACTGCCCTGGGCTATGTATCTGTACCATATAACGACAGTTGCACCAGTTCTTAAATGAACCTAGATGCCTAGTTAAGTAGGTGACATACTCAAAGCTTCTATGTCCCTGTTTTAACCCAGAGTGTACAAAAGACTATTCATGTTGGCAACTTGTCAGAGATATTCTTGAATGTCAGTTTATTGTATCAATGCTATATGGTATCTACAAGATAAAATGGAACACACTGAAACCACTGAAATAACTCACACTTTCTCCATATTGTGAGCAAAGAGTATTTGCAATAAATGGTTAGTTTCACGGGTCAACTTGGTTAGGCTATGGTAGTCAATCAAACAGTAATTTACATGTAATGGTGGAGGTATTTTGTAGATGTGGTTAATATCCACGATCAATTAAGTTAAAGAGGTGGCCTTGATAATTTGGGTGGGCTTTATGCAATTAATTGAAAGCCTTAAGGGCAAAATTAAAGTTTCCCCAAGGAGCAAAAATCCTGACTCAAGATTAGAGCATCAGCTCCTGCCAGAAAGTTTCTAGCTTGTTCACCTTCTCCTGCCAATTTTGGACTTACCACACCCACAGTTACATAAGCCAATTTCTTGAAATAAATCTCTTTATTTTATAGATATAGATATAAATGTAGATAAGGTGATATAGATGTTACTGGTTTTGTTTCTTTGGAGAACACTAAATAATACAGTATTATTGACACAACACTTGGCAAAAGCAGTTCTCTGCTGAAAAAGCTAGTTTTTTAAAACTTTTCTGGTATGCAAGGCATCATCTCGCTTATTTTCTTATGTAGAATTTAATCTTATTAAAAAACACCAAACTCACAAAATAGGGTTGACATATGGCTTAAAGTTTTTTTTTTTTTTTTTTTTTTTTCTCATAATACTGGGATTACATGATATGCTTTTGACCAAAGTATATTATGATTCACAGGATAATAATGGGACTCTCAGATATTTTAATCCATTTTCATTGATTTTTAGTATACCATCCTTCTCTTTTACTCCACAACTCCTTAATTTTTGTATGCATAAAATTTTGCCTTAGTTTCTCTGAGGATATTGCTGCTATTTATATTTGATCTGTAGTTCTTAAGGTTATTCTTTTACTTTCAACAGAAAGAAGGAATTAGTTTCATCTCATCTGTCAAATTTAATACTTTAATAATGCTATCTGGAAGTCCATGTTAAGAAGGACACTGTTGGTCTGTGTTTCTGATCAATAGGAACAATTGATGTTTTTGGCAATTGACAAGGGTGTGTAAGAGAAGGGACGGGAGGAAATGCAATACCTTTGGAAAATCGTAATCTGTACAAAGATGCTGGAAAAATCTTTTATCACCAGCCCTGACCTATCTATTGAGCACCAAGCCTAAGTCCAATTACTTCTAAATTTTTCTTGCAAGTGGCGCCATCACCATTCTACTCTTCTATGAGTTCAAATTTTCTTGATTCCACATGTGAGTGGAATTATATGATATTTATCTTTCTCTGCCTGGCTTGTTCTACTTAACATAATGTCCTCTGTTTTATCCATGTCCTTTCCAAAAGGCCGAATAGTATTCCACTGTGTATATTTACCACATTTTAAATCCATTCATTTGTTATATATGTATTAAAACATCACAATGTATCCCATAAATATATAAAATTATTTGTCAATTAAAAATAAAAACTTTAAAAACTTTAAATAAATGTGTAAATTGTATCACTTTAATCTAGTCATGAAACCAGAATAGACAGTCATTTAAGTTCTTCTTTTTCTACAGCCTTTATTCTTGCTAAAACTGAGCTTTGATAATTCTGCTTTCTAAACATGTATTTTATCTATCTACTCTGCATAGAAACCTTGGATGTATTCCTATCATAAAACTTAAAGCATATTTTTATTTTTTACTCTTCCACTAAACACTCTCTTAAGAACAGACATTCAGATTAGTCTTTGCATATCAGAGTGGCTAAAATAATATATGACACTGAGCAAGCTATCAATAAATATTTGCTAAATATGTGGACATCCTTTATAACAGCTTTTCCATCCCAGGCAAAATTAGATGTAACTGAATCCCCACTCTCTCCATGTCCTTACTTTCCTCAAAATACTTCCTAAAAGGCACTAGATAACTTGTTTGCATTTATTTGTAATCACTATTATCTCATACTAGTGTCTGTTAAATTATGCAAACAAACCACGTCTCAAATCATTCCTGTGCCACTTGCACTCAGTGCAGTTCTTGATTTTTATTGTCTCGGCAAAGTTTTGTTAGAGAAAAGTGAATAAAAATTCTTGAGGAAAAGAGGAATCTGGAAAGATGCTTGTGGTATGGGGTTCAGATCCTCTTCCAGGTAGAGAGAATGGGCATTGTGTTTGTTGTTGCTGCTGTTTGTTATTGTTTTAAGACTCAGATTGGAGTGCAGTGGTGCTATCTTGGCTCACTACAACCTCCGCCTTCTGAGTTCAAGAGATTCTAGTGCCTTAGCCTCCTGAGTAGCTGAGACTAAAAGCATGCACCACTATATCTGGTTAATTGTAGAGACAGGTTTTTTTTTTTTTTTTTTTTTTTTTTTGAGATGGAGTTTTGCTCTTCTTGCCGAGGCTAGAGTGCAATGTTGCAGTCTTGGCTCACTGCAACCTCTGCCTCCTAGGTTCAAGCAATTCGCCTGCCTCAGCCTCCCAAGTAGCTGGGATTACAGGTGTGCACCACCAAGTCTAGCTAATTTTGAATTTTTAGTACAGACAGGATTTCACCATGTTGGTCTGGCTGGTCTCGAACTCCTGAACTCAAGTGATCCACCCGTCTTGACCTCCCAAAGTGCTGGGATTACAGGCATGAGCCACTGCACCGGGTTGAGACAGGGCTTTACCATGTTGATCAGGCTGGTTTCGAACTTCTGACCTCATCTGACCTCAAGCGATCTGCCCACCTTGGTCTCCCAAAGTGCTGGGATTACAGGCATGAGCCACCACACCCGGCCAGCAGTGTGTTCTTCATACTCAGTTTCACACATAGGTGTTCTGGGTCAGATATTGATTTGTTATCATTATTGAAATGATAACTTTTCCCAGTTTTTATCAGAGATGATTCAATGAAAACTAGATGAAAAACTCTAGTATATGTGTGACAAGATTCTTCAAAGGTGAGGAATGAAGAAAATGGAATGTCTCTGCTTATATTTAGGAGTAGGAGGAAGTTGCCTTTCCTTCCTTTCCCTCTCAAAAGGAGCCACAAAAATCTATTCTTCTTCAAGATGTGTTGAAAAGGATCCTAGATTCTCTAACCATTTGGAATGTGAATGCATTTTTCTAAAGGCCAGATACACCCCTCTGTTTTTGAATTTTAATACCTAGGGATATCTCCAAGATCCTGGGCACATTTTCCCTTGAAATAGAAACACATACTTTGGGAGCTAGGTAAATCTCTCTGGAGTTCTTTTAGTATCCAAGCAAGTGAATGTTAACCTCTTAAGGCTTGCTTTTAGCCCAGGGACCAATGTTTTTAGTGAAATTTATTCAGAAAGCTCCAACTCTTCAAGAACACAAAATATTTTCTATACACTGACATCTGGCTATAATCTCTCAAGATGCAGTCACCCAGGTAAAGTGTGTTTTGAGAAAGCATAGTTGAATATGGGGGTGTCAACTAAAAACCAAAGTGTTGGAGTTGAAGGCCTTTGGAGGTAATTGGACCAAAATCAGAATCTCTGCAGAGTAGAGAGGTATCTGTGTAACTTTATAAAGGTAGTTCAAATAATTAATGTCAATGAGAAGAAACTACATGATTGGAGTGTAGTAAAAATAATTCTAATAACATAATATTATAAAGCTTATACCTCAACACACTCTTTAAAATTATTTCTAACAGATGAAAAATCTTAAATAAAAACATCAGTAAATCAAATCTGGTGCTACATTAAAAAGATGATGAATGCTTACTTAGAATGTTTTATTCCAGTAATGAAAAAAAGACAGTTTAAAATTATTAAATCTACATAATAGAGCACAACAATAATTCAGAGTTGAAAATAACTTCCATTACCACTAGGAACCAATATATTAGTTTAATGAACCAATTATAAAGACTCAGTAATGGAGAACTAAATATGACTTTGGTACCAAAATAGAAAGGCAGATCTGTGGGATCAATTAGAAACCTCAGAAATGAATGTGTATGTGTGTGGGTGTGGGTGCATGTGTATGTTCATATGCATTTAGTATAGATATACAGCTAGTTTCTACTTGGTGAAGAAAAGCTACAGCAGTTAATACATAAATTAGGGCAATTAACTACCTCTGAGGAAAATAAAGTGAAAGTATTATAGTAGATTCTATGTAACAAGGTTGCAAATGGATTAAATAATTATATATCAAATAATTTAAATTCTTAAAAAACAAGAATAAACCATGGGTTAACATTTATCTTGGCTGATGACTTTTCCAAATAAGATATCAAAGATCAAAGATGAAAAACAAAACAAAGCATTATTAGCATAGGCCAAGAACAGGCTGAGAAGAACATTTGTGATATACGTGACAAGAGAATATCAAATGCCCATAATATTTATACTGCACAGACATGTGAAAGAGAAAAACTGAAACACAGTATAAGAAAATTGAGAAAGAGCATGAACAAACTTTTCAGAAGTAGAGATATTCACTTTCTGTATAGAGTATATGTAAATAAGAGTTAAATATGCTTCTCCTCTAATGTAATAATATTAGTGCTACTACATTTACATTAGAGGAATAGCATCATCATCACCATCATCATCACTGTTAAAATTACCCACCTTTGCAATTGTTTGGAAAGCAGAGACTTTCCTTACTGTTTATGAGAAGGGAAATAGAAATAAATATTCTACAGGGTAATTTCCAAATATATATCAAAAGCTCGGGAAATGGACATTCTTTAGAAGTATTCTTTGTACATTACCAAAGATTTCAAAAAAAGGTGTAAGCTAAATATCTGTCAATAACTTATATTAAAATTGTATGTGTATACATACATACACACACACACACACACACACACACACACACACAGTGCAATACCATGAAGCCATTAATAATTCCATGTTTGAGAACAGTTATCTTCATAAAAAAAGAGTAAAAATAAAAACTGGTTAAAAGTAATGGATATATTTTTAAATGGAAAATAAGAATATATTTTAAAAAAAGAGCAAAATGTAATTATTTGTGGCTGGGAGATTAATGGTTATTTCATTTTTCTTCTCTTTCTTCCAGGCCTTCAATATCCAGGCCTCAAACTTTTCTCCCCTCCTTCCTTCCCTCCCTTCCTCCCTCCCTCCCTCCCTCCCTCCCTCCCTCCCTCCCTCCTTCCTTCCTTCCTTCCTTCCTTCCTTCCTTCCTTCCCCCCCTTCCTCCCTCTTTCATTCTCTTTCTTTTCTTTTTTGTTCTATTTTATACATCAAATATTTTTTCAATAAATGTAATTTTTTCAGTTAAACAGTTTTTAATATCAAATCATCTTTAAAATATGATTGAGAAAGATAAGATGGGGCATTTGAAAGAGAATAATACATTTTTATACGAGCTTCTTCCTGTAGCAGTAATCATGTATTTAAAGGCCTTTGAACCTGAGCTAAAAATACTTTAAAAAGCCTATAGTTACTACATTTTATTCATTTAGTGTTTAGGTTTATTCATAGTGGAAAAAAATGTTATTTGTGAACTGAACTGAAGGTATGTGATACACTGTAGTAGATAAGGTAAGAAGAATCCATCTCATAGGTTTTGATGTTTAAAGGAGAAAATCAGGTTTTTAAAAATAGATAGATGCCACAACCTGTATATATACACATACATGCATATATAGAGATGGATATTTGTGTATCTATATATTTGCTCAGACACCCACACACACATACATAGCATTCATGACTTCATTGAGTTAGTATCTTACAGAAGCACTTGAAGAGATGCACTAGGAATTACACATAGGTAAGCAGCACTGTATTTGTATTAATCTAATGTACAAATTTAATTGCTATTTAATGTTTGTAGCGCAAAAGCCTTAGGCTTCCAATTACTTAATCTATCTCCAGAACTTAACTCGGTAAATGACCATACTAGGAAAATTTAGAAAAATAAATTTCAGTGTTTGCAGACAAGGACAGAGTTTACAGAAATACATATATTTTTAAAAATCTAATGTTTAACACTAAAAAATATATGTGAGAGAATATTATTCTCTGCTTTCACAATCTCATCCCTTGTCTATTTTCATTATTCATATTCCCTTACTTGCTTCTCTGTTTCTCTTTGTAAATCAGCACTGCAAAAGAGTATTTCTGAATTATTTCACTTTTTTTTTGAAAAAATGGAATCATATTAATTTATGAGATTGAATTAAAATATTTTTACATAATAAATCCAACTGTAAAATAACTTCACCTTCATCATTATTAGTGAACTTTAATCATTTGTTAGTAATATTTATCTTATTATATAATATTATATACATTATATATTATAGTATAACAGTATACTATTATATGCACATCAAATATTTATATCTCACATACTCTTTACTCTCTTGAGTGCAATTTCTGAGTAGAACATTAAGATATGGTCAGCAATTCTATAATCCCTAATATTATACCATGAAGCACATATACACTGACATTCCCAAACACCTATCTGACATACTGACCATGCACGCAAAAAATTGAAGCTGTTTTCCTCATTTTAGGATGACCTTCACATCTTTGATGTGCACAAAGTCCTTAAAAAGATAAGTTGCTGCATCAACAGCTTGTTCTTCAAATATAGGCTTAAAATAAATTTATTCTATTGTTATATATAGGTGGAACATTATAGGAAGTCACGGAATGGTATCTCCTATCATAGCCTTGAGGGCACACAATAAAAGAGTTTATTCATCTTTTTCTACAGTCACCCTTGAGATGATGTCAGGGTATAATTCAGTTAAAAAATGTAGTTTAAATTCACATTTGCTTGTCATAATTTCAACTGTTGAGACACTACTTCTCAGACTTTTCCACTGATATATCATTATTAATGAAACAGAGAAGTCCTGAGAATGTGTGCTATTGGCTAAAGAAAGATCTTCATATACAAAATGCATTTGCAGGAATTTTTGCATTCAATGCTATAGAAATCTGGCATATGCTTTGAGCAAACCACTATAAATGCTATTTATCACAGTTTTGGAGATATTTTGAAGGTATATTTTCTGACAATAACCTGGCAACCACGTGCCACACTTTACTTTCTCTGCTCCCCAAATCAAACACACACAGTAAGAAAAACCAGGAACACCTGTATCCACTGTTGTATAAAAAAGGAAATATTCTGATTTTGCAGATGAGGACTATAATGGTAAAGGCATTATGTCTCTTTAAAATACTAACGTGTCTAACAAGTGATGATTCTAGGGGGAAATATGTCCTCTGCAATTCCAGCCACTCATTTTTCCCACAACACAAACACAAACAAAATTCCACAAGAGTGATCTAAGGAGAATGAATAAATGAGAGCATTTGAGCTGGAACTCAAAATACCAATAGAATCACAACTATATTTCACAGAAAAGAGGAGGCAAAACATGTCAGGCAGAAGCAAAATACATCAATGCCATTGAATGAAATATTGAAAATAATGTCCAAATGCTCTCACACCCAATTTTTTCTTGAGCAAATGGAGGAAACTAGAACTCTGCTTCTATTTTGACCTATATATGCAGCACCAAGAGTGGTATTCTAGGAGTTATGCAGATCACAGTGTATTCCAAAATACTAACTTTATTCGAAGATCTGGAGATGTGCATGATTACAGGCATGAGCCACTGTGCCCGGCCGCATTTGTGTATTCATGTATCTAAAGTGTATTTATTTATCATTTAATATATGCTGATATGGTTTGGCTCTGTGTCCTCACCCAAATCTCGTCTCAAATTGTAATCCCCACATGTCGAGGGAGGGATCTGGTAAGAGGTTGATAGGATTCTGGGGCAATTTTCCCCATGCTGTTCTCATGATGGTGAGTGAGTTCTCACAAGATCTGTTGGTTTAAAAGTGTTTGGCGGTTCCTCACCTGCTCTCTCTCTTGCCACCTTGTGAAGAAGGTGCTGGCTTCTCCTTCACCTTCCATCATGATTTAAGTTTCCTGAGGCCTCCACAGCTATGTGGAACTTCGAGTCAATTAAACCTCTTTTGTTTATAAATTATCCTGTCTCAGGTAATATCTTTATAGCAATGTGAGAACAAACTAATACACATGCCAAGCATGGCACTACATGTTTGGGGGTCCAAGAGTGAAGAAAACTAAGTCATTCTCTTCACTGAGCTTTTACTCATGTGTATGTTTGTGTCTACGTGTGTATATTTGTTCCTGCACACAAACATCGTCCCTATTGGAGTTGGGAGGAGAACATACAAATAAGTAATTTTGAGTTAGAAAGGGAAGAATGCTTTATTTTTATTTACTAGGTCTCAATATGAAAAGTCTGAAAAAAATTGAGCAAGTGTATGACATGATAATTTATATACCATAGAAAGGTAGTTCTACAACAATCCATAATATAGTCAAAAATAGAGAGAATAAAAAGCAAAAGGTAAGTTAAAGCTTAGTCAACTGATTGTGAACTATTATAGAAGCACAAAGAAGTGAAAAGGAGAAGATTTCAGATTGAAGGGGAAAGCGTATCATGTCAAGTAGCAGAGCTGCCAAAAGCCAGAGGGGAAATTTGATGTTATTTTGCCAGAATCTAGACATCAAGAGTAGTGTAGATAAGGAAATTAACTTAGTTTGCTATTAGCTACTTTACTTTTGACTAGATCCTGGGTGGACTGATGTGTTCCTGCATTCCCTGACAGATTTATACTCATGGAAACTAAGGCAGAAAAAAAATCCTCAAGAAAGTCAAATAGGTCATGTATTTCTGAAAGACCGAGTCAGATATATATTATGGCTGCTTAAAAGTTATACTATTACCAATGACCTCTAAAGGAGAACTTTTAATAGAATAATAAAATATGCTCTGTAAAACAAAAACTTTTTTTCTACTTCCCAATCTTGTGAGTATTCCATCACTCTTCTAACCATCGTTGATTTTGGGACGTAGTAGGAATGACTGTTTAATGAACGGAGTAATGATCCAACAGGAAAGGGTCAAGAATTCAATTAGATATAAAAAAGAAAGAGAAATGATATAGTATAGAATTTCTAGCATAAGACAGTAAATAAAGTTATTATTAACTAAAAAGCATAAATAAGTCTAGAATTATAATTAAGTCTTAGTTATAAGTAGATGAATCTAGACTTAGTTATAAGTAACTAAATAAGTAACCTATTTATAAGTAAGTCTAGACTTATCTACATTTATAGGTTATCTTGAGTTGAGGAAAGGTTTTGGGGACTAGGAAAACTTTACTGTAAACACAGTCAATTGGAGAAGACCAATTGGTTAAGAAAGACCAATTGGAAAGGAATTTGGGAGTGATCAAATATGAAAGAAAGAATCAAAGAGGCAAAGGATGCAAGTGGAGATCATCTTAAGAAATTGAAAACTCATTTTTATTTCCAGTGTTACACTGAGTATAAAGGAGTGAATAAGAAACCCAAACTTTCCAAAAGCTTTAGATATTTTTAACATTATTAAGTTTTTAGTCAAGCAGCAGACATAGTTTCAAGGTAATCAGGCCAATCAAACCTCAGAGCCATGTATCCAGGGAAATCAGTAAATTTCTCTTAAGGGAAATTTTTAATGACATGACCAATAGCCATCTGATAGACTCCATTTGTTTCTATTGCTTCTGCACTGTTGGAAAAGGTGACTTTGAGATTGCTTCCAGCTCTACACTTTATGATTCAATTATTCATTTAAACCATCAGAACTAACCATAGAATAATAATTCAAACAAATCATAAAATTTTGCTCCCTAGGTTGTAATCAATTTATGTGGGGTCTAATGTTTCAAACAGCTTTTGTTACAAATATGAACATACACATTATGAAACTAGATACTGCTCATACTTTATTTGAACCCAAATATTAGCATTGTAAAATTCTTATTTTGTGAGACATGTGATTTCTCATCATTTGCTTGCCCTCTCAGAGCTCTCAAATTAGTATACATCATTTATATTTCTAGTGTACGCTAAAATGTTAGAAATGAAATTATTATATAGCACATTATTTGACATAGATATTTCAATTTCATGCAATACTTGTTGCATCTAGTGCTTGTTATTTAACAGCTTTTTAATTTAAATGGGTATGTAATGATTTTTGAAAGTATATAGAAGCTGCATTCATTTCTTAGCTATTGGATCTATGTCATAGATTAATTTTGCTAGTGATTTTAAAGACTGAAACAGTAATTACTTGTATCTTCTTATGGTACCTTTTAAAATCACTAATGGAAAAAGTCAATGTTAAAAGAGTTATTCTCTAATTCCTTTAGGTCAATCAATACAGCTAAGTACAAATGCAAGGCAGTGCACAATTTATCATATTTTTAACAAAAGTCTACAATAACATTCTCTTTAATAATTTCAATATAGATTTGAAAGAAAAAGAATCTGATAATTTTCAGCATATTTTACATACATATTCAAAAATTCATGTATTTTACGGTTAGCAAAGTATCCTGAAGTGCCAAATTGACAAGAATGTTTTATTTTTTTCCAGTTTATTCAAATATATAGGTGCCCAAAACCTATATTACACAGACAGGTTATACAGCATCATATTTCATGTTGGAGACAGATATAAGTGATATAATAAAATGGCACAACCTAAGTTCTTGTTTCAAATTGACATTTTCCCTGTCTGATGATTGAATATACTGTCTAGATTTGATGATTATTGATATCTATCTATTTTTTTTTGCTTCTGCTAGTCAGATTTCAACTCTGGGACACTCAGGATTCATCTCTTACTTGTGTAAATCCCTAGACCTTACCTTGCCTCATATCTATTTTTTTCCTTTGAGACGGAGTTTCTTTCTTGTTGCCCAGGCTAGAGTGCAATGGCATGATCTCAGCTCACTGCAACCTCCACCTCCCGGGTTTAAATGATTCTCCTGCTTCAGCTTCCCGAGCAGCTGGGATTACAGGCATGCACCAACATGCCTGGCTAATTTTTCATATTTTTAGTAAAGACAGGGTTCTCCATATTGGTCAGGCTGGTCTCGAACTCCCAACCTCAGGTGATCCTCCCACCTTGGACTCCCAAAGTGCTGGGATTACAGGCCTGAGCAACCACACTTGGCCAACCTTGCCTCATTTTTAACTTACAATTCTGATATCTGAAATTTTGTCTCTATTGAATTCAGTTTCATGATCTGAATATGTGGCATGACCCCAAGCCAGCATTACTTGCACACCAGGTGAATATCAGTCTCAAATAACTGTGATCACCTTTGTTTCACTAGCAGCTTTTGACTCACTAATCAAACCAACATTGGTTCCTATAGATAAGGTTTGTAAAAAATATTTTTATGATAACAATAACACATAATGTTAAAAAATCAAACACTACGAAATGATACAAATTAAAAAATAAAATACAGTCCACTATCCTATCGAACACCCCTGAAGTGACAACTCTTCTGAAGGTTAAACCCATAACCCTAACTAATATTAAAAGTAATATATTTTCCAACTTAATCAATTTTAGGAAATATCTATGGACTCTGCTTTAAAAGAAGAAGATGACCTTATCTTCCATCCATAGTTTTTAGTAGATATTCTGATAGTGGGGGCCACTGTAATACAGAAAATCTGGATAACTAAGAAAACAATATATATATATATATATTTTTTATACTTTAAGTTATAGGGTACATGTGCATAACGTGCAGGTTTGTTACATATGTATACTTATGCCATGTTGGTGTGCTGCACCCATGAACTCGTCAGCACCCATCAATTCATCATTTATATCATGTATAACTCCCCAATGCAATCCCTCCCTCCTCCCCCCTCCCCATGATAGGCCCCAGTGTGTGATGTTACCCTTCCCCAGTCCAAGTGATCTCATTGTTCAGTTCCCACCTATGAGTGAGAACATGCGGTGTTTGGTCTTCTGTTCTTGTGATAGTTTGCTAAGAATGATGGTTTCCAGCTGCATCCATGTCCCTACAAAGGATGCAAACTCATCCTTTTTGATGGCTGCATAGTATTCCATGGTGTATATATGCCACATTTTCTTAATCCAGTCTGTCACAGATGGACATTTGGGTTGATTCCAAGTCTTTGCTATTGTGAATAGTGCCGCAGTAAACATACGTGTGCATGTGTCTTTGTAGTAGAGTAGTTTATAATCCTTTGGGTATATACCCAGTAGTGGGATGGCTGGGTCATATGGTACATCTCGTTCTAGATCCTTGAGGAATTGCCATACTGTTTTCCATAATGGTTGAACTAGTTTACAATCCCACCAACAGTGTAAAAGTGTTCCTATTTCTCCACATCCTCTCCAACACCTATTGTTTCCTGACTTCTTAATGATTGCCATTCTGACTGGTGTGAGATGGTATCTCATTGTGGTTTTGATTTCCATTTCTCTGATGGCGAGTGATGATGAGCATTTTTTCATGTGTCTGTTGGCTGTATGGATGTCTTCTTTTGAGAAATGTCTGTTCATATCCTTTGCCCACTTTTTGATGGGGTTGTTTGTTTTTTTCTTGTATATTTGTTTGAGTTCTTTGTAGATTCTGGATATTAGCCCTTTGTCAGATGAGTAGGTTGCAAAAATTTTCTCCCATTCTGTAGGTTTCCTGTTCACTCTGATGGTAGTTTCTTTTGCTGTGCAGAAGCTCTTTAGTTTAATGAGATCCCATTTGTCAATTTTGGCTTTTGTTGC
Organism: Trachypithecus francoisi; assembly: GCF_009764315.1. Taxonomy (NCBI): domain Eukaryota; kingdom Metazoa; phylum Chordata; class Mammalia; order Primates; family Cercopithecidae; genus Trachypithecus; species Trachypithecus francoisi. The sequence goes on along the minus strand of NW_022681454.1, from coordinate 74,648,600 downwards.
CATTGCTTTTGGTGTTTTAGACATGAAGTCCTTCCCCATGCCTATGTCCTGAATGGTACTAACTAGATTTTCTTCTAGGATTTTTATGGTATTAGGTCTAACATTTAAGTCTCTAATCCATCTTGAATTAATCTTTTTTTTTTTTTTTTTTTTTTTTTTTTTTTTTTTTTTTTTTGAGGCGGAGTCTCGCTTTGTCTCCCGGACTGGAGTGCAGTGGCCGATCTCAGCTCACTGCAAGCTCCGCCTCCCGGTTTACGCCATTCTCCTGCCTCAGCCTCCCGAGTAGCTGGGACTACAGGCGCCCGCCGCCTCGCCCGCTAGTTTTTGTATTTTTAGTAGAGACGGGGTTTCACCGTGTTCGCCAGGATGGTCTCGATCTCCTGACCTCGTGATCCGCCCGTCTCAGCCTCCCAAAGTGCTGGGATTACAGGCTTGAGCCACCGCGCCCGGCCGTCTTGAATTAATCTTCATATAAGGGGTAAGGAAAGGATCCAGTTTCAGCTTTCTACTTATGGCTAGCCAATTTTCCCAGCACCCTTTATTAAATAGGGAATCCTTTCCCCATTTCTTGTTTCTCTCAGGTTTATCAAAGATCAGATGGCTGTAGATGTGTGGCATTATTTCTGAGGACTCTGTTCTGTTCCATTGGTCTATATCTCTGTTGTGGTACCAGTACCATGCTGTTTTGGTTACTGTGGCCTTGTAGTATAGTTTGAAGTCAGGTAGCGTGACGCCTCCAGCTTTGTCCTTTTGACTTAGGATTGTCTTGGCAATGCGGGCTCTTTTTTGGTTCCATATGAACTTTAAAGCAGTTTTTTCCAATTCTGTGAAGAAAGTCATTGGTAGCTTGATGGGGATGGCATTGAATCTATAAATAACCTTGGGCAGTATGGCCATTTTCACGATATTGATTCTTCCTATCCATGAGCATGGTATGTTCTTCCATTTGTTTGTGTCCTCTTTGATTTCACTGAGCAGTGGTTTGTAGTTCTCCTTGAAGAGGTCCTTTACATCCCTTGTAAGTTGGATTCCTAGGTATTTAATTCTCTTTGAAGCAATTGTGAATGGAAGTTCATTCCTGATTTGGCTCTCTGCTTCTCTGTTAGTGGTGTATAAGAATGCTTGTGATTTTTGCACATTAATTTTGTATCCTGAGACTTTGCTGAAGTTGCTTATCAGCTTAAGGAGATTTTGGGCTGAGACGATGGGGTTTTCTAAATATACCACATTGTCATCTGCAAACAGGGACAATTTGACTTCTTCTTTTCCTAACTGGATACCCTTGATTTCTTTCTCTTGCCTGATTGCCCTAGCCAGAACTTCCAACACTATGTTGAATAGGAGTGGTGCGAGAGGGCATCCCTGTCTTGTGCCATTTTTCAAAGGGAATTTTTCCAGTTTTTGCCCATTCAGTATGATATTAGCTGTGGGTTTGTCATAAATAGCTCTTATGATTTTGAGGTACGTTCCATCAATACCGAATTTATTGAGCGTTTTTAGCATAAAAGGCTGTTGAATTTTGTCAAAAGCCTTTTCTGCATCTATTGAGATAATCATGTGGTTCTTGTCTTTGGTTCTGTTTATATGCTGGATTACGTTTATTGATTTGCGAATGTTGAACCAGCCTTGCATCCCAGGGATGAAGCCCACTTGATCATGGTGGATAAGCTTTTTGATGTGCTGCTGAATCCGGTTTGCCAGTATTTTATTGAGAATTTTTGCATCGATGTTCATCAGGGATATTGGTCTAAAATTCTCTTTTTTTGTTGTGTCTCTGCCAGGCTTTGGTATCAGGATGATGTTGGCCTCATCAAATGAGTTAGGGAGGATTCCCTCTTTTTCTATTGATTGGAATAATTTCAGAAGGAATGGTACCAGCTCATCCTTGTACCTCTGGTAGAATTCAGCTGTGAATCCATCTGGTCCTGGACTTTTTTTGGTGGGTAGGCTATTAATTGTTGCCTCAATTTCAGAGCCTGCTATTGGTCTATTCAGGGATTCAACTTCTTCCTGGTTTAGTCTTGGGAGAGTGTAAGTGTCCAGGAAATTATCCATTTCTTCTAGATTTTCTAGTTGATTTGCATAGAGGCATTTATAGTGTTCTCTGATGGTAGTTTGTATTTCTGTGGGGTCGGTGGTGATATCCCCTTTATCATTTTTTATTGCCTCTATTTGATTCCTCTCTCTTTTCTTCTTTATTAGTCTAGCTAGCGGTCTGTCAATTTTGTTGATCTTTTCAAAAAACCAACTCCTGGATTCACTGATTTTTTGGAGGGTTTTTTTTTTGTCTCTATCTCCTTCAGTTCTGCTCTGATCTTAGTTATTTCTTGCCTTCTGCTAGCTTTTGAATGTGTTTGCTCTTGCCTCTCTAGTTCTTTTAACTGTGATGTTAGAGTGTCCATTTGAGATCTTTCTTGCTTTCTCTTGTGGGCATTTAGTGCTATAAATTTCCCTCTACACACTGCTTTAAATGTGTCCCAGAGATTCTGGTATGTTGTATCTTTGTTCTCATTGGTTTCAAAGAACATCTTTATTTCTGCTTTCATTTCGTTATGTACCCAGTAGTCATTCAGGAGCAGGTTGTTCAGTTTCCATGTAGTTGAGTGGTTTTGATTGAGTTTCTTAGTCCTGAGTTCTAGTTTGATTGCAGTGTGGTCTGAGAGACAGTTTGTTATAATTTCTGTTCTTTTACATTTGCTGAGGAGTGCTTTACTTCCAATTATGTAGTCAATTTTGGAATAAGTGCGATGTGGTGCTGAGAAGAATGTATATGCTGTTGATTTGGGGTGGAGAGTTCTATAGATGTCTATTAGGTCCGCTTGGTGCAGAGATGAGTTCAATTCCTGGATATCCTTGTTAACTTTCTGTCTCGTTGATCTGTCTAATGTTGACAGTGGAGTGTTGAAGTCTCCCATTATTATTGTATGGGAGTCTAAGTCTCTTTGTAGGTCTCTAAGGACTTGCTTTATGAATCTGGGTGCTCCTGTATTGGGTGCATATATATTTAGGAGAGTTAGAGCTTCCTGTTGAATTGATCCCTTTACCATTATGTAATGGCCTTCTTTGTCTCTTTTGATCTTTGATGGTTTAAAGTCTATTTTATCAGAGACTAGGATTGCAACCCCTGCTTTTTTTTTGTTCTCCATTTGCTTGGTAGATCTTCCTCCATCCCTTTATTTTGAGCCTATGTATGTCTCTGCATGTGAGATGGGTCTCCTGAATACAGCAGACTGATGGGTCTTGACTCTTTATCCAGTTTGCCAGTCTGTGTCTTTTCATTGGAGCATTTAGTCCATTGACATTTAAGGTTAATATTGTTATGTGTGAACTTGATCCTGTCATTATGATATTAACTGGTTATTTTGCTCGTTAGTTGATGCAGTTTCTTCCTAGCCTCGATGGTCTTTACATTTTGGCATGTTTTTGCAATGGCTGGTACCGGTTGTTCCTTTCCATGTTTAGTGCTTCCTTCAGGGTCTCTTGTAAGGCAGGCCTGGTGGTGACAAAATCTCGAAGCATTTGCTTATCTGTAAGGATTTTCTTTCTCCTTCACTGATGAAACTTAGTTTGGCTGGATATGAATTCTGGGTTGAAAATTCTTTTCTTTAAGAACGTTGAATATTGGCCCCCACTCTCTTCTGGCTTGGAGAGTTTCTGCCGAGAGATCTGCTGTTAGTCTGATGGGCTTCCCTTTGTGAGTAACCCGACCTTTCTCTCTGGCTGCCCTTAAGATTTTTTCCTTCATTTCAACTTTGGTGAATCTGGCAATTATGTGTCTTGGAGTTGCTCTTCTGGAGGAGTATCTTTGTGGCGTGCTCTGTATTTCCTGAATTTGAATGTTGGCCTGCCCTACTAGGTGGGGAAGTTCTCCCGGATGATATCCTGAAGAGTGTTTTCCAACTTGGTTCCATTTTCCCCTCACTTTCAGGCACCCCAATCAGACGTAGATTTGTCTTTTTTACATAATCCCATACTTCTTGCAGGATTTGTTCATTTCTTTTTCTTCTTGTTTCTTTTGGTTTCTCTTCTCACTTCATTTCATTCATTTGATCCTCAATCGCTGATACTCTTTCTTCCAGTTGATCGAGTCGGTTACTGAAGCTTGTGCATTTGTCACGTATTTCTCGTGTCATGGTTTTCATCTCTGTCATTTCGTTTATGATCTTCTCTGCATTAATTAGTCTAGCTGTCAATTCTTCCACTCTTTTTTCAAGATTTTTAGTTTCTTTGCGCTGGGTACGTAATTCCTCCTTTAGCTCTGAGAAGTTTGATGGACTGAAGCCTTCTTCTCTCATCTCGTCAAAGTCATTCTCTGACCAGCTTTGATCCGTTGCTGGCGATGGGCTGCGCTCCTTTGCAGGGGGAGATGCGCTCTTATTTTTTGAATTTCCAGCTTTTCTGCCCTGCTTCTTCCCCATCTTTGTGGTTTTATCTGTCTCTGGTCTTTGATGATGGTGACGTACTGATGGGGTTTTGGTATAGGTGTCCTTCCTGTTTGATAGTTTTCCGTCTGACAGTCAGAAGGACTGTCTCTGGTCTGTTGGAGATTGCTTGAGGTCCACTCCAGACCCTGTTTGCCTGGGTATCAGCAGCAGAGGTTGCCGAAGATAGAATATTGCTGAACAGCGAGTGTACCTGTCTGATTCTTCCTTTGGAAGTTTCCTCTTAGGGGTGACTCCACCCTGTGAGGTGTGGGGTGTCAGACTGCCCCTAGTGGGTAATGTCTCCCAGCTAGGCTACTCAGGGGTCAGGGACCCACCTGAGCAGGCAGTCTGTCCGTTCTCAGATCTCAACCTCCGCGTTGGGAGATCCACGGCTCTCCCCAAAGCTGTCAGACAGAGTCGTTCGTGTCTGCCCCGGCCCCCGCTGCTTTCCCTATTGGACTTCAGCTGTGGGCTCTCCCCAGAGGTGGAGTCTACAGAGACAGGCAGGCTTCCTTGAGCTGCTGTGAGCTCCACCCAGTTCGAGCTTCCCAGCGGCTTTGTTTACCTACTTAAGCCTCAGCAATGGCGGGCGCCCCTCCCCCAGCCTCGCTGCTGCCTTGCGGATAGATCACGGCAGACTGCTGAGTTAGCAGTGAGGGAGGCTCCGTGGGCGTGGGACCCTCCCGGCCAGGTGTGGGATATATTCTCCTGGTGTGCCTGTTTCCTTAAAGCGCAGTATTGGGGTGGGAGTTACTCGATTTTCCAGGTGTTGTGTGTCTCAGTTCCCCTGGCTAGGAAAACGGATTTCCTTCCCCCTTGCGCTTCCAGGTGAGGCGATGCCTCGCCCTGCTTCAGCTTTCGCTGGTCAGGCTGCAGCAGCTGACCACCACCGATTATCCGGCACTCCCTAGAGAGATGACCCCAGTACCTCAGTTGAAAATGCAGAAATCACCGGTCTTCTGTGTCGCTCGCGCTGGGAGTTGGAGACTGGAGCTGTTCCTATTCGGCCATCTTGCTCCCGAAAATATTTTAAATAGAACTTGAGATTCTACATATTAAGGAACATATCCAGTACTCAATAATGAAAAGAGTGCACTGCTTAAGATATAGAAAGTAGTAGGAGAATAAATTTCCCTTTCTAGCTGGAACAAAACATAAAATCTACAAAATTATGTATATCTTAATGCCCCAGAGGGCTGAATTCATTATGTAATCTAATTAAAAAACTACAAGAAGAGACAAACTTTTTTCTAGGAGTGATAAAACCCATGCTGCAACACGTTTGCCAAATCAGTGGAAAAAAGAAGAAACCACCAAAGATAAAAATCACAAGTACTAACCTGACGTTGTAATTAATTCTTAAACCCTGAGAAGTAACTGGGCTTATAGTTTCAAATCCTGTGAACCTCAAAAACAATGAAAGTCTCTATTTACCACTTATTTTATTTATTTTTTTTCATGGACTTTTCTTGAATGACGAGGGGAAATTTGGGGGTAGATAAGTCAGGAAAAACAGAAGAAAAGCAACCTCAGCATTACAGGCACATAAGTCTGTCTTAAGTCTGAGGGTGGAAAATAAAATCTGAGAAAAGCATGTTCATACCTTACACTTTACACTGAAAACCATAAAGCAGCTATAAAGCACAACTGAGGGGGACAGGAATACAAAAAGAACACTCCTCGGAAGAGATGGAGGGGCATAGGGTCCGTTTAAGTGTGGAGGCAAAGTAAGAAAATAGAGAAAAACTCTCTCTGCACTCCAGGCCTTAGACTAAGTACAAGCAAAATTTATCTATTGCTGCTTATAGACTGGGGGACCTAACAGAGACTTACCAATTGAGAGTACAAGTGCATAGAGCCTGCCTACCCTGTGCACAGGGCTCTAACAATTACCGAAGGGATGACCCCAGCACCTTTCTCAAGTTTGAAGGTCAAGCAGACAAATTAGAAGACTGCATGACTGCTGAATGTGACTATAATGAGTTACTATCAAAGTCCAAATCAGCCAAGCAATAATCTAGATTGATTGAATTCTCCTCACGTGAATTGCCTAACAGATGCAAAATCTCCTATTTTCTGAATGTAAAAAATATTTAAGTCACTGCTATTCTTGCACACACAATGTTTGACACTCAATAAAAAATAATGGGATATGCAAAAAAGAAAAAAAAAAGCAAGTACACATGACACATTGGCAATAGGCAAATGGTAACTAAAACCAAAGACAGACATTTTGTTCCAAATATTTCAGTATCACACGGGGTCATAAAACCAGTGATGATAAATATGCTAAAACATTTAAGCAAAAACTAAACAATGTGCCTGAAGAGTTAAAGAATTTTAGCAGAGAGATTTATACTATATTTAAAAATTCCAAATTGAAATTATAGAAATGAAAAACATGACATTAAAGATTCATAATTATTTTAGCAAGCTTAATAACAGAATGAATATACAGAATAATCATTTTATTTGATAGCAGGTCAACAGAAATTATTCAAACAGAAATATTAAGATTGTTTTTAAGTAACAAAAAAAGAATAGAGTATTTAAAAACAGTTTGACAACATTAAACTACCTAACATGTGCATAATGGAGTCCAAAAAGAAAATACTAAAAGAATGACAATAAAATATTCAAATTGAGAAGTTTTTAAGATAAAAAAAAAGTCCTATATATCAAAAAAAAAAAAAATCAGAAGATACTAAAGAGAATTAATAAAAGAAAAACAAAGCTTGGCAGTCATAGTCAAATGGCATTGGGTGAAAATTAACAATAAAGAGAAAATCTTAAAGACTATACCAAGAAACAGTAAGAATTACAAATTGCTTTTATGAAAAGCAATGGATACCAGAAGACAATTACTGGCAATTTTTGAGGCTGTCAATCTAGAGTTTTACATTGACAAATATATCCTCCAAAAATAAATGTAAAATTAAGACTTTTTTGACAGCAAAATATTAGAGAATTTATTTTCAACAAATGCAATATATGTGCATTTTAATAAAGATATATATTAACAAATTTTAATGTATAAAAATCTGCTTAAATTTTTGCTCATTTGCTGTGTTTTTATTTAAAAACACAAAGTTACATGAACAAATACAGGACATAATTACTGAAAAAAGATATTTGAAATACAAGTAACTGAAAAATAGTATCACATGGAGAAATTCCACAAGTGAATAAGAAAAAGTCCAACAATACAGCAACCAAAAGGCTTTAGATTTGAAGCACTAAGTATCATCTTATTTATTTATCTTATTTTCTTTTTTCTTGTGGAATTCCCATGGAGAGATTTTATGACCTATATGCTACATTTTAAAACTTTTCTGTAATTTTCTCTTTTTTTTGTTTGAACTATACTCTGGAAAATTTCTTAGTTTTTGTCGTTTTGAACATAAATTTGTTATTTAGGCCTGGATATTTCATTTATTCAGCTTTTAATTTTCTTTTATTTCAGAAACAATGTTCCAATTTCATAAAACCTCTTCTTCTTTTTGATTGCTCATCAGAATCACCTCTTCTATTTAATAGAATCAACAAATTACGTATTTACTACACTTTAAATTTTCCTTAGGACAAATCAACTTTCCCCATAGTCATCAGAGTCACTAATATAGTTGGTTTTCCATAGCTTGATTTCTACTGATAGGAATATCCTTAATATATTTTTTCTCTATTGAATATCCTACTCACATTTTCAATTCTCAGTTTTGTAACTACATTAATAGTGCTTATGTTCTCCAAAATATTCTACCTAAATTTGTATGAATTGTTGAAACCACAGTTCTTCCTGAAAAAGTAGCTTCTATAATTATCACTGTACTTAAATAATATAATTTTCTGATTGCACATTTCATAGAATAGCATTTTCTAAATATTTTAGATTTCATTACTTACCATTTCTCTCATTTTTTAAAGTAAACCATATCACAGTCCAGAGGACATGAGACAATTTTTGACAAATAAAATATTGTTTTTCCCTTTGTAAAATCCATCCTTTTATTTTTGTTATAATATTTACCAACTTAAAAATATTCCATGATAAACATTATTACCTAAAACATTAGCAAAAGCAAGATTAATATTAGTTTTTCATTTATGAAACAATTATTCATTGACCACTTGCTATGTTCAAAGTACCATGGACAAAACTGGGTATAAACGAATGAATAAAAGAGAATACATCCAGTCCTTTGATGTATATGCTCTAATTGGAATACAAACATCAAACAAGAACATAAACAAATGCATACAACTAATTTCTAAGCAAAGATATTAAGAAATTTAAAAAAAACTAACAAAAACAATCTCTAATTCTCACCCACAGTATAACCCACTACTTTTTCATAATGCAGTTAATATTTTGAAAAAATCTGACCATATTAATTATCTCACAATTGTGTTTTTGGTTGTTACTGAAGAACTCCTGAGAATCTTGTTTTTAAAGTTGATAACATGTCTTTGGGTGTTCAAAAATATGTCAAAGTACTTGATTTTTAAGAATAAACATGATTTAATCTATATGGCACAGTACAACATAAAGTTATCCAATAAAAAGAGCTACTGTAATAATTCTATTGGAAACTAAATATAAATACATAGAGAGGTTAAAAGTAAAAGGCCAGGCATGGTGGCTCATGCCTGTAATTCCAGCACTTTGGGAAGCTGAGGTGGGCAGACTGTATGATCCCAGGAATTTGAGACCAGCCTGGGAAACATGGCAAAACGCTGTCTACACAAAAAATACACAAATTAGCCAGATGTGGTGGTGCGCACCTGTAGTCCCAGCTACTGAGGAGGCAGAGGTGTATGGATAACTTGAGCCTGGGAAGCAGAGATTGCTGTGAGCAAGCTCATGCTACTGCACTCCAGCCTAGGCGACAGAATGAGACTCTGTTTTGAAAAAAAAAAAAAAAAAAAGGTAAAAAAAATTAAAAGTTTTAGATATGTATATGTATTAGTCAATTTTCACACTGTTTGACTTACCTGAGACTGCGAAGAAAAAGAAGTTTAATGGATTAACAATTGCATGTGGCTGGGGAGACCTCATGATCGTGGTGGAAGGCAAGGAGGAGCAAGTCATGTCTTACATGGATGGCAGCAGGGAAACAGAGAGAGCTTGTGCGGGGAGATTCCTATTTTTAAAACCATCAGATCTCATGAGACTTATTCACTGTCACGAGAACAGCATGATTCAATTGCCTCTCATCGGGTCCCTCCCACAACATGTGGGAATTCAGGATGAGATTTTGGTGAGGACACAGGCAAACCATATCAGTATAAAAACATACATTAAAACATATAACTAAGCATAAGATAATTGAAGTAATTATTTTAATATCAGAAAAGTAGACTTCAGGAATATTACAAGGATAAAGAACACATTTCATAGCATGAAGAGAAAGATCCATCATAAATATATACTATTTGACATGTCTACAAAACCTTTAACAGAATGTCAAAATACATAAAGTAAAAAGTAACAGAATGAAAAGAAGAAATAGACAAATTCACAAATACAGTTGGAAATTTAAAATCACCTATCTCAGTAACTCCTAGAATAAATAGAAAATTAACATGAATGTAGGAATTTAACAATATTATTAATAAAATCAAATTCTCTAAGCCTTCACTTTAAAATAATAATGCAAACCTAATGTAGAAAGAATGTATGTAGAAACAATGAAAAATGTCAAAAGAGTGAAATACTCTATATAAGAGCAGACATAAATGACATTGAAAATAGATAATAGAGAAAAATCAACAAAACCAAGCAATTTATTTAAGATCAAAATAATTGAGTAACTCCCTGGCTAGACTGATCATTAAGAAAAATAAACAAACTCACAAACTTACCCTTGAAAATTAAACAGGGGACAACAGCACTGACCTTACAGGAATTAAAACATTCATAAGATCAAATTATATACAATTTTATATAAACTAACTTAATACAACTTAGATAAAATGAACACATTGTTTGAAAGCTGTTGTGGTAGGCAGAATGGTTTTCCTAATTTATCTATGCCTTAATTTTTGAAATATGTAAATATGTTATGTTGCTAATGGGACTTTGTGACATAAGTAATAATATTAACCATAAGGGAGAGTGTCCAGATCACTGTGCTTCAATCTAACCACACAAGTCCTTAAAAGCAGAGCATATTCTCATTCTAGGGTTAGGGAAAGATGGCACAAGAGGAGCTCTGAGAGACTGGAAGCATGAGAGGGACTCAGCCTTCTACTGCTGTTGATGGTAGAGGGATGCCACATGAAAAGCATGAGAAGGAATATAACAACCTCTAGGAGCTATGAGCAGTCAACAGTCAATTGACAGCAAGGAAACATGGAACTGAACTTTACAATAGCTTGGAGTTGAATTTAGCCAAAACCCAATTGAACTTCAAGTATATTCATCCTCAGAGACTCTAAAAAGAAAACCTTAATTTTGGCCTTGTGGGATATTAAGCAAATAGACCCAACCGAACCATGCTGAACCGGAACTTCTGACATACTGAGCTGTGAGATTAAAATGTATTACTTGATGCCACTAAATTCATGGCACTTTGTTAAAACAGTAATATAAAACAAACACAGGCACAAATGTCAAAAATGACACAGTAATAGAGAATTTGAGAAGACCTACCACAACTAAATTTAGTTCACAATATAAAACCTTCTCACAATGAAAATGCCATCTTCAGATAGCAATACTGGTAGATTTTCTTAAACTTTTAAGACAAAATAATAATGCAAATAGGAAGCTTTTTAAGAAAGGAAGAGGGGTACCATAATCATTTTATGAGACCATCATTACCCTGTACTAAACTAAACCAAATTGATTACAGTTTTAAAATTCATTATATAATATCTTGCCTGATGATTGATGTGAACATCTTTAACAAAAAATTAACATATTGATTCAAATGATACCTAAAAGTGCAATACACTATGATCAAAATTTGTTACTTAGAAATGCAAGGCTAATATTAACATCTAACAATAAACCAATGCATTTTTCATATTAAAAGAATAAAGAACAACATCTTTATTACTTTTTCAATAGACTCTAAAATCATTTAATAAAATTTAGCACCTATTCACGAGTTTAAAAATCAGTGTACTAGAAAAAGAAAATAACTTTCACAACTTGATATAAACTGTACACTAAAAACCTGTAGCTAATATTGTTATCTAAGATCAGAAAAAGGACAAAAGTTGTCCACTCTTGCTATTTCTATTCAATATTGTACCAGATATTTTTTATTTTAACTTTTATTTTAGGTTTCGAGGTACATGTGGATGTTTGTTACATAGGTAAGCTAGTGTCAAGGGGGTTTGCTCTACAGATTATTTCATTACTTAGGTATTAAGCCCAGTCACCCAGTAGTTATCTTTCCTGCTCCTCTCCCTCCTCCCACACTCCACCCTCAAGAACACCCCAGTGAGTGTTGTTTCTTTCATTGTGTTCTCATCATTTGCCTCCCACTTATAAGTGAGAAAATGTGCCATTTAGTTTTCTGTTCCTGCATTGGTTTACTAAGGATAATACCATCTAGTTCCATCCATATTCCTGTAAAAGACAGGAATTTGTTCTTTTTCATGGCTGCATGGTATCCCATAGTGTATATGTACTATATTTTCTCTATCCAATCTGTCATTGATGGGCTTTGAGGTTGACTCCAAGTTTTTGCTGTTGTGATTAGTGCTGCAATGAACATTTGCATACATGTGTCTTTATTGTAGAATGATTTACATTCTTCTGAGTATTTACATTCCTCTGAGTAATAATGGAATTGCTGGGTCCAATGGTAGTTCTGCTTTTAGCTCATTAAGGAATCACCATACTGCTTTCCACAGTTGTTGAACTAATTTAGACTCTCACTGAGAGTCTAAATTAGTATTCTCCTTTCTCCACAACCTCACCAGCATCTGTTATTTTTTGACTTTTTCACTTTTTCATTTTTGACTATTTTTGACTCACTGTGGTTTTGATTTGCATTTCTCTAATGATCAGTAATATTGAGCCTTTTTTCATATGTTTGCTTACTGCATATATTTCTTCTTTTGAAAAGTCTGTCCATGTCCTTTGTTCACTTCTTAATGGGATTGTCTATTTTTCTCTTACAAGTTTAAGTTCCTTACAGATGCCAGATAGACCTTTGTTGGATGCATAGTTTGTAAAAATTTTCTTCCATTCTGTAAGTTGTCTGTTTACTTTGTTGATAGTTTCTTTTTCTGTGGAGAAATTCCCAATTTTAATTAGATTCCACTTATCAATTTCGCTTTTGTTGCAATTGCTTCTGGTGTCTTTATCATGAAATTTTTGCCCATTTCTATGCGCAGAATGGTATTGTGTAGTTTGTCTTCCAAAATTTTTCTAGTTTGGGCTTTTACATTTAAGTCTTTAGAATTGACTTTTATATAGGTTGTAAGAAGGGGTCCAGCTTCAGTCTTCTGCAAATGGCTAGTCAGTTATCCCAGCACCATTTATTGAACAGGGAGTCTTTTCCCCATTGTTTGTTTCTGTCAGCTTTGTTGAAGAACAGATAGGTGTAGGTGTTTGGACTTATTTTTGTGTTCTCTATTCTATTCCTTTGGTCTATGTGCCTGTTTGTGTATCAGTGCCATGCTGCTTTGGTTACTATTGCCCTGTAGAATATTTTGAAGTCAGGTAATGTGATGTCTCCAGCTTTGATCTTTTTGCTTAGGATTGCCTTGATTATTTGTACTCTTCATTCATTCCATGTGAATTTTCAAAAAGTTTTTGTTTTTTGTTTTTTTTTCTATTTCCATGAAGAACGCCATTGGTAGTTTGATAGAAATAGCATCAAATCTGTATATTGCTTTGGGCAGTATGGCCATTTTAATGGTATTGATTATTTCTATCCATGAGCATAGGATGTTTTCCATTTGTTTATATCTTCTCTGATTTCTTTGAGCTATTTTTGGAATTCTCATTGTAGAGATCTTTCACCCCCCTAGTTCACTGTATTCCTAAAAATGTTATTCTTTTGTGTCAGTTGTGCATTGGATTGCCTTTCTGATTTGGCTCTTGACTTGGCCTTTGCTAGTGTGTAGGAATGCTAGTGATTTTTGTACATTGATTTGTATCCTGAAATTTTGCTGAAGTTCTTTATCAACTGAAGGAGCTTTTGGGCTGAGACCATGGGGTTTTTTAGATAAAGAATCACATTATCTGCAAACAGAGATAGTTGGACTTCCTCTCTTCCTATTTGGATGCCCATTATTTCTTTCTCTCTTGCCTAACTGCTCTGGCTAAGACTTCCAATAATCCTATGTTGAATAGGAGTGATGAGAGAAGTCATCCTCATCTATTTCTGGTTTTCAAGGGGAATGCTTCTCTGTATATCTGGTAGAATTTGGACATTACTTCATCAGATTCTGGGCCTTTTTCTGGTTGATAGGCGACTTATTACTGATTCAATTTCAGAGCTCATTATTGTTCTCTTCAGGAAACCAATTTCTTCCTGGTTCAGTCTTGGGAGAATGTATGTGTTCAGGAATTTGTCATCTCTTCTAGATTTTCCATTTAGTACACATAGAGGTGTTTGTAATAGTTTCTGATAATTATTTTTAATTCTGTGGGGTCAGTGGTAATATTCTCTTTGTTATTTTTTATTGTCTTTATTTAGATCCTCTCTTTTTTCTTCTTTATTATTGTACTTAGTGGCCTATTTTATTACTTAAAAATAAAAATAAAAAAAAGACACTTGGATTCAATGATAATTTCAATGGTTTTCATGTCTTGATGCCCTTCAGTTAAGCTCTAATTTTGGTGGTTTCTTCTCTTCTGCAGATTTGGTGTTGCTTTGTTTTTGCTTCTCTAATTCTTTCAGTTTCGATGTTGAGTTGTTAATCTGAGATGTTTCTAACTTTATGATGTGGGTATTAACTGCCATTAATTTTCTTTTTAACACTGCCTTATCTACGTCCCAGAGATTCCAGTATGCTATCTCTTTGTTCTCATTAGTTTCAAAGAACTTCTTGATTTCTGCATTAATTTTATTATTTACCCCAAAGTCATTCAGGAGCATGTTGTTTAATGTCCACGTAATTGCATGGTTTTGAGTGATTTTCTTAGTCATGATTTCTATTTTTGGTTTGAGAGTGTGTTTGGTATGATTTCAGTTATTTTGCCTTTGCTGAGGATTGTTTTATGCCCAATTATGTGGTCAATTTTAGAATATATGTCATGTGGCAATAAGAAGAATGTATGTCCTGTTGTTTTGAGCTGCAGAGTCCTGTAGAGGTCTATCAGATCCACTTGGTCCAATGTGGAGTTCAGGTCCTGAATTTCTTTGTTAATATTTTGCATCGGTAATCTGTCTAAAACTGTCAATGGGGTGTTGAAGTCTCCCATTATTATTGTGTAAGAGCCTATGTCTCTTTGTAGGTTTCTGAGAGCCTGCTTTATAAATTTATAAATTTGGGTGCTCCTGTGTTGCCTTCATCCCTTTATTTTGAGCCTATGTATGCCATTACACGTGAGATGGGTGTCAACTTTCCACTTTGTGCCTTTTAAGTTGGGGATTTAGCCTATTTACATTCAAGATGAGTATTGGTATATGTGGATTTGATTATTTCATTGTGTTGTTAGCTGGTTATTATGTTGGCTTGCGTTTCTGCTTTATAGTGATACTGGTCTGTGTGTTTAAGTGTGGTTTTGTATTAGCCGGTAGTGGTCTTTCCTTTCTATATTTAGTGCTCTTTTCAAGATCTCTTGTAAGGCAGGTCTGGTAGTAATAAAGTCCCTTAATATCTGCTTATCTGAAAAGGATCTTATTTCTCCTTTGCTTGATAAGCTTAGTTTGGTCAGATATAAGATTCTTTAAGAATGTTGAATATAGGCTCACAATCCCTTCTGGCTTGTAGGATTTCAGCAGAGATGCTCACTCTTAGCTTGATGGGGTTCCCTTTGTAGGCGACCTCTGTTTTCTCTCTAACTTCCTTTTACTTTCTCTCTTTCATTTTGGTCTTAGAAACTCTCATGATTATGTTTCTTTGGGATTATATTCTTGTGTAGATTCTTGTCGGAGTTCTCTGTAGTCCCTAAATTTGTCTGTTGGCCTCTCTAGCAAAGTTGAGGAAGTTTTCATGGACAATATCCTAAGATATGCTTTCCAGGTTTTTGCTGTCTCCTCCTCCCTTTCAGGGATGCCAGTAATTCATAGATTTGATCTCTTTGCCTAATCCCATACTTCTCAGAAGTTTTGTTCGTTCTTTCTTAAAAACTTTTTGTCTGTTTTGAGAAAACCAGTCTTCAAGTTTTGAGATTCTTTCCTCAGCTTGATTTATTCTGTTAATACTTGTGATTGCATTATGAAATTCTTGTACTGTGTTATTCAGTTCCTTGAGACCCTTTAGATTATTTTTTATACAGGCTATTTGTTCCTTCATTTTCTATATTGCTTTGTTGTGGTATTTAGTCTCCTTGGATGGGGATTTACTGTTCTCCTGAATCTCGATGATCTTCGTTCATATCCATACTCTGAATTCTATTTCTATCATTTCAGCCTGGTTAGGAACTCTTGCTGGAGGATGAGTGTAGTCATTTGGAGGACATATGACACTGGCCATTTGAGTTACTAGAGTTCTTGCTTTGGTTCTTTCTCATCTCTGCATGTGGGTGTTCCTTTATCTGCAGTGTTGATTGAGTATAGTGAATAGACTTCTTTTCCGAATGTTTTCACTGGGCTGAAGCTTTGTGTTGGGCTTTAATTTGAAGCTAACTTCTTCTCTGGGTTTAGAGAAGGGTATGGTAGTAAGGTATATTTGGTGTGAGACTTTGGGCTATAATCCAGTAGGTGGCACTTAGGCTCATTGGTGAGTTGGTAGACTCTTGCTCTGTTTTGTAGTTCTCCTATGTTTCCTTATAGTTGCAGCCATGATGCTTCTCAACAATCTGAAATTGTGAGTTCCTGTCCCCTTTAAGTGCTGTCTGTAGATGGCAGCTTGAGACTCCTGGGCTACCTACTGCAGTTCTGCGTTGATCTCATTGTTTATGTTCCTTCCCCAACTTGGAGGCAGCAAAGGAAGGGATTATATCAGAGGTTGTGGCCAAGGGTGTTTGCTTGTCTCCTGGGGTATCCAACCCAGAGAGATACAGGTCACCAATCGTTCAGTGCAATCAGCCCAGGATGGAGGATCTGTGCTGTGGGCCCAAGCCAGGGTTTCCCCTGGGGTGGGTAAGACGTGTGGGAGATAGACTGACCTCCTTTTCTTGGGTCAACTGTAGTTTGTTGGAGGTGTGGATAAGGCACTTAAGGTCTTTGCTCCTTCATTAGTCTGAAGGTAACAAGGGCAGTTCCACCACAGAGACAGTGAAAGAGAGGCTCTCAGTTGCACCTAGATGCTCTGTCCAGAGAGTTGCTACTGACTTGATAGCTATGATTGGGGGGTGGCTGGAGGCATAGGCCTGGAGGACCTGTTTGATGAGGAGATATAAGAATGAGCACCTGCATAACTGTCTGACCAGCATTTTTTTTTTTTTTTTTTTGTAGGCCTGCTGCTATATGCTGGAGACCCTCTCCAGTCTCTAGTCATTTTGGATTTCCCAGCACCTGGAGGTATCACCAGTGAGGGCTACGGAACAGCAAAAATGGCAGCCTCCCTCTGGGAGCTCCATCCCAGGCAGTGCAGAACTGTTTCTGGCCCTAACACACTTGTAAGAGGTGGTTGGAGACCCTAGTTAAGAAATTTCACTCAGAGAGGAAAAATAGGATCAGAGTCCCACTTTAAAAAACAGGCTGGCCATATTTTCATAGAATAGTTGTACTGTGCTGGGTGTCCAGTTCATATCAGACAGTCCAAAGCCTGAAGGCTGGAACAGCTAAGTCACCAAACAGCAAAGATGGTGGTCCACTCCTCCCTCTGGGAGTTCTGTCTCAGAGAGCTATGAAACCTCTGTCAGCTACAGAAAACCATCAGGGGTATCTGGAGACCCCAGTTGGGATACTCTACCCAGTGATGAGAAACGGGATCAGGGACCTGCTTAAAAAACGGTCTGGCCATAACTTTGTAGCTCATCTGTGCTTTGTTGGAGGTCCACATTAGCCCTTGGTTGCCTTAGACTGTCCAAATTCAGAAGGCCAGAATAGCAAAGTCACCAAAACAGCAAAGATAGTGGCCAGCCATTAAGAAGTCAGGAAACAACAGGTGTTGGAGAGAATGTGGAGAAATAGGAACACTTTTACACTGTTGGTGGGATTGTAAACTAGTTCAACCATTATGGAAATTAGTATGGCAATTCCTCAAGGATCTAGAACTAGATGTACCATATGACCCAGCCATCCCACTACTGGGTATATACCCAAAGGATTATAAATTACTCTACTACAAAGACACATGCACACGTATGTTTATTGCAGCACTATTCACAATAGCAAAGACTTGGAATCAACCCAAATGTCCATCTGTGACAGACTGGATTAAGAAAATGTGGCACATATACACCATGGAATACTATGCAGCCATCAAAAAGGATGAGTTTGCGTCCTTTGTAGGGACATGGATGCAGCTGGAAACCATCATTCTTTGCAAACTATCACAAGAAGAGAAAACCAAACACCGCATGTTCTCACTCATAGGTGGGAACTGAACAATGAGATCATTTGGACTGGGGAAGGGGAACATCACACACTGGGGCCTATCATGGGGAGGGGGGAGGGGGGAGGGATTGCATTGGGGAGTTATACATGATATAAACGTTATGCACATGTACCCTAGAACTTAAAGTATAATAAATACATAAATAAAAGAAAAAAGAAGAAAAAAAAAAAAAACTTGATAAAAAAAAATAAAAAAGATAGTGGCCAGCCTCTCTATCTGAGAGCTCCATCTCAGGGAGGTTTTAAAACTCTGTCAGCCAGAGAGCGCTAGTGGGGGTGGCTGGAGACTCCAGTTGGGAGGTCCTGCCCGGTGAGGAGGAATGGAATTGGGGACCTGCTTTACAAAATAGTCTGTCCATATTTTCACAGTGCAGCTATACTGTGCTGGGGGACTACCCCCACCCTCAGTCACCTCAGACTTTCCAAAGCCTGAAGGCCTAAAAGACTAAGTTGCCCAAACAGCACAGGAGGCAAACCACACCTACACTTAAGAGCTCCGTCTCAGGGAGGTGCCACGCTGCTATTGGTGACTGGCTGGAAATCCAAGCCAGTGAATTTTATCCTGTAAGGTGGCATGGAAGTGGGGCCTGCAGACTGTCACTGCTCAGTCTCCTAGATTGAACACATTTCCTAGGAGTATATTTGGGGGTCTAACCACCTGCTTTGCTAGAGTTGCAGCTCCTTTTCAGGGAAACCCAGAAAGCCTGGGTATCTAAGACTCCCTGGTCCCCACGTGTGACTGAGAAATGGCTCTGCCAAGACTTCATGTAGTCCTGTGTTAAACTGAAGGCCATGGTGGAATGGGTTTACAAGGGCATCTCCTGACCCCAAAGATGCAAAGATCCATGGGAGAATCATGGGTTCCCAGGGTCACACATTTACTCACTGCTTCCCTGGGGGAGGAGAGGGTGTGGGAGGTTCTCTTGGCTTTGTGTCACCCCCGGGTGGGCCATTGTCCTGCCTTGCTTTTCTCTGTTCTCTGTGGGTCGAGTTGTTTCCTTGATTAGTCCCAGTGTGAGTACCCGGATGTTTCAGTTGAAGGTACTCTATTTATTTACCCTTTCTGTTCCTGTCTTTGAGAGCCACACACACTAGCTGCTTCTAGTCAGCCATCTTGTCCACCTCTCCTGAGATTTTTAACTAGAAGACATGCAAATTTAAGAAAAAAGAAATAACACTTAACTTAGGAGATGATGTGATCCTGTGTATAGAAATTTTAATAAGTTTACAAAAATCTACTTGAATTAATAAATTTAGGAATGTTGGAGGATAAAAATCCATACAATATTGTCAATTGTGTTTATTTATACTAGCAACCAACTTTAGAAAATTAAATTAAAGGAGCAATACTTCTCATAATAGTACCAATATTAGGATTGAATACTTAACAATAAGTGTAACATAAGGTAATCAAGATGTATACAAACTATTGAAGAAAATTTTTAAAAATACCTAAACAACTTAGATATATATGCTGTTCTCGGACTAGAAAACTCAATATTGTTAGTGTGTTTATTTATTTATTTTGTTATACATTGTACTACAGATTCAATGCAATCTCAAATAAAAGTGTTATAAGCTTTTTCTCCAAAGGAAATTGACAACCTGGTTCTGACATTTATATGAATATGTAGAAGTACTAAAATACACAAAAAAAATTTCTTTGTCTAGACCCCAAGATTATCAACCATAATTAATTAGTGCAATTGAAAGTCATCAGAACAAGAACATCTACTCTTTGAAAGTATCTGTTAACAAAGAAAAGCCACAGATCAAAAAAATTTTTGCAATACACATATCAGGTGAAAGACTTGTATACAGAATATATAAAGAATACTCACAAGACAAAATAAGAAGACAAATTCCATAACAGAAAATAGACAAATGATTTATACAGGCACCTCAGTAAAGAATATATATGAGTGACCAACAAAGACATAAAAATATTAATGAACATCAGAGAAATGCAAATGCAGAAAAGATCAAAGCCCTGCCAACACCTTTATCTTAGCCTAGTTAAAAAAAAAAAAAAAACAGATTCCTGATTCATACAATCATAATACATTTGTGTTGTTTTAAGCCATTATGCTAATTAGTTACAGCTGCACATTAAATCAAATAAAAATACCATCCCCCTAAAATAACTAAGCCTGAAAAAATTGACAATAGAAAGTGTTGATAAAGAGTTGAAGCTATTGGAACTCTCATAATCAATTGGAGTACAAAATGGTACAACTACTTTAGAAATTAGTTTGACAATTCTTACAGTGTTGAATATATGCTTATCTTACGAACCAGCAGTTCCACATCTTGATACTCCAAAGAAATGAAAATATATACCCACACAATAATTCATAGATGGATGTTTATAGCAGTTTTATTTATAATAAGACTAAGTTGAAAATGACCTGTGTCAAATAAGAAGTGAATTGTTAAAAAATTGTGATATATAAAAATAATTATATATATATAATTTTATTGATGCAGACAAAAAAATATAGAGAAATCTCAAAAATATGCTGAGAAGAACCTAGCCACCAAAGAATACATTCTATATAGCTGTATACCTATGAATCTCTAAGGACATGAAATATATTTTTTAGTGATAGAAAGCAAATCATTAGTTACTTGAACCTGGGGTATAGAATAGGGACTGAGTGGAAAGAAATAATGGAAATACACTCTATCCTAAAATTACTTAGACTCACCCAGATATACATATTGTACGCTTAAAAGGTAGATATTTTGCTATGTGTAAATTGTTGTTTCATAATAAAATACTTCTAATAATTCTAGCTAATCATACTTTGTTAAATCTGACAATGTAACAATATTTCTTTCATACTGTTAAGTGTATGATTAATATTAATTTGCTATTTTGAAATATTTTAACTTTAAAATTTGAGATATTTCTTATGAATTAAGTGTTAATCCCCATAAATTGTTTGATTGTCTCATGAACTTTTATACTACAATTTTTTTTTTTTTTTTGAGACGGAGTGTCGCTCTTTTTGCCCAGGCTGGAGTGCAATGGCGCAATCTCAGCTCACCGCAACCTCCGCCTCCCAGGTTCAAGTGATTATCCTGCCTCAGTCTCTCGAGTAGCTGGGATTACAGGCATGCGACACCATGCCTGGCAAATTTTTGTATTTTTAGTAGAGACAGGGATTCTCCATGTTGGCCAGGCTGGTCTTGAACTCCTGACCTCAGATGATCCACTCGCCTCAGCCTCCCAAAGTGCTGGGATTACAGGCATGAGCCACTGCACCCGGCTCTATACTACAAATTAAATGAAAATAGTAAAATAGATGTCTGGACTCACTCAAGTTCATGTAGAATACTTATAATCGAATTGCTAATGCTTTTCTTTACTCTGGCAGACAGCTCAAATATAGTATAACAAAATCTAAGATTTTATTATTATTATTATTAATATTATTATTATTATTATACTTTAAGTTCTAGGGTACATGTGCATAACGTGCAGGTTTCTTACATATGTATACTTGTGTCATGTTGGTGTTCTGCACCCATCAACTCGTCAGCACTCATCAATTCATCATTTATATCAGGTATAACTCCCAATGCAATCCCTCCCCCCTCCCCCTCCCCATGATAGGCCCCGGTGTGTGATGTTCCCCTTCCCGAGTCCAAGTGATCTCATTGTTCAGTTCCCACCTATGAGTGAGAACATGCAGTGTTTGGTTTTCTGTTCTTGTGATAGTTTGCTAAGAATGATGGTTTCCAGCTGTATCCATGTCCCTACAAAGGATGCAAACTCATCCTCTTTTATGGCTGCATAGTATTCCATGGTGTATATGTGCCACATTTTCTTAATCCAGTCTGTCACAGATGGACATTTGGGTTGATTCCAAGTCTTTGCTATTGTGAATAGTGCCGCAATAAACATGCGTGTGCATGTGACTTTATAGCAGCATGTTTTATAATCCTTTGGGTATATACCCAGTAGTGGGATGGCTGGGTCATATGGCACCTCTAGTTCTAGATCCTTGAGGAATCACCATACTGTTTTCCATAATGGTTGAACTAGTTTACAATCCCACCAACAGTGTAAAAGTGTTCCTATTTCTCCACATTCTCTCCAACACCTGTTGTTTCCTGACTTTTTAATGATTGCCATTCTAACTGATGTGAGATGGTATCTCATTGTGGTTTTGATTTCCATTTCTCTGATGGCGAGTGATGATGAGCATTTTTTCATGTGTCTGTTGGCTGTATGAATGTCTTCTTTTGAGAAATGTCTGTTCATATCCTTTGCCCACTTTTTGATGGGGTTGTTTGTTTTTGTCTTGTAAATTTGTTTGGGTTCTTTGTAGGTTCTGGATATCAGACCTTTGTCAGATGAGTAGATTGAAAAAACTTTCTCCCATTCTGTAGGTTTCCTGTTCACTCTGATGGTAGTTTCTTTTGCTGTGCAGAAGCTCTTTAGTTTAATCATATCCCATTTGTCAATTTTGGCTTTTGCTGCCGTTGCTTTTGGTGTTTTAGACATGAAGTCCTTGTCCATGCCTGTGTCCTGAATGGTACTACCTAGGTTTTCTTCTAGGGCTTTTATGGTATTAGGTCTAACATTTAAGTCTCTAATCCATCTTGAATGAATTTTCGTATAAGGAGTAAGGAAAGGATCCAGTTTCAGCGTTCTACTTATGGCTAGCCAATTTTCCCAGCACCATTTATTAAATAGGGAATCCTTTCCCCATTTCTTGTTTCTCTCAGGTTTGTCAAAGATCAGATGGCTGTAGATGTGTGGTATTATTTCTGAGGACTCTGTTCTGTTCCATTGGTCTATATCTCTGTTTTGGTACCAGTACCATGCTGTTTTGGTTACTGTACCCTTGTAGTATAGTTTGAAGTCAGGTAGCGTGATGCCTCCAGCTTTGTTCTTTTGACTTACGATTGCCTTGGCAATGCCGGCCCTTTTTTGGTTCCATATGAAGTTTAAAGCAGTTTTTTCCAATTCTGTGAAGAAACTCATTGGTAGCTTGATGGGGATGGCATTGAATCTATAAATAACCTTGGGCAGTATGGCCATTTTCACAATATTGATTCTTCCTATCCACGAGCATGGTATGTTCTTCCATTTGTTTGTGTCCTCTTTTATTTCACTGAGCAGTGGTTTGTAGTTCTCCTTGAAGAGGTCCTTTACATCCCTTGTAAGTTGGATTCCTAGGTATTTTATTCTCTTTGAAGCAATTGTGAATGGAACTTCATTTCTGATTTGGCTCTCTGCTTGTCTGTTACTGGTGTAAAAGAATGCTTGTGATTTTTGCACATTAATTTTGTATCCTGAGACTTTCCTGAAATTTCTTATCAGCTTAAGGAGATTTTGGGCTGAGACAATGGGCTTTTCTAAATATACAATCATGTCATCCGCAAACAGGGATAATTTGATTTCTTCTTTTCCTAAGTGAATACCCTTTATTTCTTTCTCTTGTCTGATTACCCTAGCCAGAACTTCCAACACTATGTTGAACAGGAGCGGTGAGAGAGGGCATCCCTGTCTTGTGCCAGTTTTCAAAGGGAATTTTTCCAGTTTTTGCCCATTCAGTATGATATTGGCTGTGGGTTTGTCATAAATAGCTCTTATTATTTTGAGGTACATTCCATCAATAACGAATTTATTGAGAGTTTTTAGCATGATGGGCTGTTGAATTTTGTCAAAAGCCTTTTCTGCATCTATTGAGATAATCATGTGGTTCTTGTCTTTGGTTCTGTTTATATGCTGGATTACATTTATTGATTTGCGAATGTTGAACCAGCCTTTCATCCCAGGGATGAAGCCCACTTGATCATGATGGATAAGCTTTTTAATGTGCTGCTGAATCCGGTTTGCCAGTATTTTATTGAGGATTTTTGCATCGATGTTCATCAGGGATATTGGTCTAAAATTCTCTTTTTTTGTTGTGTCTCTGCCAGGCTTTGGTATCAGGATGATGTTGGCCTCATCAAATGAGTTAGGGAGGATTCCCTCTTTTTCTATTGATTGGAATAATGTCAGAAGGAATGGTACCAGCTCTTCCTTGTACCTCTGGTAGAATTCAGCTGTGAATCCATCTGGTCCTGGACTTTTTTGGTTGGTAGGCTATTAATTATTGCCTCAATTTCAGAGCCTGCTGTTGGTCTATTCAGGGATTCAACTTCTTCCTGGTTTAGTCTTGGAAGAGTGTAAGTGTCCAGGAAATTATCCATTTCTTCTAGATTTTCTAGTTGATTTGTGTAGAGGTGTTTATAGTAGTCTGTATTTCTGTGGGGTCGGTGGTGATATCCCCTTTATCATTTTTTATTGTGTCGATTTGGTTCTTCTCTCTTTTCTTCTTTATTAGTCTTGCTAGCAGTCTGTCAATTTTGTTGATCATTTCAAAAAACCAACTCCTGGATTCATTAATTTTTTGGAGGGATTTTTGTGTCTCTATCTCCTTCAGTTCTGCTCCGATCTTAGTTATTTCTTACCTTCTGCTAGCATTTAAATGTGTTTGCTCTTGCTTCTCTAGTTCTTTTAATTGTGATGTTAGAATGTCAATTTTAGATCTTTCCAGCTTTCACTTGTGGGCATTTGGTGCTATAAATTTCCCTCTACATACTGCTTTAAATGTGTCCCAGAGATTCTGGTATGTTGTATCTTTGTTCTCATTGGTTTCAAAGAAAATCTTTATTTCTGCCTTCATTTTGTTATGTAACCAGTAGTCATTCAGGAGCAGGTTGTTCAATTTCCATGTAGTTGAGTGGTTTTGATTGAGTTTCTTAGTCCTGAGTTCTAGTTTGATTTCACTGTGATCTGAGAGACAGTTTGTTATAATTTCTGTTCTTTTACATTTGCTGAGGAGTGCTTTACTTCCAATTATGTGGACAATTTTGGAATAAGTGTGATGTGGTGCTGAGAAGAATGTATATGCTGTTGATTTGGGGTGGAAAGTTCTATAGATGTCTATTAGGTCCACTTGGTGCAGAGATGAGTGCAATTCCTGAATATCCTTGTTAACTTTCTGTCTCGTTGATCTGTCTAATGTTGACAGTGGAGTGTTGAAATCTCCCATTATTATTGTATGGGAGTCTAAGTCTCTTTGTAAGTCTCTAAGGACTTGCTTTATGAATCTGGGTGCTCCTATATTGGGTGCATATATAGTTAGGATAGTTAGCTATTCCTGTTGAATTGATCCCTTTACCATTATGTAATGGCCTTCTTTGTCTCTTTTGATCTTTGATGGTTTAAAGTCTATTTTATCAGAGACTAGGATTGCAACCCCTGCTTTTTTTTGTTCTCCATTTGCTTGGTAGATCTTCCTCGATGCCTTTATTTTGAGCCTATGTATGTCTCTGCATGTGAGATGGGTCTCCTGAAGACAGCAGACTGATGGGTCTTGACTCTTTATCCAGTTTGCCAGTCTGTGTCTTTTAATTGGAACATTTAGTCCATTTACATTTAAGGTTAATATTGTTATGTGTGAATTGATCCTGTCATTATGGTATTAACTGGTTATTTTGCTCGTTACTTGATGCAATTTCTTCCTCGCCTCAATGGTCTTTACATTTTGGCATGTTTTTGCAATGGCTGGTACCGGTTGTTCCTTTCCATGTTTAGGGCTTCCTTCAGGGTCTCTTGTAAGGCAGGCCTGGTGGTGACAAAATCTCGAAGCATTTGCTTATCTGTAAAGGATTTTCTTTCTCCTTCACTGATGAAACTTAGTTTGGCTGGATATGAAATTCTGGGTTGAAAATTCTTTTCTTTAAGAACGTTGAATATTGGCCCTCACTCTCCTCTGGCTTGTAGAGATTCTGCCAAGAGGTCTGCTGTTAGTCTGATGGGCTTCCCTTTGTGAGTAACCCGACCTATCTCTCTGGCTGCCCTTAAGATTTTTTCCTTCATTTCAACTTTGGTGAATCTGGCAATTATGTGTCTTGGAGTTGCTCTTCTCGAGGAGTTTTTTTGCGGTGTTCTCTGTATTTCCTGAATTTGAATGTTGGCCTGCCCTACTAGGTTGGGGAAGTTCTCCTGGATGATATCCTGAAGAGTGTTTTCCAACTTGGTTCCATTTTCCCCCTCACTTTCAGGCACCCCAATCAGACGTAGATTTGGTCTTTTTACATAATCCCATACTTCTTGCAGGCTTTGTTCATTTCTTTTTCTTCTTGTTTCTTTTGGTTTCTCTTCTCACTTCATTTCATTCATTTGATCCTCAATCGCTGATACTCTTTCTACCAGTTGATCGAGTCGGTTACTGAAGCTTGTGCATCTATCACGTATTTCTCATGTCATGGTTTTCATCTCTCTCATTATTTTATGACCTTCTCTGAGTTAATTATTCTAGCTGTCAATTCTTCCACTCTTTTTTCAAGATTTTTAGTTTCTTTGCACTGGGTACATAATTCCTCCTTTAGCTCTGAGAAGTTGGATGGACTAAAGTCTTCTTCTCTCATCTCATCAAAGTCATTCTCTGACCAGCTTTGATCCGTTGTTGGTGATGAGCTGCGCTCCTTTGCAGGGGGAGATGCGCTCTTATTTTTTGAATTTCCAGCTTTTCTGCCCTGCTTTTTCCCCATCTTTGTGGTTTTATCTGCCTCTGGTCTTTGATGATGGTGACGTACTGATGGGGTTTTGGTATAGGTGTCCTTCCTGTTTGATAGTTTTCCTTCTAACAGTCAAGACCCTCAGCTGCAGGTCTGTTAGAGATTGCTTGAGGTCCACTCCAGACCCTGTTTGCCTGGGTATCAGCAGCAGAGGTTGCCGAAGATAGAATATTGCTGAACAGCGAGTGTACCTGTCTGATTATTACTTTGGCAGCTTCCTCTCAGGGGTGTACTCCACCCTGTGAGGTGTGGGGTGTCAGACTGCCCCTAGTGGGGGATGTCTCCCAGTTAGGCTACTCAGGGGTCAGGAACCCACTTGATCAGGCAGTCTGTCCCTTCTCAGATCTCAACCTCCTTGTGGGGAGATCCACTGTTCCCTTCAAAGCTGTCAGACAGAGTCCTTTGCATCTGCAGAGGTTTCTACTGGTTTTTTGTTGTTGTTGTTTAGCTGTGCCCTATCCCCAGAGGTGGAGTCTACAGAGACAGGCAGGTTTCCTTGAGCTGCTGTGAGCTCCACCCAGTTTGAGCTTCTCAGCGGCTTTGTTTACCTACTTAAGCCTCAGCAATGGCGGGTGCCCCTCCCCCAGCCTCCCTGCTGCCTTGCCGTTAGATCACAGACTGCTGTGCTAGCAATGAGGGAGGCTCCGTGGCCATGGGACCTTCCAGGCCAGGTGTGGGATATAATCTCCTGGTGTGCCCGTTTGCTTAAAGCGCAGTATTGGGGTGGGAGTTACTCGATTTTCCAGGTGTTGTGTGTCTCAGTTTCCCTGGCTAGGAAAAGGGATTCCCTTCCCCCTTGCGCTTCCCAGGTGAGGTGATGCCTCACCCTGCTTCATCTCTCGCCGGTCGGGCTGCAGCACCTGACCAGCACTGATTGTCCAGCACTTCCTAGTGAGATGAACCCAGTACCTCAGTTGAAAATGCAGAAATCACCAGTCTTCTGTGTTGCTCGCGCTGGGAGTTGGAGACTGGAGCTATTCCTATTTGGCCATCTTTCTCCGCCCAACCCAAATCTAAGTTTTTATCGATGAATATTTAAATAACTCACATTTTTATTTAATATTACAAGATTTTTATCTATCCCTATGTTTATCTCCAACCTTATCCAAACAAAACACACTTTGTACCTGAAGATAAAGCATGTTCAATTACCTTTCTCACTGGGAAAATAAACTCCTTTTGGACTCTAGTGGAAGGTCTAAGATTTCTCTGTTACTTTCCTGAATACTTTATGCTTTGAGTGATCCACAGAAACTATGGTAGAAGAATCCTATTTTTGAATTTTTAGTTTTTTAATTTTTAATTTCTGTGTCTACATAGTAGGTGTATATATTTATGAGGTACATGAGATGTTTTAGAAGAAAGCCTACTTTTTAAGTAAAAAACTGGCTGAAGAAAAAAGTAGATGTTTATATGACACTTTGCCACATCTTACTGAAATGAAGTTACTAACAAATATTACATGGGTAATTTAGTTCTTATTTTATTTTATTTTATTTTATTTTATTTTTTGTATTTATTTTTTAAATGGAGTCTCACTCTGTCACGTAGGCTGGAGTGCAATGGTGTGATTTCAGCTCACCGCAACCTCTGTCTCTCAGGCTCAAGTGACTCTCCCACCTCAGCCTCCGGAGTAGCTGGGACCACAGCTGTGGACCACATCCAGCTAATTTTTTTGTATTTTTGGTAGAGAGAAGGTTTTACCATGTTGCCCAGGCCAGTCTCAAACTCCAGGACCTCCCACCTTGGCCTCCCAAAGTGCTAGGATTACAAGCATGAGTCACGGTGCCTGGCCTGGTAATTTAATTCAATAAAAGGAAATACCCTTTTTTATGTGAGACCACTACTTCATTACACTAATTACAGTCCACTTTTCACATTGTGATACAGAGATGCTTCTTTCCGATATCAGTATCAGCATCTCCCCCTTAAAATTCTGTAAATCACTCACTGGATTTGTGCCATTTTCTGTCATGTTTTCTAAGTTCCCATCTCTGCCATGGGCCACTGTTAGGTTTGCTACAGGACATGGTGCAGGTTTCAGACTTGGTCACCCTTAACATAATGTTTTCATGTACTCAGAGAACCAGGAAACATTGGAGGTAAATGTGGAACAGGTGTCCTTCCTCTTGGCCCCTTATCTCATCCTTTTTCTACAACACAGCACAATCACACAGTATTGTATATGTGTGTCAGACTTTATTGAAGGGCTGTAGAAATGCAGAAATAAGTAAATCAAAAGAGGATAGTTAAAACTATAAACTAAATATCTTATTCTTAAGTTTTGAAAGAAAATAGTAAAAAATAAAATAAATTTTAACCATGGTCACATCTTTTATTCTAAATCCCCTTTCCTCAGCTCATCTTAACCTATTCTATCTTAACCTATTTTCTTTTAACCTCTGCCTTATAAAATCTCCCCTAACCTATTGGGAATCTCCATTCACACTCAAAAGGATTGATCTCGCCCCAAGATCCCATCCCTCACTCTCCAGCATTACACTTTCTAAAATCTGAGTTATGTAACTTACTACAAAATTACCTCCGGTCTCCAGGCAGTCTTGTAAAGTTTTTAGTACCTCAAGTCCCAAAGAATTCAAGACAGACACAAACCCTCTCAACTGGGTACCCATTTTAAGTAATTCCCCATCAAAAATTGGCAAATACGCCCCTTGTCTTTTCCATATGCCACTTGTGGATCACTTTTAGATTTGAGGCAAGTTATCCAGTACTAGGCAGCCTCTTTCTCTCTCTAACACACACACACACACACACACACACACACACACACACACACACAGACACAACCCCATTCAACCATTTGTCAAGGACAAAATTATTTCTCCAAGACACTGTTTTTTTTTTTTTTTTTTTTTTTTTTTTTTTTTTTCCAAAATGGCATCAACTTGTTAAGGAGTTAGTATGCAGGCTACTGTCAATTGCCGTTTCATCTTCTACAACCTTGGCAGAAAAGTGAAAACAATCTTGTCCCTTTATAACTATACAGAAAAAGTGATCTTTCCTGAATAACCTCATCTCAATAATAGCAACATCAATGAACTCACTTATAAACTTGAAGTTACCTTTATGTTTTTCCTTCATATCTCCTACTAAATCCCTTCACAAGTGCTGTTCATTCTATCTTCAAATTATATTTTTAATCAAGCCACTTCTCACTAAACCTCCAAGACAATGTTGTTGCCTAAGATACTATCATCTCTCACCAACACTACTGCAATAGCCTACCAACAAATCATCTTTCAGCTTTCATTTCTGTCCATTCCCTACACAATCTAATGATACTTTAGAAAGTGTTAGTTAAATCTTGTCATATGCCTACTTAAACTTCTAATGAATTTCCATTACATTCTGAAAAAAAAGTCCGAGGTCATAATGGTATAAAAGCATAACCTTATTTGGCTTCTCTTTCTTATTTTGGACTCCATTTCTGCCCACCTACTCTATTCAGGTAGCACTGTCTTTATTCAACTCTTTTTCAACACGTCAATCAGAGAGTTCCCTAAGGACTTGGCAATTTTCCAACCATCAATCTGGAATGCTATTCCTTGAGACAAATGCCACGACTTATTCCCTCGCTTGATTCGGTTCTGTTCTAATATGGCATCAACTCAGGAACCTTTCCTAACCATTCAATCCATAAAATTCCTCTCTGACTTTTCTCCAGCATATTGCTGCTGCTGTTGTAACATTTGTCATAATACATCAATATATTTATTTAACTTTTTAATTATTTATTGCATTGTCTTTCTTTTTCCCCCAAGCACAGAGATTTTATCTGCATTATTCACACTTTTCAGTACTTATAAGAATCCTTGTCACAAACTGGATAATAAATATATTTTTAGGGAATAACAAAATGAATGAATTAATAAAATGATAGCTATTCTCTCTTAATAATTCTCCATGTTTTTCTGTTTTAACTCATTTGACAACTTCTGGTATTTTTAAACTCATGCTATATAGATGGATAATGCCTTAGTATCTAAAAACACAAAAAATATATATGCCTAAAGGAGGTCATTTATGTGAAACAAAACTTTGGAGTCTTAAAAGAATATAAATTATGCCACACAACATTTAAAACCCAATAGTAATGTTTAAAAAAAGAGTGGATACAAAATATTTTAAAATATAATTTCAACTTTTATTTTAAATGATTCAGGGAGTACATGTGTAGGTTTGTTACGTGAGTATATTGCATGATGCTGATGCTTGATCCCATCACCCAGACAGTGAGGATAATATTACCGAATAGTTTGGTTTTCAAACTTTTCTCCCATCCAAACCTTCCCCCTCTAGGAATCCCCAGTGTCTATTTGTTGCCATCTGTATGTCCATCAGTACCCAATATTTAGCTGCCACTTACAAGTGAGAACATGTGGTATTTGGTTTTCTCTCCCTGAGTTAATTTGCTTACAATAATGGCCTCCAGCTCCATCCACCTTGCTGCAGAGGACATAATTTTATTCTTTCCTATGGCTGCGTAGGACACAGAAGATTTTTAGGATTGTGAAAGTATTTTACATGATACTATACTATGATACTCTACTATAATTTAAAATAGTGGATTTTTTACTTTACTGATAATTCAGTGTACCTAACAGTCAAACATTGATATATAATGCTGAAAGTTTAACAAAAAATGTTCTGCAGAGTTTAATATTTTATGTCAATAGTTTATGTTCTTTGAAGTGAGAAGACATATTTATTTGGTCCAATACTTAAGATTACTAATTTAACTATTCTAAAATAATTTGTATTATTATTATGGAAATATACAAACACTTAATTTTGGAGTCCTTATTTCAAGTAGCATAAACATTATTCCACATTCATCTATTCATAAAGATCACAGGCCATTATTTCCCTTAATCAGTAATAAAGTCTACTGTAGGAATTGATATACAAGTATCTACCATTAGATCACATAAGACTTTTTTTTTGGTAAAAGCTTTATAAATAATATTTATAAAAATATTTTCAAAGCACATATGTCATAAAATACTAGAAATGGTCTAAAAAAAGCAAAAAGCTTATATGGGGCATAAGGAAATTATCTCTTTTGAACTGTAATCCAAAGAAATAATTAACCGATAATGAAAGGGTGGGTTTTCAGCATCAACTTTATGTTTTATTTTTATAATTCCAAAATTATAGAGTTAATGTAGGTTCTATAGGGTTTCATCTGAAATTCTAACAACCAAAAGTTCTGAAAATCTCTGTGTGTGTATTTAAAATAACTCATCTGGCAGTAAAATCTGATTTGACTTGAATTCATTTTGAGGACACTTGACCTGAACTGATAGGGGGTACAGTTTTTATTTGTCCCTCCCACTGTGAGTATTTATGTGTTTCACTGCTGATGTATTAATATGCTCAATTTTAAAATGCTACCCTTGATCTTACTAGACAGTATTATAAAATATATTGCATATACTTTGTACTACTCTGATAATTTCCGAAATCTATAATCCTTTGGCTTCAAGGGATTTGGATAAGAAATTATCAAAGTGAATATCCTTATTAAAATAAATCTTGAACAGTATGGGAATGTGTTCTTTGAAAAATAATGAGCTTAAACCAATGCTGGGCATAATTTGTGCTAAATAACTGTTAACTATTACTATTAACCTGAATCATTGGTCTTTCAACTGTGAATGAAAAGTGTTTGTCAATTAAAAATCCAACAAGATATCTCAAACAATAAGTGTCTAAAAAAAACTTGAATCCACCCTCACTGGCAAAACAAACAAAAACTGCTTATACCGCATCCTTTCCTCCCACACCAAATGAGTTACTGTGAATCTAGTTTTCTGGTTACTTATATCCAAAACCTTGGTACCATTCTTGATGTGATGATACTGTTCTTTCTAACATATGCCACATGCAAATATCAGAAAATCCAGCTGGAATCAGTTTTTCCTAACTACGAAATATATCCAGAACCTGACCACATTTAATCACCTCCACTGCTAATTCCCTGTTTTTAACAACAGATTTATCTCTTCTGGATCATTCCAATATCTCCTACAGTTTTGTCTGATTCTATTTTGATTCTCCCTCACCGCTAACTCAGTCCACCTTCCAATCTATTCTCAACAAGGCAGTTTATTCAAATCATGTCACTCTTCTACCTAAATTATTCAGATTCCTTCCACTTTTAATCCAAATGAAATCTAAACCTACAATAATTTACTATCTACAATTTTGAACCTATATGATCTGTTACTACTTTATCTCTGAACTCACCCACTAACATTCCTCCACTCACTATTGCATTCCAGGCACACAGGCCTTTATGTTCTTTCAGTACACCAGGCCAATGCTCAGCTTTGGGTCTTTGCCCTGACTGTTTCTTCCCTCTATAGCTGCCTTTCAACAAATGTTTGCATTACTAAATTCCTCAACTCCTTCCAGGATTTTCTCAAAGGGAAGCTATATTCTCAAAGTGGTCTGTTCTGTCCACCCTATTTAGAACAAAACCTTACCTCCTCCAACTCTGATACTCTGGAGTTACCTTTCCCTGCTGTACAATTTTTTTTTTTTTTATAGCACATTACAGCTTCTAACATATTATTAATTCATTTTTAAATTAAATTTATTTTTTATTTTTTTATTTTTTAGAGACAGTGTCTGGCTCTGTCATCAAGGATAGAGTGCAGCGGTGTGATGATAGCTCACTGTAGCCTTCAATTCCTGAGCTCAAGCAATACTCCTGCCTCAGTCTCCTGAGTAGCTGGGACTACAGGCACATGCTACCTCATCAGGTGAATTTTGTTAAAGTTAATTTGTAGACACAGGGTCTCATTATGTTTCCCACATTGGTCTCTATTGGGGGATCCCGCCCCCAATATTTCAACAGAAGTTCTTTCTA
The DNA here is from genome assembly GCF_009764315.1 of Trachypithecus francoisi. Lineage (NCBI taxonomy): Eukaryota > Metazoa > Chordata > Mammalia > Primates > Cercopithecidae > Trachypithecus > Trachypithecus francoisi. Next base: position 74,615,058 of record NW_022681454.1, on the reverse strand, counting down.
TTTTCCATAAGTGTTGGCCAGCTGAGAAATAAAGATAAAGAGTACAAAGAGAGGAATTTTACAGCTGGACTGCCGGGGGTGATATCACATATTGATAGGACCATGATGCCCGTCTGAGTCTCAGACCAGCAAGTTTTTAACAAGGGTTTCAAAAGGGGAGGGGATGTAAAACAGGGAGTAGGTACAAAGATCACATGCTTCAAAGGGCAAAAAGCAGAACAAAGATCACATGCTTTTGAGGGAACAGGACAAAAGGCAAAAGAGAACTACTGATAAGGTTTTATGTTCAGTTGTGCACATATTGTCTTGATAAACATGTTAAACAACAAAAAACAGGGTTTGACAGTAGAGAACTGGTCTAACCACAAATGTACCAGGGTGGAGTTTTTCCCCACCCTAATAAGCTTGAGGGTACTTCAGGAGAGGAGGGCATATTTCAGTCCTTATCTCAACCACGTAAGACAGACACTCCCAGAGTGGCCATTTGTAGACCTCCCCACAAGAATATATTCCTTTCCCAGGGTCTTAATATTAATATTCCTTGCTAGGGAAAGAATTTAGCAATATCTCTCCTACTTACACATCCATTTATAGGCTCTCTGCAAGGAGAAAAATATGGCTCTTTTTCCCCAAACCTGCAGGCAGTCAGACCTTATGGTTGTCTTCCCTTGTTCCCTAAAAATCTCTGTTATTCTGTTCTTTTTCAAGGTGCACTGATTTCATATTGTTCAAACACACGTTTTACAATCAATTTCTACAGTTAACACAATTATCACAATGGTCTTGAGGTGACGTACATTCTCAGCTTATGAAGATAACAGGATTAAGAGATTAAAGTAAAGACAGGTGTAAGAAATTATAAGAGTATTATTTGGGAACTGATAATTGTCTATATTAAAATGAAATCTTCACAATTTATGTTCCTCTGCCACGACTCCAGCCGGTCCCTCCGTTCAGGGTCCCTGACTTCCCGCAACAGGTCTCAAACTCCTAGCTTCAAGTCATCTTCCCACCTCAGCCTCCCAAAGTGCTGGGATTATAGGCATGAGCCACTGGTCCCAGCCTATTAATTCATTTCTAAATTTAGTTTTTTAATGTGTAGCTTCCTCCACAAGAATGTAAATCCACAAAAACAAGGTTTATCATGATTGTATTCCAAACTCCTAAAAGGAGTTGAAAAATACATATGTATATATTTACTAATTTCCAAGAAAATATCTTATTTTTACTTTCAAAGAATTCCTTTTGTTCTTAATCAATTTTAATTTAATTCAATTTTTTTTTTTTTTTTGAGACAGAGTCTCACTCTGTCACCAGCCTGGAGTGCAGTGGTGCCATCTCAGCTCGCTGAAACCTCCACCTCCTAGGTTAAAGTGATTCTCCGGCCCCTGTCTCCCAAGTACCTGGGACTACAAATGAGTGCTACCATGCCCAGCTAATTTTTGTATTTTTAGTAGAGATGGGGTTTCACCATTTTGGCTAGGATGGTCTCGATTTCTTGATGTAGTGATCCACGACCTGGCCTCCCAAAGTGCTGGGATTACAAGCATAAGCCACCATACCTGGCCTCAATTTTAATTTTTTATACTTTACTGAAGTCCAGTATAACCTAGAAGGGAGAGAATCTGTGGACAAGCAGTTGCAAATGTAAACACTACACTACATCGTCACCTAACATAGGGTATGGGCAGAAGCTAAAGAATGGCCAATCATTTCTTTAGTCCTCTCTAGTGTTTGCTATCCAAATCCAAAGTGTTTTTAATTCAGATACACATGGCCAATAAATATGAAATGGAACTGAAAGGAGATCGATCATGTTGGGAGAGGACAAAGTTTTCATGGAGCGTCATATCAATTGCTTCAACACTTTTAGTAGAATGTAGAAACTAAAATGATGAAAATCACAATTGCTTAAAACCTCAACAATTTGCCTGAGTCAAAACTACAACTCTAGAAACAAACCTAAAAAATATTTATTTGCTTCTTAAAATATCCTAGTCAACTTTGTTTGCTAATATAAAGTATAATCCTAAGAAAAAGTAGGTCCATATACTTTTGCTAGCCAAATAAAAGTTATATAATGACAACTTTTCATATCAAGTTCTAATAAAACTTGTAACACAAAACAGGATAATAAAATATGAAAATTTTCATATCCTATATGGCTAAAAACACAATCATTTTTATGTTTTTTCTTTCCACATAATTTAAATATTTTCATTTTATAGGCTAAACTGCACTAAGAATATAATAAATGATTATTGGTTGAGTTGATGTAGTTTATGAAAATTTACATATATAACAAAGTATGTGCATAAATAAGAAACCTTAATATTTTATACATGTTTTTATTTCTGTGTTGATGAGTAATTGGCACTATAAGAAAATTCGTTATTTCAGAACTTTTCTGATAAGAAAAGGAAATGTGAAACTAATAAATTATTTTTTTCTGCTTTTTTCAAGGAGATTTATATTACATTAAAATACATATGTAGATATATAAATATACATTTATTAGATTGTCATTAAAAATAATGACAAGGGCCGGGCGCGGTGGCTCAAGCCTGTAATCCCAGCACTTTGGGAGGCCGAGACGGGTGGATCACGAGGTCAGGAGATCGAGACCATCCTGGCTAACACGGTGAAACCCCGTCTCTACTAAAAAATACAAAAAACTAGCCGGGCGTGGTGGCGGGCGCCTGTAGTCCCAGCTACTCAGGAGGCTGAGGCAGCAGAATGGTGGGAACCTGAGAGGCGGAGCTTGCAGTGAGCTGAGATCCGGCCACTGCACTCCAGCCTGGGTGACAGAGCAAGACTCCGTCTCAAAAAAATAAATAAATAAAATAAATAATAATAATAATAATAATAATAATAATGACAAAAACCACAATTACTTTTGCATCAACCTAATATATGTATGCATATGTCATATATATATATACACACAATATACGGTATAAACATATATCTGTATATGAGTGTGCATGTCTGTGTGTGTATGTATGTTTGTTGTTGTTGTTTGAATGGGTTAATCCCTTACCCCCAATGTTCGTTAATTTTATATGACATACCTCTTAGTCTAATTACCATGCTTATCATCTCAATGACTTTTTTGTATCCACTTTGCTTTTAAAGAGTGAGTTTTTTTTTAACCATTTACTCATTTGTCATCTATGTTTATATTTTTTTTGTTTCTGTTTTTGACAGAGCCACTCTGTGACCCAGGCTGGAGTGCAGTGGCATGTTCATGGCTCACTGCAATCTCTACCTCCTGGATTCAAGAGATTCTCCTGCCTCAGCCTCCCAAGCAGCTGGGATTACAGGGGTGCACAACCATGCCAAGCTAATTTTTGCATTTTTAGTACAGATGAGGTTTCACCATGTTGGCCAGGCTGGTCTCAAACTCCTGACCTCAAGTGATCCACCCACTTTGGCCTCCCAAAGTGCTGGGATTGCAAGCATGAGCCACTGTGCCCAGTCATATTTTTATAATTTTTAATACACAGGGTATGAATACACTGAAGTTATTTTGGCTACCTAGTGTCTATCTTTTCTTCTTCTATCAATACTCCAGTTTTGTTTGCATATCCACTTACCCTTCTCAATCATTTTCTTCTTATCACTATCACACAAGCACTCCCCATCCTTCAGGCCAGAGTTCAGGGCACAAGACAATATAAACCAAATTGATGCAAAGAGGCTTGTGCTGGGAGAGTCTGGAAGTTTTAATCGGTTTCTGGAAGCACTATCAGGAAAGGGCCTCTTCTTGTTGCATTATGAACAAGGAGATAAGGACCGTGGTAGCTGCCTGAAGTTCCTTAACAGCCTTGGAGGGGACAATCCTTGAGCTTGATGGACTCTGTGGAAGGCTTAGAGGAGAGACAGAAAAATGAAAAGACAAAGTGTCTTTTATGATGTCAGTGGGTTAAGCCACCCCTTCTACCAACAAAGTATCAAGTTTTAAGTTTATGAATGTATAAATTTGTTTAAATTTTAATCTAGTTTCCATCAGGTTTTAAGTCACTGAAAGCTTCAAGAATTTTTAACTCATAAAATTTGTTGTATATAAAAACTTATTCAAAACATCTTGAAGCAGGGCCTTGGAAACTTTCTTTCATTATTTATTGTACCAACAATGCTGTTTCTTAGTTAAAAACAAAAACATACACATTTCGTTAAAGTCGTTTTACTTTTAATTGCTTTCTCTCCCTTTATCCCATCTTTCCAAGGTTGAAATCTGACCTTCACCCTCCTTTTCTCTTTTATTCTAGTGATCTTAAGTGTCTTTTTATTAATAAACAATTTTCATGGGATATAGAGTTCTTCCTAGATTTGGGAAGATATTTTCAATCTTTACTACTGCTTTTCCCTGCCTGGTTGAAAAAAAATCCATGGCCAATTAGGTGACTATTAATTGTTCTAAATTATTTTAACCTTATATTTAATATTTCCTTTCCAACCATAAGAAGCTGACATACTTTGTGAAATCATAATTGTAAATTTCCATTATTGCATTTGTCTTCCCCACAATTAGTACTAATAAGTAAAATTTTATCATACATTCAAGTGTAATAAAAATAATATTTAATAGAACCTACTATGCAACAAATACTATACACTGAGTTTTGTATATCTCATTTACCTTCACATCAATTTTATGAGGAAAATTATTCCTCTATTTTATAGGTGATAAAATCTCATCTTACAGCATGAATGTAAAGTCTCTTGCTTTTCCTACAATGTTACTTGCTTTAAAAGGTAGGTTAATAAATTCACATATATATATAAATATTTTGTAATAAGATGCTTTCCATTTGATGAAATATTTATTTATTGATTGATTTTTATGCATAAATCTTTAGTGGTTGTTCATGATTGCAGTCTTTACAGTTTCTGTCATAAACTAAATATTCCAATACACCAATAAGAAATGACATTATTAAGAAAAGTTCGCTTAATTTATAGTGCATTACAGTTATCTATACCTTCATCTGTCTATTCTAGGTCCTAAATGGTGCATCTTAAATTCTTCCTTTGGAAAGCATGAGCATCTTAAAAGCATCCACAAATGTTCTTCAACTGATTCAAATTTTTACATTTCATCTACCTTAATTCATAAGACAATAGATTACTTAGAATTGGGAAGTCAAAATATGGTCCACAAATAGTAAAGTATGAATTACCTAGGTTCAATAAACTTATTTTCCTTTTCTCCCACTACCTTCTCCTTTCTCTTTCCATTTTTTCCTCTTCTTCTTCTCCCCCTCCTCTTCTTTTGTCTTTTCAAAAAGAGCAAGTAATGCCACATGAAGTTTCTCTTCACAGAGCTGCAAAGTTTAATTCATATTCTCCAGTATCATTCTCGTCTTCTTAATGTTTTTAATAGTTAATATAGAGTGAAATTTGATCTTGATTAGCAGGGGTAAGAATACAGGATGAGCTAGTTGTTGCACGTTATTAGTTCTCTGTTCATATGCTAGGGTTAACTCAATGCTAGGTCACTTCATACATAAAGCTGTATGTGAGAGGAAGACAGGCTTCTCTGTTTTCAGCCAAACTACCAAGGGCATATCTACCTGCCCCAAACAACTCTACAGTGGCCAAGGTATTCTGGCTGTTTAAGTAATTAAAACATTGAAATAAGATACTTGCAGCTGTCAATTAATTAGGGCTGTAGGTATCTAGTATAATTAATTAGTTTATTCAACAAATAGTTATTGTGTTCCTGCTCTATCATGTTAACTGGGGCTTTTATAGCCAATAGGGTAGACCTGGTCTCAAGCAAAATGAAACTCATAGCCTAATGCGGGACGAAAATGGAAAACAGATGCCAGATAATTAATGAACTTAAAAAATGAGAACCTAAAAAGAGAATATTTGCTGGGAGAAAAGATTGATATTTTAAAGAGATTGGGCCCACAAGCTTTTCAAAGAGGTAAAATTTAAACTATAACAAAAATAAATTGGAAGATACTAACTATGTGAAAGCGAAGAACATCCCAGACATTGTGCACACCATGTGCAAAGGTCTTAGAGTTGAAAACAACTTGGTTTGTTTCACAAACTCAAAGACCATTCACGTGCCTAAAGTACAGTGAATGAGAGATGAGTGCAGTCACACATAAGATTTGAAAAGGAGCCAGAAGCCAGATTATGCAGTTATTTTCAGACCAGAGTAAATGCATTTGGTTTTGATTTTAACTGTAGTGGGAAGTTATTGAAAGATTTAATCTGCAGATAAATATGATGACATTTATATTTTAAGGTCTCTTTAATAGGCAGGTGAAAAATTGATCAGGATGTAAGATAAATAGAGGTAGCGAAAATGTGGAGGCTACTGGTAGAGCTTAGGCAAATGATGATAGGGATGTGGACTAAAATCATGAATGTCAGGTGAGTAACAGAGGGTGGAGGGAAGACATATTTTGTATACAAGATCAACAGAAGTATGACTGATTGCTTTGCAGACATCATAGGGACATGCAAAAAAAGACTCAAGGAGAGGATTATGGGATGGATAAATAAATTAGGGAGATAAAAGCAGAGAGGTAGTCCTTAAATCCATGGGAATGTGTGACATCATCATTAGTAAGACTCTTCAGAGACCAAAGAAGATAACTCAAACTGGTACCCTGAGTGGTCCAGATATCTGGAAGCTTTATACAGATGGAGAGGTTAGCAAAAGAGGCCAGCAGAAATCCAGAGAATAAAAGAAAAGCAAAGAACAGTAGTATAAGTGATATTGCCCGCACTCTCAAGACCCAACCAACACACATGTTTATTTTTTTAATTAGTTAACCACTTTGTGATAATTTCTAAAACACTGGGTGAGATGAAGATGGGCAAATGTCTGATTAATTTGACAGGTCTTTCATATTGACTGTACTAGAGGAAGGAGCCAGACAATGGTGAGCTGAATGGGGGTGGTGATGGTCATAAAGTTGGATCAAGAGAAGGATTTGGTTTGTTTTTGTTTTATTCTTAGGTGCTGATTTTAGGCCAGGGTCAGGAGTGGTGTGGGATAGTAGTAGGTCATAGTTTAAAACTAATAAAAACAATCCGGAAACAGTTTAATGATAATATAGAGAGACAAAATTTTAAAAGACTTTGAAAATGAAATAAGGGATGGAATCTGAGCAAAAGTGGAAGTATTCTGTGATAGAAAAAAACAGATTTTACTGTTGTTTAAGAGAAGGTAAAGGGAGAAAATGGAGTTCATACATAGACAGGTTGGTAAACCCCCTGCATCGCTATCAAAACTGAACATCACATGCATTCGGGCATATGTGTTAGCTATAGATAATGTTTTTCCTTTATTTTAGGTCTGATTTTATGAGATTGTATATCATTGTAAAGTTATTTGTTTATTTTTTTAAAAAAATTGTGGTCTATCAGTAATCCAATTTTGTGCAAAAGTAAATTACAGCTTCCAACACTTAAATTAACATGTAAGTCAAAATGTTCTTTTACTAAGCTATTGTACATTGTATATTTAATTCTGGAGTACGAGTCATATTATCAGAAATCAGTAATTCATTCTAAATTTTGATGACTTATTGTTTTCATAAATTTCTGCACTAAAAATTATAACTTAAAATATTTCTCTAAATATTTAAAAACTGGATCCCAAGTAAAAACAATCTAACTTGCTCTGAGGAATAAATTATTCTTTTCTAATATTAAGTGTTATTTGATAGATTAGTACTAAAAAAATTAACTGATGAAATCAGTTTTACTATTCGGAAATCAATGTGTCCAATGAAAGGAATGATTACTCTGAAAAATTTTGAAATAGCTTTCAGAATGTGTATTAGATGTAGATAACTGCTATTTTAGAATTAAGTTTAAAGAAATATACCTTTCATAAGTTCTTGCAGAGAAGCAATGTTTGACACACTTAATATTTACCTCTTTATTTCCTTCCTGTATAAAAATATATTACCAACATATTGACAGACCGTATAAAATATATGCAAATGATTTGTGACCACATAAACAACTTTTTACTTTGTTTTCACATGATGTAACAAATGATTTGAATTATGGAATTTGTAGTCCTTCTGTTAATTTGTGTATTCCTTTCTTGAATCAAAGAGATATGAAGTTCCCCATGGATGGATACATGCTGTGAAACCCATTTTTAATTTTTCTTTGAAGACATTTTATAGACTGTTACTACCACATGGTGTTTACATAATGATAAATTGTGACAGAATTTCAATGGGATATAGAAAAAATTGTTTAGAATGCATGATATGTATATTTAATCATTTTATTTTTTCACATATTTGTCATGAATCCAGGAGTGGCCTAAACTGTAATAGATGAAAGTGTCATATTCAATCACACTAATAAAATGTATATTCTCAATCACCAGTTTGTTTGAAATACATTTGAACTTCCAAAAAGCTTACTAAGTGAACAAATTAAAATCACTCAGGCTTGGCATATTTAAGATATGATCTGTAACACAGTTTACCTCTCAAGCACTTAACATATATATTTCCTCATGAATCTGAAATATGTTAAAAAAAAAAAAACACTGTAGTATTTCTTCAAATGTTTAACACAGGCTTGGCTCAAGAATTAGACCTTGGGCTGATGAACAACAGAACGTTCATTAATTCATATCCGCCAAGATTTTGTTAAATACCTGTTTCTGATAAGTAAATTTACATTGAATGCTACAGGGACTTTCTTGCATATTGAAAACAGTCATCAAATACAAACTTCTTCATTCTTGAATGCTTACTTTTAGACAGGTTATTGTATTTTTCAAAATTAAGAAAAACTGGAATATATAACTTCCTAAATGTATTAACAGAAATTCTTCATGTTAAACAAAATTTATTTAGAGAATTTTGGACTAACTGAATTTATGAAGTAGCATGAACTTTTAATAATCTACTGGAGCCAGTTCATGTGTTCCTGTGAGTCCGATACCACTCTGGACTCAGCATAGGGTATGCCTCAGACACACTGGTGTCAATTGCAGCTCATTGCCTGAGATCCACAGCTTAATTTAACTCATGTTCAGTTTCCTGGTGTTCTTTATTTTTTTATTTTTTATTCCCAAGAATTCTTACCCTGATATACCTCTTGTGTTTCTGTTTGTTTGTTTTTTTTCCTTTTGCTTCTCCTCAGTGATGAGTCACAATAATCACTTTTATTGGGTTGCTTTCTGGGCCTCCTAGTTAATTACTCATCTAATGAAGTCTGAGCCCAAGATCTTATCCTCAGACCCTTCTGGCATCTCCACAGTACCTCCAGTGGAACACGGAAGACACACCATGACCTTTTAAGTTCTACAGATGATACTGATTTCTCACAGGACTAAGAAAACTCTGAAAGATTCTTCTTTCTCACTGTATTGCAGCATCATCATTGGGCTAAACCAAAATTTAAAAATTTTGGTTACTTATATATATTCATATATATATTCATAATGTGTAATTTATAAGTATAAACATGTTTATATATAATTTGTAAATATATAATATATATATAGCTTATATATTTTATATATATACATATATGTGTATGACTCTTAAACTGGGCACTGGAGCATTATTTATGATATTTGTTTCTTCTGAAACAAGTTGTATGTAACATTGTTCAGCATTTGAAGTTTTAAATTCGGGTTCAAAACTGTAGAGTCGTGAAATGAAGTTTTAGAAGGACTAGAAAAAGATGTTTTGTTTCTATCTTTCCAGATAAAGGAATGCACAATACAGGTCTTTTATCATGTGCTGTCAGTCATGTGTCTCCAGAAAGATTAGATAAGATTCTCAGCAACTGAGCAGGAGATTGTTTGAGACCTATTTCCCTAGCCAAGCTATACCTAAATAGTAGCATGACTTTTAGAGTCACTCAATTACCATACAACTAAGAACTGACAAATAATTTAACTGAGAAAAATGACAGAATTAGACAACATAATAAATAAAGACAAAAAGTGTGTATGTAGAAATGAAAAATTATTAGTTGAGGCTCACATTGTTTTGCAATATACATATCTCTTTATAAAAAATATTGTATGATATATATAATGGAAATAAATAAAATAAGAAACTCAGAGATATTTCAAATATTGCTTCTCTATATACTACATTCGGTATTCAAAAATTTTTTATCATATGCAGCAGCCAATTTCTAATCCAGAAATTTTTTTAAAAAATCTTTTCTGAGTCACTGACTCTTTAAATTTGATTTTAGCTTTCTTCCTAGAAGTAAAAGCACATATTTATAGAACCACAATATTTGATACATAATTTCAGTGCAATGTGGTCTGACTGAAGTTTACCTGCAGATTAAGAAACTTTGCCTTGAGGAAAGCTGATAGGTTTCTCTCTCCTCAGCATGTACACCTCAAGGCCATCCCAAAGAGAACAAATTCTCTGTGGGTAAAAGGCAACAAAGTCTTCAAGAATACAAAATAAACAACTCTAGTAGGGTTGGGTCCTATTAATGGCCCCATTTCACAGGCAGAAAATACTCTTTGATTTCTTTCTTTGGGGCTTAGAGATGTCTCCTGCTCGGAGACAAGACCTCCACAGTCCAAGTGGAGCTCAGCTTAACAAGGTGGGCTCAGCTTAGCAATGGCATATGGCTTCCTCTGCTTGTTCACATCACCAAGGATGAAGAGTAACTAGAGATTTGGGGTTGATACTCTCGCCAGAGAGTATGCATTTGGCTGGACTGGCAATTCTTGGGATAATGGCAGAAGGACTGATAGCCATTCAAGGCAGGGATCATGACCCTGACCATTTCTATCTTTGACAGTGACTAATTGTAGGTGTTTCTCTTTTGGGCTCTGGCTTATACTCATTTCCAAGGATAGGATCTCATATCTCTGATTCTGGCTGGTATCCTGTTTCATCAGTTCAATTATTTTTACATTAGGCTGATACTATACACCCTACTTGCTGCATAATCAGAAATGCTCATTTCAATATCACATCTCCCACATCAGACATGATAGACACTGAAATTTCATAGCCGATCATATTTACTACAGATCCTTGAAAGTTGTGGTATTTCCTACTGATTTGCTAGGGCCAAAATAGCATGTTTCTGTATTATTTCGAGTTATCTGAAAATCTGTCTTCTTAAATTTCAGAGATCAAGAACATTATTTGTGCAATTTGGTGCACAAAACTTGTACTTCTAAAACCAAGAAGTAGGCCAGAATTTTTCCCTTCATTTTGATAATAGATTGGTTTGTAAAGATTTCTGTTTTCTTCCCTTGTCTTTGTCATATCCCTGGAATCAGAAAGGAATCCTGATAAGATGACTGATGGAGGTCACAGGGAGAGTCTGTTATGAAAAGCCACCCTGAGATGTAAATCAACACCTTGACTATATTGTTGTATTACTTAAGTCAACTGATGTTAACATGTTAGTAATATAACAAGACATTAGCTATTAAGTTTTTTAATTGCCAAAAATTTTATATAGATGTTCAAACCAATTGCAAATGGGAACAATTGGAAAATCACTTAAAATTTTGCTTTAATGTCAATTTTACTAAATCCTTAGTCACTGGAATATGGAGCATGAGGAACAGTTAAAGGCTAACTTTATAATAAAAACTGCATTATTAGAAGTTATTCTTAAATCGTACACATTGTTTAAGATTAAAAAATCAGACTTTAGATACAGAATTTCCCTTCCTTTATTTCTATTTCAGAAATCTGTAGTACGTGTCATTTAAGACATTTTCATTTAGACCACATACTTTTGGTAACTTATTGCTATAATAATAACTAGGGAAAAAACCTAGATGAACTTCTTTCCCTGAAACACTGTCATAATTGTCATAAACTTTCTAAAATTTTAGTTATAAAAGTTTGACTGTTTTGCCCACTTAGCTCTGCTACCTAAAAGGAATATGTGACTTCCATTAATATTACAGGGATTGAGATTGTTATAAATGATAAAATTACTGTTTGTTATTTTTCTTATATTAAACTCTACTATAAAAAATAGACTTTGGAAATAATGAATAGTGTTTTTATATTTATAATGTCAGTTAACTTATAAGTATGTAATATCAGTTTTATACTTTATAATTTATAATACCAGTTATAATAGCAGTTAAAGATTATTCCAAGATCATGTTGTCAGGCAATTCTTATTTCCTGTTGTGGTACCCAAGTATTTATTTCAAGAGTTTATAAATGCTTACAATGATAATGTAGAAAGAGCTTGTAATACACTACCGCAGCAAAATAGAAATGAAGAAACAGTAACAAGTATTACAAAACTGCAAAGTGGATCACAGTTCAACAGTAATGGCATATGGATCTTACAACTCAAGATGCCAGAGGATTATTAAGATCAGGCTTGTTGAGCCCCACAGTCATTACCCTACTGTTAATATTTGATAGTTAATATAAGATACTCTTGTAGAAGTTAGTTCTGAGAAATATTTCCTTCATAGTTAGTGCTAATGAATATCTTTTTTTCTTTCAGTTACTAGTAAGGATAAACTGTGTCAAAAAAGATACTAAGTATAACCAAATATAAACTCTGACAACTACTAGTTGCACGACTTGAGACAAGTTATTTAATCTTTCTCATTTTCAATTTATGATTCTGGCAGCTTGTTTCAATGATACTTTGAGGAGACTTGTTAGAAATATATAGGGTCACACAGGTAAAGCCAATACATCATTTGGCATTGTGCTTGTTCAATAACTGTTGTTCTTAGTTCCATTTTTGTTGTTAATCTAATTTTTGGTGTTTAAAGCATAAATTTTTGGTAAACCTAAATTTATCAGGATTCCATATATATATAAAACATATACTCATTACTCATATACTCATTATTAGTATATATATATATATACACACACACACACACACTTATATTTAGAGACAAAAACATAAATTTACATTGTATAGGGATGTGTGTTATGTTAATCATGGATCAGATAAAAGGAGAGTAACTGATGTGATTTTGTTAATTTGCTGATAGTTCTTTCATGGACTTAATAGATCTCACAGTTTCCTTACTCAAAAAAAAAAAAAAAAAAAAAAAAAAAAAAAACAGGAATACTTTTTTTTTTTTTTTTTTTTTTTTTGAGGCGGAGTCTCGCTCTGTCGCCCAGGCTGGAGTGCACTGGCCGGATCTCAGCTCACTGCAAGCTCTGCCTCCCGGGTTTACACCATTCTCCTGCCTCAGCCTCCCGAGTAGCTGGGACTACAGGCGCCCGCCATCTCGCCCGGCTAGTTTTTGTATTTTTAGTAGAGACAGGGTTTCACCGTGTTAGCCAGGATGGTCTCGATCTCCTGACCTCGTGATCCGCCCGTCTCGGCCTCCCAAAGTGCCGGGCTGCAGTGCGAGGCAGGATCCTTGCTCACTGTAGCCTGGACTTTCCAAGGCTCAAGCAATCCTTCCATCTCAGCCTCCCTAGTAGCTGGGACTACAGGTGCACACCACCATGCCTGGCTAATTTTTGTATTTTTTGAAGTGACGAGGTTTCGCCATGTTGCCCAGACTGGTCTTGGACACCTGGGCTCATGCAATCCACCTGTGTCACCATCAGGAATAACATTTAATACCTAGAAATTAATTAAAGATAAATGGGGATTAAACATTTGGAGGATTTAGATATGTTTCCTCTTTACATTTACTATTCTTAATAACTTTATCTCACTTAAATATATAAAGCATAACAGTTTGTTTACAACAGTTTACTGTCCAAAATAGACTAAATATTATATATAACCCAAACCAGGAAAGCATTTTTCAGAGATATAAATGCCCCTCTGAAATCTTTACATGCTTTAATGAAAATTGAATTTATTTGATGTCACAGTTCAAATCCAGAGATATGGAGTGTAAGACAGTGAATTCATTATCCATATATATCTAGATATATCCTTTATGTATCTGACTATTCTAAGCTGTATACTCTGAAGTAATTTAATTGTTTTTTCTCAATTTCTGCTTCTTTAAAATAGATTACTATTATTATTACTAAGGATACTACAGTTTCCACCACCACTACTATTACTTCTCAAGGCTAGTGTAAAATAACAATAATATTTTTAAAATATTAAAAAATAGTGTAAATCATGATGCATTTCTTAAACCCAGGAGACACACTAAGATATTTATTTACACACATGAATGTTATGTGTTTATGATACAGGCGAGTTCCCTGATTCCCCTGGCAGGATGTGACACAGGATTGTGGCTTGCCTGTTCAGCAGCTGCCACTGCTCAAACCCCTGGCAGGAAGGGGAACACATAGGCAGGTAGATGAAAGAGCCAGGGTGAATGCTTTGGGGTTCAGCCCTGCAGTAGTGTCTAGGGGTGGGTGCCTGCAGCCCCAGTGTTATAATGCTCTTGTAGCCTTGTCATTCACAGACGGCTTACATGTTAGTCAGCTCAATGGATCCTCTGGCTTTTCAAGGGCAGAGAGCTAGTGTGACAGCTTTCTGTATCCCATGCTCTCATTCAGAGTGTGGAAGAATTGAGTCATACACGGGCTTGAACGATACATTCATGGTTTTATTGAGTGGTAGAGGTGGCTCTCAGCAAGACGGATGGGGAGGTGAGTGGGGGATGGAATGGGAAGATGATCTTCCTCTGGAACTTGGCCATCCATTGGCTAAACTCCCCTCTATCCATCCCCAGCCGAACTCCTCTCGGTGTTGAGAGGTTCCTTTCCCTCTCTCTTTCTTTGCCATGCTGTTCTATCTTTCTTCTGCTTGTCTCCTAGTCTGACCATCTGCTCATCTGCTTCTACAGCCTGGGGTTCGGGGTTTATGTGGGTACAGGATAAGGGAGTGGTAGGCCAAAAGGCAACCTTTTGCGTGTGAAACAGGAATGTCTTTCCCACTTAGGGCCACGGGTCTCCAGGCTTGAGGGTGAGGCCTTTCCTGGGGAACTCCCCTCTTCTACCGAATATTTCCTTGTCTCCTGTCTGTATCATTTATATATATGAGAAGGTCTATATAATCATCATTACTACTCTAAAACTGAATGCAAATCCTCAGAGCTGTACTAACATTTTTCAGTACCAACATGACATCCCCTACTTGTTTCTGATGTCCTTTCCAGCTATTCTTTAGCATTTATGAACAAGAACTTACCATAAACTTCACAGAAAGTGAATTCCCATTCAGATGTGTGGTTAATCATATTATTGTGTAATATTTTCTCATTTTTCCTTTCCATAAAAAAAATTTACTGTAACTTGGAAGTGAGTGTTCACAAAATCATAACTATACATGTTGCTCTTTCAAATGCAGAAAAATCTATCATTTTATCTGAAACTGGTAAGTACCCCATACATATTATTTTCTTTTGAAAACATCATCCAAGAGATACAGAATTCTATTAGCATTACCAGTTCAGGTTATATGACTGTGAAAGTGGTATGGAGGGAAATGAAATAAAAAAAAAGTGTTTCTTAATAATAAGTATGAGTTTTATTCAGGATTTTTGGTGGAAATGACAAATTGAGAAAAAAAGATACCAGTTTCAGCCAAGATACTGAAAAATTAAATAATTCCGAGAGGTACAATTACTTAAGATGCAATTACTATAATTTGAAATGGGATAAGGGGTGCAGAAAAAGATGAAAAAGGTAACTAATCTTTATTAAGTATCTGTGATATGTTAGTCTATTACAGATATAATGTGAGTTCTGTAATCAGGAAGTCGGTGTTCAAATTCAGGCTCTTCAGCTTACTAGTTGGTAACCTTGACTGAGTTATTTATCGTATCTGCATACCTCAGTTTTTCTTAACCATAAAATGGAAATAATAATAATATCTACTTTGTAAAATTTCTATGTGGATTAAAATTAAATGTATAAAACACTTAGAGCATACCATAAGTATATTTCTACTTTTAAAGAATAGGAAATGAAAATCTGTGAAAGTTAAGAAATTCTCAGGGTCACTGCAGTCAGTAAGATGGATCAGAACTGGGATCCACCTGCTTTTAAGTCAATGCTCTTTCTGCTGTGCTAAAATGAGGCTAGGATAATAATAGATTGTGAAAATATCAATAGTAGGATCAAACTACAAATGAACTGTGCCGAGATGAAATTTAAGGAAAAGGAAATGACATGAAAAACAGATAGATGGTAGTTTTACTGTAATTACAAGAACTTGAATGTATGGCAATGTAGCATTCAATAAACGTAAGATTGAGCTCAACATTTTCTGGGATGCTTTGTGGCTTACTGTGGGGTGTTTGATATTCTGTGTCTTGTTTCCCTCTGAGGGTGTATTCAGAACCCTCTCTATTTTCTTGTCATAAAGCAACATTCAGTCATTTTTTAGGTCCCACTGACCCAGCCTGAGATTGCTAAATTCAAAAAGATTTTAGAGAAAACATAATAATTTTGTAAGAAAATCTTTTATCACCACAGTCAAAGCCATCGTTGTTTCTCTGCTGGACTAGTGTAAAGGCCTCATTGCTCATGCATCTTCTGTTTGTTTCTTATAGGTCAGCCGGCATGAGTTATATACAGCATAAATCAACGCCCCTTACCCCCACCTAAAACCATACAAAGCTTTCCAATATTACTTTCAAGGAGATCTAAGTGGCTTATCATGGTCTCCAAAATCACACATAATTTGGCTCCCACATACCCTATCACATCCATTCACATTACCAATCTAACTTACAGACCCAATCACACTGGATTTTCTTCTTTTTGTCTTTTGACCACAGGAATCTTAATTCTCCTTGCAATTCCTTTGCCCTGGAATGGTCTATTTCAAGATCAGGTCTCACCACTGATTTCTTTTGTAAATTATTTTCTTTCTTAGTTTTTTACTTCTTTATCTTCCTCCTCCCTAATTGCATGTAAAGTAGAATAGAAGCATCATGAAACCACGGGTTTATCATAGTCAATTCCATAACTTTATTATGTTTAAGTGACAAGTTAATAAATAACATGTTGTCCTTTTCATGCAGAGACAAATCATCAGTATGGTCCATTATTTGGATAATTTCCCTATTTTACTTTTGAATTTGCACTAATATATATTATTTTGTATGTCATTTATTGTGTCACTGAGAGGGATTAAAGGTGTCTCTTGTGATCAGGTACCTACATGAGAATAGAAAGAATTAAAAATTATACCCATATGTTTCTGAGGGATGAAGCTGATTTTCTGAGGCAATCCATTGAGTAGTTACAATGGGCTCTTAAATAATTGCATTTTCTTGAGTCGGTATGCTGTGACTAAGGTACCTGTGATAACAGAGGATTGATTTCCCTCTTTACTTCCCATCCAAGTTCAAACCTTACCTTAAGAAGAAACAATTAGATTGCCTCTAAATGCAATGTTACTGATGAGCTTGTTCCGTGGTCAATGGTGGAAATCAATTTTCATTTAAGAACCTACAGTACTTAGCCTTTTTCCTTTTCTGTAGTCTTTATTGATTCTTCTTTCCATAGAAAGACACTATCCATTCTACTGTAGCCAGACGCTGTTTCCAAGGTTCCATAATAATGGAGTAAAAGTTCTCAGAGAGTTTTCCTAGACTGGCAACATGCCCATTTTTTTAATATGCAGAGGAAGGCCATTCTATCTATCATTGAGCATGGGAGAAGACTTTCATTTAAAAGAGACAGAAACAGTATCATGAAACGCCTCAAAATAAACTCTTCTCTGGCCTGTCCAGAGATTTCAGCAGTAAGAAAAAATTAAAAGAATACTTGGATGGATTATAAATTAGTCTTTTAATTAAGTATGGCCACCAATTTCTTCAGGTCAAAGAGCAGCTTGAAATGATTCCCTCTGTCCCTCCCGAGCTCAAAGATAAGGGGATTTTGTGTGTAGGGGGTTTTCAAAGGATATTTTTTTTCACCAAAAAGAGAACACTATTCAGCAGTAATTTTTAATGTTAGAATTGTACATCATGTGGCTTCTAGATTTGTAAGACAGAAGAGTCTGCCTTATCTGAGGAATGACTGCAGGTTTCACAGCAAAGTTGTTTTCTGGAAGGTGCCTTCTCAGGTTATGCCACTCTCCCTTCTTGGTTTACAATGAGGATTACCTATGAATATCGTGAGAGGTGAAAACAGTCTATTTCACATTTGGGTTTCATAGATTCATTTGCTCTGAGGTGAGTTTTCTGATAAACATTTAGTGAACTGCCCTTCATTTAGAATTGCAGCTCTGCATTTTTTGTAAAGGGAGATAGTCTCTATGATCCCTCTAGTTTTCATTAAAATGCATGACTTGGTAGGGGAAAAAACAACGGAACCTAAGCCTTATAATTAAATATTCCTGATATTTTTAATGTACAAATAACAGTAGATAATGCATATTCAGTCTAATATAATCAAAACAGGAAAAATGCCGCTTTTAGGAGCTAAATGAAAGAATCAGAAATATAACAAGTTTTTATGCCAATACTTTAATACTATACTCTGCTATCAAAATTGTGTCTTAGTTTAACAGTTTTCATTGCCAAACTTTTACACCTGGGAATCTGGCATTGTATATCCATGATACTAAGAAAATTCCATTTTTCCCTGAGATGCTAATTAGACTTCTCTAATCCAGCTATTAAAGTCAGACAAAACAGGAGAAAGAGCTAAATTAATAAAGAAGATCTCAGATGATCACCACCTAGATATCTACACTTTTTGTGGTTAAAAAAAAAAAAAAAGCATGTGAATCAATTTTTAAAATATTTCATGGAAAAGTTTGGGGTGTAAGGCATACATATGTATTATTAATCGAGGAAAATGATGAACACGTCTCAATCATTTTAGGAGATTTATTTGCCAAAGTTAAGGACACGCTCAGAAGACAGGTCTATGCCTTTCTCTGATGATGATTTTGAGGGCTCCAAATTTAAAGAGGAAACGGCAGGATACTGAGAAGCACACAGTTTTCACATAAACAAAAAGGGCAGAGGAAAAATGTGGGGAATCTGCATTTTACCTAAGATAAAGCAGACAAAATAGGATAGGGAAACAATCAGATATACATTTGTGTCTGGCAGGCGTGACTGAACATGTAAAGATAAGCTATCAATCTGCATTGTCATGGTGAAGTTTTAAGAGCTCACCAAGAATTTCCTGTGGGCAAAGTATGGGGGAGGCATGTAGCTTTTCATTTTGTACCCATATTATTTAGGAACCAAAAGGGGGAGGCAGGTTTGCGTAACCCAGTTCCCAGCTTGACTTTTCTCTTTGGCTAAATGAGTCTGGAGTCCCCAAATGTACTTTCCTTTCACTACATATTTAAGTATCACTTAATGATAACAACAAAGGTTAGAAAATGTACACCTTTTCTAACTTATCTACAAAGATACTGTATAATTATGTAATAATAAACGTTTTTTCTTACATATGTTAGAATTATTCATTCAAACAGGAAATTATCAGTTAAATGAAGAGCAGACTGAACAATTTAGAGAGAACAAAATTGAAGGAAATAATTGTGCTGAACAGTTTTCTGTTAACAATGGGATAGTTAGTTCCTAGCAGTCTGAGTCACCTGGATTCACTAATGTGTTTTATGTGTATTCTAATATTCTTGGTACAGTTTTTCTTTTTTTTTTTCGGTCTTTATATAATCAGGATTTTTTTTTTTTTTTAATTATGGAACATATTATGTGCATGACATGCTACTTGGAACCTAAAGAGAAAACAGCAAGACTACATTGGCATATTTTCTTCCAAATGCAGAAAGCCAAGTACATTAAAGAAGAGTAGGTTTCTAATTAAAAGAAGTATATTTTCTTATGATGGATAGGGTTAGCAGATAAAATACAGGACACTGAGTTAAATTTGCATTTGAGGTAAACAATGATTTTTTTTTTTTTTTTTTTTTTTTTTGAGACGGAGTCTCACTCTGTCGCCCAGGCTGGAGTGCAGTGGCCGGATCTCAGCTCACTGCAACCTCCGCCTCCCGGGTTCATGCCATTCTCCTGCCTCAGCCTCCCAAGTAGCTGGGACTACAGGCGCCCGCCACCTCGCCCGGCTAGTTTTTTGTATTTTTTAGTAGAGACGGGGTTTCACCGTGTTAGCCAGGATGGTCTCGATCTCCTGACCTCGTGATCCGCCCGTCTCGGCCTCTCAAAGTGCTGGGATTACAGGCTTGAGCCACCGCGCCCGGCCCAACAATGAATATTTTTATTATTATATCTCAAATATTGTATGGGATGTACTTACACTAAAAATGATTTGTTGTTTATCTGTCTGATTATTATTATTATTATTATTATTATTATTATTTGAGACGGAGTCTCGCTCTGTCGCCCAGGCTGGAGTGCAGTGGCCGGATCTCAGCTCACTGCAAACTCCGCCTTCCGGGTTCACGCCATTCTCCGGCCTCAGCCTCCGGAGTACCTGGGACTACAGGCGCCCGCCACCTCGCCCAGCTAGTTTTTTGTATTTTTAGTAGAGACGGGGTTTCACCGTGTTAGCCAGGATGGTCTTGATCTCCTGACCTCGTGATCCGCCCGTCTCGGCCTCCCAAAGTGCTGGGATTACAGGCTTGAGCCACCGCGCCCGGCTATCTGTCTGATTAAATTTAGTCTAAATATGTCCTTTGCAACACTTAGGACATATTTATAATAATTTTTTTCATTTCTTTCTAAAATATGAATTAACTTGGTATTCTTCATTTTCATGTGCTAAATGTAATGACCAATTGTGGGTCATTTGAGTTATAAAAAATTATGCAAATACATTTAAACATCTATAGCTTTACCATATATAAATAATTATATCTAATATTTTGACATATTTCCTTATACACTTTTTGAATGAATATTTGACTAGAGTTAATTTCAAAATGCTATTTTTTATTTTTAAATAAAAATAAAATATTGTCAATACTAGACTACAATTTACATTATTTTGAAGACAGGTAATGTTACTCTTGGTAAATTTATTAGTCTTTCCAACATAATAAAAAGAATAGTCATTTCATACATTTTAAAGTATTGAGAAAACATAATTTAAATTGCTTTTTCAATGAAGAATGTCATCACAATGAAACATATTTATGTTAAGGGACATAAAGAACTATTCTGTTTAGTGATTCTTCTAGCATGAGTTTCTGTAAAAATAATTGGCTATTTTACAAATTAGAAAGGGAGAGTAACTATTATTCTTCTAAGTATTTATGAAACAGGAAAATATTTAATTAAGTAATAGGGTAAAGTTTTTTGTGCACAGAAAATATTTCCTAGAAATGAGAAAAAAATGACTACATGACAAGAAAAGTTAAAGGAAGCAGTGGGGAGTAAAGCTTCATCTTTGTGTGACAGAATATACCTAATGACCAACTCCTGAGTTGTTGTGCTTAATTAAGGGAAGATTTGAAAATTCTTTTACAAACCATTTTTCATTTATGCATCTCAATTTGATTTCAATTCAGGTAAATTAGGATAAATCTGGAAGGGTTTTTTTGTAGATAAATGTATGGCTAGTTTACTTTCTGACGTTTTGCATATTTAAAGAAATACACTAGCTTTCACATATGAAAAATGATTTGATATGTCATTTTTTAATAATGATTTATTATTTTTAAATTCTCAAAATACAAACCCATTATCTTCTAATACAACACTGGAGGAAAAGAACACATTTCCATCTCTGTTTTCCAGTTTTGTTATTCCCTCCATCAGTTTTACTTCTATTTTCTATATGCGTATCAATAGGCTTTTTTATTTTTCCTTTTATTCAAAAGCTTCCAACTTGTTGTCCAGGTATTCAGTGATCCATCTACTTAACATTTACGTGTCTGCCTTCAGTTTAGTTTCTTATTTTCTTATTTTATTAATTGGTGTTTGTGATCTTTTAGTCCTGTTTATTAAAAATAGGATATCAGAACTGAATATAAAATCAAAATTCTCTTTCCTTCATATTTATTATATTGCTTTGTCTATCAGTTCCTTTTCTCCTTTTTAAAAAATAACTCAGTTGAGACATTTTACATATCATATAGTTCACCCATTTTGAGTGTACAATTCAGTAATATTTAGTGCATTTAAGAAGTTGCATAATCATTACCATAAAATAAATTTAGAATATTTTCATAAACCCATTAAGATACCTCTCATGCATTTATTATTAAGTTCCACTTCTGGCCCCAGGAAACCATTAGTTTACTTTCTGTTTCTATAGATTTACAACCTCTGGACATACCATGGAAATGGAGTCAGAGGACATGTATTCTTTTATGACTAGGCGCTTCATTTTCTTCTTTACTCTCTGAGTGTTTCTGGATTGTCTTCTATATCACTGCTTCATTTTTTTACAGCTAAAATTGTGCTCAACCACTTCCAATATAGATTTTGATTCCAATATTACACTTTCACTTTCTTGAAATTTTTTTTTGAAAAGCCTTCACACACACACACCCCCACACACCTACTCCCCAACACATATATACATCATAATCTCATTCTTTTATTTTTTCATCTCACAAAATTAACACTGTATTCCAGATATTAGGAGGTTGGGATTATATTCCTGTGAAAAATAGCATTTATGAAATAATGAAAAACTTCCTGGTTTTTTTGATGGTAAGTAGACATTACAAGTTGTCTTTAATTTTTTGGGGAGGAATTCAGATGTATCTTGAGAAATTCAGAAATAATTTTTCCATATGGTAATCATGCACCTTGTCAGTTATTATCACTGGAAGCAAGTACTTTAAATAGTAAATAAAGGACTAGGTCAAAGATGTATCATCTAAGGGAGGAACATCAATCATTAAGTTAAGATGTTGAGAAGAAAGTAACACTTTGCCTGGGCCAATTGCCACTAACTCAAAGTCAATAAGTGGTTGAATGAGTGGGTGAGCTTTCAAAAGATTTAATTGTGCTCTGAAGTTTTATGTGTAACTTTCTTTTTTCTGAATATTATTTTAATAACTTTCCTAAATGGAGTAAACCTCAGTACCCCAAATTTTAAGAACTCCTGTCAAGTCTTAAATTAATATCTTAAATAATGGCACAGTGTCATTTGGGGCATATAAATATTCGTGTCTGATTGCTTTTTACTCTCCTATTATATTGTCCAGTGACTTCTGAACAAAAGCGACATTTCCAGTTGGTGGAAGAAGCATCAGAATTTAAAAGAAAAAAATATCATTATAGAATAAAAAGGCAACTAGATCAACAAATATCCTCCCTTTAAATTATCAGGTGGCTTAAATGTATGTTGATATGATTACAATGTATCATAAAAATAATTATCTCATTGTCTTTTATAATCAGTTTCTTGAATGAGGATGGAAGTTGAATGCTGTGTAAAATAATCATTAGTGCTTGTAGAATAAGAAAAGTTAACAATGGCCTTGATTCCTAGAGTAAAGATACAAAGTTCAATGAAGAAAGTATTGATAATTAGCTCAAATTTTACCATTGTTGAAAAATGTTAATTATTTAATGGATTTTGAAATGCTTAATTATGTTTCCTGCCCTCAGTAAAACATTTATATAAATGAATAATCAATGTATTTTTACTTGCCCATCGAGGGAAAGAAAATTCAATAAGTCTTTTAATAACTTTCTCAGTCAAAATTTTAAGAGAAATGTGTTTTTTATAAAACTCTTACTCCTATGTTCTTAGATGAATTGAAATATTATCAATTTTAAAAAAATTGAAATGTAATTTTAAGGAATATACAACATTAAAACATAAATTTAGGGCCAGGTACAGTGGCTCACTCCTGTAATCTCAGCACTTTGGGAGGCCAAGGCAGGCAGATCACTTCAGGGCAGAGGTTCAAGACCAGCCTGGCCAACATGACAAAACCCTGTCTCTACTAAA
This sequence comes from Trachypithecus francoisi, assembly GCF_009764315.1. Lineage (NCBI taxonomy): Eukaryota > Metazoa > Chordata > Mammalia > Primates > Cercopithecidae > Trachypithecus > Trachypithecus francoisi. Next base: position 74,591,278 of record NW_022681454.1, on the reverse strand, counting down.
AATAAAAACAAACAAACAAACAAAATAGCGAAGCATGGTGGCATGCACCTGCAATCCCAGCTACTCAGGAGCCTGAGGTGGGAGAATTGCTTGAACTCGGGAGGCAGAGGTTGCAGTGAGCCGAGAACATGCCACTGCACTCCAGCCTGGGAGGCAGAGAGACTCTGTCTCAAAGAAAAAAAATAAATAAAAAATAAAAAATAAAAACCCATCCATTTAGTTTCTTTTGGATGATGTAGGCATCTCTAAATATTTTCATCAGAAACATAAACAGGTACTAAAATTAAATAAAACTAAGTCACATGATGTAGCAATTATAAAATATGGTTGTATTAAATTATTATCTATTGAATGCATTTGTGGTGAAAAAACACAGTAGTATAAAACAATCTTAACTTGAGTAATTTGAATTCTGGCACAGTTGGGAACTATTGGAATTGTAGCTCTGTCATAGAGTTTATCTTGTCTAATGAATGGGAGACATTAATATAGATATAAGAATCATGTGTATTCAACATCATGAAGCAAAAATCAATCAATCAATTAATTCAAAACAAGAAAACAAAATTCCCACACTATAAAGATACATAATACCAACATTTAGATTTCCCATTGTTAACCCTTGTTCTTGTCTGTGTTCCATGACATATGCTGAGGACATGCAAGGGTAACATGGAAACCATCAACATCCAATTTTTTTTTTTGCAATGTGACTAATGCAAACAAATTTTGTCCTGGTGTTATAAAAGCTGTGTCCAACAAAGAAGGCTGAAAAGCAAAGAGACCTTAAAGTGCTAGATTTGTTTTGCTTTATTTACTTCTCAATGTATTTCAGGTTTAGATAACTTGTGTCTATAAAGACATTGTTAAGATGTGTTGCTCTTACTTCCTTGGATTGCAACGCTGGGAAAATTAGTATTTTATTATAGGAAAAGAAATATTATCTGCCTTTACCTCATATTTCCACCAAGAAAGAGAAAATGTATGCTTAAATTTCTGTCATCTTCCCAACTGGGATGTGGGAGTTGAGGGATGAGGGGAGAAATGAAAGACTTTTCACTCTCTTACCATCTCCTTTCAAGGGGCATTGCTGCTATTTGAACTGATCAGTCACTGAGAATTTGACTTTCCCTAAAAGGCAATAAAGATATTCCGTGCTCGTGGAGTAAGCTTTTTCTTTTTTTCCCTTTTTCTTTAAGTCAATCTAGTGAAAACATAATTATCAGTGTCTGCTCCTGGCAGTTCCAGGATTAAAATTTTACTCTCCCAGCAATGGAGCATTGCACACACATCGTTGCTGCATGGAGCAGAAGGTGCTGCTTCTGATATCTCGCTAGTATCCCTGAACATGAGTCCCAAGATTTAGATTTATAGAATAATCCAATTTGCCTCTTAGTAAAGCATCTTCAAGAACTCATCTTTTATTAACGTTTTACCTTGCAATATGATGCATCTTTCTTACTATTAATGAAGTACCATTTCCACTCAATTGGCTATTGCCTAATTGAAGGAGATAAGATCACACAATCAGCATTTTTGTAGAATGGATTATTATTTGTATAATGAATTATAAGCTTCAATTTGTCAGCTTTCCATGCACCCACACTAGCACATAATCAGGACTGTAGTGTGTAACAGTTTACATTTTTAAATAGATCCACTGATAGATTTAACAACTACTACTTGAAAGCCCTTTTATTTTATTTTATTTTATTTTATTTTTTGAGATGGAGTCACCATCTATCACCCAGGCTGGAGTGCAGTGGCATGATCTTGGCTCACTGCAACCTTCGCCTCCCTGGTTCAAGCGATTCTCCTGCCTCAGTCTCCCAAGTAGCTGGGATTACAGGCTCCCGCCACCACTCCAAGTTAATTTTTGTATTTTTAGTAGAGACAGGGTTTCACCACGCTGGCCAGGCTGGTCTTGAACTCCTGACCTCAGGTGATCCGCCCGCCAGTAGTCTTCTTTAAAAACACAAAAATTAGGCCAAGCGTGGTGGCTCATGCCTGTAATCCCAGCACTTTGGGAGGCCTAGGAGAGGGGATCACCCGAGGACAGGAGTTCCAGAACAGCCCGGCCAACGTGGTGAAACCTCGTCTCTACTAAAAATACAAAAAATTAGCCAAACATCGTGGCCAGCGCCTGTAGTACCAGTTACTCGGGAGGCTGAGGCAGGAGAATGGCGTGAACCCGGGAGGCAGAGCTTGCAGTGAGCCGAGACGGCACCACTGCCCTCCAGTCGACTACAGAGCGAGACTCCGTCTCAAAAAACAAACAAACAAATAAAATTAGGCCAGGCATGGTGGCTTATCCCTGTAATCCCAGCACTTTGGGAGGTCTAGGAGGGAGGATCACCTGAAGTCAGGAATTTCAGACCAGCCTGGCCAACGTGGTGAAACTCCGTCTCTACTAAAAATACAAAAATGAGCCAGTTGTGGTGGTGGGCGCCTGTAATCACAGCAACTCAGGAGACTGAGGCAAGAGAATCACTTGAACCCAGGAGGCAGAGGTTGCAGTGAGCCGAGATCCTGCTGTTGCACTCCAGCCTGGGTGACAGAGCAAGACTCAGTCTCAAAAAAAAAAAAAAAAAAAAACCTCTTCCCCCGCCCCCCGCCCCACCAAGTTATCATGTTGAACTCTCATTCTGTCTATACAGGAAATATTTTATCCAATACTATGGTTTCCTTACTGGTTGTTAGCTGGCAACATCTCAAAACCACAACTCAATGTTAGAATAACTTGGAATTGATTAAGAAGAAAGCAACATTAGGTGGTGAGAGGATATTAGCAGCCATAAACAAACTAAGTAAAACTGTCAAGGAAATCTATGCAGTCTGAGTTAGCAAGCAGTGAGACTCCTTGAATGAGAGAAGAAAGTGGAAGGAAGAAGGAGAAAATAAGATGTTAATGAAGGTCATCTTATAGGCTACATCAGGAGAACCAGATATAGAAACCAGTGCTAACTTTTTCAACACTAACAGGGCATCCAAAAAAGTTTTTGTGTGTTATCTTTATTAATTGTATACCTAAATTGAAGTTTATAAGAATAAGCTAATCTAATTGTCTTTTTAAAACTATTTCTTTAAATTAAAAACAGAAATTACTAATTTTAAAATTTAAAAAAATCTCATTAGGAGGTAAAAGAACAGCACATACAAAATAAATTAAGATTGTGTGTTTTTTAACTAGGGGCTTTACATGTTATATATATATATATATATAAATGAAATTAGAAGATAGACGAGATTATTTTACCTAGATGGATTTTTCATTCAGTAGCTAATTTATTATACAACACATATTCTGACACTTTAAATTAAATATGAAAAACTTATTTTAGGCCGGGCGCGGTGGCTCAAGCCTGTAATCCCAGCACTTTGGGAGGCCGAGACGGGCGGATCACGAGGTCAGGAGATCGAGACCATCCTGGCTAACACGGTGAAACCCCGTCTCTACTAAAAAATACAAAAAAATTAGCCGGGCGAGGTGGCGGACGCCTGTAGTCCCAGCTACTCGGGAGGTTGAGGCAGGAGAATGGCGTGAACCCGGGAGGCGGAGCTTGCAGTGAGCTGAGATCTGACCACAGCACTCCAGCCTGGGCGGCAGAGCGAGACTCCGTCTCAAAAAAAAAAAAAAAAAAAAGAAAAACTTATTTTATATAAACAGAAAAAAATTGTTTTTGAAACTGAAAGAAAGTCTTTGTCTGAGTCCAATTTTGGAATCAGAAAATAGGTCTGTTAAAATTTTTTATTCTGAAATATTGTATACATTGTCTTGCCCTGTTCTTTATTAAAATTTATTCTTCATATCAAGTTGCATGTCTAATACATATGTCATACTTTTAAAATAAAAGGAAACTATTGTAAGTTAACAGTTAAAATTGGTTGAGCCTGTTTAAAAGACTAGTTAACAATGAAAACCCTGAATCTCTTCTAATATTTCATTTTACTTTTTCACATCTTCCACATATATGAGAAAGATTCATTGTATGTTTGAACTTTAGTCTATCTGAATAAAACTGTATTTCATTTATCCACCTGCACCTTTATGAATGCTTGTTAAAAGATAACCTTTCATTCAAGCATGTGATTTTTCTTCTATTATATGCCAAGAGTAATGAAATTCATGTGTTCAAAGTGGGGCAGTTTCTAAATGTTACTCTAGAAGGTGGAATCTCAGTGACAGTCTTCCCTCCAGACGTTTCTTTCATTTCCATCAGTGCTTGCTTAAGTAAAGCTCTGAATGGGAGGGCATTGAAGAGGGAACATGATTTGGACAGGCAGACTCTAAGGTGGCTCCCATGATCCCCATGTGCTCATGTCCACACATTCATGTGAGCAGGACCTATGGCTGACTTCAAAACTGTAAAATTCCACAAAGGTGACAGCATTTTATTCCTATTATTATATTATGTTATGTAAGACTTTTGCTAACCAACTCAGTCTGGAGACTCCGTCACTCCACTTTGTCTTTTAAGAAGCAAGCTGGCAAGAATCTTTCAGACATAAAGAACTGATTGAAGCCGTCAACCATGTGAGCAGGGAAGTGGATGCTTCCCAAGTGGAGCCTCTAAATGAAATCCCAACCCTGGCTGATGCTTTACAGCTTTGTGAAACACTGAGCAGAAGAACCGGCTAGTCTGTGCCTGGACTAAAGGTCCTCAGAAAGTATAAGATAATACATGTGTGTTGTTTTCAGTGGCCAAGTTTGTGGTGAACATTGTACACAAGAGAGAATACTACTAATACATAGGACTTGGTCTCTTAAAAAAGTTTCTGTTTTATTTGTTGACATCATCATGATAATCATCCAAACAAATATAGTTGAGTACCTTAAGAGGCTTTGAAAATTGAGAGAACAAATAAAGTTCAGTTAATAGGCCACTACTAGCTCACAGTTCTAGTGGAATGAGTCCTAGGATATTAATTATACTCTAGAAGAAATAAGTTGTTCCATACGTTTCATAAGGAGTGATGATTTTATCATTTCCAAATTTTCTTCTACATTTTTCCTTGGTCCTTCCATTGGCCCTCACACAATGTCAAGTTGAGTATAGTAACTAACTGATAATGAAACGATCATTCTAGTGACAACAAATTATTTTGTCAACTTGGTCTATAAATGAGTAGTTTACTAATTTTCTAATATAGTTTTATATTAGAATAAATTTTATGTTTTATGAGACAGTATCTTATGGTAAAACAAAGTAGCCTATAGAATTTATATACTTAAAGCTAAGACATTAGCAAATATTTCCATCTGAAAATTTATAATATAAGGACTTATAAATTTCCTATTGCTACAAAAATCAATAATCAGTTGTTTTATATTAGTCCAGGTCCTTCCATTTATTTTCTGAAAATAGCACAGTCTTTGTACCTTAGTGTTTTTCTCCTGTTCTTGCAGTGAAAAAAAAAAAAAAAATCACTTTAATTAATTAAAACATGGAAATTGTAAGGATATACCAGCAATTATTTTATTAATTCTGTTAGGAAGTCACTGGTGTTTGCCTGTGTTTTGAGAAGAGCAATATTTTGTTCTTGTAGAGAATTAGTCATTAACATTGCTTTGTAGTACAATAAATTGATTCTCTGTAATACTAGTATCTGCTCAACTATAAAAAATATACTTGTAATTTGAAAAGCACAATTTTAAATGAATTTCAAGGCTTTGAAACAAGTGCTTTTAATAACATTTTGTTTCTTGTTTCCAGTCTGAGGACAGAAGCTGAATGCCATATGACATAGCCATTGATATCTGTAGAATAAGCAAATGAAAACAATGACCTTGATTCCAAGAATAAGTATGTAAGTTTCGCGATGCAGAGATACTGGGTAATTATCTCTGATTTTACTGTTGTTGAAAACATTAATTATTTAATGAGTTTGAAGTACTTAAGTGGTTTGCTTCTGACTTAAAAAAATGAACTCTTCAGTAATCAACAGTCAGGCTTAGCTGAATTCAAGAAAAAGAAAATGATTTGTCAAAACTATGTTGACAAATATAGTTATGTCTTCTGAAAAGACAGAAGTGGAGAAAAAAAGTCATTCAAATCCCAGATTCTATGATATTTGGGGTAAAAAAAAAAATCAATAGGACAGGTAAGGATGATGAGATCTTTCAAAAAGATTTGTCTTTGGCAGACTAAGTTGCATGTTACTCTCATTTTTAAAATAAAATATAAAATGTAAGCCAACATTTTCCTACTTTAGAAAACAAATGTGAAGGTATTTTATATCAAGCTAGATAACTCTTGGATAAACTCTCTGCTCTATATGAAGTACATTTAAAGAAACTGCCTAATCTGAATAGTAGAGGACCCCAAAGACAGAGTGCATAAAATGAGGTAGCATACTTTTTTATAAATAAACTTCATTATAAGATAAACAAAATGGTGGCAAATGGAAAACTGTCTTCTAACATGTTCTTTCTTTACTTAAAATTATTTAATAACAGGAGGACATCTGGATCTGAGTCTTACAAACTACTGCAGCAACATATGACAAAATAAACCTACATCATAAAAACAAGTTACTGATAAGTATTTTATAATCCAAAAAAATGAAAAAAAAGTTTATCTTTCAAACAAAAGAATAAAAAGAAATCACTCAACCCATGGTGTTTTAGCTTACAAGAGATAATGTCACTAAATACCACTTAGAAGAATATTGTGAAATAAAATAAATCACCCACCCCTCCCCACCCCTCCACCATACACAAAGGAAAGATAATATTATGGATGACAAAGACCAAGAATGAAATAAAATATCTATAAAGTTCAAAAAAGTCAGTTGAAGTAGATTCTTCAAATTTCAACCTCACTTCCAATGGCAATAGAGAATCTATTCTCTATTGAGAATAGATTGACAATACTACGATTCTCTATGACATAACTACGATTCTTTGCAAAATACTCATTTTTAAGAAACATAAAAAAGACTTGTTCTTTAAATAAAAGCCAAAAAGCAAGCAGGACTGAAAAAATTAAACCACACAAATATAAAATAGATGAAATGGAATAATGTACTGAAAGTCCCAAATAACCTTTCTTCCTTTTTAAATGAGTTATCAATAATGTGTAATAAAAGGCAAACATTTTACACTACCTTGATCTATGTTTATATGCCCTTATCTAGGAGTTGATTTTGGAAACTCTGTTTATCTACAATTATCAGGAAGATAATGTTGGCTGAAAATATTATTTCATTCATAATATTTTTATGTCAGTAAAAATTATTTAAATTGAATTTCCAAAACAAAGATGTTTTCAAGGAGCAAAAATTATAGATTATTATATTACCCCTTCAGTATACTGTGTGTCTCCTGAAAACTTCTAAGACGATGAATCTTTCTTTTTTATAATCTCAGCAGAATGTTTATCAGGTTTAGTTTTATCCTATTTCTGATCAAATAAGTTCCAAATCCATTAAAAAAGGAACATCATTATAATGAACGGTGCATTACACTGAAAGCATTTGAGAATCTTAGGTAATGGCCAAGAATAACACTACCTTTAAAAAATCTATTTAGAATGAAAATCATTGTCACAAGTTATTCAGTACAGTAAATGGTTTCCCTTCCCAGCCTTCTTCATATCTTTCTAAAGTTAAAAATAAAAAGACAGCCAAACTTTGACTGAGTGTCTTAGCACAAATTCAAGGAGGACATAACCCCAACTAGTTGCCACTAGAATGAGGTGTGACCTGTAAGTGTTCTGAATTTTTTCTTCTCACAGGGAGCCCGAATTCTATAGACTAAGAAGAGAGAATATTTGCTTCATGTTCTACTCCTGTACATTTTAAACGAGATCTGAACCACCTTCCAAAAGCAAGTCATTTTTGTCCCAGTTACAATTCCACCTGCTACTCAGGGCTGGCACCTGGGAAAGAAAGGTGGGTAAGGCTGTGTGATACAATGTAACCTACAGATTATCACTTACTGAATTAAATATAGTTGGAGAGAAGGTTCTTCATGTGACACCTGTCAAAGCAGCCCTTGTTCCTGTATGCCCAGGCCAACTTGTGCTTTTAACTTTGCCAAATTTCAGGTCTCATCAGGCCTGATGCTCTCTCAGCCCTCTGTGTACTTTCACAACTGCTCTTCTGACAGTATCTGCTAATGGTAATACCCCAGCAATGCTGCATGCCTCTCCTTTCTGTCCGTCTATCTCTCTGTCTCTTTGTTTCTCTCTTAGACTTTTCTGCCCATCAGACTTTTTTTTTTTTTTTTTTTTTTTTTTTGAGGTGGAGTCTCGCTCTGTCGCCCGGACTGGAGTGCAGTGGCCAGATCTCAGCTCACTGCAAGCTCCGCCTCCTGGGTTTCCGCCATTCTCCTGCCTCAGCCTCCCAAGTAGCTGGGACTACAGGCGCCCGCCACCTCGCCCGGCTAGTTTTTGTATTTTTAGTAGAGACGGAGTTTCACCGTATTAGCCAGGATGGTCTCGATCTCCTGACCTCGTGATCCGCCCGTCTCGGCCTCCCAAAGTGCTGGGATTACAGGCTTGAGCCACCGCGCCCGGCCTGCCCATCAGACTTATATAAAAATTACTTTTAAGAAAATTATACTGTTTAATCCACAAATATACCGTTGTATTTGTTCAAGCATTGCACTCATGAGCTATCTTAAATAGCACATGCATACCAGGCTTTTGCCATCCAGCAGCAGGGATGCTTTTCTTCTAATCCAAACATACTGCAATCAATTAACTTTAGAAGGAAAACAATAAAACAGATTCAAATGACCCTCAAATACTAGACTTTTAGCCTGAGGCCAAAAAATATACAAAATGTTTAATTTCTTGTTTTTCCTACACACTATACTCTCATCAAATAAATTCTTCTTTCATGCTATATTAACCTACTAGAGGAAACCAAAGAAAATTTCACCAATAATAGACTTATTTGACATATTTCAAGACTGCTATTGAAAGCGCTTACAGGCACGGATCGCACAGAAAAGCTGCCTTTTGTGGAGAAGACTTGCATCTGCAGGAAAAAAAAAAAAAGTACATTAGTGAAATAAGCAACCAGGTGTTCTTTGAGCCCCCCCTCCCTTTTTCAAGATCTACCAAAGATTAAGTCCACTACAAACTACTACCAGTTCTTTCTGAGGGCAGCTCCAAGAGTATCTGCTATATATTCATCTGTATAACAAGGGAGTGCTTGCTTGACACGCTTTCCTCCCTTCACTCTTCCATAACCTGTGATGCTACCTCCCACAGAGCCCAGAGATAGTTGGTGCCAGGCCATGGTTCTGTGTGCTCACTCGTTTTCTCTGAAAATCGTATATTGCACCTCAAAAGAATTGTCTATATTCCCCATTTTTGCCCTACACTATGAAGAAGGGTAAAGAAGCCCTTGTACTGCATTGGATTATTGGGTAATCATTCTCCTGTGATTGCCCCATGCTGTGCATATTAAAACAAATTTGGTATGCCTTTCTCCTATTAATCTGCCTTTTTCTGCTGACTTTGTGGAACCTTCAGGGGGTGAAGGGAAAATTTTCCCTCTGCCCCTAGACTACTTATTCAGGAAATTGGAAGCTCAAATTAAAACTAAATTACCAATATAAAGATGCCGGTTGCATGAATATGATTTCTAATACATACTTAGTTACCTAATTCTTAATTTATGAGCTAGATAATTCTAATCTTGAAAATTAATTCAGTTTGTTTTCTCTTGGGCAACACTTTTATAAACAAATGGTCACACATGTTATTTGAATAAATTCAATTAAAATATTGAATTCTTACCATTTAAAGTATTTTGCATTTTAAAAATCGTTGAAAAGGCTTGCTTTTTCCTAAAATTTCTAAATTTTCTATATATTCATAGAAGCATAAGAAAAACATACCTTTGATATGGTCTTGTGCAATCAATAATGAATTCTTGTTTCTAATTAGAAATTTATTATCTACCTTTGATTTGAATTGTAGAGAACAATAAATAGTTACACATAACAAGATCTGCAGCTTTTCACTGCTGTGTGGTAGTAATTAAAGCTGACACATTGTAGCATTGACCTGAAAACCTACTATCTGTGGATCATGAACAATGACTATTGCAAGGAAAATGCCTTTCTAGTATTCATTAGAATTCATCATCGTATCTACTCAACTCTTTCTTGACTGTCACCTTCACTTGCTTAATACATATACTGGGTTTGCCTTAATCTACACCTGCTTGGTATAATATATATCTTCTTGAAAGAAAACCAAATATTGTAAAATTTAAAATAAAATTTATCATAGATTTCTAATGGTATATATGAAAAAGCACAGAATCAGTGAAAACATCTATTGATACATAAGCACAAATTATATGGATGCTTATTTGAATTTGAATTGGGTGGGAAGGTAACAGCAGTAGAGATTATTAAGAATGGTATAAAGAGAGCATCCATGTTTGCAGTCTTTCGCTGCATGACTAAGAAACCAGCAAATTTTGTTTGCAATGTGGCTGCAAAGAAGTAAGATATTTTTAGTCATAATTTATTTATTTATTTTTTATTTCTCAACTTATAACCAAAACATCCAGCTGCTGTCACTCGTTTATTGTTCTTCTTCCAATTTTAGCCTCCATCTAATTTCCACAAGCCTGCTAAACACAATCAGTAAAAAAAAAGTTGAATGTAATACAAACAAGATTACATTCAACTTCTCAGAAATCATGCAAACAAAGTTGAGAGAAAATCCCCGTTCTCCTAAAATTTTATACCTTGTAAAATTATCCTTCAAAGTTTGAAGGTAATTTTGAAGCCCACTAAACACAATCAGTAAAAAAAAGTTGAATGTAAAACAAACAAGATTAGATTCAACTTCTCAGAAATCATACAAAGAAAGTTGAGAGAAACCCCCTATTCTCCTAAAATTCAATTTTTACTCAAATTTTGATGGGTAATTTTGCAAGGTATAACATTTTAGGAGAATGGGGGTTTTCTCTCAACTTTGCATGATTTCTGAGAAGCTGAATATTATCTTGTTTCTATTACATTCAACATTCAATATTTTTTCCTTTTTTCCTTGTAGCACTGAATTAATTTTATTTCAAATGTTCTTTTTTATCTTTTTAATGTATTTTATTTTTATAGCACTTTTAGATCTACAGCAAAATCAAATGAAAAGTACAGAAATTTCCCATATACCCCCTTGTTCCCCTACATTCACAACTTTCCCCATTATCAAAATCTCCCACAGAGTGGTACATAAACAGCATCACCTAGAGTCAAGTATCCTTTACATTTGAGTTCACTTTTGGCATTGTACATTGTACGGATTTGGACAAATGTATGACATGTATCCACCATTATGATATTATAAAGCATAGTTCAATTGCTCTAAAAACCCTCTGTGTACATCCCATTTATCTGTCCCTCCCCTCCCTCGCAAACACTGATCTTTTTACTTTATCCATGATTTTGTCTTATCTAGAATGTTAAATAGTTGTAATCTGCCATAGGTAGGCTTTCGGATTGACTTCTTTCAGTTTGTAATATATATTTAAATTTTCATCATGTCTCTTTAAGGTTTGAGAGTTCACTTCTTTTTAGTACTGAATAATATTCCATTGTCTAGAAGTATCATTTATTCATTCACCTACTGAAGGACATCTTTGTGATGTATATTTATTTTTATGCATTGTTGCATTCAATTTGCTAATATTGTTTTGAGAATTTTTATCTATGGTTATGAAAGATATTGGTAAGTGGTTTTCTTGTAGTCTTTTCTGATTTTGGTATTAGAGTGATGCTGGCCATATTGAGTGAGTTAGGAAGTATACCCACTGCTTCTTTATTCTGGAAGAAACTATAGAGGATTAAGATCATTTCTTTTATAAATTTTGGTGCATATTATCAATGAAACTTTCTGGACCCATTGCTTTCTGTTTTGGAATAATATATATTTTTTTACTTCGGTAATTCATAAATGCCTATTCAGATTGTCTGTTTCATCATGTGTAAGTTTTGGCACTTATGCATTAAGGATTCATATATATTCTTGGAAAACTGATACCTTCATTATTATGTAATGCCCCTGTTTATTCCTGATAAATTTCCTTGCTCTGAAGTCCACCTTGTCTAAAATTAATATAGCCACTCCTACTTTCTTTTGATTCATGCTCCATAGCATATACCTGTTCATCTATTTACTTTTACTCTGTATTGTCATTATATTTAAAGTGAGTTTCTCATAGACAATTTGTAGTTGGGTTTAGCTGTTGATCCATTCTGACAACATTTGTTTTAATTGATGCATTTAGACCATTGACGCCCAAAGTGATTATTGATACATATAATATTTATTATTGTTTTCTACTTATCACTCTTGTTCTTTTTTTCCTATTTTATCTTCCAAAAGGCAGAACTTTTTCTGCTTATTGAAGTTTTGATTGAGCATTTTCTGTTATTTTCCTCTCCTTTTTAGCGTATTATACATTTTAAAACTTTTTTTAGGGGTTGCCGTAGATAGATTTGCAATATACATTTACAACATATCCAAGTCCACTTTCAAACTACACTATATTGTTTCATGGGTCCTGTTAGTACCTAATAATAATAATAATAATAATAATAATAATAACAATAATAATTCCCTTCTCTTGTCCCTTGTATCATTACTGTGATTATTTTTTAACACACATACATACACACACACACATACACATTACATATAAAATGCATAATGGAATTCAATGTTTTCATTATTATTTTGAACAAACTGTTATTTGTTAGATTAATTAAAAACAAGAAAAATTAAAATTTTCACTTTATCTTCACTTATTCCTTCTCTGTTGCCTTTTCTCTCTTCCTGTAGATCTGAGTTTTTTACCTGTATCATTTACTCTCTAAAAAAAGTTATTTTAAGATTTTTGGCAAGGCAGTAGCAAAAAATTTTCTAAACTTATGTTTGTCTGAGAAATCCAATTTCTCCTACATTTTTGAATCATAATTTTGCAAGGTATAAAATTTTAGGAGAATGGGGGTTTTCTCTCAACTTTGTATGCGTGATTTCTGAGAAGTTGAATGTAATCTTGTTTGTGCTCCATTATAGGTAATGTGTTTTATCTGACAGGATCCGTTCAGAATTATTTTTCAATTTTGGATTTTCTGTGGTTTGACATTGATATGCCTCGTGTAAATTATTATTTTGGCATTTGTCCTATTTGGTGTTCTCTGAGCTTCTTGAATCCACAGTTTGGTGTCTGATATTAGTTTGGGAAAATGTTTACTTGTTATTGCTTCAAATCTTTCTTTTTTTTTGTCTTTTTCTTCTCTTTCTGGTATTCTTATTATGCATATGCTACATATTTTGTAGCTGTCTTACAATCCTTAGATATTCTCTGTTCTTTTACAATCTTTTTTCTTTTTGTTTTTCAAGTTTTGTACGTTTCTACTGAGATATCCTCAAGCTCAGATTATTTTCTTAGCCATGTCTTGTCTACTAATAAACATTCAAAGGCCTTCTTCATTGCTGTTGCAGTGGTTTTTTATCTCTGGCATTTCTTTTTGCTTTTTTCTTTGAATTTTCCTGCCTGTTTTACATTTCAAGTTCAAGTGTCCTTACATGCTGTCTATCCACTAGAACCCTTAACATTTTGATCATAATTATCTTAAATTCTTGGTCTGATAATTGTAACATTCTTGTCATGTAAACTTCTGATACTTGCTCTAACTCTTCAAACTGTGTGTGTGTGTGCTTTACCTTTTAGTGTGTGTTTTATTTTTTTAATTTTTTGAGAGCCAGACATGATTTTTTGAGAAAAAGAAACTATTACCAAATAGGCTTTAGTAATGTGGTAGTTAGATGTGGAAGATGAGGAAGCATTGTGTAGTCCTATGATTAGGTCTCAGTCTTTTGGTGATCCTGTACCTTTAGACTGTGAACTTCACAAGTACTTATCAATACCATCAATTCCCCTCCCCTTAGGTAAGTCAGGATGGGTAGAGTATGTTGGAGTTTGGTATTTCCCTTCCCCCATCAGAGAAGCTCTGATAAAATCACAACAAGTTAGGCTCTGATTAACTACCTTATCTAAGGGCAGATCACATTAAGAACAGGATAATTTGTACTCAAAATGTTTCCTTTTCCCCTTTTACTTGAGGGAAGCCCCAAGGGATTTTTCTCTGATATTCATGGTGAGAACCTAGTAGAGCTCCAAGAGGTGAAAATCAACACAAGTATGGAACCATTCAATGACTAGTCTTCTTGGCATTTTTAATTCTCATTGTTGTCCACATTGAGCCTCCAGTAATTCATCTGGTACAGTTTGGTTTTCCCTATTCTGGCATTAGTTTTCGTGAACATTTCTACTCCTATAAGTTTTGATTCTCCGTACCCACCTGTGCATCTCTCCAATTTTGAGGGCAGTGATTTTCCCTATAGTTTTATTTTTCTGACAGATTTAAGAAGAGGTGTTAATGTTTCCATTTGCTCAGCATTTTACTTGTTGTTAGGACAGAGTGACAACTTCAAAGCTTCTGACGTACTGGGCTGAAAATCAACAGTTGATCAATCAGTCACATGCTAACCTTTTAAAATCTTGCCTATTTATAAAGTATGAATCTTTTAAGTGTTTTTATTCACAATTAGTAAATGGTCTATTTGTTGTTGTCTGGTCAAGTTTAAGTCCCTCTCCTCTCTTAGGCAATAAAATATTCATTCTTCTGTATAAAAGGAGGAAGCTAAGTGATTGTAGTTTTATTTTTGTTATATCTGAATGTACTTTTCTTAATACTTTGATTATTTATAAAATATTTTACTATGCCTCATAAATATTCCCAGTATAAAAATAAATTGGCTTCTGGAATTTTTTTTTTTTTTTTGGATTAAGTCCAAGACAAAGATAGAGACAGTTCCTGGGTAAGGGCAGTTTTCTTTTATGTAGTACATTTGTTCAGATGTCAGGTACAGAAAACAAATTTAATTGATTGATGTAGTGAGATTCAGGGTAATTGATTTTGAAAGAAAGTCAATATGATAATTTCATAATATTCTGTATAGGTTAATACACAATTATTTTTATATTAAATATCAATATGCCATTTTTCTTTAATTTTCTTGATTTATTTAAAATATTTATGAATATTAAAGAAAAAAGTACTCCTTTAGATGTTCCTTTTTTTTATTAATCACATTGTTCAAATAAATTTTTGTAGTTTATTTGAATCCTCACTTGTATGAGATGATACAAGATGATATAACAAGACTTTGTTGCTATTCAAGTAAATCTGAATTGTTATTTATCTTTCTTTTAGCGTGTTCTAACACCTAATATGTTAGAGCAATTTTCTTGCTATTTTTGTTTCAATATACATGTCTACAGATTTATTTTGTGTGATATTTTAAGTGAGTAAAATAGGTTGAATTTGTAGCCCTAAAAATATATTTTCTGTTAGTATGTATTATGATTGAAACTCTTTATTTGCAAACAAAGAGCATTTGCTCATGGTATGTTATAAAGTAGAATACGGGGACAGAAGAGATAAAATACATAATCACAATTATATTTAATAAAGTATTATTAAACAGAAATAAGAAGGATATACCCGAGTATAGTAATATTTTGGAATTGACTTTTTAAAAATGATTCAAAGAAAGGATGCATTATGTGTAATTCTGTTTATGGTGGAAGTTATCCAGGTTCTTGGCATCTTGAACAAAAATTAGACACAATGCACAAACAAAGCAAGTAAGGAATGAAGGGTTTTATTGAAAATGAAAGTACGGGCCGGGTGTGGTGGCTCACGCCTGTAATCTCAACACTTTTGAAGGCCGACATGGGAGTATCACCTGAGGTCACGAGTTCAACACCAGCCTGGCCAACATGGCAAAACCCCATCTCTACAAAAATACAAAAATTAGCCAGGCATGGTGGTATGTGACTGTAATATCAGCTACTGAGGAGGTTGAGGCAGGAGAATCACTTGAACCCGGGAGGCAGATATTGCAGTGAGCCTAGATCATGCCATTGCACTCCAGCCTGGGTGACAGAGTGAGACTCTGTCTTAAAAAAAAAAAAAAAAAAAAAATTAAAAGAAAATGAAAGTACACTCCACAGTGTGGGAGCAGGCTTAAGCATAGGGGCTCAAAGGCCCTGTTACAGAGTTTTTGTGAATCTAAATATACCCTCTACTTATATACCCTCTACTTGGGGTACACCCTATGTCAATGAAGAGAAAGTAAAGTTACAAAGGCATTTATGGTGTATGCCTTATAGAGAAGATATTTCCTGTTACAGCTGAAGTGTGAATCGGCCTTATGTTCCCTGCCTCCAGACCCTATTTTCCTATCTCTTATCCCCCCAAGAGATGCAATTCCCATAAATCTTTATGAGAGGCAGACGAACTAATGGTCTTTTTTTCTGTAACTGCTTCATGCTGTTTTGAGGAGTAGTCCCTACCTATTTGGGATTACAGAACTCTCACCCTATTCTGTCTAGTGGAGGCAGGGTAACTTCTTGATGGCCATGGGCAGTGTCTTCACCTGGAACTGGCTGGAACCTTTGTTGCATGATCAGCTGAAGCTTGATGGTTTCTAGGAGAAAGGAAATGAATTTAGTTAAAATATGTAATGCGTACTTCAGGGGATGGATATCTATGCTGTCAGAAATGTTTGTTTTAGAGATTTGCAGGATAAAAAAAACCTGGTCTATCCTAGAATCTATGTATTCATTTAAAGTCTTAGCATGAGCTATTCCATTTTTTTTTTTTGGTTTGATTTGTTGGGGCCTAGTGCATGAGCCTAGTCCAAAACAATGGCCTTGCAGAATTTTGTTTAAAAAAGTCCTCCTTTTTGGTCAAGTCCTCACTCAGGTGAGAGCGTGACCAAAACCTAATGCCTTAGCGCCACTATCAGTTACCATAATTTTGGATTTCCAGTCTCAGCACCTCACTTACACTTTATGGTGTCTTCATGGTTGCACATTTCTTTCAGCTCCTGTTATTCTAGTTGAAGAGAGACCATATGGCATTCTAGAGAGAGCTGCATGCAAACATTTAAAACCTTTGAGAGAATACAGAACACCAGGGAGACTATTATCATAACTATTGGGAGGATAATACCAAGAGTTCAGAGTATACTCCTTACCCGAGGTCTCCATAAACCAGACTTCATAAAATCAAATAGATTAAAGAATGAGCTAGATAAAGAGTTTACTCATTTGACTAAGCAATTTCTTCATCAATACCCTACCACGGAATCTCTATAGTCTTTATTTGATGTGTCTCTCCATAGGCCAAAAGTGCCAGAAGTTGGACAGATACTTCTCTGTTCAGCCAATTCTCTCATTTAGCATAACTTTCATAAAAGAATTTAAAGTTTGTTGTTAACTGTAGCCTTTACAGTAGAATTTGCTATAGAGCCTGTCATGAGGGATACATTTCTAATCATTGCTTCTTTTACTTTAAACCATGGAAAAAAGACCTAACCGATGATGCCCTTTTAGAAGAGTGAAGGGTTTTTGACAATGTTCTCTTTAACCCATGATGTGCATTAAGAGGAGTGAACCAATGTTTTTGACTGATTATGAGGCCACATATTAAGGTTTCTTACCTACATTGTGCCTTCATCTTTTATCTATCAAGTATAAGATTATCCATGCATAAGGCTGGCTGCAAACTCCTTCACAAATAAAAGTACACTCCACTAGTGCACATAACAGACCCCCTTTCCACTTCCATTGTTCATAGAGGCATAGGCATAAAAAAATTTCAAAGCTAAGAGTTTCATGACAGTAGAAGTCTTAATCTGTGAACTTGGGAAACACTCTTCACATCAAGGATGCCATCGTCTTCTTGGGAGAAATTTTCCTGGTTATCTTTACCTCAAGGGTTCCAATGGGTGCACAGCTCCAAGAGCATGGAGGAACTCTTCTCATTTGTGAGATTATGAAACCAAAATTGAAGGTCTTGAAATTTTATTGTAGTGTTAATGGGAGGGACAATCTTTCTCTGGTATTTCCAGAAGATTCAAACCATAAAAGGCTTTCTTCATTTCGTGAAAATACATTGTAGCATAATAATTTACTGTTATAACATCAGCCCTCTTGCAGGAGAAAGCTTTAATACAACCTGAAAACATTCATTGAAAATAACAATTGAATGAAATCCCTTTATAAAATGTTTAAGTGGTCGACCAGGTGACCAAATGTACCTGAAGCTTTAAGTGTTTTCCCAGGAGTATGGAATCAAGCATTGGTTATAAACTGCTTTAAACAATTTAATGTTTAATAACGTGAAACAATTTAATGTTTAATAATGTGAAAGTATTGATATTTTATTGATATCAATAAATTATATAATAATTATTGATTACTATATAATTATATATATGTATAATATATAATAATTATTGATATTGCTATTTCACTAATTTTTTGTTTTACTTGTGTTAGTAACTTTACACAAAGAAATTTTGTTATTTCTGTGGTTTACAATAACTTGACATAATAATTATAATTATGATTTATAGCATATATTTAGACGTTAGAATTTTAGAAATCCCATACAATTTTGAAATATATGTCGTATTATTCACAAAAATATAACCTAAAGAAGATAGAGCATCATTTTGGCAATCCCAAGTACCTAAACATGTCAAATAATCCTGTTTACCTCTCTTTTCTGGACACTTCAGGGGCTCTCTGAGGTACTGGAAAAACCAGGTGCCAGAGAAGTCACTTTTGAAACTGAAGTTTGATTTTGGGAATGCCAGATTTCCATAAGTTATTTATTTTGCCAAATGATGACTCGGAAACTTTAAAGAACAAACACTTTTCATAACCCTTTGAATATAGTCAACATGTTCACACAAAGAACCTCTTCTGCAAGATTAATTTCCATAATTTTCCACCACTCCTTTGAACCTTCAGCTTTCCCTATCTAACTTAAAACAACGCTTTATTGCTAGGGAAATTTTACATTTCCATGCCTTCTTATAATCTTTTACTAAAAAAGAACATTTTACTGTTTTTACACACCTTGCATGTAAATCTAATTCTAATAGTCTTAATTGCATGTTACACTGGTGAGTCTTAGCAATTTTAACTTTAATGTAAAATTTAGTAAGTTACGTTCTGATAAGGTCTGACTATGCCCAGCATAGCTAGGGTGTGGCCAACTCCAAAGGTCCCCAGGGCTCATCTATATGGAAAACTGGCAAGTTAAACAATTTTCAAAAGCCGAAGAAGCAGCTTATGACCTTAAAGTATTTAGCAAACCTAATACTTGAACATAATTTAGACTACATGTTTACATTTTGAAGACAATTTTATTTTACCAATAATTTTGAAAACTGTGTTTCCCAAAGATTACTAAAGTTGTGTGAATTAAAGGCATTTCATTTCATATTTTTCTGACAAAATATTTTATTTAAGCTGTTATTATTATTAAACCAATTAATTAAAACCTTGCAGAAGAGATGAACAGTGATTTTTACTTTATATTTAACCAGTTTGAACAGGAGAAAGAGGCCAGAGACAGCCTGGTAAGAAATTCTTACCCTTTTGCTGGCATTCTAGGTTCCTGGGTTCTCTCCATAAGCAACCCTGGCAACCCTGCTGACCCTGGTTTACTGTATGCAAACAAACACACTGCCTTGTATTAAGAATATTCATAGATAGTTACGAATTCTGGAGAAACTAGGCAGAGAGAGAAATATGACTCAAATTCTATTTGTGAGAGTACACTCAACACATTTAAAGTATCAGGAAGCCTAAAATCCAAAAAGTTAGTGTAAGAATAAAAACCTGGTGTGCTCCATTCATTCCTGCAGGCTTGACAAAGGTAGCTTAGGAATTCTAGATAAATTGAATGCATGATGACTTGCTGGAAATGCACAGGAACACAGAACTGAATAAAAGCCTTCCATTAGGAACTAAAAAAAAAAAAAAAAAAAAAATCATGATAGAGAGATACACAAGCAAAGTCAGAGGAGAATAAACAGCAAATAAATGAAAACTAGAAGCAAAAACGAATAAACAAAAACCAATCCTAAATTTTCATACTCAATTTACCCTGGAAGCTGCATTGTTACCTAGGGGCCCCCAAGAAACCACATAATGAATATTTTATTCCTGATACACAATTCAATACCCTTAAGTTCACTAATACCATTACACATTCTGTGCAATAAAGAAATCCATGTTAGGCACATGACCAATAAGTAATTTAGCACTAGCCACACAAAACAGTAAACATAGTGTGAAGCAATGCAAGCATGTATGTGAAATTTAGCTTTACGCTAAATTTAGCTTCATGCTTAACTATATTAAAATACAACTGCCAAACTGACAATGCAATTTTTACAATATTTCTTGTTTTACTGTAATCAAGACTAAGAGCTTTAACTATGAAAATGTTAATTAGCCAAATGTCTGCAATTCTCTATCAGGTTTTAAAGAATATTTTATTATTTAAGATTTCCCCACATTTTTCTTTTTTTTTTTTTTTTTTTTTTGAGACGGAGTCTTGCTCTGTCACCCAGGCTGGAGTGCAGTGGCCTGATCTCAGCTCACTGCAAGCTCCGCCTCCCGGGTTTACGCCATTCTCCTGCCTCAGCCTCCCGAGTAGCTGGGACTACAGGCGCCCGCCACCTCGCCCCGCTAGTTTTCTGTATTTTTAGTAGAGACGGGGTTTCACTGTGTTAGCCAGGATGGTCTCGATCTCCTGACCTTGTGATCCACCCGTCTCGGCCTCCCAAAGTGCTGGGATTACAGGCTTGAGCCACCACGCCCGGCCTTCCCCACATTTTTCTCTCCTACTTAATCATTCCTTACTACATTGTTTACATTGTTTTATAAACAACCTTTTCAAATCTGTAATTTCAACTAACTCTTAGATAACTTTTGAAATTGACAAAATTATTCTTTTTTTTTTTTTTTTTCACTAACAACATAACCCTTTCTGGCACATTTTTTATGCAGAATTACATGTTAGCTAAAATTTTTATCCTTAATAACTTCAAACTTTAGTAAGGACCTAAAAAGCAAAAAATCCTGAGCTATTAGATATGGGCATTTGTAAGTAAGAATAATTCAAAAATTTTAGAAACATATTTCCCCATATTGTTACCAGGGGTTTTTGCTCCCAGAGCTCCCAAGATGGTGGCATGGTGCTTCCAAAATGGCCGCAGGCCACTTCCAAGAGGGTGGCAAGCCTCGTGTTCTCTGACCTGGGGTTCTTGACCTCAGATTCCAAGGAATGGAATCTTGGGCCATGTGGTGAGTGTTATAGCTCTATTAGAAGCAGTGGGTCAGGGAAGAGAACCGTGGAACCCAGTGACTAGTGCTCAGCTTGATTAGGATGAACTCAGGCTCTTAGCCATGCAGGAACAATGGCAAGCCTTTAGCCCAATCGGGAGTGGTAATGGGTGCCTCGCTGGATCAGGAGCACAGTGGACACTCTGCCAGATCCAGAGGGATAGAAGTCTGCAGTGGGTCTGCAACAGGAGCAAACAGCAATGGTGGACAGAGAGCGAAAGCTCAGATCAAGCCCTAACAAAACATGGAGAAGAAGAGTGCAGTTGCAAGATTTAATAGAGTGAAATAGAGTGAAAACAGAGCTCCCATACAAAGGGAGGGGACCCAAAGAGGGTAGCCCTTGCCAGCTTGAATACCTGGGGTTTATATCCTGATCATTGTCCCTCCTGTTGTGCTCTCAGGCAACAGATGATTGGCTATTTCTTTACCTCCTATTGTCACCTAATTAACATTTTAGTGAGCTCTCCTTACTATCTGATTGGTCCTGTGTGAGCTAAGTTGCAAGCCCCATATTTAAAAGTAGAAGCGGTCACCTTCCCAGCTAGGTTTAAGGATTCTTGGTTGGCCTAGGAAATCCAGCTAGTCCTGTCTCTCAATATTACAACCCTTCTTATTTGGAAATGACCCAAATATTAAATGAGCATTAAAAATAACCTTAAGATTTTAATTTACACAAAAAGTTTACCTAAAGCATTTATCTCATTCACTGTACATAATTTTTACTTTTAACAAGGGAGCCATGAGACATCAATCAACATATATAAAACAAACATGGGTTTGATCCAGAAAGGGAGGACAACTCCAGGCGAGTGGGAGGATGGAGGTCTTTCCAATCACAGGTGGTAGACAAAGGGTTGCATTCTTTTGAGTTTCTGATTAGCCTTTCCAAAGGAAGCAATCAGATATGCATTTATCTCAGTGAGATTTTGAATAGAATGGGAGGCAGGCTCACCCAGGACAGCTCCCACCTTGAATTAACACTGACATTTAAAAATACCTAGCAAAGACAAACATAAAATTTAGATAAAATGTATGCTAACTATTCTGAAGGCATTTCTGTTTTCATTCCACCAATAATTTTAAAGCTAGCTTGTTTAGTAAAGTTATACTTTAAGTCATGTGAAATTGAAAATTTCTTAGACTTATTTACTTAATTTATGAGTACTCTTTTACTTACAAGCCAATTTGGTAGACACAGCATAAAACAATTAAGTGTACATACAAATAAACACATCTAGACACATACACACAGACACATAAACGAAGATCCAATAGCTTGGAACCTTGGCTTGAGATAGTAACACAAGTTTGCCAGTTTTACTTTGCCCCAATAGATAATCCAAGGAAGGCTGTGAAATAAAATTCCAGGTTAAGCAGTCTCCAATGCAGTTGTAAATCAGTCCTCAGACTCCAAGGAGCACTAGAGCCAAACAGTAACAAAGGAGGGTGTCAAACGCTAATGAGGTCCACTGCTTGGAAGAACAGCATAAAAGCCTATATACATGCAATGTCATCCCACTTTCCAATTAGACAGTCAACTTCAGATTCCAAACACTTTTGGGGCCAAGCAGCATTGCAACTGCGAGAAAAAATTCTAAGGTTTTGATACTAGACCTCAGAACCTCTGCCAAGAGCATACTCTTTGGAGAGTTTAAGGTTTGCAGAACCCACAGAGTGTCCTTTGGGGTCCAATCTCAGAACTCCAGATGTCTCTGGCCTTAGGACAGCCCGCCACATGCAGGTTTCCCCTCCAAAGCATACTATGAGATTTTTAAGAACAGTTAATGAGAACTGGATGCCCTTTGAGCCTTTTGTTCCTTAGCCAGTGGAGTACAGTAAGGGAAGGATTTAGCATATGAAAAGAAGGTTTAAGTTGCCTGAAATACGTGTGAGTTTGCCCAGAGCTGCATCACACGTAGGGATTAGGGACCACGCTCAGAAAAGAATTTTTAAAACATCTTTACCCTTTGGGGCAGAGAAATTATTCCCATTTGTTCCCAGGCCTTCAGGCAATACTGGGGAGTGACCCAGCCAATTGCCCTCAATTCCAAGGAGCTACTAGGAAAAAGCCACTGTAAGACTGAAAAAGGAAGAGAGGAAAAAAATAAATATTAAAAAAGACCCAGATTCCTTAAGCCAACCGCGCAGTGCTGATTAGTCTTCTCCACGTGAAAAACCATTAGTTTCACTGGCCACAGCCAGAAACCTGCAGTTGCTTCAGTGTTTAGGTGCTGCCCTCCAAGGGTCCCAAGTTGGAAAGGAAAGGAGAGAGAGAGAGACAGAAAGACCCTGAATGGAGCAGAAAGGAAAGGGAGAAAAATGAATCCCAAACTTAGGGCTTACCTCTTCCTCTGGGATAGCTCGCCAAAATATGTTAATGGTGGAGGGTGTCCAGGTTCTTGGCATCTTGAACAAAGAATGGGACAAAACACACAAACAAAGCAACGAATGAAGGGTTTATTGAAAAAGGAAGTACACTCTACAGTGTGGGAGCGAGCCTGAGCATAGGGGCTCAAGGGCCCTGTTACAGAGCTTTTGTGAGTTTAAATACCCTCTGCTTGGAGTACACCTTATCTAAATGAAGAGGATGAAGTAAAGTTACAAAGTCATTTACAGTGTATGCCCTGTGGAGAGGATATTTCCTGTTACAGCTGAAGTGTGAATGGGCCTTATGTTTCCTGCCTCCAGATTCTATTTTCCATCCTCAGTGCCATAATTTCACATTTATAATGCCAGGTATTCGTTTAAGTTGTCTGCTGGTATATGGGTTACCTTTTATAATTTTGTGTGTTCATTTACTCATTTAAGAGACAGAGTCTCTTGAGGTTTGCAGAACCCACGGAATGTCCTCCTTTGGGGTCCATCTTAGAGCTCCAGATGTCTCTGTCACACAGGCTGAAGTACAGTGAGGATGGTATGGGTGAGTCTTTGTTCTTAGAGCTCCCAAGGTGGTGGAGGGCCTCTCCCAAGATGGCAAAAAGTGTTTTGTTCTCTGAGCTGAGGTTCTTGGCCTCACAGATTCCAAGGAATGGAACCTTGGGCCATGTGGTGAGTGTTACAGCTCTGTTAGAAGCTGTGGGTCATGGAAGAGAACCACAAAACCCAGCGATTAGTGTTCAGCTCAATTAGGACGAACCCTGGCCCTTAGCTGCGCAGGAACAATGGCGAGCCTCTAGCCGGAACAGGAGCGGAAACCCAGTGGATACCCTGCTAGATCAAGAGGAGTGGAAGTCAACAGTGGGTCTGCGATGACGGCGATCAGCAGTGGTGGATGGCCAGTGATACCTCAGCTCAGGCTGGAACAAACATGGACCAGAAGAGTGTGAAGTTGCAAGATGTAATAGAGTGAAAACAGAGCTTCCATACAATGGGAGGGGACCTAAAGGGGGTTGCCCATCCAGCTCTAATGCCTGGGTTTATATCCCAATCATTGTCCCTCCCCCTGTGCTCTCAGGCAATACATGATTTCACTATTTCTTTACTTCCTGCTTTTAGCCTAATTGGTATTTTAGTGAGTCCTCTTTACTACCTCATGGATCGGGTTTGAGCTGAGTTACAAGCCCTGTGTTTAAAGGTGGGTGTGGCCTCCTTCCCCAGCTAGGCTTGGGAATTCTTAGTTGGCCTAGAAAATCCAGCTAGTCCTATCTCTCAGCACGGTAGTGGCTCAATGAAGCCTCAACCTCCCAAGCTCAAGAGAGTTTCAGCTCTCAAGCTTCAGCGTCCTGAAGAGCTAGCGGTACAGGTGTATGCCACCATACTGGCTAATTTTTTTATTTTTTTAGAGACAGGGTCTCTCTGTGTTACCAGGGTGGTCTCAAACTCCTGGGTTTAAGAGATCCTCCCACCTCAGCCTCCTAAAGTGCTGGGATTACAAGTGTGAGACACTGCATCCAGTCTACATTAATACTGAGTTTGTTGTGCTCTCATGTGTAATATTGTACCTCAAAGTTGTAACTTTGAAAGAATTGTGTCATTTCTCCCACTGGATTCTCAAGATTCTCCTTTCCTTTTCTGCCATGGTGATTAAACTCTGGCAGAAAAAGATATTTATATAAACTACTTAATTTATTTAAATAATCTAACTGCTTTTACTAGGTTTTAAAATATTCAGTAGCAAAAAGGAAGCCTCTAAAGCATTGTACACTTCAAAAATAAATACAATTCTAACTGTTCACCACTTTAAAATCCAGTGCTCTTGGTTTTAATACTCCAGTGGGTGTCTAATTCATTCTTCTTTTCTTATGTCAAATATGTCACCTTGTTTTTTGTCTTTCTTTAAACTTATCCTTCCCATTTGTTGGCTTTCCTTTTTTAACCTATGATTTTATTAACAACATATTATTAGAAAAATGGAGCATTCTGTTGATTCATTTTTATACTGTACAATCAGATTTTGCACAGATTTTTAAAATAAAAGATAAAATTCAAAACAACAAAAAATAGGCATTTCTTTATGGTAACATTAAGATATTAAGTGTTTTTTTTTTTTTTTTTTTTTTTTAATGTGTCTCTCCTAAAATAATATGGCATCCTTTTCCAAAATACTAAGCATAGTCAGAGGAACAACCCAGAGACTTACAGGATGGGAAGTATTTTCATTGGAATCTGCAAAGATAGGGTATCTCAGCCTATTTTTGCTTTGTATTTATTTTTGCTATAATTTATTAAAGTAGCACATTCTAAGAGTCTAATATTAATAAATTAAAAAAAAAAAAAACAACAAAGAGTCTTGCCAGATGCTTAACTCTTGAAGTCAAGGGTCAGGGAAGTCTTATATTCTTAGGTTAGCTCCTTTGCTTAAAGTAACATAGAGAAAATAGGCACAAAGCAGGGTCAATTCCACTCTAGGTAAATCATGATGAAGTAGATTATACAAGTTCTGAGGATAGCTGTAGACAAAATATACTCTCTTATATATTCATTTTGGAAGTAGCACATGCAATTAGATAAATTTCATAAAGTCTTCTGTGTGAGTTTAATAGGCTCACGTAAATGGTTGCCCTTCCCATAAAAGGCTGATGGGGTTAACAGGTTGTGACCTCAAGTCAAATAGCTATATCAGTCTGAAAAGACCAAGTTATTGTGTCATGATAAACAAAATCCCAAACCTTAGCTGCCTAAACCAACAAAGCTTTGTTTCTTACTCATTGTATGTGTTATTCACCGTAAATTTTGATTGCAAGTTGACGGTGGCATTTTTCAGTATTGCCATTATTCTTACCATGGGACCCAGGCTGTTGGAGGAACTGTAATCTGAAACATTTTCACTTAGTCTGATAAATAGAAAATAGAATCCCAGAGTATGTTACAGAACCAATTAAATTCTCAACTCAGAAGTGACACAGTTCAATTTCTCCTAGTAGTTCATTGACTAGAGTGGTCACATGGTTTCCCCCAAAGTACAGAGGCAGAGGGAGTGAAATGCTACCAGGTGACAGGAAAATGTAAATATCTAGTAAACAATAGTATTCATTCCACAATAGGCCAAGGTCTTTGTGTCCCTTATGGCCATTTATGTTGTACAATATGTACAAATCCTTGGTTAATAGCACTTTTGGTGAGAAATTAAGTTCATTCTTTTTTTTTTTTTTTTTTTTTGAGACAGAGTCTCACTCTTGTCAGCAGGCTAGAGTGCAATGGCGCCATCTCAGCTCATGGCAATCTCTGTCTCCTGGGTTCAAGCAATTCTCCTGCTTTAGCCTCCCAAGTAGCTGGGATTATAGGCGCCCACCACCATGCCTGACTAATTTGGTATTTTCAGTAGAGATGAGGTTTCACCATGTTGGTCAGGCTGGTCTCAAATGCCAGAACTTAGGTGACCCACCCGCCTCAGCCTCCCAAAGTGCTGGGATCATAGGCGTGAGCCACCATACCTGGCCTAGTTCATCTTTGTGTTTCTATAAAATAGTTCTTAACAACAGTGTCGCAAATATTGAAAAAATACATTTGAATCTTTTCATAAACTCAAATTTTTCTGGCTTGGATAAAGTAATAAAAGTTGTAAGTTCACTTTTTTTCTTAGAAAGTCATTCTATTCCCCCACAAAAATGAACTATGTCAATTGTTGACTTTAGATAGTGAGGTATTTGAAGAATTTCACCTTCAGACAGAGAGCGGGAACAATGTGAGCAATATCTGGATACAACTTGACACTGCATTTGAAAAGGAATAAAAGAAGAACAAAAAACATTTTAGATGTTTTCTGTCTCCTTCTCTATTGGCATTTCTCGCTCCTTGAAAAAAAAAAAAGATTGAGCTTTGCAAAGAGGTGAGAAATGCTTGATTTTCATTTTGATGGGATCACATAGAAATTAAATGAAAAGAGAATTACTTTTGTAATGTAAAATAATTACATTCTAGCAGGATCCAACCAGTTACATGTCCTTAGGTAATTATTTATCCTTCCAGAGCAGAGGTTGGTAAATTATGTCCTGTGAGTCAAATTCTGCTTGTTTTTGAATGGTTCTCAAACTAAGATGGATTTTACATTTAATAATAATAATTTGAAAACTCAAAAGAGTAATAATATTTCATGATCCATTCAAAACATATCAAATTTAAACCTCAGTGAAACACAGTCATTCACATTCATTTACATATTGTCTATGGCTGTTTTCATGCTGCAATGACAGAGCTGAATAGTTGCCACAGAGGCTATGTCATTGTAAACTCTAAAATATTTACTATCTGGCCCATAACAGAGTTTTCCATCTCTTGTTTTAGAGTTTTACTTTACTTATCTGTGCAATAAGAATGACTCTTATTTCATAATGTTGCAATACTTTGGAAAATTGATTTTTTTTCTTATTTCATTTTATGATTTATTCTGGCTCTAATCAAAATTATGATTCAGTCACAAATCAAGGATGATTTTTTCTCTGTTTATAAGAATTCAATATCCATTGTGCTTTTTAAGTTTATGATTTAGATATTTAGGCCAAAAAGAGCACCCTATTCCACACATACTTTTATGTGACTTTGCTCTGTTTCCCGCTTGGGAGACACTACTGCTCCTCTTGCTATAACTAAAGTGCATGGGGGGAAAAAAAGAATGAAGATATCCAAGTCTTGTGATTCAAGATGATAGTTGTCTTGCCTGTTTTAATTAAAATTCCTTATTCCTTTCATATGAAGTACCACACCTCATATTGTGTAACTACAATACAGCTGTATCGTAGTTTACATTTCTTGGAGGTAAAGAGAGAGGAAAGAACACAAAATCTTACACCTCCTTAGAGTAAAATAATGTAAAATAATAAGTGTAACAAATCCATAAGTGGGTCATTGTTTGGATTAAGTGTGGTAATACAGAGGCCCCCATACTCAGGGTTGTACTTGAGCCACAGGTAGTGTGTAATACTAAAGGGTCTTACTGCTAGGTAAAGTGATTAAATCTAATTTCCCAAAATGACAACCATGAAAACATATTAATCCAGATTTTCAAAAAGACAAGAGAATAAATTAAAAATAATGAGAAATTACACATTTTTGGAAAGAAAATTTGCACACAAAAAAAGTAGTTAATAACCTAGAAGCACAGAGAAAATTAAAACTAACATCTGTAAACTTTCATACCAACAGGATATAAACAAAATTTCCTTTTGAAACCTGAAAATTCTTAGGGAATAGTGGCACAAGCTACCATATATGGCTAAAATAAGATATAAAGTTGAAAATGTACTTTTATTGGCCTCTTCCCTTTTCCTTGAATGCAGCATTTCTCTGCATTTGTAATTCCTTTGTACAAAATGCCTTTTCCACAGAAATTCCCATGGTTTCCTTCCTTAATATTTTTCAGGAATTTATCCAATTATTATGGAGAGGGAAACAAAATATACAATCACTTCAATGTAACATCCATAATGTCTTATAACCAATAAAAATTTCTAGACATTCAATAGAACAAGAAAATATAATTCATAATAAAAAAACAGTAAGATGATCAGAATTGGAACTAGCAGACAAAGACAAAACAACTATAATAAATATTAGAAGAAAAAAAGAAGAGATATTTGTAGTAAGTATATGGATGTAACTATTAGTAGAGAAATTAAAATTATAAAAAAGAACCAAATAAAATATAACATTTATTATATGGGTTTAATGATTAGTTGGAGACAGCAAAACAAGGAAGTCAGTGTATGTGAAATGATATCAATAGAAATTATCATGTCTGAAGAACTAAAGTGTTATGTATAGAGAAAACTGAAATAAACAAGAGTTCAGTGACCTCTGAAAAAATATTGTTCAGTATAATATGCATTTCATTAGAGTCCCAGGAGGAGATGAGAGGACATTAATAATATTTAAAAATAAAATTGTTGAAAACTTACAAAGCTATCCTGTATCAACTTTTGATTAGGCAACCTCAGCAACAATTAAGCATCTTAAACCCAGAGAAAACAATACCTAGACACATTGTATCTAAACTGCTGAAAAACAAATAAAATAAGAAAATTATTGAAAGTAGCCAGAAAGAAATGCTAACTTATATACAAAGAAATAACTGTACAAAAGATAAGAGACTGGTAGTAAATAATAGCATCATGTCAATGTTGTATTACTAATTGAATAACTATATTATGGTATATTAGAAAATGACTTTGTTCTTAGGAAACACATACTGAAGCACATAAAGAATATAATGTCCGTAATTTTTAAATGTTAAAAGTTTATGTAGGCATACATGCATGGGAATACAGTTCTTTTTACTATTATTGCAACTTCGTTATAATATGAAATTTGTAAGAAATAAAAAGAACAAAAAACAGCAAAAATATAAATGTATACATGTGTATAAAATAAAAAGTAAATTTAAAAATTAATGTGTAATGGTAGAAACTATGAAAACCTTAGCAGAGTAGGCAGCTTCTTCTGGGCTTAATTGTTGACATAGAGAAATATGCGTTCATGATAGTTAGATCTTTTGATTTTTGTATAGAGAAACCTGAAATTTATAATTTTATGTGAAATTTCATAATTTTATATTTCAGTACAGAGTAAAAAAGTATACACTGAATACCTGATGCCATGATTGAATGTTCATTAAAGTAAACACTTCAATTTGGAAACTTTTTATATTAGCATACATCAGTAATTCTTGAATAACAAATGATAATTCTGATATTATTGTTTTGGTTGCATCTCTAAATATAGTTCCACATGCTCAATATTGTCAAGAGGTAAGCTAGTAAAAATCATGTCTAAGATTTTCTAAATTCTGTATTAACTTTTTATATTTTGTATATCAATATCAACATTTTTATAATTTTATTTCATAAACATTATGAATTTGGAATCTAAGTTATCTAATCCTATATTTTTTCCATTCTTTTTTTCATTTTATGAGCAGTGAAGGTAGCAAGTATTAAAATGAGGAGGAAGATGCTAGGGAGTGTATCTAGGATTTTGAAGACATTACCACACAGGCCACAGAAACTAAAGACTGGAAATAAATCATAATAATTTCAGAGACCAAAGAGTCAGATGGAGACAAAAACCAGTGTTATACATTGGTTTATAGAGTCTGGCTTATGGCCCAGAAAATAAGACAATACACAAATAGGGTAAGAAGAAGTCAGTGTGTGCTACTGTGGTCATAGTGGTGAGTTAAGCGGATAATCAGGTATTGAAGAAACAGGAAAATTCTGGTCAGTTATGGAAACACCTGTTAGTGTGTCCATGCCTTTCTTTAAAAAAACTGACATGAAGTGTGGTGTATGGATGAGTCAGCCTGACTTAGAAAGCCAGAGGTAAAACAGATACTCACACTACAGATAACACAGCCCGTAAAGTAAGTCACATCCATTTACCCATATTAAACTTCAGAAGTTCATCTCATAGCTGTGATGTGATTGATGAATTCCCATTGTACTTTTATATGTAGGGCAGGTGCTGGCTCTGTGTAAGCTGTGAGAGCTGTGTCTTGTTCTATCATCTTAATAGCCTGATTGATGGTATGACTGTCAACATTATGATGCTGTTTTGTGAAACTTGAGCCTATATTATATCAAACTCAAAATAACTGTATCAGTCTTAATATACTGTAAAGTATGTAGCATCTGTCTTGTCTTTCTTATTAAAATCTCTCTTACGTCTTTACCTGCCCTAAGTCTATACTCAGAACCGCCAAGGCTCTTACTTCTTGGGACACACAAAGGGTCTGTTTACATTACTAAATATTGTCCCCCTTCAAAAATTGTCTATTCTGCCTTCCCCATTCCCATATATTATCAAAGTCTTTCTCTTTACTACAAATTTAAATATATTAATGTGATTAAGGATTAAAGTGATTTATCTTTATAGTTAACAACCACTCCTCTACTTACCAAATGGTTTAAACATACCAAACTATTGCTTAACAGTCATGTATTGCTTAACAACTAAATATGTTCTGAGAAATGCAATGTTAAGTGATTTCAGCATCCTGAAAGCATTATAGAGTGTAGTGTGCTTATACAAATCTAGATGTATAGCCTACTACACACTTAGGCTATGTGGTATGGCCTATTGTTCCTAGGCTACAAACCTGTACAGCATGTCACCGTGCTGAATATTGTAGCAATAGTAAGTAACACAATGGTAACTATTTGTGGAGCTAAACATATCTACACACAGAAAAAGTACAGGAAAAATACAGTATAAAATCTAAAAAAAGTTATAACTGTATAGGGCACTTACCGTGAATGGAGCTTACAAGACTGAAAATTGCTCTGGGTGAATCAGTGTGTGAGTAGTGAGTGAATGTGAAGGCCTAGGACATTACCATACTCTACTGTAGACTTAGGATACATTAATTTATTAAAAAGTATTTTTTCCTGAAAATAAATGAACATTAGCTTCCTTTAACTTTTTACTTAATAAACTTTTAATAAACTTTAAATCATGCTACTATAAAGACACATGCACATGTGTCTTTATTGCAGCACTATTTACAGTAGAAAAGACTTGGAACCAACCCAAATGCCCATCAAAGATAGACTGGATGAAGAAAACGTGGCACATATATACCATGGAACACTACGTAGCCATAAAAACGAATGTGTTCATGTCCTTTTCAGGGACATATATGAAGCTGGAAGCCACCATTCTCAGCAAACTAACACAGGAACAGAAAACCAAACACTGCATGTTCTCACTCATAAGTGGGAGTTGAACAATGAGAATACGTGGACACAAGGAGGGGAATATCACACACTAGGGCCAATCGAGGAGTAGGGGGCAAGGAGAGGGACAGTATTAGGAATACCTAATGTATGTGGGGCTAAAAACCTAGATGATGAGTTGATGGATGCAGCAAACCACCCTGGTATATGTAACAAACCTTCACGTTCTGCACATGTATCCCAGAACTGAAATTATACTAATAAGACATGGTTTCAATTTTTGGACTCTTGTAATGACATTTAGCATAAAACACAAACACATTTTCCTTTTTTCCTTTTTGAGACAGAGTCTCACTCCTTCACCCAGGCTAGAGTGCAGTAGCACTATCACAGCTCACTGGAGCCTCAACTTGCTGGAGGCTCAGGTGATTCTCCCACATTAGCCTCATGAGTAGCTGAGACTAAAGGTGCACACCACCTCACCAGGCTGATATTTTTGTATTTTTGTATAGATGGGGTTTTGTCATGTTGCCCAGGCTGGTCCTGAACTTCTGGGCTCAAGCTATCTGCCTACCTCATCCTCCCGAAGTGCTAGGATTAGAGGTGTGAGCCACTGCATTTGGCCTCAGATTTTTCTTCATATCCATAATCAGTATGCTGCTTTCTATTTTTAATTTTGTCAATTTTTACTTTTTTTAAAAAATTTAAACTTTCTTGTTAAAACTCAGACAGAAGCACATACATTAGTCTATGCCTACATATGGTCAAGTCATCAATACCATTTTTCCATCTCCACATCTTATCTCACTGGAAGGTCTTTAGGGACAATAAAACGCATGGAGCAGATAGGAATGCCTTTTTCTGGACCTGCCCAAGACTGTTTTACAGTTAACTTTTATTTTAGTAAGTAGGAATGTACTTCAAAATAACAATAAAAATGTAGTATAGTAAATACATAAGCCAGTAGCGTAGTCATTTATTAAAAATTATTATCCACTGTATATAATTGTGTTATATTTTTACACAATTGGAAGTGCAGTTTGTTTACATCAGCATCATTACAAACATGAGTAACACGTTATGCTATAACGTTAAGATGGCTATGATATCACTAAGAGATTGGAGTTTTTTAGCACCTTTATAATTGTATGAGACCACCATCTTACGTGCAGTTTGTCCTTGACTGAAATGTTACACGGCCTATGTCTGTGTATATCAATATATTTATGTATGTATATTTGTCTCTGTGTGTGTATATATATGTATATAAAATAAAATCTGTGTGTATGATCCTCTGCAGTAATATGAAACTTCCATTCAAAGTCTCTGAGACTTTTTGAAATCTAAGGTTTTTTTCTATTGCTACCTTTCTATTTTATTTTTTGTTTATTTTGAGACTGGGTCTTTCTCTGTCGCTCAGGTTGAAGTGCAATGGCACAATCATGGCTCACTGAAGGCTTGAAGCCTTGACTCCCTGGGCTCAAGCCATCCTCCCACCTCAGCCTTCTGAGTAGCTGAAACTACAGATGTGTGCCACCATGCCTAGCTAATTATTTCATTCATCGTAGAGATGAGATCTCACTGTTTTGGCTAAGTAATTCCTGAGTTCAAGTGATCCTTCCACCTTGGGCTCCAAAAGTGCTGGGATTGCAGTCATGAGCCACCTCACCCAGCTGTAATATAGGATATATATATATTATATATATATATATATATAATTATCTATGTATATATAATCAATGTATAAACATATATATATTTAAAAATATAATTGGACCAAGCATGGTGCTATAATCCCAGCACTTTGGAGGGCTGAGGTGGGAGGATCACTTGAAGCCATGAGTTCAAGACCAGCCTGGGCAGCAAAACAATACCCTCTCTCTACAAAAAATGAAACAAAATCAGCTGGGCATGGTGGCATATACCTGTAGTCCCAGCTACGTAGGAGGCTGAGGTTGGAGTATCCCTTGAGCCCAGAAATTGGAGGCTTCAGTGATCTATGAGCCTGCCACTGCACTACAGCCTGTGCAATGGAGGAAAACTTCCATCTTAAAAATCAAACAAAAATTAAAAATAAAAATGTAATCCCAGAACTTCTGACTTCAAGTGATCTGCCCTCCTCGGCCTCCCAAAGTGCTGGGATTACAAGCCTGAGCCACCACACCCTGCCCATTCTTTAGTTCTTTATTTGGCAGGAGGTGTGGTTAACTCCCTGGGATACATATGCATCAGAGACTGCAATTCTAATTAATCTTAACACAGGTTTGATGGAGTGGTTGTTGAACTAGGAGAGGTATCAGAAAAGCTGATTTTTCTATGCCTTCTAAGGACATTAGAATTGATATTGACATAATTATTAAGTTAAATGGGACAGGTTAGAAAATAATTAATTCTTTCACCTTCTGATTGCTTCCTGTTACACCCTGGCTCTTAGAAGCTTCTTGTCACATGAAGTCCTGAGAGCAGATCACTAAGGAAATTTCAGAATGGACAAATACAAGAAGGATACAGCAGATGCTGATTATCCATAAACAGGACTGATATTGCTACTCTATTATGGAACTTTTTCTTAGAAAAACAGTATTTGCCCCCTCTACTCAATATAAAACTCCTATCTGTTCAAGCCCACAACCTATTTCTCAATCTGGGAGGACTGAGTTCAAAATACCGTGGTACAAGGCTTGATGTTTTTTCTGAAGTTTGAGCCTGGACTTTTTCTTATGACTCCATTAATGTAAAGTGTCTATGAGAGAAATTCCATGTACATTCAACTGACAGAATATGCAAAATCAACCAAATAAAACAGCATACAGAAGACTAAGTTGCCAATCATGGGTGATTTAGATAGTTTAGAAAGGGCTGTCATAATTACATACTTTTTTTTCTTATGCAAAATAAACTGGATTCTAAGAATTTTGTCTACCTCCATTTGCAAAATAGAAAGTGCCTGGTTGTTTCAGCGATTTGTGCAGGTAATTTTCTAACTATTTATTGAAACTTTGCATGCATAATGAATGTACAGCTAATCCTAACCATGATTATAAATATAAATGAAGTATTGTAAATTATCATATAAAATGCAAAACTAGAGAATAATGTCTTACAACTAGTGCTAACTATAAGCAGCAAAAATGAATACTTACAAGTTGGTTAATTGTTGAAATGATGGCAATAAATAAACTCCTGCTTCTGATGATCTAATGTTAACTAGTCCCTCACTTTTAAGAACCCATTTAATTCAAATGAATCCCATAGTGCAGAAAAATTCATTTTAGAGTAAAATGTATTAATTATGTTCCTGTGTTCCTGTTTTTAAAGGTAGTGCTGCATCAATACCATTCTAAATTGTGAATAATTGAAATAAATATGTAGGCTAAATGAGACAGACATGTGGCATCCATACATACAAATGGAACTAGGAAATCACAGAACAAGTTTTCAAACTTGGCCTAGATAAAAGACTAGGCCAAGTTAACCATGAAAACATATTAATTGTAAATTTTCATTTCATCAAGATTGCACACATGCATACAGACATACACGCAAACCCGTACACACACGTTCAACCATTGCCCTTTGCCCATCATTGGCAGTTAGGACCACTTCACCGTATACCAATTGATTTATCTCATTCCAAAGCCTGGGTCCTGCTCTGACCTCAGCAAAGTGAAGCATAAGTAGTTCTAGGTTAATAAATGATCAATAATATAGAAAATTATGTAGGAACTCTTCAATATCTTATGGTCAGACAACTGAAAATATAGTTAGCTTGTGAGAGTTAGTTTTTAAAATATACAAGCATGTGATTAGTAAGATTAGTGACTTTTCTAGAAAGCACATAGATCTGTACTCAAATCTTTGCTCCCACACATCCACGTTGGAGACCCTGGGTAAATCAAACAGTCCATTTTAGACTTCATATGTTTAATACATAGAGTACAGGTATATGTTTCGTATAAATATATCAATACATAATAGTTATCCCATGAGGATTTTGTGGGATTTAATTATTTAATTTACCTGGCATGCTCATTACAGTCTATGGCACATAATGTGTGCTCAGATTTTCTCTCTTAAGGCCTGATGACTTCCTAATCAAGAGAGAGAACAGAGAAAATATCAGAGACTTGATTGTGAAAGGCACTATTGCTTTTAAATGGTATAGTCAAATTATTAATGATAAGTAAAATGAAACTTTAAGGTAAAATAAGTAACTTTAAGTAAAGTGAAATAGATAAAGTAAAACTTACTAACAACAAGGAACTTGAAAAGGAGACAGTCAATGTTTGGCTGTTTATTCAGCACAGTTCAGGCAAGAGGTACAATGAAGCCAGGGATATGGATGTTTTGCTGCGGGATAATGATAACACATCTGGCTTTTTCAGTGGACTGGAAAAAGCTCACATCCACATGACATTATGACATAATTGATTCCTCTGTTTCCCACACGTGCCACATGCAAACCATCAGCAAACTGGTTTTCATCCCTTCTACCTGCATTATTCTAGTCCAAGCCAGGAGTATCATCACAACTTCTAGGTTGGCTCAGATTATTCTCAATGCAACCAGCGGAGCTGTCCTTTTAAAATGTATGTTACATTATATCATTCTTCTGCAATAACCCTTCAGTGTTGTCTTATCTTACTCAGTGAAAAGCCAACATTCTTTACAGGAGCATACAAGTCCTTTTACAACCTGGCTGCTTTGTTACCAATGTTTCCTGATTCCCTACCAGCTTCTTATCCACTTTGCTTCAGCTATGATGGTCTCCCTGTACACTCTTGCCGTAGAGTTTCTGCACTCGCTGTTCCTTTTATCTAAAACATTCTTCCCTGAATACCCTCATGGCTTCTCATTTACTACAGGTCTGAACTCAAATGTCATTTTGATAAGTCTCTATAAATAGTATCCTGCCTGCCCTAATACTAGACACTCTGTAATTTCCTCCTCTGACTTTTTCCCCTCTGTTGTATTTATTTTCTTCTGACATATACATATTTATTTTTTTTTTGTTATATGTATCTCTACCTGCCCCTCATGCATGCCTTCACAAGGTAAGTTCTATGAGGCCAGGGACTTTGAATTGTTTGTGATTGTATACTTAATACCCAAAAGAGTTCCTGGCTAAATATAGGTGTTTATTAAATGTTTGTAAAATTAATGAATCGAGATTATGCAACTCTCTTTATTCCGATGATATGTTCTGAAAGCAATATTATAATTATTTTTTCCTTCTTTCCAAATACCATAATATAGGAAAGGGGCACAGTGTACTCCTGGCACAAGTAATCACAGGAAAAGAACACATCTTTCTAAAAAATATAAATTACTACATTAACAAAAAGATTGCAAGAGGAGGAAAAACAGATGCAAAACATCCATTTGATGAATTGGTGGAGGAATTTCAGGTCAAGATCTGATGATATTTGACTAATGAAATTTTTTTCTTAAAATATAAAAAAGAAAATCCAACACTTTCCCATAAAGTTACTTGAGTAGAAAGTTCAAAAATCAGATTTTCGTAATGAACTCAGTCTATCCTTTCAACCTTAGCAAGGTTATATCTAATTATTCCTAGAGAGGTTAGTGTGTATTATTTTTAAGATTCTCTTATATATCTTTTCTAAAAGATGTAATCATTAGAATTTTAAAACTTACATGTGTGATGATGTCAGTATCCTTAGGAAGACATGTATTTGGATGCACAATGACTTTCATAAATCACATAAAAATAATCAGTAT
The DNA here is from genome assembly GCF_009764315.1 of Trachypithecus francoisi. Lineage (NCBI taxonomy): Eukaryota > Metazoa > Chordata > Mammalia > Primates > Cercopithecidae > Trachypithecus > Trachypithecus francoisi. The sequence continues at coordinate 74,553,176 of NW_022681454.1, read as the reverse complement.
ATCTAAATGTGTTTCAGTCTTACCAAAATTCTTAAATGTTTATTATTAGCAATTTTGATACCATCTGGCTTATTAAATCCCTGCTATATACCTTGCTTAATTTGTTTTCTTGGTTATAGATATAATACTAAGTAGATAAGATGAGAGTACTTGAGAATTGGCTTTGAATTATTTTCATGAATGATAGAATTTACCTTGGCTATGTGTATTTCATACAGTGAAAACTGATGGGAAGGACTGGAAAAAAACATCCCAGGGGAGCTAGGCTTTTATGTCAGCTTCCCCAAGGGGTGACTATATCTCGATTAATTTTGTTGCTGCCACACTTCTGTGGAGTTCAGGAAATTACTGCCCCTAGAAAGGAATATCTGAGATCAGGTAAGAGATTGGCTACAGGATTTTCAAAAGAATAAGGGCCAAACTTTCTAATTTACTCAGTGTTCAGGATTAGCACTTTTCTAGATATTTTGTAAGAAACAAGTCAAATACACAAGCTATTATTTAAAGACAACTTCACTATATAAAATTTAAAGCACCTGCTATTTATATTAGCAGACTTTTCATTGTTAAGGGGGCTTCATTTTCTTCAAGATTCTCTAACTACCTCTCAAATATATATTAAACAGATTTGCAATGTTTTAATACTGCATACTTGCATGGCAAGTAAAGAAATATATTAAATGTAACCCGTATACTAGATGGGGGTTAGGAAATTTTATATCTATTAGTTCATTGAAAATAAACACACACACACACACACACACACACACACATACACACACACAAAAAGTAAAGATGAGGGATTGAAGCTCAGAAATTAAATATTATGCCCAAGGTCACAGAATCAGTGTGTTCAGAGGAGGTATTTGTGCTTTGGGCTTCTGGCTCAAAAAATCTTGTAGTATTTCTCCTATATCATATATTTTTAGAACTTTTGATGATCTAAAATGGGATAAATACATTCACACTTCTATTTCAATATTATGTTAATCTTACTAGTATTTCCAGTTATTATTTATCTATGTCCTATCATGTCCTTGCAAACAGTATCCTTGCTTTACGTGGGGAAAAGTAATTGTCAAAGTTAGTTGTTAATGATATCATTTCTTGCTTGTTCTACTTCTGAGTTATTTTTATCTTGTGGTTTATTTATTTTGGCACAGCAAGATTCACAGCTTCCTCCACAATTTCATAAAATGTTTCTTGCTTCATAACCTTGTTGGCTGCCCTAATTGCAATGTTCCTTTAAAATAAAGTTAATTTGGACCTTTATTTAAGTACTTGTAAAGTTTTTTTTTGTTTAATTTCATATGTTTTAACCACATATAAAATAGAGCATATTTCTGAGTGTAATGCATAATCATTTTCATGGAGACTACTACATCCTAAGGTTTTGGCTTCAGAGAATTTCTAGTACATATCTTTTAATTAGTTTGTATATTGGATTAAAGTAATTCATTTTTATAAAAGCAGAAAACATTTCACTATATAAATTTCAATTTTCATTGTTATATGTATATGTATATATATTTTGAGATGGAGTTTCACTATTGTTGCCCAGGCTGTAGTGCAATGGCATGATCGTGGCTCATCACAACCTCTGCCTCCCGGGTTCAAGCAATTTTCCTTCCTCAGACTCCTGAGTAGCTAGGGTTACAGATTTGCACCACCACCCTCAGCCAATTTTGTATTTTTAGTAGAGACCAGGTTTCTCCATGTTGGTCAGGCTGGTCTTGAACTCCTGACCTCAGGTGATCCACCCGCCTTGGCCTCCCAAAGTGCTGGGATTACAGGCATGAGCAACCATGCCTGGCCCATTGCTCTATTTTAGAAAATGCTACTTAAGCAGAATTTATTTTATCAGCCATATGGTCATACTTGACATACCTGTTTAACACTTGTATTGTATTTGGAGGACACTGCTCCATCATCCATTCAGTAAATGTTTGTTCAGTGTCTGCAATAATGCAGATTGTGGGAAGTTTTGGGAAAGTAAAGATAAATAATACAGATCTACCTTCTCAAGGTTTATGGTGTAATGAAGATAGAAAGTACATTAAATATTGTAATGCAGTGTTAAGTTCATTTCAGATCATTATACAGGGTGTTGTGGGTTTACAGAACAATTGAGAAGAACAGCAAATGCAGTACAAAATTGATATGTAGAATGTCAGATGTCTGAAACAGAATTTTGATGTCAGGAATCTGCAATTTCTTTTCACTATAGTGAAAGTTGCATGTGGGTAAATGGGAGGAGACTTGACTAGAACTCCAGAACCTAAAGCATAAAATTTAAATTTTAATAAAAGCTAGAAAAAGGTAAATATACTATCTATGGGTTTACTTGAAAACTTTTCTATGTATGGTAGAGGGGCTGATTTCCCAGTGCTGTTAGCTTTCTGATGATTAATCTATAATAAATATCTGAACTTTCCAATTCTCTCACTGTACACTTGGCTAGTTCTATCAACTGCATGAGCCCTAATTAGAAATACAAAATTTATTTTTTAATACTAACTGCTGCAATTGGGATTTAAAATAAAAACTGGGATAATTGAGCTCCAATAATTAGTTACAACATGGATTAAGGAAAGGATATGTGTCAGACGCCATCTTGGGAATTTATACACATTTTTATTTCATTCTCACCACTGTTCATGATACTGGCACTAGTATCTTCATTGCGTGGATATGGAGGATTTCTAAATTAACTGTAAGTATCTTGACCAGGTTTGCAAAACTAATAGGTGACAGAAGAGTCTTAATCCAAGTGTGCTTGATTTAGAGTCTGCACTTTCTACCCCTCTTTCCTTTCATCCCCAGTAAGCCTAATTACTTCTGCAAAGTCATAAGTTTTATTACATCAATAGTTCTTCAAAATGTGACTCCTAGATCAGCATCATTTGGGGATATTTAGACATACAAATCCCTAGGCCATATCTCAGACCTACAAAATAAAAAACTCTGGAAGTGGAGTCTATCAATGAGAGTTTTACAAATCCCTCTAGCTTACTCTGGTGCACAAAAAAAATTAAGAACTACTGTATCAGGGTTTTACACTGTGTTTGTCAACCCTGACTCTACATTGGAATCATCTCGAAGGCCTGAAAAATACCAGTACCATGGTAACCATCTCAGAGATTATGATTTTTAATTATTCAGAAATGAGAAATGTGTGTGTGTTTCTGTGTGTGTATGTGCAGATAAACACACATGATACAAACATACATATATACATACATACATTTTCCCAGGTGATCTTAAATGTGTATTTAAAATTGAGAAACACTATGGTATATCAGTGCTTCTCAAGTTTAATGTGTATTTAAAGCACCTTTGGATCTTGTTAAAATGCACATTCTGGTTCAATGTGTCTAGCTGAAGCTGATGTTCTGCAATTCTGATGCTGAAATTTTGCAATTCTAAAAACCTGCTAGATAATGGTCATTCTGCTGGTCCATGGTACATACTGAACAGTAAAGTATTATATTTAACATGCCACGGTATCTGAAATATAAGATTTTTGAAATCTTTCAATTTGTTGCCAAAAGGAGGCAATATTTCTTTGTCTGTGAGTGTGGGCTGTGTTGTTAAAATGGGTTTGAGATCTTGCTTCACTAGGGATTAGCTGTATAACCATAAGCAAAGTTTTTACTCTCTCCATTTCTCAGTTTCTTTATTTTTAAAGTAATTTTCAAAGTTATTTTTAATGACAATAGTGGTAACTACCATAATGCTTTTCTAAATATTTAATAAATCAATCAATAGAATGATTATTACAGTGTCTGCCATTTCATAAGTGGTTAATAATTCATTATTATTTTTATTAATAGTATCATTATAAACTTTCATTTCTAGTTTGACCTTGATTAGAGAAATTAAGTACTGACATATGTTCTTATGACTTATATTAAGAACAAGATTATACTGAAAAATTATAAACACAATTGAATTAAAACAATGAGAAAGCCACAAAACATTTATTATTCTCAGCATCAAAATGTTAGACACTCAAGCAGGAAGTATAACATTCAACAATGCATATTTTGCAAAGGAATGTAATTTGCTACTAGGTACAGCAATTTTAATCACCCTACTACAGCTTTAACAAATTCAAAATAGTAGTCTATGGAATGAATTTCACAGTAGTCTACGGAATGAATTCTTGTGACCTGTTTAGACATGTAATCTGTTCTGAAACTACTTAAGTCTGGAGACACATGGCTTTCAGCAGAACTATTCTTTGATCCAAGTGCTTCCCTGTTATAAAGGATTTCTTAAGCATTTCTCCACAACCGGTGGTCTAAAACAGCATTAATAAAAGTTTGTTGAATATAATAACTAATTAAATTCATAGTTTCTGATTTTAACAGACCCCAAATTGATTTATATTTTCTATTAGAGTGTTTGACCTACTTAGTAGATTAGAGAACTTTGTGATCTGAATGATATTCCTGCCTGACAGCAGGAATTCACATTCCTTGAGGACTTACCTTAAGTAGGACTCATTAGTCCTCTGTAGTCCAGTGCCCCAGCTGCCTATGCTGAAGACAAAAGGGTAGCCAATTTAATTAACCACAGCCTCGAGGAGTATAATTCATTATCAATTTTTCCAAGTAATTTAAGACTATATCAATGCTCCCAATGAAAGGATAGATGGAGCCAACTGGTCTAATAAAGAAAGAAATCCCTTAAATCTAATTGCTCTTTTGACTATTTAATTGAAGGTAAAATTAGAGGCCATGACAAGACCACAAAACTTATCATCAGAGTAGAGAGACTTATATTTCTTTTATGTGATAAGAAGTCAATAAAGTACACAACCAAGCTTTCTGGGGAGAACTGTCCGTGATTCATTGTACAAAATACTGTAGCCTTTCTACTACCCTTAGCTTATGTAACTAATTTCATAGCAAATGAACAACAGTTGAAACATTTATTTTCATGTTATTTACAATAATTATCTAACACAAATCAATAGCTAGAAATAGGTTCTCAATGACTAATTTAATTTACTTACTCAAATATTAAGTGCCTACCTCGTGCTGTGCTAAACAAAGAGAAGGCTAAGTAAAATATTTTTATGGCTTTGAAATGCTGATACTTTACTAAGTGATGAGAGATAATCATATATAAAATGATATGGTTAAAAATAAGATAAATGATAAAGTTATAAGGATTGTGGGAATTGTAGGGGAGACAATTTTAAAAAAAGTGAAAATTACTTGAGTCGGGCCTGAAATAAATATTTATAATTTTTAAGGGAGAAGATATGTAAAAGAGATGGCTGAGCAAAGGGCATACAATGCCCCTAACTTTTCTCGTTCGCATGGCTGGAGAGTGAATGGGAATAAGGTAGATAGAAAATTAGACTGTTGACACGAACTACATGCTAATTTTATGGATCATGTGCTTGAATATGTTCTTTCCATAAATTAGTTCATTCTATTCCCTCAACAGATATTAAGGTATGCAATCTTATCTTCACCTTGATGAATTGAGAATTAATTTGAGAAAGTATGTGGAATGTTCAATGACATTTTCTTGATCAATGGAATCCCAAGGTTTAACTTAACAGGACTTCCTGCTTCAAGCCTGCAAATCTTTTTATATACTGTACTAGCAAGAACTTGTATGTCATATTAGGAGGAATAAAATTAATTCCATAGACTGCTATTAATACATTTTAATTAGGAGATCCATGATTATACTTGATTTTAACCAACATTCACATACACACACACACACACACAGCAAAAATGACCGAATTAGAAATGTAGCAACTGATTAGATATTGAATTGAAAGGGTGTCGATTTTTAAAGGCGTATGGTTTTTAAAAAAGTCATCGTTCTTGTCATCATGAAACCAGCATCTAATAAGCAGGAAAGACAGAAAGCAAAGAGATACTCTAGTCAGTACATTTTCATATAAGTCTCATTGACTTAAGAGAGCAGTAACAATAACATGCTGTGCGTTATTCAACTACATTCAAGTAGAAGTGTAACCACAGTTTTTGCAAATTTAAGCACAATTTTAAAACACCTCAAAAGAAAGAGGTAGGAATATATCAAAAGAAGGAATTAAGCTTTGCTGCTTGGTTTTAATAAATAACACACTCTGTAATTTTCTTAAAGTAACTAGTAAGTAAGATTTGAGGGCCTATATTGATTTTCATCTACATTTCACTAACTCTTTGAAACTAGATGCGATTATTTCAAATTGCAGCGTCCAATCTCAAAAATATCAGTGTGCATGATCTGACAGAAACATAATAATATAAACGGTTAGGAAAATCTATTTTCGACAAGCCCCTTAACTCTTGAGACGTTCCAGTTTATTTATACTGAGCTCTACTTCTTCCTCAATCCATATGCCACTGAAATGTGTGTTATCTCTCAACTTTCCAACCTAATGTACAAGCATCTCTTTCTATAATTACAAAAACTTAGCAGTAATCATATGGAGTTGTATAGTCAATAATATTAAATTCTTGCTGCAGTAACTTGAAGATCGATTGGGTAATTGTATTATTGAATATACAGTGGCTATGACTGCACTAGATAAAAAGAGAAGAAAACATGGGTTTAGAATTATAAAAATAGAGGAAAATATTTAAATAACATAATTGAGTGGAGAATACAAAACAAAGGTGAAAATTCTAAATATTTTCAAAGATGGAATCTGAATTTAAAGGGGCCTTAGTTATCTATCATTATATAGTAAATTACACCAAACTTAGCAGCTTAAAACTACCCATCTTTATTGTCTCACAGTTTTTGTGTGTCAGGAATCCGGGTACTGTTTACCTGGGTCCTCTAGCTCAGGGTCTCTCGCATCAGGTGGAGGCCAGGCCATAGTCATCTCAAGTCTCAACTGGGAAGGGCTCTGCTTCCAAGTGCATGCGGCAGGAGTAAGTTCCTTATGGATGTCTTCAACGTGGCAGCCTGCCTTATTAAAGCATGCCATCCATGAGTGCAATAACGTCTCCAGTATTACAGAAGTCACGGCCTCTTGTAACCTAACCATGAAAGTGATGTTCTATTATTTTTGCTGTATTCCTTTGTTTAGAAGGAAGTCATTAGGTTTATCCTATGCTCAAGGTGTGAATATAATTAAGGAAGGCATCCAGCTTATAGCCTACCTACTACAGTGCTTTTGTGTATATCTATGTTGTAAGAGCTCTCTAGAGATTATAAATACCTACTGGTATAATTTTGGTATTAAAAAGCAAAAATATTGTAAATTACCACTTACCAATAAAAAATCTAAATTGTTGTTTGAACTTTTAAGTGTAAAATTATTTGTGTGTGTAATAAATATATATTTAATGTGATACTTATCAATGATAAGAAATTAGAGTTTTTTTTTTTCATTTTTGTAATTTTAACAGCAATGAAAACATAGAATTGCCTTAAAATGATAGTTATTTGAAGATTGCAAGGCTGGACATGGTGGTTCGCGCCTGTAATCCCAGCATTTTGGGAGGCTGAAGTGGGCAGATCACAAGGTCAGGAGTTTGAGACCAGCCTGGCCAAAATAGTTAAACCCCGTCTCTACTAAAAATACAAAAATTACTGAGTGTGTTGACATGCACCTGTACTCCCACCTACTAGGGAGGCTGAGGCAGGAGAACTGTTTGAACCTGGGAGGTGGAGGTTGTGGTGAGTCGAGATTGCACCACTACACTCCATCCTGGGCAACAGAGTGAGACTGTGTCTCAAAAAATAAATTTAAAAAAAAAAGTAAAAGAAAAGAAAATTGCAGAGATGCGTATTTGTGATTATTTATTTTATTAGGCCTTTTTCATTGCTATAAAAAATACCTGTGACTGGATAATTTATAAAGAAAAGAGGTTTAATTGGCTCAAGATTCTGCAGATTGTACAAGTATGGCACCAACCTCACTTGGCTTCTGGGGAGGCCTCAGGGAGTTTTTACTCATGGCAGAAGGTGAAGTGGGGCAAGCACATCACATGACAAGAGCATGAGCAAGAGAGCGTCAGGGTTGGAGGTCCCACACACTTTTAAAGTACCAGATCTCACAAGAACTCACAGTCACAAAGACAGCACCAAGCTATGAGGGATCTCCCTCCATGATCCAAACACCTACTACCAGGCCCCACTTTCAGCAGTGGGGATAATAATTCAACAGATTTGGGCAGGAACAGATATCCAAACTATATCATTTATCATTTTATCAAAGCAACTGCAAATGGGATCAAATATCTTTAAAATTTCATGCATAGATTAATTAATATTACTTTAAAACTATATATACATGTGAATGTGAGAAATATTCAGGGATATGTAGTTAAATATTTGCATGTATTAAACAGAAAATAAATACCATTGCCTATTACTATGTACCAGAAACTGTTTTATACATATATCAGTAAATAAAACAGAAAAGGTCCCTGTTCTCATTTTACTTGTATCCCAGAGTGGTAATAAGACAAGTATTGAACAAGTAAAAAAATTGTAGATAGTGATATGAAGAAAGTAAAATAGTCAATGAGGGTGACAGTGGTGGGCAGTGCTACTGAAGGAAGTCTGGGTATTGCAGGTCTCTGGGGATTTGAATGGACCTCTGAATGATAGCACTGTTAATATCTGAAGGCTGAGCTTTCTAGAGAGAGGGCAAAACAAGTCCAGTAATCCCTAAAGCAGAAAAGCTACCGGACTGCTTAAGGACATGAAAGAAGAGTAGTGCGGCTGTACATAGTGATAAGTAAGGGAGGTGGAGTAGTCAAAATGAATTTGGAGAAGCCCTAGGGTGTACTTTATAGAGGTTATTGTAGGCTGTGTAAGTATTTTGAAATTTATTCTAATTCAAAGCGGAAGCTATTAGAAAGTTCTTAGGAGGAGAATGGCAAGAACTGGAGACACTCTTTTAGAAAAATCTTGCTAGCAAAGAACTTATGTTTTGAAGAGCTGTAAAGTAGATATTTGTGAAGACAGAAAACTCTAGAGCATTTTGTTTAATGACAGAAATGACCCTAGAGAAAATGATGTTCCAGAAGAGAGGTGACCAACTGCAATTTTGAAGGATGCAGAAAGTAATTTCATGTTACAAGTGGAGAAGTTGGGCTTTAGAGAGCCTGAAGGTCAAATCAGTTATTGAAACAAGAAGACAAGTAGAATGGATGATTGTACATATGAGATATTGTTGTAAAATGATAAAATAACTTCTTTTTCTTAGCAAGCCAAGCAGAATATTAGATTTTCTATAATATTCCTTATAGGCTGAGATTCTATGATTCTCAGGTGAACATTTCTTTAATTACACATTCACTGAGATTCTATGACTTGAAAGATTAACATTTCATTATGCTATACATTTTAAAAAGGAGAAACAATTTAAAGTAGCCATTCGCAAATGTTAGTATACAGCTAGATGCACTATGAGAAATATGAAAACACTCTGATGAATTTTTCATGCAACAAATTTTTCATTTATTCTGGGATTATGCTCTTCTCACTATTTGTGTTGTAATGCTTTATTTTTTATTAAATGATGATGATAAAAGACAGGAGATATGTTCAAATGTCATTAATGTGGAAAGTCTTAATAAAGCTGATGTTCATAGATAGAGGGCACAACTCTTCTTTTTCATTTCTGAGCATCAAACATTTTTTGCCATAGTGCTTTTTTATTTGGATTTTAAAAAATAAAATTAAATATTTAACTTCTTTTGTAGAAAATAAAACATTTGGAGATAATATATAAATTAAATAGAAACTAATTACTTCATGGGAGAACAAACGAAGAGTAAAAAGTTTAGTTGACTATTTTCAGTACTTCCATTATAACTTGATTGTTTAGAGAGGCCATTCTAGGTTCTCATTTTTAAGCATTTAAAGCAGCAGTCATTGAAGAAATAAGACAACCGGCACACTTTAGCTACCTTTTCCAGCACATGAAATTTATCTTACTATCTAAAACTTATTACTTGTCAAAAATGTAATTCATCTGTGTCTCTGTTTAAAAATCAAGAAATGGAAACATGCTATCTTAAAAGGGAATGCTTTATTTTCCTTTTCTATGAAAAAAATGCAGAGTCAGTAAATAACCTAAAAACGATTAGTATGTGTCTATGTATATTAGAATAGAAAATTATCAACTCAGAGTGTCCTATTTATTTAAAACACCCCAGTAAGAAAAGAGATGTATGATTATTGATATACTTTGGATTTTTGTTCCCTCTAAATGTCATGTGGAAATGAGATCCCCAAGGTTGGAGGTGGGGCCTAATGGAAAGTGTTTAGGTCATGGGCAGATCCCTCATGAATGGTTTGGTGCCTTCCCTGTGGTAGTAAGTTCCCCTATTATTAGTTTACTTGAGAGCTGGTTGTTTAAAAGAGCACGGCACCTCCCCTCTCTCCTGCTGCCTCCTTTCTCTCCATGTGATATCTGCTTCCTTCGCGTTTCACCATGACTGGAAGCTCCCTGAAATGTTCACCAAAAGCAGATGCTGATGCCGTGCTTCTTGTACAGTCTATAAGCAAACAAACTTCTTTTCTCCATAAATTACCCAGCCTCAGGTATTCCTGTACAGCAACACAAAACAGACAAAGACATTATCTTTCTACTCATTTATCTATGCAGCTGGATACCTAATATGTTCTATGTATGTATGCACGTGTAAATGTATCCTCTCTCTCTCCTTCTGTCCCCCTTAAGTGTGTGCATGTTATGTGTGTGTGTGTGTATAAAATTGTGTGTACCAGGCACCATTTTAAGCACTCTCCAAATAATAATTTTCCAAATATGTAGGTTAAAATCGTTAAGCTATAGTAATTTTATTGGAATAATTTCTGAAATTGTAATTGAGGAAATAACAATAGAAAAATGAAATGTAAAATAATTTCGATGTCATGCTGGTGCTTTCACTTATAATTTACACATCACTTTTAATGATTACTTTGAGTCAAACTTCCTTTTTGGGAAAACTAATGAGATTATGGTGTGATATCTTTAATGGCCTCCTAAACATAAATAATATTTCTGCAATTAAATCCAAGAATGTCCAACTACTCACTTGCATCTCAAGTCCAAACCATTTATCTATATAGTGACATCTGAAATTTTATTGCTGCTTCTCTACTTTTGTGAAAAGCATTACACTGTGACCAATCAATTAGGCTCAAGATGTCAGATGTATTTTAATTAATAATGGTCAACATTTATTGGAAATCGATTATATCTCAGCCATTTTCCCCATCCATTATTTTGGTCAATCTTTACAACATCAAAGGTAATTACCATTGCTTATTTGCTTTGCTCATTGGAGAAACTAAGACTGCAGAAGTTCAGGGACTAGTTAGAGGCACAGGGCTACCCATGATGGAGTTAGGAGTTGAATTAAGTTCTTTTGGTTCCTAAGTCCCAAATCAATTTCAAAGTAATACATTGCTGTAGCTGAAGAGAAAATGGTTACTGGTATTTCAGAAAGCAAATATTTTTTGTTGTTCCGTCTTTTGGAAGTCAATAAAAACTTCTGCTAAACAGTAGTCTTTGAGAACATATTATGGATAAAGATTCATGACTTCTGAGTACTATTGATATAAACATTCCAAACCAATTAACAAACATCTCTCAAAACCAACATGTTTTTTCTTCATTTTTGTTACCTATCAGATGTTTCTCAGGCTTCCTTGAGGTATATGCAGGAAGAGATTCATATTTTTTCTATATGACAAAGAAAATCAGTTTATTCCTTTCAAAGCAAATACTGTAAAAGTTATCCCGGTCATTCATAAAATTTTTAATTTCTTTTTAATTTCTATTTTAAAATTATGACAAGTATTGCATTCCAGATTTGTATATTTTAAGTTTGATTTTCAAAGATCATGAGACGACATAAAAACTAAAATAAATAATTTGTTTCTAAAAAATAAGGAAATCATTTGATCTGGCACATTTGTTTTACTAGTATTTCATTATTTAATACTGACTAGATTTCCTTTTATTATTTTCTATCCTTACAGTATTTATTTCAAACTTTCTCATTTTCTCCCTTCCGTTCCCTTCTCTTCCCTTCTCTCCCTTCCCCTCCCCTTCTCTTCCCTTCCCTCCCTTCCCCTCCCCTCCCTTCCCGTTCTTGTCATTTTTGTTTCTTTCTTTCAACGTGAGTGCTACCATAAATATATATTTTACTTACACATTTCACATTAAATTTCTTCACCTTTTTCAGCAGAGAAGGTGGGCACATGAAAAAATAGAAAGGACACTATACTGGAAAACAAAATATCTAGGTTCTACACTTGTGTTAAATAAACTGTGCAAATTAAATTATAGTATTTAATATCTTGGCCTCCATTTAGTCATTTCCTTAGTGAAATAGTAATCTGACCTTATTTCTGGAATGGTAAGGATGCAATTATATAAATAAAAGAGAGGTGGAAATACTGGCATTTGTAAAATGTTGGAAGTGTATATATTTTAGAGGTATTATTAAGAAAACATTTCCTATGTCTGAAATTATTCCATCTGCTTGAATCACTCTGTAGGAAATGATACTATAACCGCAGATAGTAAATTCCTCCTTATCCTTGTCGTCTTTCATAGAATATACCTCTCTTCAACTAAAGGAAATTACTAAAAAACTGTATTTTTTTGTCATGGTTTTACTTAAAATTTCTTATCAAAAATGTAATAAACTTAACATTTAAAATTCTTTAGAAATGTACAGATTCTAGTGATTCTGGAATAAATACCATAAATTATAGTACTACTGGGATATAATTCTTCCCTTTGAACACAGATATTAATAATTATTTTTAAAACAGCGGTTTTATTCAACAATGCAAGATTTTTTTCTTTTCTTTTCAAGGAAGAAAAGTGGTAGATAAGCATAGTCTAATTTTTAAGGCATAATGATGTGGACCATTACTGCCAATTTTTGTGCTTAGATATTAGGGCTACATTGATCTAAAAAGTAAAACCACCTAATAAAATATAAATGAATACATTTTATAGATTTTCTTACTACTTTCATTAAGGTTTTAGTATATGCATATAAAGTATTGAATCTAAGCAGTTTGCATAAGATAGCATGATTCTTGCTTTTGTTTTGTATATTTTGGTTTGGTAAAGAAATATTTAATTTTAGTAAAGTTAATAGCATCATTTTTCTTCGGAATAAGTTAGAGTTAGCCAATTTTTTATCAATGTTATTGAGCAAGTTTTCTATACAAGGAACTGATTTAGGTGATTGAGATAAATTGGTGAACAAAACAGACAAAGATGTATATATTTGTGGAACATACATTGGTCAGGGGAAGCAGATAAGAAAAACAAACATTAAAAAATACAAATGTTAGAACCTCGAAAGCATTGTTGATAAAAGGTTGTTTAGAGCAAAATAGGGAGATCAGAGATAGCTGAAAAAGGGTGGAAAGGTGAAGATTTACACTGGCCTAAATTTCCTATGCAATCTGGCTGCTGGTAAATCAATATAACCTTCATCCATAGTAGCTATGGTAACAATAGCTACTCGAACAGAAACATCTCTAATTTCAATGACAATGTTAGCATAATTGGATTTATTTCTTACTCATGCAAACTCAAAAATATACTTCTTGGTAAATAAACGCTTCTCTTCCAAGTAGGAATTCATTCCAAACTTCTGCCATCTTGTGCTCTGCCATCTTCAAGCCTGTGGCTTCTTAGGTCGTGATTCCTCTGCTTCAAGTCGGAAGCAACATATGAGTATTTGCGAGTGGGAGCATTGAGCGCTACCTTGGGAGTACACATATCACTATAACTGCATTCCACTGGCTCAGATTCCCTGTAAGATGACTTCTATAGAGGCTTGAAAACTGCTCCGTATGCCTAGAAGAGGAAAACAACTGGGTAGTCAGGTTGCCCTGTTTAAAATGATTATCACCTATCACTCCCTCTCTCTTACTTTAGCCGTACGAACTTCTTTGTTGTTTTTAGCGTACTCAGATACATTCCTGCAAGAACTTTACATTGATAATTCTAAATGCCAGACTACTTTTCTGTAAATATATATGTACATGGCTCCCTCCCTTGCTTCATTCCTGCCATAGATCAAGGGCTACTATACTACGGAGATCCCTCACACGTTATCATTTTACAATCTCCTTTTTCTCTTTTACTGTTTTCCAAATATTTTTACACACACACACACATACATATACACACATACACACACACTTATGATTCATAAATTATATAATGCATATATAATGCAGACATAATTAACATATAGTATTTGTTTTAAATAAATAATGTGTCTCTGTTTTTATTTCCATCCAGTAATTTCTGCTTTAGAAAGTTAAATATGGCCAGGCGCGGTGGCTCAAGCCTGTAATCCAGCACTTTGGGAGGCCGAGACGGGCGGATCATGAGGTCAGGAGATCGAGACCATTCTGGCTAACACGGTGAAACCCCATCTCTACTAAAAAAAAAAAAAAATACAAAAAACTAGCTGGGCGAGGTGGCGGGCACCTGTAGTCCCAGCTACTCTGGAGGCTGAGGCAGGAGAATGGCGTAAACCCGAGAGGCGGAGCTTGCAGTGAGCTGAGATCCGGCCACTGCACTCCAGCCTGGGCGACAGAGCGAGACTCCGTCTCAAAAAAAAAAAAAAAAGAAAAGAAAGTTAAATATTAGATTGAGAGGTTATATTCTGCTTCATTTGCCTGAATATATGTATCTTCCTAGAATATTTATTTATTTTCTGTGCGCTTAGCAAAAAGCTATATGAGTATAGATTTTTACATTATTTCATCACAGCATCCCCAGCACAAAAAAAAGTCTGTACCACATCACAGGTGCTCATTAAGTATGTGTCGAATGAATGAATGTGTGAATATCTCTATAATGAAATTTATTCTATTTGTGTTTTTATATCATGAAGGCAAAAAATTTATCCCATTATTTTCTGCTGTACTTCCATAACACAGCTGTTTTCCTAATATGTGGAAGGTGGATGATAAACATTGGATAAAGTGATGAAGAAATTAAAAAAAAAAAATTCACATGAGGAAAGTGATGCCGGGAGAGTTGAATACCTTTTCCATCACAGCAATGCATAGAAACCATGTGTTTAGTCATGTTGGTCTCACTTTAGAACTCATATATTGTCTTCTCTATCAGATTGTTTCCAAGCCTTTACAAGTCTCTTATCTTTGTGTTGCTAAATGCAATAAGCCTTCATTCTTCATCAGTACAATAATAATAATTTGACATTCTTACTTTATGTATAATACATTCAATCAAACAGTATGTATTGAGTTATAAAATATGAGTGTGGCATATATCCTAAATGAGGATTTGAATGAAACTAGAATATCATTATCTTTGAAAAGAAAATGTATTCATGTAAACCAGTAAGTCATTATTTTTAGCCAACAAGAGAGAATGTGCCCATATTTTATGATATTCAAAAATATGCTAGTATTTCTTATCCAGTCTCATTATTCCCTTTGTGATAAGGTATTCCACTTTCATTTATTTTATTAGAGTATTTTAAATTATTGCATAACATGCCTTAGCACACTTATAATATAAATGGAATAGGAAAATTTGATTATCACTGTTTGGGATTGGATTTTCTGGAGAATTGGAAAAACATCTATGTCTTAATTTTTATCCCTAATTTATGTAATTTTGACCTTCACTGCACTTTCACTATCATCTTATCTTTCTAAGTTACGAAGTGCTGAGACCTTTTATTACAAAAGAAAAAAATAAAGTAACTTATTTGAAATGAAATAGAGAACCTCAATTTGTTAAATTCAATACCAAGAGAGCACATATGACTCATTCAGGGCATAATAACTTTAAATTGCCCAAGAACAGGAACCATAAGACAATACTTAATACTAATGAGGAGAGTATGATTGTGACCGGCTTTTAGAAGTAATTCGGGATACATTTAGTGTAGGTTCTTGAAAATAATATTTATCTTTAGAAAAATTAACCCTTAAAAATCTAGTGTCTTAATTTTCTAAAATAAAAACATTAAACACACCTGGAAATAACCAAGGCGGCAGACAGTCTCTGAAGCTTTGTGGATTTGGTGTCCTTATTTCTGTAACCTAAATTATTTTATCCAGTTTATACCATTGTTCTGAGACTAATTTAACATAGTCATGTGCTCTGACTAATTTTATGTGTCAACTTGGCTGGGCTATGGTGCCTACATATATGGTTATTCTTTATGTTTATGTGAGGGTGTTTTTGAATAATATTTACATTTAAATCAGGAGACTTTGAGTAAAGCGAATTGGCTTCCATAACATGGGTAGGTATCATTTAGTCAGTTGGAGTCTGACTTACCCTGAGGGAGAGGAAATATTACTAGCAGACTACTTTTGGACTTTACCTTCAACACTGGCTTTTCCTGGTTTGCTCTGAGTCTATATATGGGTCGGTAGACTTGGACTGCAACTCTTATCTCTATTCTCCAGCCCGCCAGTCCCCTTCTCCCATCAGTTTTTGCATTTGCCAAGACTTCATGATTGTGTAACTCCATTTCTTAGAACAAATCTCTTTACATATTTATATACACCCTATTGATTCTGTTTCTCTTAAGAAACCTTACAAATATACCACATAAAGAATTAATTTTGAAATTTGTTAACTCATAATCTTTTCTCAATACTTACATGTTTGAATAATTTTTAAAAAATACATCAAACTCAACTGATGGAATCAAGCCAGGAATGGCTTGCGACTGGCTTGGGCAACATAGTGAGCCCTAGTCCCATTTACTATGGAAATTGAGGTGGGAGGATTGCTTGAGCCCAGAAGTTAGATGCTGTAGTTATGGTGGTGCCACTGTACTCTAGACTCGAGGACACAGTAAGACTCTGTTTCTAAATATATACATATATGGCTATAAAAATTATTCTCTATTATCCAGAAATTAAACATTTCTCAATTTTTAATTAATTATTTATTTATTTATTTATTTTTTTGAGGCGGAGTCTCGCTCTGTCGCCCGGACTGGAGTGCAGTGGCCAGATCTCAGCTCACTGCAAGCTCCGCCTCCCGGGTTTACACCATTCTCCTGCCTCAGCCTCCCAAGTAGCTGGGACTACAGGCGTGCCATCTCGCCCGGCTAGTTTTTGTATTTTTAATAGAGACGGGGTTTCACCGTGTTAGCCAGGTTGGTCTCGATCTCCTGACCTCGTGATCCGCCCGTCTCGGCCTCCCAAAGTGCTGGGATTACAGGCTTGAGCCACCGCGCCCGGCCAATTTTTAATTATTTTTCATTGTTAGGAATAGAGAGGAAATACATTGTTTACTTACACTGTGCTAGGCAAAACTGTAGCCACATCAACTCTCAGGGATTTTCTTTTCTTTTCTTTTCTTTTCTTTTCTTTTCTTTTCTTTTTTCTTTTCTTTCTTCTTTTCTTTTTGAGACGGAGTCCCACTTTATCGCACAGGCTGGAGTGTAGTGTCGCCATCTCGGCTCATTGCAAGCTCTGCCTCCCCGGTTCATGCTCTTCTCCCACCTCAGCGTCCCTAGTAGCTGGGAATACAGGCGCCCGCCACCACGCCAGGCTAATTTTTTTGTATTTTTAGTAGAGACAGAGTTTCACTGTGTTAGCCAGGATGGTCTCGATCTCCTGACCTAACCGCGTGACCTGAGCCTCCTTGGCATCCCAAAGTGCTGGGACTACAGGCCTGAGCCACCGCGCCCGGCCGGACTCTCAGTTTTATCTTCCATTCTCATTTCCCATCAGAGGTAACGTCTTTAAAAGACAGCCGTGTTATTTAGTTGTTTCAGAACTACTGATTGCACTGCCACTAAAATAATTTGGTAAAAACACCTTACCACTTTTTTCATACTTACAAGTTGAGATTTAACATTTATATTGTATATTCAATTAATGACAAAGGGTGCCATTTCCATTCCATTTAAAATGTTAATAGTTTTAAATAAAATAATTATATTCATTGTTTAACATATTGTGTAGATGTAATTATAATTAGTGATTATAATCTTTTTGAGCAATTTTTTCTATACTTGTTGACGTAGAATTTTATTCTAATGTAATAAATCATGTGCTTCCACTTATACATTTTCTCCAACAAATACATTTTTTCTTACTATAAGCCTCTCTATGTTAAAATTTACTATTTTTGGATTGAGTTAATATATTATTAATACACAATTGATCATTATTATATAGCTAATAAAAATAATATGAATGTACTTTTTAATTTGGAATATATTTTTAATTTGATGGGATTTTTTTCTTCAATTAGTTCATGTATCATACTAGATTATAAAGGTTTCACTGTTAATTATTTTACTTTATTTTTAAACATTTCATACAGGTACAGCAATGTAAGTCAATTATTTTTGTCACCATCTAAGTTATATACCAAAAATAACAGTGTTCTATCATCAAAAATTATCTTGTGATTTTTTTTAGCTGAAAATTTGATTTTTTCCCTTCAATTTTCTTGAAAGGAAAGAGTTGGAAACCCCCTGCTTTATAAAGTGATTTGTTACTCACTCACTCATTAAAGTCATTCACTTTCTCACTACCAACAACAATATTTCAAAGTGTTACATTTTTGACACTCCTGGTTATTTTGCACCCTTGGTAAGATCAAAATTAGGGAATATGTTACAGACATATCTTCCTTTTAGAATGTGAGAGAAAGAAATTTGTGATAGTCAGATGACAAAGGACACAATCACAGATATTTTCTTAGGAGAACTAGCTTTAGCAGAGAGAAGCATTGGAAGTGGATATCTCAAAAGCAATGAATGTCTCTTGGAAAATTATTACACATACCCAGTGGAACACTTATCCCATGTTGAAGATGAGAGCTTGTCGACTGAAGTACTCAAAGCATCTTAACACTGCTTGTCACTGTTCAAAATGAGAAAAGAATGTGTGACTAATAAATAAAATACAAATGAATAAATGAACAAAAAACCTCTTTGAGACTGGTATTATGATTATCCTCAGATTTCCACAGAAGATAATTAAATTGAAGTCGGGAATTCATCATATTTATTACTGTAGATTGACTGCTCTAAAATGTTTATCCATTGTTATACAAAACAAACTTAACTACACATAAGTGATGGTTCCCCTGAGACCTCATGAAAGTGACTCCTGCTCTGGAGCTATTCACATAGAATCAACTTCCAGTTGATTTGGATAATTAAGGTTACTAGAGGAAATTTCAGATTATAAAAATGTGGTTATTCCTGCATCCACCAGCACACTTGGTGTGAAGCTATGATTTATACATGATAACTATATAGACAGAAATCTGTACATTGCTTCCATATATATTTTTTAGGTACACATACACACAAATGAAAAATTTTGTTTTCTTTTCTATTAAACATCTTGAATACTCATAACTCACACATATATGATTACTGATGTTTATATATCTCAAAATAACATTATAAACTATGCAATCATTATATAATATATACACTAAAAAGTATTATTTGAGCCATTCTCTCTAGAATGTTGCATAGTATTACCATCTGCGTTTCCTTTGAAAATAAAATTCTGGAAGAGATTATACAATCTTCTTCCCATGAGCTTCTTTACTGCTGATAGTAATTATTTATGTACTTTCTTCATGTTTAATTAAAAAGTATATTGGAAGGTATATATACCAATTCTTGATAAGATCGTTGGTTTCTAGTCTTTATATGGAGTGTAATTTTGGCCCACATTACATATGGAACATAAATTTGGGAATAAATGCAAATATAGATATGTATAGATATGTACTATGCAGGTAGATAGAAACATCATTATTTTGTTGTTGTTGTTTAGAGACTGGGTCTCTCTCTGTCATCCAGGGTGGAGTGCAGTGGTACAATCATAGCTCTTTGCAGCTTCAAATTACTGGCCTCAAGCGATCCTTACACCTCAGCCTCCCAAATAGCTGAAATTACAGGCGTGAACCACTGTGCCTGGCTATCATCAGATTTTTTATTTTAATGCAAGATTTTTACACTGAAAAACAAACAGGTGATTTATGCAATATCACAGAAATTGATAAGATAGACAATAGGTTGGGGTGGAGATGAGTGAAAAACATTCAACACTGATTTAAATTTTGGATTTCTTCACCCAATATATTCACAAACAGTAATTACAGCTCTTTGTGACCAAGTTTATACAGCGATTACAGGAAATATTACCACACTTTTCAGAGAAGACCAAGAATAGCAAGATAACTTTCTTAATGTAGAATTAAAAAGTAAAACCAGAAATATTGTATTCTTTATCTAAACTTTAGTGTATCATTCTGTTTCTTAGACTGTGAACTTGGGATCCAAAAAAATGGCTTTAAAAATTTTATTCCACACATATACTCAATATGTAGTATATATTTGAATGAATATATACTAGATATAATTATTGACTTATTTGTACTATATGGTCTATATAGTATGATTTTATTAGCTATGTATTGATTTTATTCTGTTAATTTTTATTTAGTTTTACTTGGTATTTCTCATAATGTTGGATGTTTATTCAGAAACAAAATTTGATTTAAGTGTTTCATTTTTGGGCTTGGTGATATCCATTTAATTACACACGTAAGTCATCAGACTCATTAGGTTAACTACATAATCACAGTCTATCCTGCATTATATCAATTGTTTGTTTTATAGTTACATATTTTTCTCTTGATTACTACTTCAACTATACCTTCATTTCTCCTAAAAAGACAAGTTTGTTATTTTTTTTCTGGTACTGATGGATGTGCTTTAGGGAGATATTAAGATTGAGTCTATGAATTTTAGTAATGAGTTTGTGCTAATGAAGTCTAAAGGCTCACCTATTCTGTATGTGAGTGTGCATGTGATTATACACACAAAAATACATAAGCATAAAATATAAAAATGTACATTATATGTCTTTAAGTATGACTATTGACTTTATATAAATATATGATATATGTATATATAAATATAAAAAGTATGTCGTTATCTGGTAAATGCCTTCCTAACAAATATTTACTACCTGTACTCATGTTCTTCTCTTAGCAACTATAATCCTAAAATAATAGAAGTTTATTGCTCTCTGTGTTAACATTGTCTAAAACTCAACTGTCAAAGGTCAAATACTTATATGGTAGCTCTATGATCACAGGATTCAGGCATCTTTCTGTTACTGCTTCAGTATTTGACAAGTGAGAATTGTGCCTCATGTTTTCAGATGCCTTTCTAAGTTCCAAATATAATGTTCACATTCCATTATTAGAAAGAGAAATATTAAATAAGTATGTAACTTCTCCATTTAAGAATACATGTGCATAACATTTTTACTCCACTCAGAAGATGGTTCTGCTTGGCCACAGTGAAGGTTTGGATATGAGGTCTTTATTCCATGTATCTCTGTGCCAAGCTAAAATGTGAAGATTTTATTAGAAGAGTTTGCATATTGGTAAAAATGATCAATTTATGGTACTGATTTATAAAAACTGAGTGATCAAATAATTAAAAAAGAAAATATTTGATATGGATTATAATAGTAATTTACCATATCTGTAATATATACATATCTATAAATCTACTGGTGTCAAATTGATATTGAATAGGAAACTGTATTTTTATCTTTATTTTTCTAATTTTTTTATTTTTAATTTTTGGGCACATAGCAGGTGTATATATTTTTGAGGTACGTGACATATTTTGATATAGGCATTAAATGCATAATAATCACATCGTGGAAAATTAGGTATCCATCCCTAAAAGAATGTCTCATTTGTGTTAGAAATAATACAATTATATTCTTTTAGTTATTTAAAAAGTACAACTAAATTATCATTGACTATAATCCCCCCATGGTGCTATTAAATATTATTTCCTATTTATTCTTTCTAAGACTTTATTTTGTACCCATTAACCACCCCACCTCTTCCACACCCTACCTCTGCACTTTCCAGCTTTTTTTGGTAATCATTCTTCTATTCTCTATCTTCAATTGTTTTGATTTTTAGATCTCACAAATAAGTGAGAATATGTGATGTTTGTCTTTCTGTGCCTAGCTTATTTTACTTAACATTATGACCCCCAGTTTCATCCATGTTGTTGCAAATGACAGAATCTCATTCTTTCTTAGGGCTGAATAGTACTTTGTTGTGTATAAATCCCATATTTTCTTTATCCATTCATCTGTTGATGGACACTTAGGTTGTTCCCAAATCTTGTCTATTGTGTACAATGCTGCAACAAACATAAGAGTGCAGATATCGCTTTGATTTTTCACTTCTTTTCTTTTGGGTATATACCCAGCAGTGAGATTGCTGGATAGTATAGTAGCTCTATTTTTAATTTTTGAGGAGCCTCCAAGTCATTTTTCATAGTGATTGCACGAATTCACTTTCTCACCAACAGTGTATAAGAATTCTTTTCTCCATATTCTCACCAGTATTTGTTATTGCTTGACTTTTGGATAAAAGCCAGTTTAACTGGGGTGAGGTAATATCTCATTTTAGTTTTGATTTACATTTCTCTGATGATGTATTATGTTGAGAACATTTTCATATGCCTGTTTTCCATTTGTATATCTTCTTTCGAGAAATGTTTATTCAAATATTTTGCCCATTTTTAATTTGGTATTTTTCAATAGAGTTGTTTGAGATAATTATATGTTCTTGTTATGAATCCCTTGTCAGAGGGTAGTTTGCAAATATTTTCTCCATTCTGTGAGTTGTCTCTTCACTTTGTTGATTGTTTCCTTTGTTGTGCAGAAGCTTTTTAACTTCATGTAATACCATTTGTCCATTTTAGTATTGCTAAAGAAATTGTTGCCCAGACCAATGTCTTAGAGATTTCCCCCCATATTTCTTGTAGAAGCTCATAGCTTGAGGTCTTAGATTTAAGTCTTTAATTGATTGTGGTTTATTTTTTGTATATGGAAAGATACAGAAGTCTAGTTTCATTCTTTTACATATGACTATCCAGTTTCCCAGCACCATTTATTGAAGAGACTGTCTTTTCCCCAATGTAAGTCCTTGTCAGAAATGAGCTCACTGTAGGTGTGTAGATATTTTTCTGGGTTCTCTATCCTGTTCCATTCATCTATGTGTTTGTTTTTATGCCAATATCATACTGTTTTGGTTTCTACAGTCCTGTAGTAAACTTTGAAGTCAGGTAATATGATTCCTCAGTGTTGTTCTTTTTGCTTAGTGTAGCTTTGGCTATCCTGGTTCTTTTATGGTTCCATATAAATTTTAGGATTTTTTTTTTCTATTTCTGTGAAGAACATCATTGGTATTTTGATAGCAATTACACTGAATTTGTAGAATCTGTAGACTGTTTTGGATAGTATGAATTTTTTTTTTTTTTCTTTTTGAGACAGAGTCTCGCTCTGTCTTCCAGGATGGAGTGCAATGGCATGATCGTGCCTGAATGCAACCTCCGCCTCCCGGATTCAAGTGATTCTCCTACCTCAGTCTCCTGAGTAACTGGGATTACAGGCACCCATCATTATACCTGGCTAATTTTTGTATTTTTGTAGAGATGGGGTTTCACCATGTTAGCCAGGATGGTCTTGAACCCCTGACCTCAGGTGATCCACTCACCTCAGCTTCTCAAAGTGCTGGGATTATAGGAGTGAGCCACCACGCCCGGCCAGTATGGACATTTTAACAGTATTGAAACTTCAAATCCATAAACATGGAATATCTTTCATTTTTCTGTGTCCTCTTCAATTCCTTTCATCAGTGTTTTATAATTTTCATTGTAGAAATCTCACTTCTGGGCCGGGCGCGGTGGCTCACGCCTGTAATCCCAGCACTTTGGGAGGCCGAGACGGGCGGATCACAAGGTCAGGAGATCAAGACCATGGTGAAACCCCGTCTCTACTAAAAATACAAAAAATTAGCCGGGCGTGGTGGCGGGCGCCTGTAGTCCCAGCTACTCAGGAGGCTGAGGCAGGAGAATGGCGTGAACCCAGGAGGCGGAGCTTGCAGTGAGCCGAGATCGCACCACTGCACTCCAGCCTGGGCGACAGAGCGAGACTCCGCCTCAAAAAAAAAAAAAAAAAAAAAGAAATTTCACTTCTGGCTGGGTGCAGTGGCTCAAGCCTCCCACTTTGGGAGGCCAAGGTGGGCAGATCATGACATCAGGAGTTCGTGACCAGCCTGCCAACATGGTGAAACCCCATCTCTACTAAAAATACAAAAATTAGCCAGGTGTGGTAGTGTGCACCTGTAATCCCAGCTACTCAGGAGACCAAGGCAGGAGAATTGCTTGAACCCAGGAGGCAGAGGTTGCAGTGAGTCAAGATCTCACCATTGCACTCCAGCCTAAGAAATCACACTTCTTTGGTTAAGTTATTTCCTAGGTGTTTATTTAATTTTTGGCTAATGTAAATGTGATTACTTTTTAAATTTATTTTTTACATTGTTCACTGTTGACATATGGAAATGCTACCAATTTTTGTATGCTAATTCTGTAACCTGCAACTTCGCTAAATTTATTTATAAGTTTGAATAGTTTTTTGGAGAAAGACTTAGGTTTTTCCAAATATAAGTTCCTATCCTCTGTAAAGAAGAATAATTCTTCTTCCTTTCCAATTTTGATGTTCTTTATTTATTTCTCTTGCCTGGTTGCTCTAGCAAGGACTTCTAGTACTATGTTGAATAACAGAGGTGACAGTGAGCATATTCCAGATCTTAGAGGAAAGACTTTCAGTTTTCCCCCCATTCAGTAGGATACTAGCTGTATATTTGTCATATATGGCTTTTATTATGT
Source organism: Trachypithecus francoisi (assembly GCF_009764315.1). Classification (NCBI taxonomy): domain Eukaryota; kingdom Metazoa; phylum Chordata; class Mammalia; order Primates; family Cercopithecidae; genus Trachypithecus; species Trachypithecus francoisi. The sequence continues at coordinate 74,528,439 of NW_022681454.1, read as the reverse complement.
TGGGGTATGTTCCTTCTATCCATCGTTTTTGGAGGATTTTTATCATGAAGATGTTGACTTTTATCAAATGCTTTTCCAACATCAATTGAAATGATCATACTGCTTTTATTCTTCATTCTGTTGATATGTATCACATTGATTGATTTTCATATATTGAACTATCCTTGAATTCCTGGGATAAATGTCAGTTGGTCATGATGAATAATCTTTTTAATGTATTGTTGAATTTGATTTGCTAATATTTTGCTGATAATTTTTGCATTAAAATTCATCAGATATATTAGCATGTGATTTTGTTTTGTATCTTTTTGTGGTTTTGATATCAGGGTAATACTGGCCTCATGATTCTGGAAGTATTTCCTCCTCTTATTATTTTTTAACAGTTTGAGTAAGATTGGTATTAGTTCTTTGTTAAATAGTTGGTAGAATTCAGCAGTGAAGCCATCAGGTCCCAGGCTTTTCTTTACTGGTAGACTTTCTATTACACCTTTGACCTGGTTACCTGTCACTGATCTCTTCAGGTTTTGTTTTTCTTCATGGTTCACTTTTGATTGGTTTTGTGTTTCTAGGAATTTATCCACTTATTCTAGATTTTCAATCTATTGGCATATAGTTGCTCATAGTAGACACTAATAATCCTTTGAATTTCTGTGGTATCAGTTGTAATGTCACCTTTTAAATCTCTAATTTTACAGGTTCCCTTTTGGGTATGTCTAGAAATGTCATCTGGGAGCTAGGGCCTGGAATGGGGGCCTAATGATTCTGCCCAGTGCTCTATCCTACTTTGGCTGAACTGGTATCCAAGACATAAGACAAAGTCCTCTTTATTCTTCACTGTCATCTCCTTAAGCAGAAGAAAGGAGTCACTTTTGTTGCTGCAAGTTGCATTGCCTAGGGGATGTATGGCTAACACACTTCCTTAGTCACCTCAGCTGATATTTCCCTAGATCGTATTCCACCCTAGTTTACTGGCTGTAAGCATAGCCTAGCACTAGGAGTGGCCCAGGAAGTACAGTCCTTGTGTCCTAGACTGCCTTTAAAATTTACCTAGGACCCCACAGCACTTCAGCCCATAGTGGTATGGCTTCCTGTGAAACTCAAGTTCTGACCACTGAAAAGGGCCATACCCCTCTGGCAAGGGCTGTTCCAAATGCTCTCTTCATGTATGGATGCTGGCTGATCCTGGTAGAGTTTTTTTTCTTTACTGTGACATGGCAGCATAGAGTTTAATGTAAATGTCCTCAGTTGCTGTACTGTCCCTTCCAAAAGTACACAGATTAACTCTCGGGATCACTCTGCTGCTGCCATGGGTATTGGGGAGGGGTGGCACCAGTGATTCAAGACTTTCTCTTCTGCCTTCCTCAATACCTTTTTCAGCAATATAAAGTTAAAACCTGGTACCGTGATTGCTCAATTGATTTTTGGTTCCTGTGACAGTGCTTTTCTGTGCGCAGACAGTTGTTAAAATTTGGTGTTCCAGCAGGGGAGATGAAAAGTGTAGGCTTCTGTTTCACCATCTTGCTCTGTCCCCAAAAACATATTTTTAAAAGAGTAAATACATATGTCTAACTTACAGTGCTCCCTGTCTTATTACCATTGAAATGAAAAGTTCCAAAGTAGTTTTTACAAATTTTGGAGAGCAGGCAAATATGGCATAATAGCTCTTGACTAAGAAGGGTTTCTTTTAAGACATAAAGTTTAGATAAATGTTGCAAAATGTAAGATAATATATCCCATTAATAACACAGAAAGAATAAAAGTATCTGGCTGTGTACCTAACTGCCTGTAGTAGTACATATGTATACTTGTATTTATACCTATATCCATGCTTCATGTGAAAATGAGCTAAGAAGCTGATCTGAGTAATCTTTTAATGATAGAAGTGGACTGCTGTAGCCTATACAATGTTCTATGAATACCTATCAGGTCAAATTGATTGATAGTGTTGTTGAGGTAATCTATATATCTCTAATAATATTCTCCCTGCTTGATCTATTGATTACTGAGAGACGGGTATTAAAATGTCCCTCTATAATTGTTAATTTGCCTATTTTTTTAAGTTCTATTTGTTTTTGCCTCAAATATTTTGATGCTCTGTTTTTAGTTGTATACATATTTAGGGTTACTATATCTTCTTAGAGAAGAATTGACCTACTTATCAATTTACCCACTTTATCTCTAATTATCTTCCTTGTTTTGAAATCTACTTTGTTCAAAATTAATACAGTTACTCTAACTTTTTAAATTAGTATTTACATCGCTTATCATCCTTTATTCCTTTTCTTTGAACTTACCTAAGTCTTTATAGTTAAAGTCAATTTATTTTTTTGACAGCATATATTTGGGCTTGCTTTTTGTATGAAATCTGATGGTATTTTTTAACTGGTCTACTTAGAGCAATCCCATTTAAAGTGATTATTAATATTGTTAAATTAAAATCTACATCTTGCTCTTTGCTCTTTATTACATTTGCTCTATTTTCTTCTCTTTTTCTGCCTTCCCTTTTTTTATCATTTATAATTCATAATTTTTTAAAAGTTTTTGTTTTTATATTTTTTTCTATGACTACCATAACCAATTACCACAGACTACATGGCTTATAACAACAAAAATGTATTCCTTCACACTACTGGAGGCTAGAAGTCAAGGTGTTGGCAAGGTCACCCTTAGAGCTCTCTAGATAAGGACACTCCCCTTCGTCTTTTAGCTTCTGGTGGTTGCTGGCAATTCTTGATGTTCCTTGACTTGTATCTGCATAACTATAATCTCTAACTTAAACTTTTCATGGTTTCCTGCCCTGTACATCTGTATCTTAATTTTCCTTTTCTTAAAAGGTCACCAGCAATATTGAATTTTGGACTCATCATAATCAAGCATGACCTAATCTTAACTTGATTGCATCTGCAGAGATCTTATTTTTAGATAGTCACATTCATAGTTAATGAAATGAGTGTACATGAATTTTAGGGCAGGCACTCTTCAGCATAGTAAATTGTTCAAGAATTTGCAATATGTATTTTGTAATAATATAGGATCATATACAAATACACTACTGCTCCATCCATGTGTACTGAAGTTACATTATAGCATAATATTTTTTTCTCTCTTCTATTTGACTTGTTTTCACTTATTACACTTTTACATTTTCTTCAAACATTCAATACAACATTGCAATTATTTCTTTAAACAATCAGTTATTTGTTAGAGACATTAAAAATAAGGTAAAGAAGCTTTTATATTTTTCTTTTATTCATTCCTTTCTGACACGTTTTCTGCATTATGTAGATTCAGCTTTCTAAACTATAGCATTTTTCTTCTGGCTGAAGAATACGTTTTAATATTTATTGTGGGGTAGATCCACTGACAATGAAATAAATACTTTTTTCAAGTTTTGTTTGTATGTTTATTTATTCTTTACTTCTGAAGGATATTTGTTGAATATAGAATTCTGACTTGGCAAATTTCTTTTATTCATTTCAGTACAGTAAAGATATTACTCTATTGTCTTTCTGCTTGCATAGCTTCTATATTAGGGTTCTCTAGAGAGACAGAACTAATGGATAAATGTACATATGTAAAGGAGTTTATTAAGGAATATTGACGCACAGGATCACAAGGTGAAGTTCCAAAATAGGCAATCTGCAATTTGAGGAGGAGCAAGGAAGCCAGTCCAAGTTTCAACACCTCAAAAGTAGGAAAGCCAACAGTGCAGCCTTCAGTCTGTGGCCGAAGGCCTGAGAGCCCCTGGCAAACCACTGGTGTAGGTCTATGAGTCCAAAAGCTGAAGAACCTGGAGTCAGATGTTTGAGGACTGTAAGTAGCCAGCATGGAAGAAAGATGGAGGACAGAAGACTCAGCCAGCCTAGTCCTTCCACATTCCTCTGCCTGTTTTTATTCTAGCCATTCTGGCAGCTGCTTAGAGGGTGCCCACCCAGATTGAGGGTATGTCTGCCTCTCCCAGTCCACCGACTCAAATGTTAATCTCCTTTGACAACACCCTCAAGGACACACCCAAGAACAATACTTTGCATCCTTCAATCCAATCAAATTGACACTCAGTATTAACCATCGAAGCTTCTGATAAGAAAACTACATTTCTTATCTTTCTTACTCCCTAGGAAAAGTCCCCCCATTCCCGATTTTGGGTGCCTGCAAGATGCTCTCTTTGTTCTTTATTTTATTTAGTTTAACTATAATATGATAAGTTGCAGCTTTTTTTGTTTGCTTTTTTTGTTTTGTTTTGTTTTAATATTTATCCCACTTGGTGTTCCGAACCTTTTGCGTCTATGTTTTGGTATTTGTTAGTATTTTTGGAAAAAATAGAGGCCATTATCTCTTTAAATATTATGTTTTCATTGTTGATTTATTTATTCTCCTTTTGATATTGTAATTAGGTGTATGTTATATGTTTGGTATTATTGCATAGTTCTTGAATGTTCTATTCTGTTCTTTTATTTTTATTTTTTTTGGTCTGTATTTTTTAGTTTGAATATTTCCATTCATTTATATTCAAGTTAAATTAATTCTTTCTTATCCATGCTGAGTTTACTGATGAACCCACAAAAGGCATTCTTCATTTCTCTGCTTTTTTTTCTAGCATTTTCTTTGGATTTTGACATTATCTATCTGGTTTTGTTATTATACTTTCTGTCATTTCCACTAAAGGCTTAACATATTAATGGTATTTATTCTTGTCCACCTAAAGGAAGAGGCTGAGGCACAAAATATAATTTTAAAGAATTTACTTGAACCAAAGTGAAGACAACTACCCAGGACACACTTCCAGGTTGCTTTGAGGAGTGCTCTCTTCAGCCTTTGCTGCAAGCAAATTTTTAAAGGCAGAAGGAAACCAGGTGTGGGCTGATACAAAGTTTTTGACAGGGATTTTCATTGTCTTACAGAGGTAATATTGATTAGTGATTGTCTATACCTTGCTTTGCTATAGGGTATGAGTTATGGTGTCTAGCACATGGTATTTTATGACTGCTTGGTATTAGTGTAGAGCCAACATAGTAAGTGGTTTCAAGAGGTAATTACTTAGCTCAAGGTCGTTGTAGGACATGACTGCTGTCACATTTCAACGCTCCCCTGGGCTGGATAATTTAAAGGGGCTTGCATTCTCCAGATAAAAAGTTGCCTTACTTTCTCATTCTAAATTCCCTGGTAATTCCAATGTGTGTGTCATATTTGTTCTGGTTTATTGCTTTGTGTCTTCAGACTGTTTGGTTTTTACTTTTTGGTATGCTTTGTGTGCTTCTTTCATTGGAAGTCAGTTTTGTTGTAGATAATTAAATTAATAGGACTTTAGTATGAGGAAATATGCTCATCTGGCTGAGAGTTGTGTTGTGTTTGATCTTGTAACAATGAGAACAAGTGGCTTCAAACTCCCCTTGTTCCTTTGTTTTCCTTTGTACTATTTTCTTTGGGGCCTCCCTATGAGCTGTACTTCAGGAGAAGTCTCTTACAACTTTCTTTTCACTATAATTCACTGTCACTATTACTAGAGTTTTATTAATGTGGCGGCATGGTGTGAGGGAGAGTTGTTCTCTAGTCTTTGAATTGTATGGTAATCCTTAATGCACAATGTGCCCACTTGTTGAGAGTATGGCCTTTTCAAGTGTTCTGGCCCTCTGTCAAAGTTGAACTTTATTTCACTGCTCCTTGGTCTCTTCCCATACTGCAGTGGATATGCTCCAGCATCCCTAGCCTGTGTTAGTAAAGCCCTGTCTCTTGCATATTAATATTTTCCCCTCTAGATGAGATAAAGTTAGAAGTGGGAAGAGCAAAATTGTTTTCCTACAGTTGAGATAATTTTCTGCTACTGTTCTCTGGTGATGTCTGAACCCTACAGCTTTAGTCTTCTGTTACTTAACAGAAAGTGTTCTGAGTTTTTTCAATGGCTACACTTTCCTTCCGCTTGCCAGGACCATGACGGGGAGGGAGGACAGGCTTTCTCCATATTCTTCCCTATTACCCCTGAGAGAGCCTGGCAGAATGCCTATTTACAAAAAAAAAAAAAAAAAAAAAAAAAAAAAAAACAGCAAACTGTGCCCCTTGCCCCACTGCCTTGTGACTGTAGTACCCAGAGAGTTTTACTCTCACTCTAGCCCACACTTGTCCTCCAGCAATTAGTTAAAATATGTAGTTTAGTGTTCCTACTGGCTTATATGACTTCTGGCTGCCTCTGTCAATGTAAACCAGGTCTTGGGTTTCCTGGAGATGTTTGCCTCATGAGATGTCAGGATGATGGTTTTTTTTCTGTGACTTCACTTCTCTAAAGAAAAGTTTTTGCTTTTCAGTGTGTCTATCTTCTTCTTCTTGTGAGAACAGGAATGACGATGCCCAAGTTCTTTCCTCTCTACACTGAAACCAGAGCCTCTGCATGATATTTAAATTAAACACCACCAACAAATGGATAATGATGAACTGTTTGGGCATTATCATCAAAAAAGGAGTAATTCTATCATATAATTTAACAGTGTTTCACTTTAATTAATGGAACAAGAAGTGGTATTATTTTCTTCTTTCTACTTTTCTATTCTTTCTTAATTTCCCAAGATAAACAGGTAATTTGTAATTAACTTCATACAGAACAGTTGAAAGCATAAGTCTTTGTTCAAAATACACTGTAAAGACAATATAGATATTTAGATGACCCAAAAATGAAGAAATGAAGAAAACCACATAAGCATTCAAAGTATAATTGTCAGTTTAATTAATGAGACTGAAGTTCGCCTTTGTCTCTAAATTTCCAGAAGGCAAGAAAATAGCAAGTGAGATAAACATGATCAATTATCTAGTGTTCTTCAGAGAAATAAAAACTTTTCAGTACTAAATTGCACAAGTTTCTCAGCTGCAAATATTTATAAGAAAGATGATAAAATAAATAATGTCCTCAACAATGTGACAATAAATTGTACAGTTCTATTAATTCTTAAAACCTTAGAGAAATGTCAAAAAACAAATATAAATGATGTTCACAGTCATAGATAACAATGAAGATAGCTCCAAGTAAACTAATATGGGCCAAGTATATAGAATTATCATTATTCATTTTGATGGTTGAATAGAATTGATAACATCCACAGAAGGAGGTGCTGCATATTGAATATTGTAGTAGCCTAATTCCAAGATAACTACCAAAGATTCCCTGCTTTTGGTATGCACAACATTGTGTAGTCCTCTTTCACATTGTATTAGATTTGGTCTGTATGATCAATAGAATATGGCAGAAGTGTTGGTATGTGGCTTCTGAGACCAGAATATAAAAGACCTTGTGACTTTCTCTATGTTCCCTTTCCTTTGGATGATTTGCTCTGAGGAAAAGCAGCTGTCACATCATAGGACACTCAAGCATTCCTATGTAGAGAGCCACATGGCAAGAAACTGGGGACTTCTGGCAACAACCCATCTTGGAAGAGATTCTTTTATCCACAAATAAGTGTTCAGATGACTTTAGTAGCAGCCAACATCTTGACAACAATCTCATTAGAGTATCTAAGACAGAACCACCCAAATAAGCTACTGCCAAATTCCAGACCCTCAAAACAGCATTGTTTTCAGCTAAGTTTTGGAGTAATCGGTTATACAGTGATAGATAACTAACTTATCTTCCTTTAGCAAGTCTTTCCTAAATTTTCACTTGTCTCATCTAGATTTGGAACAGGAACTGAAGAACAGCATATGGTTGGTCTTCTGAAAAACTGCTTTTTGGCATTGTTTTTATTCTAAAATGTTGGTTAAATGCAGTATATTTTGCTTTCAAAACGGAGTCTTATAACCATTTAAAAACTTCACTAACTGTTATTGAAACTAAAGATTATCCAAACAACCACACAAAGGTGAATTATATTCATTAATTTAATATATATTTATCTATAGCCTGCTCTTTCCAAGGTGTTATGTAGGTCATATGGGCCTACACAACCTTCCTCTTGTGTGGAATAGATTTGTTCCTGTTGTACCTTACATATACGTTCTTAGTTGAATAATTTGAGGCATTACTCCCAAAATATGGACAATAAAATATTGGGCTTAGAAATTTCTAGTTGCTTTTTCAACACTGGAAAAACAAAATCAATACACCTCTCATGGATTATCTGATTTTAAACAACTTGGTTTCTTAATGCTCCTGCCAGGATTCATTATGAACAAACTATTCCTCTTTATACCTGAATTAATTGACTTGTTACGAAGTAATTTGATATAAACCTGCTGATCTTAAAGAACTACCTATCAACACCAACAATGTTTATTTAAGAATAAAAATTCATTGATTAAGTCCCTATTGTTGCACATGAAATTAATATAAAAATTTCAATTAAAAAACTGAGGAAGATGAAACAATTTGTTTGGAGACTTTTTAGTGGACAAAAGATAACTATGTTCTGATTCCCAGAAATAATTTATAAAATGAAAATGTGTAGTGGTAGTTTCTGATAGTCTCTATTATTCTTCAGGTAGAAGATATTACCTAATGGATGCAAATAAGTCATTATTTGTTTTTGAAAATCCATGTCAATATAGTCAAATATGCAAACTCACACATTTTCAAAATTAAACACTGAAATTTCTGATGCAATCATCATTCTCCCAGTGTGCCCATGTGATTACATCCACACACTCCTCTGCCCTAGCACCATCTCTAATGTCTGAAGCTGACTGAAAATTATTAATAATTACTGTGTCAAATCTGCCATACTTTAACCATATAGATGATAGCTACTTAAAAGGAACAGCATCAATGCAGAGAAAACTCAAAAGCACTTCCATAATTTGCCATTACTGGAGTATATGACATTTCAGGTAAGCAAAATTTTTCTGATTATGGAAAATTGGTTTGTTTATCACTGAAAGGGCTACCGCTACTTCTTTTTTCCTTGGAGGAGAACAGGAAAAAAAGTAAAAATAAAATAAAATAAAATACATTCTATTATTTGCCCTGAGACGCAACTCAATAATTATAATTTGAAAAAAATATATAATTCATGATTTTCTATCATTAAAAGTTGACAGAATAACAAAGATGGAAGGTTATCATTGCACATGTCCTGAGGGTTCTATTAATAGTTCAGTAATGTTTGGATGAATAGTAAAGATACATATGTAAGGAAATATTCCATATTTATCTTATAAAATGCACTTTACTTGGTTTTAGTTTATCAAAATTGCTAATAATGTTTTTATATTCATTGTTTAGTCTTGAAGCTTTTTATTAATTTTAATTTGTACAAATTTTGCTTTGTTGAGGCAATAGCAATCAAAATTACTTTTAAAATTTCTAAAGCATTCCTAAATTCATGGAAGTAAAGCATGAACTTTATAATCAATATTAACATATTACAATATAGTTGAATAAATCACATTTTTAAAAACATCACAGACAATAATGCTGTGAACATCTCAAAAAAGTATCATAAAAGTTGACTTAATAGGCAAAGCAGATTATTAGAGTAATTAAATAAAGGAGAATATCCTTGAATGAATCTTTGTGTGTCTCAAAAAGAGTTTAAAAAATATATATTTATACTTATGTCCATATATAATACATATTTTATCAAATACATATTTATGCATTTTATGTAATACATATTTTATACATGATTATATAAAGAAATACATATCTATATATGCACATATGTATGCATATATATAGAGAGAGAGAAAATGAAAGACAGAGAGACAGAGAGAGAGAGAAAATTTAGGACTAAACTCAACAGTGTAGAGAAAGTTAGTCAGGAAACTGATCAGGAATTAGGCTGCTTTGTGACATGATAATTTTGTATTTGTGGACATTGCAAGGTCATTAGAGTAAACTGTCTATCTCAAAAATAGTGTGAACAGCAAAATTGTGTACAAATTTACAGTTTTATCCTGTGAAAGAACATATTAGAATAAATAATTACATTGTGCCGCCATAGATGGTTGTTGGTATCGTTACAAAATGTTTAAATGTAATTATATAAGTGACTATCACATAGATCATAAATTTTATCTTCTAATAAAAATATATATGTATATATATATATATATATATAGGTTCTTCAGTTGTACTCTTAACATTTTTATTGCCAAGTTTTTACAGTGAAAACTAATTTCTAGAATAAAACTATTGTAGAGCAATTTTGTGAATATTTTTACATGAATCTTCCTCTTCATAGTCATGCAGATTTTTTTATTTACTTGTTTTAATGTTCTTATAAATTATCACTTTTGTTGCATATATGTTATGCTCAGAGTTTTTTTAATTAAGGTAAATAGGCTTTAAATGTTTAAAATTATGTTTTAATCATTCAAAGTTAAATAATAACACAATGGCTCACAAATTTTCTAATAAATACTGTGAGTAAAAAGTAAGTACTGATACTAAACAACTACAACAGAGAAAATGTTAAATTAATTTCATGTTTTGGCAAAATAACACAATTAGGATTAGCTCTTTGAGGATTTTCTATGGGATCTGAATGAGATCCTCCCTCTCTACTTGTCTCGTACATCTTATATCTAGTCTAAATGAAGCCTAATTGCTTTAACAGAATTTAGTTAGAACTACCATAATGTTTATAAGAGTGATTATTATGTCAGATTCAATGCATGTTTTTCAAGTTGTCTCACTTTTAAATACAGAGAGGCAAGTTGAAATTAAAATTTGCATTCTCTAAAGAGTAAAGAATTTTATTATTAAGTATAGATGAAGAACAAAAAAAGTACTCTAGATTTTTTAGCAAATTTTCATACTTATTGTTTTATTTTGTTTTGTTTCTGTTTTTCTTAGAACAACCACAGTGGCAATACTTTTATAAGCTTACCCTCAAAAAACTTTCATATTAATTTCAAAAATTAAGCATTCTTGTTTCAGTTCTTCACTCGAGTCAAAACTTATACATTTTAAAATCTTATTTTCATATTTTCTTTTAATAGTTCAACAATGTACAAAATAAATATTTGTTGTTCAATAGCATTTTTACCCTGATATCATCTAATTAACGTGAATAATATTGTGTTTAAATTTTTATGTTTGACTTTTATCTTAGTATATGCACTGACAAATTAATAATATTATTTTGACTTCAGCCTAGAAAGTGATTGTATTATAATTTTCATATTTATTCCTTTTGTTCATTTATCCTAGTATCAATTTTAAAATCATTTTAAGTAAAGCCAATTTTTCTATTGTTTCTGTATATGTATATTGCTTCCAGTAACATCAAAATATAAATATAAAAGAAAGCATATTTTAAAATAATATTACAATTATAATTTATACAGGTACCACCCTGTCTTTGATAAATTCTGTTAATGGTTTGGAGTTTACATTAGCATTTTTTCAAACCTACAATTTCATGACTGCTGATTTCTATAAAAGTAACATTTCATAATCAACAATTAAATATTTTATAATCTGTAGTTATAGAAATTACATCTAACTGTTTAAGTTGTCAATTTGATGAGAATGATTTTCTTGCTAATTTTCTTTGTTTTGATCCATAATTAAATCTTTGTTAAATCAAGGATTTGTAATATCTTGATTGCAAATTTTATTTGAATGATGGGGGGAGAAATCTGCTCACTTTCATTATCTCCAGGTTTTAAAATGTAAGCATATACAGAGAAGCAAATGCTGAGAGATTTTGTCACCACCAGGCCTGCCCTACAAGAGCTCCTGAAGGAAGCACTAAACATAGAAAGGAACAACTGGTACCCACCACTGCAAAATGTAAAGACCACTGATGCTAGGAATAAACTGTATCAACTAACAAGCAATAACCAACTAACATCAAAATGACAGGATCAAGTTCACATGTAACAATATTAGCCTTAAATGTAAATGGGCTAAATGCTCCAATTAAAAGACACAGACTGGCAAATTGGATGAGGAGTCAAGACCCATCCGTTTGCTGTATTCAGGGGACCCATCTCATGTGCAGAGACACAGATAGGCTCAAAATAAAAGGATGGAGGAAGATCTATCAAGCAAATGGAAAACAAAAAAGTTAGGGGTTACAATCCTAGTCTCTGATAAAAACAGACTTTAAACCAACAAAGATCAAAAGACACAAAGAAGGCCATTACATAATGGTAAAAGGATCAATTCAACAAGAAGAGCTAAGTATCCTAAATATATATGCACCCAGTATAGGAGCACACAAATTCATAAAGCAAGTCCTTAGAGACTTACAAACAGACTTAGACTCCCACACAATAATAATGGGAGGTTTTAACATGCCACCGTCAACATTAGATAGATCAACGAGACAGAAAGTTAACAAGGATAGCCAGGAATTGAACTCAACTCTGCACCAAGCAAACCTAATAGACATCTACAGAACTCTCCATCCCAAGTCAACAGAATATACATTCTTCTCAGTATCACGTCACACTTACTCCAAAATTGACCACATAATTGGAAATAAAACACCCCTCAGCAAATGTAAAAGAACAGAAATTATAACAAATTGTTTCTCAGACCACAGTGCAATCAAAGTAGAACTCAGGATTAAGAAACTCACTCAAGGCCAGGCGTGGTGGCTCAAGCCTGTAATCCCAGCACTTTGGGAGGCCGAGATGGGTGGATCACGAGGTCAGGAGATCGAGACCATCCTGGCTAACACGGTGAAACCCCGTCTCTACTAAAACAATACAAAAAGCTAGCCGGGCAAGGTGGCAGGCCCCTGTAGTCCCAGCTACTCGGGAGGCTGAGGCAGGTGAATGGCATAAACCCAGGAGGCGGAGCTTGCAGCGAGCTGAGATCCGGCCACTGCACTCCAGCCCAGGCGACAGAGCAAGACTCTGTCTCAAAAAAAAAAAAAAAAAAAACTCACTCAAAACCACTCAATTACATGGAAACTGAACAACCTGCTCCTGAATGACTACTGGGTACATAAGTAAATGAAAGCATAAACAAAGACGTTCTTTGAAACCAATTAGAACAAAGATACAACATAGCAGAATCTCTGGGACATATTTAAAGCAGTGTGTAGAGGGAAATTTATAGCACTAAATGCCCACAAGAGAAAGCAGGAAAGATCTAAAACTGACACCATAACATCACAATTAAAACAACAAGAGAAGCAAGAGCAAACACATTCAAAAGCTAACAGAAGACAAGAAAAAACTAAGATCAGAGTAGAACTGAAGCAGATAGAGACACAAAAAATCCTTCAAAAAATCAATGAATCCAGAAGCTGGGTTTTGACTAGGTCAACAAAATTGATAGACCACTAGCAAGACTAATAAATAAGAAAAGACAGAAGAATCAAATAGACACAATAAAAAATGATAAAGAGGATATCACCACCAACTCCACAGAAATACAAACTACCATCAGAGAATACTATAAACACCTCTACACAAATAAACTAGAAAACCTAGAAGAAATGGATAAATTCCTGGACACATACACTCTCCCAGGACTAAATCAGGAGGAAGTTGAATCCCTGAACAGACTAATAATAGGTTCTGAAATTGAGTCAATAATGAATAGACTACCAACCAAAAAAAGTCCAGGACCAGATGGATTTACAGCTGAATTCTATCAGAGGTACAAGGAGAAGCTGGTACCATTCCTTCTGAAACTGTTCCAGTTGATAGAAAAAGAGGGAATCCTCCCTAACTCATTTTATGAGGCCAGCATCATCCTGATACCCAGCCTGTCAGAGACACAACAACAAAAAAGAGAATTTTAGACCAATATCCCTGATGAGCATCAATGCAAAAATCTTCAATAAAATACTGACAAACCAAATCCAGCAGTGCATCAAAAAGCTAATCCACCATGATCAAGTGGGCTTCTTCCCTGGGATGCAAGGCTGGTTCAATATTTGCAAATCAATAAATGTAATCCAGCATATAAACAGAACCAAAGACAAAAGCCACATGATTATCTCAATAGATGCAGAAAAGGCCTTTGACAAAATTCAAAAGCCCTTCATGCTAAAAACTCTCAATAAATTAGGTATTGATGAAATGTATCTCAAAATAATAAAAGCTATTTATGACCAACCCACAGTCAATATCATATTGAATTGGCAAAAACTGGAAGCATTCCCCTTGAAAACTGGCACAAGACAGGGATGCCCTCTCTCACCACTCCTATTCAACATAGTGTTGGAAATTCTGGCCAGGGCAATCAGGTAGGAGAAAGAAATAAAGGTCATTCAGTTAGGAAAAGAGGAAGTCACATTGTCCCCGTTTGCAGATGACATGATTGTATATTTAGAAAACCCCATCATCTCAGCTCAAAATCTCCTTAAGCTGATAAGCAACTTCAGCAAAGTCTCAGGATACAAAATTAACATCCAAAAATCACAAGTATTCTTACACATCAATAACAGACAACCAGAGAGCCAAATCATGAATGAACTTCCATTCACAACTGCTTCAAAGAGAATAAAATACCTAGGAATCCAACTTACAAGGGATGTGAAGGACATCTTCAAGGAGAACTACAAACCACTGCTCAGTGAAATAAAAGAGGACACAAACAAATGGAAGAACATACCATGCTCATGGATAGGAAGAATCAATATCATGAAAATGGCCATACTGCCCAAGGTAATTTATAGATTCAATGCCATCCCCATTAAGTTACCAATGACTTGCTTCACAGAATCGGGAAAAACTACTTTAAAGTTCATATGGAACCAAAAAAGAGCCTGCATTGCCAAGAAAATCCTAAGCAAAAAGAACAAAGCTGGAGGCATCACACTACCTGACTTAAACTATACTACAAGACTACAGTAACCAAAACAGCATGGTACTGGTACCAAAACAGAGATATAGACCAATGGAACAGAACAGAGCCTTCAGAAATAATACCACATGTCTACAACCATCTGATCTTTGACAAACTTGACAAAAACAAGAAATGGGGAAAGGTTTCCCTATTTAATAAATGCTGCTGGGAAAACTGACTAGCCAGATGTAGAAAGCTGAAACTGGATTCCTTCCTTACACCTTATACAAAAATTAATTCAAGATGGATTAGAGACTTAAATGTTAGACTTAAAACCATAAAAACCCTAGAAGAAAACCTAGGCAATACCATTCAGGACATAGGTATGTGCAAGGACTTCATGACTAAAACACTAAAAGCAATGGCAACAAAAACCAAAATTGACAAATGGGATCTAATTGAACTAAAGAACTTCTTCACAGCAAAGGAAACTACCATCACAATGAACAAGCAACCTACAGAATGGGAGAAAATGTTTACAATCTACTCGTCTGACAAAAGGCTAATATCCAGAACCTACAAAGAACTCAAACAATTTTACAAGAAAAAATAAACAATCCCATCAAAAAGTGGGCAAAGGATATGAACAGACACTTCTGGAAAGAAGACATTTATGCAGCCAACAGACACATGAAAAAATGCTCATCATCACTAGCCATCAGAGAAATGAAAATCAAAACCACAATGAGACACACCAATCAGAATGGCAATCATTAAAAAGTCAGGAAACAGCAGGTGCTGGAGAGGATGTAGAGAAACAGGCACACGTTTACTCTGTTGGTGGGACTGTAAGCTAGTTCAACCACTGTGGAAGACAGTCTGGTGATTCCTCAAGGATCTAGAAGCAGAAATACCATTTGACACAGCCATTCCATTACTGGGTATATACCCAAAGGATTATAAATCATGCTGCTATCAAGACACATGCACACGTATGTTTATTGTGGCACTATTCACAATAGCAAAGACTTGGAACCAACCCAAACGTCCATCAATGACAGACTGGATTAAGAAAATGTGGCACATTTTCACCATGAAATACTATGCAGCCATAAAGAAGGATGATTTCATGTCCTTTGTAGGGATCTGGATGCAGGTGGAAACCATTATTCTCAGCAAACTATCACAAGAACACAAAACCAAACACCATATGTTCTCATTCATAGGTGAGAATTGAACAATGAGAACACTTGGACACAGGAAGGGGAACATCACACACTGGGGCCTGTTGTAGGGTGGGGGGAAGGAGGAGGGATAGCATTAGGAGATATACCTAATGTAAATGATGAGTTAATGCATGCAGCACACCAACATGGCACATGTATACATATGTAACAAACCTGAACTTTGTACACATGTACCCTAGAACATGAAGTATAATAAAAAAATAAATAAATAAAACGTAAGCACACTGTGTTTCAAAGTTTCCTTTTTTAGTTTTGCAGTTTGTAAAAATAAAGTAAATTTCTTTTTTTTTTTTGAGGCGGAGTCTTGCTCTGTCGCCCGGGCTGGAGTGCAGTGGCCGGATCTCAGCTCACTGCAAGCTCCGCCTCCCGGGTTCACGCTATTCTCCTGCCTCAGCCTCCGGAGTAGCTGGGACTACAGGCGCCCGCCACCTCGCCCGGCTAGTTTTTTTGTATTTTTTAGTAGAGACGGGGTTTCACCGTGTTAGCCAGGATGGTCTCGATCTCCTGACCTCGTGATCCGCCCGTCTCGGCCTCCCAAAGTGCTGGGATTACAGGCTTGAGCCACCGCGCCCGGCCAAAAATAAAGTAAATTTCTATCTTTCATTCCTTATATTATTCTAACTTATACTCGCTCTGATTAAAAATCTAAATAAAGTAAAAAATAAAAAAAAATTGTGTTCAGATTACATAAAATTTAAATATCCACTGATCACTAATGCAGTGTAAAATTAACTAGCAAAATCATTTTTCATACATTTCTAAAGCAATTTGTTTCTTTTCTAAAATGTTAAACATTTCTGAGACATCCAAATTTATATAAATTATAATTAATATCAAAACAGTTAAACTTAAATAAATCAGGAAATTCTTATTTATGAAACAAAAAAACTAAACCAAAATGTATTATTTTTATAAAAACAAAATTATTGGGTTAATCTGCCACTAGATGGTACTTCATCAACTAAAAAATATATGTAGTGCATTCTATATGTTATATCTAGCCTTCTATTATAAAAATTTAAAATAAATATTAATTATTTATTAGAACATGTTTCTTAGCTGCTATGTTCATCTAATGTCAGTGTGGTGTGAATTCATGATTACTTCTCTTAGGACACACTGGAACAAAAAAAGAGAAGCAAGAAAATGGATGCAGCACCGCTGACAAAGGATTCTTTCCTGTGCAAAAATCCATTGCACTAACACCTATCTGAAAAAAAATGATTTGATAAAGAATTTCCTATAAATAAGTGCTTGTGCTGCTTAAGTCCTCCCTGCACTTCAAAGCAGTGCTATCTCCAGCACCAGCAGTGGCACTGTCCTCAGACTTACACTCACTCAGTTGCTTTTAGGGAAGTTGAAGAAAACAAGCCTTTCCCTGAGGCTTGAACCTTGCTAATCACGAAAGTGAATGTCTAGGATGGAGGCTACAAGTGTCAGTGTTGAGACAGATGTTGAGGGACAGAAGTACCAGAAGTTCCATAAAGGCTTTTGTAGTAAGTCACATTGGAATTTCTAAAACCTGGGCCCAGGACAAGGGCTTTCTTGATTGAATCGAACTGTGTCCTGCTACTAAAATTGCATTTAATTTTCAATAATCTGCATTTTCATGGGAAGATATTTTAGAATATTTACCATAAAAATTCTGGCTAAGACACTTTTGTTTTTTTGTGGCTGAAGTCTGGCTATGTATAAACCAGTTAAAATGAGTAAATTAATATATTTTTTCTTAAATTAAATGTAATAAGATATATCACATGTAGAGAATATGTTATAATTAAACAAAAAATTGAGGATTCTAAAATGAGATGTTTCTGAGTTTGTGTTTCCATGCCAGCATTTCAGGACACTTCTGTACTTTCCCCTTCAACTAGACCCTCATGCTGGACACACCTCCATCACTGGGTTGCCTGTGGAGTTCTTCTCTTCTTCTCTCACTGACCTGAACTGGGTTTTTGGACTTCTTCTTTTCTTTCCACAGGAATCCCTTTCTTCATCTTGGCTTCTGGTTTAAGTTTTCAGACAACAGATTCAATCTAATGTTTTCTTCAACGAACCTGGGGTACAGGAGCAATAGATGCAGGAAAATCTCTTTTGGTTTAGCTCCACAGAAAAACAAATCCTGTTTATTTTTATTGTATTGAAGCAATACATATTACTTCAAATTTCTATTATTATTTGTAAAGAGTTGCATTATAAAGACTCTTTAAAGAGTCTTCAATTTTTCTGTGATATCGAAGAATCCTTCCTATTATCTTGGCTGATTTTAGACCAGAGTCCTTGGAAACTAGTGGTGAAATGCCATACCTCAGAAAGGAGTTAGGGCTGGGGGAAGAAAAAATGTATTTATTTAAATACACGCCCCCGCCCACATATATATGAAGTTTAGTTACTCTTACCTAGCAGAGTTGTTGAGAACAATAGAAACAATGCCTGCTAAACACCTTGCATAAAGTAAGTATTTAACAATTTGTGGCTATGATTCTATGTGAAAAGAAGTTTTACTTTAAGAAGCAGAATCACACTAATGAACACTAATTATTACACTGTAGTATCTTAAAGTTTAGGTTTTCTTTAACAAAGTAATATTTATAAAATACTGTGTCTAAATTGATATGGTTCCTTCTGCTGCCAACTATCAACTTCATTTTTCCAGCTTCCAATCTGTATTTTTTAATGTGATGAAAATTGAAATAAATAAATCAAAATTTTACTTTGTATAACATCTAATTAAATTGAGGTTTAAAGAAAAATCAGGTCCAGACTAAATTTATTTCATGTGGTAAGCTAACATTGATGACAGCAATCTTGAAAGCTGATGAGGAGATTCATGGTTATATATAGGTTTAGACTGAGACTGTGACAAGGAATTCACATGTCCACCACGGGCACAAAGAAAGGAAATTCTGGCAAAGTTACACTTGTCAGGGATATGACCTAACTTTACACCCCAGTGGGCTACGTGATTGATATTGTGGAATTTGTATCAATCACAAATCTCACTGATTAAAAGCAATGCATTATTTCTTTCTTTGATTCATGAAAATTGTGAGTTGGTAAGGTGTCATGGCCATCTCTGTTCAAGTTTAATCAGGAACTGATGTCTCTGTGGCAGGAGTAAGAGTATATTATCATGTGCTTTCTCTCAAAGACTTCTACCTAAAAATGACATGCTACTTTTTCCCTTGTATGTCACTGGCTCAACTGATAGGAATTAACTTGAAGGAGTTGGGGAGTTCATCATATGCCAAAAGAGAGGAGGAAGGAGAATATGGACAAATGACTTCTAATATCTATATTATGGCATAAAGGTATTCTGACATCATCGTGGCTTTTTAAATAAAGGTTTTTTTTTTGAACTTTTATCAGGTAGCTATGGTTATCAGAAGTTTGTAGATAAAATGTATAATATTTTTATATTTTATTTTTATATTTTATTAAACAGTGAATCATTTTTTATATTCTATTGTTAAATAAAATTATTAAAAATTAAAGTAAAATTTTAGATTGATTTTTCCTTTTTCAAACTCATTAAAAAGTCAGATGTGTGAAATTACTGCATCTATTTTCAGCATTTCAGCAAGTATAGGAAAAATAATACCTTCATACCCAGAAAATAACTATTAGTATTAGTGTATTTTTTTTCTAATTGCCACTTCTTCTATAATATGTTTCAATAACAATAATCTATTTCAATTGTCTTATTTTTTTCATTTAGATTAAGATTAGAACTGCTAAAAGGATAGTCAAATGAATTTATCTTACAAAAGAAAAAATAAAATAATGCTTGGAATTCATAGCAGTAGAAGGAAAAACATTTTGTTCTTACATAGTTTTAAATAGTGTATGATTTCTCCAATCAAACTTCAAGAGAAAATCAAAGTTATATTAACTTATAATTATATAATCTAATATAATGTTTTATAGAATATTTAATTTTATAAACCTGGAGATTTCTTTTCTGCTTTGAAACCAGAAGAAGGGAGTTAATAATATATTAAATGTACACAGGAAATGGTACTTCTAGTAAGTATAGGGAGGTCACAGAACTAAAAATTACTTTTGTATTTGACTTTTTGCTGTTTTGAATCTCAATGTGGCTTTCTGTGTATGAGTGGGGGATGAGGAACATGGAAAGATTGATTTATCATCAAAAACAAGATTTCTTAAAAATTTCATACGCTGTGTATTACCATAGTAAATAACAGATGGATTTGGGCATTTTAATTATTGAATATTACCAACTTTTGAATACTGCATATATTGTTAGAAAAAGATATGTTTCTAGACTCTTTCATAGATGATTGGCAGAGTGACTACAATGAGCTACTCAATTTTTCATTCAGGGTTTTTGACCTGTCCAGATCCATTGTAATTGTGAATTAACAGTAATTATGCAAACAAAAGAGTTTTAAACCATTTGTGTGATGGGTGTTTTTTTTTTTTTTTTCTTTTTCCTTTCTTAGAAAACCAGAAATATTTAGATAAAATATCTTTCATCTTCTGACAATATGAGATAGATACTCGGTGAATCAAGATATAGGAAACCAGAAGTAAAGCAGATTGAAATTAAACTAACAATTATCTTCTGAATGTCTGTGTGCCCCCAAAATTCCTATGTTGAAACCTAATCCTCAATGTGGTGGTATTACAGAGTGGACCTTTAGGAGGTCATGAGGGTGGGGACCTCATTAATGAAATTTGTTTTCATATGAGGGACTGAAGAGACCAGGGTCCTTTCCTTTCACCATGTGAGAACACGGAGAAAAGGTGGCTGTTTACCAACCAAGAAGCAGGTGCAGTGCTCGCCAGACACCGAATCTGCTGGTACTTTGGTCTTAGACTTCCCAACCTCCAGAATTATGAGAAATAAATTTCTGTTTTTCATAAACTACCTACTTTATGGTATTGTGTTATAGTAGTCCAACTAGGATAAGACACTAACCCAATATGAATCAACCTGTAGGCATCTCTGCTGTATAGTATAAAAGTTATTAAGATATACTGGGGTCATTTGTGGCATTACTTAGTTGCATATAAAATTAACTCTTCTTATTTGATAACTATACAGTGCCATTAAACATATTTGCTTTAGACAAAAATTAATAGTTTTTATGTGCGGAGTTCTTTATATTGTCACATCATTTATTCTTAAATGTGAATGTCCCTGCAAAGTAGTTGTCGATATACCTAATTATAATGATGAATAGTAAATTACTCAGAAAGCTTACATGGCTTTCTTAGAACCTTCAAGCTAGTTATCATAGATTTAGATTAAATTATTGGACTACAAAACACGTTCTCTTTCTACTATACCCTTCTGAATATTTGGTAGATTAGACTAAAGACAAACAAATTAAAGAATTTAAAAAGAATTTTTCTTGTTACTCTGAGTAAATGGAATGCATTTCTTATTTTAACATTGTGGTTAAAGCATTGTGAATGTATTTCTATTTTATTATAATTATTCAGACAGATTTTATATTCCAATAATGTCCACAATATCTCCTATCCCACATGTTCTTCTACCAACATGACTTAAACACTTTTCTCATTGACAGGTAGGGTCTAGCTTTCCTCCTATTGAATCTGGGAGGGGTTGTGACTTTGAAACAAGTGATGCTATGTCATTTCCACATTTAAGTCAGAAAAGGCAATACAGCTTCCACTTGATTATCATGAGATGCTTGCTCTTGGAATCTGGTCAATAAACACTTTCTGGGTAAGCCAAGCCATGGGAAGGAGCCAGGGCCCACAACACCTGCTAAGCTCCCAGCTGAGAGCCAGCCCCAATTTGCCAGCCACATCAAGGAGCCACTTTGGAAGTGATTCCTCCAGCCTCTAGTTTAGCCACAGTGACTGACACCTTTTAAACAAGAGACAATTGCCATTTTTGATCTCTGCTGATATTGAGTATTTGTGAGAAGAATAAATTATTGTTGTTTCTGACACTAAGCTATGGGATGATTTATTATGCAGCCACAGATAAGAAGTTATCTAAGGTACAATTTTCTCTAAGAAATGTTTAACAATTTCTATATTTAGGGTAAAACAACAAAATTATTTAATGGGTATTTATAAGCGGTTTTTATTTTCTTGCACTCATAATTATTCATCTAGGATGGGACTGCCTTTTGTCTAAACTACTGTAAAATAAAATATATCTAATAATGGATCATTACCTCATTAAAAGCAGCTCTCTTATTGAGGAAGAACACATTTTAAAAGACACCATTTTCATAAGAGAAATGTTTTTAAACCTCTGGTTTGGCAGGAAAATTCAAAGTTTAAAAGCATTGGTTGTATTTGTGAAGCACTTTTTATATTAATTGTTAGAGAATGTCAAAGTCCCTTGTGGTACACAAGGCAAAACAAGCTGATTAAGAGGCTTAGTATTATTTTTAAATTACTTAATTGCCATTTAATGAAATAGGGAGCTCCAACTTCCACGCTACCTAATAAAATGGTTACCCTGCAAGGAATGAATTGCTGGTTGCATTGACCTTGCAGAGCAAGCTGCGTTTAGAAAAGCCACATAATACATTTCTACAATGATGGTATAGGGACTGAAAACCATATTACTGGAAATGTGCATGTTAGCATTTATATCCCTTTTATAATTGCTGAAATAATGGCCAACATACATTAAGAAATGTCTGGGTATTCCACTGGGTGCTCTGACTGCAGTCAAACCACACATATGAACACCTCTTAATTGCCAAAGTAATTTCTAAAGAACTGAAAACACAGTTCATTTGCTTTTCCACCCTGCCCTTGGGAACCTGCAATTTTGCTTCATTACAACCACTCAACCTTTAGCCCTCATCCACTTCAAAAAGGTTTGCAGTGTTTTATGTACAATAAATCAGCATCCTTATGCAGTCATGCACAATTCCATTATGTTTGCTAGCACCTCCACTTTTAAGTTTAGAATTAGCTAAGGTCAAAGACAAAAATTTAGTCATATCAATGCACGTTTGTAAGATGTGCCTACCTGAAATATAAGTGTGTCCCCTTTCACTTAGCAAGACAACTGCATATTTGGGAAGGAAGGCTAAGTTATCATCTGTTTTGTTTACTGCTTCATCCCATGGCACTAATTAGCTGGATAAGAAAAAGGAAATTGAGGAATGCATACGGTATTTCAGATTTCCTATAACTGCTCCCAAACACTAATTTGTATGGTAAATTTACTTATCTGTATCCATATCTACACACACATATACCATCATGTATATATGTATCTATACATGCATATACACACACATATATGCAAACATTAGTAAATTATTAGTGTGTGTATATTTTTCATACATATAACAATTATATACAAATCTTCTGCTTGTGATCAGTTTTTATATCCTTTTTAATGTTCACCTTATATTTACTTTCTTTCTTCACTTGTCTTACATTATCCACATTGTTTCCTTTTTGCTTTTGTCTTGTAGCCTAGTATCTGTCACTGTCTAAACCACCTCCTACCTGTATATATTATGCATTTTCCCTGTTGGTGACTGATCAAAATTAACTCCCCTATTCTCAGATTCCAGTACCCAGATTTTCCTGTCCTTACCCACTTTTAGTTCATGAACTTCAGGTGAAGGTGACAGTCTCTACAGTTGGCTTCCCACTTTAGCTTGTTCAGTCAATGCAATCCATTGTCATAACTACTGTGATTGCCTTGGGTTGGGTTTGTGACATACAGTTAGCCAGTGAAAAGAATCTGGAAAAGCTTGTAGCTCTTCTAGGAAACATATATTCACTTTCTAAAAATGTGTTAAGCTGGTTGTATATTAGTCTTGAATACCTGTGGTATTTCATATATTCACATATTCATATGTTTCATAGCCTGAGATAAGCATGACTAAGAATGAATACAAAGAGAGATGAAAACAGAGTTTTGATAGCGTACTTAAATATTTGGATCCAACATACTTTAGGTTACACATGTTTCAGTTATATAAGGCAACAGTACTCCTTGCTTCCTCTACCCCACGGTATTCTTAAGTCAGTTGGATTTCTCTTACTTGCAATGAAAACAAATTCTAAGTATAAAATTCTTGATTATTTCCTGTTTCTACATTTATGTCCCTTTGGATTTCTATTTGTTGTCTAAAGTATCCTTCTTCAACGAATGTTCTATTTTATTTTGTTCAGGTTACTTCACTTTTTCTCTTTTCTTTCAAGTTTATGTGGCATTACTTCCCCCATTTCCTTTAGTCTTCCATCCACTACTCTGTTACTAGCTCAATTTTTTTTTTTTAATCTGCTGTAGCTGGAGCTGATAAAAATTGTTTTTTCTCTAAGATATACTTTCTGACTTATGAGCAAGGTATACAGCTTTAGTAAACTTGGCATGTTTAGAGAAATTCTAGTCACAAAACAGAGAAACTCTATGTTTTCCTTAAACCATTCAAGGGTAACAGCAGTCATTGCTTTCTATCTCCTGTGACATTTTCCTTCAGTATCATTATCTCTTGATTTTAGCAACTAGCCCATTTCAGAAGTAGTAAAGTCCAAAATCCTACGGAACCAACAAATTATTCTCAAATATATATGTAAATTCAATATAATTAGAAATTTACTAAGTATATAATAATAATTCATAATAAACAAAGAATACAATTGTATTTCATAGATGACATACATGAAATATAGAGGACCTACAGTAAAAATATATAATGTGTGGCATTTCTTACATTAGATTGTATCTGTTCACATTCAAAACTCTTAAAAATATTATTTCAAAATATCAATGAAAGGGAACTATATTTATAAAATTAAATCAAGTGTAAAATAAAGGATAATAGATAAATGGCAATAGACATGTCATCATGTCTGTGATTATCTATGACAATCAAAATTCATTATCCTTCAAATAGTAATTGACCTTCCTTTTCTTTTGATTTTTGGCCCAAAACATTAATTTATATTCAGAGAGTGCTTACAAATAAATAAATAATCATGGCTGATACTGAAAAGTTTCACAGATCTGGGTGATATCCAAAATTCCAAATGATTTTTGAGGGTTATCCAACTGCAGTAGATCAAGAAAGTACAATTTGACAAACCTTTCAGAGCTTATTGTTATGATGTGGGGAGTAAATATAACATAATCCTATTCCTTAGCTAGAGTCTATTGCAGGAGAAGATTAATCCACATACTGGCATTCAATGGGATTGGCAAAAGTTGTTTTGGGAAGACAAGACTAAGGATATCTCATTATTTCTGATGAAGTTAATGAAAGACGCCACAGAAAGAAATTATGTTTAAATAAGAGCAAGAGGATATATCAAATACGGGGTGGAGGTAATCTATTTCAAGTACATGAACAAGAATATTCAAATAAATGAAAATCTAAGGGTATATTGACAAAGTCTCTTTGATAAAACTTAGGCAGGCTCCTCTGAGCCCTCTTTTCAAGTAAGCATAAAATAAATAAATAAGTTGTGGTATTACCAAGAATGAAATATTATTTAGTATGACATGAATCAATCTTCGGTACATTATATTGAGCAAAGCAAAGCCAATACCAAATGTTACATATTGTGTGATTCCACTTATATAAGTTCAAAAATGTTATGAACAATTTTATAGTGATAGCAATCAGAATACAGTTCATGTGGAGTGGACATTGACTGGAAGTGGGCTATAGGGGATGTCCTAGACCGACTAAAATATTCTGTATCTTGACTGAGTTTATGAAAACATTTACATTGGTCAAATTTATTAAATTTTAAATTTAGAATTTGTATATTTAACTGTTTTACTCAATTGAAAATTTAACCAAAAAGGAAATGCAATTAAAATCACACAAAATGTTACAAGCAATCAGATATTTACAAAGTATGAGAAAAATAAAGACATTTTAACATCTGCAAGATGTCAAAAATGTATTTGCATACACCCTTTTTATGAAGCTTCTTGAAGTTGTGCTCTATCAATTAAGGGAATATTTCAATACATACTAAGACACAGAATACAGAAAACTGAGACTACAACTCAGATATTAAGTATAGTGAATCCCCAAGGTTATGATAAAAGAGATTCCAGGTCAAAAAGCATGCATCAATATTAGAGAACAGGATATTCAAATTGGTTGGGTTTGCAGTCTTCTAGAGAAATTTCTTTAGGCAAATCAAATGGTAACACTATCAGTAGGAGAGCTAGGAGACTCCAATTACAGAAAATATAATTGACCAAAGGTCCCAGCAGCAATGTTCAGAAATCTGTAGTTGGATTTACAATTGGGTCACCTGAGGACATCACTTGTGTTTAATATTTTTAAAAAGTATACAGCGGGAATGTATACTAATTATAACTATATAGCTCAGTGAATAATCACAAAGTGAACACACTCATCTTATTGATACCATGGTCAAATGCCCCAGCCTCTGCACAATCCCAATATCCTTTCTCCTCTCAAAGTTAACCATTTAAATTCTAACATCATAGTGACTTTTTTACTGTCTTTGAATATCATATAAATAGAATATAGCATTATATTCTGCTTGGTTATGCTGGCTGCATTAATAGTGTTTTTTCTATTCTCTTGAAGAGTTTAAGACACTTATTTTTTTACTTCCTTAAATGTGGAGAAGTAAGTGGAGAAGACATCTGGCTTGCAGCAGGATGAAGTTTCAAGTATCCAGGAAACTTGCTCGATCAAGTAGATCAAGTATCCTTTGTTTCCTTTCTTCTTTTCCCTATTTCACTTCCTCACTCTCCAAAGACCCTTTTCTCAGATCGTCATTCAAATTAACTCTTTGCACTTGAGACCTTGACTCAGAGTCGGTTTTTATGGGAACACACACCAAGGTAATTTTAGTGGATGTTGTTTGTTCTACCTTCATACGTTCTTGCATTCCATCCCCTGGTTCTTTGCCTTCCTCCTCTAATCATTATATGTATTGTTTGTTTGTTTGTTTCTATGTCTACACCTGGTTTTCTCCTCAGGGGCCTTCCTTAAGCTATTAAGCATGTTTTTCTGGAAGTGTCTTAATAAATCATTTACATAGAAATCTTCTCTCACTGCTTGCTTCAAGGCCTAAGACAGCAACCTTCTCCATATTTCCCCTACTCAATCATCTTTTCCACTATTTATTATAACTATTACGTATGTTTTTAACTAAGTATTCCAAGTTATATAATTTCTCTGATAGCACAGGAAAATAATAATCCATACAAGTTTTTTCAGAATGAATTTTTTTGGTTGTTTATTTTCCATCTTGATATGGGACATTCAATCTTTACTTGTGTAGTATTTTTGCATAAAACTTAGTTTAATTCCTTTCTATTTAATATTCATTTTTAAAGAGAGCCCATTGTAGATTAATTTATCATATATAGGGTGAGAAAGTAACTAAGAAAATGAAATGGGGCAGTTAAGCACTCCAGTTTACAAGTTTGACTTAGAAAATGTCATTCCTGAATCAGGTAGTTATCTTTGAAATGTTTTTACGTGGCTTAATATTAGGATTTAAATAGTTGTTATCCGACTTGCAGAAATGTTCTATAAGCAAGACATTTTCTTTTTTCATATGTTTTCACGTCTATTGTCAAAACCTGCAAAACTGATTTCTTTTCCTCCTTCCATGTTTCTTGCCTTTCAAAGAATATATACGATTTTTTTCCTTAACTGAGATCAATATTTTTTAAAATGATTAAATATGAGAATAACATCACCTTTATTTATTTATTTATTTATTTATTTATTTATTTATTTAAGATTGAGTCTTGCTCTCTCGCCAGGCTGGAGTGAAGTGCTGTGATCTTCGCTTATTGCAACCTCCGCCTCCTAGGTTCAAGCGATTCTCCTGCCTGAGCCTCCCAAGTAGCTAGGACTACAAATGCGTGCCACCACACTCAGTTAATTTTTGTATTTTTGGAGACGGGGTTTCACCACGTTGGCCAGGATGGTCTCCATCTCTTGACCTCGTGATCCGCCCACCTCGGCCTCTCAAAGTTCTGGGATTACAGGCATGAGTCACCACGCCCGGGCCATTATCTCTATTTAAAGAATAATTTAAATTCTGTTTAATCTTACGTAAATGCCAAGTTTAGAATCATAAAGTAACTCTTAGTGTTCTCCATTTTTCATATTCTCTGATTTAGATAAAATTTTAAAATGAAACCTTACTTTGGTCATCAGCTAAAACTGGATTACCATTCTTTGTTTTAAAAAAATGATAGGATAATTTTAAATTAGCCGGTCGTGGTGGCGGGCTCCTGTGGTCCCAGCTACTATGCAGGCTGAGGCAGGAGAATGGCGTGAACCCCGGAGGCGGAGCTTTCAGTGAGCCAAGATCCGTCCACTGCACTCCAGACTGGGCGACAGAGTGAGACTATCTCTCAAAAAAAAAAAAAAACAAAAAAAAAAACAAATATATATATACACACACACACACACACACACACATATATATGATAATTTTTAGGTCTCTCTATGATTTATAAAATTCAACTTTACAAAAATATGTTAGTGAAGCAAAAGCTAAGTTAGAGCTATGAAGTTTCTCTACTTTTATGAAGTTACAGTTTAAAAGTTAAACAAATGCGATTTTTAAAATAAATTTTATGAGAAGCTCAAGATTTAGATAATTATAAATTTCTAAGTGTTTGGGAAAAAAACGTAATTTCCACTAACTTACTTAAATGCACTCTATGGAAGTTTATTCAAATGAGAAATTCAGATAAATATATTACACAAAGACATACTTTGAGGTGACTTAGAATAATGACAATGAAATTATCATTAAACTCTATAACATCTGAATTAATAGCAAAGCAGTGATAGTTCTAAGGTAGTCTATTTAATTCTAAATGCCACTTTTTAAAATGCCTACTTCTATAAGACTTCTTTCAAACATAGGATTTGTTTAAAGGAACATAAGTAATAGCTAGTCCAACCAATCGATACTACAAATGACAAATTGGAGCAGGAAAGGCGCAGTCTTGTTCGTTGTCATACAATGTATAATTTCCAGGGCTAAATTTAGAGTCCACATCCGAGATTACATACACAGCTTTTTTCTTTTATTACAAAAATAGGTTTATTTGGAAGTCTTGCTATGTTGTTCCTGATTATTCAGTCTATAAAAATTATAGCATTGAAATTTGTATTCAAATATATGTAAATTGAATGAACAAGCATTTTTGGACATTTTACATGTACACAGGCATTTCTGAGAAAAAAAATGGTGAAAATAATTTAAATCGTTTTTTTTCTTTTTTTTTTTGGAATAACTCTGTGACTTAGGCCAGGAAATCTGACATGAAGAAATAATAAATAAGTGACTTTAGCTTCTGCCTATAATTTATCAGATTTCAATCAACCTCTTCTCATTATTTTGAGTAGAAGTATAATCAAATTAAAGAGAGAGAAAAAAAAAAAAACTATGGTTCAACAATTATGTTAACATCCGGTACTAGATTTTGGGTTATGTAATCATATCTGATGTTAAGGATGGAAAATTATATGCATCTCTCATAGCATCTGTTGTAAAAAGTTATTTGCCAAATTCCAAATTATTTACAAGAAGGCAGTAAGGAAATTCAATTTACATAAATCATTATGCATAGGTTGTTCCTGAAGTATAATACTAGAATGTGAAGAAAGAGAAAAAAGGTTTTTTTTTTTTTTGATCGTTTGTTTGTTTTTGAGTCTCATTCTACCGGCCAGGCTGGAGTGCAGAGACACAACTTCGGCTCACTGCAACCTCCATCCCCCAGGGCTCAAGTAATTCTTCTGCCTCAGCCTCCTGAGTAGCTGGGATTACAGGCACGCATCATGCCTGGCTAATTTTTGTATTTTTCGTAGAGATGGGGTTTCACTATGTTGGCCAGTCTGGTCTTGAACTCCTGACCTTAGGTAATCCGCCCTGCTCGGACTCCCAAAGTGCTAGGATTACAGATGTGAGCCACCATGTCCCACCAAAAAAAGTGTTTTTTAAAAAGCAAATTACACATTGGAAATACCGTTCCAAGCTTTTAGTTGTTTTAGCATAAGAATTAGCAAATAAAAAAAGGTATGAAATTTTGATGTTGGTATGATGTTGTTTTAATGCCCATTGAGGGCTCTTGAAGCAAATTCAGGCCTTAGATAGGCTGGGCATTAGCAGTTACTTAGCATTTCATCCAATTATCCTTCTCCAAATCTAGATTCACTGATAGAGAAAGGTGATCTCAGTTGAAGCATAATTTCATCAGATTTTGTTCTCAATTTGAACCTAAGAAAATGGTATAATCTAAGGAAAAAGATTTTACATCAGTCATATAGATATAATAGTAAGAATCTAATCAAACAGTAACAAGAATCTTGCTATCAAATAGTAACAAGAATAAAAATAAATTATCACTTTTTTAACTTTTATACTATTACTTGAGACATATAAGAAAAAGTAGACTTTTTTTTTTTTTTTTTAGGCCAGGAAGTGGTGGGTGGTTGGAGAAGTGAATTAAAAAATAAAAAGAAAAACAAGAGAAAACTACATTGTTCTGGATGACAAAGGGACAGCAGTGGCCAGAGGGGTTTTTAATGCACTGATATATGTGAATGTTTTTAGTCACTTTAAATTATGTCCAGCATAAGAAAGAAATAGCAAAGCTATTGACTACCAAACTCGTCAATTTTGGACGAGTTTGAGAAACTATTTCTGAATGCTCTAAGAATTCTTAAGGAGAAAGAATTGGCTGCCTCTAGTCAGTGTCGAAACGCTGTTTACTGTTGTAACACTATAGCAAACAGTATTTTAAAAAGCTATATTTCAACAGATGTCAAATTCTTGCTCCCATTATAAGAACAAGCCTATTTTGAAGTCCAATTATAGATACTGTTGGAGAACCTCTGGGTGCTGCCTAATTCTGAGCCTCTACATTCTTCCTGTCTCTGAAAGGATACTTAATTCTACATACAGATCCAGCTTTGCTTCCTTCTTAAAATCACTTTCAACCTCAGCCAGAGGGATTTTAAAAGCTGCTGCCTAACCTAGTAATACTCTGAATCATGTTACTCTTGACTGCAAGTCAGTCTTCATCATGTGGCTTGTTTCTTCAAACATGGTTTCTGTCTTTTTCTCTGAAGACTGTTTTCTAATTTGTTATGGTAACAGGCTTACTAACTTGTTCTGAATACCCAAGTCTCTGTGTTAGTAACCCATGTAAGATCCCATTTCTTTAGGATTCAATTCCTGCTTTGTTTGGTTTTTCAGTGCCTTTTTTCTCAGAACACATTTGTGGCTGAGATGTAGCTATTCTAATAGTATTCCAGAGCATAAGGATTTCAGAGAGTGCCTCAGGGCTGGAAGTATGGAGAGGTGCCACGCTTGGAACTTCAGAATGCCCAAACCCTACTTCATTTATTACAAATTTACTTAATTAATTCTATATGTTAGGAACTATTCTAGAAAGTACATTCATTCAAAACAGTTGCACTTTTAAATTTTGTAGTTTCACTATTTAAAAATATTTTCAAAATCTTTGTGAGAGTATAAAATGCTAGTATTTCAAATTAATAAGAAAAAGAGCAGAGATTTTTGTGATTTATGCAGTTTCACAAAGCAAATAATGACATTATTTATTGAGTTATTCATATGTGCCTAACATTGTACTGGGTACTTTAGATGGGA
Source organism: Trachypithecus francoisi (assembly GCF_009764315.1). NCBI lineage: Eukaryota > Metazoa > Chordata > Mammalia > Primates > Cercopithecidae > Trachypithecus > Trachypithecus francoisi. Next base: position 74,496,891 of record NW_022681454.1, on the reverse strand, counting down.
TAATTCTTTTCATCTTCCCAATGAATGAATTGGGTTAGTACAATTATCATTACCATTATAAATATGAGGAAAAGCAGCATGTCTATTAAGTGATGTATCCAGGCTTTGCATTCTGGAATTTGCCTCCACCTCCTTCAGAGCAGTCTTTACCATTGTGTTAGAAACTCTGACTCCTGATGCAGAGACATTTTTATGGTCACCAACTTTTCCTGCCTACTGTAATTATGTCTGTACATTAGAAATATCCCCAAAGTTTATTTCTTAAAAATTAAATTATTCATTAAATTATTTACATATCCTTGCTTGAGTAAATATTTATTGCCTAAATGTCACTATCAGCAGAGACTCATTGTTTCTTCTTAAATCATTCTACAAATGATTGTACAAATCTTCTGCAAGTTAAGAGACTTCAATCTTCATGTGTAATTTTGTTACAGATGAACTATAACTGAATTTAATAAAACATTTTTGACATGTTAAGTTATTAAATCTTACTTGGAAATGCTTAAATTGATTTTCACATGATCCCTATTTCATAGACTAGAGGAGACTGAATGGTATTGAAATATGAATATGTATAAATACATATAGTATTGATTTCTGTTTATTGGATTCCATCACAATATATTTAACAAGAATTTTTGTAAAGTAAATTAAGTTTCCAAATGAATTCCATGGTAAAATTAGAGACACAGTCTTTTGGAATAATGTTTCCAAAAGAGCAAGTGAAAAATAGTTATTTCAAAAAATAATTTTTATTAGAGACATTTCATGGCATAATCACACCTACTGGGGATGTATTAGTATCCTTCGAGACATGTGTAACAAAGACTCTGAGCTCCCAGAACATATCTTTCTTTTCCTTCTGTCTGTGTTCAATTTAGGAGAGCCTGGTACCAGTAGATGCCAGTTAATCCTCTATAGAAGATATGCTTTACTGATAAAATCACAAAATTATATCTGAGATAAAGGTAAATATTAGTAGGGAAATATATGTAGAGGAGATAAAAAGGTTTAGTGTCCAAATGTTTGCTGAAAATGATAAAGGAAACATTTTAGTTTATATCTTCAAATACGCAAACACATTTTAATAGTTCACTTATCTCTAGTTTTAAAGGGAAAGAAACTATTAACACAGGTGGATTTTTGAGATATTTAAAATGTAATTTATAGAACTATGTAACAAACCCAGATAAGAATTACAGTAACAGGATTAAGAGAGTTAATATAACTCAGTTTGTTAAATTAAGATTACACCCATTTTATTTTGTTCATTCACAGGATTACACTTTATAAAAATATTTAGAGATAAGAGCTCATCGAAGTGATAATGTTTGGAGTGAGAAAAAAAACCTGAAAACCATTCGCATTTTAAGAATAACAAAAAAAAGAGAAAGTACTGATAACTGTTTTCAAGTAAGTAAATGCCCATCACATAAAACAAACAAACCAACAAACAAAAAAGACAATAAATGTTGACCAAGTCCTAAGAGTTGAAAGTATAGTAGATATTTGCTCAGTTTATGAAGCAATTTTCTATTGATTACAATTGCTCCTAAATGAATCCTTGTGTTACACGTTTGTCTAACCAGAGGATAGAAAACATATGTTTTTTTTTTTTTTTTTTTTTTTTTTTTTTTATCACAGACCATTTTCCTTTAGAGAAACTCTATACTACTTTTTAGTAAGTTTTGTTTTCAAGTATGGATATATATTACAGAAAATTTAGAAAGCATGAAAGTTTAAATAATATATAAATTTAACATGAGTTTCAGGACACAAATAATAAAGAAATCTTTACTTATTCCCAGACTCGAAGATGATGGTGACTGAAATCGCTCAAAATGCTAAAGAAAACTTAGTAGGCTGGAGAAGATTCCTAGAGACTTGACGTATAAGGAAGGTATAAATATACCAAAGATAGCTGAGAGAGTGTGCAAGGCAGAAGAAGCAGAATAAGTAAAGATATGAGAGATAAACACATGGAGAATTGAAGGAGTGCATAGTACGAGGAAGATCAAAATGTGAGACAAATCCAAACGTTGAAGAGTTTGGTTCCTGGCTAAAGTACATACCTATGGATGGTTTTTGATACTCAACCAATGGCAATTAAAAAGGCCTTACCTGGCAGGCCTGATGAGAAAAGCTGCCCTCTCCACACCTGACTTGGGGCATAGCCAGTGTATTGAAGTCTCTGAGGTGAGTTGCAGTCAAGGTTTCAGGTTGGGCCTGGCACAGTGACTCACACCTGTAGTCACAGCACTTTGGGAGATTGGGGTGGGAGGATCACTTGAAGCCAGGAGTTCGAGACCAGCTTAAGTAACATAGTGAGACCTGGTCTGCAAAAACAAATAAATATATAAAAATTAGCCATGTGCTGTGGCACATGCCTCCCAGCTACTTGGGAAGTACTGAATAACTGTAGGCAATTAAAACACGATAGTATTTGTGTACTTAAAAGTATTCAAACATAGAAAGGGTACAGTAAAAATACAATATAAAAGATAAAAAATGGTACAGAGGTATAGAGCACTCACCATGAATGGAGCTTGCAGGCCTGGAAGTTATTCTGGGTGAGTCAGTGAGTGAAGAATTTGGAGGCCTAAGACGTTATTGTACACTGCTATAGGCTTTATCAATACTGTATTCTTAGGCTTCACTTTGCCTATTAAAAATATTCTTTCTTCAATAATAAATTAATCTTAGCTTACTATATCATTTTTATTTCATTAACTTTTAAATTTGTTTAACTTTTCTGATTCATTTGTAATAACAAAGCTTAAAACACAAACACATTGTACAGCAGTACAAAAGTAATCTTTCCTTACATTCTTATTCTATAATTTTTTTCTATCTTTAAAGATTTAGTTTTGTTTTTTACCTTTTAAACTTTTTTGTTAAAACTGAAGACACAAACACACACATTAACTTAGGCCTACACAGTGTCAGGATCACCAATATCACTGTCTTCCACCCTCCCTATCTTGACCCACTGGAGGGTCTTCAGGAGCAGTAACTGATGTGGAGCTATCATCTCCTATGATAACAATGCCTTCTTCTGGAATACCCGCAAAAGATCAGCCTGAGACTGTTTGTTTTACTGTGACTTTTTTTTTTTTTTCTAAGTAGAAGTACAACTCTAAAAATAACAATTAAGATCATAGTATAGTAAATACATAAGCCAATAACGTAGTCATTTATTATCATTATCAGGTATCATAATTGTGTGTACTATATTTTCACATGAGTCACAGTAGTTTTGTTTATACCAGCATCACCACAAACATGAGTAACGTGTTGTGCTAAAATTTTACTACAGCGAGAATGTCACTAGGTGATAGGAATTTTTAAGGTTTATTATAATCTTATAAGACCACCATCATGGTCTGTCACTTACCAAAATGTCACTATGTGGTGCGTGACTATACTATCACATCACAGTCAATAATTGAAATCTTGACTGTTACTTTCACTTTGCCTTGTTATATTGTTTGCCTACTATGACACCTGGCAACTCAACTATCTCTAGCTGAGTTTGTCAGCTCCTGACTAAAGGAAGGAACTTGTGACAGTAAATTTTAGGTGTCAGGTAGACTGGATTACAGGATATCCAGATAGTTGATAAAGCATTATTTCTGAATATGCCTGTGAGGGTATCAGTGGCCTGAGTAAGGAAGATCTGCCCTCACCCAATGGGAGCAGATATCATCCAATCAGCTGAGTGCCTGGATACAATAAAAAGGCAGAGAAAATGTGAAATAGTTTGCTCTCTGTCTTCTGGAGCTGGGATACCATTTTCTCTTCCCTTGGATATTAGAACTCAAGGTTCTCCAGACTTTGGATTCTGGAACTTGCACTAGCAATCTGTCAGGTTCTCAGGCCTCTGACCTCATACTGAGAGTTACTCTGTAGGCTCCGTTGGTTCTGGTGCCTTTGGACTTTGATTAATAGTTACACCACCAGTTTCACTGCAAGTTTCTCCAGCTTGCAGATGGCTTATTATGGAACTGTTCAGCCTTTGTAATCAGATGAGTCAATTCCCCTAATAAATCTTCTATCATCTGTCTATCTATCTATTAATCTCTTCTGTCTCTCTCTGGAGAGCTCTGATTAATACAGAACTGAAAAATCAGAATCTAAAAAGTGCAGAGTTCTGATGGAAAATAATCCTATGAGTAATAATGGGTGTCAATACTGTAGGCTCAGGCAGGAGTTATGGGAATGCCAAATGGGTTTGGTAGCTGTCTAGGAGGTAGATTCTATATGATTTGTCCACTGATGATGTGAGGGCCTGATAAGTCATGAAGAATCATCAACATTGAGGTTTTGATTTATTTCTTGGGAGATTGGGTGGCTTTTGTTTTTCACTCACATAGTAGGTAGTATCAGAGATGAATGAGAGAGGGGGAGAAAGAGAGAAATATGATGAGGGAAAGAGAAATAGGCTATTTAGAATAATCAGAAAGATTTTAAAAGTAATTTTCATATCTATGGTAATTAAATTAGGGGAGCATTTAATTCAAGGAAAAATGTGTGGAAAGAAAAGACAAACAAGAAAATAATTCTGGACATACCAATATTTGAGGCCTTGGCCTACAGTGTACAGCCAGTGAAGTACACTAAAGGTGAGTGGTAGAAGGCACATTTGTTGATTAATTTTTGCCCCATATAGTTTTAGTCTCACCATATAGGTCTTTCAAATTCCCCAAGTTCTTTCCTACTTCAAGGCCTGTGAAAAAGATTATTTCTCTACTTAGAAAACTCTTACTTCCTGTGTTTCCCTACATCGACTCTGCTCTCTGCCTCACTTACTGGCTTGAATTTAAAAATTTCTTCCTCCCTAAGATGAGTAGAAAAAAATCAGGAGGGTGGAACTAGATAAGCTGTGTTCAAATATCAACTCTCTCACCTAAGAACTCCATGAATCAGAAATCTCTTAACCTCTCTGCACTTCAGCCTCCTTATATGTAAAATACATAATGAAGATTAAATACTGAGAACATACAGAACAGTGCTGGTCCAGAGCAAGTGCTCAATCAGCATTAGCAATCGTTATGTTATTGTGTGGCTCTTTTAGCATCCTGCCCCTTTTCTGCAATAGCTCTGAAAGCTTGTAAGAAGGATCCTGACTGTCTTCTCACTTCTGTGTCTCCAGAGTGGGCACTTAGTAAATGTGGCCCTTTGGGTATTTTTTTCTTTAGTTTACACTTGTGTAGTAATCTTCACCATCACTGAAAATGTCAAATGCCCAAAGAATACAGCCTATGAATTTGGTTATACCTGCTTTTATCTGATTAACTCCTTCACTCAAAAAGGACTATAACACATATCTCCAAGCTCAATTATTTTACTAATGGTTTCCAAGCCCAGAATTTCCCTTTTTTTATACTGCAACATTTCTTCTGATTCATTGGCAGTGCTTTATCCTTTTAGAATTAGTATAATTTAGCTGAATCTCCTACTATTCTAGATTGTTGATGTATATTACATCCTCTGGTTTAAGGAATATCTTTTAACAATGGCTTCCAACTCATAATTTAATTTCTTCAGAGGCAAATCTTGTTTTTATTTTTTTCTGGAGTGCACTTAATTCTGTTGCATTTATGTATATAAGTATGTATTTATGTAGTTTGCTAGTTTTCATCCTATTTTTTCCTATAAGTTGTCAAATGTATTGTTATTACGACCTACATTATCCCTGTCTTTTTCTCTTATTTTACAGAGACAATATTCTCTTGGATCTCACTTAGGACTATTGTGCAGATATTACATAAGTATTTTTGTCTTTTTTAATAGAGTAAATCACATATAAAGTACAAATTTTTCTCACTTGATGTAAGGTTAGTTACTTCCTTTCTTTTTTTCCTTTTTCCTTCCTTCCTTTTTGTTTTGTCTATTTTTTCTTGATTGAAGATTGAGTTATCCAAGCCTACATGACAAATCGTGATTTATCTTTATAACTGTTTAAAGATTTCACATATGCCACCATTTTTTGCCCTTAAGTCCTAAACTCAGAAAACAATCTGAGAGACTTGAATAATTTCTAGATAAAGCTGTTGCTCAATGAATACCACTTTTAAAATTCAAAATATATTCTAATTTCTGCAGTAAGCCAAAGAAATAATCAGCATGGGGCCAGGGGCACTTTCTATGGAGTATTAACTAAGAAAACAAGAATGAAATTGAAAAGTGGGGAAGCTATCAGTGAAAATACACTGTTCCTGGGCCCATGGATGCTAGCAAAATCTTTGCCTAAGGTAACTTTCTGCCCTTCCTCACACACTCTAGAGACTTGTAGCTCTCTCACAGGCCATTTATCTTCTCAATAATTGTTTCCTTTATGGTATTGTCTCCCTAGCCATATATCGTGATGGCAGACAGGTCCAAGTAACCTGATAAATTACAGATAGCAGTCTAGTCAATGAATGGCCTAGACCTCAAAATTTATTTTACCATGCCTGCAATGAAACAACTGATAAATACAAATAAGGAAGCCTGAACCTGTCTTATGACACAGAGGGAAGTACAAGTTGAGGTACATAATCTGCTGGATGAAAGCCCAAACTACATGGTTCACAGGATAGGTGATCACAAATTGGGGGAAAAAAACAAATTAAATATGTACTTTGTTAATAAAAATCATCATATGTATATTTGTTTGCATGATGTGAAGACATAACTTAATGACAGCACACATTGATTAACCTAAAATGTAGGATTTCATGACCACTAACACACTAACATTTTAATATTAAAAATAAAACCTCTGATCAAATGTACAAATTAACTCCATAAAACAATAAAACAAAAAGCAGAATTAATCACTAAACAACTATACAATTTAGAATGTCAGCTAAATGGAGATGTGGGGAATAAACAATGAGTCTGCAACTGAGAACTTTATTTTTATTGTATTATTTTCCTGCGTGGTTTCTGTAACTCTGTCAATTTTTATCACCCTCAAGTCTTGGACTAATTCACTTCACCTGAATAACCCCAATTTATTACATATTGAGAACCTGGAAAGCAAGACTATTTACTTTTTTACAAAATAATGCCATTTAATTGTAGCTAGGAACTATCACTGTAAAGCTGTCTGGAAAGGCTGAACATGTGTTGGCCTTCTATTCAAGCATCACTAAGTAGAGTGATCAGTCATAGACTCAGTTCACTTTTGTTCTCCTAACCCAGTTTTTATTATTAACTGTCCCACATATTAGTACTAATTCTCTATGCATCACAAGTCTACAGTGGCCACATTTAATGGTTCAGATAGGAAGGACTTGAATTCCATTTAATGTGCATTTATTAAAAATACCAGGCTTTGCTCAAGGGTATATGGGTACCATAATAACATTTTTTTGTTGTTAGGACTTTTCTAACTCTTGATTGACAAATTATATAGTTCAATGATTTTTTATTCCTTATCCTATTGATAAACATATAAGATGTGGCCCTCAAGGGATCGGTAATAATAACACTATCTTTCTAAGAAAAAAATGACAATTTGACAAACAGTATATACATTTCATGGAAATATGAGAATTTAGGTCTACATGACTATATAGATTATCTTAATCTAAATCAAAATGTAACAAAAATCCTATTATCCACTACTATAAAATGAGTTAACATAAGGCAGGGAGTCCGTAGGGCTAGAAACTAAATCCAAAAAAGAACACTCACTTTTTAAAAATTTAGTATTTATTGAGCATCTAATATGTGATCCCTTATTGATATCTTCTAAGTACTGAATAGTAGTTTTAAAAAGTTACTGTCTTCATAGATATTATATTCTATAGTTCATAAATCAGTCAACTTAGATCTTGCAAATGTACGTATGACAATTAGCCTTGAAATCTTATCATCATCAAGGTGTGTATCACTATTATATTATGTTCATAATGTTGTCAGACAAGATAGTTATTTGCACATTCATTTTACCTTGCAGAATGGCTGATAGTAGGATTTAGTCAGCCTTTGGAAGCCCATGCCCATTATGAGATTGGAAATAATAATAGATGCATGTGTCCGTGAAATTGTGGATTTCCTGCCTAAACAAGAGCAACTTCTTCTTATTATTCTTATTTGACAATCACCCTACACAAGGCTACTTGCCATAGGTACATTTGCAAGGTCTAAATTGACTCTATTTTTATATAGTATTGACTATAACATCTAAGAGGGTAGTAACTTTGCATAACTACTATTCAGTACTTCTGAAAAAGCAGAACAATCTGAAAATCATCAATTCTACTTACATTAGGCAGAAACTTGAGGTCACAGGGAAAACCACCATCATGAAAATTGTGAAGAGAAGCAAATACAGATAATCAAAGCTGAGAGCAGAATCTGCTAGTTGAATCAGCATGGAGTTGGAATACATGAAATTTAATTGACCAAGTACTAGAGACTAAGAGTGGACTAGATGAAAAAATAACTCCCCCTGGAGACTGAGCCTTCAGAGAGTGTCCAAGCTTTTGTGGACACTCAGCACTAAGTTCTCAGAGTGAAGAACAGAGAAAATTCCCCTCATGCTTCCTTCAAGGGGTGGGGAAAAGTTACCATTTGAAATAAACCCGGAACAGTCTATCTTTTTAACAAAATCCTGCTATTTTACCAGAGCCAATCAATGTGCACTTTATCAAAGCCTAAGCTATATGTAGAAAAGGAAGTACCCAACTCAAGTACCTTCTAGCCTTTAAATTGGGGAAAGAGAAATACCCAACTCCAATTGCCTCTAAGCTGAGGATTGGGGAAGAGGGGAAGCTGACAAGTACTAATAAATATCACAGCTCAGGGGCACAAGCTCACAGAGTCTAAGACCTAATCATAAAATTATGGAGCAGTGCCCATCCTCATACATCTTACTATCACATCAATAGGGCTTCTGTATAGTAACAAGGGATTATAGCTGAAAATAACTGCAAGGCTCAGACTTTATAGGAAGGAGTCTCTAGGGAAACCCAAAGCATGGTTTGGCTCTGTAGCTTCACTCAAATCTCATGTAGAATTGTAATTCCCAATGTTGGAGGAGGGACCTTGTGGGTGGTGATTTAATTGTGAGGGCAGATTTCCCCTTTGCTATTCTCATGATTGTGAGTGTGTTCTCATGAGATCTGGCTGTTTAAAAGTGTGTAGCATGTAACCATTTGTGCTTGCTCTCTCTCTCTCTCTCTCTCTCTCTCTCTCTCTCTCTCTCACTTCACCATGTGAAAAAGGTGCTTGCTTCCCCTTCATCATTCTTCTATGATTGCAAGTTTCCTGAGGTCTCCCCAACTATGCTTCCTGTACAGCCTGTGGAACTGTGAGTCATTTAAACCTCTTCATAAATTACCCAGTCTCAAGTAGTTCTTTCTAGCAGTGTGAGAACAGACTAATACCGTACCTTAGGAGGCAAAACAAGGATATCATAGCTAATAGCAGTTACTGACACCTACCTCTAGAGGATACTTGGACAATTTCAGGATGCCAAATCTTATTCACTTGTTACAATTGCCATGTGGGCCTATATCATTAAAGTTGTATGAAGATTTAAGGTCTTCTTCCTACATACCTTTTACAGATATAATTTTGGATTAGGTACATTCAATGATTAATACTTTAAAAATGTATTTCTATCCCAACTAGGAGCTAGTCTAAATATTACTTGTTTGTATCTCTCTGTGTATGATGTGTTGTGAATGTATTTCTCCATTGTCCTCATTAATAAACTGTATGGACTTCATAAAACAATTTTGGTCATGATATGGGAAGCACCATTACTGAGGCTTCTTTTTGCAAAAACTTATTTTCTAAGTACATACCAATATGTAAATATAATGCTCACTCAAATCACTTATCTGAACTTTTGATTGTAACTTACCATGAAGAAGTGTGTTAGTGTTCTGCTGCTGCATGATAAAGGAATCCAAAACATTGTGGCTTCAAACAACACGTAATTATCTCACAGTTTTCAAAACTCAAAAGTCTGAATGGGTCTTAGCTAGGTCCTTTGCAGTCAAGGAATCAGCTGAAGTCAGGGTCTCAACTGAGGATCTGGATCCTTTTCCAAGATCACTGACTGTCGACAGAATTTATTTTCCCATTACTAGTTCCTCTCAGATTCTAGTAGTCTTCTGCCTCTCCACTTTATAGGAAGATGCAATTTTCTTTTTCAAGACCAGCAACAGAATGCCTCCTCAGTCTGTTAATATAGTTTTATATAATATAATATGATAATGGGGGTGGTGTTCCGTTACCTTTGCCATGTAATGTAACATAAACAAATAAGTGATAACCTATCTTCTTTGCTCTCTTCTATTAATTAGAAGCATATGCTTCTTCCACTCAAATGAAGGAAATTTAAAGGTCATGAACATGGGATAACCTGAGAGTGTGTCAGGTTGACAGGAAGACAGAGCCAAGTTAATGACTAGAAATTTTTTTTATATATGTATTTTTTATTACTATACTTTAAATTCTAGCGTACATGTGCACAACGTGCAGGTTTGTTACATACGTATACTTGTGCCATGTTGGTGTACTGCACCCATCAACTCGTCATTTACGTCAGGTATAACTCCCAATGCAATCTCTCCCCCCTCCCCCCTCCCCATAATAGGCCCCGGTGAGTGATGTTCCCCTTCCTGAGTCCAAGTGATCTCATTGTTCAGTTCCCACCTATGAGTGAGAACATGTCGTGTTTGGTTTTCTGTTCTTGCGATAGTTTGCTGAGAATGATGGTTTCCAGCTGCATCCATGTCCCTACAAAGGACACAAACTCATCCTTTTTTGTGGCTGCATAGTATTCCATGGTGTATATGTGCCACATTTTCTTAATCCAGTCTGTCACTGATAGACATTTGAGTTGATTCCAAGTCTTTGCTATTGTGAATAGTGCCGCAATGAACATACGTGTGCATGTGTCTTTATAGCAGCATGATTTATAATCCTTTGGGTATATACCCAGTCATGGGATGTCTGGGTCATATGATACTTCTAGTTCTGGATCCTTGAGGAATCGCCATACTGTTTTTCATAATGGTTGAACTAGTTTATAATCCCACCAACAGTGTAAAAAGTGTTCCTATTTCTCCACATCCTCTCCAGCACCTGTTGTTTCCGGACTTACTTTCATGGATTTTAGCAGGACACAGAGTATCCACAACATACTATCCAATGTGTCTAGTTTGCAGTAATTATTTCCTTGAGACATGCATTGAAAAATGGAAGTTATATTCAGAATAAAGCACTCAATTGAAACAAACGTGAGATTAAATTGAACTTGGACTTAACTCACTGAAGGGAAATAAGAGTCAAATGCAGTGGGTGATAAAGGAGTTGATTCTGGGCAGGAAAATACAATAGTTGTAAAGGACATACATTAGTTGTAAGGGACAACAAATAAAATTTTAATATGTATTATAGATTACATAATAACATGCTACTAATATGTTTATTTTAATAATTATGCTGAAGCTATATAATAGAATTCAATTGTTCTCAGTAATTTAACACTGGAGTACCTAACATAAAGAAGTATGATATTGTAATTTACTCTCAAATGGCTCGACAATAAAATTAGGTGTATCTGTATATCTGTCTCTGTGTCTCTATGTCTCTATCTATTATCTATCTATCTATCTATCTATCTTTCTATCTATCTAAAGAGGAGGGCAAGAAAAGAGAGGGGGGATAATAATAAAGTGAAGAGGCTAAATTATAACAACACATGAGTCTTAATTAAGGATATGTAACTTTCTTTATAATATAATTCCTTTGCAAATTTGAAGTTATGTGATAATAAAAATTTATATTTCTAAATATTTGTTATTTAATTGATATTTAATCCTTTTTGGGGGGGGGATGGAGTTTTGCTCTTGTTGCAGGCTGGAGTGTGCAATGGAACCATCTCAGCTCATTGCAACCTCCGCCTCCCGGATTCAAACGATTCTCCTGCCTCAGTCCTCCGAGTAGCTGGGATTACAGGCATGTGCCACCATGCCCGGCTAATTTTGTAATTTTAGTAGAGACGGGGTTTCTCCATGTTGGTCAGACTGGTTTTGAACTCCTGACCTCAGGTGATCCATCCTCCTGTGCCTCCCAAAGTGCTGAGATTGTAGGTGTTAGCCACTGTGCCTGGACAATATTTAATCTTCTATATTTAGCTTTTTAAAAGTGTATAGTATATAAATTGAAAATTAAAATACATGTAATATTGAAAGATGAAACAGAGACTGGAAAAAATATTCTGAAAGTAAACTCTGGGTATTGTGATGATAGGTAGTTATTTATGTTTTTTCCTTTTAATTTTATACAGTTTCAGTAGAAACTGTATATGCACATGTACATACGCAAAATTGCAAGTTAAAGAATATGTGAGGTTGAAATGTTAGTAGACACAAATTAACATATGTGATATTTTTCCTCCTGAAGCTCCTACAATAAAGTTACATTTTTATTTATAACACAACTACATACTGACAATTTTTTAAAGTGAAAAATATTTATTGAATTACATTAGCTTCATTATTTTACTAAAAAATATGTAAAACTCCTTTGGGTGCCTTGACTAACTTTAAAAATTGTACTTAGAAGAAAAACATTATATTTTACAGTAAATTAAATACAAAAAGTAAATACTTGGAAATAGAGAAAATATAAAATGCATATTTTAATTATATTTACATATCATTTTAAAATGTTCTGGGTATCTCACATTTTAATTAGAAATCAATAATTTTATATTATTAAAATCAGTAATGAGTTAAAAAGGACAACATGAAGGAAGAGTACATGAGTTTGTATTTTCAAGGAAAAATAGTAGATGAAATTTTGTTAGAAAATATTTAAGTTAATTTTCTAACAGTTATATGAAAATTTCCAAATATTGTAATTTTCATAGCAAATATCAAGATTACTTTTCAAATGTTTTTCAGTATAATGTAAAATGTGAAAATGTGGAAGGGTTGGCTTTAGATCATTTCTGGTTGTCCTGAAACATGGACTATTAATATAGTGTTAATAGTCTTGAACTAGCTACTTCAAGTGGGCTAAATTTTAGCTTCTGGACCCATGTCAGATTGCATTCAATTGAACTCATTTCAAATTCATATACCATATTCCATTTGAGGAAAAGTAGAGATTGTACTTGAAATTGCACCAAAGTCTAAAAGGCAATGTCAGTTTTACACACATCAGTTTTTACTGTCCTTCTTGAAATAAAATCATGGCATTATTTTGTCTACCAAGTAAATGCTTACAGACAAGTGTTTTTATTAAAGCCAAATCCACAATCCCATGAGTACTGGGGCCTATGTAATGTAATGAGAATCATTCTAAATGATTCAATTTCAATTTAAATTAAAATTATCCCCTAACATTGGATCTATATTTTATTATGTGATTGTGACTGAAGCAATTGACATTGGAAAAAACTTAGTTAAATTAAGTTATTCAACGCAGAGACATATCCAAAAAGGAAACGAAAGAAAATACTTGAAAACTCTACTTTACCTCACTCTTTAATTCATTTATTTCTCATCAACAACTATGTGTTGACTTTTACTAGGATTTGTAATAGGCTGAATGAAGGCACTTTATGAACAAATCTGTCCTAGAATGAACATTAATCTATGACAATTTTAAATGCTCAAGATTTACAAATATATACATGGATGATTTGATGTGAATAGGTAGATACCTCCTGGAATGCTAAAATAATGTGCTAATTATGAAGGTAGACTTTCAGTACATTTCTATCTAGTGCATGGGACATATCATGTATCAGTAATGAATGAAATTGGTTTTATAATTCTGGGTACAATATGAGAAGAAGGACACTCAGTATTAGAGTTGAATTTTAGATTTAGCAAAAATGAAGTGGCTCATGAATTTGAATAAACTTTCTTTTGTTTTTGGGACAGAGTCTCGCTCTGTCACCCAGGCTGGAGTACAGTGGCGCGAACTGGGCTCACTGCAAGCTCCGCCTCCCAGGTTCACGCCATTCTGCTGCCTCAGCCTCCCGAGTAGCTGGGACTATAGGCGCCCGCCTACACGCCTGGCTAATTTATTTTGTATTTTTAGTAGAGACGGGGTTTCACAGTGTTAGCCAGGATGGTCTCGATCTCCTGACCTCACGATCCGCCTACCTCGGCCTCCCAAAGTGCTGGGATTACAGGCGTAAGCCACCATGCCAGGCCTTAAATAAACCTTCAATGATCGTAGTACTTCAGAAAATATTCTGCCACCTCATAGCTTTAAGGTTCACCAGCTGACAGGTCTAAACAAAATAAGTTTTGTCTAAAAAATGCATTTTTATGTTAAATGTTCTTTGACAATTTTTTTTTTTTGCTTTTGTATAAATTTAACTTGTTTCACTGTTATTTCATTATTTCAGTGAATAATTATATTTTAGAAAACCTTATCATTAGTCATTTCAAATTAGATAACTTCTGTATCTAAATATATGTCACCAATAAATCTTTTATGCTTATATGATATGTTTACAGATTCTATTACATATGCTTCAGTGTCTTCCTTTTTGAAACAAAAAAGCATGGAGCAATATAAAATTTATCTGTGGCATCAAATATTTGTATAATGTACAGAAATAAAATAAAGAATAAAAAGATAATTCTGAATATCGAGTCACAGAGGGGTGAAAATGACCTAACATCTGTTACCAAACTATAGGAAATCATAAATGTGAATATGCTATTATTTCTTAACAAGAAAAATGTTGAGTATCTACAGTTGCTCTTTCTTCTCTCTCTGTCCTGTTCCTGCCTCTGTCAAATAAAACATTCTTTTCTCATATACTCAATCCCCATTTATCATGAATGTTAGCTGTATTTTATATCTTTTATTCTGCTGACAGGAAAAAAATGAAAATATAACTTCTATTTATCTGCAGGCTAGCATTACTGATCGCACTTCATATATAGTAATGATCAGTTTACTGCCTCATAAGACTGAAAATAATTAACTTCTCAAAGTATAGAATGGACAGATGACTCCAGGCAAAATTAAAATGATCTGTGCATATATGGCACATTAAATTACTTCATAAAATATTTAACCATAATTTATTTAAAAAAAGAAAAAAAAGAAAGAAACTTCAAGGCCAATGTCTTAGCTTGTGTTTCAGCTGGGAAGCAGAGCCTGGAACCAATGCTAGTATGCAGGTAGTTTATTTTGGGACATGACCCCAAAGGAAGTGAATTACAAGTATAAAAGAGGCAAGGAGATAAAGGCCATAGAAGGCCATACAATTAAGGTGATCTCCACTGTGAACATTTGGCACTTGATGCTCCTGGAACCCCCTGGGTTTTGCTGTATAGAAAGAAAATCAAAATTATCCTTTGAAGGGAGGTAAAAAGTGACCATTTTCCCCCTACACCCCATTTCCCAGTGGACAGGAGTTGCTCTAGAGTGTTTGAACACTGTCACTTCCAGGTTGTCTAATTCTCCCACGCATTCTGCATAGGTTCATTTGAAAAGCCCTGTAGCAAAAATGAGGCAATAGGTGATGTGGCTAAGGAGAGGGAGAGGTCAGAGTGCCAGGTTATACCTACATCAATCTGGTTGACTGAGCAATGGCTGCAGGTACACAAGAATATGTTAGGCAGATACACAACCACTAAAAGAGAACTGAAGTACTGCACTCCTACATTAGAACCTGGATTTTAATTAAATGTAGAGGAATGGTTATATAATTTTAGCCAAGCTCTTTGTTCCTGTCATGGTATTTGATTTGTCATATAGTCTCCTGCGGAAAATAAAGTGAATGAAATCTTTCAATGTCGACGCTGCCGTAACGGCATATGTTTTCGTTTTCTCTAACTTGATTGTTTTCGGTGAGACAGAATCAGACTGATTTTCTGAAATATATAATCCCCAGTAAATAAAGATATTTATTCAAAGGCTGGAATGACATACGAAGGATTCCTAAGTGGCTATGATATATGGTTAAGTGACTTTTGATTCATTTACATCCCTAAAAATTCATTTCCAGGCAAACATCACAGGTATTGCAGGTTGGGTTCCAGACCACTGCAATAAAGCGGATATTGCAACAAAATGAGTCACACTAGTTTTTTGTTCCTCCTTGCATATAAAAATTATATTTATGCTATAATGTAGTCTATTAGGTGTGCAATAGCATCATGTCTTAAAAACTAGTGTACATACATTAATTAAAAATGCTACTAAAATTTGTAATAAAGTGAGTACATGTTGTTGGAAAAATGGCTTCAATAGACTTGCTTGATGCAGGATTGTCACAAACCTTCAATGCATAAAAATCACATTATCTGCAAAGGGTAATAAAGCAAAACTTAATAAAATGGAGTATGTCTGTACTCACGAATAAGTTAGCATCCTTATAGTCTTTCAGTAGAAGTTCATATCAGTTTTTTTCTGTGTTCCAATACTTTACTCCATAACTTTTTTTAATGAAGGAAATACACTGTTGGAAAATAAACTATGGAAACGTGAATTCAATTGATTTATTTTCAAACTATTGCCACAAGTGGAAAGTTTGTTTAAAGGCTGACCGACATCCAATTTATGGATCAATAAAGTCACTTTCAAATACGAAGAGAAGATCTTGTCTGTATGATCACAGTTTTCTCTAAGTTCTACATGGTACATATACAGTCTACTTCTCTTGGTACAGTCAGCAAGTGCAGAAGACCCTCTCTGCCTGTGGGTTCCGCATCTGCAGATTCAACCAAATACAGATGGAAAATATGTTTAAAAATACAATAAAAATCACAATACAACATTAAAACTAATACAAATTTTAAATCAATACAGTATAACAACTATTTGCATAGCATTCACATTTGATTAAAAATTATAAGTAATCTAGAGATGACTTAAGGTAGGTGGCAGAATGTGCATGAGCTGTATGCAATACTACCCTATTTTAAAAAAGGACCTTAGCATCACGGGATTTTGGTATCCACAGGGGTTCTAGAACTAATAGCTGGTGGATACTGAGGAACAATTGTAATATTGTCACTTACTTTTCTATGTGTAAGAGTTATCTCTTCAACAAGATTAATATTTCCTCAAAAATAGGCATTTTAAAAATTCATAATATACCTAACACCCAAAATGCTTTCTACGAATAGTAAATGACCAATAAGTGTGTTATTTATCTATTTAATTTTTTATTATACTTTAATTTCTGGGGTACATGTGCAAAACATGCAGGGTTTTTATATAGGTATATGTGTGCAATGGTGGTTTGCTGTACTCATCAACCTGACACCTACATTAGGTATTTCTCCTAATGCTATCCATCCCCAACCCCCCAACCCCCCAACCCCCATACAGGCCCTGGTGTGTGATGTTCCCCTACCTGTGTCCATGTGTTCTCATTGTACAACTCCCACTTATGAGTGAGAACACGTGGTGTTTGAATTTCTGTTCTTGTGTTAGTTTGCTGAGAATGATGGTTTCCAGCTTCATTCATGTCTTTGCAAAGGACATGAACTCATCCTTTTTTATGGCTGCATTGTATTCCATGGTGTGTATGTGCCACATTTTCTTTATCCAGTCTATAACTGATTGGCATTTGTGTTAGTTCCAAGTCTTTGCTATTGTGAACAGTGCTGCAATAAACATACTTGTGCATGAGTCTTTACAGTAGAATAATTTATAATCCATTGAGTAAATACCCAATGATGGGATTGCTGGGTCAAATGGTATTACTAGTTTTAGATCCTTGAGGAATTGACACACTGTTTTCCACAATGGATGAACTAATTCACATTCCCACCAACAGTATAAAAGTGTTCCTGTTTCTCCACATCCTCTAAAGCATCTATTGCTTTCTGAATTTTTAATGATAGTCATTCTAATTGCCTTGATATGATATCTCATTGTGGTTTTGATTTGCATTTCTCTAATGACCAGTGATGAAAAGCATTTTTTCATACATTTGTTGGCCACATAAATGTCTTCTTTAGAGACGGGTCTGTTCATATCCTTTGTCCACTTTTTGATGGGGTTGTTAGTTTTTATTTTCTTGGAAATTTGTTTACGTTTTTTGTAGATTCTGGATATTAGCCCTTTGTCAGATGGATGGTTTTCAAAAATTTTCTCCCATTTTTTAAGTTGCCTGTTCACTCTTTCTTTTGCTGTGCAGAAGCTCTTTAGTTTAACTAGATACCATTTGTCTATTTTGGCTTTTGTTGAAATTGATTTTGGTGTTTTAGTCATGCAGTCTTTGCCCATGCCTATGTCCTGAATGGTATTGCCTAGGTTTTCTTCTAAATTTTTTATGTTTTTGTCTTACCTTTAAGTCTTTAATGCATTTTGAGTTAATTTTTGTTTGTGAGGAATGTATGCAATGCTTTTTGCATATGGCTAGCCAGTTTTCTTGACACCATTTATTAAATAGGTAATCCTTTCACCATTGCTTATTTTTGTCAGCTTTGTCAAAGATCAGATGGTTGTAGAGGTGTGGTGTTATTTCCGAGATCTCTGTTCTGTTCTGTTCCATTGGTCTATATATCTGTTTTGGTTCCAGTACCATGTTGTTTTGGTTACCGTAGCCACATAGGATAATTTTAAAATCCACTTTGTTCTTTCTGCTTAGGATTTTCTTGGCTATGTGGGCTCTTGTTGATTTCATATGAACTTTAAAGTAGTTTATTCCAATTCTGGGAAGATAGTCAATGGTAGATTGATAGGGATAGCATTGAATTTATAAATTACTTTTGGCAGTATGGCCATTTTAACGATATTGATTCCTCCTATCCATGAGCATGGAATGTTTTTCCATTTGTTTGTGTCCTCTCTTATTTCGTTGAGCAGTGGTTTGTAGTTCTCCTTGAAGAGGTCCTTCACATCCCTTGTAAGTTGTATTCCTAGATATTTTATTCTCCGAGTAACAATTGGGAATGGGAGTTCACTCATGATTTGGCTCTCTGTTTGTCTGTTATTGGTGTATAGGAATGCTTGTGATTTTTGCACAATGATTTTGTATCCTGAGACTTTGCTG
The DNA here is from genome assembly GCF_009764315.1 of Trachypithecus francoisi. Classification (NCBI taxonomy): domain Eukaryota; kingdom Metazoa; phylum Chordata; class Mammalia; order Primates; family Cercopithecidae; genus Trachypithecus; species Trachypithecus francoisi. The sequence goes on along the minus strand of NW_022681454.1, from coordinate 74,477,894 downwards.
ATGTTGCTTATCACCTTAAGGAGATTTTGGGCTGAGACAATGGGGTTTTCTAAGTATGCAATCATGTCATCTGCAAACAGAGACAACTTGACTTCCTCTTTTCCTATTTGAATATCCTTTATTTCTTTCTCTTGCTTGATTGCCCTGGTCAGAACTTCCAATACTATGTTGAATAGGAGTGGTGAGAGAGGGCATCCTCGTCTTGTGCCAGTTTTCAAAGGGAATGTTTCCAGTTTTCAAAGGGAATGTTTCCAGTTTTTGTCCATTCAGTATGATATTGGCTATGGGTTTGTCATAAATAGCTCATTATTTGAGATATGTTCCATCAATACATAGTTTATTGAGAGGTTTTAGCATGAATGGGTGTTGAATTTTGTTGAAGGCCTTTTCTGCATCTATTGAGATAATCATGTGATTTTTGCCATTGGTTCTTTTTATGTGATGAATTATGTTTATTGATTTGCATATGTTGAACCAGCCTTGCATCCCAGGGTTGAAGCCAACTTGATCATGGTGGATAAGCTTTTTGCTATGCTGCTGGACTTGGTTTGTCAGTATTTTATTGATGATTTTTGCATCAATGTTCATCACGGATATTGGCCTAAAATTTTCTTTTTTTGTTGTTGTGTCTCTGTCAGGTTTTGGTGTCAGGATGATGCTGGCCTCATAAAATGAATTAGGGATGATTCCCTGTTTTTCTATTGCTTCAAATAGTTTCAGAAGAAATGGTACCAGATCCTCGTTGTACCCCTGTAGAAGCTGGCTGTGAATCCATCTGATCCTGGACGTTTTTTGTTGGTAGACTATTAATTACTGCCTCAATTTCAGAATTTGGTATTGGACTATTCAGGGTTTCTACTTCTTCCTGGTTTAGTCTTGGGAATGTGTATGTGTCCAGGAATTTGTCCATTTCTTCTAGATTTTCTAGTTTATTTGCATAGAAATGTTTATAGTATTCTCTGATGGTAGTTTGCATTTCTGTGGGATCTGTGGTGATACCCCCTTTATCAGTTTTTATTGTGTCTATTTGATTCCCGTCTCTTTTCTTCTCTGTTAGTCTGGCTAGCAGTGTGTTTTGTTGATCTTTTCAAAAAACTAGCTCCTGGATTCATTGATTTTTTGAAGGGTTTTTCATGTCTCTATTTCCTTCAGTTCTGCTCTGATTTTAGTTTTTTCTTATCTTCTTTTAGCTTTTGAATTTGTTGGCTCTTACTTCTCTAGTTCTTTTAATTGTGATGTTAAGGTGTCAATTTTAGATCTTTCCTGCTTTCTCTTGTGGGCATTTAGTGCTATAAGTTTCCCTCTACACACTGCTTTAAATGTGTCTGAGAGATTTTGGTACATAGTGTCTTTGTTCTTATTGGTTTCAAAAAAGCATCTTTATTTCTACCTTAATTTCGTTATTTACTCATTAGTTTTTCAAGAGCAGTTTGTTTAGTTTCCATGAAGTTATGCCGTTTGGAGTGAGTTTCTTAATCCTGAATTCTAATTTGGTTACCCTGTGGTCTGAGAGACTGTGATGATTTTCATTATTTTGCATTTGCTGAGGTGTGTTTTACTTCGAAATATGTCATCAACTTTAGAATAAGTGTGATGTGGTGCTGAGAATAATGTATATTCTGTTGATCTGGGGTGAGAGTTTTGTAGATGTGTATTAGGTCCATGTGGTCCAGAGCTGAGGTCAAATTCTGGATACCCTTGTTAATTTTCTGTCTTGTTGATCTAATATTGACAGTGGGTTGTTAAAGTCTCCCACTATCATTGTGTGGGAGTCTAAGTCTCCTTGTAGGTCTTTAAGTTAAGAACTGGTTTTATGAATCTGGGTTTTCCTGTATTGGGTATATATGTGTATGTGTATATATATATATATGTGTGTGTGTGTGTGTGTGTGTGTGTGTGTATATATATATATATATATATATTTAGGATAGTTAGCGCTTCATGTTGCATTGATCCTTTACCATTATGTAATGCCCTTCTTTGTCTCTTTTGATCTTTGTTGGTTGAAAGTTTGTTTTATCAGAGACTAGGATTGCAACCTCTTCTTTTTTATTTTTTTTATTTTTTGCTTTCCATTTGCTTGGTAAATATAAATCTTCCTCCATCCCTTTATTTTGAGCCTATTTGTGTCTTTACACATGAGATGGGTCTCTTAAATACAGCACATCAGTGGTTCTTCACTCATTATCCAATTTGCCAGTCTGTGTCTTTTAATTGGGGCAGTTAGCCCATTTACATTTAAGGTTAATACTGTTATGTGTGAATATGATCCTGTCATTATGATGCTAGCTGGTTATTTTGACTGTTAGTGATGCAGTTTCTTCATAGCGTTGATGATCTTTACAATTTGGTTTGTTTTTGCAGTGGCTGATAATTGTTGTTTCTTTCCATGTTTAGTGCTTCCTTCATGAGCTCTTGTAAGGCATGCCTGGTGGTCAAAAAATCTCAGCATTTGCTTGCCTGTAAATAATTTTATTTCTCTTTTGCTTATGAAGTTTAGTTTGGCTGGATATGAAATATTGGGTTGAAAATTTTTTCTTTAAGAATGTTGAATATTGGCCTCCACTCTTTTCTGACTTGTAGGGTTTCTGTGGAGAGATCTGCTGCTAGTCTTGTAGGCTTCCCTTTGTGGGTAACCCGACCTTTCTCTCTGGCTGCCCTTAACATTTTTTTCCTACATTTCAACTTTGGTGAATCTGACGATTATGTACCTTTGGGTTGCTCTTCTCAAGGAATATCTTTGTGGTATTATATTTCCTTAATTTGAATGTTGGCCTGCCTTGCTAAATTGAAGAAGTTCTCCTGAATAATACCCTGAAGAGTGTTTTCCAACTTGGTTCCATTCTCCCCGTCACTTTCAGGTGCACCAATCAAATATAGATTTGGTCTTTTCACATAATCCCATATTTCTTGGAAGCTTTGTTCATTTATTTTCACTCTTTTGTCTCTAATCTTGTCTTCTCATTTTATTTCATTGAGTTGATCTTCAGTCTCTGATATCCTTTCTTCTTCTTGATGCATTCAGCTATTGATACTTGTATATGATTCATGAAGTTCTCGTGCTGTGTTTTTCAACTCCATCAGGTCATTTATGTTCTTCTCTAAACTGGTTATTCTAGTTAGCAATTTGTCTAACCTTTTTTTAAAGTTATTAGCTTCCTTGCATTAGGTTAGAACATGCTCCTTTAGCTCAGAGGAGTTTGTTATTACCCACCTTCTGAATCCTACTTCTGTCAACTCATCAAACTCATTCTCTGTCTAGTTTTGTTCCCTTGCTGGCGAGGAGTTTTGATCCTTTGGAGGAGAAGAGACATTCTGGTTTTTGGAATTTTCAGCCTTTTTGCACTGGTTTTTCCCATCTTTGTGGGACATTGATGTTTGGTCTTTGATGTTGGTGATATTGATACTACTCCTTTCTGTTTGTTAGTTTTCCTTCTAACAGGCCCCTCTGCTGTAGGTCTGCTAGAGTTTGCTGAAGGTCCACTCAAGACCCTGTTTCTCTGAGTATCACCAGTGGAAGATGCAGAACAACCAAGATTGCTGCCTGCTCCTATATCTGGAAGCTTCATCTCAGAGGAGTACCTGCCAGTTGCCAGCCAGAGCTCTTCTCTATGAGGTGTCTATTGGCCCTTATTGGGAGGTGTCTCCCAGTCTGGATACACAGGGATTCCGGGACCCACTTGAGGAGGCAGCCTGTCCCTTATCAGAGCTTGAATACTGTACTGGGAGAAACACTGCTCTCTTCAGAGCTGTCAGGCAGGGATGTTTAAATCTGCTGACGCTGCTCCCCCAGCCGCTTCCTCCCCCCAGGTGCTCTGTCCCAGGGGATTGCAGTGAGCTCCACCGAGTTCAAACTTCCAGGTGGCTTTGTTTACACTGTGAGAGTAAAATCGCCTACTCAAGCCTCAGCAAGGGCAAATGCCCTTCTTCCCACCAAGCTCTAGAGCCCCAGGTTGACCTCAGACTGCTGTGCTAGCAGCGAGAATTTCAAGCCAATGGATCTTAGCTTGCTGGGCTCTGTGGGGGTGGGACCCTCTGAGCCAGGCATTGGAGAAGAATTTCCTGGTCAGCTGTTTGTGAAGACTGTGGTAAAAGCACAGTATCTGGGCCAGAATGCCCTCTTCCTCCCGATACAGTTTCTCACAGCTTCCCTTGGCTAGGAATGGGAAATCCCCTATCCCCTTGCACTTCCCAGGTGAGGCAAAGCCCCACCCTCCTTCGGCTTGCCCTCCTTGGGCTGCATCCACTGTCTAACCAGTTCCAATGAGAAGAACCATGTACCTCAGTTGGGAATTCAGGAATCATCTGCCTTCTTCGTGGATCTCACTGGGAGCTGCAGACTGGAGCTCTTTCTATTCGAACATCTGGCCAGTTACCCAATAATGTCTTTTACTTTGGATTTAGCTGTACTTGTTATCAAGGAGAGACTTTTAGATTGTAAATTTTATGATTATGTTGTTCACATAAATTATGTTATAAAATTTTAACTCTAACCCTTTGTGATTAGCATTTTATTTCAAATTGAAAGACCCTGAGGAAATAATTGAAAATTGTCAAATAAGTGGTTATCTATCCAGATATATGAAATCCAACTACAGATTTTTTAACTGAATCAATATGCCTTTGTCATGATAAAATAATGATATATTTTACCTAATAGTGTGTTAGAGTGATTCTTTAAAAAAGCTCTGTACTTTAAAAGTGGATGCACAGCTATATTCAAAATGAACAGCTATTTTGTCAGCCATATTTTTAACCTAAAGAAATACTTATGCAACTATTTTAGAATAATTACATTTTTACCTTTTTTATCCAAGGGAATTATTGCTGTGGTATAGAGAAACAAGAACATGTATCTACAATATGAGAAAAACTAGTCCACAGCTTTCTGTTTTGTGAGTCAAAGGATGTGAGTAGACAATTCTCAAAATAAGATATACAAATGGCCACAAACAGTGTGAAAAAATGCTCAACATCACTAATTATCAGGGAAATGCAAAATAAAACCACAATGAGATACCAGCTTACTCCTGCAAGAATGGTCATAATTAAAAAATCAAAAAATAGTTGATGTTGGCTTGGATATGGTGCAAAGGGAAGACTTCTACACTGCTAGTGGGAATGTAAACTAGTATAAGCAATATGGTTAGAAAACTGTATGAAGGTTCCTTAAAGAAATAAAAATAGAACTATCATTTGTTCCAGCAATCCCACTGCTTGGTATGTACCCAGAGGAAAAGAAGTCATTATATGAAAAAGACACTTGCACACACATGTTTATAGCAGCACAATTCACAATTGCAAAAATATGGAGCCAACATATATGCCCTTCAACCAACAAGTGAATAAAGAAAATGTGGTATATATACACCACAGAAAACTACTCAGCCATAAAAAGAATGAAATAATGACATTTGCAGTGACTTGGATAGAGTTAGAGGTCATTATTCTAAGTGAAGTAACTAAGTAATGGACAACTATCATGTGTTTTCACTTGTAAGTGAGAGCTAAGCTATGAGAATACAAAGGTATAAAAATGATACAACGGACTTTGGGGGTTGGGGGAAGTAGGGGAGGGGGTGAGAAATAAAAGACTACATATCGGGTACAGTGTATACTGCTCAGGTGACAGATGCATCAAAATCTTATAAATCACCAATAAAGAACTTATTTATGGAACCAACAACCACCAGTTCTCCCAAAACTATTGAAATAAAAAAAAAAAAAAAAAAACCACAGCATGATTTTAATAAAATCATACATTATCCTGTAGTTTCAATTAGTGGAATGTATGTGTTAATACTAACCTACGCATACATTCATTCTAACATGTATACACTCATATCTATAATTACTTTATCTATCTGTATATCAATGTATTAAAATATGCTGGAGTTCAAGATATATTGTCTAAAGTTGTACCACAAAGCTCCTTCTAACATCCTTCTTTGCTGTTTGTAACTTTTTTCTCTGACAGTGAAAAATTTGGCTCCCATTATCTGAAATAAAATTTATTTATTTGTACAACTCTAGTATACATGTAAAGTAGTTTCATCCTTGAACTCTAAGTGACAGATTTTTTTAAGCATTTTTATTTATCTCTTCTACTGGCTTATGTGTCAGTCAGAGTTCAACCACTGGGATGGATGGATAACAGGGAATTGGATTAAACGTTCATGGTGGCTGATTGAAGAGTAGCTGCAAAGCTGTCTTTGAGTCTAATGCTGGAGCTCAAGCTAAATCCATGGACAGTCTGGAATGAAAGATCATGAGTAGCCTGCACCCCCACAAGCTGGAACCTATAAGAATGAATTGAATTATATGTGCTTGTTCATTCTTTTACCTCTAACCTTGAGGACATGAGTATCCTGCAGAAGTCAGGTCTTTCATCAGAGAGTTCAACACACATTGGCCTATGAGTCAGAGAAACTGGAGGAGGATACAGGGCAAGGTAGAGCAACTGCAGACCCGGCTGCTGCTTCACACCAATGAGGTGAGTCAGCAGATTAGCAACAATGTGTGTGTGTGTGTCCGCGCACATGTGTGTGCTACAAAATGGATATTGCCTCCCTTGCACCCTCATGTGAGAAGCTTTTTGGTAGTTCACCCTAACCAGAAACATATAGAAATATATTTGTGAAATGTAATTCAGTCTGGCCAAACTGACACTCACAAATTTATCATATCTTATTTGCTATATGTCTGTTCTTGTTTTTCAGTTGTTACTCAAGGGAGTAAAATATGTACATGTAATTTAGCAACATTTACCTGATTTTCTATTATACTAAATTCCACTTCTCTGAATTTCTATTATACTCTTATAGTATACTAAGTTCTATATTCCAGCTATATGTCTGTTCTTGTTTTTCAGTTGTTACTCAAGGGAGTAAAATGTGTACACTTAACTTAGAAATATTTACTTGAATTTCTGTTATACTAAATTCCACGTTTGTAAAGTTTTCATGTATTTTCTTTTTTTTTTTTTGTTTGAGTGGAAGTCTCGCTCTGTTGCCCAGGCTGGAGTGCAGTGGCACAATCTCAGCTCACTGCAAGCTCCACCTCCTGGGTTCACGCCATTCTCCTGCCTCAGCCTCCCAAGTAGCTGGGACTATAGGTGCCCGCCACCACACCTGGCTAATTTTGTTTTTGTATTTTAATAGAAACAGGGTTTCACCATGTTATCAGGATGGTCTGACCCCATGATATGCCCATCTCAGCCTCTCAAAGTGTTGGGATTACAGGTGTGAGTCACTGCACCTGGCCTATGTATTTTCTTTTAAATATTCTATAAACTACATAATTTTTTGCCTAGTTGGCTGCCTTTCATGAAAACATTTTTAAATAGTATTTTATATGTATCCCAATAGTTACCATTCTACATTCTTCATTACTTCTTATAAAGCCAAAGGTTTTTAGCTAGCATCATTTTTTTCAACATGAAAAATTTCTTGTGTTGTAGGTTTTCTTTTTTCTTTTTTTTAAATTTTATTTTTAATTGTTAGCAAGGCAAGCTATTTCTATAGAATGGTGTGCCCATATAGATGGAGCAATGGTGAGTACACACTTGGACAAGGGAGGGGAAGGGGCTCCTATCCCTGATGAACATGGCCCCTGCTGCTGTATCATTTACCTATTGGCTAGGGTTAGACCACACAAGCTAAACTAATTCTGATTGGCTTATTTAGAGTGAGAGGGTGAGTGGTTTGGGGGGAAAAATGATTATGGAGGGTGGAGAATGAGTTAAGGTGGAGGTAGCAGGTAATTGGAATAAGCCAGGGTGGAGCAGGTAATCAAAAAAGTTTACTTTGTCAGGAAGTTAAGTTTAAAAGTAGAAGGCAAAGAATTGAACACACTGACATACTGATTGTTTGAAAATAAATTTAGAACTCATATCTAACAACCCTACCCCTTACATTTCCTTACCGCTCTTTCTTTTCAAACTTTTTAAAACATGTCTTAGCTTAGTTGTTTTGCTTGATTTTTCAAAAGAAGAAGCTTCCCTGGATAAGACGGAGAATAGTTAAAGGAGGTTTTAAATGCCATTTTAATGATCCTCTGCATCAACCCATGGATGCATGGTAGGACACAGCACCCGAAAAGAATAAGTACACCCATTACGGCTGTGAGGAAAGTAAGAATTGAGGCTATTACTCCTTTCCATTTACCGAACCATTTTTCTAGTTATCCTGTTAAGGGGTCATTTACCCCAGAGTTGTTGGCTAACTCACTGGACAGTGCAGTCAGACATTGCAATGCCTTTGTTGTACTTCCATCAGGAGTGGTGTTGTTTGGGATAAAGGTCCGACATTGAGTTTTAATCATGAGGCAAACTCCTCCACTTTCTGCTAATATCATGTCTAAGGCTATCCTATTTCCCCAAGCCATCTGGCTGGTAGCCCCTAATTGCTCAGCTAATCCTTTAACAGCATCTCTAGTGTAGTTAATAAATAACTGCTGGTTGTAGTAGATGTAGTTTATCCAATCTGCATTTTTATTAATTGTTACCCACCAAAATACTGACTCAAATCCTGCAGTTATTTGATTTGGGGCTTTAAATTGATTACATTGATCTGGTATTTCCTGTGGGACTCCAGTTGAATTTAAATAGAGGTGAGAGTTGAAAGACCCATCAGGGGCTTCTCTCACTATACAATGTTTTATTTTTCTTTCCTCTGGTTGATGAAATGCCAGGGTGAAAGGGATAGCCAATTGGACTAAAGCACAAGTGCCACTCCAGTTATTTGGCAGAGTGTCCAGTAAAGATCCACCATAATACCACCACACATGCACTCGAGTTTGAATAAGGGCTGACTGATTGATAAAGCTCTTGAAAATTCTTTTTTTTTTTGAGATGGAGTCTCACTCTGTCACCGAGGCTGGAGTGCAGTGGCGGGATCTCAGCTCACTGCAAGCTCTGCCTCCCGAGTTTACGCCATCCTCCTGCCTCAGCCTCCCGAGTAGCTGGGACTACAGGCACCCGCCACTACGCCCGGCTAATTTTTTGTATTTTTAGTAGAGACGGGGTTTCACCGTGTTAGCCAGGATGGTCTGGATCTCCTGACCTCGTGATCCTCCCGCCTCGGCCTCCCAAAGTGCTGGGATTACAGGCTTGAGCCACTGCACCTGGCCAAAAATTCTTAAGCTCGCTGCATCCCTTCAGGTCTCCAAGGAATGCTAAGTTTCCTCCCTGTAGTGAGAGATACGAAGTGAACCTAGTGTTGGGAGATAGAAGCTGGATGGCCCTCAGGGGCTGACCCACAGGGTGCCAGACTTCAGAATATAGCAGAGAGAGAGCTTTGCATGACTTGTTACTCCAGGCTGTAGAATCCTGGAAAAGAATTACCATGCAGCCCGTACCTGGTCAACTGGAGGACCACCCTAGTGGAAAGCGGACAATCTGGGCCTCTGGCTTGCTGTGTGCACAAGCATAACAATTGCTTTTGTTTAACGTGCAGATGGAATATTTGATCCATTCCAACCAGGCATTAGCATCTTGGTATCCTGTCTTAATTGCCAAAGTTTAAGTCTTTAACTTCTATGCTAGCTATCTTGGTCTTGTCATTAGATGGAGGAGGAGCAATTGTTCCATTGTGAGAGGTTTTGGAAGAAGGCTTAGAGGAAGGTTCAGGTGGCAAGGGGATCAAAGAAACACATTTCAAAGAATCCAATAGGATCTGCCCCTGAAACCTTAGCCCCTAAACCATAAAACCAGCTTAAAGAAGGGAGCTAGCTTAGAAAAGGAGAAGAACTTTGAGGGCTGGAGATAATAACTACATAGGATTGTACTGGTTTGGCTGACAGTTAGATGGAGAGCTGTACCTCTAGTAAAATGAATGTATGGTTTTAGGAAATGACAAAAACCGGATGGGGCAATCCATCCTTGCTCTTTAGTGGTCTAGAGAACGTAGGACCAACTACAGCATAAAAACTTTACATCATTGAGGGGGCAAGACTCCTGGTTAACACTGGGATCTTTGTCAAAATCTCCCCAGATTAAATGGTCCCAATTTACTAATGCCCAATCTGAGGAGAGTCAGGAGGGACAGAGGTACTTTTCTGAAGTAGAGAGCTGTATTTGATTTGCCAAGTCCTCATGGGGTGTAACAAGGCAAGCATCAAATGCAATAGTTTGAGGCAAAATTCACTTGGTTATGTTAATAACTACATAGTCAGCAACAGAGTGAGGAAAGAAGAAAGAGTAATAGAATGGAGGAAAGAGAGTTAAATTGTTCTTAGCCTTAGTTTGGTAGGGTTTTCCCCTGGGACCATGGCCCATGACTCTGGAGTGGGCGGCATTTTCTTGACTCAGGTGTGATGAGTCCATCCCATGTCTGCTTTATGAATGGCAATCTCAGTGGTTAGCAGCCCAAGGTAGAGTCCTTCCCAGGCTGGCTTGAATTGTCCTTCTTTCCAACCTTTGATGAGAACGTGATCCTCAGGCTGTTGCTGGTTTACCGGAAATTCTAGGGGTGGTAGCTGTACTAAAAGACTTTTAGTTTTGAGAGAAAGGAAAGTGAAAGATAAACCAAGTATATAATTTCTAAGAAATTGATCTTTTGTTTTAAATGTGGAGACATTAGCACTGGACTTTATAGTCCTTGGTAACTTTTTACCGAGATATTTCCTTTAGCACCTATTTTTATTAGCTTTTAGACCAAAAAAAGCCAAACACCATTTTATATTTGACAGTGCTTCCTGTATGATTTTTATATCAGATAAGCTAATTTCATCTTAATATTAGTGTGTTATTAATGTTAAACTTAATTTTAATAAAACCTTGTAGACATATTTATCCAATTTTAACATCTGACAATAAGGTAAGATTTTTATAGACTCTCTTTAACCTTTTATAATTTTTGTTAAAAAGCATGTTGGTGCTTTAAGAAAATCCCATTGTGCTTTAATTTTAATGTCCAGTTCACAGAAAAACTGGATGATATCCCTTTAGCTTTAGCCAATATGTTTACACACAGAATTTTCTTCATAATTAACATTTTAAAATTTGCATTACACCTTCAAAACAATTTTTTTAACATTTTAGTGTAGGTAAAAATCCTTCTTATAATGTTTTTACCAATACACCAAAAGTGTATTTTACTTTACTTATACACCTTGCACATAAACTGTGCCTTCAATAGTTTTACACTCAAGAGGCCTAATTACTTTTAAATTATACAACATTTCTTGCATAAATTCCCTTTTAAAACACACTTTTTTTCCATGACTTTCACAGGCAATTCTTCAACATGCCTCAACTTTCTGACTTGTTGCAAACATCCCTTTCTTTGAACAACCACTTAATTTATTTTAGGACAAGAATTTATCATATGACATTCTTTTTAGGTAAATTATCCCCTCCTTTTTTTTTTTTTTTTTCCAAATATGATAATTCTTTTCCAAAGCGAACTTCCTTCATGTCTGTGGACTACACTGCCTAAGACCACAACATTGGAAGTTAGGATAATACATGTGACACTCTTAATTTTTAGCAAACTTTGTTTTTACTGGAAATCTTGTAAGTCTGGGATTTCAATTACTCTTTGCTATTAATGAGACCTCGTTTAGTCCATATTAGCTTAGACTCAGTATAAATGGCTCCTTCCTGATTCTGTAAGTACTTTAATGTTTGGCTGAGTTCAAACAGCTAGCAGGTTTGAGCAGACCAATTATTAGGCAATTTTTCTAGCTCTGCTTCTACAAGAGTTTCCTTATCCATTACTGAATACCCATTGTGTCTTTTTCCCTCAATCACTGGGAAGGAACCATCTATTTTCCTGTCCTGACAGGAGTTCCTCCTAGATCTGGTCAGAGCTTTGTGTAACAGAATAGCCCCACACTTTAAGCTACATTTTTGATTTTTTTTTTTTTTTTGATTTAGGATAGTTCTGAACTGGTGAGGTGTGCTCACAATGAGGTTTCCTCTAAAAGTTGTTTTTCTACTTTCTTTTGATAGCAAAGCAGTTGCCGTTACAGATTGAATGCATTTGGACCATCTGCAGGTTACTGGGTTAAGGATTTTTGATAGGAAGGCTAAGAGTTGTCAGTGGCCTCAGCACTTTAGGGCTGCGCCCTTGTTTACACTGACAACAAGGTGGTATTGGAGTGTTATAGGGTCACAGAGAAGACCTTCAATTATCAGTTATAGGTTTTAAATTTACCCTGGCTTTTAAATGAATAAGGTACACTGTTTTCTCTTTACTACTACTATCTCTTTCTCTCTTTGACTTTCTCTCTCTCTCTCTCTTTAACTCCCTCTTTGTCTCTCTTTCTCTTGCTCTCCTCTCTCTCTCTCTTTCCCTTTACTCTCTCTTTCTCTTTCCTCTCTGCTGGTCTTTCCCTACCTCTGCCAGCCACTTATGCTGCTGTTCTCCGCTCTCCTTCCCCTTCCTCTAGGGGAGGGATCTGCAGGAGTGGAGATGCTCTTTCTTCCCCCCAAGAAGAAAGGAAATGGGTGTGTGTGTGATGTTCAACCCTTGAAATTAGTGGAAGTCTCAATCCCTCAAACTGAGAGGTGAAGCTGGCTGGGTTTTTGGGTCGGGGGGTACTTGGAGAATTTTTCTGTCTAGCTAAAGGATTTTAAATGCACCACAGTGCTCTGTGTCTAGCTAAAGTTTGTAAATGCACCAATCAGCACTCTGTAAAAACGAACCAATGAGCACTCTGTAAATTGGACCAATCAGCATTCTGTAAAACCGACCAATCAGCGGGATGTGGGTGGGAATAAATAAAGGAACAAAAGCAGGACACCTGAGCCAGCAGCCACAACCCACTCGGGTCCACTTTCATGCTGTGGAAGCTTTGTTCTTCTGCTGTTTGCAATACATCTTGCTGCTGCTCATTGTTTGGGTCTGTACTACCTTTTTGAGCTGTAACACTCACTGTGAAGGTCTGAAGCTTCACTCCTGAAGCCAGCAAGACCACAAACCCACTGGGAAGAATGAACAACTCTAGATGCACCAACTTTAACAGCTGTAACACTCACTGCAAAGGTCTGCAGCTTCAATCCTGAGGCCAGTGAGACAACAAACCCACCAGAAGGAAGAAACTCTGGACACGTCCGAACATCTGAAGGAACAAACTCCAAACACACTATCTTTAAGAACTGTAACACACACCGCAAGGGTCCGTGGCTTCATTCTTGAAGTCAGGGAGACCAAAAACCCACTGGAAAGAACCAATTCCAGACACATTTTGGCAACCCCAACTGGATTATCACCTATCGCCAAGTAGTGAGTACCATCGGACCCCTTTCACTTGCTATTCTGTCCTATTTCTCCTTAGAATTTGGGGGCAAATACCAGGCACCTGTCAGCCAGTTAAAAGCGACTAGCAGGGCCACCAGACTAAAGACACAGGTGTCAGGCTTTCTGGGAAAGGGCTGTCTAACAACCCCTGACTCTTCGGTGTTGGAAGCATTAGTTTTCCTGGAACCAGCTTCCACTTTTCGTGTACTTCTGGGTGAGCCGAGGGTTGATTGAGAGGAAAACCATTCAGTTCCGAGGTCCTGACAACAAGTTGGTTGACCCTGCGACCATGAGCAGAACTTATAGTCATGACACCCAAGGGAGACTTGCCCATCTATCCTATCTGTCCTGACCCCTGCCTCCTAGATCCTAATGCCTGTCAGACAAACTTCCTCTCACCTCTCTTCTACAAGGCTAGTCCCACCTCTAAAAACCTTTCCCTGTCTCTGGTGCTTTTCTAGTTTCTCCTATGAGAATGATTACTAGTATAAACTTCAGGACTCTGTTACCTTCTTTAGACACCTGGGTTCACCAATCAGAAAGACATAATTTTTGTCCAAAGCTCCATCATAAGTGGACTATCTGGAATTTTAGGATCCGTCCTCAGACAAACAGGCCTAACAAAAGCTATTTCTGAAGCTAGGATATGGGAAGCCTCAGAAATTGTATTCTTCCTATTCGCATAAGTGAGAACAAAAGGCATCACTCTTCCAACTCTGGAGATCCCTCCCCTCCCTCAGGGTATGACCTTCCACTTCATTTTTGTGTCATAATATCTTTATAGGACAGGGGTAAAGTCCCAATAGTAACAGGAGAATGCTTAGGACTCTAACAGGTTTTCGAGAATGAGTCCGTAAGGGCCACTAAATCTGATTTTTCTCAGTCCTCCTTGTAGTCTAGGAGGACAGACGGTGCAGGTTTTCGAGAATGTGTCTGTAAGGGCCACTAAATCCAACCTTGCTTGGTTCTTCTCGTGGTCTGGGAGGAAAACTAATGTTTCTGCTGCTGCATTGGTGAACACAACTATTCGGATAATCAGTGTCCAGGGACCATTGTGAGTTCTTGGGCAGGAGGAGAAACAAACAAACCAAAACTGTGGTAGTTTTGTCTTTCAAATGGGAAACACTCAGACATCAATGGCTCACCCTTGAAATGCATCCTAAGCCATTGGGACCAATTTGATCTGCAAACCCTGAAAAAGAGGCAGCTCATTTTTTTTGCACTATGCTGTGGCCCCAATATTCTCTTTCTGATGGGGAAAAATGGCCACCTGAGGGAAGTACAAATTACAATATTACCCTGCAGGGTGATCTTTTCTGTAAGAGGGAAGGCAAATGAGGTGAAATACCTTATGTCCAAGCTTAATACACAACTATGCAAAGCTTGCAATTTACATCCCAGAGGAGGACCTTTCAGCTTACCACTATATCCTAGCCTCCCTTTAGCTCCTCTTCCTATTAATGATAAGCCTCCTCTAAATCTCCCCCACCCAGAAGGAAATAAGCAAGAAAATCTCCAAAGGACTACAAAAATCCCCAGGCTATTGGTTATGTTCCCTTCAAGCTGTAAGGGTAGGGGAATTTGGCCCAACCCGGGTACATGTCCCCTTCTCCCTCTCTGATTTAAAGCAGATCAAGGCAGACCTGGGGAAGTTTTCAGATGCTCCTGGTAGGTACACAGATGTCCTACAGGGTCTAGGGCAAACCTTCAATCTCACTTGGAGTGATGTTATGCTATTGTTAGATCAAACCCTGACCTTAATGAAAAGAATACAACTTTAGCTGCAGCCTGAGAGTTTGGAGATACCTGGTATCTTAGACAAATAATTGATAGAATGACAGCTGAAAAAGGTGTAAATGTCCTACCAGTCAACAAATCATCCCCAGTATGGATCTCCAATGGGACATCAACTCAGATCATGGGGACTGGAGTCGTAAACATCTGCTGGCTTGTGTTCTAGAAGGACTAAGGAGACTTAGGAAAAAGTCCATGAATTCTTCAATGATGTCCACCATAACTCAGGGAAAGGAAGAAAATCCTTCTGCCTTCCTTGAGCAGCTACGGAAGGCCTTAAAAAATATACTCCCCTGTCACCTGACTCACTCGAGGGTCAGTTGATTTGAAAGATAAATTTATTACTCAATCAGGAGCAGATATCAGGAGAAAGCTCCAAAAGCAAGCCCTGGGCTCTAAACAAAATCTGGAGGGATTTTCAAACCTGGCAACCTCCGTGTTCTATAATAGGGACCAAGAGTAATAGTCCCAAAAGGAAAAGTGATATCAGAGAAAGTCCACAGCCTTAGTCATGGCCCTCAGACAAACAAATCTTGGTAGTTCAGAGAGGACAGAAAATGGAGCAGGCCAAGCAGCTGGTAGGGCTTGTTATCAGTGTGGTTTACAAGCACATTTTAAAAAAGATTGTCCAACAAACCCCCCACCCCCCATCCATTCATGTCAGCAGGCTACTCTAGATCTCTTGAACTTTCTAACTAATCAAGGGTACAAGGCGTCTAGGGTAAAGGCCCAGCTTTGCCTACAGCAGGTCAAGTATCTAGGCCTAATCTTAGTCCGAGGAACCAAGGACCTCAACAAGGAATGAATACAGCCTATAATGGCTTATCCTCACCCTAAGATGTTAAAACAGTTGTGGGGGTTCCTTGGAATCACCCCGGCTTCTGTCGACTATGGATCCCCAGACACAGTGAGATAGCCAGGCCTTTATATACTCTAATCAAGGAGACCCAGAAGGCAAATACACATCTAGTAGAATGGAAACCAGGGGCAGAGACAGTCTTCGAAACCTTAAAGAAGGCCCTAGTACAAGCTCCAGTTTTAAGCCTTCCCATGGGAAATAACTTCTCTTTAGATGTCAGAGAGAGCAGGGATAGCTCTTGGAGTCTTTACTCAGACTCATGGGACAACCCCACAACCAGTGGAATACCTAAGTAAGGAAATTGATGTAGTAGCAAAAGGCTGACCTCACTGTTTAAGGGTAGTTGCAGCAGTGGCCATCTTAGTGTTAGCAGTTATCAAAATAATACAAGGAAAGGATCTCACTGTCTAGACTACTCATGATGTAAATGGCATACTAGGTGCCAAAGGAAGTTTATGGCTATAAGACAACTGTCTACTTGGATACCAGGCACTACTCCTTGAGGGACCAGTGCTTTAAATATGTACATGTGTAGCCCTCAAGCCTGCCACTTTTCTCCCAGAGGATGGGGAATCAATCGAGCATGACTGCCAACAAATTATAGTCCAGACTTATGTCGCCTGAGATGATCTCTTAGAAGTCCCCTTAGCTAATTCTGACCTTAACCTATATACCGAAAGTTATATAGGTTAAATGGAAGTTCATTTGTGGAGAATGGGATACAAAAGGCAGGTTATGCCATAGTTAGTGAAGTAACTGTACTTGAAAGTAAGCCTCTTCCCTCAGGGATCAGTGCCCAGTTAGCAGAACTAGTGACACTTACTCGAGCCTTAGAACTAGGAAAAGGAAAAAGGATAAATGTGTATACAGATAGCAAGCATGTTTGTCTAATCCTACATGCCCATACTGCAATATGGAAAGAAAGGGAGTTCCTAACCTCTGGGGAACTTAAATTAAATACCACAAGGAAAGTATAGAGTTATTGCATGCAGTACAGAAATCCAAGGAGGTGGCAGTCTTACACTGCCAAGGCCATCAGAAAGGTGAAGGAGAAAAGGCAGAAGGAGACTGTTGGGCAGATGCGGAGGTCAAAATTATTGCCAGGCAGAACTTCCCATTAGAAATACCTATGGAAAGACCCTTGGTATGGAACAATCCCTTCCAAGAGATTAAGCCCCAGTATTCCCTGACTGAAACAGAATGGGAATTTTCACGGGGGCATAGTTTTCTCCCCTCGAGGTTGTTAACCACAGAAGAAGAAAAGATACTTATACCCGAAGCCAGCCAGTGGAAAATACTTAAAACCCTCCACCAAACTTTTCATATGGGTATTGAAAACATTCATCAAATGGTCAAATCCCTATTTACAGAGTCAAATCTCCTCTGGACCATCCAAGAGGTAGTCAAAGCTTGTGAGGTGTGCCAAAGGAATAATCCCTTGGTCCATCATAAGGCCCTTTTGGGGGAACAAAGTATAGATCACTATCCTGGAGAGGACTAGAAGTTAGACTTCACCCATATGCCTAAGTTGAAGGGATTTCAATACTTGTTGGTCTGTGTTAATATCTTCACAAATTGGATAGAAATTTCCCTTGCAAGACAGAGAAGGCTCAGGAAGTGATTAAAGTCCTAATTCATTAAATAATTCCTAGATTTGGGCTCCCCAAAGCCTACAGAGTGCCAATGGTCTGGCTTTTAAAGCCATGATACCTCAGGGAATTTCCAGGTGCATACAATATCACCTTCACGGTGCCTGAGGTGCACAATCCTCACGGAAGGTTGAGAAGGCAAATGAAACACTCAAGAGGCACTTAAGGAAGTTAACACAAGAAACTCATCTCCCATGGCCTACTCTTTTGCCCTTGGCTTTGTTGAGAATCTGAAATTCTCCTCACAAAATGGGGCTCAGTCCATATGAAGTGCTGTACGGATGATCTTTTCTCACAAATGACCTCCTACTTGATCAGGAAACTGCCAACTTGGTCAAAGATACAATTTCTTTGGCAAAATATCAACAAAACCTCAAAAACCTACCTGAAGGATGTCACAGAGAAAAGGGAACAGGGTTGTTTCAACCAGGAGATCTAGTGTTGGTCAAATCTCTCTCCTCTACCTCCCCATCTATGGACTCTTTGTGGAAAGGACCATATTCGGTAATCCTCTCTAACCCTACTGCAGTTAAGGTGGCAGGAGTGGAATCTTGGATTCACCACACCTGAGTTAAATTTTGGACATCTCCTGAGGAACCTGTAGGACCTTCAGCTCAGGAGTCCCAAGATCAGCCAGATCAACCTTGATACACCTGCAAACCATTGGAGGACTTGCATCTCCTATTTCAGAAGGAAACATCTCAGACTAAAAAAGCTCCTACCACTGATCCTGAAGAAAAAACCCTTCCTCCTTAAAAAAGATAAGTGAAAACCTACATAATCTTTATTTTTAGCACCTCTTCTTGCCCCTTTAATGGAATCCTTTCACTATTTTGTCACATCATTAAGCAACATACCAACCATACTCTTTGCGATAGGACTATATACTGTAGTTCCTGCTGTGACAAAAATCCTAATCACATCAACCTTCTTTGTATCTTCCTTCCTTCTGACAGCAATTTACTCCTACGTTTAACCCAGACTGGATAAGATGATCTCATTTTCCAGAGCACCCTCTTTACCTTCCTATTTACTCTTTGCCTATCTATCCCTGCTACTTCCTTGGATACCTCATACAATCACCCCTCCCCTTCCACTAGCTCCTAATTACCTCTACAAGACTCTCAATTTAACCCACTCTCTGTTAAAGCAGTGCAATCCTTCCCTGCAAATGACTGTTGGCTATGTATCTCTGCTTAAGTTGCCACTCCCATTCCTGCAAAAAAAAAAAAAACTGGGTCTTTACCAACTTAACTTACCACCCTCGTTATGAAGGAAAAGACCCCTTTCTGACTTCTAAATATGCAATCATTAGCCAAGTTCCCCATCCTTGATAGTACCAAGAATACGTTAATAGGATGTACAATCCAACTTTTACGTTCTTACATTTCCAACCTCACCTATTACACAAGCAATGAAAAGCCCATATACAGCCCTGTAACTACAAATACCATCTTACCTTTTCAACCCCTTTATGCATCTAACACAACCTGTTATCAGGCCTGCCCTGGGGCGCCTACTACCCCATCAATGTAATTACACCCTACAACTTCAAGCCCCAGCTGATCATAGTAACTTCTGAGTCATCCAAACAAATCCATTCAGATGGCTTGTCGGCTTCTCAAGGCCCCCCAAAATCATCACCTCCTCCCTGCTTAACAAACAGTCCAGATTTTGCAATGGCATACCTACTGCCTGCATGACCATGCAGCAGCACCCCCACCACTAGTGAATGCCTTCTCATCCCCTCTTTCAATCACTCTCTGGAATGGTTCCTAGTAGATACAAAGCGGTTTTTCTCCAATGGGAAAATAGAACATAGGGAGCCACTCAGTTGGCTCCCAACAGCCCTTTCCAGCTGCTCACTGGAGCTACCTTGGCAAGTACTCTAGGAGTATGGGAAAATGAAAACAACAAATTCACACACGTTTTTAACATACCTAACCAGTTCTGTCTACCCAGCCAGGTATATTCTTATGTGGAACATTGACCTATATCTGCCTTCCCACTAATGGGACAGGCACCTGCACCTTAGTCTTTCTAAGTCCCAATATTAACATTGCCCCAGGAAATCAGACCTTATCAGTACCTCTCAAAGCTCAAGTCCATCAGCACAGAGCCACACAACTAATACCCCTACTTATAGAGTTAGGAATGGCTACTGCTGCAGGAGCTGTAATAGCCAGTATATCTACTTCATTATCCTACTACCACACACTCTCAAAGGATTTCTCAGACAGTTTGCAAGAAATAACGAAAACTATCCTTACTCTACAATCCCAAATAGACTCTTTGGCAGCAGTGACTCTCCAAAACCGCTGAGGCCTAGACCTCCTCACTGCTGAGAAAGGAGAGGATTCTGCACCTTCTTAAGGGAAGAGTGTTGTTTTTACACTAACCAGTCAGGGATAGTACGAGATGCCACCTGGCATTTACAGGAAAAGGTTTCTGAAATCAGACAACGCCTTTCAAGCTCTTAACCAATCTCTGAAGTTGGGCAACATGGCTCCTCCCTTTCCTAGGTCCTGTGGCAGCCATCTTGCTGTTACTCGCCTTTGAGCCCTGTACTTTAACCTGCTTGTCAAATTCGTTTCCTCTAAAATAGAGGCCATCAAGCTACAGATGGTCTTACAAATGGAACCCCAAATAAGTTCAACTAACAACTTCTTCTGAGGACCCCTGGACCAACCTGCTGGCCCTTCCACTGGCCTAAAGAGTTCTCCTCTGGAGGACACTACAACTTCAGGGCCCCTTCTTCACCCCTACCCAGGAGGAAGTAACTAGAGTGGTAATTGGCCAAATTCCCAACAGCAGTTGGGGTGTCCTGTTTAGAGGGGGAATTGAGAGGTGAAGCCAGCTGGGCATCTGGGTCAGGTGGGGACTTGGAGAACTTTTCTGTCTAGCTAAAGGATTGTAAATGCACCAATAAGTGCTCTGCGTCTAGCTAAAGGTTTCTAAATGCACCAATCAGCACTCTGGGTCTAGCTAATTGGGTAGGGGACTTGGAGAACTTTTCTGTTTAGCTAAAGGTTTGTAAATGTACCAGTCAGCACTCTGTAAAAATGGACTAATCAGCACTCTGTAAAACAGATCAATCAGCTCTCTGTAAAATGGACTAATCAGTAGGATGTGGGTGGGGCCAAATAAGGGAATAAAAGCAGGACACCGGAGTCAGCAGTAATAACCCGCTCGGGTCCCCTTCCATGCTGTGGAAGCTGTGTTCTTTTGCTCTTCGCAATAAATCTTGCTGCTGCTCACTCTTTGGGTCTGCACTACCTTTATGAGCTGTAACACTCACTGCGAAGGTCTGCAGCTTCACTCCTGAAGCCAGAAAGACCATGAACCCACTGGGAGGAACGAACAACTGCAGATGTGCCACCTTTAAGAGGGGTAACACTCACTGTGAAGGTCTGCAGCTTCACTCCTGAGGCCAGCGAGACCACGAACCCACCACAAGGAAGAAACTCCGGACATGTCTGAACATCTGAAGGAACAAACTCCGGACACACCATCTTTAAGAGCTGTAACATTCACCATGAGGGTCCGCAGCTTCATTCTTGAAGTCCGCAAGACCAAGAATCCACTGGAAAAAAACAGTTCCAGACACAAAACTTCTCCAGACACAAAACCAGGGATGTCTCACCTTTCCTGTCCTGGAAGGCTCAGCCCCTCATGCCAGAGGGTGTCTTGCCTTGCTGCTCTGGAAAGTTGACCTGTTTCCTCCTTTTTCCCCTCTGAAGGTCCCTTGCATACTTCCCACTCACGTTTTCCTCTCTGACTGCTCCCCCAAGGGAGAAATAGGCCCCTCTTAGTGTTGGCGTCCTGGTATTAATCCCACGGCAGGATCCACCCTAAGCTATATGAGGTGGCTATGGAACCATGGAGAGGACCCACTCACTCCGTCCAGCAGTAGAACTTGTCACCATCCACACGAACAACACCACAAGTAAGGTTGTTTGTGATCATTCACCCACACACATATTTAGCCCTCCAGAGTTTGACCACCAAAGAAGTATTTTACCAGCTCCCATGGCTTCTCCTTCCTTGGTCTGTGCACAGAATCATTGTTGCAGTATGCGGTAATCCTTTAAGCAAGGTTGTTGGCCAGTTTTTTTTGTTTTTTGTTTTTTGTTTTCCAAATTCCTGAGAGCTTGAGTTATTTTTCGCACTGGGTGGGTCTTGATTTCTCACCCCTGGGGCTGCCACAAGGGGGCAGAACACGCCTTCTCTGGAGAGAGAACCAGAGACCATCCCCAGAGGGGAATGTAATCACAGTGGGAGCTCCCAAATTGTTATAAATAAACTTTTGGTGCTGCAAAATAAATAGTACTGAAATATAAAATTTTCTTTGTAATTCTTAACAAGGCGAGTTACTTTAGAAAGGTGCACCCTTACAGATGGAGCAGTGGTGAGCACACTGCAGTTCTTCTAATTAGGTCTTTCTTTCTTTTATTCTTCTTTACTTTTCTGTCTTGGAAAATATCTCAGCCAGGAGAGGTGGCTCATGCCTGTAATCCCAGCAATTTGGGAGGCTGAGGCAGCCAGATCATGAAGTAAGGAGTTTGAGACCAGCCTGACCAACATGGTGAAACCTTGTCTCTACTAAAAATACAAAAATTAGGCAAGCGTGGTGGCGCGTGTCTGTAATCCTAGATACTGAAGAGACTGAGGCAGGAAAATTGCTTCAACCCAGGAGGCAAAGGTTTCAGTGAGCCAAGATCACGCTACTGCACTCCAGCCTGGCAGCAAAGCAAGACTTCATCTCTCACACACACACACAAAATATATATTTTTTATAGATGTTGAAAAATGTTTATGCCATTATGAAATTTCAATTTTCCTTCTTTTGACTCCTTTTCAGATTTTCTCTTATTTTGTTTTTAGCAATTTAAGTATGATGTATTATGTTTTCATTTTATTTTGATTTATTCCTTGGGTTTATTAATTTTATTGGATCTCTGACTTAACAGTCTTATGAAATAAATAGTCATACTTATTTAATTGTTTTGTCATCCCTTTTTTCTTTCTTTTTCTTTTTCTTTTTTCTTTTTTGAAATGGAGTCTCGCTCTGATGCCCAAGCTGGAGTGCAGTGGTGCAATCTCAGCTCACTGTAAGCTCCACCTCCTGGGTTGATGCTATTCTTCTGTCCCAGCCTCCTGAGTAGGTGGGACTACAGGTGCCCACCACCAAACCCAGCTCATTTTTTTTTTTTTTTATTTTTAGTAGAGATGGGGTTTCACTGTGTTAGCTAGGATGGTCTCAATCTCCTGGCCTTGTAATCCACCCACCCTGGCCTCCCAATGTGCTGTGATTACAGGCATGAGCCACCATGCCTGGCCATACTTTTTTCTTTATCTAGGTTCCAATGATATCTCCTTTGTCTTCCAAAGAAAATTTTGATTTTAAAATGTATAATTACTTATTTATATATTATATATGTATATTCAAAATTTATATTTAAAATACAGTATTTCATTTCTAATAGTAAAACTAATTAAGTTAAATAATTTTTGTAGCCAACTCTTCATAATATATGTTCCACCGTATACACAAATGCAGTATTTCAAAATTGTTTGAAATACTATTTTGAGCCACAATTTATAATGCATACTCGATACAGTCAGATTCATTTGTGTCTTTATACTTTTGATGTTTAGAAGTTGTTGCTATGGTATAAATATGTCCCCCAAAATTCATACTTATTTTTTACTCTCATCTGTTGCCTTTTAACAAAAAAAGGTTTGGTTTTGTTTGGTTGATTTTCTTATTTTATTTTATTGCATTTTATTTTATTTTATTTTAAGTTCTGGGATACATGTGTAGAATGTGCAGGTTTATTACACAGGTATACATGTGCCACGGTAGTTTGCTGCACCTATCAACCCGTCATCTAGGTTTTAAGCCCCACATGCATTAGGTATTTGTCTTAATGCTCTCCCTCCCCTTGCCCCCGAAAATGTTTTAAATAGTATTTTATATCTATTCCTATATTTACCATTACTGTATTTATATGTTGAAACTTAATGGCCAATGTGATGTTATTAAGAGCTGGGGTCATTAGGAGGTGATTAAGTCATGAGGGTGGATCCCAAATAAATGTATTAGTGACCTTGTAAAAGAGGCGCAAGTGAACTGTTCACCGTTTTTTGATTTTTTGTTCTTCTGTTTTTCTGGTATGTGAGGACCTAGCATTCAAGGCACCATTTGGAAGCAGAGACAGACCTTTATCAGACAAGGAACCTGCCCATGTGTTGTTCTTGGATTACAAAGCCTTCAGAACTGTGAGAAATAAATTTCTATTTCTTATAAATTACCTGGTTTCACACATTTTGTTATAGTAATACAAACAACCTAGGTCAGTTTTTATTTTTGTTAATTAAATTTTGATTGTATATGAATAAACATAATTCCGAGGTAAAAACCTATAAAATAGCATACATTCAAAAAATATAATTTTAATTTTTGCCTCCTCTCCTAGTTCATTCTCTCTCTTATATGTAGCTATTTATAATGTCTGATTTAACTTTCTATTATGTCTTTGTGTTGTTCTCTGTGTGTCTGCATACTTTTATTTCCATTCCCTTTCACATACAAAATACTGCATATTATAAATCACAGAATCTGCTTTTATTCTCAATAATATATACTAGAAGACCTGTGTTACAGTTATTGATTGCTGTGAAACAAACCACCTCAAATTTTACTGACTTAAAACAGTACCTTTTAAAAATTATTCATCACAATTTAGTCAGGATTTGCTTGGGTAATGCGTCTTTTCTATGTAGCACTTATAGAGACCACACAGTGATATTTGTGTAGTATGTGGGACACTCTAAATGGGTCGAGATGATTTTCCTCTCACCTGTAAATTTAGCTGAGATGGTTAAAAACTGGGCCCACCAGGGATTTTCCACATGTGTCTGTTTGAGCATAGTATTTCCACATGATGAGTCACTCAAGGCTTTAAGGGCAAGTGTTCAAATGATCAAACGTGATGTTGCATGGCCTTGTATGACCTACTCTGAGAAATCACATAGTGACTCTTGCACAATTCTTCATTAATTGGAGCAGTTACAACTCCTAGATTCAAAGAGAGAAGATATATAAACATCTCTTAGTGTGAGCTATGTTAAAGTATTTGTGACCATGTTTTAAAACTGCCCCATTTCCCTAGAGTATTCGTTTGGGATAGGTAGATCAGTGGATTAATAAATTAGTTAATAATAATAGCAATAATAATAAATCTTATGACTGTGCATTTTATTATAGTTTATATTGTTATAGTATATAAATGGAACAACAATAAGTGCTATCAAGAAAATGCAAAGTGAGGTAATATATCTGGGCATATTGTTTAGGAAGAGGTGATTGAAACTTTGTTTAGTTGAGAAAGTCTTCTCTGAGGAGATGACTTTTGAATTGAGACCTAAGTGGTATGAAAGAGTCAGGGGAAACAGTTTCAGCTCAATAAGGGACTATGAGAAAGCAATCAGGGTGGCATAGTCTTTGAAGGGATAAATAGCAAAAAATAAAAATTAACAAATAAATAAATAAAAGAAAACAAGGAACACTGTGCTTGAAGCATATTGCATAGCTAGACAAGGTGTAAGTGAGGTCTCAGAGACAGGGTACAGGTCATTTTGAGTTGTTCAACCATGGGAAAGCAGCTAGAATATATGTCAAATGGGTAAAAAGCCATTGGTTGATTATCAGACAAGGAACCTGACTATATGTTGTCCTTGGATTACAAAGCCTTCAGAACTGTGAGAAATAAATTTCTATTTCTTATAAATTACCTACTTTCACACATTTTGTTATAGTAATACAAACAACCTAGGTCAGTTTTTATTTTTGTTAATTAAATTTTCATTGTATATGAATAAACATAATTCCAGGGTAAAAACATAAAATAGCATGATGAGGTTTATTATTATAAAATATTACTGGAGCTGTATTAGTCAGTTTTCACACTGCTATAAAGGCATACCTGAGACTGGGTAATTTAGAAGTCTCAGGAGTCTTTAGGAGAAAAGAGGTTTAATTGACTTATGGTTCCATAGGCTGTATGGGAGACATGGCTGGGAGGTCTCAGGAAACTCACAATCATAGCAGAAGGCAAAGCTGAAGCAGGCACAATCTTCACATGGTGGGAGGAGAGAGAGAGAGAGAAGGGAGAGGTGCTACACACTTTTTTTTTTTTTTAAGACAGAGTCTCGCTCTGTCGCCCAGGCTGGAGTGCAGTGGCACAATCTGGGCTCACTGCAAACTCTGCCACTACACACTTTTAAACAACCGGACCTCATGAGAACTCACTCACTATCACAGAACAAGGGGGAAATCCACCACCATAATCTAAGGATCTCCTATCAGGTCCCTCCCTCAACAATGGGAATTACAATTTGACATGAGATTTAGGTGGGGACACTGAATGAAACCATATCATTAGCTACTACAGAATCAATTTTAGCATAAAATTGGTAGCAAGGAGGCCAGTTTAATTTTTTTTAAATCGTCTAGGTGGTAGATAATGATGTTTTGAGCTAATATTTTTACAAAACAGAGGAGTTTGGGATTCAGTTTGAAGAAGGATTAGCAAGAGCTTGCTGATATATTGGCTGTTAGTAACAGAAATGGAAGAATTTGGGCAGATGCCTAGATATTTTCCCTGAACAATTCAGGAGTTGATAGTGTTCTATATCAAGATGTAGGATGCAGATTGGAAAAAACAGTATGGGAGAAATCAAGAGTTCTATTCTAGCTATCTTAAATATGAAATTCTGATAAGAGTAAACATAGGCAAATATTAAGTAGGCTACTGAATATAAGTCTGAAGCTAGGTTATGGTTCAGGATGGAAGACATAAAGTCAGGAGTCATTAAGATATGAATTTTATTTGAAGCCGGTGTCTTAGTCCGCTCAGGCTGCAAAATCTGAGTGGCTTAAATAGTAGCCATTTATTTCTCACAGTTCCAAAGGCTGGCATGTCTGAAATCAGGTGCCAGCATTGTCAAGTTCTGGTGAAGGTCTTTTCCTAGTGTGTAGATGGCTGCCTTCCTGCTGTATCTTTACATAGTAGAGACAGGATGCTCTGGTATCTCTTGCTCTTTTTATAAGGGTAACAATCTCATTAGGAGGGCTCTACACTCATGACCTCATCTGAATCTAATGACCTCCAAAGGCTCTACCTACTAATACCATCAAATTGGGGGTTAAGACTTCAACATATGAATTTTAGAGGTACATAAGCCTCCAGAACATTCAGGATGTAAATGAATGAATCAACCAGGGCAAGAAAAAAAAAAAAAAACCCAGAAGACTGAGAACCTAACAATATTCTCTATTTTATAATTCTTATATTTCAACCAACATTTTTATTAGGATGCCAGATACCTGCCATAAATTTGTCATGTCTTTAATCTATCACCGTCAAGTCTTGTGCATATATAGGGGCAGATAAATAAGTTAACATTATGAATTGCTTTAGAGAAGATAGAAAGACACAACTGCTATTTTAGATATAGAACCGACTTAAATATGGAGCACTTAAGTGGTATTCACCGCTCACCCCTACTAGTCAGTGCAGACTGTTATCTCACAGCTTTACTTGTGATGGATTACATCCAAAATTATTACAAAGAAAGTTTAATAAATAATTGAAGAGTTACTCCTGTTGAATAAAACTTTATTTTTGGAGTATTGTTGTGATTTTCTGACTTTGTGATCTTGAAACTTTTGTATTTCCCACTTTACTTTTTGTTGAGATTTTCTTAATCCCTTTTGTCCTCACTGTCATTCTTCCACTTGCAATATCAGGACATGTGACATTTGTCCAACATACTGGTTCTGTTAAGGAGCGACTGTTGTATTCTATGGTGCGCAATGGTCATTCTCACAAAGTAATTATATGTTAAAGAATGATATAGTCATTAATGTATGGTAGACACTGCATTAAAGACTGGTCATGGTTTCATTCATTTGTTCTTCAAATTGGCCCTAATGTGGTAATTTTATTATCTATCTTTATAAATAAGGAAACTGTAAAAGCTAAGAGACTGTATGAATATCCTTATAGCTGCCCTAAGTATCAAAAACTAAGTAGCTTTAAAATACAACTAAATATTCTCTTACAGCAGTCTGCAGTCAAGGTGTTAGCACAGCTTTTCTCCCTCTGGAGCTCCTGGGGATGGAAACTTCTTGTCTCTTTCTGCTTCTGGTGGCTTCGGCATTCTTTGGCCTCCTTAGATTGTGGCTTCCTCACTTCAGCCTCTGCTTTTGTCTTCACACCACCTGCTCCTCAGTGTGCCTTTTCCTCTTCTGTCTTATCCAAGACTCTTGTCATCGGATTTAGGGCCAACCAAGCAATCCAGTATGATCTTACCTCAAGGCCCTTAACTTAATCGGCAAAGATTCTTTTTAAAGAAAATGTGGCACATATACACCATAGAACACTATGCAACTGTAAAAAGGATGAGATCATGTCCTTTACAGGGACACAGATGAAGCTGGAAGCCATCATCCTCAGCAAACTAACGCAGGAAGAGAAAACCAAACACTGCATGTTCTCACTCATAAGTGGGAGTTGAACAATGAAAACACATGGACACAGGGAGTGAAACAGTACACACTGGGGCCTGTCAGGGGTTGGCGGGGCCAGAGGACGGAGAGCATCAACACAAATAGCTAATGCATGCAAGGCTTAAAACCTGGATGATGGGTTGATAGATGCAGCAAACCACCATGGCACATGTATACCTTTGTAACAAACCTGCACGTTCTGCACATGTGTCCCAGAATTTAAGTGAAAAAAAAAAAAATAACATTCACATTCCCACATATTTGGATATGGGTGTATCATTTTGGGGGCCACCATGCAAGGTGTTACAAGGACTAATCCTAGGTCCCATAGTTAGGAAGAGTCACTGCCTTTCTATGGTAAAGCTTTAGCAAACTAGAAAGAAAAGGAAATATTCTTAATTGGCTAAAAAATGTTTACAGAATATCTCCTTTATCTTTTGTTTTAAGCATCATTCCCTTTAAAATCAGGTACAATATTAGGATGAGTATTTTCATCACTCCTAGTCAACCTTGGATTGAAGATTATAAAGATGAGAAAGGAAAAATACATTTTACATTATTAGCAAATAACGTGTAGAAAATCTAACAGAATCTATAGTCAAACATTTTAAATGTAAAAAAAAAAATGTGCAAATTTAACTGTGAGCATAAAGGGAAGTTGCAAGAGAATCTGTAAGCCTGAAAACATTTGTGCTTATTTTTACTATTCATAATTGTTCTACAAAATAACACATATGTCTATCAAAATATATTAAAAATGCTTATTCATGCCAACTGGGCAGGAGAGAAATAGATTAGAGGAATAAGGGAGTTTTATTGATAGCTGTAAGTATTTTATAAAAATACAAAAACAATGAACCAAGTATTGTAAAATGTTAACATTTCAGAACAATTTAAGATCGCTCCAGGTCTGGGAAGGATGAGAACACGACTTTCAGATAGGGCTTAAGTGATCCCATTGATGAGAATAGGAGTGATGATGGGAATGACGAATCTGGCAGAAAATTAAAGATGTTGATTGTGGGACACCTTTGGCAATTCTCAAAACTCTTGTACTTTTAGCACGTATAATTGTGGTCTTCGATATTTTTTGGAACACTTGCTTCAATTATATTGTTCTGACCAACAAAATAGACATCACTTTCAATGACTCCCAAATATAGAATTTCACAATAGAAAATTAGTGTGGTGTTGTGATGATAGATTTTTAAAGTAGGAATAATTTTCACTTGATTACTTTAAAAGGATTTTAATTATAAAGAAGTATCCTAAAATGTAAAACTAATTATCATTTTGAACGTTTCTACATTTAAGAAAACATTATCATGAAGCTCAGTGACATGTGTCTCGGACATTGCAGTCGTCCTCAACAAATACATTTGCTGTATTACTTGAAGAGTAATATATATACTGGCTAAGAGAGTGCTTTGAAATAAACTCTTAGGTTCCTACACTGGCTCTGATATTTGCTAGTTCTGTAGAATTAGAAATTATTTCAAAAAGTAATTTTTGTACATTAAAATAGATAATGCACATATACCACTTAGCAAATTACTAAATAAAGATAACTACTATTACCATTATCTGTAGTTCCTTAATTTCAGAAACATTTTATAATCCTGAAATTCGAACATTAGCACTATTATATTGTTAATGTTATATATTACTATGCATAAGTAAAATTTACATATGAACATAGAATTTGTAAAGAGTTCTCTAATTCTTTTCTAATGTTACTGTCTTTCACAAGTGAAAGAAAAAATACAATCATCCAAAAACACATTCTTAACTCTGTCAATTTACAGGAAGGTTTCTATATATGGGTAGCTGAGCAGACAGTGGAGAGAGAGGAAAAGAGAGGAAAATAAAAAGAAAAATAAATAGAAAGAGTGAAAACAGGACAAAAGAAGCTACCTGTATATCAATCTGTGTTTTGAATAGCCACAACCCCACTTCTCAAGGCATCGACTAGGTCAGCATTTCTAGTGGGAATTAGAGGGAAATCTAGTTAATTATCATTTTGCAGTTTTCTCTTGGGAGGTAAATGGCTCACATGACTTCATTTGGACAGGATATCCACAAGATTTTGTTAGTTTCTCTTCCATTCTTGTTGGATGACTTTTACAGGGGCAGATTTTTGATCAAGCACACAGTAAGCTGTATGTTTATTTCCTGAGCATCCTTGAACTAACTGAAAAAAAGAAAATATATGATACCCAAAAAATGTACAGGCAAGCACCTATTTAAAAAAAATAATAATAATAAGCATTTGTTGGATTGAGTTGGAAAAATTCCAGAAATTGCACTATTTTATAAAAATAACATGAATGTATGTCTTTGAATCAGAAATCATATGTAGTCAGACACCACATACAATTCTTATGTCAGGGAATCAGGGAGAAGATTTAATATTTATTTTGATATGTAGAATTCTAAAATTATTGAAATTTTAAGAATATTCTGATTATAAATGTCAATACAAATATATAATTTTCAATTTTCTAAATGTAAACATAAAACTTCTGGTGAGAAAAAGTTATCTTGGCAGCTTCAGAACAATTATCATCTCATAACCTTCATTTATGACAACATAAATACATGTTCGATTTCTTTTTCAGTCAATAATCTCTTAAGGAAAATTCCCAAATTCCCTTCCATTTCTTGCTTGTGTCAAATCACATCCATCAAGTAAAAAAGTTCTATAAAAAAATTTTGTGATGAGTTGTAAGGGTAAAAATATAGCCAGACTTTGTCTCCTGCTCTCATGTTACTCTGATGCCACTGGGCTACCAGCTGGTAAGTCATAGAACTGAAGATGGAGATAGGAAAGTTATCCAGTCTACAAACCTGTTCAGACTTTATTGAGAAATTCAGGAATAGCCAGTTAAGAAAGATATAGTCAGTTATCAGTGGGAATAAAAAGCATAGAAAATATTTATAAAGCATGGTAGAAGCATAGAAATAAAAGAGGTAACTTGCTGTTAGTGCTATAGGAAAAAAAATAATTTCCTACTGCATTCTTTTAAATGGCAAATTTAACAATTACACTATGTTTTGTTCTAGTGATTGATTTGTTTCTAGCTCTTAATATTTGATAAGCTTTCCTTAGCTGGTCATATGTATTGTGTGTGTGTGTGTGTATATACATACATAACTTGAAATCTATAATTACCTCTATGGAGATTCAGAAAAGGAGGTACTCCCCATGACCAACACTACCTTAGTTATTAACAGCCCAGATTGTAAACATTTTCTTTACTTTTTTATTCATCTGTGTGTAGTTAATATGTATTTTAAATTTCTTCATGATGAATATCTATATAACAAAATGGCAAATTCCAAACTTTAACATCAGGACCTAACCTCGAATATATTACATAGATTTTAATTTTATTTACTGTGGCAGTCAATATAGTCTTATTACTCTATTTCATTTTTGATCTTTAATGAAGTACCTGTGAGTTATGATGTGGAAAAATGTCAGGATGGGAAAATGATGATCTCCATTTTTTTTCCAGCCATGACATTTCAGTATTATGAGCTGTATCTCACAAGGTCAGGACTGTGTGACCTACTTTCCTGTACTCATTATCTACTAATCCGAAGACAGAGGCCAAGAGAAAGCGCAGAGTATATTTTGTGAGGATTTCCTGACATGACTTTGTCCGATGTGTTACCTGGAAGGACAACATGAGGGAATATTATTCCTGGCTTCTTAAGGTGAAAAAATTTAAGTTGTATCATAAAAAAATTAACTCATGCCCCACTGTAAAGAATCAACAATCAGTTTATGTTCCCACCACCTTTTACCACCTTTGAGCATGACAGAGAGGAAGATAAGTCACTTTTCATGAAATAATCCTTTTTGGACGCTTGAACAACATTTGTGAGAGTAGTAGTTGAAGAAGTGCAATTTTGAAGTGTGAAAAAAAAGCTGCCATTTTTTTTTTTCTTTTTGTAATCAGCATATAGTTTTAATGTGAAACAACAATAAAGTAATGCTCAAAGCTGTTAACAACTTAACTATATCCAGAGTCACCTGCTAGGACACACATCTGAATCTTCACAGAAGGAAATATAATCCCAACCTGGGGATGTATTTCCCCATAATCTTAGAATGAATTGAGAAAATTATTCTTTCCTGATATTTATTATCTAAAATATGGTCACTATTCTTATCTCTAAAGAAAATCCATATTTAATTCCAAAAACGAAAACCTAGGACCTAATTCAAACACAAGTAGAGCAATACCGAACCAAACTAGGAGTCCAGGTACAAATCATCATGTAGTATGTAGTTGCCCATCCTAATCACCTAAATGGCTTAATTGCAGCATACCTGGCCACTCAGAAACATGAAAATAATCACTAATATAAAAAATTAGCTACAGAGTTTAGGGGTCATTTTTTTGTCAGCATTATTTTAGCTGTAGCTGGATAATACAATTATTAAGAATACGGACCTTGAATTTAAATTATGTTTACCATGAGAAATCATTTAACTTTTCTGTGATCAATTTTATAACTTGAAATATAGAGGCCGGGCACGGTGGCTCAAGCCTGTAATCCCAGCACTTTGGGAGGCCGAGGCGGGTGGATCACGAGGTCAGGAGATCGAGACCATCCTGGCTAACACGGTGAAACCCTGTCTCTACTAAAAATACAAGAAAATTAGCCGGGCGTGGTGGCGGGCGCCTGTAGTTCCAGCTACTCGGGAGGCTGAGGAAGGAGAATGGCGTGGGGGGCGGAGCTTGCAGTGAGCCCAGATCACGGCCACTGCACTCCAGCCTGGGGGGCACAGAGCAAGACTCCGTCTCAAAAAAAAAAAAAAAAAAAAAAAAAAAAATAGATATTTGCTTAGATTTTCTCAGAAAAAATAGGAAGGTCATTAATTAAGAATGTAGATAAGGGAAAAGGTGTCGAAGCGAGGAGAATGTAAACGTGAACGTACTTAGAAATATAAAAATATTCAGGGATAATGTTGTATGTCTTAAAGGTGGGTTATAGAAGTTAGATTACCAAAAAAATAAACTAGAAAGATGCAAGTTGGTGGTTGAGAGTGCGTAGAACGGGGTGAATCTGAGGTGATGGAGGGTTTAAAGTTACTGGTAGTGACAAATTCTAAGAAAGGACCACACTGATAAACGTCCAGGGTGAGGGATAGTATTATAAAAAGATTATTGGAGAAGAAAATTCAGTGAATTGAGAGAGATCAGAACATTGCAAATATCAATAATATGTTTATTGAAATAATAAAAAAAAAATAAGTATTGGAGAGAGTGGAGTTAACCAGGAGCTGACAATCTCTGAGAAATGACAAGGAGTAGACTGGAAATCTCTAAGAAATGACAGGTCTTGGCCGGGCGCGGTGGCTCAAGCCTGTAATCCCAGCACTTTGGGAGGCCGAGACGGGCGGATTACGAGGTCAGGAGATCGAGACCATCCTGGCTAACACAGTGAAACCCCGTCTCTACTAAAAACTACAAAAAACTAGCCGGGCGAGGTGGCGGGCGTCTGTAGTCCCAGCTACTCGGGAGGCTGAGGCGAGAGAATGGCGTAAACCCGGGAGGCGGAGCTTGCAGTGAGCTGAGATCCGGCCACTGCACTCCAGCCTGGGCGACAGAGCGAGACTCCGTCTCAAAAAAAAAAAAAAAAAAAAAAAGAAATGACAGGTCTTACAGATTACGGTGGCAGTAGGAGATCCTGATACTTAGATACTAATACTTATATGCTGATAAAGAAGATCTATTTGTTTTGAGGGGGAGGCACTGAAAATGCTCTTGAATGAGAAAAGAGAGACAAAGAGAATACCTAGCTCACCTGCAGGTGCAGTTTTATGAAAATAATCACCATTTGTCATCCCATTTTGACGCTAACTACCAGAGTGAGCAAACATTTCACAGGGCACAGTCTCCCACACTGCTCCCCTTCCCTGCCTACACGAGCCACAAGTTTGGGACTTCCCAAGTTACCCACAGTTCTAACAAATGGCTACAAATATGGGAGTTCAATGGTTCAGTAAAACAACTCACAGAACTCAAGAAATGCTATTTAAATGGCATTTGTATTGCAAGGATACAAATCAAGAGCTATTCGGCCGGGCGCGGTGGCTCAAGCCTGTAATCCCAGCACTTTGGGAGGCCGAGACGGGCGGATCACGAGGTCAGGAGATCGAGACCATCCTGGCTAACACGGTGAAACCCCGTCTCTACTAAAAAAAAATACAAAAAAATTAGCCGGGCGAGGTGGTGGGCGCCTGTAGTCCCAGCTACTCGGGAGGCTGAGGCAGGAGAATGGCGGGAACCCGGGAGGCGGAGCTTGCAGTGAGCTGAGATCCGGCCACAGCACTCCAGCCTGAGCGGCAGAGCGAGACTCCGTCTCAAAAAAAAAAAAAAAAAAAAAAAAAAAAAAAAAAAAAAAGAGCTATTCAAGAATCATTGAGCAAGTTCTCAATTGAGCAAGTTCTCAAAAGGTCGCAATACAGCTTTTCTGTGTCTTCTCTAATTGAATTAGAAAAATCAGATGCATCACTATCCTGGTACATCAGGATGTTCACCAACCAGAAGCTCTGATATCCAGAGTTTTCTAGAAACTTCATTAGATGGACATGATTGAATCACTGGCCATGTAATAGAACTCAATCTTATGTGTTTTTCTCCTCTTCAGAGGTTGGGGTAATATCATCTGTCTCAAAGCCTCAATCCTCTCATCATATGCTTGGTCTTTCTGGGATGGCCAGTTCCAATTATAAAACTATCTAGGGACCCACCATGAGTCGTCACCGTAGGATAAACTCAGGCATGGTCCCAGGGACTTACGATTAACAAATAAAGCAAGGGGTTATTTTTCTTGGGAAAAATCCAAGGATTTAGAAGCTCAGACCCAAGAACTAAGGACAAAGACTAGACACTTTTTTTTTTTTTTTTTTTTTTAATTATACAACACTATTTAAGAGAGCTACAGGGAAATCTGTCCTTAAGAGAGAACCTGGTTTCCTGGTTTCCTTTGGAGCAAGAATGTGAATAGGTTTAGGATAGGCAAGAGTTGGCTCATGAATCACCCTCAGAAGGTACAGTAAAAAGATTTCAGGAGTTAGGAAAGAACGGTAGATATCAGAAAGTGGACTGTTCAGAAAGTAGACTTTGAAAAGTTTTATCAGGATTTGAATACAGAAGATGCAGACAAGAAACTGAGACAACTAAACCTTACACCAATTCAAACTGCTATAAAAATAATGAGATTAATGCTGATGGTTTACCGTGAAGAGTGATATAAGGACTGTGAATACTGACAAGAAGCATTGAAAGTTGGTAACTTCTTTTTTAACTTGTGCCAAAGGAGTTTTTGAGGTAGGAAGGGGCTTGGAGATTACAAAGCGCTACTGGTAAACCAGTCAGTGTAAAATATTGTGTGGTCTCAGAAAAACAGAATGTCTTCTCTCACCTAAATAATCATGATTCTGACTTCTCACTTATAAAGACTAAATCTTACAAATATATAAGTCCTAAATTATGTACTCTTTTGTATCTACCCTATTTTATTCAATAGAAAATCTTTAATAACTTATAATTGCTTCATAGTTTATGGTTTACAGAATATTTGATTTCATATTATTTAAGTATCACGTAAAATTAGGATGCTGTGCCCACCTCTGATGAGAGAGTAGTGTCTGACCCCATAACACATATCTGCTCAATAATAAAGCCATGATTTAAATGAATATTTCCCATTTTAAAATTTTTTCTGCCTTTCCATCAGTTTTCAGTGTTTCTCTATTTAGGGAGAAGAGCTTATTTTATATAAGCTCATATATTCATAGCACTACTAAAATGTCATTAGGTATACTAAACCAACTCAGCTATGTTTGAATATTGAAGTGAAATGTTGTTTAGATGAACAGTTTCTTCAAGACTTCCTGATTTTCTACTTTCCCTTTGATTCACATATATCCTTGATAGGTTTATGCATCATTATGCCACAGGAAACTATAGAGAGAGCTATGACATCCTAATGTATGTATCTATTCTGAAGTTAACAAAACTTGTCAGTAACAATAATTCTTCTTGCTTTCCTTTTAGGATTTAGGTCTTAAAAATCTAAAGGAAGTTGCCTTTACGAATTTATTTTATGAACACTTATGGTGCCCCTCCCTAACAGGTTAGCTGCTAGGAATAAATTGAAATTATTCAATAAAACGTAAGTGAAGTGCCCAGTGTTGCCAATTCATTAGAAAGGTGGATTGTTATTACTCCACTAGCATATTACACATAATGTAGGAATTTTAAGCAAATTATAAACCAACTTTTATATTGGTGCATATTTTAGTTTAGAGTCTCTCTTAATTTTGAGCACCAGATTTATTTAATATGTGTTTTTGATGTTTTCTGTGGCCAATATTTATTTACTAAATTACATGGATAACCAACATAAACTGCAACCAGGAGAATGAGTCATTAATATTACAATGGATCCATAGAGAACTATATTTTAGATCTATGAGGATCTGGAATGTGCCAGTCCTGCCAAAGTGGTCCTTTCCATGATCAGGGAGTAGCTTCCCTGCTTCTTGTTCTAATGTGTTCATCTTTGTTTGCTGATGTTTTCCATCTCAAAGGAGAGAAGAAAGGAAGAAACCACAGCAATAATTACCAATTAAGCAAGTCATTATCATTATAATAGATGTGAAATTAAAATGGTAAGAGCTTGGCATTATTCAAATTTTCAATCCATTCTGTTAATCGTTATATCATATTTAAACTCCTCACAGGCTTCTTTTGATCTGCAGATGTGTTGTAATACCTAAAGTAACTTAGGACATCGTGACTTAATCCACTGATCAAGTCTTTTAGGCCAAGTCTCCAGGTGTATCAGAGCCCTGATCCTTACGACCCTTCAAAATGTCTTTCTGAGGAGTTAATAGAGAACAGATGTTACCTACGGCAGCAGCTGTTACAATTAGACAAATGGGGAAAATTGGCAAAGGATCATTGCAGAAACTCTTTAAATAGACCATCCATTTCCTTAAAAGTCAATAAAACATTTTGAAAAGGTCAGAAAAGGTACACAATCATGTGTCTGCACACAGACATTCATTACAAATGCTTTCAAAAAAAGACAACTTTTATTGAAATGAAAATTCTTAGATGTTCATTTGAAATAGGTCAATGATTACAGTTATGGAAAGTATACGGTTTTATATTGGAAAAATCAAGTTCAGTTCGGTTATATTGAGTTTTCAAGTTTATATCCCTTACTTTTTTTTTTTTTTTTGAGTCAACAATATCTTCTTAATGGCTTAATGTGTGCCCAATGTTTTAATGCAAAACTTAGTGAAAAAGAACATTGGTCTCTTTCTTTCTTTCCTTTTTTTAAAAATTTTGAGACAGAGTTTTGCCCTTGTTGCCTATGCTGGAGTGCAGAGCTGTGATCTCGGCTCACTGCAACCTCTGCCTCCTGGGTTCAAGCGATTCTCCTGCCTCAGCCTCCCGAGTAGCTGGATTACAGGCGCCCGGCCCCTACATCGGGGTAATTTTTGTATTTTTAGTAGAGATGGGATTTCACCACTTTGGTCAGGCTAGTCTCAAACTCCTGATCTCAGGTGATCCTCCCACCTCGACCTCCCCAAATGCTGGGATTACAGGCATGAGCCACTGCTCCTGGCCTACATTGGTCTCTTTCTTAGTTTAGAAGCTCACCTTCTGTCAACGGAAAGAGACGTGAGTATGTTATGCTGTGACTGCTAGCAGAATTGATGGAGAAATTAATCTTTCTGACAGGGAAGGGAAACCTTATAAAAAAGGCATATTTGGCTTGGGTCTGGGAGATTGAAAAGAAATTGACAAGCAGAGGAAGAAAAGACAAGCAATCTTACCACTGGGAGCTCTGAACACTACACAGAGTTGTGAAAGCACACTGTAGGTTAGAAAACAAACAGGATGTCAGAATTGGACGGAAGAACACCGGTCTTCAAATTACAATGTGCATCAGAATCATCTAGAATTCCTGTTAAGAATGCAGGTATCTGGGCCTCATCCTGGATATTCTGATCCTGTAAGACTTGGGTGGTGTCTGGGAATTTGCATCTTACTAAGCAAACCTTATTACTCTGATGATGTCAGGGACTACATCTTAAAACATATTTTTTAAATAAATGATTATTCAAATGTGTTCTCCAGACCAGTATCACCATAATCATTACCTGGAAACTTTTTAGAAATGAAAATTCTCAGCACAATCTCAGACTTGCAGAAACTCGAGGTGAGGCTGGGTTGTTTGTGTTTTAACAAGCCACTTAGCAGATTATAATGCATGATGAACTTGGAGAATCATTGCATTAAATTGTACAAATATTTTAGATCTTCATTGGCTAGGAAATCTCATCTTTTGACCAGTTTCCAGAAGTGAGCTAAACTTGATATTGCATACTTAATAGTAACTTTATGTGTGAAAACCTTTTGATGATAGGAGTAATATCCTATACTCCTATAGCAGGAATAAAACTCAGAGAGATCCATTGAGTTTAACCCATTAATTATTGCCTGTATCTCTTTGATGATCTGATTTTAGATTAAATACCTGACTTTATGGTATATAAATATGGACCAGGATCCAGTTTGAAGTAATATAAAAGATTGTCCCAAAATATATACTAAATTATAATTATCTGTCTGGAGACTTTATGTGTTTTACAAATATTTTAGCAAATTCAATTAGACTGATTTCTGGAGTTTGTTGCAATGTTTTTCGTTTTTAAAAACCTTTTAGGTTCACAGGTACTTGTGAAGGTTTGTTACACAGGTAAACTTGTGTCAAGGGAGCTTGTTGTATAGTTTATTGCATCACCCAGGTATTAAGCCCAGTACCCAATAATTATCTTTTCTGCTCCTCTCCCTCCTCCCACCTTCCACCCTCAAGTAGACCCTAGTGTCTGTTGTTTCCTTCTTTGTGTTCATGAGTTCTCATTATTCAGCTCCACTTATAAGTGGGAGCATGCAGTATTTGGTTTTCTCTGTTGTGTTAGTTTGCTAAGGATAATAGTCTCCAGCTGCATCCATGTTCTCACAAAAGATATAATCTCATTGTTTTTTATGACTGCAAAGTATTCCATAGCGTATATGTATATACCACATTTTCTTCAATCTGTCATCGATGGGCATTCAGGTTGATACCATGTCTTTGCTACTGTGAATAATGCTGTAATGAACATTAGCACGCATGTGTCTTTATGGTAGAAAAATTTTATATTCCTCTGGATATAGAACTAGTAATGTCATTGCTGGGTTGAATGCTAGTTCTACTTTTAACTCTTTAAGGAATTGCCACATTGCTTTTCACAAAGACTGCACTTATTTGCATTCCTACCAACAGCTTATAAGAGTTCCCTTTTCTCTGCAACCTCACGAACATCTATTATGTTTTGACTTTTTAATAATAGCCATTCTGACTGTGGTTTTGATTTGCATTTCTCTAATGGTCAGTGATGCTGAGTTTTTTCACGTGGTTATTGGCCACGTGTATATTTTCTTTAAAAGTATCTGTTCATGTTCTTTACCCACTTTTTATGGGTTTTTTTTTTCTTGTAAATTTGTTTAAGTTTCTCATAGATGCTGAATATTAGACCTTTGTCGGATGCATTGTTCAATGATGGAAAAGCAGCTACTATGCATTCAGAGATAGATGGAGGTTAAAAAAAATAAAGCAAGTTTCCTATACTCTGTAGCTTATAATATTCTGGTAGAAATAGCTGCATGCCAAAGAAGCATTTTTTTAAAAAGCCAAAGAAGAGTATAATTATTTATATTATAATCCCTGTATGTTAAATTTCAAACTACATTTTTGATAACCTCTGGGGTCAGTACATGCATAATCTTCTGTTCGTATTTTACAATATAAGTCCATGGTATTGACTGAAATTAATCAAAAGGAAAAAGTAATTTGTTTTGTTTTTGCATAAAACTGATATTTTTAATGTTATTTCTACCCAAAATAAACATAGAATCCTGTTAGAATATGTCTTGGAAATTATTATTACTGAAACTTCAGGTATGACCTTTTAGAGACAGGGCAATTTTCTTGGAGACACAAGGGACATTGGATCTAGGCAGATCTGGATTCCCTGACTTGTGGCAGTTTTTTTCACCTCTCTGGAACTCTGTTGCCTCTTCTGCGTACCTGTGAACTGTTGGTAATAAATCCTACAATATGTCGTTATGAAATAATTAAGCAAGACGGAGATTTTGAAGAGCCTGATATTTGGTTGGTGCTCAATAAATTTTAGTTTTATTTGACATATATTCTCTTCTATGGCTTATAATTTCCACATATTGGGCATCAACTGTTTGCTGCTCCATTTCACATAATATCTCTTTGAAGTTTAAGGACTCAGCTTTAAAAAATAAAATTGTTACAGTAGACTGTTTCCTTATTGTCATGCAGAACATGAATACTTGGTATAGATCTACTGTGTACCATGCATTCATGTTAGTTTCAACAGACAGTTGGAGTGAATGGTAAAATGTAGGATTCCAGACTACAGAATTAAAGCAAGAGAGATGGTTTGGATTGGCTGACATTTAAGGCAAGAATGGCTGGGATGAGTAATAGAAG
The DNA here is from genome assembly GCF_009764315.1 of Trachypithecus francoisi. NCBI lineage: Eukaryota > Metazoa > Chordata > Mammalia > Primates > Cercopithecidae > Trachypithecus > Trachypithecus francoisi. The sequence goes on along the minus strand of NW_022681454.1, from coordinate 74,437,166 downwards.
GAATACAAAGAAAGTGAAAAGATACAAGCCAAATGCTACTTAGGTTTCAGTGCTAGCATTGGCTGGCTCTCTGAAGGTTTCTTAATATATACAAAATTCCTTCTTTGTTATTAATATTTTTGTTCTATTTTGACTTTTTCATCATTACTTATAAAAAGTAATTTTTTGTGTACTTTTTAAGCATGAAGGCAATAGGGAAAAAAATTAAGAATCTGCTTCATATTTCATAGAAATTCTAGAAAACAACCTACCAGACAGAAGTGCTTTCAGTTAGTGTCTATTTATCAAAGCTGAGAACTAATATGAAGAAGTGTCTCTTTATTGGCTTTGAGGACAACAGTAGTTTTTGCATATTTATTAAATACAGAAATAGTTTATTGCTTTGGGCTAACCACTGCTTTAGGCGCCAGTGTTGCAGAGATGAATAAAAGAAAGTCAATATTACCGAGTAGCTCAGGATCTCAGAAAAAAAAAAAGACATCTGGTTCCCACTACCTAAGAGCCTGTTCATAGCAGAATAGTTTCCACTTGAACAGCAAAATTCATCACTTAACAGAGCGTGACTAAAGATACAATGGAAAGGTAGGTTGGGAAGAGGTTTAATTTTGTCCTTTCTAGGATCTATTATCTAACATCATAACTGGATTCTATAAAATAATTTAATTTATTGGAAAGTAAGAACACTAAGATAGGAGCAGAACAATATGTGTTCCTTCTTCCTTCTGAATGCTTTATGGATTTATAAAGGCATGTTAGCAGTAAAATATCTAAAAGAGTTATATTATAATGTTTTATGCATCATGTTACAAATAGATGACATAAAATATCACATTGCTTTATAAGATGCCATGATTAGTGGGATTATTTTAGTGTTTGTGATAAGAAAATATTAATACAAAACACTATTTTCATGTTTATGTATATTTTTTCTTTTAAGAATTTTTCTAAAATATGTTTCTAGTAAATGAGAAGAGAGCACGTCATGTGAAGTGAAGCATGTATTTGAGGCTGGACTTCTTTTCACAATTAGAATTGTGGCTGCTGATCTTGAAAGGAAATAAATGTTTCTTAGGAATTTAAAAATCTGATCCATATTCCAGCAATTATTCTGATAATTAATATAATTTGCATCCCCCCAAGATACGTCTACAGCCAAAGCACATATTTTAAAAGATGAGATGACCATAAAAAGTGACTTTCAGATTTGTATAGTTTTATTTATTGACTTTGTTAGCAATACATGTTGAATATAAATTTTTCATATCACAATATTTATAGGACATTATTTGATCCTTTTGCCCTAAGCTTAATGATATGAATATTTTTCTATCTTTTATCCTGAAGGTTTTTTTTTTTTTTTTTAAGGAGATGATTCTGTATAATTTAAAGAATGGAGTAATTCTAAAATGAAAAAAATTTATGCTTTTTAAGAATGTTGAAGAATGTTGCAATGTGCTTATACTTACTCTAACCTTTTTGCATGCATTCATTTAGATAAGTCTATTATTTTCATTTTCATCTTACAAATGAGGAAACTGAAGCTCAGAGTCAGGTATAAATTATTTGCTAAAAGCTGCACAACTACAGATTTGACCTCTGTAGGTCAGAAGCAGTAGAGTACAGAACCAGTGGCTATACCCTTAAACTCTCAATTCTGTTGATTCTCTCATTTCATCCTTGTAACACGAAGAATGACAAACTAATTTGTTTAAACATCCTAATTGGTGACTATTTCTAGAACTGAGTGTAAAATTATATCCTTTCTCCCTCAGATTTCTGTATCATACCTAGTAATCCAGAGAAGATTGAAAGTAGTACTGAAATTTGCCTGCACACTGTTTAGTGTATTTTGTAGCCTAGCATTGAAATGAATTACTTTTAGTGCACATAGAGCAATGAAAATGAGTAAAAAACAATGTCTACCATATTTACTTTTAGAAGATTATAATGATTTGAATAGAAAAAAAAAAAAACAGAACAAGATTTTCTTCCTTCTTTACCTTCTATGTCCCTCTGCTCCTCCTCATCTTCCTCCTTCTTCTTCAAATAATTACTTGCTGAATCTCATCCCTCTGGAAAAAACAGATATTGTTCTTGTGAAATGGCAATACAAATAAAAATTGGCCAGCTGTTGCACACCATCTTTGTTTCCTGTCCACTTAGACCTTAATGCTATGAAATTCTCCAAATAATTGTGAATGTTTGTTCTCGGTAATTTTGTATATTTTTTTAGAACTAAGCAAAATAATGTAAGTCATGAATCAAGATGTGAGAAATAGGAATAAATACATAAAAACAGAGAGTGTTCAGAGAAAACAGAATTTTAAAAGAGCCATTTTATTATTTTCTGTTCACTGCTATCCAGTGCTATGGTGAAAACTCAAGACAAACTTTCTTCTGGACTCAACAGCTTATGGTTCCTTCTTAGTTGTTAATTATATATTGCATTTCATTTACTGTATAGCTCTAATATTTAATGTAAAGTTACCCATAGCCTCACAAATAAAAGTTTCTTATCCAACTTCACACCAAAAGCCTCTATCTCAAAAGGACTATCATAAAGCTTATTTGTTCAATCACATGGAATTTCTGAGATAACTTTATCCTCCTTTATCTCTAAGGTTCAGGAAAATTAGAAAATAAAGGTGAAAAACATTGAAGTTTTCTTAATATCACTATGTCAGTCAATTTGTCCTGCCATAACAAAATACTTGAGACTGGGTAATTTATGAACAGCAGAAATGTATTTCTGAAGGCTAATATATCCAAGAACAAGGTTTAGTGACTGGTGAAGGCCTGGACTCTTTTTCCAAGATAGTGGCCTGCTCTTCCTCCTTGCATGTTGCAAGGTGGAATGGCGAAAGAGACAAATACTGTGTTGGCACATGGTAGAAGAGCAGAAGAGAGGGAAATCACTCACTCACTCAAATGCCTTAAAAAGGGTCCTAGTCCCATCTATAGGGGTTTCATGACTTAATCACCTCCTAAAGACCCTACCTCTTAATACTATCACATAGGTGATTAAGTTTCAACATATAAGCATTGGAGAACATATTCAGATCATAACATTCCACCCCTTGCCTCTAAAATTCAAGTGCTGTAACTTAATTGTCAATATGATAGCATTAAGAAATGGGATCTTTAGGAGGGGATTAAGTCATGAAAGCAGACCCCTCATGTATGCAATTAAGTCCCTTATAAAGGGGCTTGGGAAAGTGAGCTCATTCTCTTCTACTCTTTCATTATGTGGGGACACAGCCTTTGGCCCTTTTGCCCTTTTACCTTCAGCCATGTGAGGATCAAGACAAGATACCATTTTGGCAGCAAACCCAGGGCCATCACCAAACATTGAACCTGATTGCTCCTTGATTGTGAGATCCTCAGCCTCCAGAACTGTGAGGAAATAAATTTCTGTTGCTTATAAATTACCTATTCTCAGCAGCATAAACCCATTATGGTAGCACAAACAGACTAAGATCAAAATGTGTACCAGAAACTTGGGGAGCTGCTGTAAAAATTACCTAAAAAAAGTAAGTGGCTTTGGAACTGGGTAATGGGTAGAAGATGGAAGCGTTTGACAGTGCATGCTAGGAAAAGCCTGGACTATCATCAAAGTACATTAAAGGAAATTCTGGTGAGAACTCAGAGGAGGAGAGCTGTAAAGAGAGCATATACCTTCTTATTGATAATCTAAGTAATTGTGACCATAATGCTAGTAGAAATATGGACAGTAAAGCCCAGTCTGATGGAACATTAGAGACGAATGAAAAGTATCTTATTGGAGACTGAAGGAAAAGTTGTCCTTGTTATAAAATGACAAAGAATTTGGCTAACTCCAATCTGTGTCCTAGTACCTTGTGGAAGGCAGAATTTAAGAGAAATGAACCAGGATATCTGGCAGAAAAAAAATCTGTAAACAAAGTTTTCAGGGTGCTGCATGGCTTCTCTTAAATGCTTATAAAAATATTAGAAAAGAAATAAATGAAATGAGACATTTATAATCAAAAAGGAAGAAGAATTTAAATATTTGGAAAGTTTTCATCCTGGTCAGGTTGTAAAAGTGTATTTGAGATAAAACTCCAAGGGTGTGGCCAAGTGAGCATTTGATAAGGAAATTAATATGGACAGAAGGAAGCCAGATGATAATCCAGACAAAGAAAGAATGATTTTGAAGGCATTTTAAAGATTATTAGTACCTCCTCTCCCATCACAGGCCCAGAGTGCCATTGTCAAAGGAAGGGCCCAGAGCACTCCTGGCGCACCAAAATTTGCTGTCCAGAGAAGCCTCAAGTCTTTGCTTTCAACTTTCCACTGAAGCGTTCCTCCACTGCCCCAATTGTGACTCATGTGGGCCTAGTTGCAGCTCAGATTCCTTTCTGTAATTCAAGTGGTCAATCTTGGTGGCATCCTTAGAGTGTTACCTCTATAGGAATGCAGAGTGTGAGAGTTGTGGAGGAATGGCTATCTTTACCTATATTTCAAGGATACTCCAAAGAGCCCAGGCAGAGAACTGTCCCAGAGGTGGGACTGCCACAGAGAACCCCCACTAAGGTAATGCTTAGTGGAGCCATAATTGCTGGAGACACCAAAGAGTGCACCCACTAGGGTAATGTCTAGTGGAGCTGTGGAGTCAGAGCCGCCACTGAGGCTCCTGTGTTGTAAAGCCACCAGCATGCAACTCAAACCTGGGAAAGCCACAGGGACTAGGCTCCAATCTGTGAAAGCTGTAGCATGGACTGTTCCTGGCAAAGTCATTGGGGTGTGGTCCTCTAGAGTGTGGGGGTCCATCTTCCACTCCCGTGTTTCTGGAAGGCAGTACATGAAGTTCAAAGATGATTCTCAAGCTGCAAGGTTTAGTGTTGTTTGCCTTGTCGGGTTTTGGCCTTCTTTGAGACCTCTTCCACCTTTCATCTTTCACATTTCTCCGTTTTGAAATGAGAGTATCTGTCCTATTTCTGTCCCACAATAGTATTCAGTAAGCACATAGCTTGTTTGATTTTACACATTCACTACTGGAAAATAAGTTGCCTTATATCTAATTTATATGAGGCTCTGGACTTTAGAATTTTGATTTGCTGCTGAGATGAGTTAAGATTGTGGGGGCTGTTAGAATTAAATGAGTGTGTTTTGCATGTGAGAAAGATGAGTTTGGAGGGCCAAAGGTGAAATGCTGTGGTCTGAATGCCACGCAGAATTCAGGTTGAAACTTAATTCAGGTGGTATTAAGAGTTGGGCCCTTTTGGGATATGATGAAGTCATGAGGGCTCTGATTTGATGAGTGGATGAGTATCTTATGAAAGGGCTGCAGGGAAACAGCTTAGTCCCTTTTTGTTCATCTGCTCTTCAGTCATAGGAGGACACAGCATTTGCTCCCTGTGCTCTTTCCATTCTTTCCACCAGGTGAGGACACCTAGACGGTGCCATCTATGAGAAAGGAGCCTTCATCTGACACTGATGAACCTGCCAGTGCCTTGATCTTGGACTTCTTAGCCTCCCAAACTCTGATAAACAAATTTCTGTTGTTTATACATTAAATAGTCTAGGATATTTTGTTATAGCAGCACAAACATACTATGGCAACAGCCATCTAAAAATAACTACTATTAATATTTATGCATGGCTTTTTAACGTCATTCTGTGTCCATTTTATAGAATCCACCAATATTAGATAGGCATGCTACCTAATTTGTGGAAATCAGTGCAGGAAAAAAAGGCACCATTCCTTCTTCAGAAGTTATTAAGATTTTCAAGATGGAAAAAATGGAGCATTAATCCTGGCTCTTCTAAGCAATTACACAGGTCACATACCCATGAAAGCAGCCCTGGTTTGTTTAAGAAATGAGTGTGTGACTGTTGTGGAATTATTTAAAGAAACCAAAGATCTTTTAAATGTGTTGTGGAAAATGCAGGATGACATCAGTAAGGAAATACTGCAAGTACTTACTATTTCTGCATATCCCAATTATAAGGAGAATGATATTCAAATGGAGTTAAGAATCCATGTGCACTTTATTGTTAAGAGAAAGAAAAGAAAAGTGGAGCTATCCCAGAAATGCACGTGGTGAAAAACAGATTTGAGAAATAAATTTAAAATGCTACTTGAATGAAATAGCCAAATAGTAGATCAGAGATACTTTGACCTATATCATGTTTCCTGATATAACCTGACTAGAGGATATATCAGGAAATGTTTATTCTACTTTATTAAAATTAATTCCTATAAAAGGGTTGCAGCATGAAAGTTTCTAGGCAAATGGGTGATTGAATGTTTGCTAATACTTTACTAAAGTACATCCTTTGACTATTTATCATTTTAAACTTGTAATTTCCTCTTTAATGCAAGAGTACAGTACTGATACATTTTGTACTTCTTTTGCAAATTGGAGAAAAATGGGCTGATTTGAGATTACCAGTAATGCAGTTTTGCTTCTGCCCTTGAGAAACTTGGGATTTATGTTTCCTAAGATTTCTCTCACCTTCCTTGTAAGTAATCATCAAACCTTGAACCATAAATAAAGACATATATTTGCAAGTGGTAGAAACAAAAGTATAGGCATATTTATTCCTTGCATGTTTCTGACAAGAGCATAAATCACCACTAGCAATTACTTTGTGAATTTTGTTGGCTAATTGATATATAGTCAATTTCAGATTATTTGCAATAATGGAAAGAAGCAATAATGTGAAGAATTCAGTGATGTAGATGATACAAAAAGAATAATTTGTGTAAGTGTTGCATCAAAATGTATTTGGTTGAATTTATTATTAACATGTTATTATTAATATTATCATTAATATTATTTCTATAATATCGGTATAACTAAGATAGTATAATATTGTTAGCAATAGTTAATATTAACCACATGTAATTTATGTTTAATATTAACTAATTATTAGATAACACTGTAATATTCACATTATGTACTTTAGGACACATACCACCCTATGATAAACTTGATCATATTTATCACACTTCTCCGAGTTTCTCTCTAGCCTGTGAGCTTCTTAAGCCATGGGGGTAATTAATTATCCTTTTTAACCAAGATTAATAGTGCATTGATCTGAGCACAGCTACACCTCAATAAATATTTGTTACAGGAAAGAAAGGAAGAAAAAAGGGAAGAAAGGAAAGAAGAAAGAGATGATAGAAGGAAAGGCAGAAAGAGGAAAGGGATAACCCTATATTTACAGATCATATGGGCAGGGCATGGTGGCTCACACCTATAATCCCAGCACTTTGGGAGGCTGAGGCAGGTGGATCATCTGAGGCCAGGAGTTTGAGACCAGCCAGACCAACATGGTGAAACCCTGTCTCTACCAAAAATACAAAATTAGCGGGGCTCAGTGGCACATGCCTGTAATTCCAGCTACTCAGGAAGCTGAGAGTATCGCTTGAACCTGGAAGGCAGAGATTTCGGTGAGCCGAGATCATGCCATTGCACTCCAGCCTGAGCAACAAGAGCAAAACTCCGTCTCAAAAATTAATTAATTAATTAATTAAAGATCATATGGCACTATTGGGAGAACACATGCAAAGAAAAACTAGAGAAAAACAGGTAATAATATATAATTAAATGTTATAATATATTTTAATATGAAATGTCTTACATTATGTCACAAAAAGATACTAGAACTGTCCAGGTAAGTTTCTTGGAAGACATTGGGTATGTATAGTGACTTGGATTGGTCTTAGGCTTTGTGTCAAATGTCCATGGACAAAGTCAAAGTTATAGAATTATATTTCAAAGAGAGGAAGTTGGCTGAATAAAGGTTGGAAGTGAGAAGGGTGAGGTTTATGCAAAAGATAGTAAGTCTGAAGCAAAGGGTTCTGATGTTTTATTTTTTAAATTTTTTCTTTATTTGTATTAACATAGAAATAAAGTTATATTAAACACACTCCTTAATTTAGGGCATACTATGTTTTTTCTTACTTTTATCTCAATTCCCAGTCCACTCCATAAAGTGTTGCTTTTATATGTTTTAAATGTAAATCATGTTTTCTTTTCAATGAATCCCATTCTGTTCCCTACTCTTCTCACTCAGCATCACTTTCCAAGATGCATTCATGTTGCAGTAAAGATCTTTCTATTTCCTCACTTCTAAAGGATCTCATATGTCATTTACATATGCCCAGCTTTAATCAGTCACACCCTGAGGCCCAAAGAAGGGTCTCTATCATGCTTCACTATGGCCTTCCTCTGGTTGTGCCTCCCCATATTGTAAGAGGTCTAGGGGGGCTGCTACTGTTTGAATGTTTCCCCCAGAACTAATATGTGGAAACTTAATCTCCAGTGTGATAGCAGTAAGGGCTGGGGGCTTTGGGAGATGACTAAGTTATGAGTGGAGTGCTCATGGATAGAATAAGTCATGTTATATGAAAGGTTAAGGTGAGTGCCCCAGCCTCTTTTCCCTTATGGCTCTTACGGCCTGTGGGGACACTGCTTTCCTCTCCTCTGGAGGACACAGCACAAGGTGTCATCTTGGAAGGAGAGAGCAAGCCTTTACCAGACACCAAATCTGCCCTCACTTTGATCTTATACTTCTTAGTTTCCATAACTGTAAGAAAAAATATATATGTGTGTGTATATATATATTTGCAAATTACTCAGTTTGTAGTATTTTATTACAGCAGCAGGAATGGAGTAAGACAGAGCCAAAAGGACTTGTTCATCAAGAAAATACAAAAGTGCACACCGCTACTCCCCTGGGGATGTTTAGAATATATTTCTGTTACCCAGAACCTTAAAGCTTTCTGCCCAGATGTCCTCAGACCATTTGTCTTCCAGAGCTACACTGGATTCATTCTCCAAAATCAAACTGTGTCTCTGCTATGCCCCTAGGCTGGGTGGGTGTGCAGTGAACACAGAGATTGAGAATGGAGTGTTAATGTGTGAACTGAAGTTCCCACACACCTTCAGATTGAACTCTCTTCCAGTGTAGGATAGAGCAGGATCAGAATGCTAGAGGAGAAGGAGGAGATGAGAGTGACAGGGAACAGAAGGCCAGTGGTAGAAATAGGCTCAGGTACTTGCCTCATTGGAGAAGGGCATTTGTATAGAAAATGTATATGTGTGTGTGTGTGTGTGTGTATACACACAGAAGCATGAGTTTAATAAATTTACATGATCCCCAGAAAGTTCAACTCCTGGGGGTATATCCAGAAAAAAAACTCTCATCTAAGTTACCAAGAAAATATTCATCTTATAATTATCTATGGTAGAAATGAATTGGAGACAATCTATTATCTCTCATTACAGTCAAATAAAGTCTTTAAGTTAGGATTAGGTTTATTTGATCTTGTTAACTCACTATCTATTTATACTTATTGATCTGTCAATCAATCCATTGATCTGTCTATCATCTATCTTACATATGTGTTATGTAAATTTTATAACTTTTGCTTTGAAAGCTTTATATATTTATTTTTATTATATTGCCTTTAAAATATATAGTCACAATAATGTAGTTCTAAATATTTACTATTTACAAATTTTTTATTTTTAGGATTTTTTTATAAATGAATAGACTTCATTTTTAGAACAGTTTTTAGCTTACAGAAAAAATGAGCAGAAATTACAGAGTTCCCATATATTCCCTCTTTCTCTGCCCTCAGTTTCCCCTACTATTAACACTTACATTGGTTTAACACATTTATTAAAGTTGGTGAACTTATATTGATTCATTATCATTTGCTAAAGTCTATTATTTGCATTAGGGTTTACTTTTTGTTTGTGTAGTTCTATGGATTTTGCCAGATGCATAATGTTATATATCCACCATTACAGTTTCATCCACAGTAGTGTCTCAGTCCTAAAAATCCCTTCTGATTCTCCTGTTTGTCTTTATCCCTTCCATTCTCTCAAGCCCTAGCAACCATTGATGGTTTTACTGTCTCTACAGGTTTTTTTATTTTCCAGATGTCATATCATTGCAATTATATAGTATGTAGCTATTTCAGACTGGGGCTTCTTTCACCTAGCAACATGCATTTAAGGCTCCTCCATATATTTTTGTGGCTTGATAACTCATTTCTTCTTATTGCTGAATAGTATTCTATTGTATGTTCATAACAATGTGTATTACATTTCTCCAGAGTAATAAAACCGATATGATGTGTACATACATAGAAAGAGATTTATTATAAAGAATTTACCCACATGATTGTTAATGCCAACAATTTGAAAATCGTCACTGTGGGCTAACAGGCTTAAGACACAGGAGAGCAAAATCATGCGGTTTCAGTCCAAACATCAGCATGCTAGGGACTCAGGACCGCTGATGGTACATTTGAAGACCAAAGGCTTTCCTCTTGCTTGTGGAGGCCGGCTGATTGGATCTTCGGCTGACTGGATGAGGCCCACCCACAATATGAAGGCAAATCTGCTTTATTTAAAGTTCACCATTTTAAATATTACTTTCATCAAAAAAAATGCCCTCCAAATTGACACATAAGATCAATCATCACAGAGAGATTTTCATTCATTCACTTACTGAAAGACTTCTTGGTTTCTTCCAAGTTTTGGCATATGAATAATTATGCGATAAACCTTTGCCGGCAGGTTTTGTGTGGACATAAGTTTTCAACTCATTTGGGTAAATACCTAGAAGTATGATTTCCGGATCAAGTGATAAAGCAATGTTTATCTTTAGAAGAAATTGGCAAACTGTCTTCCAAAGTGGCTGTAGCATATTCCACTTCCACCAACAATAACAAGAAACCCTATTGCTTCACATCCTTGCCAGCAGCATTTGTTGTTGTCTGTGTTTTAGATTTTAGACATTTGAATAGGTGTACTGGTATCTCGTTGTTTTAATTTGTAATTCCTGAATGACATATACTGTTCAACTTTTTTTCATATGTTTACTTGTCATCTGTGCATCTTATTTGATGACGTGTTAGTTGATTTGGTGAAATTTGTATTTTGTATTGTTGACCTTTGAGACTTCTGTATATAGTTCAGATGAAAATCCTTAAATATATATAGGTTTTGCAAATATTTTCTCCTAGTCTGTAGATTGTCTTTTCATTCTCCTAGCTTTGCCTTTCACTGAGCAGTTTTTAATTGTAATAAAATCTAACTTAACACTTTTGTCTTATGCAGATTATGCTTTATGTGTTGTTTATAAAATGTCATCACCAGACTCCAGGTCACCTAAATTTTCTCCTATAATTTTCTAAATCATTTATAGTTCTTTGTTTTAGGTTTAGGTCTAAAATTGTAATCTAATGGTTTTTTCTTGTAATTTCTAAATATGACAACACTTTAATTTCTCAATTTACTTTTGATCCCTAATTTCAATGAATTAAGGTAAAAACATAATGTTTGGTATGCTTCATTTGTTTGTGAAAATTAATTTTTATTTTGCATTCATTGGTTATGCAGTTCTCTCTCTATATATAAAATATACACACATGTGCACACTTATACACATATAGATGTTCTAATAGTATGTACTTACACTGTTACACATGATGATATATATGTATATACAAATAGTATTCTATGACTTTGTGTTTATTAATGAAATAATAAAGCATTGTGATATATGTATTCACATCTCTCTGTTTGAATCTAAAACCTTCCGAGAATAATGTAAATGCAAACAAGGGAGAAGGCCATGAATTGTCGGTGGTGGAGGGGGATGCAGGATGGCAGTGGTAAGTAGAAGAGGGATGGGGGGTGTCTGCACACTCAGAGCCAGCCCTCCTTGTGCTACCACAGTCTTGTAAGAAACTAAGAGAGTCACACATGTCTAAATTTAAAATCAGCACCACTCCTTATATGAACAGGAGTGGGGCAAGATTTTAGAGGTTATAAATCAAGGTGGTAAACAATTAAATCAATGTATTCTACCTGTCTACTTTGATCAAAAAATTCATAAAACCTTGAAGACCACATTTAATTGTATGATTTGTTAAGAGATACTCCCGAGTATGTTTTCTTTCATATAGCTGTACCGATGAATAGATTTATCTATTTATTAGTGGACATTAGGTAATTGTAATCTCTATTATGGTAAGACTATTGTAGCCTTTTTCTAAAAATAGGTAAAGGTAGCCAAGGCTTCTGTTTTAGAATATAAGCCATTGTTATTTGTATACTCACTGCAAAACTACAGGTGCTTTCATGTGTCCTAGTAGGCCTTATACTTCACATACATTGTTCTTGAAGCAGTGATGAGTAGACATTCAATGTCATTGTAGAATGACAATGATTCCGGCAGTGACATTTTAACTGGGTCATATATATCAGTCTATGAGGCAGCTGAGTTTTTTGGAAGGGCGGTCTTATTCAGATATTCCAACTTTTCTCTGCTGTCAACAGTTACATTAATTCTAGATGCTCATGGGAATATCTCCCTTTTAACATCTTTTTTTTGGTCACATAATTACCATAATCAGACTACATCGTGGTAATGAGAGTGCTTGGCCTTTTCATGAGCCTTTCAGCTAAAAATCCTCAAGAGATATTGATTAATTAATCCTTTCTATCCTTCTTGTTGGACAGCATTATCCATACCAAAAAGTGGCCTTGGCAGAAGGCACAGATATGAGCTATCTGAATATAAAACACATCAGGAAATCCTTTTCTCTGTCTTGAGAATTTACCTCTATACCTTTGTCTTTCAGTAATACAGTACAAAGTGTATGCTTATGTGAAAAATAAGAGACCTCTATGCTACTGGAAGTACATTAGATATGAATGTATTCAGGGGAAGATTTAGTTATGATAGTTTTGATACTTCTGGCCAGGTTCAATCTTACAACATTTTAGATTATGTCCATCTGTTTACTTTCCCTCTGTGGTTTCCTCAGAAGCTCCATCAACACAGAATGGCGCTTCTCTAGGCCAGTGTGTAATTTAGGCCAATGCCTACCACCCAGGATTTTGACTGCACATTCTTATGTAATTTTCTCATCTGATTTGAGCTGAACCAATTAAGTGCTGTCAGGACTCATTTTTTTCCCTCAGAATTAAGTCCTTGATAAGAGTCAAGATAAAGTGACTTTCTCTTCAAATCACATCTTTATGACCTTTTCCCTTAATACAATTGTATATTTGTTTGTTGGTTGGCTTGATCTGTTTTGTTTTGTTTCTTTTGTTTGTTTGCTCCAAAAGTATTCTTAAATGTAGAGGTTGTAATAATTCAAACATGAAAAATTCTCAATTCTTCTTTCTATAACTGCTATATTGAATTCTGGGATAAGAAGAGCTATCCAAAGTTAGTGAACAGTGGGAAAGAAGATCCCCAAAAGTGAAAAGGACACCTAATGTGGAAAATAATTTTTAATATCTTTGTTTATTTTTGGTTCAAATGGTATATCTTTAATAGCCCCCAGATTTGAATTGTCACAATGAAAACAAACTCATAATAGTAACAAAACAAAACAAAAGCTCCTAACACCAAAACACAACCTAATATCAGTAACTACAAAAGAAAATTAATTAAAATTTAGGTATATAAATAGAAAGTAAGAATCATTGGTGCCTAGCACATGACATAAACTTGTTTTGCTTCTGAAAAAAGCATTAGTAAGACAGAAATAACAAAATGATAATGTGTGCATTCTCTACCACACACTGGGCTCCAATATAAAAGTCTGTACTGCATAGAAAAATTAAAGAAATATTGATTTATATATATTAAGTTCTTTTCAGTGAGACTGGAAGAGTGTAATGCCCAGTACTCATATTTAACTAACTATGTGCATCTAGTCAGAAACCTCAAATTACAGAAGACACCTGGAAAGACAAATGATTGCAAGATGATACTAGGAAAAACTACTAGAAATGAGATTTGGAGTAGAAATGCTACATATTCAATCTACACATATACCTTAGCAAAACAAAATAAACACACACACACATTAAAAAAGGACAAAGAATCTGTTGACTCATTCTTAATTTACTGAATCACAGTCTAGACAGATGCTATAGTCTGAATATTTGTACCCATGTCCACACCACCGTTATTGTGATGCGAAAATTCTAAGCCCCAAGGTGATAGTATTAGGAGGAATGGCTTTGGGAGGTAATTAGGTGATAAAGGTAGAACCTTCCTGAATGAGAATAGTGTCCATATTAAAAAGTGCCTGGAGAATTTCTTAATGCCCCTTCTGCCACGTGAGTTTACAAGAAGAAGGTTGGCTCTCCAGGAACAAGAAAGTAGCCTCTCACCAGATGGTGAATCTGCCAGTGCCTTGATCCTGGACTCCCCACAGCATCCAGAAGTAAGATTCTGTTCTTTATAATTCACTGAGTTTTTTGTTTGTTTGTTTTGTGGTGATAATAACATGAACAGACTAAGACAAAAGATTTGTATAATTGTAACATAAGCAAATGTAAACATGTCAATGTAGAACCTATGAATGACATCTGAAATGCATAAAGAAACACACACATATATATACACCTCCACTCATAATAAAATTAAAAATTCAGACTGAAAATTACCTTGAATAATTTAATTTAAAAAAAATTTACTTTAAATTTAAAAATTAAAATAAACACTATTAAGATATAAAATAAGCTAATATGATTTCTAAAACATCTCAGAGGGGGATGGCCAAGATGGCCAACTAGAAGCAGCTAATGTGTGTGGCTTTCACTGAGTGGAATGGAAGGAGCAAGTGAATGCAGCACCTTCAACTGAAACACCCAAGTACTCACATTGGGACTAATCAAGGAAACAAATGAACCCACAGAGAATGAAGAAAAAAAGGCAGGACAATGGCCCACCTGTGAGCAAAAGAGAGCCAAGGGAAGCTCCCCAACCCAGAGAGGCAGTGAGTGAAGTGCTAGCCTGGGAACCCATGCTTCTCCCATGGATCTTTTCAATCCTCATAGCTCTGTGTGTCATACTGAAGCCCCTGGTGTAGTGGGTCAGGAGATCCCCTCATGAACCCACACCTCCAGGGCCTTCAGGATGACGCAGAGAACTACATGGAGTCTCACCAAAACAGCTGCCCAGGCACGTGTGGAGACCCAGGAGCTTTGAATACTCCAGCTTCCCAGGCATACCAGTGAAAGTAGTTGCAACTCCAGCAAAGCAGGAGCCTGCACATGCCCGTGGGAAAGAGGCTGAATCCAGGGGGCCAACAAATGATGATCTGTAGGCTGCACTTCCATGGTGCCTCACAGGATAGGACCCACTGGCATGGAATTTCAGGCAGCAACAAATGGCAGTGCTGCACCTTCCAGGGATGGAGCTCCCAGTGGGAGGGGTGAGTCACCATCTCTCCTGTTTGGGCAATTTAGCCATTTAGGCCTTCAGGTTCTGGAGAAGCCACACCAACCAAGGATGAAAGGGATCCCCCAGCACAGTACAACTGCTCTAACAACATGTGCCCAGAGTGCTGCTTTGAGTGGATCCCAAATTCCATTTCTCCTCACTGGGTGGGACCTAACTAAGGCTTCCAGGCACCCATGCCAGTGTTCTCAATCTGACAGAGATTTGAACATTCCCTGGAATAGAAGTGCTAGGGGGAGGGTCAAGCTTCTATCTTTGTCGTTTTAGTAACTTAGTCTTTCTAGCCTTTAGGCTTTGGAGAGCCCAAGTCCACTGGGGGTTGAGGCAGTGTCTCAGAACAGCACAGCTACCCTACAAAAATGTGGCCAGACTACTTCTGTAAGCAGGTCCCTGATCCTATTCCTCATTACCAGGGGTAGTCTCCCAACTGGGGTCTCTGGCTACCCCTTCTGGTGTTCTCTGGCTGACAGAGGTTTCAGGACCCCTTGGGACAGAGCTCCCAGGTAGAGGGGCAGGCCACCATCTCTGCTGTTTGGACAGCTTAGCTGTTCCAACCTTTGGGCTTCAGAATGTCCAAGAGGACCAAGGACAGAAGCAGACCCCAATACAGCACAGTTGCTCTACAAACACTTGACCAGACTACTTTTGTAAGTGGGTCCCCAACCCTGTTTCTTCTGACTGGGTAAGACCTCCAACCAGGGTCTTCGGTCACCTCATACAGGTGCATTCAGACTGGCAACAGGTCCCTCCCTCCCTGAAGCTACCAGAGAAAGGGGCAGGCTGCCATTTTTGCTGCTTCACAGCGTTCACTGTTGATACCTCTAAGTACTGTATCTTATTGGAGGTGACTAGTGACTAGGATGGTCTCCAAGCTTACCACAGTAGCCCTGTGGAAAAGTGGCCAGAGTGTTATGTGGATGCCCATTCCCATATATTCTCAACAAGCAGATCCTCCAGTCCTGAGCTTCTAGCCACCCCCTGCCAGAGCTATCAAGCCAGTACCAACTCAGGACGTACCTGGACAGAGCCTGCAGGAACAGCTAAAAGCCTCTCTGCCACTGTCTCTGCAGTAGAACCATCCTTACTACCCTCAGACTAACAAGAGTAAAGACCCTAAGTGCCTTATCTACACCTCCAATAAGATACAATCAACCCAAGGAGAGGAGGCCAGAGTGTTTCCCAAGGGTTTCACACATTCTCCCCTGTTCATCACTAGATGGGAAACCCCTAGCTTGGGCCCACAGCACAGACTCTCCATACTGGACTGATTGCCCTGAGTGACTGTTTACCCACATGTATCTGGGTTGGAGTCCCCAGGGGACAAGCAAAGTGATGGAACAGCAAGCCAGCTGGTATGAAGTCCAGAAGGTTTGGTGCAGAAGCATCTGCAGTGGAGCATGGCCAGAGAGGACCACTGCTCCAGGCTCAACTTGCTCCTCTAAGAATCTATAAGAGACTTTACCTTGGTCCCCCCAGTGCAGTAGACTCCAAACTTCAGGGAACCAGAGAACAAAGTCAAGGACCAATACAAGTCCCCAGAGTCAGAAAATACAGTCCAGGAGTTCGGAGCTGAACGTTAGACCCATAAAATCTTACAGAAGTGAAGCCAGTGGCTGAATCCACCTTACACCACAATCAAACCTCCAAGGTAATTAAATAGGAATAAAAACAAAACAAAACAACAACAACAACAACAACAAAAAAATCCAAAGGTTAGCAACCTCAAAGATTGAAAGTAGATAAACCCACAAAGATGAGAAAAAAAAAAATTATGTGCAAGAATGCTGGAAACTCAAAACCCAGAGTTCCTTCTTTCCCCTAAATGACTGCATCACCTCTCCTGCAAGGGTTTGGAACTGAGCTGAAGCTGAGATGGCTGAAATGACAGCAGTAGTCATCATTCCTATGGATAATAACAAAGTTCACTGAGTTACAGGAGTACATTGTAACCCAAAGCAAGGAAGCTAAAGCCCACGATAAAACACTGCAGAAGCTGACAGACAAAACAGCCAGTGTAGAGAAGAATGTACCCAACCTGATAGAACTGAAAAACACAGCAAAAGTATTTCATAATGCAATCACAAGTACTAATAGCAGAATAGACCAGAGGAAACAATCTCAGTGCTTGGAGACTGCCTTTCTGGCATAAGACAGGCAGACAAAGAAAGAGAAAAAAACAGAATGAAAGAAATGAATAAACAATACCTCTGAGAAATATGAGATCATGTTAAAAGACTGAATCTATGATTGATTGGTGTACCTGCACAGATGGGGGAAATGGAACCAACTCAGAAAACATATTTCAGGATATCATTCATGAGAATTTCCCCAACCTAGCTACAGAGGTCAACATTCAAATTTAGGAAATGCAGAGACTTCCAGTAGGATATTCCATGAGAAGACCATCGCAAAGATACACAGTCATCAGGTTTTCCAAGGTTGACTTGAAAGAAAAGTGTTAAATGCTGCTAGAAAGGCCAGGTCACCTACAAAGAGAAGCCCATCAGACTAACAGCAGACTTCTCAGCTGAAACCCTGCAAGCCAGAAGACATTTGGGACCAATATTC
This sequence comes from Trachypithecus francoisi, assembly GCF_009764315.1. NCBI lineage: Eukaryota > Metazoa > Chordata > Mammalia > Primates > Cercopithecidae > Trachypithecus > Trachypithecus francoisi. The sequence continues at coordinate 74,419,346 of NW_022681454.1, read as the reverse complement.
AACATCCTTGAAGAAAAGAAATTCCAAAGCAGAATCTCATATCTTGCCACAGAAAGCTTCATAAGCAAAGAATAAATAAGAGTTTTTTAGACAAGCAAATGCTGAGAGAATTTGTTACCACCAAATGTGCCTTATAAGAGCTCCTGAATGAAGGACTAAATATGGAATTGAAAGACTGTTACCAGTGACTACAAAAACAGACTGAAGTACACAGATTAGTGACACTATAAAGCAACAACATAAACAAGTCTGCCAAATAATCAGCTAACATCATGATAATAGGATCAAATCCACAATAATATCCTTAAATGTATATGGGCTAAATGCCAAATTAGAAGACATAGAGTGGAAAACTGGCTAAAGAACCAAGACTCCTTTGTATGCTTCTTCAAAAGAGCCATATCACATGCAATGACACACATAGACTCACAATAAAGGAATGGAGAAAAAACTACCAAGCAAATGGAAAACAAAAGTAAACAGGGACTACAATTCTAACTTCTGACAAAATAGACGTTAAACCAGTAAAGATCAAAAAAGACAAATAAGAGCATTACATATTGGTAAACAGTTCACTTCAATAAGAAAATCTAACTATATTAAATATATATTCACTGAAACACAGGAGCACCCAGATTCTTACAGTAAGTCCTTAGACACCTTCAGAGAGACTTAGACTCCCACACAATAATAGTGGGAGGCTTTAACACCCCACTGACAATATTAAACAAATCATTGAGACAAAATTAACGTTTAGGATCTGAACTCAGTACCGAATCAAATGGACTTGATATATATACACAGAACTCTCCACACAAATACAATAGAATATACATTCTTCTCATTGCCACCTGACATATACTCTAAAACCAACCACATAATCGGAAGTAACACACTTTGATTTAAGGCAGAAATCAAGTAGTTCTTTGAAACTATTGAGCATGAAGATACAACATACCAAAATATCTGAGACACAGCTAAGACAGTGTTAAGAGGGAAATGTATAGCACCACATGCCTACATCAGAAAAGGTAGAAAGACCTCAAGTTAAGAACCTAAGATCATGACTAAAGGAACTAGAGAACAAAGAGCAAACAATTTCCAAAGCTAGCAGAAGACAGGAAATAACCAAAATCAGAGCCAAACTGATAGTGATAGAGATATGAAAAACCATCAAAAGGTTAACAAATCAAGGAGCTGTTTTCTGAAAAAATAATTAATAGATGTTAGCTAGACTAATAAGGGGGAAAAGAGCGAATATTCAAATAAACACAATCAGAAATAAGGAGGATATTACCACTCATCCCTCAAAAATAAAAACAACCATCAGAGAATATTATGAATACCTCTAAGCACATTAACTAGAAAATCTGGAAGAAATGATCAAATTCCTGGACACATACACATTGCCAAGACTGAACCAGGAAGAAATTGGATCACTGAATAGACCAATAATGAGCTCTGAAATTGAGGCAGTAATAAATAGCCTATCAACAAAAAAAAGTTCAGGACCAGATGAAGTCATAGCTGAATTATTACTAGTTGTAATTAGAAGAGCTGGTACCATTTCTAGTAAAACTATTCCAAAAATTTGAGGAGTAGGGACTCCTCCCTAACTCATTCTACGAGGCCTGCATCATCCTGATACCAAAATGTTACAGAGATACAACAACAAAAAAGAAAACTTCAGGCCAATATCCTTGATGAACCTTGATGCAAAAATCCTCAGTGAAATACTGGCAAACCAAATCCAGCATCACATTAAAAAGCTTATTCACCACAATCAAGTAGACTTTATCCCTGAGAAGCAAGGTTGATTCAACTTGCACAAATTAATCAACGTGATTCATCACATAAACAGAACTAAAAACAAAAACCACATGCTTATCTAAGAGATACAGAAAAAGCTTTTGATAAAATTTAATATCTACTCGTGTTAAAAACTCTCAGTAAACTAGGTATTGAAAAAATACCTCAAAATAATAACAGCCATATATGACAACATAGCCAACATTATACTGAATGGGTACAAGCTGGAAACATTCCTCTTGGAAACCAGCGCAAAAGACACCACTCCAATTCAGTTTAGTATTGGAAATTCTTGCCAGGGAAATCAGGCAAGGGAAAGAAATAAAGGGCATCCAAATAGGAAGAGAGGAAGTCAAAGTATTCCTGTCTGAAGATGACAAGATCTTTTATCTAGGAAACCCATAGTGTCAACCCAAAACCTTAAGCTGATAAACAACTTCAGCAAAGTCCCAGGATACAAAATCAATGTGCAGAAATCACTAGCATTCCTATATACCAAGAAGAGTCAAGCCAAGACCCAAAACAGGAATGAACTCTCATTCACAATTGCCACGACAATAAAAAAATACCTAGGAATATATTGCTAAATAGGGAGGTGAAAGGTCTCTACAAGGAAAACTACAAACCACTGCTCAGTGAAATCACAGATGACACAAATAAATGGAAAAACATTCCATGCTCAAGGATAGGAAGAATCAATATCATTGAAATGATGATACTGCCCAAAACAATTTCAATGCTATTTCTATTAAACTCTCATTGAGATTCTTCACAGAACTTAAAAAAAAAAAAAAAGCTATTTTAAAATTCATATGCAATCAAAAAACAGCCCAAATAACCAAGGCAATCCTAAGCAAAAAGGACAAATTTGGGGGAATCACGTTACCTGATTTTAAATTGTACTATAAGGCTACAGTCACCAAAATAACATGGTACTAGCAGTAAAACAGACACATAGACCAATGAAACAGAATAGAGAACCCAGAAATAAGACCACACACCTACAAGATCTGATCCTTGACAAACTTGACAAAAGCAAGCAATGGGGAAGGATTCCCTATTCAATAAATGGTGCTGGGATAACTGGCTAGCCATAAGCAGAAGATGAAAACCGGATTTAATTAAATTAAATTACATCATATATGTTAATTAACTCAAGATGAATTAAAGACTTAAATGTAGAACCCAAAACTATAAAAACCCTGGAAAACAAGCTCGGCAATGCTATTCAGTACATAGGCATGGGCAAAAACTGCAGGACAAATATACCAAAAGCAATTGCAACAAAAGCAAAAATTGACATATGGGCTCTAATTAAAGAAAAGATCTGCACAGCAAAGAAAATTATTAACAGAGTAAACAGACAACCTACAGAATGGGAGAAAATTTTTTCAAACTATGAATCCAGCAAAGGTCTAATATCCAGCATGTATAAGTAATTTAAACAAATATACAAGCAAAAAACAAACAACTCCGTTAAAAAATAAGCAAAGGACTGGGCACAGTGATTCATGCTGGTAACCCCAAGAGTTTGGGAGGCTAAGGCTGGTGAATCACTAGAGGTCAGGAGTTTAAAACCAGCCTGGCCAATATGGTGAAACCCTGTCTCTCCTAAATATACGAAAATTAGCCAGGTGTGGTGGTGGGTGCCCGTAATCCCAGCAACTTGGGAGGCTGAGCCAGGAGAATTGCTTGAGCCCAGGAGGCGGAGGTTGCAGTGAGCCCGTATCACACCACCACACTCCAGCCTAGGTGGCAGAGGGAGACTCCATCTTTAAAAAAAAAATGGGCACTTTGGGAGGCCGAGGCGGGCGGATCACGAGGTTAGGAGATCGAGACCATCCTGGCTAACATGGTGAAACCCCGTCTCTACTAAAAAGTACAAAAAACTAGCCGGGTGAGGTGGCGGGCGCCTGTAGTCCCACCTACTCGGGAGGCTGAGGCAGGAGAATGGCGTGAACCCGGGAGGCGGAGCTTGCAGTGAGCTGAGATCCTGCCACTGCACTCCAGCTTGGGCGACAGAGCGAGACTCCGTCTCAAAAAAAAAAAAAAAAAAAAGTGGGCAAAGGACACGAATGGACACGTCTCAAAAGAAGACATACATACAGCCAAAAATCACAAAAGAAAAAGTTTCAATCCACTGATCATTAGAGAAATGCAAATCAAAACCACAGTGAGATACCATCTCACACCAGTCAGAATGGCTACTATTAAAAAGTCAAAAAATAACAATGCTGCCAAAGTTGTGGACAAAAAAGAATGCTTATACACTGTTGGTGAAAGTGTAAAATAGTTCAACCATTGTGGAAGATAGTGTAGTGATTCCACAAAGACCTAAAGACAGAACCACTATTTTACCCAGCAATCCCATTACTGGTTATATACCCAAAGTAATACAAATTGTTCTATTATAAAGACACATGCATGCATATAATACATTTATTACAGCACTATTCATAATAGTGTAGACATGGAATCAACTCAAATACTCATCAATGATAAACTGGATAAAGCAAATGTGGCACATATACACTATGAAATACTATGTAGCCATCAAAAAGAACGTACTCATGTCTTTTACAGGGAAATAGATGGAGCTGGATGCCATTATCCTTAGCAACCTATCACAGAAACAGAAAACCAAATACAGCATGTTCTCACTTGTAAGTGGGAGCTAAGTGATGAGAACCCATGGATACATATAGAGGAACAACAGACAGTGGGACCTACTAGGGGGTGGAGAGGGTGGGAGGAGGTAGAGGATCAGAAAAAGTAACCAATGGATACTAGGTTTAAGACCTGAATCAAGAAATAATCTGTGCAACAAATCCCCATGACATATGTTTATCTGTGTAGCAAATCCGCACATCCTACACATGTATCCCTCAACTTAAAGTAAAAGTTAAAAAGGGAAAGCATCTCAGAAAATAAAAAGTATGAAAATAGAATCCACACAAAAATAGGGAGAAAATAAAATAAAATAATGTGTTAAAAAGGAAAAAAAAAAAAGATGATTTTCGTAATAACAATCAACATGCATTTGCCTATTTCAAATCAATATACGGCTGGCACAGTGGCTCCCATCTGTAATCCCAGCACTTTGGAGGGCCGAAGAGGACAGATAACCTGAGGTCAGGAGTTCAAAATCAGTCTGGCCAACATGGTGAAACCCTGTCTCTACTAAAAATACAAAATACTAGTCAGGCTAGGTGGCACACCTATATTTTCAGCTACTCGAGCTGAGACAGGCATATGGCTTGAGCGTGGGAGGCGGAGGTTGCAGTGAGCTGAGATTGTGACACTGCACTCCAGTCTGTGTGACATAGCCAAATTCTGTCTCAAAAATAAAATAAAGTAAAATAAAATAAAATAGGTAAAAAATCAAATCAATATAAATTTGCCTATAAAAAGCAAAGCTTTGAAGATTATGATGAAAACTAAAACTTAAGAAGTCAAGTAATATAAATTGGTTATATGATTCTTATACATATAAAACATATTTGGATGCAAGAACTAAAAGGATAAATGTAAAATAAAAAGTTAATGCTCTTGGACTTCAGAAGTCTATGAAAAAGCTACAAAAGCTTTTAAAGGAAGGTAAGTTTCTTACTTTCCTTTTGCAAATGTTTGCAAATCTTCACTTTATTGGACAAGAATTAATATTTTACAATTTTCATCATTTCTGTATGTTAATTAATATTTTCATGAGAAAGAATTTATTAGCAGTTAATCCTATGGATATCTTTCTGTGTGTGGGGTGGGGTCAAATTTTATCCCATGTGTCCAACTATCTATGCCAGGGAATTTAGGAAAGTAATGAGATTCTACTAACCTGAAGTGTAGATAAGACATCTGATATAATCTTTTGTATATGATTGATACATAAAGCAAATGACACAAAAGTTCAAAAGAAAAAGCAGGTAACCGTATATCAAACAAATACATATGTGAAATGCAGTAGTCAAAACAAAAACATGGCTAAGAATTTAATACAAAGATATTAGTAATATAATTATCATTACTTGTAAAATCCATTACTAAATGTCAAGCAGGACTTACTGAATAAGTAGTAATAACATTTGGAAACCACCAAGACAAATACCTTCTATTCTTGTAATAAATATACACATATATTTATAAGAGAAGAACAAATTGACCAATACACTGACATACGAATACTTTTACATTAATGGGAAAAATACTACACATACTATATAATATTTACGGTACTAATTTTGGTTCAGGAATGAATATTATTTTTCTTAGAAAATATACATTACTAGAATTATAAACAAAACAAAATTGTTAAAGAACTAACTCCTATATATGCTTGTTTCTAAAAATTATATCTGACACCACAAGACCAGTGGCTGTGAGAAGGTTCTAAGAAACTTTTCTGACTACTCATTAGTTCACATGTATTCACCAGCATCTGAATTACAAGTTATTTTTTAGAAGTACTTTAGCTTTTTACACTTTCTTATACAGTTGTTGTATGGAAACATTCAAATTTTACTTAAAAGATATGATTTTACTACAGGACATGAATATCAGTGAATCAATTCTCCTTATTAAGACGATTTTTATAACTAATATATTTCTGTAACATTATTTTTTCCATAATATAATGAACAATAATTTATGTGCATATATTTTCTAGATGAATTGTAGCTAAATCAGAAACTTATAAATCTTATCCTTGGAGATACTATGTTGACATATAATTCTCAAAGAGATTCTCTTCCATATGTCTCCTTTCTTCAACTGTGAAACTATGTCATATGGGCTATTTTCTTCACTTGAAAAAAAAAATTGATATATTTCAATTTTTTTAGTTTCAGGAAAAAAACACACAAAGTAGTAAAAGAAATTTTTCTTAAACAAAGATCTCAGCATTCCATGACGGTTAGTCTCTAAGTGAATCTAAAAACATCTGGTACCCCCATTTTTAATTTTTAGCTCGAAAAAACTATGATGATTTGGCAGATGACAATTGGAAAACAATTCTCCAGGTAATTTCTACACCTTTATATGAAAATCATCTTCATGACTTCAAAAACTGGATACAAAGTTCCATCTCTAGAAAACTACTAGTAAATTATATTTCACTGTTACTACTTGAAAATGTGATGATAATATTAGAAATGCAAGCTTTGCAATGATAGTAATGCTAGCTTTATAGCTATGGAGCAAAACTCCTCTGTACCTTAAAGCACTTTACAATGGTTCCGTAAGAACATATTATCTTTAAAGCTACAAAAGCTTATAAAGGAAGGTAAGAAACTTTGGATGTCATTAAATGTCTTAATCTAATTCTAAAGTTGCATCATGTGTATGAGGGTGTTTAGTAAAAAAAAAAAGTTCTTTAAAAATTTATTAAATAAAAATATTTAAAAATAAGCAGGGTTCTAAATTATCTCCCTCAGTGAATTATCAGCTGGGTTCTGAATATCATAAAGGAAAGTGATTTTTCAATGTTCTCCTATTTAATATCAAATATTAAAGGAAAGAAAAATAATTCACCATAGAAAATGTTTCTATAACATAATAAATAAAAATGTGCATTTCTATGTACATAATATATTTCTATGGAAGACAAATTTTGTGATGTTTATATTAATTTTATTAAAATGCAAACTTGCTTTAATATATAGGTACACACACATGCACACACTCACTTTTTAAAATTTCCGTATAAAAGTTCTTAGAAAACAGGATTAGGTGGAGAGAAAGGATGTGAAAAAAAAGGGTTTCTAACTACCTCAGATTCACATTTAATATATTGAATATAGAATATAATTTGTTATATACATATGAATGTGTGTACACACACAATATAGTCAAATGTAATAATTTTTGCCCTCAATGAAAAGCGATTGGGGTCTTTGAGAGTATAGCTGGTAAGATACTAAATCTATCTTCAATTTTAGCTGTGGCAATATTATTTTATCAGATGAAGTTCACATAGTGTGTGTTTTCAACTATGACTTTTAATAGCATTCAGTGGTGGAAATAATTTTGATTATAAATAAATTATTTCAAATATCTACTCATAGAAATTTGTTTTAAAGGCCCAAATCATCATTAGGACCATGGTTTCTACCCAGAAAAGAGGCGCAGAAACATAACAAGAAAGCATAATGTGTTCTAATGCAGTTAAGAGGGGGAGGGAAAGATTAATTAAGCCCATGGATTAGAGCAAAATTTAAGAAAGGGGAATTTTGCACCCTTTTGGACCCTTAACCAAGAGTCATCTTGCTAGTTCAAACTTTATCTTTTAAACTTGTTCTCTAAAGAAGAAAAGAGTGAAAAGAATTCTGATTTTCCCTTTTTAATACTGTGACCCAAACCTAACCAGGAACTTTCAAGCTTTTGCTTTTTCTATGTGGTTTATTTAAATCCCTAGGATTTATTTTTCTGCCTTGCAAGTACATTTGCCTCGACTCCTTTGCATTCCATCATTGTCAAGCTGATCCATTTTTTTCTTTGTAGTCAAAACAAAAAAAAAAAATACTTATAAATGTTTGTCGATTCTAATGACTGCTTTTTAACACAACCAGCTTCAAACAACACCCAGTTTTTTCGGGGATTGGTGGAAACCGTTTGCATTAGTAATAGGAAACATCAAACATAAACAGCATCTTTCACTTGGTTTTCCAATTCTCCATTACAGTCATGCTGTGTACAAGCCACTGTATGATATTCAAAATGGTCTTACTTCTAAAGAACAGCCTTGAAGACATATATCTTGAATGATATGCATATCAACATAAGACTAAAAGACTGTATACTGGTGACTGTGGATTAACTATTTATTGTGCTACTCACACTGTGACTGTCTATTACCGATTAAAATCCTGTGAATACAGTTAAAAGCAATGTCAAAGCCAGAACTGAGTTGGCAAGAGTGTTTGAAATATAAACAAACACCTTCAGAGAGAATTAAAAGAATGATGTTGAATATTTATTTCAGAGACAGTGTTCAAAATGGAGGAACTATATATTCAAATCAACATAACTAAGTATCTGAATTGATGGATGAGCAAAGTTTTTTTTCTTTATTTTAAGGCAAACTTGATAATCTCAATAAGTCCACAGGGTCAGTGTAGTTTATGGAACAAGTTATTGTCTTGGAAATTTAATGGCATACAAGACTTTTCATGTGACTGCCTTTTCAAAAGTCTGACCGTGTGAATTGCAGCCCAACATTTAAAGGACTTTGAGATACATTTTTATTCAATCATTACTCTGGTTGAGATAAGTTAATACCATGCTCACAGGTATAGTCACATAAAAGTAGTTTGTTTATGTGAGTATATCAACAAACTATAGTTGTTTGTTTATATATAGTTGTTGAATCAGGCTTTTAGCATTTATTGTGTAACTACTGTGCCCAGAGTGCTTTTAGGTATGTGTGATGGGGTGGGGGAGACAGGAGGTAGGATGGCATGACAGTGCATTTACACTGAAGAATTTAACATCTGATTGACTACATAATATCTAAATATTTGAAATGATTTCAGGACATTCACCAAGAAAAATGTCTATACAGTATGTTTTAAATGAAACAAGATTTGTTAGAAAAGAACAAAAAGTGAAGGAATGATTAGAAATTTTAAATGGACTGATTATTGTGATGACTATGCATATTCAATTGGGTAGATTCATAAAAGGAAAACTTTTACTATCTGTTTAACTGATTAAGTGGCAAGTTGCACTGTGAAGAAGGTCTCAAACTACATAAATGTCAATGAATTAATGCAGGTTATCACACAGAACAGCACTTACAAGTTCAAGTTCTGAAATGTGATTACAGGTATAAAACACTATATAGTTATAAAACACTGTAGTTGATATTAAATATATTTTTAAAGTTATATTATCTTTTCCTCTCTTCTTTGTAGATGAGTTATGTCTCTCCTTTTTTTTTTTGCTCTTCTTGGCATAGACTAAGTAGGTAAATGTTAAACTAGTTTATTTTTGTGATTGTTGTTTGTAACTGATCCTTAAATGCACTAGCCTTGCTAGGTCAGGGAAGTACTACAATGTAAGGGAACAATTGACTGTGTTTTTCATAATTATTTTTAGTAGATAAAATCATTGTGAATTTCAGAACAAATGAATGATTTATTCTGTTAAATATGCTTCATAAAGAATTAAAGTGTTTCCTTGAGTCTCCATCTACTCCCAAGTATCATTCAGTAGGAAGCACATGCTCATTCTTGCTGCCTGATCTTCTTATATTTATGTTTTTGGTCTATACACACAACCTTTTGGTCTCATACAACCTCTTGAAAGCCAAAAGATAATTAATGACTTAGGTGTCAAATATTTTCATGAAAGTCGAGATTTAAAACAGGAATCTATGATATTTTTTTCTGCCTCTTTCAGATTCTGCTTGACTATTCATTCATTTTCTGCAGAAAGAGACAATTTTTGACTGTGTGGAAAAGTGTCATTCTCCAAGCACTATCAAAAAAGGAATGGGATAAGAAGTCAAAGCAAACATCATGATTAGTGTTCAGGAAGTATTAGTTAGAAAATGTGACTAAAATGTTAATAATGACACTCTCTATATTAGCCATGAATAGAAACTACTCAAATGTCCATCAACAATAAAATTGATACATTGTGGAAGTTTCCTCAAATGCAGCATTATACAGAACAACACACACAAGATACATGAATTCCACAAACAATATTTCACTGAAAAATAGGTAGAAAGCATGATATATTGTATAATAGGCTTACATGGAAAGAAAGAGCAAAAGTAATCATCCCTAGGATTTTACATGGACCAGAAGAAAGAAAGGAATATTCCATAGTGCCGGTTATACTCTGCTTCTTGAACTGGATTCTAGTTACATGGATGTTTTCCACTTGTAAAAACATATTGAGTTATATTTAGGATATGTGTATTTCTGTATTCATATTATTCCTCAATTAGACAAATAAAGAGAGAAATAAATACGTTAACACAAAAAGTGAAAGTACGGCAAGGTGCTTCCTCCTATTGCAAGTGAATGATTTTCTGTTCAAAAAAATATAAGCAAAATTCACTGGTGCTTCCTTTTACAGATCAAATGATAAGTAATTCATCAAACCAAATGCTCTATTTCAGATATATATTATTTTACTTGTAAATATTTTTTCTTTTAGTTTTTATGGTATTTTATATTTGATACTTGCCACTGAAAGTACACACACACACACACACACACAAACATAAAATAGGTGTTTAATTCTTTTTGTAATAGTTTCTAGCTACTATTATTTAAAAGATAAAACACATCTTTAATTTACAGTACTAGTCAATTGATATCAGTTTATCAATTGCTTATTTCTCACCAAAACAAAAATAGAATAGGGTTCCTGTCTGTATGAAAAAATTAATACGCACAAAAATTCATATTATGTGCTATTTTAAAACTTGATCTTTATCTGAAAATGTGCACACTGGACCATATGCAGCTGGACCAGTAAGTGTCTGGACCTTGTAGGCTAAGTAGAAATTTGTAGGTGAAAATTGTAAAGATAATTGTAGATTTGCATTCAGTTTTGAGACACAATAAGATGGAGAAGCTCTGTACACTTCTACCTTATTTCCATAAGGGTAAAATTTTACAAAATTGTAGACTAATATTACAAGATATAGATATTGAGACAATACACTGATTCGTATTTTCTAGTTCTACTTAGGGGTGTGTGTGTGTGTGTGTGTGTTAAGTTCTATGCAATTTTATCACCTGTATAGGCTCTTATATTCCCTACTACAGCCAAAGTATTGTACAGTTCCAACATCACAAGGGTACATACCTTGTTTTCCCTCTTTGTAACTACACTTAACTCCTTCCCTTGGCTCTTCCTACTCCTTCACTTGATCTCTCACCCCGTCAGCCGCTAATCTGTCTTTCATTTCTAAAATTTTGTCGCAAGAAAAATGTTGTGTAATTGGATCTAACAGTGTGAAACCTTGTGACTTTTTTCACTCAGTGTAATGCCCTGATAATTCATCCAATCATTACATGTATCAATAGTTTGCTCCTTTTTATTGCTGAGTAGTATTATATAGTGTGGATGTAGCACAGTTTGACCACTCTTCTGCTGAAGGATATTTGGGCTCATTTCAGTGTTTCAATCAGCCCAGATTCAACATATGAGTAAAACTGCTAAGAATATTCATGTTCATAGATCTGGTTCAAAGAGAGCAAATGTAGAAAATACAGGTGAAAATAAGGTTAGGTCCTTTAAAACACAGGTGGAGTTACTCATATCTGAGACTTCACCAAACAAAGAACCACTTTTGGTCTCTAAGCAAGCGAGAGTCCTGATTCAATAATATTCTACTGGCAATACCAACGAAAGACTAGGTGCAGTTGTTCTCAACTGTGGCTGACTATTCAACTCATGTGAGGAGATCTTTTTCTTTTTTCTTTCTTTCTTTCTTTCTTTCTTTCTTTCTTTCTTTCTTTCTTTCTTTCTTTCTTTTTTCTTTTCTTTTCTTTTCTTTTCTTTTCTTTTCTTTTTTCTTTTTTCTTTTATTTATTTATTTATTTATTTATTTTTTTTTTCTGAGACGGAGTTTCGCTCTTGTTGCCCAGGCTGGAGTGCAATGGCTCCATCTCTGCTCGCTCTGCGCAACCTCCTCCTCCCGTGTTCAAATGATTCTCTTGTCTCAGTCTCCCGAGTAGCTGGGATTACAGGCATGCTCAACCATGCCCGGGTAATTTTTTTTTTTTTTTTTTTTTTTTTTTCGTAGAGACAGGGTTTCTCCATGTTAGTCAGGCGAGTCTTGAACTGTGGGGAGATCTTAAAAACCCTCAGTATAGGCTTCTCCACATATCAATGAAATCAGAATCTTTTTAAATAAAATTCAGGTATTGAGATTTTTAAATTTTCCTAGGCTAAACCAAGGTGGGGAACCACTGGACTATAGAAAACTAATCCAATCACAAGCTTGCAGTTGTAATACAAAGGTGAAGTGAAAATGAAGTGAGTCATAGAAAATGAAACAAATTGGACATTTTGAAGGCAGAAATGTCGGTGTTTAATCATAGATTGAGGAGGAAGACAAAGAATGGATTAAAAGGTTCCCAAAGTGCTAGACTAAATTGTGCATTCCTGGAAAAATGGAATATTTACACGGGGGTTTTCAGGGAGGTCATTGAGGGTGGCGATTTATTTGATTTGATGGGAATGCAGTCAGGTAGAGATTTTTTAGAGGCAGTCAGAAACTTTCATATTCAAAGTTATTCATTTATTTACCCCATAGAATTTAAAGTTAAATTTTTACATTTAGCATATACTTTTTATATCTTAGCAGACACCAATGTTTTGTCAGATCCTTCAGTTTGCAGTATATTGGGTTGTTAACATTGTACATCTTTTGTGATTAACAACTTTCAAACCTGGATACTTACTGCTATAAAGTGAAATTAAAATGCATCTTCCTAATATATTAAATTAGTTATAGCTCTGCTGTGGGTCTGGCAATCATTCATTCAAAAGTTGGCAACAGCAAAGGAGAGCCAAGTGGCTTTTATAATGTATTTTTAAGTGAAAGTAATAAAAAAAACTCCATTTCATTAAGTGCTTAAAAAGAGCTTCTTGAAAATATATTCAGTTCGAGAAGCCCAGGTCCCAAGTGAGTCCTGTCACTCCACAGTAGGTGAGTTTATTTTCCACGGTGGCTGAGTTTGGTGCTATTGAGTTGTTTTCCTTGTCACCTTAGGCAAGCTTGATGGTTAATGGCATCACTAATAGGATATACAGTCAGTTATGGAGTTCTAAACTAGCTTGGATTAGCTATGACTAAAATCAATTACCACAGTCCACTGGTCCACAGAAATCAGGGGGTGCTTTCATTTCTATTCCTAGTGAACATCTGTACTCAGTCCCAAGAGAAGAAAAATATTACCAGCAAAATTGATGCTAATTAGCACCCATGTTGGCAGTCAGAACAGAGACACGGAGAAGAAAATCTGTAAAATGAGCCTGGTTAAAGGCAATAAACATTTTGACACTAAAATTAGCCAAGTATAATAAATGACTTTCCATTGATTTTCTGAAAACCCATATTCTTCACTTAATCAACACATTACAGGAAAAATTTGTGATTGATGTGATATAGGTTGTGCATTTCATTATTTACCCAGTGATGATTTTTACTTCAAAATATTCATATCAGCTAACCTGTGCAATCACGAAATGTTACTGGCTTGCTGTATATGTTTGGCATAATGAATAGTCCCTCTACTAGATTAGAATTGGCAAGCTTCAGTCAGTCGACAAGGACAGTAGATAATAATTCTACTAGTTGTGCCTTAAAAGTTGAGCTGTAGATATTAATTTCTTTATCTATATACTTTGAGCTTAATACAATTCAATAAGAACAATGAATGTAGGTTTTCGATTACTTACAACTTATTATGAATAAATTCTAGATCATTCTCTGAGTGGAAACTGAGGAGTAAAATGTTCAAAGATTCTAAGAATTATAAAAGAAAAGGCTTAAAAATAGGAAAGCATTGCAGAAAAAAATTTCCATGCTTACTGCATAAATTCCCAGGTGAGTTTAATTAGCACTTTTGTCTTATATATCATATGGTATCATCTTCCAGATGGAAATCATACTTGTGGTTAACACCTTGTATTCCAACTAAATAAATACTGAGGCGGACAGCTTCATTGAAAACTGACTTTCTTGTGGAAAAGTCATACAATTTGCCTTCTTCAATTTATAACTGACATCCTAGAAAAGACTGATGTCTAAATTCAATCAAATATTTTTGCTGTCATTTTTCTTTGAAGATGAATTTGTCAATGAAGTAATACTTTATTATACAAATGGAGTGACAGCAAGCATTTCATGGGACTCATGATTGTGGAGTTGTCCTTTATTGACATGCCTGTGCTTTCCTATAAAACAGTCTTGTAAAGGATAAGAAGTTTGCTGAAATTAATAAATGGCTTAAACTGGTTGGTTAAACTCTCCTGGTAACTCCAAAACCACATATTCAAACAATTAACTTTTAAACAGGAGGCAATATTTTACTCCCACTCTGACCTACAAGATCCTGTTATTTTGTTCTGTCCTTAGGAATGAGCTCTGTGCCTTTCATAACATTCCTCACACTTATGCAGAAAAGCAAAGAGAAAACTGCTTACTGCCAATATTACACCTATGGCAAAAGAGCAAGATAATATTTTGTACAGTTTAGAGCACTTTGAAGTTTGTAAGATGTTTCCACAAAAGTCTTGTGAAGCAATAAAATTAGCTATTATCATCTTGAAACCAAAGTTAAATTCAAACATCTAACAAAGTTTGTGTTTTTGATTGTTGAATATTTCTATTTTTTCATAAGTGCCAAAGATGGACTATTAGAGTACAGTACATCATGTGTGCATTTAATGTAGGCATATTTTGTTTGGCTTTTGGTGAAAAAATTACTAAACATATGCAAAAAAGAAAGTTATAATGATTTATACAATGCAGGTGATTCTTCCTGTTATTCTATTTAATGAGCTGTAGCCAAATATATATAAAAGGCAAGGCATAAATCTGCCCTTCCTTTAGTGAGTCTCAGTTCCCAGGTGCTTCTTATAACATGTGCATCTCACCAGACTGACTTTAGTTCAAATAATAAAGGCACACATTTTTAAAAACCATTAAGCTCTCAAATTTAAGCTGTTCTTGTGTCCACCTAAAGAAGCAGTTAATAATTAAAGTAAAAAACTCTTTGTATAGACTTGTTATATACTTCATATCCACCTCTAAAATTATGCTGACTATAAATTGTTGGGTTTTTTTGTTCATTGGTTTTGACCTGAGATGAGAAGTTTAGAATGTAAATGAGAGTAAGTCCAATTTCAAGGTGACTTTTTAATTTCTTGACTTTCATCAGTTAAAATATTTGCAGTTTGGTAATCTTGAAGCATGTGATTTTATCTGCGCATTTCCACTACATGGCCTAGAGTGGGTGCTACATTAATTATTACTTAAAATAAATGTTAAGTGTTCACATATAGGATGGTAAGTAAGGTAGCTGAGTCATACTGGTGATAATAAAGGAAGAAAAAGGGGCAGTGCTAGCACGTAAAGAAATTGTGTCCCACTAGTTCTGAAAGTTGTAGCAGAAAATCTGAGATATGGAAAGATTTATATCCAAGGAAGACATCTTCAATGAAACTAATAAACTGAAGTTAAAAGACTGGCAATAAATAAACTAGGAAATACCAAGGTATTACAAAGCAAATATTACCAAAAAAAAAAAAAAAAAAAAAAAAAAAAACTAACATAGGAAAGAAAGAGAGAATCAGGATTTTCAAATTGGAAAGATGTTTATCAATAGGGGGTGTAAATAAAGTTCTTAAGATATTTCTGTAAATATGAACAACATATTCCTCAGATAATTCAGTAGTAACACTTGAAACTGTAAATGATTAACTACTGTTGAATTGAAGGAAATACATCTCCACAAAATAGGCAAGATATTTATAGGATTCAGAAACTAAAATATTACTTTAGTATAAAGAAGTTCTAGGTAGCTTTAGACTAATTAAATCACAGGAACCAGATCCTTGATGAGTTTCTGAAAGAAGCGATATATAGAATGTGACTGTATTATTTGATAAATGTTTGGGAAGTGAGAGATTGTGTAACTGTCTGGACTTGGATCTTGTCCCCATGCCTTGCAAACTTGAGCTTTAGGTAAATTACTGAAACCCTCTAAATACCAGTTTTCTCATATACGAATAGACATATTAATTTTTATTTGGTGAGGTTGCTGTGAAAATTATATGAAGCAAAATTAGAAAGTGCAGCCTAGGACTTGGTGCATCCTCAGCATTCTAAAAGGACAGAAATGGAGACAGTGATGGAACCACCACTACCCTAACACAGTTTCCAAGCACATACCAAATTCTAATTGTTCCCGTTCTTTTTCTAACATTTCTCCTTAATTAAGGGGATTTCTGCCGTATGACACCAGTACTCCCACTGCTCTACAAAAAATGTCTGTTGGAGAGCTTCTGCCTACATAAAGACCATATATGTTGCAGCTCTTCCTTTAATTTTATTACCATTAATGTCAATTATGTTCTTAATTCTGCCTGGAAATAATAGTAAGTATCTCTTATCCAACTATTCTTCTACACGACTATTATATACCTTCTCCTCTCTCAAACTTCAACATTTGTCCCTCATTTACACTCTCAGCTGGTAAACTTACTTCTTACTTGACTAAAGAATTGAAAGCACTACAAAAAGAATGTCCAAGATTTCTACATTTACATTTATTTATTTATTATCATCTGTATCCATTAACTTAGGTATTTCTCATAGTAGTAATGAAGGAATGGTCTTTGCTCCAGTCCTAAGTGAATCTTTCCATTGGTGTGCTTGCTCTGATCCACTCTAGTCTTCCCAAGGTCAATCCTCCAGGAATTACTCCTTCTCTTCAGCAGCATAATTTCTTTCCTCTCTTCGGGATCAATCCTATTAGTAGATACATAGGTTTTAATTTTTTTCTATTAAAAATCTTAATTATCATTTTTCTTCTAGTTATTTCTTCACATTTGTGCTGATGTTTACAGCAAAATTATTTTTTGAAAGAGTTGCCTGTACTTATGATCATAAATCACTCTTATTCTAAACTCATTTAAACCTACTGAAGTTAGTTATCTGCCCCCTTTTTAAACAAGTCTTGTCCGTTTTATCAGTGACCTTCATGTTGATAAATACAAAGACATTTTTTGGTCCTTATCTTAAGAGAAAACAGCGGCATATGACATACTGGTTAATTACTCTCCCTTCTCTTCTTCTCCTAAATTTTAGGTTATTTAATTGCTCCACAGATTGCTCCTTTAGTCTTCTCTTCTGGTTTTCCCACTCTGACCCGCTAATGTTAGAGTCGTCCAGGGCTCTCTCTCCGGTCTCTCTCTCCTGTTTATTTGTATTCTGATTTACACTCACTTGGTCATCTTATCCACTCTAATGCTATGCACACTGTGTATTTGTTCTCAAATGTTTATCTCCAGGGTACACCACTCTCCTGAAATCCAGACATATATTCATTCACCTACTCTATCTCCACTTGAACATCTAGTAGACATCTCAAACTCAATATGGCCAAAACTGAACTAATTTCTTCCTCTAACCCTCAGTACTCTGCTTCTCCAAGAACTTCAAAAAATCACTGTAGATGAGAGTTATATCTTTCCAAATGTTCAGACCAATAGTTTTCCTAGGTGTCTCTTTTCTCATTTATTGAGTTGAAGTTCCTATGTTTTAGAAGGCCCTATGTGGTCTGTCCTCCCTTATATCCTCTTCTGTCACTCTTTCTTACTGACTCTGCTCCTACCACACTGAACTCATTACTATTTCTCAAACTTCTTACATAGAATTCTTTTTACCTCTTCCAGAAATTTCTTTCCATCCATCTTTCTCATCTCCTTCAAAATCTTTGCTCAATGTCACTGTCTACGTGAGGCCTGCTTTGACCATTCTATTTAAAGTTTGCCATGCTTTCTCCAATGTGTACCTACCCTCTCATTCAGTACCATTTTCTTTTATGTTATAGAACCCATCTCTTTTAAACATACCATAGAATTTTCTTACTCATTACATTTATTGATTTTTGTCTCCTTCAATAAAACATATGCTTTGTAAACAGGGACTTTTGTCTCTTTTGTTCTCAAACACCTAGAAGAATGCTTGAAACATGACACATATACAATAAAAGTTTGTACATAGCATATAATTTTCTTATTCATGACATTTATTGATTTTTGTCTCCTTTAACAAAACATATGCTTTATAAGAAAGGGATTTTTGTCTTTTTGGTTTTCAAATGCCTGGAAGAATGATTGAACCATGGTAGGTGTACAATAAAACTTTGTTGAACAAATGAATGAGTTACTGGATCAGGAAAACCATTCTTAACATTGGTAAAAAGTAAATAATGGTTGAGCAGTAAACAATAGTACATTGACTATGAATGTAAGCATTGAAGAGCTGAAGGTTGTTTGGAGATTTGTGGAAAGGAAACAGTATAAACTTACATTTTATCAAACCATCTAACATTTGTAAGATGCAACTTTTGGAAATGGCATTTTTTTTTTTTTTTTTTTTAAGTGGAGTCTCTCTCTGTTGCCCAGGCTGGAGTGCAATGGCACCATCTCGGCTCACTGCAACCTCTGCCTCCTGTTCAAGTGATTCTCCTGCTTCAGCCTCCTGAGTAGCTGGGATTACAATCACATGCCTTCACGCCTGGCTAATTTCTGTATTTTTAGTAGAGATGGAGTTTCACCATGTTGGTCAGGCTGGTCTCAAACTCCTGACCTCGTGATCCACCCGTCTTGGCCTCCCAATGTGCTGGGATTATAGGTGTAAGCCACCGCACCTGGCCGGAAACAGCAATTTTATTAACATGATAATCAGCCTTAAAATACTTTTTATCATGTTTTAAATATGCCAAAAGTGTGTATTACTGAATCCCCTTTTTTGATCATGGAACTTTGAAAACTTCATTTGGATTAAGACTTTTAGCTTCAAAGCTGTGTGGTCTCAAAAGAACAGATTCTAATTTGTTATTCTATATACAAATCTGAGACTGGACATCAATATACTCGAAACTAGTCCTAAAGACATGTTAAATACTACTAGTCATACAATTCAGATTCTATAATATTTCTTTTAAATTTTAAAAATACTGCCCATATTTAATATCTTATTAAAGTATGTGATTAAGATATATCTGTTAATTTGTTTTTAAGGTGAATAAACAGAAAATCCCACAACACTCTTTCAAGATAAAAAAAAAAAAAAAAACTAGAAGTAGGGTAACTAAAGGTAAAAAGGACCATGTTCTAGCATGCCACTAATAAAGTATGGAGATTGTCATTGGCAGAGGCAAATTTTGGGTTTCAGCTAGCAGTATTAACACCCATTATTGAATAGAGAAGAGAAAAATAATTACAGATTTTACATTCTGAGGTTTTATTTACTTGTCAATTTTCTTTCTACAATAGGGGTCATTGAATCATTTTTCCTAATAATTTTTAACATACCAAATGGGTGTGTTGATCCTTCCATTTACCATTGGTCCTTTTATGAGATACCCTAGATTCCCCTTTTATTCCTGTGCAAAATAAATAAATAAACCAATCATTATCTGCATGATTGTGAATTGTCCCTTTTCAGGCTACATATTTTACTTTAATCTATTTCTGTGTTCTTTTCTTTTATATTTCTTTCTTCTCCAATTTTTCCCCTTTCTGGTGTTTCCCTTCATGATTAGGGATTTTGAATACTTTAATATTCCCACACTTTCTTTCTCTATTTGTTTTGCTCCATAAGAAACCAATGATTTATATAGCTGCTAAATTGAGAAAGTAAGTCCAGGTCATACACCGTTTGGTTTCCTCCTTCTTCCTCTTGGCAAGCATGAGTTTCCTTCTATTCCACAGGAGGCAGACTTTGTTTTCTGCCCTCATCCATGGTTATATTTTATTACTTCAGTGAGTTTGCCTATTAACAATGGCATATCAAGACTGGGAAGCTAGGAGTGGTCTACCCAGGGACGAGAGGAATTCGATACCACTGACATTGTTTAGAATTGCTGACGAATGGTTATCATAAGAAGCAGATCAATGTTTAGTCAATATTATTAATTTTTTAAATCTCTAAAGATGCTCTCCTCCCTTATTACCACCACCCGGGATGGGATGCTCTTCCTAGCTACACTTCAAAGTGAACAAAACCATTGCTCAGAGAAGCACACTTTCTTGCCTGCCCCAGGTGGTCATCCACAGAATACTTTTATTTAGACTAAGGAAACAGCACTGTGAACGTGGAACTGAGTTATTTGTCTCATGTTGATATTATGTTATGAATAAATAGTTATTACGTATCTTCTATACACAAGGAGTATACATCTAATAGCAAAAGGACATTTCAATAAATATTAAAAACTGTCAAATTTGTAAGAGTGAATTAGGATCATAATGCTTGAACATAACAGAACTCTGAGTGTTTTGTTGTTTGAGAGAAACCTTGGCTAGCATTTTGTAGACTGCATATAAATTTTCATGAATTTATGGAGGAAAAACCAATCTTCGAGGGTTTTTTATAATAGAACATCCTTTAAATAATAAATATTCCCTCTATTGTTTTGACTGTTTCATATTTTTCAGGATAAACTAATAGAACTAATGATACTGTAAAAACCCATAGATTACATAGATTTACAAATTAGTGGAATGACATATAGATGAAAATGATTCGTTACATTTTTATGCAATACAAATACTTTTATTCAGGATATACAACAGCTATAAGAGACTATTTTATCTAAGAAATCACTTCTGAAACCTTTAATAGATAAAAATAATGCTTTTAATATCAACTGATTGCTCTCTGCTATCCAGGTATCTGATAAGCATAAACTAATTAAATAATGATATGCATTATAATATTATCATTATCTACCCTTTATTGAACATATGCTGTGTACTGCACATTTTGCTGAGAGCTTACAGTAGAACTCATCTATTGGAAAAAAAACTGTCCTCAGTCTTAATTTTGTTCTTGCTTCTCTTACTGAACTTTATGTTGCCTTATAGTCATGAACTTATGTGTCTTTTTCTCACCATACTAGAACCTCTTCATGTGGAGGTTCATTTGTAAATCACTGTTGCATCCGTGTAGCTTTACAGATAATAAACAATCAGCCAGTATATTATGTACCATAACCAACCTCTTGACTTCTAACACTTAATTGGAAATGAGATTGGGAGAGGGTTCGATGATCTATGGCATTTTCTGAAAAGATCTAGAAATCTACTTGAGAAAATTTCTAGGTACCAGAGCAATGTAGAAGACAGCTAGATATGAATTAATGACCCTATAATTATTGCAATTACTTCTTGCACCACATTTTTACTGTCCCTCGAACCACAAGGAAGATTTAGTGTGAAGTCTGGTTGTTTGAAAGCTACTACAACTTGACAACTAAATACATTATGTGGACCAGAGTATCACCCATATAAGGTGAATCAACAAAGTTCAGATAAAGTCATTGACAATGCTGATCCATCTACCAATTATATGGCATTGTGCTACACTTCCCTGACAGGCTTATGCTTTTATATCCTATTAAAGCATTGGAAATAACTCTAAGAGTACTTCCAAATAAACTATAAAACAAAGTACCATGGATATATTGAGTGCTTTTTTACAGAGCATCAGTTTAATAGTCCATTTTCTACTTTTGACTATGAGATTATTGGTGACCCCACAAATCAGTAAACATGTTTTTGCAGAGTTTTTAAACTTGTATATTTACTGTGGCATCTCTTGTCTTATTTTAATTCTCAATTTACTGGCCTTAAAAATTTACAAAGAACCCCTTTACACTTTGCATGCAAAAAAGAACACTGAATAAAATGCAACTTTCAATTTTGTGCTTCAGTTTTCTTTGGGAAACAAAAGGAGAAGGTGACTTTACTTGGTTAAGAAAACATCTCAAACCAGTCTGAAAAATAAGATAAAAGTGAGTAAATTTAAAAATAACTTTACTTGTATAAAAATACATTTTATGTTTATGTATATTGTTTTGTGAATGTCTAGATGTGTTTAAATTTTTAAAAATAATTCTAGTATGTTACAAATGTTTTGGAGTTACCCTAAAATATAAGAGTAAGATAAATACTTTGATTATAGCTTGCCAACAAGGTGTATGTCTTTGGAGAAATATCTAGCATTTCCTTGGAAGTGCTTAATCCAATCCCTGGTGGGTTGTCAGATGTCTCAAAGCAATAGGTGGCACCATCCTATACTTTGAATGTGTCATGACATCAAATCATCAGCCTGCTGAATTCTCTGTTGGTTTTGTTATTTTTAGATGCACTGCGTATCTCTTCCAGTAATACAAATCACAGTCCTACAGGTGCCAGGTTTTGAAAATTTGTGACCTGCCACACTAGACCTGTCATAGCAATTCCTTAAATAAAGAAAATACCTCACACTCTACTCCTCAAATATTCCAGATATTACAGTCGTGGAGTCACAGTTGGCTGCTGCAGCCTGTCTGCCTTGGTTGACTTGCAAGTATAGAGGAAGTGCTTGCTATGCTATCTCACTTCAAGTATGAAAAGAAAAAATAACCCACCTGGTTTTCATCAAAGAGCCTTTGAATATTGTTCCTCCTGAGAAGGCTGCTAGCTACTGTGCTTTCATGCTTACCCTTTCTACTGAACCTGTCTCAAAAGCCTTTAAAATTCATTGATGATACGATGTGTTGCTCAGTCACTGTACTTTCTGTAGCAGGCATCCCAGCTTGAGACCAAGTTACACTCACCCTAAGATTTATGTGAGGGAACAAGGTGCCTCATGGGAAAGAACTTGTTCTAAGGATATTATGATACAGAGTTTTGTTTCAAGGATGGTGGATCAGCATCAGAGATAAAGGGTCATATATCTCCCTTGGTTAATTCCTCAACCCAACTGACATGGCCATATACCTCAGTTCACAGGCAAGTCCATGAGAAATAAAAGATGAGTCTCAAATAAAAGCTCTTTGTTCTTGCTGGTATTATCTACTCGAGAAATTATCTAGTTGAGCACATACACTTCAGGTATGTAATTGCCAGTAGTTTTTACAACACTGGGAAGGAAAACCATTGATTTTTGCAATAACAAAAGACAAACAATAATACTCTCAATATTGAGCATTGGTAGCTCCACTGTGATAATTAGAGAAAACAACCCTTTGGCAGAAACTTTGGGGACTGATGTTTTTGTAGTCACAACAGGCATCAGGGGCATAGTTTTTGATGAGGTCCAATAAGGGGACCTTGTCTCCTTTGGTAGGCTCTAGCAAGGTTAGTGGCCTCATCGATGGACATCAGGGCATGACTTTTACTTTTGTCATTGAATGTAACAAGCAACAGCAATATCACAGTGGACTGCAGTTAGGAAGGACAGGTTAAAAAAAGAGTTCTTAAGGTGGTTACAAGAAGGAATGGCCCATGAAATACATGGGCAACACACCCCTGGAAGTTTAGAAAATTATTCGGTAGGAAATTAAAGCTATTTTATTTTTTATAGTACATCAGGGAGAAATACAATGAATGTTTCAATGATTTTGCTTTTATTTTGACTCTTCTATAGAGAAGGACAGAATATGTGAATAACATGTATATAGTTGTTTAAGACAATTTATTTTATTATAATTAATTAATTTATTTATTTTTTGAGACAGAGTATCCCTCTGTCACCTAGGTTGGAGTTCAGTGCAGCGATCTCGATCTCGGCTCACAGCAATCTCCACCTCCCAGGTTCAAGTGATTCTCCTGCCTCAGTCTCATTAGTAGCTGGGATTACAGTTGCCGCCATCATGCCCACATAATTTTTGTATTTTTAGTGGAGACAGAGTTTTGTCATGTTGCCCAGACTGGTCT
The DNA here is from genome assembly GCF_009764315.1 of Trachypithecus francoisi. Taxonomy (NCBI): domain Eukaryota; kingdom Metazoa; phylum Chordata; class Mammalia; order Primates; family Cercopithecidae; genus Trachypithecus; species Trachypithecus francoisi. The sequence goes on along the minus strand of NW_022681454.1, from coordinate 74,395,076 downwards.
CGAACTCCTGACCTCAGGTGATCCACCCGCCTTGGTCTCCCAAAGTGCCGGGATTACAGGAGTGAGCCACCATCCTTGGCTGATTTAAAGTAATTTAAAGTAAAAACTAAGTGAGGTGCACAGTTATTGAATCCTTAGGAGTATGAATTGTGTTTAGAATATAGGATTGGGACGTGTCCTCAAATAGAAAAAAAAAGGTTAAAATACCCTCAGAAGTCACTGATACTCATTCAGTTAGATAAAAATAGATGTATTTAGTGTTAAAAGTTGGGCATGGACACAACAGGGAACAAAAACAGTCTAAAGGATGAGAAACATAAAAGACATATAAACAACTTAGAATATGAATTCAAGATTGTGTAGTGGTAAATATTATGAAAAATAATGATAACATACCAAAAAGTAGCAAGTAATGTTATCTTAGATATGGTATCAGGGAAGGCCTGTGTGAGCAAGGGATCTTGCTAAGAATTAGTATGTGTGATGTAATAATTCTTGTTCTTCATAAAGACTTTAATTTTGCTGTATTTTATGTGCCTCATCTTAATTTCCAAGGCATATGCAAATTTTGAAAATCATTTGTGTACTGTTTCACAATGAAACACAAAACTACTGTATGATTTTCCTCTTCAATATATATAGTCATTGCCCTCAGTTATTTGGATGAATGAGTATTATTGTTTAAAATAAACATAGGTCTACATTCTTCAAAACTATGCTTATATGTTCTGTCTTAATCTCATTTTATAATCTTATGTTCTATAATTATTTATGTATTCAGTAAAGACAAAATCTATACTGAGTCTATCTAGATATATATTTCTACAAATACATTCATAGTCTATATAAGTAGTTATGGAAACAAAGGTATACTGTTTTAGATACAAATAAAGGATACATATAGATCTATCACACATACACATAGAGACCAATTGTTATATATTTTCTATTAAGATATTTGACCTCAGGTGTGGTCTGACATTATATGTCTTATGCTTGGAGACCTCTCAATCTATAGTTTCCCCCTACAGCGTTCAGCAAGGGCTGTTTCTGAGGAGATGTGCTGATCATGCTGTCATTTCAAGTCCACTTGTTTGTTTTGTGATTAGCATCAAGGAAAGTGAGTCGGCTTTACTTTGAGTCCTTTGTATTGTAGGTCTATAGTCACAGATTTTAAAGTTTTTTAAAGACAGCATCATCCTTTAATATTTTTTCACTATAATAAAATCAGAGTATGTTATTTAATTAAGTATTCATACTTTTGAAAAATAAGTATTTAAAGTGAGCAGAATTCAGAGTAATTGGTATATATGTTAAAGAAGCAAATGATATGGTGACATTGTTCCCGTTCTTTAGAAGAGTAACATTTGTTTGTGGGCAAAAGACATACAACAAGGTAAATAATGACAATAGAAGTACTAAATGAAACTGCAAGAACAATGATGTACAAGATAGAACAAGACGGAGTAAGTGATAAGGGAGTATCACTGGTATGTACTATGCCTACCATATCACAGGTGTAGCTATGAAAGCTTTGGTGAAGAAATGAGAACTTGATCTATAATCTTAACAGAGTTTATTGTGGGAGAAATAGAAAGCCATGGATGGGTGTTGATCAGAGGAAATCAGACAATAGAAATGTTGTAGTAAGTAATATTATGCAGTAGCATGGAGAACAGATTGGAAGAGGGAGAGATTCTCTGATAAACCTTATGTTTAAGCATTATATTGAGATAGAAATTAATTTGGTGAGAAATTGTACACTTAGGTTTAACCCAGCAGAAATTGGTATTTATAATAACACAGCTATTTTCTAACAATACCATTATATTACTGTAATTCTTTTCAGTTATTTTATTTACCAAGAGGATTCTTAGTTTCATAAATTAAATGCATTAATTAATTCCTTTCAGAAAAAATGAGGAGGGTGCTTCAGAAATTAGATATGATGCCAATGGGGAATAAAAGCAAATGTACGGAAGTCCACAGGGAAAGAAAATAGTCAGATAATGGAGTGAGGACAAGGTTGGCAATCTTAGCAAAAATGAAACAACAGATGGGCATAATTTTTGTGAGTTCTCACACAGATGGTTCACCAGATGGATTCTGCTGGGTTCATACAGCTTATGTGTATTTTTCAGCAGCTTATCATGATAGGCAAGACCACTTCTGTGAGGGCAAAAATCCTTCCTTGGTTTAGGTTATTGAATATAGTACTGCAATAAATTGGTAGTTGGTGACATAATACCAAGTATTTTTATTAACTATTATTTATACCTAGGGGCATGCAGATAATGTTATGTTGAAGACACTAGTCTTCAGAAAGAATTTATAGGTCATAATTTAGAAAATATTGTACGTCAGGAACTTCAGGTAGGTTAGACGATTTAGAGACTTCAATTTTAATTTCAACTATTAATTGAGAGTATCATCATTTGAAATTTTATTTTTAAAAATAACTTGCACTTAACACAACAAGATGTAGTATTTAATAAGGTTATAACTAAAAAATGATTTAAATAAATGAGGAAAATGTCTCTGTAAATTTAATCTAACTTATAATTGTCATTCAACATAAAATATTGCATTTTAGTTGACATTTATACTAGTAAATACTTCAGAACTGTTTTCATTGATTAATGGAACTTCTGAGAAGGAATATCCTTAAGAAAAAAGGGAAAATCAACAACAAAACATTTGAACATTATATGTTCTCAATTAATAACCCCTCATTAAGATATAGTTATACAAATTTATGTCACAAGCAAATGCTCTACTTTATTTGGAGGCTGACCTTTTTGCTGTTACAAGATAAAATCTTAATTTATGGGATTTTAAATTCTGGTAGGAGGGATTTTCCTTATTGAAGCTATCCTAAGGTATTGATTTGTAACATCAAAGGAATTTGATCTGTCTTGAAACACTAAAGAGGGCTGGAAACTAGTAACTTGGGGATATTTCAGATAGAGTCCTCATTCTCTTTAAAGACAAATCTGTCAACAGCAGGGTGCTTACATAAAACCTATAGAGAGTTGTATTATTTTCTAAATATATGTATATACATTATTTCATTTGAATTGTTCAATGGTCATTTGAGTTCAGCATGACAAATGTAATCATCTCAATTTTACAAATGAGGAAACTGAGACTTGAAAACGCTGAATAACTAACTACCTTTTTTTGCACACTTAGACAGAAGAGTCCAGACTCTGGTTTACTATAATACAATCAGTAGAGGCTTTCTGAATACCTACTATGTGCTGCAGAAATATAAATTTGTGCTACTCAGCTGAGTCATGACATGAAGTATATAATGATAATAATCCTAGAGATTGTGTCTACACATAGATGAATCAAAACATGTTTAAGGTTTTATTTATTCATTCAATGATTAATTTTGTGACTTAAATTATATACTAGAATATTTTTTCTTACATTGAGATTTGAGGATTCACGGGACACGGATAAGGCATTTACTATCAAGAAATACTTATATGCAAGATATATATTGCAGCATAATATAATCAGAGTTAGTGACTAGGTGCTTTGAAAGCAAAACAAAACAAAAAGAGTACCTATCCCTGTCAAAGGGAAAGAGAGTGTAGGAAAGCTGAAGTGACATCTCTGGTGATTCTGAAGAAGTTGAAACAATGTAGTCAGAAGGGAGACAGGTCCTTCCTGAGAGAAAGTAACTCATGTAAAGTCAATGCACATGAAAGTACTGATACGGTTTGGCTGTGTGTCCCAACAAAATCTCACCTTGAATTGTAATAATCACCATCTGTCATGGGAGGGACCCAGTGGGACAATTGAATCATGCAGGTGGGCTTTTCTCATGCTGTTCTTATGATAATAAATAAATGTCATGAGATCTGATGGTTTTATAAACGGAGTTCCCTGCACATGTTCTCTTGCTTGCTGCCATGTAAGACATGCCTTTTCTCTTCCTTTCCTTTCTGTTTGTGAGGCCTCCTCAGAAATGTGAAACTCTGAGCCTATTAAACTTCTTTGTCTTTATAAAGTAGTCAGTCTTGGGTATATCTTTATTAGTAGTGTGAAAACAGACTAATACAAGTACACAAAAATTTCAATATTGCTTAAGTACAAAAGCTAAACCATGGGGTGGCAGAAGATGAGAATGGGCACAGATGTAGCAGAGAAATCGTGACTACATTACTGAGCCTGTGAGCAGATTAAGTTTTCTAGACTGTGAGCAATGCAAAGCTTGGAAAATTTGAAAAGAGGTCAACCTGGTAAAGTTTGGTCATTTAAAATAATAATTTAAGACTACTTCCAGAGGATAGATTTGGACTTTCTACAAAAATACAATGTAAGGAAATAATAAAAATTAGGATAAAAGAAGTGAGAGTGAAAATACCAATAGAAATATTGAGGTGTTTGGATTGCCAGGACGTAGTAATTGATTGCAGTTGGAAGGGCAAAAATGAAGGGTTAAGAAAAGATAAATTGGACTCTCATATTTGTAACTTGAACCATTGAAAGTATAATGGTATATTTAGTTAAATTAATTGAGAAGAATGACTGAATTTGATTATTGGTTATGGATTAAGATGAAGAGGGGGATAGAAATGCAGTAAGATAGAGATTTAATGTTGTTTTAACAGGTTAAATTAGAATTTGCTGAGGAATATCCCAGCAGAAATATTTAGTAGCTGGTTAGTTATGCTGCTATAGTGATTTAGGTACAGATTTGTTTGAAAGCATCACAATTCAGCTATTTAGGATTTTGAAGCCTTGGTCTTGAATAACATTCCCCAGGAAGAAGTGTACAAAGTAAGAATTAAAGACAATGAAAGCAAGATGCAAGAAAAGAATGAGAAGTCTCCAAAGTAGTTATGTTTCCAGCTATTATATGTTCCTTTGTAGTAATTATTTTCCCTTCTTCTTTGCCGTAAGGAAAAAAAGGGTATGAATTCCAAGTTTCTCATTTTATAGTTTCTTTATTCTTGTATGTTTAGTGCCTATTACAGGGTCTGAAACATAGAAATTAGTAAATAACATTTTGTTGCATGAAAGAATGAATGATATTTGAACAATATTCAGGAAAGTCTGTAGAGGGAGAAAAAAAGAAGATTAAAGACATTGCAAAGTCTGGGGTATAATAAACTAAAATATATTCTCAGCCTCAAATGATAACCTTAAAAAATATGAACAATTGAATTGACATATTCTGGTTAATATTTGTTTATTCCCTCTGGAAACTAAAATTTTATACTTTTGTAAGAACAGAATAGAAAAAATATAAAAATATAAATCTAGCTGGAAAAATATGTTCTTTGAAATTCATTCATCATTCAGTAATCTTAATTTTCTGTATAAACATTTATATACCTAATATCAAATGTAAACCGTAACTCAAGCACAGATTTTGTGGCTTGTTCAACATGCTGGCTGTGTAACAAATTTATTTGTATCACAAAAATTGATTCATTAAGTAAATAGAAATATATTAAAGGTAGCAGTTTTACAATTTTTTCCTCTATTACATGTAGGTGCTGTTTCCATTTTCTTATGCTGTAAATGAGCAATCACTGTATAATCAATCCGTTTGACTTTAAGGTATTTATGTTTCTGAATAACATTATTTTGGTCATATTAACCAGGGTTTCATTACATTGATATAACCTAACTCATAAATCCATCTGCCATTGTGACAAATTGTTTGATGGTTTAAGTTCTCACTCTGAAATAAGTTTACAAATATTTTTATCAACTGAAAACGTAGCATTGAGGGTATTATTACAAGTTTCTCTATTTTATTTCTTGAGAATACCATGCCTTAGTGTAAAAATTGCATGCATGTAAATATATATTTATATATCCTGTGTAATAAACAGACTGCTTGAATTATGCACCAATACTTGCTGCCTTGAATTTGTTTACAAAGAGAATTATCCTTCTAGACTGTAATCTCTTTAGAAAAAAAATGTTTTGTTCTGCACTTCACTGTGACTCTTACCCAATTCTGTCTGCATACTGCTTGCTGCCAAAGAGTTTTTTTATAAATGTAATTCAGAGTTTTTGAATTCCCTGCTTGAAACTTCACTGGTTCTATAAATGACTAAAGGATAAACCTAAACTCTTAGTGTAACCTATAAGTTTTTCCATAATTGGGCTCCTGCCTAAGCTCTGGATTTATCTCTTGTTTTCTTCCTGGCTGTTTCTTGCCTCAGTGCTTTTGATCATGTTGATCCCATGGCTTGCAATGTTCTCTCATCAGTCCATACTCCCTTTCCTCCTGCAGGTCGGCTTGCTTTAAAAATTAATCTCATGTCTTTTCCTAAGGAAAGTGCATTCTGTCTTGCCTCATCATGTGAAAACAACTTCAGTGTCTGAGTTTTTGCCCTCACCATACTGGATTCAAATCTTTACCCCACTACCCTTCATGCTTGGTATTGCATGTTCTCCCCCACTACTTTCATCCTTGTCTATACCTACACATATATCTGTAACTATACCTGTATCTACATATTGGTCTATATCTTAGGTGGTCATTTAAAACCTAGAACTGGTTTTATTATCTCAGAAACTAGTGGCATATTTGGTTCACAGCATGGATTTAATAAATACTCCTACTTATATGAGTGAATTGATGAATATAAACACCATCATGTCAATGTGAAAATAACAGAAGAGACTAATAGCAGGCAGATATCAAATCAGTAGTATTTAGAAAATAAAAACAGGGGCGCTGGGGTCACGACATCTTGTTAGTTCTAACTCTGAAATATATTTGAAATCCGACCACTTTTGAGCATTCACCTCCACAGTTACAGCCTTCGTCTGAGCTACCATCCTCTTGCTTGCTTCTTGCAAAAGTCTCCAAACTGGCTCCCTCCACTTTGACTCTTGACTCCCACATTCTACTTCAACATAATAGCCACCCCCCGGAAATTTAAATATAAATCAGATAAGTTTATTCATTTGTCCTGCTCTGGTTTGAATGTGGAACCCCAAATTCATGTGTTGATAATGTAGTCCTTAATGGAACAGTGTGGGGAAGTGAGGCCTTTTTGGAAGCGGTTTAGGTCATCAGGACTCCATCCTCAGGAAGGAATTAATGTTGATAATAATTAATGCTGATATAAAAAGGGATTAGAGAGTGGGTTCTCTCTCCTTTGCTTTTCTGCCACATGAGGACACAAGAGTTCCTCTGCTCTGGAGAACACAGCATTCAAAGTGCTATCTTGGAAGCAAGACTGGACATTTACTAGACAACAAACCTGCCGATGCCTGAATCTAGGACTGCATATCCTCCAGATTTGTAAGAAATACATTTCTGTTCTTTATAAGTTATCCAGTCTCAGGCATTTTGCTATAGCAGAACAAACTGTTTTGTGTAGATATGCTGTAACCCCTTGCCCTGTTCATGTTGAGTAAACACCGAAATTCTTACTATGGCCCACAAACTCTTTTATAATCTGAAATAACATATTTCAGCTTGCTCTCATTAACTTTGCTCCAGTCACACTGGCATTCTTGTTGCTTCTGCATCTTGCTAGGCACGTTTATTTTTATAATGGCCTTTTAATCTAAGGATTTCTTTGCCATAATATGCTTTTTCATCAAGTGTCTGCTTGAAAAAAAACTCATACCTTCTTCAAATCTTTGCTCACACTTCAGCTTTTTAAATGCAGTCTTGTCTTTATTTGGGTGGCTATAACACAAATACCATAGATTAGATTGATTAAAAATGAACATTGACTTATCACTGTTCTGAAGGATGAAGAGTCTAAGATCAAGGTGTTCACAGATTCCTTCTCTGGTGGGGGCCTGATTCCTGGTTCACAGATGGATGTCTTCTCACTGTGTCCTCACATGGCAGAAGGGTCCAGAGAGCTCTCTTGGGTCATTTAAAAAATTAAGGTACTAATCCTATTCCCATGAGATCTAGAATATAACCTAATCACCTCTTAAAAGCCTACTCCTAATACCATCAACTTGGGAGTTAAAATTTCAATATATGAACTTTGGGGGAACACAACAACATTCAGTCCGTAAAAAGCCATTTTGATGAAACTTTTTAATGATGTGATATCCCACTCATACTTACCCTACCTCCCAGGCTACTTCTACCTCTCCATGCAGTGGTGACAATGAAAATGTACTGCTAATATCTCCTGTGGTTAGCATGTAATTGACTAATGGTTCAGTTATTTTGCTTCTGGATCAACTCCTAAAAATACCTCCATGCTCTTGTTTTCTATGTGTTATGGTTTGGCTCTATGCCCCCATCAAAATCTCATCTGTAGCTTCCATAATTTCCATGTGTTGAGGGACAGGCCTATTAGGAGATGATGGAATCATGGCAGTGGGCCTTTCCTGTACTGCTTTCATGATAGTGATTGGGTTTCATGATATATGATGGTTTTAAAAAACATATGCACAAACTCTCAATTTGTCTACCAACATTCATGTAAGATGTAACTTGCTCCTCCTTGTCTTTCACCATGATTGCAAGGCCTCCCCAGCCATGTGGATCTGTGAGTCCAGTTAAACATCTTGCTTTTGCAAATATCCCAGTCTTGGGTTTGTCTTCATCAGCTGCATGAAAAAAGACTATTACAGTAATTTGGTACCAGTAGAGTGGGGCGCTGCTGAAAAGGTACGTGAAAATGTGGAAGTGACTTTGGAACTGAGTAACAAGCAGAGATTGGAACAGTTTGAAAGGTTCAGAAAAAGACAGGAAAATGTGGGAAAGTTTGAAACTTCCTAGAGACTTGTTGAATGGATTTGCCAAAAATCCTGATAGTGATATGGAAAATAAAGTCCAGGCTGCGGGGGTCTCAGGTGGAAATGAGGAACTCATTGGGAACGGGATCAAAGGTAACTCTTCTTAAGTTTCAGCAAAGAGACTGGCAGCATTTTGCTTCTGCCCTAGAGATTTGTGGGACGTTGAATTTGAGAGAGATGATTGAGGGTACCTGCTGGAAGAAATTTCGAAGCAGCAAAACATTCAAGAGGTAACTTGGGTGCTGTTAAAAGCATTTTGTTTTCAAAGGGAAACAGCATAACATTTCAGAAAATTTGCAGCCTGATGATACAGTAGAAAACAAACAAACAAAGAAAACATTTTCTGAGTAGAAATTTAAGCTGGGTGCAGAAATTTGCATAAGTAATAATGGGCTGAATGTTAATCCCCAAGACAATGGAGAAAATGTCTCCAGGGAACCGCAGAGACCTTTGTGGCAGCTTCTCCTACCACAGGCCTGGAGTCCTAGGAGGAAAAAGTGGTTTCATGGGCCAGGCCCAGGTTCTCTGTGCTGTATGAAGCCTAAAGACTTGGTGCCTTGTGTCCCACCTACTCCAGCCATGGCTGAATGGGGCCAACATAGAGCTCAGGCTGTGATTTCAGAGGGTGAAAGTCTCAACCCTTGGCAGCTTCCATGTGGTATTGAGCCTGAGAGTGCAAAGAAGTCAAGAATTGAGGTTTGGAAACCCCTGCCCAGATTTCAAAAGATGTGTAGAAATGCCTGAGTGCCCAGGCATAAATTTGCTGTAGGGGGGGTCCCTCATGGAGAACCTCTGCTATGGCAGTACAGAAGGGAAATGTGGGGTCAGAACCCCCATACAGAGTCCTACTGGGGCACTGCCTAGTGGAGCTGTGAGAAGAGGGCCACCTGGAATGGTAGATCCACTAACAGCTTGCACCATGTGCCTGGAAAAGCTGCCAACACTCAATGCCAGCCCATGAAACAGCTGGGAGGGAGGCTGTACAGTGGAGACCCACAGTGGTGGAGCTGTTCTAGACTTTGGGAACCCAATTCTTGCATCAGTGTTACCTGGATGTGAGACATGGAGTAAAAAGGGATCATTTTGAAGCTTTCAGATTTGACTGCCCTGCTGGATTTTGGACTTGCATGGGAGCTGTAGCCCCTTTGTTTTGGCCAATTTATCCCATGTGGAAAGTCAGTATTTACCAAATGCCTGTACCCCCATTGTATCTAGGATGCAACTAACTTGCTTTTGATTTTACAAGCTCATAGGTGTAAGAGATTCACCTTGTCTTGGATGAGACTTTGGACTGTGGACTTTTGAATTAATGCTGAAATGAGTTGAGACTTTGGGGGACTGTTGGGAAGGCACAGTTGATTTTGAAGCATGAAAATATGAGATTTGGAGGGGCCAGAGGTATAATAATATGGTTTGGCTATGTCTTCACCCAAATCTCATCTTGTAGCTCCCATAATTCCCACATGTTGTGGGTGAGACCTGGTGGGAGATGATTGAATTACGGGAACTGGTCTTTCCCATCATGTCCTCTTGATAGTGAATGGGTCTCACAAGACCTGATAGTTTTAAAAATGGGAATTGCCCTGCACAAGCTCTCTATTATTCCTGCTGCCTTCCATGTAAGATGTGACTTGCTCCTCTTTGCTTTCTGCCATGACTGTGATGCCTCCTCAGCCATGTAGAATTGTGAGTCCAATTAAACCTCTTTCTTTTGTAAATTGCCCAGTCTTGGGTATGTCTTATCAGCAGCATGAAAATAAACTAATATAGCAACAGACTGAATACGGAAGCAAATATAAAGCTTTTCCAGCTGTATTCTATTAAATCAAACTTTAAGTGATTTTCAAAAATGTAAAGCAATACCACTCTTCTCATACATTTTATATTTTAAAAAAGTTATTTTTATGAAAATATACTTTTCGGCCGGGCGCGGTGGCTCAAGCCTGTAATCCCAGCACTTTGGGAGGCCGAGACGGGCGGATCACGAGGTCAGGAGATCGAGACCATCCTGGCTAACACGGTGAAACTCCGTCTCTACTAAAAAATACAAAAAAATTAGCCGGGCGAGGTGGCGGGCGCCTGTAGTCCCAGCTACTCGGGAGGCTGAGGCAGGAGAATGGCGTGAACCCGGGAGGCGGAGCTTGCAGTGAGCCGAGATCCGGCCACTGCACTCCAGCCTGGGCGGCAGAGCCAGACTCCGTCTCAAAAAAAAAAACAAAAAAACAAAAAAACAAAAAAAACAAACAAACAAACAAAAAAAACAAACAAAAAAAAGAAAATATACTTTTCTTGTTCTCTTAAATGAATTTAAATATTTTCTTTTTTAGATGTCCTATTTGGTGTAGATATTGGTATACAGTACTAACATAAGCAAAAGTGCTGCAGAGTTCTCTAAATTTATTTAAGTGTGAAGCATCCTGAGACCAAAACTTTGAGAACCTTTGCAATAGACACTTGGAGAAATAATTTGAACAAGTGGATACACAAAGAAATAAATATTTGAGAAGATTTTCAACCTTCCTATTAGCAGTAATCAGAAAAAGCAATATGAAATCTATATCTGACACTACATGCAATCTAAATCTTAATTAGAGTTAATATCTAATAAAATATATTCTAATTCTAAAAACCAAACTAAATTTAAACTACATATAAATAAAAACCTAAATCGAATCTAAAACAGAATAATACTATATGGGGATTTGTTAGATAACACAAACAGAGACATTTTAAGGGTGGATAATTAGAATATTTACCAGATGTCTGCCACAAATTATTCTACATCTCTGTATATGAAAGAGAATTAGCCTGGATTCTGTGATAACAAAGTGTATTTTAATAATCCATGAAAAAGACAATGGTGTATGGACTAGAATAGTAGCAACGGAGAGGGAAAGAAGTAGACAGCTTTAAAAAGTATTCATATAAAATGACTCAATAGTACTTTATGATTCATTGTCAGTAGTAACAGAGTAAGAAAGAGTTATCTAAGATGACTTCCAAATTACTTGCCTTAAAAACGAGAGGTAGCTGGGCACGGTGGCTCATGCCTGTAGTCCCAGCACTTTGGGAGGCCGAGGAGGGTAGATCACGAGGTCAGGAAACCAAGACAATCGTGGCTAACATGGTGAAATCCCGTCTCTACTAAAAAAAAAAAAAAAAAATTAGCTGGGCGTGGCGGCGGGCGCCTGTAGTCTCAGCTACTCGGGAGGCTGAGGCAGGAGAATGGTGTGAACCCGGGAGGCAGAGCTTGTAGTGAGCCGAGGTTGTGCCACTGCACTCCATCCTGGGCAACAGAGCGAGACTCCGTCTCACAATACAAAAAAAAAAAAAAAAAAAAAAAAAAAAAAGAGGTAAATCATGTCATTTACTAAGACAAAAATATAGGAAAATTAAGAAACTTCCTTGAGTGAAAACATTATCTCAATTTAGGAAGGTTCAGTTTCAGGTGCAAATGCTCGTCTATTTCTACATAAATATTTAAATAAGTGCTTGGAGCTCAGAAAATAGATCTCAAATGGAACAAGAGATTTTGAAAGTTATCAGAACATGAATGTTGACTAAAGTCACAGGAACACATCAAAAGGGGTGGGTTTAAAACAAGAAGAAAGAGAGTGTGCAGGACCCTGTGAGGTGGACAGAGAGAAGATAGCACTTACGAAGAATGAGAACCAGTGTCCACGGAAATAAGACTGAAACAGAGGTTATGATTTCAAATGTAAAGGTAAAAATGGTAGGCCGGGGGTGGGGGGGTGGCTCACGCCTGTAATCCTAGCACTTTGGGAGGCCAAGGCTGGTGAATCATGAGGTCAGGAGTTCAAGACCAGCCTGGCCAATGTTGTGAAACCCCTTCTCTACTAAAAATTCAAATATTAGCCAGGCGTAGTGGCAGGTGCCTGTAATCCCAGCTACTTGGGAGGCTGAGGCAGGAGAATTGCTTGAATCCGGGAGGCAAAGTTTGCAGTGAGCTGATCGTGCCATTGCACTCCAGACTGGGTGAAAGAGTGAGACTCCATATCAAAAATAAAAAAAATAAAAATTGGTAATGGTTTTCCATTTTACATGCTTCTGAGAGATGAAGTAAAGTATGAATTAAGAAGTATCATTCAACATGGGGTCCAGAATGTAATTTGTGAATTTGACAAATAAAATATCAGAAGGATGGTTGAAGTGCAAGTGATGGAAAATGTGGTGACAAGGAATAAAATGAACAAGAAGAGAAAGAAACTGTACTAATGCGAACACAAACACCAGACATACAATTTTAGCTTCCTAAGACTTTTGCAGGTATTGTGGGAAAAAAAAAAAAATGCCCTTTTCCCAAATCTGCTTAAACTGAGTTGTTTTATCTTTAGAAGATCTATTATATATCTGCTAATGGAGACTGAAACTTCCAGAAATATGAATAGAAGCCTAGCTTCTACAACTGATGGCTTTTTAAAAAAATTCAGATGTCATTGTAAACTTATAAATCGCTCAATTGCTTCACCAAATATGCCAAATTCAATTATTCTTGTATCTTATAAAACCTTACATATGAACAGTGAAACACAAAGAGATTGTTATCTTGTTACTTGATTGATTTTTATTTGAATTTAAAAGAATAAAAATTATCTCCATTCATATTGCATTTTTTATCCTACAACTTTTTGTTCTCTTATAAGTATAATCTCATCTGTCTTTTCAATACCCAGTAGGAAAGATAAAAAATATTATTAACCCTCCTTTAGATAAATCCTATAATTGTTTTTTAAACAAATCACTAGTGTACACACATGGATTAACACTTAGTAAGCTGAGTTTTTTTTTATCACTAGACAGGTAAATGAAACTTAGTACTTTCTCTTATGTAATACATAGCTAACATTTATTCAGTGCTCACCCCATACATGAATGCATTACCGTTTTTTCATATCATTCATTTTCTAAACTGACTGTATGTGTAAAGCACCACTATGATATGAGAAAACTTACATTTGTAATGGCTAGGAGACTTATTCACAGAACATAATTGCTATATAAAGAGTTCACATCTAATTTTTTTATTTCATTCATTCACCAATAAATATTGATTCCATTCCTATTATTTGCCAAGGACTGGTATGGATTTCTGACACGTATTAGTGAAAAACAAAACAAAACAAAACAATATATCTGTCATACAGCAGCACAGTTTACATTCCGTTGGGGAAAATCAGACAACAAACAATGAACATTAAATAAGTAAATGATACTGTAAGCTGTGACAGGTGTTAGCAATTTTTGCTGAATGACAGATAAGAAATATTTTAGGATCTTTAGGCCATGAAGTCTCTGCTCAATCTACTGAACTCTGCCATTGTAGTGAAAGTGGCCATAGACAATACATGAACAGATAAACACGGCTGTGTTCCAGTGAAACCTCATTTGCAAAACAGATGAACAGCTGGATTTGACCCATGGACTGCAGCTTGCCAACCTAGGATAAAATGTAGCATGTGCTTGTTCTGTGTTCTTAAAGATTCTTTATTTGTTTATTTGGCATCCATTAGTCATGGGGCCAAAATAACACTCAAAGTTGTTTACATCTCCCCTGTGATTCAGCCTTTTTGGGAACACAAAAATCATATTACAAGTCCTCCAACAATCCCGAGAGTCTATATCTATAAAGACGTATTTATATAATTTTCACCCACCAAGCCAATATTTCCTTCACCCTAAATCATTCTGTGCCAGGTACTAGAGGACTATTGATCACCCCATATCCCAGAGCCCACTGACATTATTCAAACCAGCTAATCCTAAGCTGTTTTTCCTGCTCTGCCTTACCTTTTTTCCTGAAAACACAATAAAGCTCTTGGCAAAGCTTATCACTGACTCCTCTTGCCTCCTGACTGAGCCTTGTATTTCATCTCCGTAACACTGCATGGTATAGCTTACTCTCACCTCTGGGAAACTGTATGTAATAAAAATCATTTTTTTCAATGGTAATGATCACTCCATGTCTTCTCTTAGTCACCTTTATAAATTAATACTTGGGCACAAATTGGTGCCATAGGGAAAAGAAACAGTATAGCAAGATATGTGTTGGGGTCCTCCAAGAAGCAGATGCCAAGTCAGGAATACAGGTGCAAGAAATTTGTTGGAGACATATTCTAAGAAGGAGAATGAGAAGGAAGCTGGAGAAGGCAGGAAGAGCCTTCAAACTGTGATGAAGTTATGACTCTAGCACAGGAAAAGGGGGAGGAAGGAGAATTGGGTAGGAAGAGTCTTGACTGCTACATAGTTCTAAGAAATGCTTGGATAGTCTGGTGGAAAATCTTTGAGGCAAAATTTCCCATTAAAGAGCCCCATGCATTGGAGGAGTGGGACTCCATTAAACCCCCAATTATGCTTACCCAATGTCTTGGTGCAGTTTACGGGAAACGCGTTCCATTAGTCTGTTCTCATGCTGCTAATAAAGACATGCCTGAGACTGGGTAATTTATACAGAAAAAGAGGTTTAATGGACTTACAGTTCCATGTGACTTAGGAGACTTCACAATCATGGTGGAAGACAGAGAGAAGCAACTTGCGTCTTACATGGATGGCAACAGGAAAAGAGAGAGCTTGTGCAGAGAAACTCCTGTTTTAAAAACCATCAGATCTTGTTAGACCCATTCACTATTACCAGAGCAGCACAGGAAATACCTGTTCCCATGATTCAGTCATCTTCCACTAAGTACCTCCCACAATGCATATGAATTATGGGAGGTACTAGATGAGATTTGGATGGGGACAAAGAGCCAAACCATATCATTCTGTCCCTGGTCCCTCCAAAGTCTCACGTCTTCACATTTTAAAACTAATCATGCCTTCCCAACAGTCCCCCAAAAGTCTCAACTTGTTTCAGCATTAACTCAAAAGTTCACAGTCCAATGTCTCTTCTATGACAAGGCAAGCCTCTTCCATCCAGGCATTTCTTCTGAAGTCTAAGCAGAGGTTCCTAAACCTCGAATCTTGAATTCTGTGCACTCTCAGTCTCAACAGCGCATGGAAGCTGCCAAGGCTTGAGGCTTGCACCCTGTGAAGCCATGGCTCAAGGTCTACACTGGCCCCTTTCAGACATGGCTGGAGCAACTGGGATGCAGGACACCAAGTCTCTAGGTTGCACACAGCATGGAGAACCTTGGCCTGGCCCATGAAACCACTTTTTTCTCCTACACCTCCAGGCCTGTGATGGGAGGGACTGCCAAAAAAGTTTCTGACATTCTCTAGAGACATTTTCTTTATTGTCTTAGGGATTAGCACTTGGCTCGTCTTTACTTATGCAAATTTCTGTAGCCAACTCGAGTTTCTTTCCAGAAAATGAAGTTTTCTTTCCTATTGCACCATCATGCTACAAATTTTCTGAACTTTTATGCTCTGATTCCCTTTTAAAACAGAATGCCTTTAACACACCAAGTCACCTCTTGAATGCTTTGCTGCTTAGAAATTTCTTCCACCAGATACCCTCAATCATCTTTCTCAAGTTCAAAGTTCCATAAGTCTCTAGGGCAGAAGCAAAATGCTGCCAGTCTTTTTGCTGAAACATAAAAAGAGTCACCTTTGATCCAGTTCCCAGTGAGTTTCCCCTTTACACCTGAGACCACCTCAGCCTGGACTTTATTGTCCATATGACTATCAGCATTTTGGGCAAAGCCATTCAAAAAGTTCCTAGGAAGTTCTAAACTTTCCCACATTTTCCTGTCTTCTTCTGAGACCTCCAGACTGTTCCAATTTCTACCTGTTACCCAGTTCCAAAGTAGCTTTCACACTTTTGGATATCTTTTCACCAGTGCCCCACTCTACTGGTACCAACTTACTATATTAGTCCATTTTCATGCTGCTGATAAATATATACCCAAGACTGGGTAATTTATAAGAGAAAGGGGTTTAATTGGACTCAGCATTCCATGTGGCTGAGGAAGCCTTGTAGTCATCCTGGAAGGCAAGGAAGAGCAAGTCACATCTTACATGGATAGCAGCAGGCAAAAAAGAGTTTATGCAGGGCAATTCCCGTTTTAAAAACTATCAGATCTCATGAGACTCATTCACTATCAGGAGAAAAGCACAAGAAAAAGACACCCCCAAAATTCAATCATCTCTCACCAGGTCCCTCCCACAACATGTGGGAACTATGGAAGCCATAAGATGAGATTTGGGTGGGGACACATAGCCAAATCATATTAGTTGCTATATGCTGTTTGGTTGCAATATGTGAACAAAATCTGTTCCCATACAGATTTATACTTGTTAAATAAATGGAGAGTATTTTAATTGACTTTCAGGTCATTATAGATGGATACTTTTCTTCGATATTGCTCCAAAACTTGACCATTGGGGGTTTTGTAAAGATTACTTGCAGTGTGAAGTCTAAACCAGGTAAATGAAGATATTCAGTTTCAATAGAATGCACTGATCTGTTCTTTATTATGAATAAATCTTTAACTCATGTGTAGTTTTGTAACATATTAGTGATTTGTCATTTGTTAAACAATGGCTCACTGAATTATTCATATCTTCAAAAATGGACACATTATAGAACATGAAATAATCATACCTATTTATATTAGAAATGTTGACCTAATGGAAGAAATTGAAGTTGAGGCAGAAAATATAATTTTAAAGTGTTTACATTAGTCAACATGAGAACAGCTGCCCAGAAAGGACACAGTTCTAAGTTGCCTGGGGGAGTGCTCCATTCAGCCTTTGTTACAAGCTCACTGTTACAGGTGAAAGGAAACCAGGAGTGGGCTGATACAAGGTTGTTTGACAGGAATTCTCATTGGTTTGTAGAGATAACATTGAGTAGTGATTGGTTATGTATTTTTAAACTATAGGATATCAGTTATGATGTCCAGCATACATGGCATTTTATGGTTACTTGGCATCTATTAATCTAATATACACTCATATAGCAAGTGTCTTCAAGAAGTAATTACTTAGCTCAAGGTGGGAGTGATACATGAGTGCTGTCACATTTTAAATGCCTCCATGGATCTGATATTTAAAGGAATTTGCACAGTTCAAATTAAAACCTACTTTTTCTCATGACCAATCATATCAGGAAACTCTTTATATGTTGAAAAAGTATGAAGCATATGGTGTGTGATGTTTAACATTAGGTGTAAATTTGATTGGGTTGAATGATGTTGAGGTGACTGGTAACATATTGTTTCGGGGAGTGTCTATGAGGGTATTGCCAGAGAAGACTGACATTTGAGTCAGTGGACTGGGAAAGGAAGATCCACCTTCATTGCGGGTGGGCACCATCCATGCCAGCATGCCTAGAACAAAGCAGATGGAAGACAGAGGGATAACCTTGCTTGTGGGGCCTTCTGACTTCCTCCTTTTTCTGTGCTGGATGTTTTCTTCTGCTTATTTTGTTCCTGGACATCAGACTTCAGATTCTTCAGCCTTTGGGTCTTGAGACTTACACCAGTGGTTTGTCAGGGACTCTTGGGCCTTTAACCACAGACTGAAGGCTGCACTGTTGGCTTCCCTGGTTTCCAACCTTTCAGACTCAGACTGAGACATTACTGGCTTCTCTTTTTCCCAGTTTGCAGATCAGCTACTGTGGGACTTCACCTAGTGATCATGTGAGCCGATTCTCCTTAATAAACTTCTTTTATATGTATGTATGTACACATATATTCTATTGGTTCTCTCTCTCTGGAGAACCCTGAATAATACATGAGGGGCAGATACAGGTTTTACAATATTATAATTTTTGCCTACACACTTGAATTTTTAATTGGCAATAATAATGTCAGCCATTTTTCTCATCATGAAAGGTTTTCCTTGTTTATTTTCAAAATGTCTGCCAAATAATCTGTCAATAGCCAGTATTTATCTGTTAATCATTGTTTCATTAAATATGTTGTTACACTGAAAAAGCTAATATGGCTCACAACTGAAGCGTGTACTTAAGTGGTTTTCTGAGAGATAATCAGAGTAAAAATTATTGATTGGTAGGCAATAGAAAAGTTGTGGGGTTTTTTGGTTGTTCTTTTTACCATTTTCTCCCAGAGACTGTTTTATGAAGTCATATACTCAGGGGTTGATATTTAATTATTTTTTTCTTCAAGAACACTTTTAAGTGAAAATGGCACTATATTTTCTGTGCATTTGTGGCAGCAAAGACTAAAATAAACACTTGTACAGTGGAGTGCCGTGTAATAAAGCCCCGGCAGTTTTACCCATCATTGCCTTTGTACCATCAGTGCAACTATCACCGAGTGAAAAATAAAATGAGTTTTAGTATAGTTATGACAACAGTTTAGACCTTTTGGACCACACGCATGGACAACTATTGGACCATCTGTAATTTTATTTTTTAAAAATAACCGAAAAAATAACTGCTTTTGGTTAAACTGACAGCAACTAAAGAATAAAAACAAACTCTGTTTTTCTTATTATACATTCAATACTTCCATGACACTTTTGTGAGTGTCATGGGTATCTCTCCACAGTATGGGTATCTTTCCCACAATTCAATTCTCCAGTTTTCCACAGATGTCACCTCACAGTCCTTTGATTAAACTTAATTCAGATAATATTCATTTTTAGATAATGGCGGGTCCCTAGGCTAAGGACTCAGTTCCACAGAACCACTGCCCCATCCCACTCCAAATACTATTCCCAAATTCAGGTTGTCACCTGTGCTTAAGATTGAGCAACTATAAATTGGAGGTTTTCACAAATACCAACTTGGGTTTGATTGTTTGTCAGAACAGCTCATAAAATTCAGGAAAAGTCTTTACTTATAAGATCACTAGTTTATTATAAACACATGAAACTGAGGGTCAGTCAGATGGAAGTAATGCATAGGGTAAAAAAATGAAAGAAGAGGCAAAGAGCTTCCACACATTAACCAAGAACAATGCTCTCCCAGCACCTTCATATGTTCACCAACCCAGAATCACTTTGAACCCTGTCCTTTTGGCTTTTTATGGAGACTTTATTATATAGTGGTGATTGATTAAATTATTGGTCATTGGGGATTAACACAACCTCTAGCTCCTTGTCCTTCTCTCTTCCCTAGAGCTCAGAGGCTGGGCCTGAAATTCCAACCTTCTGATCACATGGTTTGTTCCCCTGGCAATGAATCCTCATCCTGAGGCAATCCAGAAACACGCATTCATTAGCATACAAAAAGATGCTTATCATTTGGGAGATTCCAAGAGTTTTAGGAGTTGTGTCCCAGGAAACTATACAAAGACCGAATATACTTTTTTTTTTAATGATTAATCACAACATGACACTATCTCTTGAAATTAACTCTATGAATATACAAAATATTAAACATTTAGAAATTAAAAAACATTATGTTAGAAAATATAAACAAGAGAATGATGACAATTGATGAAAGCCATAAAAGAAGATCAGAAACAAGCTTCCTCAACCATCTACACCATCATTAATATATGTATTTATATACACTTCTATTTTCTTATTTTAAGAAATCTTAATGGATGATCTGCTTTTCTTCTTTTTACTCCTATAGGTTCTCAATGTTTTGGTTTGTATTAATAGTATATTAATGGCAGCAAGTACTTAGTAAAAGAATGCTAAGTATTGTTGGAATTCTAGACCAAGAAACCTATAGTCAGTTCTAGTGAATAAACAAATAAATATATTTAAATATATAATACATTCCAGCCCTGCATGTGTGGGTGGGAAGTGGAGAGCAGGAGTTGATATGAGTTAAACCATAACATATTGTTAACAAACTTACAGAAATTAGTGCCAAGCACAGTAGGGGAGTTTGCTGTTAAGAGAAATAATAAAAATAACTTTTTATCTGTACTAGATAAGCATAAATAAAAATGATGCAAATGTATGAAATAAAAGTATTTCACCCAAAATATGCTTCTTTAACACATTTTGAGATGAGTGCTCAGAGAGCCAGCAAACAGAAGTACCCCTGCAAAACTGTCTTTTGTGGGGGAGATTTGCATCTGTAGAGAGAGTCTTCATTGATGCAGTTAGGCTTTCTCTGAGACCTTTTCTTGTCTGCATCTAAGAAAGATTAACTGAGACAACTTTAAAGGTCTAAAATAAATGCTTACCATCTATTATCTCTGAGAGCTGCTACCTGTGAGATTTTATCTACACAGCAGACCACCTTTCCTAGTCAAGCCTATTCCTTTCCCCCTCCTGTTCTGTCACTGCAAAACAAAAAGTATCTGAGACAGCTCTCTGTCAATGTACAGGTTTATTTTGCCAAGGTTAAGAATCATGGCCTGTGTCACAGGCTCAGAAGATCCTAAGACTGTGAGCCTAAGATTGTTGGGTTGCAGTTTGATTTTATACATTTAGGAGATAAAGAAGTTATAGGCAAAACATATAAATTAGTACATGTAAGGTACACATTGATTAGGACCAGAAAATAGAGTATCTTGAAACAAGGACCTTCCTTGTTATAGGTACATTCAAATATTTGCTGATTGGCAATCGGTTGAAAGAGTTAAGCTCTGCACAAAGAGTTAAAGTTAGCTTGAGTTAATATAAGAGGGGCTATGGAAGCCAAGGCTCTTGTCATGTAGGTGGAGCCTTCAGGTAGCAAGTTTCAGAGAGAATAGATGCTAAATGTCTGTTATTGGACCTTAAAAGTGTCAGTCTCTCCAGAAAAGACCTAGTAGGTGAGAATGTCAGAGGAAGTCAAATGCCTAGGCAGATAGGGGAGGGTCCCTGGTGAAATCCCACCTTTAAGCCAAAAACAGCTTGGAGACTAAAAGTCCAGACTACTGGTACCAGATTAAATCCACTACCCACAGTGAAAACTTCTGTTTCTGTTTGCCTGCCTTTTCTTAATTGATTTTTTCTCAATAATGCCTTTTAACCAATCAAATGTTGCCTTTTTCAATACTGCCTATGGCCTGTCCCTCCGCTATTCTGAGCCCATATAAAGTCCTGGACCCAGCTACATGAGAAGCAGAGAACCACCCAACTGCAGGGCCCACACCCTGCATCGCCTCTCCACTGAGATCTTATTGTCTGCTCTCCTCACTCTTCAATGTCCAGTGCATTCTTATCCTTCTTGGGCATAATACAAGACCTCAGGAACTGCTGAACATGGGTACAAGATATAACACAGGCAAGTGGGGGCATGCCAGTGTGGCTGAGTGAGGCCTCAGCAGGGCATCACCAGCTGGAGACCCCCCAGCTTGCAAAGTTATTGAAAAGAAAACCTTGCATCATTTTGCCGACTCTCATGGGACACCTGAAGAGTGAGCAAATGCAGACATAGACTCTTCACTTATTTCTAAGTCTTCTTGTCCTCAGACATTTTTCTGAAAGCAGATGAAACACCAGACCTCTGATTAGCTAGTAAAGAGTAATAGCAAAACTAGAGTCCTTTGGACCCCACCTTCCCATCACTCTCTGGGGTTGGGAATGTCCACCTCCTTCCAATCCAGTTTTTTCTATGGCGCATTTTTTTCTTCCTTTTTTTCAGGGCTGTCATGGCCTCTCTCTTCTTTTACAATGTTAGGAGTGTTGTTGCCAACTACAGAGATATTACTGGGTGAAATGAACATTCGTCTCAGCTATCAGATATGGAATTTAGAACAATGTAGCTTCTATTGTAAGAGGCAAAGAGGAAGCAGAGATTAAAAGTTTCTCTCTCTGTTGGAGGAACCCAGTCACATAGAGAAAGAGGCTTTTCCTTCCAGGCACCTTCACCACCCTGTACTTAAGCTGGCTTTTTATTGTCTTTTCTCCAACATGTCAGAAGTTAACACAGCCAGGTGAATACAGGGAGCTTTTCTATGCAAACTGTGTTTTTTGTTTGTTAGTTTGTTTTTAAATTTTTATTTATTTCTATTTACTTGGTTATTTATTTATTTATTTATTTAACCTTTTGAAAGTCATATTACTAGACCAAGACCCCAATTCTCCCTTCCCCTTGTTTGAGGAGGATCCAGTTCCACAGCTTTACCTTAGCACTGGTCTTATGATAAGGAAGAAGCGAAGGAGCAGCCCTGCCAGCTGCTGGCTGCAGTCTGGTGAGGGACACCTGACATTTAATTTAATGAGTCCATAAACCCTCGTGAAGCACCCCCTTGCCCCAAACTTAAGTCCAAGCTTCAGGTTGAAGTCCTAGAAATGGAAACTAGATCTGCGGGGTCCAAAGGCAGGCACAGTGGAAGTCAACGGACACTGCACAGGTGAGCATGACTAATTTCTGCTCATTAGTCCCCCTGCCCTGCCATTTTATGCGTGGAGGTCGTGCTAGCATCCGTGGCATAGATGAAGTTACTGACAGCAGGAAGCATAGGCCTGCACATAGGTGTGTGGGAATATTTCCTACCCTCTATTTTTCCCCACCAACATGGGTGAAACCCAAGCCAGATTGTCACCCATGGGCTGCACCTTGCTAAAGTTGCTGGGACCAGAGGCTATAAAGAAAAAAGAAAGGGGATGCCTTTTCTTTTTCTTCCTTCTGTACCTTGAGTATTTACTGGGAGGATAAAAGAACTAGGAGATGGTTTTTTCCCCTCTTTCCAGATGGGTAGTTGTTCATCTTCTCTCTGTAGTGCTCTTGCATATGTCCTGAATCACTGGAACCCTTTGGAAAACAAAAACACCTACTTCTTTCTTTTTCCTCCTATGTCTTATCTTCATAGATGGATAATTGTGTCCCAGTACCACAGGATACTCCCCTCAGAAGCATCCCTCAAACTGGGAAAGTTAATTTTCCCACACCTTAAACTCTTTGGCTTAAAAATGAACTGGGAAGAAATTACAGATCTAACTGAGCAAATTTCTTGAGGAGGGACGACTTTTACAGTATGAAAATAACCTCTTTCTCTGCTTCCTCTTCACAGGACTCCAGGGTCGATAGGGCTCCGTGTCTCCGGACAAGGGAACCCAGTAGACTGACATGCTGGCAAAGGGTAAAAGTTTTTTTTGTTGTTGTTTTGTTTTGGTTTTGGTTTTGGTTTTACCAGATTTCTGACCTCTCTCTCTCCCTATGCAAACCAGTAAAAGGAATGGTAATGATTACCATTTATATCCTCCACAAATTTTTGATTAACGGAACAAAAGATTTGTGATGCCAGTCTTAAGCTGTAGTGAATCTGATGTACTTTTTGCTAATATTTGTCTTTCTGTATCTTTCTATCAAAAATATCATTACCTCAGGATAGAATGTGAGCTTACGACTCCATAAGTCCACTGTTTAAGCCAGACCAGCAAACTGGTCAGTAACAAACTTTGCTAAAAATCTCTACCTTGTTTTACATTCTTAGGAGCTTGACCTTGTGACCATGTGGCAAAACTTTCTTTTGGTTTCTGCCATTTTATAATGATGGCCCAGGTTCAATCCTGGCTTAAGGAATGAGTTAATATCTGTGTGACTTTTGCCATTTGCTCATTCGCTTCCTCTCCGTGAACAACTTCTGGCTCCCTTTGTTAAATCCCCCTTTTTCTGGGCTACCTTTAAATTTTCTAGATTTTGTAAAATCTGCTTACCACCTCTTTGAAAATACCTTGTACACTTGCAGTTAAGTAATAACTTTAGTTGAGGTTTGTTGATTTCACCTATGAGGTTACTTTTGGTGATTTTCAAAAGCCAGAAATATTGGTTGTTTGGTGTGGTTTAAGTTGGGTAATAAGGAATTTATGTGGATTTTGTTTTATTTTAAAGAGCACTATGGTTAAAAGTCAACTTAATTAAAAGTGGATATTCAAGCTATAGGTATATTTTAAAAACCCTTATGTTTTTTCTTCTCAGATCTTGTTTTTCTGGAAAAGAATATTTTCTCAGTTGACTGAATTATTTTTTTCCATTTTGTCTTGCTATTGTTTTTGTACACATGAGAGGCCCTAAGGTAACTTCTGATAGCCTGAGACTTCTTGGGAAAAACAGTACCAAGAAGACACCAGTTATCCCATTTTGGGCAAAAAAATGATTTCCTCTTGGAACCCCAGGAATTGAAAGCAGATAGATGCCTCTCAAAATCTGTGTTTGTCTGCCAGCTATGTCTATTGGGCCCTCAAAGCTGCATGCTTTCCCAGTCTTGCTTTTTTAAGGACTCCACCCAGAGGCCAATAATCCAATTAGGAGGTTGGAAAATGAAAAATCTTATAACTACTGGATCTTCTTCTCTCTGTATATGTAATCATGTATGTGTTATGTGTGTAATGTTTGTATAAAAAAGAGCTCTAATTAATTGGCTTAAAGAAAATAAATACTTAGATCAAGTATTTTTGAAGGAAAAATAAAAGTTGTAGTGTCTTTCAGTTCATGTGACTTTAATCTTTGAAAGATAAAAACAGTTTTCAAATATCATTCACAAAACAAAATGTCATCAAAATGTAAATATGTGGTCTAAATTATGCAGGTCAGATACTTGGTTTGCTAAATGTTTTAAGGTTATAAACTGCTTCTTCAGCTTTTGAGTACTGTTTGATTCACCTGCTTTACAATTTGTAAGGCCTGGAAACATATGGAATTAACCACACCCCTAAATATGCTGGAAATAGTTGGGCTTTATCTGTGCTTAGTATGTAATTAAGATAACTTCCCAGTTTTACATTAAAATAAAAATTGCTAAGAGTTTTGAGACTACTGAAAATAGATTTACATGCAAGGTGTGTAAGAAATGTAAAATGTGTTTTTAGTAAAAGATTATAAGGAGATATGGAAATGGGAATGTAAATTTTTTCCTAGTTTATAGGTTTAGAGGATTATTTTAAATTAGATAAGATAAAACTAAAGATTTAAACAAGTGGTGGAAGGTTTGTAAAAATTAATCTTCCAAAAGAAATTCTGTGTGGGAACATTTTGACTAAACTATAATGGGCATTACATAGTTTTTCCATAAATTGAGTGTTGAAATGAAAGAAAAACAAGGTTTTTTAAGACACTGATCTACTCTTTAACAGAAATTATAAAGGGTTATAAAAGGTTTATAAGAATCTCAACTCATAGTAAAACTAGTTAAGTGTAGATAGAATTATCTATTAGGTTCTATTTAAAAAAATGGTGTTGACTTTAATAATAGACAAATGCAAGGGTGAAATTTTGCTTTCTCTCCATTGAGCAAGATTTTGATGTAATAGTAAAAAATAATGAAAGTTTTTGTTTGCCTTTTGAATAAACTGCAGAAAAAGAGAAGGAAGAAACAGGAGACAGATTGTTTGAACAGCCAAGTCCTCCTATTAATGAGTAAAAGGTTTTTGCCTTTTAAAACATTTTTGAGTCACCATTTTGGCTAAACAAATGACTTTATGGTAATTTGAAATTCCAATTTATAATATCAAGTGTTTTAAACCTCTTACATATTTAACAAGCTTCCTAAAATCAAACTTTAGTTTCAAGGTTGGTTTTTCTGACTCCTAACTTTGGAATGCTATAGAGGGCCCTTGGAGCATCCAAACAAGAGGTAAGCAGGATTATTTGGCTTGGGATTGCCAATATTAAAAAAAAAAAAAAAAAAAATGTTTAATCTTCCTTAGGTTATATTTTGGTGAATAATATTAATACATGTTCCAATACTGTTACGGGATTTTAAAAATTCTAATGTCTGAGAATATGCTCTCAACTATAATTAAGGTTATTATGTTACATTATTGTAAACCTCCAGAAATAACCAAATGTATTTGTCCACTTTGTTTTTAACTATAACTACCCTGGGCATTTTGACATTCACAGACAATTGTTGTCTTGTTTTGATCCTCTTCAAAAGATGATTTACAATCAGTTATAGAACTTTGCCAGGTGCTCTTAAATGCAGGTTTCTGATAGCCTTGAAGATTGTGACATTGAACTAACAGAAAACTGAAGTAATCTTTTTAACTTTTGGTTAAGATATTGCTGATCCTTGTTTTATTTTTCAGAGTCAAGGAAACTTTTCTTTTTAGTTATCTACAGCTTTTAACAATTCAGCCAGGTATCCCTTTCTGAATAAAATTTGTAGCCTATTTGTTTCTCTCTGCACGGTTTCTCCAGAATTTGGAAACTACTGTTGAGTAATCTTAACTTATGGTGATACAGTCATTTGCATAAGTGCAGTAAGAATCCATTTTCTTTAGCAAAAGGACACAATTGGAGAAACTGGTTGTTTTTACCAAGGCTTTCACTGGAAGGGAAAGTCCTTTCCCTTTAAGGAATCAAGGTTGACTTGCACAACCAATAAAAGCCCCTTGGGAGTATTCACCTCATACCTTGTCTACACATTTTCCTTATAGGGTTCCTAACCTGTGGTGAGTAAAGTATGTCCATTTCTAACATCCCTAGGAGTCTCATGTTATCTTGGGACCTCCAGAAGTGTGGAATTTACCCAACTCACAGATATTTGAGGGTAAAAACCCATGACTGCATTTGCTTTTAAAAAGTCTTATCTGAGATTCCTTATAGAACAGAGTTCCTTCAAAGCCAATTTAAAAAGCCTATGTGAAAAATAATTATTTATGCTGCCCTTTATGGAAATAATCAGGCCAAGTGTAAAACTAAAGTTTATTATGCAAACAACTCAGTCCTATCATAATTCATATTTACAAAAATGAACACTAGAGAGGGAAAAATTGTATTTCAGAACTTATACACTTGTTTTTAATCTCATTAGTTGTTTTTCAGTTTTTGTCTACATTTTAAACTAACCATGCTTGTTTCTGTGAACCAAACAGTAATCTCTGGCTGCAGCTCAGAAAAAACAAAAGGTATGGGCCATCAAAATCCAAACAGTCATGCAACCAGAGCTTCGGACAATGGATCTTTTTTACTGGGGACCTTTTTTTTTTTTTTTTTGAGACGGAGTCTTGCTCTGCCACCCAGGCTGGAGTGCAGTAGCCGGATCTCAGCTCACTGCAGGCTCCGCCTCCCGGGTTTACGCCATTCTCCTGCCTCAGCCTCCCGAGTAGCTGGGACTACAGGCGCCCGCCACGTCGCCCAGCTAGTTTTTTTTTTTTTTTTTTTTTTTTTGTATTTTTAAGTAGAGACAGGGTTTCACCATAGTAGCCAGGATGGTCTCCATCTCCTGACCTCGTGATCCGCCCGTCTCGGCCTCCCAAAGTGCTGGGATTACAGGCTTGAGCCACCGCGCCCGGCCTTTACTGGGGACCTTTACACAGGCCTCTGAGGAAGATCTGACTGACATTTTCCCAAAAGAGTGCCCCTTGTTGGCAAGAAGCAGTTAAGATTTGTCTTCATCCTTGTTCTAATGGCAATTATATGTACCTATTCAGAGGCGGGAAATGAGAGTGGCAGGAGGCAGCCAAGTCCTATGCAGATAGGGGCATGTCCCCGGTGAAGCCTCACCTTCAAGCCAAAATAGGCGAAATGCTGAAAGATAGGACTACTGGTCCAGGATCAAATCTATGACCAGAGTGAGAACTTCTGTTTCTGTTTGCCTGCCTTTTCCCAATTGATTATTTCTGAATAATGCATTTTAACTAATGAAATGTTGCCTTTTCCATTACTCCCTATGGCCTGCCCCTCCCCTATTCTGAGCCTATTAAAAGCCCTGCACCTAGCCATGCTGGGAGGAGAAAACCAACCAACTGTGAGGGTGGAGGACCATGCCCCTGTCCCTTCTCTGCTGAGATCTGTTCTGTCACTCAAAAAAATACTTCTCTGCCCTTCTCATATTCCAGTTTCCAGCTTATTCTCATTCTTCTTGGGTGTGGTACAAAAGTTCAGGAACTACCAAACGTGGATTCAAACTACAACACAGGTGAGTTGGGATGTGCCAGCATGGCCAAGGGGATCCCAGGTGGGATTTTGCCAGCCAGAGGTCCCCAGCTTGCAAAGTGACCAAGAAGAAAATCCTTCATTTTAAGGGAAGAATATAATGCAAATTTTCCCCACAAGAGAGAGCTTTGCAGGTCTATTTCAAAACATGTCAAATAAATATATTTGGGGATAAATTCCTTTGATTTACTTCAGGGCCTGCTGTCTGTCATGTGATGCTATACCAGAGTCAGGTTGGAATTTGGTGTCTTATTGTCACAAAGACTCTGTTTTGTCTGTCTTTAGATCTTTGTTTTCATGTTCATTCTGGTTAGAAGTGTCTAAACTCCAAAGGGAAGAGGGTATAATGAGTCATGTCTGACCCCTCCCTTCCCATCTTAGCCTAAACTACTTTTTCACATTTCTTTAGATTCTAGATGTTATACCTTTCAGCTGTGTCTGCTTTTCACATATTTAAATATTAAGTCCTAAAAACTGCAAATGCTTTACTGGTCCAGCTTCTTAACGGATTCAATCCTGAGCTCAGTAGTTCAGTTGGAAAATAAAGACTAAAATAAAAAGCCACTCGTGTAAATAAAATTGGTCTTCTTTTAGAATCCTCTGGCAAATTTTTATAATGTTTTGCTACCTTGACATCCATTTTTAATCTTCCCCTAACTATACACACAAACTCCTTCTTGAAAAGCTTAAATTCTCTCTCTCTCTCTCTGGGCTTCGAAATGTAAATTTGCTACCCTATTTTCTCTAAAACTCAGTGAGTGATTCAGCCATGTGGGACAGATAAACCTTAACCTTTCCCATTTACAAAGGCACAGTTGAAATCCAATTGTCCTTCAAAACTTGTGAGTTTTAGAGGTCTCATGGCTAAAATTTTAAAATCAAGCTATAGTCTTTCTGTTTGTCTGCATTTTTATGTATATGTGCATACATGTCTCTGTGAATTCTCCCTATGGTACCAAATTGACTTATAAATAAATGAGTTCTCATACATTAAGTAAATAATCCCAAATGGTTTTCAAGTTAACATTGCTTTAGTAATCTCATGGTATAATAAGTTTAATGTTGTTGGTTTAATAAAAATAGCTATGTCTTTTGAGTTATCAGCAATATATGCATGTGTTTAAGGTCCTTGCTTTTATAATACTTGCTTAACATACCGTAATATAAAAGTAGTAAACAAAAAATTTAACTTGAGATGATGGCTGGATTTCGCTAATGTCTCATGAAATTTTTAAAACAAAATTGTTAAGAATAAATAAATAGATATAAATGGAATAAATGTTTATCAATTAACTTTTAATAATAGCTATATGTTATAATATGTTTACTTATAAAGATTTCTCAAATTTGTTGGCAACTGTACTTTTAGATTTTTGCTAAGCAAGGTGCTATTATCTACATTTATTGAATATCTAAATTATTTCCAAGACGTTAATTACTATAATAAATATAAGTTTAAGCTCATATATTTTGGCTTATTTCAGAGAAACAGGAAAGTTATTTAGATCTATTAGTAAATATGACCTGTTTCCCATTTTTCAAATGTTCTTTTGGAAAACCCGTATTTCTAAAAGTTATAAAATATGTAGTTATACCCTGTTGGTATGTGGCTACCAACTAAAAATTGGTAGCTTCCAAGGATTTTTTTTTACTGATATTAAGACTTTCTAAGAGTTAGCATTGTAATTAATATGTGTAATAAAAACTACTCAATAGAAGGAAAACACATCTGTATGTAAATTCTTAAAAAAGTGTTTTTGATAAAAAAGATTTTTTATTAAAGAAAAATTACTTTTTTCTAGTTAGGAAGTTACTTAAAGTTTGCTTTAATATAAATAAAATAACAAATAAAATTCAATGGATATAAAACGTTGGGAAAAGAAAGAGAATGAAAATATTGTAAGAGGTTATAAAAGGTTTATAAAAATCTTATCTTATGGCATCCAGTTAAGCCAGAGCTGGGAATGCCTCTGGGTCATCCACATCAGGAGCAGAAGCACTTGACTTGTCAGATACCATAAGACAACCCTGGTTCCTTCATGAACCCTTCTGTTCAAAGCTTTTGCATGCTTAAGGATTCCAAATGACTAAGAAATTAAACAAACAAACAAACAAAAAAAAAGATTGTCATTCATACCATTCACACCTAAAAACTGAATTTTATCTGTTTAAAAATGAACTTCTCTAGCCACACAGAAGTAATAAATACGGTAGTCAGTTTTGTATTTAGAGGTGTACTGGTAGCAGGGATGTTTTCAGAATTTTCAGAGATTATGTATTCTTCATGAATACTTTTATTTTGCTGCTTGCAAATATGCATTTCCAAACTTGAAATATAGGTGTGAACAGTGTACCAGTTTAAAGAAAAAAATTTATCTTGTATGGTCAAAGCTGATCGAGATTGGATAGACCTGTTTATAAGGTTTTCTTAAGATGTACTTTAGCATCAATAATACACTGATGTAAAGGTAGAATTTAGTTTATTTTTTGAATACTATTTTTATGTAGTGTTAATAAGAAATAACAAAAGATTTTGTTACCTTCTAAGTAAACTGCAGACAATTAATGGGAGATATTTTGTCCCATGCTGTCTTCCGTAAGTGTTTTGATTGTTTTGAAAATTGAGTCTCTTCTCTATTGAAGAGTAAAGGTTTTTGCTTTTGGAGCTCTTTGAATTCTCTCTTTGGCTAAATAAATATTTTACAGTGACCTGTAATTCTATTTAGATCAAGTGTTTTAAGTACTTGATATTTGACAAACTTTGCAAATCAGTTTTAAAATTCTAAATTAAGTTTTTGACCTCAAATTTAACTTTTGGACTCTGGTGTATAAAAATCATATGGAAAGTTATGTTAAATAAGAAAGTAAGAAATGATGTTTGACTTTTTATAGTTATATTTGTATAAATGTGTTATTACTATGTCTTCCGAAATTGTATGAGATACCCAAAATTCATATATATATTGGTATATGTTATCAGTCATAATTATAATTATTATGTGAAATTGTTGTATGCCAAACAAATAACTAAATTGTGTCTTTTGCCAAGGTTATTCTGAGTCTTGTCGACATACAACTATTGCTTTACTTTGATTCTTCTCACAAAGTGGTTTATAATTATCCATGATCCAAAATTTGCATCTTCTTCAAGGAAATTCATGGAAACGACCCTGACAATTATTTCTGAGTACAGGTTTTTAATAACTTTAGAGACCATACTACTGGACTAGGCAGAAACTTTCAAAACTCTAATTAAAAAGCTGATGTGTTTATGAAAATTGCTAACTACATCAAGTAAAACTATAATTAATTACACGAAATTGAACTGAGAGAGATCTAAAATGATTTTTCTGACTCTTTTTGCTTGAAACATTGATTGTTCTCTTTATCTTTTGTTTTCCAAAGTCAAGAAACTTATTATATTTGAGCTATTAATAGTTACAGCAATTTGGACAAAGTACGCTCTTGTGAACAAAACTGAAACATTTACCTTTCTCTCTTACCTGAATTCCCCAGAATGTAGAAACTATCAGGGAGTATCTTTATTTTATGGCAATATAGTTATCTGTATAATTTCAATAAGAATATGTATTATTTTGTAATAGAACACAATTGAAAATGCTGTTATTTTACTGAGGCTTTGACTGAATGGTATATTTTCAGATATGAACAAATTGCTTTGAGAAATTGAATTTGACTTATAGAGCTGATAAAATCCTTCTTTAAAACACTGGCCTGGCACCTTGTCTACTTGGTTTCCTTACAAGATTCCCGACGTAGTATGTAAAGAATGTCACTTGTTAACACTCTCAGGATCTGCAAGTATTTTAGAAACTTATGCTTTTTTTGTGACCTGTAGATAAATGCAATTCACTCAGTTTGAATAGGTATCACAGGCACAATCTAGTGACAAAAATTTGTCTTGGATTTTTAGCCTCGAGGGGCTTTTAAAAGTCTAATCTTGTATTTCTTACGAAACAGTTCTAGAAAAGCCAGTTGAAAACAGCCTATATGTTCAATTACTATTTTGGATGCACTTTATTAAAAAATAATCAGACCAAGTATATTAAAACTAAAG
Source organism: Trachypithecus francoisi (assembly GCF_009764315.1). Lineage (NCBI taxonomy): Eukaryota > Metazoa > Chordata > Mammalia > Primates > Cercopithecidae > Trachypithecus > Trachypithecus francoisi. The sequence continues at coordinate 74,362,545 of NW_022681454.1, read as the reverse complement.
CTTATTTCAAAAATAAATTGGTATTAATATGTGGTGGAAAAATGGGACTGGAAGAAGAAAGCATATGTTTTGGAAAAAAAACAACAACTAAATTACACCTATTATTAGATTCTAGTCCTAATCATTGTTTTTGAGTTGCATTCTTTGCCTATAATTTGGGCTGAATTCTTTCCTGGATACAAATGTCCAAACTAATGTGCTAAAAATTTACTCCCAGATTTCTCACTTGAAATCAGTAGAAATTAAAACTTTGCTTTTTCTGAAGCCCTGCAAACTAAAACTGACAACTTAATATAATCTTAGCAAAAATCTCTACAGTGGCTTATATATAAACAGCCTTCATGCCTGTTGATGTATGGACTACTCAAGAAGTTTATTTGAACGTCTGATTCAAACTACAGTTCAAGAAAAATCTTTCAAATTACTACTGCAATCTGAAGAGATTTCAGAAACTCTACAAAGTTTATAGACTAGTCTAAACATTAACTTTTGGTTTCCTTTTGTTTCCACAGAATTGCCTCTTATAAAACATCTGTTTGTCTGCATGATATATAAAGGGCTAGCCCATCTGCAATGTCACCTCCTGGATGGGACACAGCTGTTCAGCCAAACTGATGTATTCTCAGCACTAGGAGACTGATTCAAGCAGATATGAGATAATATACTTAAATTTGTTCTTGTTTTCTATCCCATTTTTTTCCCTTCTTCTGCCATGTTTTTCTTTCTTTCTTTTTTTTTTTTTTAATCTAAGAACCTCTTATCCAAATCTTTCCACAGTAATGAATTAAGCCTTTTATGTGTGAAACTTCTAGGAAAATTTCAGACACGGCGAATAAAGCAGTGCAGGGAACTCTAGCCTCAGATATGACTCCATGGTATAATGAGTATTTGAAATTAAAAGCACTTGGAGATCAACAGACTTTGCAGAATCTTTTCCCCTATCTACATAAAGATCAGAGAAACTCACCAACATAGACATTTATTTTTTCTTCCTTTCCCTTTTATTTCATTATCTATTGCACAAAAGAAGGCAGGAATAGAATGACACCTAGACAGATCTTTTCACAAGATAATGTCCATCTCAAACTCATTCAATTTCTAAAGAGAACAATTTACAAGTTAATCTTTGTTTCCAGATCCTTTCATTCTCTCTGGTAATCATTTATTTCCTCTCCACAGAATTATCTATGTTCCGCATTCCTTTGCTCCCTTCTGAAATAAGAATATATAATTTGGGCCTCATTGGAATATTGACTAATTACTCTATGAATCTCTCTCATGTACATATTAATAAATTTGTATGCCATTCTTCATTTTTAACCTATCTTTGACAGTTAATTTTTCATGAACTTTATGAGGATAAAGGAATTTTTTCCCTTGGCCCCTACATAAGCAAAATGGATTTATCAAAGTAATTAAAAAAAAAAAGAATCAAAGAATATAACAGTTTGTTGATTATAGTAATTTTCACTTTAAGACAACTTCTATACACAATAGTATTTATAGTATTCATTCTGTTAACTTTATTATTCATCTTTTTAAAGCAATTCTTGATGTTAAAATTGGTGGGATGAAAATGACCTTTTATAACAATAAAATGTCTATTTCTTTTTTTCCTGAAGCCCAAAGAGACCTGGTAATGAGAGGCAATGTCATATTTCTCAGGTTACTGAAAAAATAAAATTGAGCCATATGCTTGTATTTGGGTTATGAGTTATATTTATAAGATAATTTTAGTGATATTTTTCAAACTATTAGAAAACACTTGCTTATTAGCCATTTAATGTTTTCTATCCTCCTGTCTCCCATTACAGAAAATTCAAGAATGCATGAAAATATTAGCAGAGTTCAAATATATTTTATAGACAAAAATCTTCAAAAGGAAAAAAAAAAAAATGTTGGGGGAAAACTCAATCCATGACAACCATTCCAAGATAATCACTTTTTAAAAGCCATTATTAAAATTCTTTATGTCAGAATTATTTTGCTTTTTAACAATTGATTACACGGAGCCTAGCTTACAGGTTTACTTGACTTTATTACACACAAGATTTTTTACAATGATTGTTTCATTGTCAGATCATTGTTATTTCTGGATAGAATAAATTTTCTGCTATGGAAGTGCTTTGGTGGCCTACAATTATAAATCTGACTCAACTGATTTTGTCAGCAGTAGCACATCCATATGGGTCTGTAGCAACTTGATTCTTGCCTCCTTAGAAAAAACAATTCAGCTGAAGGATATAAGGCAGAGTGAGAGACCAAGGCAGATTTTGGAGCAGGAATGAAAGTTTATCAAAAAGTTTTACAGCAGTAACAAAAGGAAGTAAAGTACACTTGGAAGAGGGCCAAGAGGGCTACTTGAGAGATCCAGCTGCTCCATATGACCCTTGACTTGCAGTTTTATACATTGGTATGATCCCAGGGTTTGTGTTTCTCCTCCCTTGATTTTTCCTTGGGACAGACTGTCCACATGCACAGTGGTCTGCCAGCACTTGGGAGGAACTGTACGTGCAGTGTGTTTACTAAAATTGTGTTAATGCTCATTTGAGGCATTTTTCCCTTACCAATCAATTGTTCCTAGAGGAAGGTCAAATATCAGTTAAACTCTGCCATTTTGCCTCTTAATGCACATGCTTGAACCTGCTCTTCAAATTTCTGAGATCTTACTGGGAACCTGCTGATCACCAGCTTAACATGTATTCTTTCTATTGGGAGACTGCCTTTCCCTGGCACCACCTGTGACCAATGATTATCTTAGTTTAACAACCACCTACCACCTGGGGCAGGGGACATTCCTGGGGTAGGGGACCTTTTCCTATCCTGCTCATGTCTGTCTAGCTACCTACTCTAATCATTTCACATTTCCAGTGAAGTATTTCAGAGTCATGTCTTCTTCTTCTTCTTGTTGCTTCCAGAAAAAGAAATAACTTTAAATAATTTAGAAATCTCATCTTCAAATTATGCTTTTTTCAAGATTTGCTACCTTTATTTGCTTTATTTCAACTTAGCAGTCATGCCTTAATGTAAGTTTACCAACCATTCCATTTTTCTTGAGACTGAGGAAATTTTCGGGACAGAGTTCTTTCAGTGCTAAAATTAGGAAACTCCTAGGCAAAAACAAGGATGACTGGTCACTCTATCCTTACCCTTTATCTAAATATAGCATGGTTATCAGCTACTTTCTATCTCCAATTTTAAATACATTAGTTAGCTTCTTTTAGCTTCTTTGAGATTTAGTTGTTATGTATAAATAAATAAAATAAAATAAATTTTTTTACCCTCCTAAAGTTGTTTAAGGAAATAAAAATAATTCGATAAAGACCCTAGCACAGGTCTTTACTCATAATAGATGGGCAGTAAGTGATATTTCTCTGGATATTCTGTTCTATTCTTGGGAAATGAAAAACATTGCTAGGTACATATAATACATGAGGAGTCTTGGAAATGTTTATGAAAAATGCATAATATGTTAAAACTATGCATGCATTCTAATTTTTTTGTGCAGCAAAATAAATTCATGTAAACTTGTTATAACATGTTTGAACATGATTTGCAAAACAGTATGGTTGGTAATCCTAGATGAGAACATGACTGATATGTTGAAATGAAGCAAATCAAGGTGGTAAATCTTGAGAAGAGCATAATTTAATGATGAGATTTCTAAATTATTTGAAGTTACTTTTTTTTCGCTAGAAGCAACATGGAGAATAAGACTTGATTCTGAAATACTTTACTATTAGTAAAGTAAGTAAGGTGGGTATATAATTATAGGACTCCAATTTTAAACCTCATATCCATTTGAGGTAACAAGAAAGATACGTTTGAAAAAAACCCCATCAGAGTAACATGAATTCTGCTAAAACTGAAGAAAGAACAAACATCAAATTTATAGTGAAGCTTGAGTGGAAGGAAAGTGAAATTATTGATGCTTTACAAAAATGTATGGAGATAATGCCTAAAAGAAATCAGCAGTTTAAAAATGGATAACTTGTTTTACAGGATAAAACAATGTTGAAAGTGAAGTCAATAGCAGCAGACTATCCACACCAATTTGTGAGAAAAAGAAAATCATCTTGTTCTTGCCTTAATTGAAGAGGACCACTAATTAACAGCTCAAATGATAGTAAACAATATAGACATCTTAATTGGTTCAGATTACACCACTTGACTAAAAAATTACAGTTGATCAAACTTCATACTTGTTGGGTGCCAAAACCATTATGCCCAGTCAGCTGTAGACAGCAGTGAAGTTTTCAGTGGAAATTTTGAACAAGTGGGATAACGATTGTAAAGCATTCTTTCAAATAATTGGAACAGGTGATAAAACATGGCTTTACCTGGACTATTCTGAAGGCAAAGCACAAGCAAAGAAATAATTACCAAGAGTTAAAATTGGTCCAGGTAAAGCGAAAACAGACTAGTCAAGAACAAAGGTCATGGCAGCAGTTTTAAGAGATACACAGTACATTTTGCTTGTTGATTTTCTGGAAGGTCAAATAATGATAGCATCTGTTTATTATGAGAATGTTTTTAGAAAGTCAGTCACAGCTTTAGGAGAAAAGCATCCAGGAAAGCTTCACCAAAAGCCCTTCTCCACCACGACAATGTTCCTGCTCACTCCTCTCTTCAAACAAGGTAAATTTTATGAGAATTGTCATAGGAAATCATTATACTTATACCTTAAAGTCTTGATTTGGCTTTTTCTGACTTCTTTTTGTTTCCTGATGTTAAAACCAATCACTAAAGGAAACCCATTTTTCTTTAGTTAGTAACGTAATGAACCATTGACGTGGTTAAATTCCCAGGACCTTCAATTATTTTGAGTTGGATGGATGAAATTACTGGTATTATCACCTACAAAAGTGTCTTGAACTTGACGAAGCTTATAATGAGAAATAAATTTTACAGTTTTAATTTTTCTTTTTAATTCCATTTTCCACAAACTTTTGAAGTCCTCCTGTGTAAATATCTTCCAAAATAAAAGCAAATAACATTAGAAAATTTGTGTAATAAAAGTAAAGTCAGTTCTCAGAAGAAATAATTTAAATTATAACATAAGCATATAAAGAAGTAGAAAAATCCTAGAAATAAAAATAGATAATGTTCTTGAAAATAGATTTTATTTTAAATTAAGTGACCAAGAAAACTATAGCAATAAAAATAATGTTCATGTATGGTATTGGTAAGAGTGTTAGAAATCAATATTCACATACTCTTTTATGGAGATATAAATTTGCATCATCTTTATAAAGGCTAATAGACACTATATCAAAGTTTACAATAAACACATCATTTGGCCAATGATTTCATTACTAGTACTCTCTCCTACAGCAGTGCTTGCATATATAGCCAAAAACATGTAATCAAAAATTTCCATTTCAGCACATCATTTAAAAGGAAAGAATTAGTAAGCAATCCAAGAGTTAAATATATTATGATGAGTGTAGCTGCCATACTATGAAATATTACAAAACTATTAAAACTGTGATATAAATCTATGAGAAAAGTCTATACTGTAGTATTTTTTTAACAAAGAGAAGAAAAGGCTGGGCACAGTGACTCATGCCTGTAATCCTAGCACTTTGGGAGGCCTAGGCAAGTGGATCACCTAAGGTCAGGAATTCGACGTCAGCCTGGTCAACATGGTGAAACCCTGTATCTGCTAAAAACACAAAAATTAGCCAGAAGTGGTGGCAGGCACTTGTAATCCCAGCTACTCAGGAGGCTGAAGCAGGAGAATCGCTTGAACCCAAGAGGCGGAAGTTGCAGTGAGCTGAGATGGTGCCAGTTCACTCCAGCCTGCGCAAAAGGGCGAAACTCCATCTCAAATAAATAAATAAATAGGAAGAAAAGTACTATGCATAAATAAGCATATAATGCGATTCACAAATAGAAAAATATTTCTTCTGAAAGATGATATGCATATGAAAGACACAGAAAAAAAGGAAGACAGCAACAGACTGACAGTTATCTAGAAATACACACCATAACATTTAAAGTTAATTTGCACTGGAGAATGGGTCTGTGAAATAGGAAAAATGTTTAGCATTGTACAGTCAAGCAGGTGCCACATAACAACATTTAGGTCAATGATAGACCACATATATGATGGTAGTCTCATATGATTAGAGTGGAGCTGAAAAATTCCTATTATCTATTGACACAGTAGGCATCATAATGTCATAGCACAATGCATTACTCACGTGTTTGTGGTGATACTAGTTAAACAAACTTACTTTATTATGAATTATTGATAATATTGTGCACTGTACACAATAATTGATAATAAAGTAGAAATGAATACATTATTAACTTGAAGCTAGCTTATAGCAGGAAAAAGTATTATCAAGTACAGTACACAATACTTGATAATAAATTACTATTATTTATTTGTGTATTTACTATACATTTAATCATTATTTTATAGTGTACTCATTTTAGTTATAAATATAAAAAGTTAGCAATAAAATAGCCTCAAGCAGATTCTTCAGGATGTACTCCAGAAGAATGCATTGCTATCATAGGGGATGATAGATTTATTTTATTATCCTTGAAGACCTTCCACTGGGACAAGATGTGGAGGTGGAAGATGTAATATTGATGATCTTGACCCTGTGAAGACATAGGCTAATATGTGTATGTGTGTGTCTTACTCTTAGCAAAAAGTTTTAAAAGTAAAATTAAACAAAAAATTAAATAGAAAAAAGCCTACAGAATAGGGAAGAACAAAATATTTTTTACATCTATACAAATATGTGTGTGCTTTAAGCTGTATTATTACAAAAGAGTGAAAAAAATAAAAAGTTCATAAAGTAAAAATGTTAAACTAAGCAAGTAAGCTGCATTCATTATTAAAGAAAATATTTCAAATAAATTTAGTATAACCTAAGAGTACATTCTTATTTATTTATTTTTTCTTTTGAGATAGAATCTTGCTTTGTCACCCAGCCTGAAGTGCAGTGGCACAATCTCTGCTCACTGCAACCACGTCCCAGGTTCAAGCTATTCTCCTGCCTCAGCCTCCCAAGTAGCTGAGACTACAGGTGCCTGTCACCAGGCCTGGCTAATTGTTTTGTAGTTTTAGTAGACATGGGATTTCACTGTGTTAGCCAGGATGGTCTCAATCTCCTGACCTTGTGATCCGCCCCCCTCAACCTCCCAAAGTGCTGGGATTACAGGTGTGAGTCACCGCGCCCGCTCAAGGGTACATTGTTGATAAGTCTACAGAACTGTATGCTAATGTTCAAAGACTTCACCTTCAGTCACCACTCACTCACTCACTTACCCAAAGCAACTTTTAGTCCTGCAAGGTCCATTCATGGTAAGTGTTCTATTCAGGTGCACCATTTTTTTAAAACCGTTTATACTATATTTTTACTGTATCTTTTTATGTTTAGATGTGTGTGGATACCCAAATATCACAGCTTTAAAATTGTATACAATAGTCAATATAGCAACATGCTGCATAGGTTTGCAGCTTAAGAACAATAGACTCCACCATATGGCCTGAGTGTGTAGTAGGCTACACCATGTAGGCTTGTGTAAATACATTCTGTGATGTTCACACAACAAAACCACCTAACAATGCATTTCTCAGAACATCCCTTTTGGTAAGTGATACAGTATCATACTTAAATTCTTATGTATTTGAATTTTTACCTTATGCATATATTACTACTGTATTTAAAAGCAACAAATTATGTATTTTCCAATAATTATTATAAATACGATTTGCTAGAAATTTGTTGAAGTTGGGACTCAAAAAGTGGTGAGACTCCCTGACCTATACAGGCCTCTGCTATGGGGGTGATGGCCAGTCCTGGAGTCTGAGTGATTCCCAGGGCCCAGCAAAGGGACCAAGTCTCCAGAGCCCTGAAGACAAGGGGTAACACACCAAAATATGGACTCATTTTCCACTCCACCTTCATTGGCCGAGCAGCTGCCAAGAACAAAGGCCACATCTCCCGATACCTGCAAACAAATACAGTATTGCCTCACGAATCGATTGCTTCTCTGAGGTGCCCACAAGTGTATTTGGGGAGAAGCTTTGAGAACAAGTTGAAGAGCGACTGTCCTTCTGTGAGACTGGAGAGATACCACGAAAGAATCTGGATGTCATGAAGGAAGCAATGGTTCAGGCAGAGGAAGCGGCTGCTGAGATTACTAGGAAGCTGGAGAAACAGGAGAAGAAACGCTTAAAGAAGGAAAAGAAACGGCTGGCTGCACTTGCCCTCGCATCTTCAGAAAACAGCAGTAGTACTCCAGAGGAGTGTGAGGAGACGAGTGAAAAACCCAAAAAGAAGAGAAAGCAAAAGCCTCAGGAGGTTCCTCAGGAGAATGGAATGGAAGACCCATCTATCTCTTTCTCCAAACCCAAGAAAAAGAAATCTTTTTCCAAGGAGGAGTTGATGAGTAGTGATCTTGAAGAGAGCGCTGGCAGCACCAGTCTTCCCAAGAGGAAGAAGTCTTCACCCAAGGAGGAAACAGTTAATGACGCTGAAGAGGCAGGCCACAGAAGTGGCTCCAAGAAAAAGAGGAAATTCTCCAAAGAGGAGCCAGTCAGCAGTGGGCCTGAAGAGGCAGCTGGCAAGAGCAGCTCCAAGAAGAAGAAAAAGTTCCATAAAGCATCCCAGGAAGATTAGAATGCAAACGGACATTCTCTGGGAGGTGGGACATACCATAGCCCAAAGTGACATCTTCCACCCTGTGCCCTGTTCCCCAATAAAAACAAATTCACAAAAAAAATAAAAATAAAAAAATAAAAAAATAAAAAAAAAGTGGTGAGAAAATGAAGAAATATCCATTTTGTTAATTAGCTTACATGAAGGTGGGTCATGTCACAGCTTGGATGGGTTGTCAATGTATATCTTAAATATTTTACTCTACTGGTCTGCCATGAAGCCATGACTTGATATCTGGAAGGAATTATATTTTTCATTAAAAAAAAATAAAAAATAGGCCCAGTGTGGTGGCTCACACCTGTAATCCCAGCACTTTGGGAGGCCTAGGTGGGCTTATCATGAGGTCAGGAGATCAAGACCATCCTGGCTAACATGGTGAAACCTCATCTCTACTTAAAAAGTACAAAAAGTTAGCCGGGCATGGTGGCAGGTGCCTGTAGTCCCAGTTACTCGGGAGACTGAGGCAGGAGACTGGTGTGAATCCAGGAGGCCGAGCTTGCAGTGAGCCAAGATCGCGCCACTGCACTCCAGCCTGGGCAACAGTGCAAGACTCTGTGTCAAAAAAATAAATAAATAAAAATAAAAATAAATAAAAACTTGAGCAGAAGTCCGAAGAATAGAAGTGTTTTAAATATTGGCATGAGCGTGAGAGGGTGAATGTAGTGATGAGGACTAATGCAAAAGGGAAGAATGTTCGGGCAAAGTCAGTGGAGGATCATCAAAGGTGAGCAAGACTTTCAGTTCCATGGGCATAAATCAGGTAACATGGCAGAGGGCAAAGTAAACATTTTTTTAATACCTTTTTTTTTTTTTTTTTTACTAGAGAAAAGCCAGTTATATTCATCCTATTTCATCAATTCATTTTTTTAAATTTTTATTTTAACTTTTGTGAAAACAGATTGTATCTTTCAGTTAACAATGTCTTCAGTAGTGTAAGTTAGCCACAGGGAAGCTGCGTGAAAATTTTATCCTTGACATCTCCTGTTAATATCAGGAAAAATCCTGCTTCAAAGAATCTTAGAATTAACTTACAAATTCAATGCTCCCAATGTTATTGAAACAGATATTTTAAGAGTGAAGGGTTCTGTCATTTTAAAACATGTAAATGGTAAATGGTACATTTTATGTTGAGGCTTTAACACTTAAGGGAAACATATCTGTGCTGAAACCTCTACATACCTCATCTCATTTTACTTTAATCACATCCCTGTAAAAGAGGTATTATTATGACAACTTTCTTAAGAGGGAAATATGAGACTGAAAATTAGGTGGTAAAGGTTAGATTTGAACCAAAGTGACTTGTCTTCAAACACCAAGTTCTTAACTGTAAACTGTAGAAAATATTATTAATAAAATGTGTTTTGAATTAGCAGCAAGCAAACCATTCAATATTCAGCCCACTTTAATGTGAGCATCTGCCTTGAAGTGGGCACAGTGCTGGGTTATGGACCTATGAGAAAGATGAAGACAAAACACTTGACTTAAAGATAGTAAATGGGTCATTTCCACTCATGGCAAAATAGGCTTGTGGATGGACTACATAAGAAATGAACTAGCACTTAGCCTAGCCAATAAGAAGTTTCTGTGGTTAAGTTAATCTGTAAGAGTTCTTCATAGCAATGCAATAAATATTGTGTGGTATATGCTTTTCTCACAGGATGAAGTAGAATTATGAACGGGAATGAATACATTATCTATTACCTTGAAGCTAGCTTATAACAGAAAAAAAGGATTATCAAGTTCAGATTGGTTTAGGAATTCAACTGCTCTGGCATCAAATCAAATGCCTTCAAGTGAATTAACGTGGTATCTTTTCCACATGCATCCCATGTCTGTAATCTAAGACTTAGTTTTTGCCTATAACAAAGAATCTTACAATGAGGCCCTGATGATAAGCTTTTATTAGAGAGGCATGTTCATGTTGTGTATGTTATCTGAGATTTTTATATGGCTTTTCTTTATTATGCATCTACAATTACTATGCAACTCTGAGATATGAAACCTAGTATTATACTTGCAGAGTGATTTTGGCAATTATCTCATTCTACATGGAAAGGTAATACGAGGTAAAATGCATTTACTCTGGCAATAGAATGCTCCAGTGGATATTACAGTTATTTGTAAATGTCTGAGCAAATTTAAATTGCCCCTTTCAATTTACATGCACATTGAAACATTAAATCTGTTGATTCTTTTGCGACGTATCACAGTAGTACAATGTCTCATAATTACGTTTTGGACTAAGAACTACCAGGGAAAAGTAAAGTGTAAATTGCCCTTAAATGTATAATATTCTGTATTTAATATATGTACCAAAGCCTCTCCTACTTTCTTAATTTTTCAGTGCTAACTTCACATATGTATTGTGCTCTTTCAAACTTTGAATTAAGCTGTATTTTAACAAAACATATAAATTTACTCTTGAGAACTCATATTTATAATTAAAATGCTAAAATCTCCTTGGTAAGGTTTAAATGATTAATTTAATACTTTAACTACACACCATGTAAAAATATTTTAAACAGCTAAGGTAAATCTAAAACCAAAAATATTAAAGGCCAGATCAATTATTTCTGAGAGGAAACGTATTCATTTCTCAACACTGCTGTGACAAATTATCACAAACTTGGTTGTTTAAAACAATGAAACATATTCTCTTGCAGCTCCAAAGGATAAAATTCTAAGAAGAAGATGGTGACAGGACCATACTTACTCTAGAAGCTACAGAGGAGATGCTTTTCCTGCTTTTTCCTATTGCTGTTAGCTAGCTAATGGCATATTACTTAAATCTCTGCCCTTGTCCTCATATTGTCTTCTCATTTTTGTGTCCTCTTCTCCTTTCCCTTCCCTTTCCTTCCCTTTCCTTCCCTTCCCTTCCCTTCCCTTCCCTTCCCTTCCCTTCCCTCCCCCCCTCCCCTTCCCTGTCCTCTCTTCCCTCCCTCCCTCCCTCTCTCTCTTTTTCCCCCTCTCTCTCTTTCTCTCTCGTTCGTTCTTCTTTCTTTCTTTCTTTCTTTCTTTCTTTCTTTCTTTCTTCTTTTTCTTTCTTTCCTTTCTTCCTTTCTTCCTTCTTCCTTTCTTCCTTTCTTTCTTTCCTTTCTTCCTTTCTTCCTTTCTTTCTTTCTTTCTTTCTTTCTTCTTTCTTTCTTTCTTCTTTTTCTTTCTTCTTTCTTCTTTCTTTCCTTTCTCTGTCTCTCTCTTTTTCTTTCTTCTTTCTTTCTCTTTCTCTCTCTCTCTCTCTTTTTTTTTTTGATGGAATTTCACTCTTATCACCCAGGCTGGAGTACCGTGGTACCATCTCGGCTCACTGCAACCTCTGCTTCCTGAGTTCAAGCGATTCTTCTGCTTCAGCTTGACAAGTACTAGGTTTACAGGCACCCACCACCACACCCAGCTAATTTTTATATTTTTATTAGAGACGGGGTTTTACCGTGTTGGCCAGGCTGGTCTCGACCTGCTGACCTCAGGTGATCTACCCACCGTGGCCTCCCAAAGTTCTGGGATTACAGGCATGAGCCATCATGCCCAGCCTCTTCTATTTCTGATAAGGACACTTGTCATTGGATTTCAGATTCAACGCCCACCTAGACAATCTCCTCCTCTCAAGGTCATTTGCCTAATCACGTCTTGCCATACATAGAGTAATATTAACTCTTTCTCTGCAGAAGACAATATTCACTTGTTCCATGGATTAGAAAATTAATATTTCCTGTGAAGGCATTTTTTTTTCTACTTACCACATTAAAGGATGCAAAACTTAGTCTCGTTTTCCTCATTTCTCTTCTGAATATTTTGCTCTAATCACTTATCCTCCCTTTTCACACAAAACATTATTACAAAACAGTTATAGCTATATTTATATTCCAATAAATAAATAATTCCATAAATTAAATAATTTAAAAATTACTAATTACTAATTTCAATCTTTAAATTGCTCAAAGCTAAGTATCAGCAGCTGCTACGCTTAACCTGTTATCTTCAACAGTCCCAAATTGGGTTTAATTGAATTTATTCTTGATTCAATTCATTCTTCAAATAAATTACTCATGTATCTTCCTGAGAACTGTAAATAAACATTAGGTAATAACAGTGAGTGTATGTGTTTATGTATATGTATGTTCAAAGCTCCAGATATAAATTTAACATTAAAAGCCAGTATCTGAATATTATCAAGATTAAAAGCAAATATAAACTATAAACTCCTTTAGTTTATAGGAATAAATTTAGGAAAAATAATAAATTTAAAAATTAGAGAAGAAATTTAGTAATTAGGGATAAATTTAGCAAAAGAAGTAAGTGCAAGATTTGTAGTTAGTCTGAAAACTACAAAATATTTGTGAAAAGAAGTAAAGACCCAAGCAAATGGTAAGAAATCCCTGTTCATTTAAGAGAAGATGTAATATCGTTAACAAAACTATACTTGGAAATTGATCTACATATTCAGAACAATTCCTATTAAATTTCCAGCTTTCTTTTTTATAGTTACTGACAAGTTGATTTTAAAATTTATATGGAAATGCTAGCAATACAGAATAGCCAAAATTATGGTAAAAAAGAAGGAAAAAAATGGAGGACTCATAATTCATAAATTAAAATTTGACTGCAAAGCAGAATTATGCATATGAATGTGACATTAGCATATGTATAGAAAGTGGAATAAAATGAAGAATTCAAAAATGTTATTGGATCGAATATATTTAATAATTTTGGGGAGTCCAAAATTATTGAATATATCTTGTTGATACAGATTGATGAAATAAAATGGAGAGTCTAAAAATAAACCCTTATATTTTTGGTCAATTAATTTTAGAAGCAGTGCCAAGGTAATTCAATGGGGGAAAGAATAGTTTTATATTCACAAATGGTACATGGGGCAACTAGATATCTACATGCAAAAGAATGAATTTGTACCCTTATTTACTATTCCAGAAAATAATTTTAAATGCATCATATCCCTAAATATAAGGTCTGAAACCATAATAGTCTTTGAAGAAATCATGACAATGTATTAGTCAGTTGTTTCTTAGATCTGACACTAAAAGCACTAGTGACAAAATAAAATATTGATAAATTGAATTTCTTCAAAATTAAAAGCCTTTGTGCTTCAAGGTAGGTCATCAAAAAAGTGAAAGAAAAACCCACAAGGAGAGAAAATGTTTATAAATCTTATATCTGATAATGGAACTTTATTCAGCATATACACAAAACATAACTCAATAATGAAAAAAAGCTCAATTAAAAATGGACAAAAGTCTTCTCTCTCTCTCTCTTTTTTTAGTCTAGCTAAGGGTTTGTTGATTTTATCTCCAGAAAACCAAATTTTTATTTTATTAATCTTCTCTCTTTTTTTGTCTCAATTTCATTTATTTCTGCTCTTATCCTTATCATTTCTTTCCTTCTACTAATTTTGAGGTTGGTTTGTTCTTGCTTTTCTAGTTCCTTAAGGTGCAGTGTTAGGTTGTTATTTGAAGTCCTTCTACTTTTTTGGTATAAGTGTTTATTGAAATAAAAATCGCACTTAGTACTGCTTTTACTGTATCCCATAGATTTTGGTATGTTGTATTTCCATTTTCACTTGTTTCAAGAAATTTAATTTTTTTTTAATTTTTTTATTGACCCATTGGTCCTTCATAACATTTTGTTTAATTTCTATGTGTTTGTATGTTTTACAAGGTTTCTCTTGGTATTGATTTCTAGTTTGATTCTAGTGTGGTCAGAGAAGATAGTCGATATGATTTCTGCTTTTTTTTTTTTTTTTTGTCGTTTAATTTGTATAGACTTCTTTCTAACCTAAGATATAGTCTGTTCTGGAAAATGCTCTATGTGCTGATGAAAAGATTGTGTATTCTGTAGCAATTCTGTTCTATAAATATCATTCAGGTTTATTAGATCTGGCATGTAGCTTAACTTCACTTTGTTGTTGTTGATTTTCTCTCATTTCTGTTCATTACTGAGAATTAGGTATTAAAATTTCCTACTGCTATTGTATTGCAATCTTTCTCTCCCTTTAATCTATTAATGTTTGTTTTATATATTTAGGAATTCCAGTATTGGTTCCATAGAAATGTATAATTGCTATATCCTCTTGATGAATTTACTCTTTTATCATGATATAGTAGTCTTCCTTATCTTATTTTAGTCTTTGATTTGGAGTCTATTTTATCTGATATGACTATAGCTACTTCTGCTCCTTTTTGGTTTTCAGTTGCATAAAATATCTGTTTTCACTCCTTCACTTTCAGCTATATATTTAAAAGATATAACAACTGAGACCTAAGAAATACAAACACTCATCAGAGACTATTATTAACAACTATATGTCAAAAAATTGGAAAACCTAGAAGAAATGGATAAACTCCTGGACCCTGACAATCTATGACACTGAACCATGAAGAAATAGAAAACCTTAACAAATCAGTGAAAGTAATTAGATTGAACCTGTAATTCAAACTCTCCAATCAAAGAAAACCCAGGACCTGATGGATTGACTGATGAATTCTCCCAAACTTTTAATGAAAAGCTGATGCAAATCCTACTCAAAATATTCAAAAAAATGTAGGAGGAGGGAATATTTCCAACCTCTTTCCATAAGGCCAACATAACCCTGATACCAAAATCAGACAAGGAAACAACAACAATGAAAAAAATAACAAAACTACAGGGCAATATCACTAATGCAAAAATCCTCAACAAAATACTAACAAACAGAATGCAACAAAACATTAACAATATCATTCATCATGATCAACTGAGATCCATCCTGGGGATGCAAGGATGGTTCAACATATACACATCAATGAATGCAAAATGCTACATTTACAGAATCAAGAACAAAAATTATATAATTCTTTTAATAGATGCTGAAAAAGCATTTGATAAAAACATCTCTTTATGATAAAAATGCTCATCAAAATGGGTATAGAAGGAAAATGCCTCAGAATAATGAAGATCATTTATAAAACACAGCTATCATACTGAATGGGGGTAAATCAAATGCCTTTCTTTTAAACACTAGAATAAGACGAGGATGCACACTTTCACTGCTATTATTCACCATAACACTGGAAGACCTGGCTGAAGAAATTAGGCA
Source organism: Trachypithecus francoisi (assembly GCF_009764315.1). NCBI lineage: Eukaryota > Metazoa > Chordata > Mammalia > Primates > Cercopithecidae > Trachypithecus > Trachypithecus francoisi. Next base: position 74,346,774 of record NW_022681454.1, on the reverse strand, counting down.
AGACAAAGACATAAAAGGCATCCAAATTGGAAAGGAAGAAGTCACATTAGCCTGGTGCACAGACAATGTGATCTTTAGAGATAGAAAATACTAAAGACTCCACCAAATTGATAAATGAATTCAGTGAAGTTGCAAGAAACACAAGCAACATATGGAAATCAGTAGCATTTTTATATGCCAGCAGCTAGAAATCTGCAAAAGAAATGAAGAAAGCAATCCCATTTACAATAGCTGCAAAAAGATGAAATCAAAGGAGTCACAAAAAAATTCCATGCTCATAGATCAGAAGAATTAATATTCTTAAAATGTAAATATTACTCAAAGCAATTTATAGATTCAATGCAATTGTTTTCAAAATACCAATGACATTCTTTGCAGAAATATAAAATAAATCCTAAAATTTATGTGGAGCCACAGAAGACTCCAAATAGCCAAATCAATCCTGAACAAAAAGGACAAAGTTTGAGGCATCACACTACCCAATTACAAAATTTATTTCAAAGATATAGTAACCAGAATAGTATGGTATGGCATCAAAATAGACACATAGGCCACTGAAACAGAATAGAGAACATAGATATAAATCCACACATTTATCACTGACTCATTTTCAAGAAAGGTGATAAGAACTTGCAATGGAGAAAGGAGAGTTTTTTCAATGGTCATCCATATGCAAAAGAATGAAACTGATTCTTTCACTGATCATCTTTCACTGATATGGTTTGGCAGTGTCCCCACCCAAATCTCATCTTGAATTGTAACTTCCATAACTCCCACATGTTGTGGGAGGGACCTGGTGGGAGATAATTGAATCATAGGGGTGGTTTCCCTTATTCATGGTAGTGAATAAGTCTCATGATCTGATGATTTTTATAAGATCCCCTTTTCCTTGGTTCTCATTCTCTCTTGTCTGCCATCATGTAAGACTTGCCTTTCACCTTCCACCATGATTGCATGGCCTCTCCAGCCATGTGGAACTGTGAGTCCATTAAACTTCTTTTTCTTTTCCTTTTTTTTTTTTTTTTAATTATACTGTAAGATCTGGGATACATGTGCAGAATGGGCAGGTTTGTTACATAGGTGTACACATGCCATGGTGGATTGCTGCACCCATCTACCCGTGATCTACAGTAGGTATTTCTCCTAATGCTATCACTCCCCTAGCCCCACCCCCCCCCCACCCCACAATAAACCTCTTTTTCTTTGTAAAGTATCCATTCTTGGGTATGTCTTTATCAGCAGTGTGAAAGCAGGCTGATATACGCACCATACACAAAATCAAATAAAAACGGATTAAAGACTTGAATCTAAGACTTGAAACTATGAAACTACTAGAAAAAATATTAGTTTGGGCAACTGTTTTTTACATGACCTCAAAAGCACAGGCAACCAAAGCAAAAATAGACAATTGGGATTCCATCCAGCTGAAAATCTTCTGTACAGAAAAGGAAGCAAGCAAAAAGTTAATAGACAACCCATCATATGGAAGAAAATATTTTTGAACTGCCCATCTAACAAAGAATTAATAACTAAAATATATAAAAAGATCAAACAACTCGATAACAAAAAAAAATCAATAAGCTAATTAAAAAATGGACAAAAGATCAGAACAGACATTTCTCAAAAGAAAACATAAACATGGCCATGGGTGTAAGAAAGTAATTCTCAGCATCACTAATCATTAGTGAAATGCAAATAAAAACCACAACGTGATTTTATCTCACCCCAGCTAAAGTGGCTTATGTCAAAAGATAGGCAGTAACAGATGCTAGAGAAGATTTGGAGAAAGGGGAACCCTGATAAACTGTTGGTGGGAATGTAAGTTGGTATAAACACTATGAAGAACAGTATGCAGACTCCTTTAAAAAAACTGAAAGTATAACTTCTGTTTGATCCAGCAATTCCACTATTTGGTATATATTCAAAAAGAGAAGGAACTTGATATATCAAAGATATATCTGCATTTCCATGTTTATTTCAGTACTTTCACAATAGTCACAATATGGAATCAATCTCGGTGTCCATCAGTCGATGAATGGATAAAGAAAATATGGTATATACTCACAATGGAATACTATTTCGCCATAAAAAAAGAATAAAGCACCGTTATTTTCAGCAACATGGATTGAATTGGAACTCATTATGTTAAGCTAAATAAGTTAAGAACAAAAAGACAAATACTGCATGTTCTCATTCATAGGCAGGAGCTAAAAAATTGTATCTCATGAAGATAGAGAGTAGAGTGGTGGTTACAGAGGCAGAGAAGGGCAGTGGGGAAGAGCGATAAAGAGGAAAAGAAAAAGTATATGCGTGTTTTATTACCACTGGACTGTACACTTAAAGATGGTAAAGATGACAAATTATGTATGTATATTTTTACCTCAAGAAAACTGTTTTTTAAATGGGCAAAATATATGAATAGGTGTTTGTCCAAAGAAGATACACAAATGTCCAATAAGCCATGAAAATATATTCAAAACCGTTGACCATTAGAGAAATGCAAATCAAATCTGCAATGAGATACCAGTCCACATTCAATGAGATGGCTATAATAAAAATAACTGGCAATAAGAGTTGATGCGTGTGTTAGTGCATTTTGTGTTTCTGTAAAGGAAGAAGTGAGACCATATAATCTATAAGGAAAAAAGGGCTTATTTGGCTCATGTTTCTGCAGTGTGTACTAGAGAATAGTGCCAGCATCTGCCTCTGGAGAGGCCTCAGGAAGATTACAGTAACGGCAAAAGGCAGAGGGGTTCCACCTGTGTATTGCATCGTGGGAGGGGGCAAAGAAAAATGGGGTGAGGTGTCACACCTTTAAATAACCAGCTCTCACATGAACTGATAGAATGAGAGCTCACTCATTACCATGAAGACAGCACCAAGCCATCATTAAGGGATCTATTCCCATGATGCAAACACCTCCCACCACGCCCCACCTCTGACAGTGGGGATCACATTTCAACATAAGATTTGGAAGGGATAAACATCCAAATGATATCAAGGAGGATATGGAGAAATTGGAGTCCTCATACATTTTGTGTATGTGTGTGTGTGTGTATGTATCTGTGTGTGTGTATGTGCATGTGTGTGTGTGTGTATAGTAATGTAATGTGGCACAGTTGCTTTGGAAAAAGCCCTGATGGTTCTTTAAACTGTTAAATATAGAGTTCTTAGCATACAGCAATTCCATGTCTACATTTATAACCAATAAAATTAAAAATGTAGGTCTGCAAAAATATTTGTGCACAGATGTTCATAGCAGCATTATTATGATAGCCATAAAGTAGAAATAAATCCAAATGTTCATCAGCTAATGAGTGAGTCTTGAAAATATGGTATATTCACACACTGGGATATTATTAGGCAATAATTAAGAATGGAGTAGTAATGTCCACTAAACTATGGATGAACCTTGAAAACAGCATGCTAAGTAAAAGATGCCAATTACAAAAAGAAAATAGTATGTGATTTTATTTATATGAAATGTCCAGAATAGGCAAATATATAGAGACAATAAGTAGATTAGTGCCTGCTAAAGCCTGAAGGCAGAGGTCAGATTGGGAGATGGAAAGTGACTACTAATGTCAGGCTTCTTTTTTTTGGAGGGATGATAAAAATATCTTAAAATTTGATGGTGGTCATATTTTCACAACTTTGTGTTTTAAAAGCCTTTGAATTGTAAACTTTGCATAGAATAATTATATGGAATGTGAATTAAGTCTTAATAAAGCGTTTTAACACAAACCAATAGAAATTTAAAGCTAGAAGACTTTCTCAGAAGAATTTCTAAAATATTAAGTGATTTATGTGGACTTCTTGTTTCTTCTTCTGTGTTTTGATTTTGATTGTTTTTTCCTTCCTGTAGCATTGGCCAAAATAAGGAATAAGGAGCAGGATGGAAACTGATATTGTGGAAGTTTGGGTGAGAAAAGTAATTTGAATTTTCCTCTAGGGGCATACTGCTCAAAGCTGCATCGTAAAACTCTGTCAATGTACACCAGAGAATAGTTGGTGTGAGAAATAATGTCACAAACAATTTTAATAATTATGTTTAAATCTGAAAACATGGTTTTGCTTGTTTGAAAGGTGGTTGCCTGTTACATGCAAGTCACCTGATATGGGAAATTTGGAGGACCAGTCTAGAGACAACAACATTCTTCATTGCTACAGCCTACTTCAATGTATTCCAGGTTATATGGACTTACATATCACATCCCACAACTTTAAGGAACTGAACCCCCAAAGATTGTATGACACTTTAAAGTAACTATTATAAACAGATATTTCATGTAAACATACGTGAATAAGAAGAGGATAGTTTTGACAATCAGTTTTAGTGTATATAAGCTGTCTAATGGAACTATTATGAGGTTAAAACAAGAATAATCTATTCAAAAATAGTTACTTTTTGACATTTTACCAAGGAAATTTGAAGTTAAGAAGCCTTATGATGATTTATCTATTTTGATATGAAATAGAAAAAATGATTAACCTATGAAATGAATTAATATCATAATGTAGAGGTAATTCAATGTAACACATAATTTAAAGTTAGAAGTTTTAAGGAGGTAATCAATATAGTCATCTAAAGATGAAAAATAATTATTACCATGCTTTATAATGCCACTTAATAAGATGAGAATTTATCAGAAAGGTTTTTTACTTCACATAGGGATGCTGGTTAACTGTTCATGTAGTACCTAAGATGAGTTACAAAACTTGACTATTCTACATTTGTTGACTATATCTGTCATAACAAGAGAGATGTTAAGAGTATGTAACTATTGGGGACTGTGCCGGGGGTGGTGGAGAATGAACAGACACAAGAGACAAAGACAAACAGAGAACATGGCGGCCGCCCCTAGTGCCTCCGCCTCACTTTATTTATACCCCATAAATCCCATGTCAGCAAAAATAACACAATGCAAAACAAACTTTCTGCACCCAGATGTAACCTTCTCCTTAGTTCCTTGTCTCTAAGCTCTTTCTTATTTGTCTGCCTTCTTGGCGCCTACTAGAGTTCATTAAAAGTTCAACTAGAGATACTGTCCTTGACTACTGGAGTTCATTGAAAGTGCAACTAGCTAGAGATACTGTCCTTGAGCCTTATCTATTCTTAGCATATTATTTTCAATGGCCCCTGCATTTCCCCCTTTTTGTTTTGCCTCAATCCTAGAAAGGTAGCCCATACTTGTTCCTGTGTTTTCCTTTGTTTTTGGATGAGACGGAGGGAGCATTGGATCACCATGAAAAGTAAACCCAATCTGAGCGCCCAAAGCAAGATACTTCCAGAGATGGTAGAAATCCATGTTTTCATCTGGGTCCATGGGTTAAGGGCAGCAAAACTTTGACTCAGCTCCTGCAAGGTAGCGGCCCCGGACAATACATGGAATTGTTGTCGAAATGCTTCAGAAATGTTTTGAGTGAGTTCTTGGATGTCCAAACTAATATTTTTATGGCCTATTAATACTCTTCGGATTTCAGTCCAATTCTGAGAAACATTAAAAGGCACAGGTGTTACGCAAAATTGAGTGGAGTTCCAATCACATTGTAATGTTATCCACGTACTGAGGACAGTGAGCTGATCTCTAAGCCACGTTAAGGCTTGCTCCACATTGTCCAATCTTTTAGCAAGTTGAGAGTCAATGTTCTGTTGTTGAAGCCACAACCGGTGAGATTGCTCATGCCATTGCTGTACAAATTCAGCATTTTGTATGCTTTGATGTAGCGCAAGCCCTGCCACAGCCACAGTGGAGGCAATGGCAACAAGGCTCATCACCAAGGCAATTATAAGTCCAAGGGCACGACAGGTCTGCTGAAGGGAAGTCCAAATATAAGTCTCAAGAGGTGATGTCCCCCACGGTCGCGTAAGGTTAACAGGTAGCCAAATTTCCTTACGAGCCCTGAGGATATAAATATCCCCTGTAAAACTGCGCCACCAGGAATGATTGAGGCAAGACAAAAATGTACACGTATCTTTACAATTAGCAATCCCCATTTCATTATCCCACATTAAGTTCCCTGCTGATAATAGGTAAGGCTTTTGGACACAAGCAATAATATATAGGGAGGTATTCCGATGTAAGTGAATATGAAAGGAGCTCTTCGGGTTAGAAAGATTAAGGGACATATTTCCCACAAAAGTACTAATAGCATCATCTGCAGTTAATAACTTCCAAAGATGACTTTGTACTTGTAAAGAGTATCTAAGATGAGGCATAGGTGGCGACAAGCCTTCTTCACGCCATACCAAAGTTTCATTACCATCAGCAGCAATACTTTTATTTACCCGGTGCCATTTCAAAGGTATGTGACTAAATTTTGTTTGAAAATCACCGTGCATACTCCAATCAATTACTTGCAGCCCATTATATTCTAATAAAATCCGGGCCTTAGTTCCCCAACAATGTTGCCACTCCAATACCTCAATATTAGGGGAAACCTCTGGAATAGGACAAAAAGGTAAGGAACTAGGAATAGTCTCATTAATATATACAGTACGATTATAATGAAAACTTCTAGTTACAATAATAACAGTATTGGTAGCCACATGGCTATGATTATAGCGAACAGCCCAAGCTTCATGCGATTTCCGGAGACAATGAGGACTATTTCCCATGCAAATCGGAAGTCCTTCCACTCCAAATTGGTATGTGCTGTTTATTATTCCCGTTTCCCGTTCTATGTTGTCATTATCCATATAGGGGGATGGCATCCAAGTAGTGTCATTGGTGAAAACCTTAACTTCCGCCTCCCCCCAGGCGACTCCCTGATACAAGGGTGGAAAGGGAATATAAGTCCAATATTCATACAAAGCCTCACTAAGGGAAATAAGTCCCCTGCCGAGGCACATCTAACAAAAGAAGAGGTGCATGCTGAGTCCAGTTTTCTTTTCAACAGGGTTTCAATTGCCTTGTAGGAAACCACTCAGGTCCGCTCTCTGTAAGGACAAGAGCATAGCCCCATCCCTGTTTTAGAACTTGCCCTTGAGCTTACTTACCTTCTTCATTAGGATACCAAACCCTTAAATTGTCGGCGGGGATTATCACCAAGGAAGGTGAGGAAAGATGAGTTACGGCAGCAGAGTCCTGCAGTTGTCTCCATTGATTCAAAAAATTTAAGGTAAAAACAACCTTCAGTATCTGGTTTCTGGGGGACTCATTTCCCCCTTTTTGTTTTTGCAGCTGCGTTTTTAAGGTTAAATTTGCGCGCTCAATAATGGCTTGACCTTGACTGCTGCCCGGGATATCGGTGAGATGTCAAATATTGTATTGCTGTAAGAAAATTTGTAATTTACGAGAGACATAGGCAGGGGCATTGTCAGTTTTAAGTATTAGAGGAATGCCCATGATGGCAAAACAAGTTAAGAGATGAGTAATAACAGAATCAGCTTTTTCAGATGGCAACGGAGTTGCCCATTAAAAATGAGAGAAAGTATTAATGGTATGATGAACATATTTTAATCGTCCGAAAGAAGGGACATATGTGACATCCATTTGCCAAATCTGATTAACTTGAGTATCTCGCGGATTAACCCCAGGATGGAAAGATGGAATGCTTAAAGGAGCACAAGAAGGACAAGCTTGAATAAGAGAACAAGCTTGTTTATGAGTTAAATGAAACCGTCATTGAAGGCTAGAACTATTAGTGTGATGTAGAGTATGCTCTTGTTCTGTAGCCTGTAAGTGGCTGATTAAAAGTGAATCAATTTGAGTATTATCATGAACTAATGGTCCAGGAAGTCGAGAATGAGAACGAAGATGAGTGATGAATAAAGGAGTTTTTGAAGAGAAGAAGTAGCACAAAGAGGTAGAGTGGCCTGAGAAATATAAGAAGTAACATAAACGGCATATTGAGAATCACTAACAATGTTACAACTGGTGGTAGGGAAATCAAGTAAAACCATGAGAATAGCAAACAATTCTCCCTGTTGCACCAAGGGATAAGAATAAACTGTAACTCAAGATTGATGAACACTCCAATATCCAGCTTTACTATTACTAGCATCAGTGAAAAAAGTACGACCTTGAACAGGAAATATAGATATTGGTGAGAAGGGCAATACAGAATGTTGCCTGAAAAATGAAAAGATCGGAGATTTAGGATATTGAGTAGAAAATTGTCTGACAAATGAGGCACAAGCAACTTGCCAAGAATCAGAAGTGGCAAGAAGATAGGTAATCTGACTGTGAGTGAATTGAGAGATAATGAAGGAAGGATTTCCTCCCCAGAGTTGTCGACAGTGATGCCGTCCTTTGATGATCAATTCAGCTAAACGGTCGATATAAGTAGTCAAGCGTTTAGACGTTTTGTTGGATAAAAAAATCCATTCTAACGGCCGATTTGTTTGATCAATCATACCTGTAGGAGAATGTAAAGTGTGAAATAAACACAAGGAAAGGGGAATGTCAGGAAGGATATAATGTAGATGGGCCTTTTGAAGTTGTTCTTCTACAAGCTGGAGTTCCTGTAAAGCCAAAGGAGTTAAATGATGTGAGCTGTCCAAGTGACTGTCTCCTTCTAGAATAGAAAAAAGATGTTGTAACTGATAGGTTGGTATTCCTAAAACAGGACGCATCCAATTAATATCTCCTAAAAGCTTTTGAAAGTCATTTAATGTTTTTAAATGATCGCGTTGAATTTGAATCTTTTGGGGTCGAATATTTTGTGCTCCCAAGGTATAACCTAAATATTGAATAGGAAAATCTATTTGAATTTTTTCTGAGGCAATATTAAGTGGTATAAAGAGAGCTGCGTTTGTAAGGATGTAAAAGCATCTTGCTGCTCTTTTTTGGTGGGTACGGCAAGAAGAATGTCATCCATATAATGATATAAAATAACAGAAGGATGATATTTTTGAACAGGATTCAGAGTTCGATGGACAAATTATTGACACAAGGTAGGGCTGTTTAACATACCTTGAGGTAAAATCTTCCACTGATATCGAGAAAGTGGCTGAGAATTATTAAAAACAGGGACAGAGAAGGCAAAACGCTCACAATCCTTTTGATCCAAAGGAATAGAAAAAAAACAATCTTTTAAATCAATAACCATAAGTAACCAATCTTGAGGAATCATAGAAGGGTTAGGAAGGCCAGGTTGTAAGGATCCCATGGGTTGAATACATGCATTAATAGCACAAATATCTGTCAATAGTCTCCATTTACCATTTTTTATTTTTATTTTTATTTTTATTTTATTTTATTTTATTTTTTTTATCACAAAGACAGGAATTCCATGGAGAAGTATTAGGCTCTATATGACCTAAGGATAATTGTTCCTGAACTAAGTTTTCCAAGGTCTCAAGCTTTTCACGTGTTAAAGGCCACTGTTCAATCCATATAGGAACGTTAGTTTTCCACGTCAAAGGAAGGGCTTGAGGCTGCTGAACAGTGGCTATATGTTTAAAGATTTTTCAAGGGAATTGTAGCCCATGCGGAACATCATATTCTTGGCAGAATTAGAGACATGAGGAATAGAAACAAAAGCTCCAAACTGTTGCAATAAATCTCGCCCCCATAAATTTAGGGCAATAGGAACAATATAAAACTGAACTTGGGCCACTTGACCATCCGGCCCTCAGCAATTTAAGGATTGAGAACTTTGATACACCTCAGAGGCGGAACCTAATCCTGGAAGAGAAACAGCAACAGGCTGTTTAGGCCACTGCAAAGGCCATTGATCAGAGGCAATAATGGAAACGTCAGCTCCAGTGTCGACCAAGCCCTGAAAAATTTGTCCCTCTACTTCGAGGGGAAACAAGGGTTTTTGTTGAGTTACTAAAGTTTCACAAAAAATATGTTTACCCGTGCTTCCAAAACCTCCGGTTCTTTCCTGCCTCAGTGAAGGAAAGTGAAAATAGGGTAGTACAAGGAGTTGTGCAATTTGCTGCCCCTCTTTCAGGGATATAGGTTTATGAGCCTGAGCCATAATTTGAATTTCCCCTTTATAATCAGAATCTATAACACCCAAATGAACTTGTAAACCCTGTAAAATGCTACTACTGCGTCCTATAAGCAATCCAACAGTATGTGACGGTAATGGCCCCAAAACACCTGTAGGCAATTTAACAGTCCTCATTTCTGGGGTGAGTTCGATGGCCTGCAAAATGGCAACATCAGCAGCAGCCCTACCAGAAGTAGCAGAGAAAAGCTGAGCTACTGAAAATTGGGAGTTAACATTGATTGACTGGCTTGCTGATGCTGGACCCCCGAACTGACTGGAAATTGCAAATGAAGAGGGCTTGTATTGTGTTGGGGCCCCAAGCTGAAGGGCCCCTTTGCAAGTTTCCCGATCTGGAGGTTAAAAGATTACCATCTTTGTCCACCTTAGAGTGACATTCATTAGTCCAGTGTCGCCCTTTGCCGTAACGACGACAGGGCTCAGTGGGAAGCTTTTTAGATCCTACTCTTGAGGAGTCGCTTTTATTAGATAGTTTATGGCACTCCTTTTTAAAATGACCGGTCTTTCTACATTGAAAACAAACTCCCTTTTTCCCCATGAGTGCCTTAGATAAAGCTCCAGCAAACAATTGAGCATTGTAGGCAGCCCCTCCCACTCCTGCACAGGCTCTAATAAAATCTTCTATTTGTAAGTTTCCAGCAGCCTTTAGAGGACGCAACAACCTCTGACATTCCTGATTAGCATTCTCAAAAGCTAGTGTGGTTACCAGGATTTGGCCTGCAGCCCCACTACCCACAGTCTTTATTACAGCATCTTGGAGCCGAGCCACAAAGTCAGGATAAGGTTCGTTTGCACCCTGCAAAATCTTAACAAAAGACAAGGCAGTTTTTCCTGATGGTTCTACTTTACACCAAGCCTTTAAAAAAAGTGCTTTAACTTGTGATAATGCCACGTCATCGAGTCCAGATTGAGCCGCTATGGTAGCAAACTGACCAGTACCTGTTAATTGCTCCTCTGTTGGCCCTGGAGGATTTCTAGCGGCATTACGGCGAGCCTGTTCTTTGGCATCTTTCAGCCACCAACTGCGTAGCTGAAGCCACTGAGAGTGGTCCAAAACAGCCTTCCCCAAGGTCTCCCAATCAAGAGGCAAAAACAAATTCTCAGAAGAGAAAGAATCTAAAAGCCCCATGACAAAAGGAGATTGAGGGCCATAATTAGCAATAGCTGCTTTCATTTCTTTAAGAAATTTAAATTGAAGAACATTATACTGCACATTTATACCCCCTTGAGGAAATTGGTCATTAGGACCAAAAGGTTGCCTAATAATGGGGAACAATTGTAGAGGATCCTCATCCTCTTGAGAATCCAATACCTCAATTACAGCTTTAGCAGTAGAAGCGGGGACAGCAAAAACCGTGCCTGAACGAGGCAGCATTTCCACCGGCGGTGGCGGTGGGGGAAAACTGTCCTCCTCCTCCACCTTGGGTGCCGATGGGGGTGGATGGACCACAGGAAAAGTAAAAACAGGAGTGGGTGGAGGAGAAGGCTGAGGGGGAGATAACTGTAATTGTAAAATTTGTTGTAACAATTGAACAACTGGCTGAAGCTCCTTTTGAATTTCTGATTCTTTTTCATGAGACACATTATCACACAAAGGACCTTCTCCTCCAGTTACAGGATTATCTAAAGGAGAGGAAATGGCTATCAGAGACTTCAAAGACTCCTCATCCCCACCTTCCCCTTTTTCAGAGTCTGTCTCTAAGAGCTCCAAAGCTTAGGTAATAGAAGCACAAAGGGCCCATAAAGGTGCCGACATTACATCACCGCGCTGGTGTGCTTGACGAAAGGTCTTAACAACCTGTTGCTGCTCTCGTTTATTTAATTGTACTTCAGTTTGTTATTGAAATCAAGAGCAATGTTGTTCCACATGAGCAAACAATTTCCGCAAAGTTCTCTATTTTGCATCAACCCCAATTGAAAGTAAAAGCCCTTGTAATAATCTTAAATATTCTGAGGCCAGGGAACTGGAATTCCCCATAATGAAAGCTTAAGAAGATTCCCCTTAACAATTCCCAGGTTTTACCCGCTCCTAGGGGGTTCCCCTTCGTGTTCCCCACTACTCTCCCTGTGCACCCTGCTCGCTGCACCACTTATTGGGGCCCATGCCGGGGGTGGTGGAGAATGAACAGACACAAGAGACAAAGACAAACAGAGAACATGGCGGCCGCCCCTAGAGCCTCCACCTCACTTTATTTATACTCCATAAATCCCACGTCAGCAAAAATAACACAATGCAAAACAAACTTTCTGCACCCAGATGTAACCTTCTCCTTAGTTCCTTGTCTCTAAGCTCTTTCTTATTTGTCTGCCTTCTTGGCGCCTACTAGAGTTCATTAAAAGTTCAACTAGAGATACTGTCCTTGACTACTGGAGTTCATTGAAAGTGCAACTAGCTAGAGATACTGTCCTTGAGCCTTATCTATTCTTAGCATATTATTTTCAATGGCCCCTGCATGTAACAGAGATTTTGAAAGAGAAATGGAGTACATAATAATTCCCTTTAAAGCAAGGGAGACATTTTTAGAAAGATAAAGAGGAAGCAATTCTTTTTGAAAAAAAACATGTTATATAGAAAGCATTTTTTAAAATGCATGTTTTTAAACTGTCTCCATTGTCAGGCAATTTACTACTTAAAATTATTCTGAAGTTCAAAAATAAAAGTGAACAGGTGTGTCCTGTGGGGCAGGGAGCAGAAATTTTGGAAACTAATATTCTACCCTATGTAAACATTTTTCAGATAAAGAGTTATGGTTGGTTTTGAAAATGTTGTGAATAAAAAATCAATACATTTGAGACAAATTTTTGCATAATGTGATATAAGACTGAAAAAGATGTTCAGTGACTTAGAGTGCACAGTGAAGGACACCCTTCTTCCACTTGGATATGCATAATCTGCTATATAGCTTTTCCATTTATGATAGCCAATATAACCAGATATGCAAGTAAACAAAACTTGGACCTTAAACCTTTAAATGCAATATCACGAAATTATTTTAGCAAATTTTAATTTAAAATGTAGCATGTTCAATCTACTATAACTAATGTTACAGTGAGAAGTAAGTGAATTTTATAGCATTAATCAATATCATTAAATTATTATATAATCTAGCTTTATCATACCCATTAATAGTTTGTGATGTCAGATATTTATCATACATTAGGACAAAAGTACATGTTTATAATTTACACACCTAAAAATACAAAAACTGAGAGTAGTAGACTACATTATTATCCTCTAAAATGTACTGTTATTCCCAGAGGGAATTACATATCTAGGACCCACTGTTACCTACTTTTGCTATGTCATATTGGACAATGAAACATGATTGGTGTTATAAAGACATTTAATCAATGAATAAAAAGATGTGAATTAGTGTCCCATGGCTGTCTTAACAAATTGACACAAACTTGTAGCTTAAAATAAAAGAAATTTATTTTTCCATAGTTTTAGGAGGAATCTGAAATCTAGGCATAAGTGGAGTTGGTTCCTTCTTTGGAGGCTCTGTGGCAGAAACTGTCCCATGCTTCTTAGATTCTCATGGTTGAGGACCATCCTTTTCATTACTTCAGTTCCTGTATCTAATATCACATAACCTTTTACTCTGTGTGTGTCTGTGTCTTCTCTTCTTTTTATGAAGACAGCTGTCTTTGAATTTAGGGTTATACCTGAATCCAGAATGATTATACCCTGAGATCCCTAACTATATCTGCCAAGACCTATTTCCAAATGAAGTCATATTCTGAGGTTCTGTGTAGACATTAATTCTGGGGGGACTCTATTCAGCCTACTACAATAAGTAACTTGTATTAGATTTCTGGGGTTGCCATTGCACAATACTGCAGACTGGGTGGCTTACACAGCAGAAACTCACTCTGTCACAATTCTGGAGGCTAGAAATTTCAGGTGAAAGTGTCCGCAGGTTTGGCTTCTTCTGAGGTCTCACTCCTTGGCTTGGAGATACCTTAATCACTGTGTCCTGTATAGTTGGTCCTCTGTGTTTGTGCCCTAATCTTCAATCCTTATAAGGACACTAGTCTTAAGGGATTAAGGCTCAATTTCAGAACCTCATTAACCTTAATTGCATTTTTAAAGACTCATTCCCCATGTACATTCACATTCTGAGGTACATGGTATTAGAACTTTAACATATGACTTTTTGGGAGGATGTAATTCACCCATAACATAACCAAAGTAAAATGAGCAAAGAAATTGGACACTTAAAAGATAAAGATCTACTACTAATAAATAATTACATGAAAAAGTTTTCAATATCAGTAGTCATTAGAGAAATGTAAATTTAATCCAAATAATAAGGATTTACTGCTTTAGATTTAATATATGAAGAGTTTTGAAAATGTCACTCTTCTCTTTATGACAAAAGAAAGCTGAACAAATGGAAAATTAACAACTTTTCTTGGACACACTGGAGAACTGAGGTTGTAGGGCAAACCATAATTGGAAAATATTGAGAGACAGATGAGTCCTAATAGTTACAGCTGGGACTTGCTCACGTGAAGCAAAATGTTCTGTAGTCATAAAGTACAGTGAGAAACTACCAGAGACATCAGGCTTAGGCAGCCCTCAACATTTGTCAGTTGTACTTCCAGGGACCCCACCATGGTTTTACATTGAAGATCTGAGAAAGATTCTCTCAGTGCTCTGGTGAGTGGGTGTATGAGAGAAGAGTAGTTATTATGAAAAGCCAAAAAGGTCTTTTTTTTTTTTTTTTTTCTCCATTAAAAAGACTTACTTCCCAAGAGGAAAGGCAGTAAAACCCAAGAGCATTGGAAAGCTATATGGGGATGTTAGAGCACAGAGAAACAGATCCATTAAAAGACAGATTCTGTTACAAAATCACAACAAGTTTCTTGTCTAGTCCTTGTACTGTTAAACCAGTAGTATTCCAGTGTAACAGCAGTTGATTACAGTTGACAGGGCCAAAAGATGCAGACTGTATCTGAGAAGGAGTTCTTAGGGAAGCTCAGTGACAGCAGGGGAGATAGAAACAAGGACCCTAGAGGAATTTAAGCCCACGTACCTGAGAGTTACCATAAACATTAAGTACAATCCAACACCTGAGTCAAATTAACATAAATCCTCGAACTAAAGTCTGGTCTACCTTGGTTCCTATTACTTACAAAACGTTGGATTTTGCACAATAAAGTTTTTTTGTGATATTTCATTTTGAATTATACATTGAATAGTGAGGAGCATTATAGGGAGAAACTCTGCAGACCTTGGTGCTATAAACATTATTCTTTGAGTATCTGAGGAATCACATTCTTAGAAACATAGAAAAGGTTGTGCATATTATCTGAACAATATTGAATTCAAATCCTGATTCCACTGCAATTTTATGACCACATGTATTGAAATGATAAAAATAGTCACTGGTATCCTTATATCTGTTATACTTCAACAAGATGTGTTAGCATTCCAACACTTACATTGTTTTTAACTCAATGATGAAAGGCTATGTTATTAATTGTTAGGATGTCTCTATTATTCGATGTTGCTTTTTTGGTTTGTAATGGACAGTGAGATTTGATAAATATTTCCTAAAATTGTAATTGCTCGCTTTGTAATGTATGTCATTCTTCTCTCATAGTTTCAAAGTGTAGCATTTTAAAGATGTATTAAACTGTATTCATTTACTAAATAGTATATTCCTCCTCAAAGGACACAAATCACTGTACATTTCAGACAGGGATATTACCCACAATAAATATCTACAGTGTGTATATTCCTAAACCCTTAGCCTCAGCAAGAGAAACAACTGAAGTTTCTTCTATCCTGAACAGATAACTTACTACTATATATTCTTTTTTTTTTTAAATTTATTTTATTTATTTATTTATTTATTTATTTATTTTTTAAGATGGAGTTTCACTCTTCTTGTCCAGGCTGGAGTGCAATGGTGTGATCTCGGCTCACTGAAACCTCTGCCTCTCGGGTTCAAGTGATTCTCCCGCCTCAGCCTCCCAAGTACCTGGGATTACATGTGCCCACCACCATATCCAACATTTTTTTTTTTTTCATATTTTTGGTAAAGACAAGGTTTCATCATGTTGGCCAGTTCTCAAACTCCTGACCTCAGGTGATCCACCTGCCTTGGCCTCTCATATTATGTGTTCTTATAACTGGCCCAGACCTCACCATCATGGCTTTGTAGGTTCTATATTCTTTAGAAGGAATTATCATTTGAATCTAGAAACTCCATTGTCACAAGAGCAGGATGGGTTCATTTTCACCAATTGGCAGCAGAGAGGTAGAAGCAGCTCAGAGTGTATGCTGTCAAAAGTCAATTATATTTTATACTTAAAAGGGTTCTAAATGTAGCAGATTTTGACAATAATTGCACTAAAATTTCAGAAATCACCACTAAATGACTTTTTTTAACCAAAACCCACCTGTACCCAAAAAACTACTGAAATTAAAAAAAAAAAAAAAAAAGATTACAAATTCCTGTAGAAACAGAATCAACATCTCTGAGGGAAAGGTCTTTTATTTTTGAGCCACACTTAATTCTAGAATAGCCTGTCGAAGGATGACTTTTCAAAATCTCTGCTCTGTATCCACCAAGCAGTGTTCATCATTACAAGGCACTTTCCCCAAAGTGGTGCTAGAAATCTGTGATATACTGACTTTCCTCTCATGAGATAGTCAATTCCCTCACTCTCCTCTCTGATCTTGTGTAAATTATGTATCAGTGAAATATTTCATCATATATGAGCTTCTGATTGTTACTTATGCAGTTATGACAACTTTGCCCTGAATAAATGCGTCTAGCACTCATAACATTTCTTCCTACTAGATAATTGGGCTGGATACAAATGTAATTAAATTTCAGAAAATCCCTATGGGTAAAAACAGTTATATGCAATCTTTCCAAAAAAATTTCTAGAGCAGTACCAAAATATCACAGTACAAAATAAAAAGGGGAATTTAGAAGAAATAAAAAGCATTTAAACTTAACTACATGCTTTGCCTATAGCCTCGGGAAAAAAAAAATAGTGTTTGAAATTAAATAGACTTTTAATCCTGTATTTTTTCACTTTTCCCCACCAGAGAGAATTTATTTGAGATAATAATAACTTACATCTGTATAGTATATTTCACTTTTCAAAGTGCTTTCCCATGAATTATTTAATTCTCTGAAGGTCAGTTGACATCCCATCTATATTGAACTGTGTTATCAGAATGTGCTTGGCCTTTGCCTCTGCAATTCCCAATGTTTGAAATGTTTTTTTGCTTCTTTATACCCTTCTGTGTTTGGCTATTACTCTTTTTTCTGTTCCTAACCTATAAATTGTCTCTTCAGGGAAGTTTTTTCAACCCTGGCCTCTGGTTAAAAGCTTTTCTCATTTATTTATACAGAATGGTGAATTCCATAGTCTAGAAATTCATTTTCATACAATATTGTGATTTTCCAGTTTCTGATGTGTCTTTTCCCATGGGATATAAATTCCTTTTAAACTGAGTCAGACCCTGTTCATCATCTTTTCCATTACTGGGAGACATTTAGAAGGTGCTCTATAAAAATCTGTTAAATAAATGAATGAATAAATATTAATGAATGAACATATTTTAACACCCCCTTTGAAACTAGATATAAACTGACACGGCTTGACTGTGTCTCCATCCAAATCTCATTTTCTCTCTTGCCTGCTGCCATGTAAGATTTGACTTTGCTCCTCATTCACCTTCCACCATGATTGTGAGGCCTCTCCAGCCATGTTGAACTGTGAGTCCATTAAACCTCTTTGCTTTATAAATTACCCAGTTTCGGGTATGTCTTTATTAGCAGCGTGAGAACAGGCCAATACAGTAAATTGGTGTCAGTAGAGTGGGGCACTGCTGAAAGATACCCAAAAATGTGGAAGCAACTTTGGAACTGGGTAAGAGACAGGGGTTGGAACAGTTTGGAGCAATCAGAAAAAGACAGAAAAATGTGGGGAAGTTTGAAACTTCCTAGAGACTTGTTGAATGGCTATGACAAAAATGATGATAATGATATAGGCAATAAAATCCACACTGAGGTGTTCTCAGATGGAAATGAGGAACTTGTTGGGAACTAGAGTAAGGTGACTCTTGTATGCTTAAAAAAGAGACTGGCAGCATTTTGCCCCTGCCCTAGAGATTTGTGAAACTTTGAACTTGAGAGAGATGATTGAGGGTATCTGGTGGAAGAAATTTCTAAGCAGCAAAGCAAAGCATTCAGGAGGTGACATGGGTGTTGTTAAAGGCATTCAGTTTTTAAAGGGAAACAGAACATAAAAGTTCAGAAAATTTGCAGCCTGATAATTTGGTAGAAAAGAACATCCCATTTTCTGAGGAGAAAATCGAGCCAGCTGCAGAAATTTGTGTAAGTAACAAGGAGCTGAATGTCAATCACCAAGACAATGGGGAACATGCCTCCAGGGCATGCCAGAGGTCTTCATGGCAGGAGTGGGCACCCACACAAGAGTCCCCACTGGGGCACTGCCTAGTGGAGTGAAAAGAAGAGGGCCACTATCCTCCATACTCCAGAATGGTAGATCCCTCGACAACTTGCACTGTG
Source organism: Trachypithecus francoisi (assembly GCF_009764315.1). NCBI lineage: Eukaryota > Metazoa > Chordata > Mammalia > Primates > Cercopithecidae > Trachypithecus > Trachypithecus francoisi. Next base: position 74,328,250 of record NW_022681454.1, on the reverse strand, counting down.
CACCTGGAAAAGCCACAGACACTCAACACCAGCCCATGAAAGTAGCTGTGAGGGAAACTTTAACCTGCAAAGCCACATAGGTGGACCTGCCCAAGACCATGGGAACCTACTCCTTGCATCAGCATTATCTGGATGTGAGACATGGAGTCAAAGGAGATCATTTTGGTGCTTTACGATTTGACTGTCCTGTTGGATTTTGGACTTGCATGGCGCCTATAGCCCTTTTGTTTTGGCCAATTTCTTGCATTTGGAATGGCTGTTTTTACGCAATGCCTGAATTCCCATTGTATTTAGGAAGTAACTAACTTGCTTTTTATTTTACAGGCTCATAGGCAGGAAGACTTGCTTTGTCTCAGATGAGACTTTAGACTGTGGACTTTTGAGTTAATGCTGAAATGAGTTAAGAATTTGGGGGACGGGGGGAAGGCATGATTGATTTTGAAATGTGAGTACATTAGACTTGGGAGGGACCAATGGCAAAATGATATGAGTTTGCTTTGTCCTTACCCAAATCCCATTTTGAATTGTAGTTCCCAAAATTCCCACCTGTTGTGGGAATGATCCAGTGGGAGATAATTGAATCATGGGGGTGGAACTTTCCTGTGCTATTCTCGTGATAGTGAATAAGTCTTGTGAGGTCTGACAGTTTTATAAAGGGGAGTTTCCCTGCACAAGTTCTCTTCTCTTGTCTGCTGCCATGTGAGATGTGCCTTTCACTTTCTGCCATGATTGTGAGACCTCCCCAGCCACATGGAACTGTAAGCCCATCAAATCTTTTTCTTTTGTAAATTGTCCAGTCTCAGGTATGTCTTTATCAGCAGCATGAAATTAGACTAATATATAAACCAACTCTGAGTAAAGTAAAAATGTTAGTATATAAAACTGGTAGATTTACATAGCCAAAAGAGAAATTGTTTGAGATTTTTCAAAGGGGAGAGATGTCACCTTATTCAAGGTATATTTTAAGTGCACTGCAAAGAGTGAAACAAATATTATCATCTATTATCATCTCAGTTTTGCAAAAAAAAAAAAAAAAGAAAGAAAACTGTAATGAGATGCCAAATTGCTGTTCATAGTGTTTTTGTATGAGTTACTTCAAAAACCAAACCTGAGAGAAATATTTGGGTGCAGGTGGCAAGAAGTCCTAGAAATTAAATGCACTACTTTTTGTGTGTGTGTGTGATCCCCTGAGAATCTAATTGTGTGGAAACAAAAATAAAAATTACAGCATATAACACTGATCAGACACATTTTATTTGCCAGACATTGTGATAGGGCCTTTTAATGGATTATCTCATTCTATTTTTACAGAAACCTTATAAAATACTTAATTTCACAATCCTCAGTTTTTAGAGGAGGAAACTGAGGTTTAGAAAATTGGTTTTGTGGTAGAGCTTACATGATATAAAATCTGATTGCTTGACAAAGAATCCCTGTTTTTATATTTTCTGTGTGTGTGATTTAATTTCTTGGTTATCTTATTTATTAAAAAGTATAACAGTGAACATCTCATGGGTTTGTTCTGATGATTAAATTAGATGATATATCTTACATGTGGCTGACACATACAATGTTCTCTTTATGAGAGCTCTTATCCCTAGTAATTTTTCCTCCAGATTACAAGATCTATGATGGCCGTGATGTATCTGCTTTGCTTAATATTCTTCTTAGTATTGCCTTATTAAATGGCTGAGTGATTGAAGTTTTGTGTGTCATTTAAAATCATTTAGTATGTGTTGGAATCAAAATTCAAACATGTCTCAAGTCAGGAGAATTCATGCTCTATAACCATTTGTTTCCACATTTCTTAAAATAGTGTTATTCCAATTAAGCATATATAATCAATAATTTATACGAGTTGCAATAATTCTGCAAGATTTAATATTGGTTTATAGAAATTTGCCTTTAAAGTTCCAACATGGGATGCCAGATACATATATCCCTTAAGAACAATTTTAAATCCCAAGATACACCTGAGATATCTTTTTTGTTTTTCTCTCTGCCACTTCCTACTCCCACTCTCACTTAAAAATGTTTTCTTTCCATTTTCATTGCTGCTGTATTTGTTGATGTCTTCTTTCCCTGAAACTTTACAGAAGAGATAACCAATTTACAGATTTTTCCTTATTTTTCTTATTTTCCTCAGTGTGAGATATTTGAGCAGCATCATTTTTATTTCTTAGATGTAGTGGGAGGAGGTGGTGTAGGTGTGGCAAGTGATTAATATATTATGTGGCAATAAAAAGCCTCCTCTCATGGTCATGTCAACTTGCACCATTTGCAAAACTATATTTTATTTTGAATTATACATTGAATGACTAGGACAATTACACAGAGAATCTCTACAGACTTTGATGCATTATCCTTTGAGTATCTGGGAAATCCTTGGAGTATCTGAGGATGAGGAGCAACATAGCTGCATTTAGATGCTAATGTTAGTACTTTGTACATAAAAGACAAAAACATGATGCAACCACATTTGAGAGCAAATTCATTTCTAAACTCCACTGGGCAATTTGTAACAATAGTAGACCTCTGCAGAAGCTCTGGAATGGAGAGAAGTGTGGAGCTTGGGAGAGGATGAGAAGGGTTAAGATGAGGCAGAGGCTGGAACTGTGACAAGGATTTCAGCAGGTAAATCTCTCAGTTCTGTGAATTCAGTGAGGCGCAAGAGAGACCAGATGTGAAGTGCTGGAGGTGCTAGCTAATCTTGTGGCTAAATGCAGAAGGAAGACAAATTTCTCTTAAGAATAAGACATAAGCAGAAGCTAAGCCTATCACATCTTTCAGATGATATTAACTGGTGGCAGTAATGTATTTGGTGCAGTTGTACATGACCTCAGTATAGACGATGATGCATAGTAACTTTTTCCCAAACATTATAATATTTAAATGGATATAATTATGAAAATCCATCTTCTTAGCATTGAAAAAGAAATCCTGTATGATCAACAAAGTTGCTTCATGGTCACATTAGATTTTAGTTTGCAATAGTAGAAGCAATAAAGTAATTTTCTCTATGTGTAATTAATATAATTTTGTCCCAATTATTTGCAATTTAGTTTTAGTATAGTTTTGTCACAAATTACAGTATTCTAATTTTACTTTTGAAATTATTTTCCTGTCTTTATTTGTGTATTATTAGTTGAATTATATTGAAACTAAGCATGTATAGGGAGAAAAGAGTTCTTTTGTTTAGAAAATTTCCAGCAGTCTTGACGATATGAACTTTGTAATTTAAGGCCTGAAGCAGGGAGAGGGAGGCATTACACAAATACATTGTGTGTTTGTTCCAACAAATAACCAAATAATTTTAAATGTAGTTACTATAATTTGCCAATGGCTGGTTTAAAACGTTTTCATAGCATAATTGTGTAACTTTTTATGTCATATCATAGTAAATAAAAATTGAAAAGCTAACTACCAGTAAATTGCTAATGGGTTAAGAGAAATTTAAGCATATATATGCTGCAATGAAATATTGGTCTAAGTGATCATTTGATTAGCTGGCACTTTTTTGATAACCTTTAAACTCCCAGCAATCTTCAGTCAATGAATTTATCCATCAAGGTAAATATGTCTTTGAAGTGTTCAATTTGGCCATTACAGAAAAGGAAGTAGCAATTATTACAATCTGATTGTTTGGATATGTGATTCAGATCATGATAAAAGCTGTTCATTACTCTCAGGGTATGTGATGCAGAGCATTCAAAAGCTCTTCATTACCCAGGAAACACCTTCTTTGCCCTTGAAGTTTGACATTTTTACCTTTTAACCAAAATTGTATTTCTGTGGCATCATTTCTCCAAGAAGCTCAAAGCACTTAATAAGGCTATTAAATCCTTCCAACCTTACCTTTGAGGGAGAGGTAGAGATCTCTGACAACATAATTCACATGCAGTTACATATACTGCAGATCAAGTCTTGACTCTTATAAGGTTACTGTTTATAATAAAAGACTCCAAAATAGTATTGACTGTTAATGCAGGTATTGATAGATCTGCTCAATGTGCTCAATATCTATCTATTGAAAGCACAGACTGAGGCACTGTTTGACATATTTAATCTGTATGCTCTGACACTATGATAATAGCTGCCACTTATTGAGTGCCTATCATGAATGATTCACTGGGCTAAATATTTTTATGCATTCACTGTAATTTCTCACAATTAACATCTGATATAAATGTATGTATGAGAAGCTTCAGTTTTATGTAGTAGGCTGCCTGAATCCTCATAGCTGAGAAGTGTTGTTGGTGCTGGAAATTAAATCCAGTTGTACCCAGTTCTAGAATTGTTGCTTTATCATGATCTCAAGCAGTTCTCTTTTGATGAAAAATATCACCTTCTTAAATTAAGATTATCATTTGCACTGACAAAACTGATTTTTCTCAAAGTCCTTCATCAAATAATACTAAGCAAATTATTGAACATTAGGGCTGCTAAACATATTGAAGTCATTGTATCATTTCAGAGATGAGATTTTTAAAAAGACTAAAAAATAAATCAAAAGATACTACCCCTTACATAAATAATAGCTATATATTGATATAACAACAATATAATAATATAATGACATAATCTATCTATCTACCTATCTACCTAGACTTATTAAAGTTAATATTATTTGTTCAGGGACTTTGATTACAGATTGAAACCTATGGAATGCTATGCAGCCATAAAAAGGATGAGTTTGTGTCCTTTGTAGGGACATGGATGCAGCTGGAAACCATCATTCTCAGCAAACTATCGCAAGAACAGAAAACCAAACACCGCATGTTCTCACTCATAGGTGGGAACTGAACAATGAGATCACTTGGACATGGGAAGGGAACATCACACACCGGGGCCTATTATGGGGAGGGGGGAGGGGGGAGGGATTGCATTGGGAGTTATACCTGATGTGAATGACGAATTGATGGGTGCTGACGAGTTGATGGGTGCAGCACACCAACATGGCACAAGTATACATATGTAACAAACCTGCATGTTATGCACATGTACCCTAGAACTTAAAGTATAATTAAAAAAAAAAAATGAAACCTAAAAGTACATAATCCCAAGCTTGGGACACTCCACTGGTGTAAGAGATTAGAAGTTATGATTTTTGACATTACTATCCTCAGTGAAGGGAATAAGGACAATAGAAGTTACTAGTATTCTTTTAAGTTACTAACTACGAATACAAATTGTAAAGATCCTTGACTTTCCCTATAGAGTGTGTTCACTTCCATCTTCATGCAGGTAATGTCTGCCTTCAACTGACATCAAGCGAATTTAAATATTTCAGCCAAATGAATATATTTAACTCAAAACTACATACATGGACTTTGTGGGTAATTCTCTACAATTATCATGAACACAATTATCATGTACACTATATCATGTTTGCAATAAATATTTGTACAATAGTTTCAAAAGAGCTGGTTGTATGTAGTGCCTTAAAAACTTTCAAAGTCAAGGTGTTATCCAGTTTACGTTGATATTGAAATGTGAGATCCATTTCTAAAATACGTGAGAACTTTCAGTAGGCTTATTAAGTAAATATTATTACTGCAACTTAAATGATGGTAAAATACAAACCTATTGTTCTGATTAACACTATAAAATATTAGTAACTACAGAATATGGCAAATATTCAAATTTTGATAAGAATATAACCATGTTGCATCTTAAATTACTTGACATTTAAAAAAACGCACGTTTACTTGTATTTTTAATATATCTAAATACTGATCTGTTTACTTATCTACATTTGTATCTGTTTTCTATCTGTTTTAAGATATTGCTAAATGTGAGAATTTTTCAAATTATCATTTTCACATTTATTTTTTGGAACCACAATTTGTTTAGTGTTTATTGTGTCTTTGTTATTATTTGTATGGAGATATTAATATCCATATTGAGGGGTACCAAATATAAAGAGAGATTGTTACTTTATAAAATCACTAAATTTCTATTTAAAGTGTCTAGTCAACTTGATGGCAGAAAACATAATCTTTGTTGATTTCATAAAATCTTAGTCAATTCATAATTTATTTCCCTCTTTTTTGTTGGAGTGGCATCTACGTTTCAAGGGATAGGGCATTAAGGTCAGGAGCATCGTGTAGCTTTTAAATGATTCCAAAAACTTACAAAATTTGCTACATAAGTAACATATATTTTGCCATGATAAAACCATGCATGGAGTGTGATCCCTCTTTTCATGAGAATGTATGTCACACCTTAACAGAACACATGTGTTTGTTATTGGCCTCAGTTACTAGACTCCAAAACACATAGAAACCCAAGAGTTGACAGACACATTGGGAGCATAGGCTGTGGCAGGGCTACACACAGCCAGCCTTTGAGCTATTTGCTGAAGCCTTGCTTGCCAACCCTGGTACCAATCGTTAGTGTCAAGAACCTTGTGTATCCTTGCAGATGTCGATTTTGTTCATCAAATCGTGTCTTCCAAGAACCTTTCATAAAAAGCTACTTCTCAGATTTTGATTAGATTTTCTATCTACCGGGGTCTGCTTCCATCCCAATTGAACAACTAAACTTTGATTATTTGACTCTAAGCAAAATTGAAACTTGAACAACTAGACTTTGATAATTTGACCCTAGAGATAATTAGAGATCACCTGCTATTTGGCTAATGTATCTTGTCTATCTAGTGTAGTCCCTGTGAGATTTGTTCTGATTATTCTCCATCTCTTTGAGCATTGTAAAAAAAAAAAAAAAGGAATCTCTTTGTGTGTCAATTACCTGTGATTTTTGAAATCCGATCACAAATAAGATAAGGTTTTAAAAATTTCATTATCTCCTCATTTTAACCATACAAATAAGGAGTCATTCACCATTGTTTGATGTCTGTCTAAGCGGGCATTTGTTAAAAATTATTCATACCATTCATGCTATCTTGGTACTTTCTCATTGGCACATTTTAGGGTATCCTTGTTCCAAGTGGTTTGGTCTACATTGATTTCTACTGCAATGAATTCTTATCATAGTCATTAGCCAGTTTGGGTTCTCCTTTACTTCTTAATAATTGTGCAAATATTTCTTTTCAAAATGATAATTATTTACCTATATTCAAGAATTAGGTGGCCCAGAAAATACTTAATGGGATGCTTCAAATACAGTTTACAGTCAAATCTAATCTTCTGCTAATCTACTATATTGATTGGTGGCGATAGGAAATTATCTTCCTCTGAGAAATAAGGCACACGTTTGTTCAATTTATCAGTACCCAGACTCATCCATGGTTTTATCACTACCACATTCACAGTTTTGTTCTGAGAGGAGTAGGGTGTTGGGATTGTTCTGAGGCTCACTTCAGAACTAAAGTCTTCAGATTTATTTCTGATTTTATTCCTTTCTCAGCCCACAGGAGAGAAAAAGAAAATCAACAAGACAAGAGGTTAGGCAAGTGTTCTATCAAAACTGCTGTTTATGGGAAGTCCTTGACTTTGGAAGCTAGAAAGCCACAATATGGCTTGATTTTTGTTCGTGTGCTTGCTTCTGGCTTTGCTTTGAGTTATGCCCTAACCTTTCTGCAGAATGTAGGCCAAGTTATAGTTGGAATGGTTGAAGATAGCAGAATATATAAATGGAGAAGGAAAAGATAACACAGGCAAGAAAATACATAGATCTACATTAATTAATACTGCAAAATTTTATCTTATAATTCTTCAATTAAATATACTTTTTTATACTTATAGCTACACGTAATACATTTCCAACCTTCACAGTAACTCTCTGAGAAACACAAGACATGATCAAGTTGTTACATTTTATCTATAAGAAAAATTTGTTATTGAAATTTGAGTGATGTGTTTACATTCATTTGTGCCCCGAGAACAAATACCATTGTTATTCCAATATTCCAAACTTCAAGAAAAATTATAAAATTAGCATTAAGAACACTAGTTGATAGTCAACTAAATAATTTTTAAAAACCCATGATCATAAATAATTACTTGTATAAATGCCACTAAATACCAATTGTATGTTCATATCACATTATATCTAGGAAAAATGATAAAATTTTTAAAATTAGAAACATTATTTTGAGCATCAAGATATAGTTTTCTGATTCAATTGAAAAAATTTTAATCCAATTTTTCTACTTAATAGAATTCCAAGTACTACAAAATAAGATTTAATCATTATTTTTTTCTCTGTGATACTTTTTATTGCTGAAATTGATCATTTTTACTTTTTTCATTTTTATTTTTATTTTTGAGACAGAGTCTCATTCTGTCGCCCAGGCTGGAGTGCAGTGGCGCAATCTTGGCTCACTGCAAGCTCCACCTCCTGGGTTCAAGCCATTCTCCTGCCTCAACCTCCCGAGTAGCTGGGACTATAGGGGCCCACCATCACGACCAGCTGATTTTTATTTTTATTTTTATTTTTAGTAGAGACGGGGTTTCACTGTGTTAGCCAGGATGATCTGAATCTCCTGACCTCGTGATCCACCCACTTTGGCCTCCCAAAGTGCTGGGATTACAGGTATGAGCCCCTGCACCGGCCTTTACTTTCATTTATAAGTAGGTTTATAGGTATCTCTTCATGTTAGAAAAATTATGTAATATTTTACCTACTTAAAATTTTATTGTGCTACAGACATTAAACTGGCATCCTTTTAGCCAAATTCAACTACGATTTTTTTTTTTTTTACATTAACCTCAATCAATTTAGAGTTAGTGGTTTAGAATTTAATAATGATAATAGTGGAGCAATCACTATAGGAAGTCATTCAAGTTGTCCTTGAAAAAACTCATGTTCCAGTTATTTTGTCACGTTATCTCAGTAAGCCTTCCCATAATCATTCTTCCCAAACACATAGATTGATTGGATATGTAAGTGAATCATTAATGACAAGTACATTAATAAGCATATAGAAAGAAATTTAGCATATTCTGAGCACATATACATGGCTCTTATTTGACAGTACTATAGATTACTTCTACTATGTTTTTACTGTATGCATAATTATCATATGACTCTCTTTTGATACCACTATATTTGTTTATGCCCTCCATTTTTTGAATAAACAATTCATATGCTCCATTAATGTGTCAATAAAATGAATACAATTGGACAAACTGCACTATTTTCATCTCTCAAAACAAAACATTGTTATAAAAAATAAAAATTTATAATCTCTCTTGTGCACAAATAAGACTATAAGATTGTATCAACATTTACTGAGCCAAAATATATATGTTTTAGATAATATGTTACCATTCCATAGCCTTACTTAAAAAGCATGTATGTAAAAGTCAAAGTACACAAAGGCAATTGATGTTTTAGTCAATTGCATTTCTACATGCCAGTAATTAACAAGTAAAATTGAAATTAAAAAAAAAATTGACACTAAATAATTCCAAACACATTTAAAAATTATCTTCATTTATAATTCAAAAGTGAATTATAAATCTAACAAAATAAGTACACAGTCTGTATGCTGAAAATGACAAAATGGTAATGAAAGATGTCAGATTATCAAAATAAATTGAAAGGTATACCTTGTTCATGTATTGGAAGATGTAATATTTAAAAAATGCCAATTCTGGTCAGGCTCAGTGGCTCACAACTATCATCCCAGCACTTTGAGAGGCTGAGGCAGGTAGATCACCTGAGGTCAGGAGGTTGAGACCAGCCTGGTGAAACCCTGTCACTACTAAAAATATAAAAATTAGCCAGATGTGGTGGCAGGCACCTGTAATCCCAACTACTCAGGAGGGTGAGGCAAAAGAAAAGCCAGTTCTTCCAAAATTTATCATAGATTCAATGCAATCACAATGAAAATCTCATTGGAGATACAGACAAATTAATACTAACATTTAAATGGTCAAAATGCTATAATAATCAGAACAATTCTGAAAACAAAAGAACAAAATCAGAGAAACTATATTGCCTAATTTTAATAATTACCATAAAGCTGTAGTAATCAACACAGAATAGTAATGGTAAATGACAGACATAGATCAATGAAATGGAATAGATAGCACAAAAATAAACCCATAAAATTACAGTCAAATTATTATTCACAAAGATGCAAAGTTGTCTCAAGTAGAGAATGAGTATTTTCTCAATAAAATCAAGAAATAGTGCTGGAACAATTGTACATTTCCATATGTCACCTGAAAAAGGAAAATTGATCTTAACAAAATTAATCTAAAATGTTATCTGAAATGATTTTAGATTCATTATGGAAACTTTACATTCATTTTGCTAAGAGAAAGATGTCAGACCCAAAGGGCTACATATTACAGGAATTAATTCATATGACATCATTGAAAGTGTAAAATTATATAAGTAGGAAACAAATCAGTGTTTACCAGAGAAAACTGGAAAGTAATTGACTAAGAGGACACACACACTAATTTTGGGGATAATGAAACTATTCTCTACTGTGTGGAAAAATCTAAGTGTGGAAAAATCTGTAGAACTGTATATTATAAAGCAGGAACTTCAATGTATACAACTTACACACACACACATACACACAACCAGAGGTTCAAAGATCTCAGCAAAGAATGTAGACTTGCGGACTTAGACAAAAGCATCTAATTCTATCACAGATAACTTCACTGAAGGGGTGAGTAAAAACAGGAACTGATTTAAGTACCTGTGAATTATGATATTTTCACTGCAAACTGTACAATTAAAGACAAAATAAGCTGTAAATAAATGCTGTGTTCTAGTTGCTAAAAATATTTCTCAAATTGGTATGGGTTAATAATTCTGAAACTCCTTTCCATGTACACTGGGGTTAAAAAAACAAGTAAATGAAAGGTAGATAGTGAATAGTTAGAGCCAAGTTTCTCACTGTTGGACAGTGAAGTTACAGAGAAGAAAGGGGAAGACTGGAATAAATTGTATTCTATTGAATTAGCATTGGATACATCAGTAGGTATTGTTTTTAGCTTAAATACATACATACATATACAATTTATACATATAGACAGATAAATAACTGTATATAATTATACATAAATTTCAATAGAGGCTAAAATATACATTGTATTAGAATATATTATATAGTATCATATTTTATATTTATACATAGTATAAATATATAGATATGTATATTTTTATTATATATAATATAATATAATATAATATATAATATCTAGAATATTTAAACTATAGTGAATTACTATTGTTACTATTTAATATTTTATGTCACTTTGTTTTGTGGTCTACATAAATTCGGAATGGTAATTCACACCTAATATCTAGGATATTATATATAATATCTAAGATATTATATATATCTAGGATATAATTAGGATATCTATATATCTATATAGAGAGACAGAGAGATAGAGAAAGAGTTGGCATCACTAAAAGTGGTGACATCCCGGTAGCTACAATCACCAGTACTTGTCTTCTAATGCTACTTTCCAATACACAAAACAAAAACTTATTGAAGGAATGGTAATTTTTAGGATTGGGATAGGGCAACTGCAAAATGCGCTTTGAGTATATTTAATTATATTTCACAAAAATAATTCTTTAAATTTGTTCAGGGTTTGAATTCATACCCTAAAAACATTTTCAGAATGTTTAATTGGATATCTGAAGTACATTAATTATTTCTTTTTTTTTTTTTTTGTAAACAAAATTTTAACTTTTATTTTAATGTAAACACATATTGTTGGTAAAAAAAAAAATTCAAAGAGCACAGATGAGAACAAATTAAACCCTTCCCCTAACCCCACACATACCCGTAAACCTATTACCCTGCCCCTCAGACCCACTCCCAGAGATAACCGAGTTTGCTTAATTTTTAATCAGATCTTTCTTTTCTGGATAAACAGATGTACAATATAACTAACTCAAAATCTCTTTATATTTTAGAAGATAAAAGTCAAGGAACTATCAACAATCCTAGTAAGAAATATATCATTTCCTCAGTTGATAAATGCCTGCTTCTGTAATATAGAAAAAGTGAGAAATTTATTTTTCCTCAATAAAGGGAACAACGTTGCAAGGGTCTCAGGCATCTTAACAACAGAGTAGAATGTCACATCCAAAAGCTTGTGTGTGCATGTGTGTGTTGGGGACAGTACAGCTTTGTTTCTTCAATAATCACTTTCCATTGTACCTAGAGTCTCTACTCTTTAGAACAGTGGTTCTCACCAGTCTGGAGACTGGGAGCAAAATATAAAATAAAAAAGAAAATATATATTAAAAAAGAAAGAACAGTGGTTCTCAACCCAATTCTCCCTTTTTATAACAAGTATTTTATAAAGTCCTTATATTATCCTGAAAGATCCATAGATAAGATGCACTTGTACCCATAAAAATCAACAACATGTCTAAAGTAGACAGATGTTTACATTTATTTATGCAAATAAATTTGGGAGTGGAAGCTGTTCTATACAGAAAGCATAAGAAAATGAAGAAATACAGTAGATACTAAATAAAAACTGATGTTTAATGTTTATCAAAACTATTAAAAATATTTATACATAAAACTGCTTTAGGTTCTGAGTTTATTTTTTTTCTTTTTTTTTTCTTTTTTTTTTTTTTTTTTTTAATTATACTTTAAGTTCTAGGGTACATGTGCATGACGTTTATATCATGTATAACTCCCCCATGCAATCCCTCCCTCCTCCCCCCTCCCCATGATAGGCCCCAGTGTGTGATGTTCCCCTTCCCGAGTCCAAGTGATCTCATTGTTCAGTTCCCACCTATGAGTGAGAACATGCGGTGTTTGGTTTTCTCTTCTTGTGATAGTTTGCTAAGAATGATGGTTTCCAGCTGCATCCATGTCCCTACAAAGGATGCAAACTCATCCTTTTTTATGGCTGCATAGTATTCCATGGTGTATATGTGCCACATTTTCTTAATCCAGTCTGTCACAGATGGACATTTGGGTTGATTCCAAGTCTTTGCTATTGTGAATAGTGCCGCAATAAACATACGTGTGCATGTGTCTTTGTAGTAGAGTAATTTATAATCCTTTGGGTATATACCCAGTAGTGGGATGGCTGGGTCATATGGTACATCTAGTTCTAGATCCTTGAGGAAACGCCATACTGTTTTCCATAATGGTTGAACTAGTTTACAATCCCACCAACAGTGTAAAAGTGTTCCTATAGAAATTATTTCTTTAGATACTGGTACAGTTGACAGTTTTGAACTGATTCATGGTTTGGTTGTTTGTTTTTATTCTGATAATGAAGAGTTTTAGCATCACCACCATAATATTGCCCACAGGAGCATTAACTATACAGATAATAGTTCATTCAGCTATTTTTCTCTTATGTATTAGATATCATCTTATATTATGTTTTAGGGAATATTATTATGACTCTGTAAACTTGGCATAAATGTCTTTTATTTGCTTTCAGGACATCTATGCTTTATGTAACTGATCACTTTGTACTGTCATTAATATGTCTCCTTCAACAGACTAAATTTTGCTACATGAAAAGGATTCATGTCTGTCAATAGATTCCTAGTGAGCAGCTCAGTTCTGGGTACATAACTTACATCACAAATATATTTTTAATGAACTAACGCCTAATAGTTCAAATATGCATGTGTTTACATCCAGAATGTAGCACTACTCATTTTGGCTGCCTTAGATGTCAAACCAATTAATTGTTCAAATGATGAAAAATTAGCAAACTGAATTTAAAACTGTATTAATGGAAAATACTTCTAAATCACAAAATTGTTATCTAAACATCCTTTAGAACGTTTCTATAAATAGGGCCCCATATGGTATTAAATTAGAATATCTTCTCTGAGAACACAAGGCATATTCTCGCAACAAGGTCCAAGGTCTCCCTGGGGAGAACAAAAGAAAAGATTTTAAAAAGTGGGTGAGAAGGCTAACCTTGGAAATATGTAGATGCATTTTTTTCCTATAACTTATGTTTTAAAAAATCTGCTAAGAGCTAGTAAAAATAACCACTTGAAGAGGAAAAAGTAAAAGGAAAATTGAGGAATTTCATTATTGATTGGTCTTGCATCTTGGGAAAGTAGGTGGCTAAGCCTGAGACGGTGAGAGCCGTTAACAACGGGAGGAGGGCTTGACAAGAGTGAAGGATTTGCCTTTGTACAGTGGCACTCTGGAAAATGGAATAGGCAGGCAATAAGAGATAAAATATTCATGAAAATGACATGGCATACGGAAATATCTTAAGCAAATTAGACACCAGAAATTAGCAAGTGCACTAGAGGAGATTGAAAAAAATACTAGATGAACTGCTGGGGCTAAGTCTGTGTGCACCAGAAAACAGTCTGGAGAATATTTTCCTAAAATATCATCATGGATAACTGGATTAAAATCACCTGAGGGGCTTATGAAAAATGAAAATTCTTAGGCCACAAGGCAATCTTTCTGAATCAGAAGCTCTGCAGGTGGGCCCTATAATCTGTAATTTAACAACTCCTGGAGTAAAAATTTATGCACATTAAAGTGATATATTACATTAGGAGTAAAGAGAGCATAAGCGAGCCCATGGGAGGGAGAGAGAAAGAGAGTTGAGGGTATGTGTGCGACAGAGCGAAAGAAGACATAGTAAAGGTACAGGTGTTTTTCTGTGGCTAAAATGAGCTAGGAAGTTTACCATAAAGTGGGATGTAGAAAATACTCTACCCGTGTTAACCGTTTTGATGATTAGGAGACACAGTTTTGATACAGCTGAACAACTAAAACTTAATTACTCCAGGCTTAGTTAGAAATATGTCTAATTTTGTCATAGGTAGGGGGACATACAGTTATCAGAAGGGTTGTATTAATGGCAGATTTTTAGAAAATTCTTCTTTCATAGAGACCTGAAACTTCTTGTCCCTCTATATAAATGTTTTCCTTTTTATGGAAATACAATTCTTAATAATTGTTACTGTTTTATTTCTTAAAGAAGCATCACAGACATCACTTCTCCTTTAATCTCTGTGTTTCCCCATGTTTGCACTTATGCAGTGATAAATACGTTTACATTTTGAATATACATATTTCTATATTTTCTTCCTTTGTTCTTTGGTTCAGAAGCCTGTAATTTCATTATATTAAATAAATACTTCCGTATCTATTTAGTAAAGGCTTGGTTTTGTTACACCTAGGAATGTATTCATCGGCAATGTTAAGAGCATTAATCAATGGGCTGAGTCAAACCCCTCATCAGGAAAGAATCACTTTCCCCATCAGCCTCAGGAAAGTTTATTCATAGAGTTGAGGGCATTGCCTATAATTTCCAGGGAATATGGCTTATAATTTGCTACAGAGGGTTATCTGTAGACTGTGACATTTTGTATTCCTTTACTCTCATCATTTGTCTATCTCCAAAACAAGTGAGCAGTGCAAACTCAGGACCCAGAGAGAGATACTGACACAAATGCTGCTCCCCACATGAAATCATAAGGTTAAAAGAAACACAAATACAATCTTCATGCTGTTGGACATTGATTTTAACATGGAAAAAATGGCATGGAGAACACTTCAATTTATTCCTGTCTCTTTTTTAATTTTATTTTACTTTTTTTTTTGAGACAGAGTCTAGCTCTGTCACCCAGCCTGGTGTGCAGTGATGTGATCCCAGCTCACTTCAACCTCCGTCTCCCGGGTTCAAGGGATTCTCCTGCCTCAGCCTCCTGAGTAGCTGGGACCACAGGTGCCTGCCACCATGTCTGGCTAGTTTTTGTATTTGTAGTAGAGATGGGATTTTGCCATGTTGGCTGGGCTGGTTTTGAACTCCTGACCACAAGTGATCCACCCACTTTGGCCTCCCAAAATGCTGGTATTACAGGCATGAGCCACTACATTTGGCTCCTCTCCTCTAATTTTCTGAAATTTCCTGTTCACTGAAATTAAAAGAGTTGAATTGTGATCAGATTTGAATATGGGAATTACCATTCAGAATTTATGTAAGTGACATAAAATATTAAATAGTAACAGTAGTAATTCACTATAGTTTAAATCAATATAATTGGATAGAATATAGGCTTTTGGAACTAGTAGAAATAATAATAAATCAAACAATAAAACAGCATCATAAGTATTTTTTAATATGGTACTTTAATCCTCAAATTCAACCTAAGAGGGATTTTAGACTGTTTGCACTTAGAATCAGTAGGAGGAGACCAATGATAAAAAGTCTCCTCTCCTCCGCTGAGGAGAAAAACACAGTGCCTTTAGTGGGCATAGTATTTAACCAGGAGAGGCTGGGAGGGAGAAAGCACGTGGTAGCATACATAGGCAGACCTATGATGTCTAATTCAAAGTCGAAAGGAATCTGTACTACATAACACAAATTCAAAACCCTTAATAATTATAGAGTTATATTGATGTACATACATGTTATTATATACATATATACTCACATGTATATATGCATAGTTACAATTATAATTAGTATGTCATTTTTACTTTGACAAGTTTCATTCAAAATTAAGAAACCTTATAATTAGATTATTTACATTCAATTATTTAAAAGATTTTTTTGTGATACTCTTTCTCAATCAGTAACATTAGATCATAGTAAAAACAGTGGAGCCATATAAGCTGGTCTGTTTCTTCCTCTCTGCTTGTAAAATATTTGGTAGCTTTTAATGTCAATTACCAATTGTATCTATTAAACAGGAGCTAGATAAATAGCATAATGGGAAGCAAACAAGACAAAAACAATTACAACAGTGTGAAATATTTTCTAAAAACATGTTTTTCCTGTTATTCTGATGAAATTAATTGCTAAAAGAAGACATTTGTATTTTCTTTGTCAATTTTAAATCACCCGCTTCATAATTAAATACTGCAGAAGTTTTCATTGTCAAAGATTTATTCAGATATTCAGATGATTAGAGACTTTAGCTCTTCAACGATTTCATTGCATTTTCATATATTGAATTAATAACATAACTGTCTTTTTATAAACCTATCTAGTAGCTTAGTGTGAACTAACAGAATTTCAATTTAAATTGTCCAATATTGTCATTGTTTATAATAATTTTTAAGAATATTAGTTATGTGTCAGGTTGTGAGCTAGATACTGAATGTGCATTTAACTCTCACAACAATTTCATCAGGTAGGCCTTAAGTCTGTCTCCATTGCACAGATGTGGCATCAGAGGCACAGAAATATTAGTAAAAATTGAGAATTCATACAACTTGTTTAGAAACATAGATCTACATAACTTAGAGAACAGTTTTGGTTTTTTTAAAGCCCACATTCTATAATACAGCATAATCCAGAAAATTTGATGGAAATAGTAAATTGGAGTTTGATTAAGAAAGTATGCAAGAGATAAGGAATTGTAAGCAGCTCACTTATTAAGTTACATAGAATTGAAAATGCATGGAAATTCAGCATGGATACATTCCTGATAATCACTGCCATTTAGATGCCAAGAGGAAGAAAAACAATTAGATATTCATAATGATAATGAGAAGCACTATTAGTTTTATGTATTGAATTAAGTCAATCAACCAGTGGAATATTACTAGAATTTATGTAATTATACTATTTTAAAAATGCAGATTAATAATTCACTATTCAATGATTATGGCTCAATGATAGTTATTATGCTCAATACACAAAAGAAGCAAGGTAAAAATCTAACCAATATATTCTAGCAAATGTCACTAATAACAATATATAAATGCTAGAACATGAGATGGTTTTAAAATTAATCACCTTTTAAAAATTTGTCTGAAATTTAAATTTAAATAACTAATAGATAGCTAAACTTAATATTTTTGGTATTTTTCATTGCATCAGATTATTATACAAAAGTAGTTGCTTATTTATTTTCAATTGCAAATCAGGGTGTAAACTTAATATTTTTGGTATTTTTCATTGCATCAGATTATTATACAAAAGTAGTTGCTTATTTATTTTCAATTGCAAATCAGGGTGTAAATTCTCCTGAAGACAAAAAAGTTATCTCTCTTTATATTGTATACGGACTGAAATATTAACGTGATCACTAGTGTTACCTTTTTCCTCAAATAAAAACTAAGATTATCTGATTGGTTTACGGAAGAGGGAGCCATTGAAGTAAAACTCAATTGACTTCAGTATTTACAATTCTGAAAACAGTCAGTGGATCATGCCAAAATGAAGGAGATCTATTAAACAATGTAAAAGCATTCTTTGGTTAAAAATATACATATCATATAATCTGTACTGTGCTAGGTTTAATGGCAGCAAGGTTTCTGACCACTGAAATTTAGGTAAAACATGCATTCACTCATTGAACCTGCATCTTTGCTGAGCTAGAGTGAGTTACATGCTGTAATAAATATTAGGTATATATTCTGCATGTACCAATTGTTCCTGTCAATATGAAGCTTTTAGGAGTAACTTCTACATCGTTTTTTTCCCCTCATTTTGCATTCACCTGAAAAAAATATTCTCACTGTGTTCCTAAGTCACAAGAAAATATTGAATGTATTGAAGGTAATGATGTTACACAATAAAGTCTCCTGTGAAGTATGAAATCCAAAGTGCTAACAAAGTTATTAAAGAAACTACAAAAAATATGATTAAAACATTGATGAGATGAAACATTTAACATTACTTTTAAAGATAAAATTTATACATGAATAAACAAAAATTAGAGCAAAGAAAGCCCAAGGCTAAATGTGAAAATGTGTGCCACCTACATGCAAAAATACAGACAGTGAATGATACCTAAGAAAATACTTGTAAAATAGTAGACCTTGCCAAGTGGCAACTGATTGTCTACCAAAACTGGCACATTTATAACAGTAAAATAATAACATAGTACTAATTCATAGTACTTATTTAGTCATTGACACTATTGTCATATTTACTCTACCACCTATCCCTAACCACAGAAACAAATGTAATATTTCAGTGTTTTTTTTTTTTTTTTTTGATAGGGTAGGACAGAAAATATATTAAATGCAATGATGAACGATTCTCTTTTGAATTAAAAAATGAGAAATACAGTTAATTCAGTTTTTAAAAAATGAGTGCTTCATCATTTCACTCTCTAAATTTAATAGGTGTTTCTTTCTCTGTGAATCTCACAGTATGTTTAAGCTTTTTTAAAGGGAAATATTTTTACAAGTGTAGCATACTTACTACACAGTAGCTCTCATAACTCAATGTACAATGTGAAGTTTAAGACGACCCTAAACATTTCTATAACCACAAATCACATAAATACGTTAAAAATATACATTTTTTCTCATATATATGTTGAATATGCATATTTGTAAACCCTTATGGATATGAAATCAAATAACATTAGATACTACAATCTCATGTATACTTACTATGTATACAAGATTTGTTCAGTTTTATGTAAGTAAACTAGCTGATAATTAAAATTTATTTTAATGTACATTTCTCTTCCTAGGACAGATCAGAATTTAGTGGAATCCTATTAATTGGTTTTATATGTGCTTCTTTTTGTACCACCTCATTAAATAGGCTATAATTTGAAGGTAAAGATCAGAGTTAACATTATTCACTGTTCTTTCCCCAACACATAGTAATTTTCTTGGTATACAATAGATATTACATGGATAGTTATAAATTCAATTGATTTATTAATTAATCTCTTAAAATATTTTTAAATTCGGAAAGTGTCATATCAAGGACATACATTGATTAATTAATTTTGAAACTAATTCTTTAAGATATATACAGTAAACTTCAAGGTTGTTGCATAAGAAGAGCTATGTTCCTTTTAGAATAGTGTGGCCAAATTTCACATTTCACTAATTTCTTTAAGAAGTTAAGTTTATGTGCCAGGATTGAAACTTATTCCCTCTGAGATACTGTCTCGCAAAAAAGTTAAAGTATAGCATTGAAGGGGATAAAAATCTCCTCTTGAAGTATCTTTCCCCATATACCACCAGAAGGAAAAATCAGAAGCAGGAGGAAGGCATTTGGCTTTGGGAAAGAAAGATCTAATGAATTGATCCTGGACTCCAATTGTACTATAAAGCAAGACAAATAGTTCTCGTCTAACCGAAGTAGTTCCCTGCTTTCCAGAAGCCTAAGGAGGTTAAGAGGTGGCCTTCAGGCTTCACCCTCCTAAGCGAGTGCTTGAGTGTCTCCTGCGTTGGGACTCTTCTTTCCCTCACGCATTTCTAGCATTCATACCATGTATATAAACTCTCTTTTCTCACAGTGATAAGCCAGGCTAGGGAGAACACTCTTCGAAGCTTCTCCTTCTTCTAGACCTTAGTGTTTTATCTTTTACACTGATATGGTATATAGAGGCAATCCCCATACCTTACAAATATACTTTTCATCACTGATTACAAAGTGCATTAACCAAGCAAGTGAGTATGTTTGGAATCAGGGATAGGATGGGTCAGCTTCAATTCAACGGAGTTCAGTTCTACATTTTCAATGATATCTATGGAAAGCTGTAGAAATAACCCATATCAAGATATAATTTTTCATCTAGGCCTAGTTCCTCCCATAAGGGTGCTTAATGTAAAATGAAGTGAACTTTCAGAGTTCTGAGGGTATTATTGAGGTTGCCATCAGGGAGTTTGCTTTGTTATCATTTTGAAATATACACCCATTCCCTCAAGTTTGCCTTTATTCATAACTGAGATGAAAATCTGCATAAAAACATTACAAGTATCTGATAGATTTTTAAAAGATACATTATTAGATCACTAATCTGGTATTCTTGGAGAAGTCTGTGAGTTTCCCGCAAAAATTTCTGAGGGATCCTTTAAGTAAACTCCTCCACCATGAGAATATATTGCCAATATTAACACAGTCTATTTTCTTTGAGTTTTGAAATTTACATAGCCAGTAACAAAGCTAACTTAATATGACATTTGCAAATGATGTGAAGTGGAAATTTACAGAAGAGAAAAAAAGAATGACCAGAAAACATACTAAAGTCTTTACCTTACTAGGCAATGTCATAATAAAGTATCACTCAACATCCATTACAAAGATAAGAATTTTAGATGATATTAGTATTGGGATGCAAAGATGTAGAAGCACTTACACTGTTGAGAATGCAACCTGTCCTACCAGCTCTAGTGAGAAATTTGTCAATATCCAACAGAATTCAAGATTCATATACCCTATAGATTTCCTTTACCTATAGAAAGTCTCACAAATGTGAACTATATAATGATAATTGAACATGTATGAATTACCCTAACAACATGAGCTGACTTTCTTATTGGTTGTCTTATTTCTCTTTAGCACAGAAGTTGAAAGAGGAAAAGCATCGAATTCCTCAGAAAAGGATGATGAAAGCTAGCTTATATATTGCTTATTATTTTGTGTTGTTTTTAGAAGCAGATATTTAACATTCCCATTTATGTTACTTAATCTACCATGGTATAAACATAATTGTGCTTATCTAAGTCATTAATAATTTTTTCAACAAATAATGGCTGTGTGTGTGTGTGCGCGCGCACACTTGTTTCAGGATATAGACGCAAAGAAAGGGCTTAGGTTTATATTGAAACACGTGCAGAGAGGAAGAGGGACAGAATGTGTAGGGGAAGAGAGAATTCATGAGGATTCACTGCTCAGAAGGAGCAGTGGCTGAGTCAGAGATAACCATGCAAGTATAAGACACTTAGGAATTCTTTCAACACACTATAGCTTGATATAAGACATTGATTTTACAATTTAGACAAACATATTTATATTAGGGATAGGTTGACTCTAGTCGCCAGTTTGTTTACATACGCAAATCATTTTTCTTTTTTTTTTTTTTTTTTTTTTGAGACAGAGTCTCGCTCTGTCGCCCAGGCTGCAGTGCAGTGGTCGGATCTCAGCTCACTGCAAGCTCCGCCTCCTGGGTTCACGCCATTCTCCTGCCTCAGCCTCCCACGTAGCTGGGACTACAGGCACCCGCCACATCGCCCGGCTAGTTTTTTGTATTTTTTAGTAGAGACGGGGTTTCACCGTGTTAGCCAGGATGGACTCGATCTCCTGACCTCGTGATCCGCCCATCTCGGCCTCCCAAAGTGCTGGGATTACAGGCTTGAGCCACCGCGCCCGGCCCATGCAAATCATTTTTCAAGTGACATTTTATTGTGAGAAACTAATTTGTTCATAAAAACTCTGTGCCACATATGCTCATAAATCAACTGTTTATTTCTTGCCAAAATATAATGCATTTTGTTATATGTTGTGTAAACCTATGCTCAAGGCTCAAAAACCAATTTTGAAAATCCCAAACAACAAAAGTCAATATTTTATTTATAAGTATTATATAGGGAACTGCATATAATAAAGCAAGGCATTGAAACAAGGTCTTCTACTCCTATGGGTCCACTTTGCACCTCTGAGAAATCACTATATAGTAAACTCTATTGATATGAAACCAAAAATTATTCCCTTGGAGGAAAATCTTCCCAGTGGGAGGGAGATAAATGTGTTTCTACTGAGGACTCCACAGCATTAAATACAAATAGCTTTGGGCCCCTTATTTGGCAAGATAGTGAGGAAATGTTTTAGAAAGTGACCAAAAAGATACTGTGTAGAAATATGTTGCTAAGTGTTTAAATTGGGATCTGTATTCAATATATAACATATTTTATTTTTATTTTTTTAATTATTATTTTTAGAGACAGGATCTGCCTATGTTGCCCAGGCTGGTCTCAAATTCCTGGTCTCAAGCAATCCTCCCATTTCAGCCTTCCTAGTAGCTGTGATTATAGGTGCAAGCCACCACACCTGGCTGGAACATCTTTTTAATGGATGCCTTTCACATTTGTGGGGGTTATCCAAACCAATAGAAGTGTATTTGAATGAACAGTGAGGTTACGATTGATGACAAATAAATTAGAGTAGTGTGTGCAAGAAAAGGATTTAAGTGCAGGTTTTAAATGTATCAAGAGAAGAATTGAAATACTCTCAGACTGATACAAAGCCATTGAATGAATACATTCATGAATTGACAGACATAGAGATAGAGGTCATTTCTTTTCATATGAGTAGAATAAGTGACACATGCCTTCTTTAGGACCTTAAGCGTCACTTTTTTCAATAGCAATATTTTATCAATGTTATATAAGAAGTGATAACATGATGAAAGGTAGAGGTTACAATTCGGGTAAAAGGCAGATAATTAACTTGTAAAAATTCTCTTTGTGAGTAGCCTTTGTGTTTCATTGTTCTCTCAGTTTGAGAAATATTGAACTGGTGCAACTTCTACCATAAGTTGTACAGTTCTTGACTTCCCCAGAAAATTTCTCATTTTCCCAGTATGATCCTCTGTAAACTGTCAGCTTTCTGTGATGGAAGAAAGTAACAGTTTCATTTATTAAAAAAAAAAAAAAAAGTGACAAGTTGTGAGTATTTAATGGCTATACTTTGCATGCTGTATACAGCCTCAGAGACAGGTGCTCCCAAAATGTCCTAATTAAGGTGCTAATACTGCTACTTGTTTATGTTGCTAGAGGGGGAAGCTAAATTTTTGCATTTTGGATCACCTGAAATCAGTGAAAGGGGAATGAATACTTAAGATTTGTCTGTGAAGGTGCTTAAAGTTAGTAATATAAATATAAAAAAAAATTACATAAAAGTTAATAAAGACAATCATTGACAACAATAAGAATGTCTTGTTTATTTAAAATGTACAATTTCTCTAGGTAAAAATGAAGAAGCTGGACACGATGGCTCACCCCTCTAATCCCAGTACTTTGGGAGGCCGAGGCAGGTGGTTCACCTAAGGTCAGGAGTTCAAGAACCGCCTGACCATCATGGTAAAACGCTGTCTCTACAAAAAATACAAAAAATTAGCCGGGCGTGGTGGTGGGAGTCTGTAATCTCAGCTACTTGGGAGGCTGATGAAGCAGAAGAATCACCTGACCCCAGGAGGCAGAGGTTGCGGTCAGCTGAGATTGTGCCATTACACTCCAACCTGGTAACAAGAGCAAAACTCCGTCTCAAAAAAAAAAAAAAAAAAAAGAATGCTTTTTATGTAAAGCTTATCATGAATTTTACAAGATAATATTTATGTCTTAAGGTAATGAAACAACAAATTTTTTATTCATCAGAAACTGTCCTAAAGTTTCCTTTAATATATTAACAAAATTGTTATATATTGTAGTTCTATATACCAACCTGTTTGGTAAATACATAGGAAAACCTCAGAGGACTATATTCACATCAAACCTAAAGTTCATATTAACTCAGACAATCTTTTTCTCAAATAAAATGATGCAATCATTCTACCTGGCTCTCACAATGAATACAGTAGTTCCAATTAAGTAAGAAATGGAGTAAATTTGGAGCTAAATGAATGATAAATCCATAAATACCTCAGCCTGCTGCCTCATGGTTTATTGATTCACAAGCTGTTTATTCCACAATCATTGTGCCTGAGTGCAATTATCATTTAATTACATTTTCTGTATGTACCAAATTGTATTTTACATGTCTTCCTAAATCAAACAATTTCAAGCTTATATCTACTCACTGGCC
Organism: Trachypithecus francoisi; assembly: GCF_009764315.1. Lineage (NCBI taxonomy): Eukaryota > Metazoa > Chordata > Mammalia > Primates > Cercopithecidae > Trachypithecus > Trachypithecus francoisi. Next base: position 74,303,846 of record NW_022681454.1, on the reverse strand, counting down.
ATGGGTTTTGTTTATCTTTTCTTGTTCAGTAATGCTCGTCTTGATTTCTGCTTGTACACAAGACACATCTCACAATAGGACCTCATTAAAGCATATTTAACAAACTGTCCCTACTTATCATCATGTTTATTGTTCTCATTCTTTTTACATGAAGATTGATTTGAAATGTAACTAATGAGATGTGTTAGAGAAAATATAGCATAGTTTGAATCACATAAAACTAGTGAATTTTTTGAATCTAACTCATAAAAGCACACTTTTATTAAACCTATCAAATGCTCTAGAGCCATAATATGTTTATCAACTGACTTGATATGGATCATGTAAGACATTCCTTTTTAAAAATAATTGGGCACTAAATATTCTTAATTTTATATTATTTTGTGTTAAAAATGTAATATTTAATAAGCAACCCAGAGATACAGATCATTTTTTCCTTTTATAATCTGAAGCATAAAGTAAATTTTTAATGTTTTTCTAACTGAAAATATGTATAGGGTGAGCACAGTGGCTCATACCTGTAATCTAAGCACTTTGGGAGGTCAAGGTGGGATAATCTTTTGAGGCCAGGAGTTCACGACTAGTCTGGGCAACATAGTAAGACCTTGTCTCTACAACAAAATACAAAATAAAAAATGAGCTGGGTATGTTGAGATGCACCTATGTTCCCTGATATTCGGAAGGCTGAAGCAGGAAGATCACTTGAGCCCGGGAGTTTGAAACCAGTAAGCCACAATTGTGCCACTTCACTCCAGCCTGGGTGACAGAGTGAGACCCTGCCAAAACAAACAAAGTTTATAAACTAAAAACTCATGAAGTAATGCCCCAGATGGAGCTCTCTAAAACATCTTTAAGAAACAATAACATATGGCACATGATAGCTTAAAAAAATTACCCTGAAAGAAGATACAAACTAAACCTGATCTCGCAAAATAGGAACAGATTTCAAGGTTAGATCAGAGATGTAGCATCATTTTTATTATTATTTGAAATACATAATCCATGTTATTGTTATTTATATTGTGAGACCAAGGCCAACACTGAGATCTGTCACCAGAGGTTAGATCTGTTTCATATAAGACAAAAAGCATGAAGTTTGCCATTGGCTAAATAGAACAGCTTCATTGACAGAGAAATAATGTTAATACTAATAATATTATTAATTATTATAAGTATTATATTATTATATAATAATAATATAATAATAATTTCTCTGTCAATTATTATTATTATTATTTTGAGACAGCGTCTTGCCCTGTCACCCAGGCTGGGGTGCAGTGGCACTATCTCCACTTACTGCAAGCTCCGCCTCCGGGGTTCAAGCCATTCTCCTGCCTCACCATCCCAGGACTACGGGTGCCTGCCACCGCGCCCAGCTAATATTTTTGTATTTTTAGTAGAGACGGGGTTTCACCGTGTTAGCCAGGATCTCCTGTCCTCGTGATCCACCCACCTCGGCCTCCCAAAGTGATGGGATTACAGGCATGAGCCACCGCGCCCGGCTAAGAATTATTTATCTGTGATCCTAAACCCCAAAGTTAGAGTCTATTTTTAGATTTCAGAAAACCTTAGGAAATATTTAGTTGCCAATACATTATTTGGATCAGGTACTACCACTTAGATCGTAATAAGAAATATCCCGTTCATACCTCATAAATACACAAATGAAGAATTTTAACGTGAATATTCTGCCATAGTCAATAGATGCTTATTTTATGAAGTAATTAATAAATAAATAAAAATACAAGAATCTGGGAATCTATCAATGAGAATAAAAATATTTTACATGATATTTCATTGATTCTAATTTAATTACAAGGCAAGCAATACTAGGAACTGTATGAAAAACAAGTTGCCTCTTTTCTAATGATTCTTCTCACAGATTAAAATATTGGATTGTGTGTGTGTGTGTGTGTGTGTGTGTGTGTGTTAAGCTAATGTAGAAAGGCGTGTTTTCTCATTATTTGTCCACCACTATTGGAACACCTTCTGCCTTCCGTAACAGTACAAAATTTTAAGGAAGTATATGAAATAAAACATGTACATAGGAGAGCGGTAACTTTCTGCTGAGCAAAAACCACATTAAACAAACATATTTCTACACATACATAACTATAAAAATATTGTACTTCCTACTAGATTTCCAAGCAGTAGATAATGTTTCAGAATTTAATATTGATACACATGCATTATAAACAAGTCTAAGACATAAACTTATCTACAAAATCAAAATTACTCTTTGAATGAATGCCAACATGCAAATTGTCTGTCTCTGCTTTAAGTATATCCAAAATTAGAGATGAGAATTAGGTAACAACTTCTCCACCATTCCAAAGTGACGTGCCATACTTCTAAGCAGCACTTATAAAGAATGTTGTTGACTCTGTTGTGTTTGCGGTAGTGGTGGTTTCTCACAATTTTAATATATTCTCTGCACCTACCATATGTTGGTGCTCTATATTTCAAAAAGATGTTAACCTGGTCATGTCATTCTATCAACAATATTTTTAACTCCTATAGCATTTTATTAAACACTATTCATGTGGAAGTCTTTGGGTAGTTGAGTAACAGTTAGAATTAGAGAAGGGGAAAAAATTCTCTAATAAAATGAAAGATTTTACCCACTATGCTACTTTCTGGCAAATATCACAAATATCAAATCACACAGATGACTCTTAAAAATTCTAAAATTAGAAAATTGATATGAATTATTATAATTATTTCACAAATATATTTGAAGAAATATTCTTTTTTATAAAACATAAGCTCTGTAAAATAAATGTGTTTATATCATATTTTAGCATTTTATTCGTTTTTTTATTAGATAATTTTTTGAGGAACTTTATTTCTGGGATACAAAATGTTATGTAGTTTAAAAAGCAAACTTTAAATTTTAAAATCATATGTAAAATGAATATAATTCACCCATTAAGTTATGTTCTTTGTGTTTTTCATAAGACATTCCTCCTTTAAGCTTTCTCAATCAGAAAACAATGATATGCACTGGGGGTAAAGTCATAACAAAATCATATCTTTCCATTTAACTTTTCTAATTTTATTTATCTCTACTCCATGTTCGACTTCTACATATAGTCTAGAATTATTAGTTTGGTATTATTGGTAATGAAAACAACGGCAAAATCCACAATTACTTTTCCAATAGCCCAATAAAATTTAAAATCCATCTAATATTAATATAAATTTTTTTGTGCTCTTTCTAACTGTTCTTTTTTTTTCACTGCATTGCTATTTTGCAATAAAAGAGGATTTTTTCCTTTCTTCAAAAATACATTTTTGTTTTATATGAACATTCTGAATTTACTCTCATTTACGTATTTGTCTTATTTTAGAAATGCTATTCTAGAGCGATTGATGCTAAAATCAAAATACTTTATAGAAAATAGCTTCAACTGGTGTTGTGCTTGGGCCTCTGGGCTGGTCCTAGATATTCAGCTCCCCAGGGCTGACTATTCTCTTTTGGTCTGATTCATAATGTCAAAGATGAATCTCAGACACTGGATGATCTTCAAGCAGTTTATTCTGGCCATGCTGGCATGAGCTGGAGTGCAGGAGCAGGCCAGTGTTGTTACCAGGAGACCATCTGGAGACTATTCTCAGAGTTTGGGACATCCTTCCCCCTTTCTTAGATCTTATTTCAGGTCAGTTATCAGATGTTTATTTTGTTAAAGGAATTTAAGCTATTCTTGTAACAGTAGCTTCTTTTTAAGATTTATGAGAGTTGTATCTGTGCTGAGAAGTCTTTTCTCCTGGAAATCCCCTGGCCAGGTTGCATCATACTGCTAAGTGACACATGTTGTAGGCCCTGTGAGTTGTCTGAGTGGGCCTCATGGCCATCATGAATCTTATAGTCACGATATATTTTATAGTATACTGCACTTTGTCAATGCTAGGATTTCCCTTTCTCCTTGAAAGTCTTGGGAATTACTAGTCTTTGAATGTTTTTACAAATTGAGAACACTGTCTCTAAAACCATTATGCTATAATTTATTTTTCATTAAACTAAATTGATGTAATGTTTGCTAATTATCTCCTTTTTCCTGTTCAATTGATGAATGCAAGATTGACCTGTTTTCTATGTGGAGAGTTTCAGCAGTGGTACTCTAAAAGGAGAAAAAGAAGAAAAGAATTAACTCAAATATGATTTCCCCCTATACCTGTATATTCTTCCTGAAATTAGTGTTTTATTCTTCAAATATTATGGTAATTACAATACATTGATTAGAAAAAATGACCTTAGTTGGTATGTATTTAGACATGCCGGTTTATTTTTCATCAGTAAAATCATTTGGAGATGAGATGGTCTCAAGGCAAATAACTAAGATTAAAAAATTTTTAAAGTGAACAGAACTTGACAATGGAAAGTATCTTTCATTAGTAATTGATATAGCTAGGAATTAGTCACCCAATGAGAACCCCAAAACTAGGCAAGGAAATGTGTATGGACTTGTGGTAAAATTGAAATAAGAAAAGGAAATATGGGTATATTTTAAGACAGACCTGTGGAAATTTAGAAGTGATATGAAATGACTTCAGCAAAGTTTAAGGGATTAATTATAATGGAACCATGTTAAAATTTTAATGTGCATATTTACCCCTTGTGGCTTATTGGCCTATGTCCATATCACTTCATGATATAATTAAACTGAATTTCACAAATGAGGTAGCAGGGGTCAGCACAAGAGGAGAAAGCATCCAAGAGACTTGCCTGCTGTGTGCTCATTAGTTAGGCTGCTAATTTCTTTAACATGCATCTCCTTCCTGCTACTGCTAATCTGATATTTGCATAGGATATTTGTGGTATGCACTCATTTGTTTATAGGTGGTCACTTCGTTTAATAACATAGAATTATTAACCTTAAAATACAGTAACTTAGGACCGTCCATGAAAATTCTAGCCGGTACACTCCACATTTTGTTGGACTTTTACTATTATGTCTATAAAACAGACTTCTCAGAATGTCTGATCCTGTATACTCTTAGTATAAAATAATAATATGAAAGTATTGGAGGGTAAATAATATGTTTGAGAATTAATTCCCAAGTGCTGGAATGGGGGTAAGAAAGTGAGATAAGGAAGGGAAGGCAGCTGGAATTTTGTGTTTTCAGCCAAGTTACACTGTGAGCAGTTAGAGTTTACTACTACTGAAGAACTCTGAGAGTCAATCTAAAGAATGTCTCCTAGAGCTATCCCACTCAAGGGACAAAGTAGTTGGAGCATTTATACACAAATGTCCAAGAGTCATTAGTTGAGGGCTTCTTGTTGAGTACACTAAATCTTCAGCACTTGGTACTTGGGCAGAACAAGTTTCAGCAACCAGAGAAGCCCCTCAAACTAAAATTTAAAAAATAAAATAAATAAAAATACATGTATAGTAACTGGAAGTCTTCTGGCATACATTAGACTAGTAAAACCCAAAGAAATATGGGTAGGACACCCATAGAATCTGTTACACAAATGAATATACTAATCTTATGGTTATCATTAGACATCAGTTTAGCCAGATATTTATCCAAACATTTTTGCTGTTGCTGCTTTCTTTTCACCTTTCAGAAAAATCTCTACTTTGAAATACTTTTAATAATTATCCAAGAGAAAATTTTTTATAAGTTATGACATAGAGTGACATTTATGATTGTACTAGGGTTTTTCTCAGTGCAAAGGGATACATTATTAAACATTATTCTCTGGAAGGTCCTACTCTATTAACTGAGACAAAAATGACTTTTGACAACAGACTGCACAAACAGGTTAGGGCAACATTTACTGAGATCAGGATGAATGATAATTGTGGCTTAAAACAGGGCAGCAGCAATGCAGTTGTTGAAATATTTGGGCTGGAATATTTTTAAAACAGAAGTGGCAGGATACACTAACAAATTGGACAAAGACCATGAGAAAACAAGAGGAGTTCAGGAGGATGACAAGTTATTGAATCTGAGTAACTAAAAAGATAGGATAATTATCTGAGATGGGGAGTAATATAAGCACATCACATTTGCAGGGGAAGACTGGGCATTCACTTCCGAATACATGTGAAGTTCCTACTAAATATCCAAGTTGAAATGTCAGATATTGAGATGTATGTTTATTTCTGAATTTCAGAAGAGTAGCTTTGGATAGCAATATATGAATGTGAAAGACAAAAGAATGGATGAGATCATTGAGAGTAAGTAGATTGAAAAACTAAAGATATCTAAGGAATAAACCAGAAAGCACTATAACATTAACAAAATGAGATCAAAGAAATGAACTAGCAAGAGAACTGGTAAGGAGCAGCCAGTGAGGAAAAATTAAAGATAGAAGTATGTAGAATCATGAAAGCAAAGACTTCATTTTATGAGTCAAGAAAAGATAAATGTAGTCAAATGCTGCTAAAAGGTTAAATAAAATGTCAAATGAAATTTAATTATGGAATTGAGCAAAGTATAGGTCGCTGCTAGCTTTGACAAAAACTCATTTTGAGGTAGAAAGGTGAGGATAAAGGCCTAATAGGAGTATATTGAAGAGATGACAGGAAGAGGGAAATCAAAGACAGTAAATCAAAATAGTTCTTTTTCTACGAAAGAGAGAAGGAGAGAACAGAAGCAGTGACTACACAGGAAATTCGGGCATACACACAGAGCTAATCATCAGCTGTTTGTTATGGGATGGGGACCATGGTGTCCCAGGTATATTGCTGAGAAAATAGCTGTGAACAAAATTTAAGCAGAGCGTAGATGTACTATCTGCCTAACTGATAAACCTACATCTTTTTATCAGCATCTTGTCCCAGATGCAAGTTTGTTTTCACCAAAATAAATCTAAGGAATTGTTTTATTAATCTTAAATAATTGCTCTGTGTCTATGAACTTTTTCTATCTTCCTAAGGATAGATCCCACCTCTTACCTTGCTATTCTTAATTTAAACACAACTTCTATTACTACCTACCAATTCACAGAAATGGAGAATTATATCTGACACCTCAGAATATTTATTTTAAAGATTACTTCCCTCTATTTGAAATGAAGTTGTCAGACCTATTTTTTTTTTTTTTTTTTTTTTTTTAACACACTATACTCCTGGCTTTCTATGCCAGGTTGCAGAGCAGAAGACATGAAGTAATGGGTCAAGTAAACTGAATAAGCCTCAAATGAAAACAGCAGAAAGACAGCTGCTGAAGTTCATGAGCTTCCTCTAATCCAGATCCAGATGTTGGATCAACTTAGTCTGGAATTCATATGTTCTCTCCTTACAAAACCATGTTTAAAAGATTAAGCTAAGAAAACACATGGAAATAGTCCCTTTGAACTAGCCTAAACATTATTCCTTGAATCAAATTAACCACATCTAACAACGCTATTGTATCTGACCTGTTTTCCTCTCCCCTTCATTTGTATGTACACCTATTGTAATATTGTTTCTACTACCTATCCTTGTGTTTCTGGAAAAAATACTTAGATTGTGACTACACATACTTTGTTATCAATCATTAGTCAACCTATTATAGAATATAAATTGATACTTTTTTTTTACTACCTGTAATTCATAACCTACAAATGTCTACATTTGAAGAAAGCAAAAAGGCAAAAGTTGCTGCAGGTTCAATTGAACAAAACAGAAAATGATTTATGGCATACCATGCTATTGCAACCCGACCTGTGAACCCTCAATGTTCATTAGAATTCATCAGCACCAGACTATTTTCTCTTCTTTGCTTCTCCATTACCCCCCCCCCCCCCCCCCCCCCACCGATCTACTGGCTTTAGGCCAAGGAGAAATTTCTTCACAGAAAATCTCATTTAATTAGCTCTCCACTCTCTTGATAGATTAAGAATAATTGATATAAAATGAAAACTTCAAATCACAGTTCATTTCATGAAAAAAAAATCACGGAGAACTGGAAATTTCCAGCTGTGTTATTCTCCCAAGAAAAGTTTTAATTCCATTACTTTTTTGTGGAGGCCATAGGCAAAGATCATTTTATCTCATTTCTGAGACTTAAAGAAGCAACTTAGAATTTTTCTCATGTAATAAAAATAATGGCCATGTTTTGAGTTTTCACTATGTGCCAGGCATTAGGGTGATCCCATAAAATGGGTTATTTCATTTAATCCTCAGGACGATTACATTTGGTTCCTAACACAGAGGGTCCCTAATTTATGATGATTGGTCTTAAGATTTTTTTTTTCTTTCTTAATTTACCATGGTGCAAATGCAATACACATTCAGTAGAAGCTGTACTTCAAGTACTTATGCAACTATTCTGTTTTTCATTTTCAGTACATTTTTTTTCTAAATTATATGAGATATATGATGCTTTATTATAAAGTAGGCATTTTGTTAGATTATTCTGTCCAGCTCTAGCCTTAAATTAAGTATTCTGGCCGGGCCCGGTAGCTCACGCCTGTAATCCCAGCACTTGGGGAGGCCGAGGTGGGCGGATCATGAGGTCAAGAGATTGAGACCATCCTGGCTAACACGGTGAAACCTTGTCTCCACTAAAAATACAAAAAAAATTACCCGGGTGTGATGGCGGGTGCCTGTGCTCCCAGCTATTTGAGAGACTGAGGTAGGAGAATGACGTGAACCTGGGAGGCGGAGCTTGCAGTGAGCCGAAATCTCGCCACTGCACTCCAGCCTGCAGAACAGAGCCAGACTCGGTCTCAAAAAAAAAAAAAAAAAAAAAAAAAAAAAAAAATTAAGTGTTCTGAACATGTATAACGTGGGTTAGGTGATCTATGATGTTCCATTGATTAGGTAAATTACATACTTTTGACTTATAATATTTCCAATTTACAATGGATTTGTTGAGATGTAACCCTATCCTAAGTCAACGAGTGCCTGTACTTTTGTGCTGCTTTTATAGATATGAACACTTAAAGTTTTGCAAGGCTAAATGACTTATCCAAAGCCATATAGCTAGTAAATGTAAGAATCTACATGTCAAAATAGTTAATGTTATGCCAGAGCAGGAATCTTAAACACCGGTGATATTGCATAATATCTTGTTATGAATACATAGTTTATGTTTGTTAATTTTAATAGTAGTCATAAATATAGTCTTATACCAATTCATGAAAAGTAGTTTAATGTCAGTGAAAACATGTTGATATTTTATAAGTGAGGAATGAAATTGACTCACATATTTCATGAACTTGTGTGTAGCAAGGTGTATAGACGGGAATAAAGGGGTGTTGGTGTTAATTCAAATGCAAGAGGACTTTAGTTCTAATTTTACTTATTTTCTTTATTTTCATTTTTTTCAGAATCATATGCAAATATATATCTGAGATTTCTAAAATATATCTAATCTCAATGTTTACTTTTAGAACCGCCGTATTCTTTTCCTACTACACTGACAAGATGGGCAAGGAGAAACAACCACTTGACAAGCTGGCTTAACAAGAAAATCTAGTTTGTTTCTTTACTTCTTTCATTCAACGTATGGCAGGACATCCTGTTTGCTACAATGCTGGTTCTCACTAGCCTGTCCTTTACATGAAGATCATCAGTCAACGAGCTCTTCATTATTTTGTATTATCATCCTATTATGTTTTTGGCTTTTGTTGTTGTTGAGATTTTTTGTGACATTTTAAATGGTCACAACATTATTAAAGGATAACATTGTTGACTACAAAGAAAGAGGACATTGAAGGACTTGCTTTCATGAGTATCTTTGTTTGTGTGGTGAGTTGCAGGAGGGCGGAGAGGAAAAAGTTAAGATACTTTGTCAGCCCGCAGCTGACTTGGGGAAGGTTGCAGCCCAAGGGTTGTTTCAAAGTCCTAGATACAGATTTGTTTTATTCCATGTTCTGTTTATTTGTCTTCTCAACCTTCATTGACAAATTTGCATGTGCAATCTAATTTCTCTGCAATGTATGTTCTTCCCCTACTCCCAACTAAAAGGACACTCTTAGTAACAGACTCATCCCTTCAGAGTCACTAAGCAATGAGTAGGATGATTATATTCCTGATTTGATCCATGCCACAAACTGAGTCTTTTTTCAAATAAATTAAGTTTATACTTTCATTGAGTTATAACTGACAATCAACCACATATATTTAAAGTATATAGCTTGTTAGGTTTTGACACCTGTGCATACCTGTAAAAGTTTCCTCTGACTCTTTGATGTCTATGTCCTCCCTTCTGCCCCTTACCCCTAGGCAACAACCAATCTACTTTTTATGACTGTATATTTTTATAATGGTAGATTTATGACATTGGCCATAGTTTTACATACATGGAATTCTGTTTGTTATGCTCAGTATAATTATTTTGACTTTCATCTCTTTTTATTACTCCTCAGTATTCTATTTTATGGAGATACAAAAATGACTATATTTATTTACCTATTCATGAATATTTGGGTTACTTCTAGTTTTTAGCTATTGTTAATAATATTGCTTTATGTATTTATGTCTAAATATTTTGCTTTTTCAGTTTTATTAATAAAATGACACATTTAGTAATGCCTCAGGGTTTTAAGATGACTAGACATTGTCTGAGTTTCAAATGGTCAAAAGCAAGATTTGCCAGAAGTTTAACTATTATAATGTGGGAATCACTATGATGGCATGGGTTCAAGTTTTCAGAGCAGAAACTTATGTAATTGGAAGTCTTCTCTAAAAAGACAACACTGCTGGGCATGGTGGCTCACACTTGTAATCTCAGCACTTTAGGAGGCCGAGGCAGACAGATCACGAGGTCAAGAGATCAGGATCATCCTGGTCAACATGCTGAAACCCCACCACTACTAAAAATACAAAAATTACCTGGGCATGGTGGCACATGCCTGTAGTCCCAGGTACTCAGGAGGCTGAGGCAGGCGAATCGCTTGAACCCAGGAGGCGGAGGTTGCAGTGAGCCAAGATCACACCATTGCACTCCAGCCTGGTGACAGAGTGAGAATCTCTCTAAAAAAATTAAAAAAATAAAAAAATTAGGTACAAAATCAAATACTTGTTTATAATGAGAAAATAAATTACAAAATAATTACAAATAGAGAAAAAACAAATACCAGCAACTTTGTACATTTAAAAACATATATTTACCTGCTATGCCTATAAAACTACTCTTCTGTCTTTTTTGTTGCATTTTCTTTGATTACATTTAATCTTACATTAATTTTGTAATATCATCTCTCAGAGGGTAGAAAAGTAATTCTTGCCTTTCTTAGTATAGTGGAGACTTTCTTAAAAAAATCGTTGACAAGCTGGACATAAAACATATGATTTCATGCACAGAATTACTCACTGCTAGTAGTAATAGTGATAACATCCATAAAAAAGACAAAAATATATTGTGTTTATATATACATCACATTATTTACTATATTACAGACAGGAGAGAATTTCAGTGTTGACTAGGCTTCTATGAGGAAGCAAATTCTCTGCTTGTACTTTTATATTTGATAATTGGAAAATGAAATCTCATACACTTATTTCTAACTTCATGAAATACGAATTTTCTTATTTCTCCATGACCCGTACTCTCTGAAGCCAGTAGCTACAGGCCACATTTCTATTGCATAACACTGGGTTAATTGGCACAGAGAGCTGTAGAAATATTCTGGAATACATTTCTGCAATGACATGGCTAACAACTTAGTTATAAATTGTGAGTCACATTGTTGTATTTCATTAAGCTTAAAGTAAATGTGTCTCCAACTCAACTTTCCCTTAGCCAAATTCCAGAAATGGCTAAGGGACTCACATATTTCATGAACTTGTGTGTAGCAAGGTGTATAGACGGGAATAAAGGGGTGTTGGTGTTAATTCATTCTAACTGGTGTGAGATGGTATCTCATCTCCAGAAATGGTGTGGCAATTCTAATTCCACTTAACATGAATATAAAATGTGATGAAGAGGAAGTTAGTGAAGACAGTGATTTTAATAAAGTGAGTATGCAATATCAATGTTTGCATATGTTGTGAATATATTTACTTGTAAAATCCATATGAACACATTACTAGGTTCCCTCCTAGGGGCTTTGAAATGGACTCTGTGAAAGTGGACAAAAATGAAGCCTAAGTTTTACTAACTTTATATTAAATCCACCACAATCTCTGTCTTTCTAGCTGTTGGTGGCATTTACCCAATTATGTGCCTCTGAATATCTAATCTATTACTACTTATTTTAGCCTTTTATTTATGTCAAAATCTCACAAATACTAAGCATATCCTCTACCAGTCCTGGTAAGCTCAGTTATGCTGTGCAATTAAACCACCCCCAAACTTCAGTGGCTTAAGACAACAAAAGTTATTTTATGTTGGTTGACAGGATTGAGGAGGTGTTAGTTTATTTTCTCATCCTGTTTTGTAAGGGAACTAGTTGATAAAGATCTATCTCTTTTTTACAAATTTTTAAATTATTATTATTATACTTTAAGTTCTAGGGTACATGTGCATAACGTGCAGGTTTGTTACATATGTATACTTGTGCCATGTTGGTGTGCTGCACCCATCAACTTGTCAGGACCCATCAACTCGTCATTTACATCAGGTATAACTCCCAGTGAAACCTCTCCCCCCTCCTCCCTCCCCATGATAGGCCCCAGTGTGTGATGTTCCCCTTCCCGAGTTCAAGTGATCTCATTGTTCAGTTTCCACCTATGAGTGAGAACATGCGGTGTATGGTTTCCTGTTCTTGTGATAGTTTGCTAAGAATGATGGTTTCCAGCTGCATCCATGTCCCTACAAAGGACACAAACTCATCCTTTTTTATGGCTACAGGATATTCCATGGTGTATATGTGCCACATTTTCTTACTCCAGTCTGTCACAGATGGACATTTGGGTTGATTCCAAGTCTTTGCTATTGTGAATAGTGCCACAATAAACATACGTGTGCATGTGTCTTTATAGCAGCATGATTTATAATCCTTTGGGTATATACCCAGTAGTGGGATGGCTGGATCATATGGTACATCTAGTTCTAGATCCTTGAGGAATCGCCATACTGTTTTCCATAATGGTTGAACTAGTTTACAATCCCACCAACAGTGTAAAAGTGTTCCTATGTCTCCACAGCCTCTCCAGCACCTGTTGTTTCCTGACTTTTTAATGATTGCCATTCTAACTGGTGTGAGATGGTATCTCATTGTGGTTTTGATTTGCATTTCTCTGATGGCCAGTGATGATGAGCATTTTTTCATGTGTCTGTTGGCTGTATTAATGTCTTCTTTTGAGATATGTCTGTTTCTATGCTTTGCCCACTTTTTGATGGGGTTGTTTGCTTTTTTCTTGTAAATTTGTTTGAGTTCTTTGTAGGTTCTGGATATTAGCCCTTTGTCAGATGAGTAGATTGCAAAAATTTTCTCCCATTCTGTAGGTTGCCTGTTCACTCTGATGGTAGTTTATTTTGCTGTGCAGAAGCTCTTTAGTTTAATTCGATCCCATTTGTCAGTTTTGGCTTTTGTTGCCATTGCTTTTGGTGTTTTAGACATGAAGTCCTTGCCCATGCTCATGGATAGGAAGAATCAATATCGTGAAAATGGCCATACTGCCCAAGGTTATTTATAGATTCAATGCCATCCCCATCAAGCTACCAATGAGTTTCTTCACAGATTTGGAAAAAACTGCTTTAAAGTTCATATGGAACCAAAAAAAAAGCCCGCATTGCCAAGACAATCCTAAGTCAAAAGAACAAAGCTGGAGGCATCACGCTACCTGACTTCAAACTATACTACAAGGCTACAGTAACCAAAACAGCATGGTACTGGTACCAAAGCAGAGATATAGACCAATGGAACAGAACAGAGTCCTCAGAAATAATACCACACATCTACAGCCATCTGATCTTTGACAAACCTGAGAGAAACAAGAAATGGGGAAAGGATTCCCTATTTAATAAATGGTGTTGGGAAAATTGGCTAGCCATAAGTAGAAAGCTGAAACTGGATCTTTTCCTTACTCCTTATACGAAAATTAATTCAAGATGCATTAGAGACTTAAATGTTAGACCTAATACCATAAAAATCCTAGAAGAAAACCTAGGTAGTACCATTCAGGATAAAGATCTATCTCAACGGGTGCTTCCACAATCACTGTAGCAGGGGGAAGAACACCCTGGAGTTTATCACACTGGGAATTAAATGTTACGTCTTGGAAATAACATGATATTTCCCCTCTTATCTCTATAGGTAGTGCTAGACACGCCCATACTGAAGACACTCAGCAGGCTCAGTCTTCTATATGCCTAGAAAGAGTAAAACTAGTTATCAGTGAGCAGCATAACCCCCCTCTGTAATATAACAAGCATCTCAAATTTACCATATCAACACCTGATCACCTGGGATACCCATGACAGTCATACCCCTGCAACCCATGCTGTTGTTTCAACACATCTTATTGCCTACCATATTTTATTACGGAAAATAATCATAATGGATTTTTTAAATTAATAGCTGCATTATCATTTATGAAACATTATTTGTAACATATCTTACTATTTATGATGTAGTAAAAATTAATACGAATTTTAAATGATAGATGATACCAACTCAAGTACTGCACAATGAAGAAAAACATGTAGGGAATTATTTTTTTATAATGGTAGAGATGATACGTTGTCCCCCACATCGGAGAATCAGTTAATAGCAGATTTGAAAAATTCTAGTATACCTACCCTCAATTAAGTGCTTTTTAAAAATTATGTAATTTTTTTCTAGTTTCTTCAGTAAGAACTTTACCAAATAGCAATAAGTACTTCAACAAAAATTGCTTTTTTTAGTTAACAATGTATTATTTCTTAGATTGAACCAATCTTGTTTTATATCTATTGGCATATTTTTCATGTCTCTGATACCTTGCATTTTTCTCTTTCAATTATTTTAAAATGACACTTGTATTTTTATTAATTGATTTATTTAGACCTCCCGGTATGTCCTGTTTTGGAAATATAGAAAGGAATAAAGCATAACTCCTTCTGCCAAGAATATTACTAGTAGAATCGAGACCAAAAAATCAAGCAGAGAATAGAAGGAGAGTATTTAAGGAAGAGAATATTAATGTATAATAGCATTAGTGTCCGAGAGCACATTATTGAAGGACCATTGCCAATATACTGAATTTTAATAAAATTGAAATTTGGAATATATATTCTTTGTCAGGAAGATTGACCTCACAGCAGGATGAGAAGACTGGTGATAGACAAAATAGAAAAAGTGTACAGTACCCAAACTATGAACAATTATTTTTACCACAAAGAAGTCATCAACTCTATCCTGTATATAGTGGTAACTGTTGAAAGAAATACCACTACTGAATTTTCTCCTTGTTGTATTATATGCATTTATATTCTATGTTTTGTTTGTTTGTTTGTTTTTGAGATGGAGTCTCACTCTGTCATCATGCTGGAGTGCAGTGGTGTGATCTAGGCTCACTGCAACCTCCAGCTCCTGGGTTCAAGCCAACCTCCTGCCTCAGCCTCCCGAGTAGCTGGGACTACAGGTGCATGCCACCACACCCAGCTAATTTTTGAATGTTTTGTAGAGACAAGGTTTCACCATGTTGGCCAGGATGGTCTTGATCTCTTGACCTCGTGATCTGCCCTCCTTGGCCTCCCAAAGTGCTGAGATTACAGGCTTTAACCGCTGCACCCACTATGTTCTATTTTTCAGTATTCCATGAATGCCTAAGCCATTTTATGACTTTTATACAAATGCTCTATTTTTGTAACAGTCCTCTTATGTTTTTGCCTGTTTAATACTATTTCTTTCTTGAATTGTCTTCTATGGTGTGATATTTCTATAAGTATTATTTTCTCTTTATGGTTATTTTACATTAACCTGCTTTTACTTTTATTTTTTACAATCAATAGTTCACAAAGCAATAATGTTATACTTTGCTTTTAGATGAATTAATACAGTAGTAATTCAGTAACTACCATATTAATAATATATATATATATTATGTAAAAATGGCCTCTATGAATAATTTAATGCAGAAGTTAGCTCATAATTCTTAGAAGAGAAACATACAGTGCTGAACATATTAGCATTTACTACATTTAAATGGAGTGCTTACATTGGGTAACATACCTAGCTAGGCACTACAATTCAGGAAAAAATATAAGTGAGACTGTCGGTAATTTCCAGGAATATTCAAAACATATCTTTAGTATGTCAAATTGATCAGATAATTTAAAATGCTATACTTTTATTTATAATAGCTATTTTTATTTTTCACTCCAACCATTCTGTTTTTATGCTTTATTTCCTTATTATAAAAACACGGAGCCTTGTTCATAAAACTGATAAGAAACAGTTTTGCAGAACCATGCAATTGATTCAGGCTCACTGCATGTGCTATAGTAACTGTGAATGTTTGCCAAGTTAATAGCAGGTTCTGCTCAGCTTATCTATTTTCACTGAAAAAAAAAAAAAAAGTCGCTTTAGTATGACAATGGCGTTAACAAGAAGTACAAAAATCAAATCCTTAATATCAGTTTTTATCTTAGAGATTTTTAAAATTACACCGGAATAAAATAGGGCTATTAATATTTAGTCCAGTTATATTTGTGTTTATTAAGTCTTTGCCAATATAATAGCATAGCATAAAATTTGGGACCAGAAAAATCTACTTGGTGGACAGGTTTTGCCTGTTAAAAATGAAGCTATTCATTTTCTTTAGCCTTACTTTTATCATACACTGATACAGTTTGAATATTCATCTCTACCAAAATCTCACTTTGAATTGTAATTCCCAGTACTGGAGATAGGTCCTGGTGGTAGGCATTTGGAAAATGGGGGAAGATCCTTATGTCTTGATGCTCTTTGTGAAAGTGAGTTTTAATGAAATCTGGTCATTTAAAAGTGTGTTGCACCTTTCCCCCAACTATTCCTCTCTTCCTTGCTCCTGCTTTCACCATGTGACCTATCTGCTTCCCCTTTGCCTTCTGCCATGAGTGTAAGCTTTCTGAGGCCTTGCTAGAAGCCAAGCATATGCCAGCATTGTGCTTCCTGCAAACCCTGAATAATCATAAGCCAACAAAATCTCTTTTATTTGTAAATTACCTAGTCTCAGGTATTTATTTATAGCAATAAAAGAATAGCATAATACATACAGAAAATGAATTTTAATATTAGAACTTATAGAATCACTGTGAGAATTAAATGAGATAATACATATATAGAATAATGCCTGATATGAAGTTATGTAGTCAATGAACGTGAGTTATTATTATTGTTGTCATTACCACTATTATACTAGAAAATTAAGATAGTAAAAAAGTTCAAATCAATTCAATACTCACTGTAAACGTTGTTGATAATCTTATATTAGTTTAAATTACAGGCTCTTTGAACACATAAACAATTTAATATAGTGGAAAATAATCATATTGAAACTGAAAAACTCACTAGATTTATTAAACGGTTCACTTGAAAATTTCAACCTAAAATCTACATGCAAAGTTAAGATTGAAACCTATTTAGAATTAATTTAATAAAGTAAGCTCGGCCGGGCGTGGTGGCTCAAGCTTGTAATCCCAGCACTTTGGGAGGCCGAGGCGAGCGGATCACGAGGTCAGGAGATCGAGACCATCCTGGCTAACATGGTGAAACCCCGTCTCTACTAAAAAATACAAAAAACTAGCCGGGCGAGGTGGCCGGCGCCTGTAGTCCCAGCTACTCCGGAGGCTGAGGCAGGAGAATGGCGTGAATCCGGCAGGCGGAGCTTGCAGTGAGCTGAGATCCGGCCACTGCACTCAAGCCCTGGGCGACAGAGCGAGACTCCGTCTCAAAAAAAAAAAAAAAAAAAAAAAAAAAAAAAAAAAAAAAAAAAAAAAAGTAAGCTGTATATTTTTGGTTCTAACTATGGAAACTCTAATTAAATGGAAATTTATTGAAAGAATAGAAAACTATAGTCATAGAACCAAAAAAAGGGGCCTATATAACTGTTAGTTCAGTTATAAAGAGTTCTGGGGATATCTGAAAGTGAAACTAATGAACATTCTATTTCTGGAATAATCAGCTACAAGGCTTTGTTATGTGTTTTGGAACTTGGTCAAGATTTAAATTCTAGAGAGAGAGAGTAATTGATTCTCCTAATTTCTCCCACTATAAGATACAATAACTGAATATCTTTCCAAGATCAAACTGGAATGCTATTACCGGAAACAAGAAATGGCATATGCCGCAGATTGTCAGAGCTATTCTCTACCTCCAGTGAGACCTTAATCCAGAGCTGGCTTAATCTAGACTTTTTTCTCCAAACTTCCGTTGCCATTTCTCTTCAGCATATTGACCCTTCTCATGCCATATTACATTAACAGATAGTATCATGTTTAAGCTATAGACTGGTATCCGACATGAAGTGAATCAAGGGCATTTACTGAGCTGGAAACAACTGTTAACTTATATCTACTCAGTAACCATAATGTGTACATAACTGGTATTCACAATTCTAAACATACCTTATAACACAATGTGCTCAATTATTTGGTTACTGAATGAGAATAACCAGATTGATTTTCTGGTCATTATTCCTTCTAAATATTTGAATGTGATTCTTTTTAATCTCACAAAACAAATAACAAAGAGTTTGGTGCATAGAAATATGGGAGGATTTTATAGGATTCACAATCTTTGGTACCTAACCAGCTTATGGAAACTTGTGTATGACAGAATCAGTCTTCTTTGATTTAAACACAACAATTATATTCTTTCTCAATGCAGATAATTCTCAGGATTTGGCATTTATGGATATTACCAATTTGTGATGGAACGTTGCCATACATACCAGCAAGGCTATTCTTATGAAAGAAAGAACTCATGAAAATGTACCCTTGAGAGATGCATGATTTCCTCTTGAACAGTGCTTTCTTCTGTGTTGTGATTTCTCCACAGTGTTCAGATTCTTTTTCAGGTATACACTTTTCATACTATATATGTGATTCACAACTGATCATTGCCACTTTCATGTTACTCTGTGAACTGAATATCCTATTACATTGGAAAACTTTGATATAAGATTTTCACCAGACCAAGCAAAATTTTACACTATATAGATGTAAAGCAGTGTTGCTCAACCTTTTTGGCACCAGGGATCAGTGTCACAGAAGACAGTTCTTCCACAGACAGCAAGGGGGTGAATGGTTTCAGGATGATTCACCAACATTACATTTATTGTGCACTTTATTGCCAGGTCTGTCTGAAGACCCTGGCCAAGTGACAGATGAAAGGAGTACTCAGACACAGTTATGCAGTGTAAGAGCAGCTAGGGGACCATCCAGCACTAGTGGCCAGAGAGGCAGCTTCAAGAAGCTGGTGCTGCCTGCTTTTATTTAGTACAGGCATAATGCCAAAAGCCTGGAGTAAACACAGTCTGTGGGTAATTAACATTTATTGTTCCCCTTTCAGAGAACGGGTCAGGTGTGCAGATGATCAAAGATCAGCTTCTGGTCAACATAAGTTAACAAGCCTGTTGAAGATAAATGCCCCTATACTTTCTTGTACCTACTCCTTGCCCTCCGCCTCTGTCTTCGAGTTGAAATGAAGGAAAAAATGTTAAGGGTAGCCAGAGGGAAAGGTCAGGTTACCCACAAAGGGAAGCCCATCAGACTAACAGCAGGTCTCTCTGCAGAAATCCTACAAGCCAGAAGAGAGTGGGGGGGAATATTCAACATTTGTATGTATGTATGTATGTATGTATGTATGTATGTATTTTTTGAGACTGTGTCTCACTCTGTCACAGGTTGGAGTGCAGTGGCACAACTTCGGCTCACTGCAACCTCTGGCTCCCAGGTTCAAGCAATTCTCATGTCCCACCCTCCCAAGTAGCTGGAATTATAGGCGCCCACCACCCCACCAGTCTAATTTTTGTATTTTTAGCAGAGACACGGCTTCACACAGACTGGCAAATTGGATAAAGGCTCAAGTCCCATTGGTGTGCTGTATTCAGTAGACCCATCCTCCTTGCAAAGACACACATAGGCTCAAAATAAAGGGATTGAGGAATATTCACCAAGCAAATGGAAAGCAAAAATAAAACAACAACAACAACAACAAAACACGGGTTGCAATCCTAGTCTCTGATAAAACAGACTTTAAACCAACAGAGATCAAAATAGGCAAAGAGGGGCATTACATAATGGTAAGGGGATCAGTGCAACATGAAGAGCTAACTATCCTAAATATTGATACCCTAAATATGATTATTCCAAGGTGTATTCCTGATACTGAGATGAAGTAGTCTACCTTAAATTGTTTTATAAACCATAAAGTCTAAAACTATAAATGTGGCCAGGCATGGTGGCTCATGCTTGTAGTCCCAGTGCTTTGGGAGGCCAAGGTGGGAGGATTACTTGAGCCCAGGAGTTCAATACCAGCCTAAGCAACACATTGAGACCCAATCTCTACAAAAAAAAAATTAAAAATTAGCTGATGTGCTACATGCCTGCGGTACCTACTACCAAGGAGGCTGAGATTAGAGGATCACTGGAGCCCAGGAGTTTCAGGCTGCAGGGATCCATGTTCATGCCACTGCCATCTAGCCTAGGTGATAGAGTGAGACCTTGTTACCAAAAAATAAAGCAAAACAACAAAATCTATGAATGTTCATTTACTTATTTCAAAATTACTTATTAGAATTATATGTAATGTAATTAGAAATTAAAAATACATTCTGAGACACCAAAGTGACATGCATGAGTGTCATTAAATCTTGGCTATGCTGAACATCCTTGCTTCAATTGCTTATACTTCTGACATTTTTAATTTGATTTCAGGTAACATTACAGTTTATCCATTTTTAAGAATTACTTGGCAAACATGTAAACTACTGTGTTTGGATTAATAGAAATACGATGACTGAAGAAAATATGGAGAAAGTTGAGGCTATCTAAAATGACTAGTCTCTGAGACTACTTCTGGCTGAATTTCCACTCCTCAAGTGTATGAAGTTTTAGAGAAAGAGCGTGCTAACACATGTATCATTTTCTGGATTTGGTTACATGTCTAATGTAAGTTTATTGATTGAGGGTCTTTGGAAGTTTTTCTATTTCTCTGAACTGTTTTTTAAAAACTACATATGGCAGAGTCGTCTGCAGGATATATGCTGTCTTTCTTTTGAACTATTATTACATTACTCTACCATAGCACTTTTCTCAGTGTATCCTAATGGTTGCTTTACTATCTCGTCACTCTCATTAGATAGAGAGTTGCTAGGAAAACATCATTTTTCCATCCAGCCTGCAGTGCAGTGCTTGTTAATACACTCTGTGTTTCAAATTAAATTCAATAACACTTTGTATCTTGCTGGTCACGATTTACAGCCTTTCTGTACCATAATATGTTTTTATTTATTTTTCTACTAGCGTATTATAAATTACTTGAAATATGGAGCTATAACTTTATTCTCTTATTGTCATGGTGTAATAAAATATTTGGGGAGGTGAGTGCTGGATGGTGCTAGAGACAGTTTTTTTGTTTGTTTGTTTCTGCATAATACCATTGTAACATGCTTAGTTTTCTTATCACCAGGAACTTGATAACCCAGATGTGACAGCTACTTGGATTTCTAACCAAGTGAAAGGAAAGGAGAAATTAATGAAAGAAGAAAGGAATAAGTGGACTAAACCAGATGCATAGAAATAGATTCAAATATGTCTATGTCTGTTGCTTAATAGGGCAAGGAAACATTTGTTTTGGCCAAAGTTTCAAATAACTAGTTAATGAGAAAGAAGCAATAGACAGCAATCTACAAAATACCAAACTGAAGAGATACAATGAAGAATATAACAAGCCACAGAAATCCACCTAAGTGTCAACGTGAACAAGAATGTCTCAAGTGGACACATAAACTTATTGAATTATACAGAGGCATAGATGGAATGTCATTAGTTGTATTATGAAAAAAGATCATAGTTTGTATTTATTTTTTAGATCTTGATATAAATTACATATTTTATAGATCACATGTAGCTATTATTATTTTGAAATATATGAATAACTGATTACATGTTCTACTGATGATTATACAATATTTTGGAGTATCAATTTTGGGTTTTTATAAATATTTTATAAATTTTGAGTAGAGTGCTCTTTACTCACATATTCAATTCAATATTCAAAAGGAGGACTCTGCATTTGTTTCTGTATTTATATGATTATTTCTGAAGGATTTAATGATATGTATTTTTTTCCTCTTTTTAGTAAGATTTTAAACTAGTCACCTTTACGTCACTTGATGTAATCTGGAGAAGGATAGGCATCTGTCTCAGAAAAAATCAGACATCAATTCTTAAATTAGTTATCTAGGTTCTAGGGCTATTCTGTATATGGCATAATATTGACTGGGATGTGCACAGTCTCTCTCGAAGGATTAAAGTCAGGATTAGGGTAAGTATTAACGTTTTGACCCCTGTCTCATCTTCAAGATGAAGCAAATAATAAGTGTTTCTGGGGTTTCCTAGCACAAAAATTTATAAATCTATGGTAAAAATGGGGAGAGAATAACAGATCCAAATAAGAGCTAAATGTATTGATGATTAAGAACTATCAGGGCTGAGTACAATAGCTCAAGCTTGTAATCCTGGCATTTTGGGATGCCAAGACAGGAGGATTGCTTGACCGCAGGAGTTTGAGACAGGCCTGGACAACACTGTGATACTTCATCTCTAATTTTTTTTTTTTTTTAAGTTAGGCCTGATGCACTCTTTTAGTCTCAGCTATTCTGGAGGCTGAGGCAAGAGGATTACTTGAACCCAGGAAGTCTGCGCTGCAGTGAGCTATGATGGCACCACACTGCACTCCAGTCTGGGTCCTGAGTGACATATGAGAGAGTGTTTTTTTTTTCTTCTTTTTTTTTTCCTTTCAAAAAAAAAAAAAGAAGAAAAAAAGAAGAATCAGGATTTAAAGGCTCCTTCAATCACACATTTGGACAGACTGTAAAGGGCATCTATGCATCTGCTTTCTATTTCCTTTTGCTATTTGGACTACTACTATTTTACATGTATTGATTTACTTGGAAATTTTTATTGGGTATCATTCTTAAACTAAGATTAACAATGATCACTTTCGATTTTCTTTTTTGCTCCTTGTCTTACTTAAAAAACAGACTTTTTTATCACTATCTGAATCTGAACATACCATTTGATACTGAATATGAATTACATTGTTTGTAAGTATAACTAGAAACATTGCTCCTTCTCATAGTTTTTGTTGTGATTGTCTCAATAAATTTTGTATGTTAATGTACTTTGCAAACCATAAGAAACTATGTATTACTTCTATTATTATCTTTGAATTTAGAGGCAGCAGTTTTTCATGTTGCATGTTCATTTCTTTCCACATGGCAAATTCAGGATTTGGGACTAGGCTGACTGCCCTCCAGGACATCATTAGTAGTGACCTTGTCATTTAATGTTAACTATGTACCTCATTCATACATTGTTGAAAATGGCTAAAAGCCAGTGCAAGTGAAGCATTGAAAACCAGGTGACATAGGCAGGTGCAGTCCCCATTTCCCCTGTCTGTCAAAATAATGCTCAGATCTTCAGCTTACCAGATCTGTTTCATTATTTTTGTACAGAACTGAAAGTATCTTCCCAGTTCTTTCTTTCTCAGATATTGTCTGGCCCAGAGAAACCAATTTCTAAAAATGTTAGATATGCAGTATTTCAAGGATCAATTAATCTTTACATGATTAGTGAATTCTGTTTCAATAACATAAACCAAATTTTTTTACTATATGAAGAAAAAAATGAAAAGAATGAAGACACAAAATGTGTATCAATGATTTAATTTTTATTTAATAAACAGTTACCAAACTGGTGCTTTTAGGATTGCAGGCTAAGTTTTAATGGATCAAATTTCTTTAGAATTATTGTTTCATTTTATTCATATGCTTTAATTACAGGGATACTGTTGTGTTTTCTCATGTGTTTGTACATATTTCCATTTACTTTTGTACTTAACACTGTCAAAATGTAAATGTTTTTAGTGTATCTCATTTGATATTGTATTTAAAAGGTAAATGTCACATCAAAAAAGACATATATTTTTATTTACTCCTATAGTTATTATTAAAGCCAAAGCTAAATGAGAATAACAGTTTTTTAGTCAAGCACTGTACATCAATAAATCAAATCATTTTCAGATCTTTAGAAAACATATAATTCTGGAAGACTTTATGAAAAATACAAGGAACTCCTGCCTTTATAACAAGTTTGCTTAAAATACTAATTAGTAAAAAACCTTAAGTTTATAGCAAGTTTTTTAACTACCTGGGAAAGAGAGAAAATCTCTTTGAAAGGTGGCAGCTAAATTCCCATTTCAATTGTACTTAACTGACAAGTTATATACATTAAAGTACAAAAGAGTTATCTCTAGAGATTTCTACATTTCTTAACAGACTTTAAAATTGATATTTCGTAGTTTCTGAATAACTTCCTTGAAGAACATGCATTAAAACACCAATATAATATACGAATGGAAAAAATGTCTTTCATTAAATGAAGTGGTTGCAAAAAAAATCAAACATTGGGAGAAAGATGTTCTAGGAAAAAATGAAGAGATAGTAACAATATTCGTTCTTTTCAGATAGTGCTTTCAATTATTCCAGTTAAGGAGAAATATATTAAACAAGTAAACAAATGCATGTCATGAAAAACAATTGTTGGGTTGCGTACCAACTGACCTATCATGTAAATGTTTTACTACATACATAATTTTTGGTTTTGTTTTGTTTTTGTAAATCTTAAAGCTCTAGCATATATATATACACACACACACATATATATATGCTAGGACAAAATATATATATATGACATATATATATGCTATGACAAAATACCATCTATAAATCTGCTATCAATTGATAATAAGAATATTATATATATTTCATACATATAGGTATATGAATGCAAATGCATGTTCATGTATGAATTCATGCATGTGTGTCTGTTCAAAGGAAAGACAAATTTACTCGATGAAACGTGCATGGAATCATGGTCTCCACCAACTTAGATTTCTTACCGTCTAAAGTTTGACAACCGTTGGAACTGATCCTAGATTCAGGTATTAAACAAGTTTTGTTAAATTGACTAAATTTAATTTTACAAAATGAATTTGCATTTAATTGAGCTTGTATTCTTCAGTTGGCCATCATTGCCATCACACTTTGCTATGTTGCATATTTTCTCTATACATGAAACTACCTGTCAGTTCCCTGGAGGCATTTGTTTTATGTCTTCTGTTTCTGATTTATGCTTCTGGAAGAACAGCAGTAAATTGTCTTGTAAAAATTAGCAGAAAAATTACATTTTCATTAATAAAATAAAATATTCCAGATTTTGCTTTGGGTAGCTAAAAGGCTTCTAAAATTTATGAGTGGAGAATTCAGAGCTAAATAATGACTTATTGCAATCGTATAATACCTGTCTTGTGGCTGCAACACATACCAGTAATAAATCACATTTTGCGGTAAAATTACTGTCAAAATTTAGTAGAATAATGGTCATTATATCAAAAAAGTAGACTAAGCAGTGAATTTCTACACAATTATGATATGCTTAATACTTAACCAGGTGAAAATATGCTTACATGTATATATTTATACATATACACCTAAATGTATATATACACATACATATGCACAAACACACAAAACTTGTTAAATCATATAAACATGAGAATAAAAAAATACAGAGAAAATATAGAAACAAACATAGAAATAAGTAAAAGACATCAACAGTCAATTTATAAACATTCAAAATGATTAATAAAAGTAAAATATATTTTATTATTACTAATAAACAATAAATTTCAGAAGCTAGACTTATTTTGGCTAATAAGATTAACGATCTTTAAAATGTATTATTAGAAAATACAGATGACAGTGTCACTTGGTAGACAATTTTTGTGTAATATCAGGGATACATACTAGCACAATTTTTTGATGACAACTTTATGGTAGGCCTGCAAATGTGATATATGGATGTCTTTAGACCCAGAATTTTACTTCTGAGAATGTGACTTAAGGAAAAAATTAGGTAAATGTACAAAGATGGATTGCAAGGATTTCGTCATGACGTTGTACAAATAGCCCCATGTTGTCTTTTAAAAAGGAATAAATTATGTCAAATTACACAGTGAAATATTAAAAGAATGTTGAAATAATGATGCCCGGTCAGTCCTATAAGACATATTTATAACACTTACTAAATTACAGGTATTATTCTGAGAACTGGGGTTTTTCTGGTTGGAATAACAATATTAAATTAGCTGACCTCATTTTCTCTCCTGATTACTGGAGCAAAGCCCCAGAAGAAAGTCAGTGACCCAGTCTAATCTTGTAAATACGTTGATAAGCAGACTCCTTAATAAATAGACTAAAAAGAATTGCTATGAAATGAAAACTTATATGGAATTATTTTAGCAGGTTGTCCCCAGATAAGATTGCTCATAATAAACAAACCGAGAACCTCTCAATGTATCAACATGGATTTCTGAAAAATGTCAGGTTAGCTACACAAATAATACTTTGGTATATAACTTGGTGTTATTAACAGAATGGTTCCTGTAAGAGGTAACCTACGAACTTCACTTAGAGGACTGATTTATCACTCTGAGTCAGAGAAAGTGTTTATCACATGAAAATCAAGAACCCATGGAGCCACTATCAAAGTCCCACATCTTCTTTTGATTTGCTCATAACAGTTAATTTCTTCTGCCATTGACACTAGGTGTTATATTTGATTTATATAAATCTGATTTGGAAATCTGTTCCTTTGTGTTAGTTCAAGGGTGAACAAAACAATTTTTATAAATGAAAGTGTGTTTCTCTTTCAATGGAAGAGCTAGAAATTTATAGACACATTAAGAAATAATAAAACTTCCAACAAACACTTTGAAGTGCTAATAAAATTAAAAGAGAGCAATATAGTAGAAGATAACAATGTGAAATAGAGAACTACTTTAGCTAGTTTGGTCAGGAAAGGCTTTTGAGAGGAGTTGACATTTGCATAAGGATCTGAATATTAACAAAGAGGTCATAGAGAGAGCATGTTAAAGAGTCTTGTGAAAATTTTGAGAAAGATTTTAAAGAGAAGGAAAAGAGAACTCTGAGGTCCGTTCAAGTGGTGTCTAATTGTTTGGTTTAAAATATCCTTTACACTACAAACTACTGAAGATCTCAAAGAACTTTTGGTTTGGAGGCTATTTTTACATGTTGAGTATCCTTAATCAGAAAATCCAAAATCTGAAACGTGCCAAAATCCCAAGCTTTTTGAGTATGAACATGATGTCACAAATAGAAAATTCCACATCTGGCCTCATATGATGGGCTGCAAAATGTAGTAAAAACTTTGTTTCCCATGAAAAATTATTTAAAATATGATATAAAATTACCTTTTGGCTCTGTGTATAAGGTGTATATGATACATAAATTTGGTGTTTAGACTTGGATCTCCTCCCCAAGATACTTGATTATGTACATGAAAATATTTTAATATAAAAATTCAAAACACTTCTGATTCCAAGCATGTTGGATAAGGGATACCAATCTGCATTAATATTTGGCATATTAGAAATTAAAATGGATAATTTTAAAATAGAGTAGTTTAGCAATGCATTTAAATACAACAATAAACCCCTTACATGTTTACATAAATGACATTTTAATTTAATGATGACATTATCCAAGACAATAATAACAACAAAAAATGGAGAGGAACGCTATTATAGTTTATTGGTACAAAATACTTTAACAATAGATGTCTTCATTCCTATATTTGATTTTGCCTTCAATCTGTTTGGTATCATAGTTTATGTAGACTCTGGAAAATGCCACTATGTATTTCTGAAAGTATGAGACTACCAAGCATATAAAGTCTTCTTATTGTTAGCATAAAAAATAGGTTGATTTGTGGGCCCCTTGAACATGTCTTGGTGACCTCCAGGGTTTGGCAGACCATAATTTAAAATCAGCAATGCTGATAATTAGCTTAATGCATTTAAGGAATGGACACAAGATTATTTAGCTGAGTAACATGAGAGAGTGAGAAGTGAGGTGTAACAGCACATGAGGTCAGAGATGTAAGCAGGAGCAGATTATTTCTAACCACGTAGATAATGGTAAGAAATTCAGATTTTTGTTTCAAACGAAAGCTGTTGGGTGATTTTGAGAAGTGATGTAATTTGATTCATACTCTAGGAAGTCAACTATGGTTTGTTTGGGGGGAATTTAGCCTGCAAGAGGAAAAGGGATATTAGCTAAGAGAGTTTTTAATTGTAGGCAAAAGGTGATCATTGCTAAAGAAAACAGGTAACATTTATTAGTCTAGTCACATCAACATTTCATGAAAGCAGCATGACCTTCTTGTGGGGGACATATCTCTTCTGCTTAAATTGTACTATCTGGTTGATGATGTCAGTCATAGCAGGGCTGTGAAGTTGCTGAGTATGATAACCTTTTCATGCATTGAGTCCAGTAAGAAATGAATATATGCGGAAGATATCCCAGAGAAGACTTGGACAAAAAGTCCTGGAAAGCAGTCACACACCAAATTGCAGTGATCCTGAGAAACAGCTGTCCCTGATGATTTTCTAGGGATTTTACTGAATTAATAAATTATTATTTACATTTACATCACCCAGATGAATGGTTGTCATATTCAGACAGAAGAATTCTGATTAATACATGTTTAGGCCGGGCGTGGTGGCTCACGCCTGTAATCCCAGCACTTTGGGAGGCCGAGACGGGCAGATCTCAAGGTCGGGAGATCGAGACCACCCTGGCTAACACGGTGAAACCCTGCTCTACTGAAAATACAAAAATTAGCCGGGCGCAGTGGAGGGAGCCTGTAGTCCCAGCTACTCGGGAGATGGAGGCAGGAGAATGGCGAGAACCCAGGAGGCAGAGCTTGCAGTGAGTGGAGATCACACCACTGCACTCCAGCCTGGGCCACAGAGCAAGACTCTGTCTCAAAAAAAAAAAAAAAAAAAAAAAAAAAAAGAAAGTTTAAATAATACAATCCAATAAGAAATAATATGATCATTTACTTTTGTTAATATGAAAAGAGGTGTACAATATTATGTCAAGTTAATCTGGATAGAGGGTTGAATATATTATGATTTGGGGTTTATTATTTAAAAAATAAGACACACTAAGTCTTTCAGCATTTTCACAATGATGACAATGGGGTGGGTCAATTACAAATAAAAAATAGTTAATTAAAGAAAGTGGTTGCCTTCACACAATGAGATTACTTTTGTTTATTTTTTTCTTATAATTTTCTGGAATTTTACAACAAATTATAAAGTGATGCTTTTATTACAAAAACTGTAAAACGTTGTAAACATTTCTTATATTAATTATAACATAATTTGATCTTAAAAATTTGAAAAAATACAATAACCAATAACATATCTTTTTGCACTAAAGTTTAGGTTTTATACATTCATAAAACCTAATTTAAAAGAAATGTCCAAATTTTCCCAAATTTTCTCATTTTAGCAACAGTAGTTTTGTTTGTTTGTTTGTTTGTTTGTTTTGAGATAGCGTCTCACTCCTGTTACCCATGCTGGAGTGCAAGGGCGTGATCTCGGCCCACTGGAATCTCCGCTTCCTGGGTTCAAGCCATTCTCCTGCCTCAGCCTCCTGAGGAGCTGGGATTACAAGCATGTGCCACCATGCCTGGCTAATTTTGTATCTTTAGTAGAGATGGAGTTTCTCCATGTTGGTCAGGCTGGACTTGAACTCCCAGCCTCAGGTGATCCACCCAGTTTGGCCTCTCAAAGTGCTGGGATTACAGGTGTGAGTCACCATGCCCGGCTAGATACATCTTTTCACAAGACAAACTTCATCTGTGAAGAAAAAATATAAAATAATATGTTTTACAATCATTTTATTATTATTTAAAAAATTATCTACAGTTTAAATTTATTTAGCAACCATATCAAAAAAGGTATTAAGTATTTTTTTGAAACAGGAATCCCAAATCTATGAAGTATTATGCTAAAAGGCTAAAAAGTTCACATTAAATCATGAATAAACTGAAATACACTTGATTATTTATAATGATGAAATTCACAATCAGCACACAGTTCAGTAAGCTTTTTGAATCATTGTGCACACATTCTAATCTGAGTTGGGTGTGTTAATGGTTTCAGCCACATTATGAATGCTCCATTACAGAATATAACAAAAGACTTGACTACAGATAAGTAAGCTTTATTGAACAGAAATGACTTGTTACATAAAGTGTCCTTGAAGTTCTATTATATGTATAACTTCTGGTATTCACAACGTTTCTGAACATTTTCATTTAGGTCTAAACCAAGTGAAACTTTTTATACTTTTCCACTTTACGGTCACAATATTATATTTTATTCAAATACTTGTAATTTCTACTCAAGTTTTATTTGGAAATGTGCATTTTAATTTTAATAAGATGCACTTCTGACAATGTGATATGTCATACAGCCAAAGTTAGTTAACTCTTAGACACCTATCATTGTGTTTTGTGATATAGTTAGTAAAAGACCCTGTTATATGTACTCCAAACATAGAGACATATTTTCTGAATTTTTCTAAGATAAATAAAAACCCACAAATGAAAATACATCCTTCACAAGCTCTCAGTAGAAATCCAGTAGGTGGAGACATGTCAGTTTCTTGTCTGTGGTCACCAATTTGAATAATTTGTCTTGCTTAGCTGTTTTTCAGTGGGCATAGGCATTTTGGTTGTCTTTTCCCCAGAGAATACCACCTGGCTTTGAATCTAGACTCTCTAGCTGTGACACATATCTCACTGTGACCATTGTGATTTTATTTAACTTTGGTAAAGAAATATTTCATCCTGAAAAACTCTAGGTGTTTTAACAAAGAACCATCTGTCAAAGCACTCTGCCAGAAGCCTGTTAAATATTCTCTACTGTATTTGGATTTCAAGCTTCTTTTTAAAGAAACAATGCTGCATTATGTACTAAAGTTTGTTTTCAAATAATATTTTGTTTTGATTTAGCAATTTTTTCTGAGTCCTATGCAAATTTATGTAATCCTCCAAAACTCTAAAGCATAATAACCACTGTGTTTAAATTATGTCTTCCTCATCAACATAAAGGCTCCAGAGAGAAGGCAGAGAGACATATAATGGCAAATGCCTTATATGTTAGGTTCTATTGAGGAATTATTTATGCATTGTCAAATCAGTATCAACAAGAAAAGTCTGCTAGTGGGATTATTATAACATATACCACTCTTTGACCCAGTAAATCCACCTCTAAAAGCTGGTTGTATTTTCTACTGATAGCAACATGAGGCAGTCAAACGTCTGGAAGATAGGAGCAGGTTCCCAGAGAAACCCCACCTCCAAGTCAAAGACAGTTTAAAACCCAAAAGCCAAGCTACCAGTTAAAACCTCAGACCAGATTGAGAACTTGTCTTCCTTTTTGGCGTCCTTTCTTCTGATTGATTCCCACCCCCTTTCCTAACTGGTTTTCTACATAGTTATCCCCACCTTTAAGTGGTGTCTTCTCTTTAACGTTTTTGCACAATCACAAATCAATCAGCATGCACTCCCTATACTGAGCCATTAAAAGCCCCAGGCTCAGCCATATTGGCAGGGACTTTCCTGCTTTGGGGTACGGGAACGCTGCTGACATCCCCTGTTTGCTGACACCTTTCCTTTCACTTAATACATTCTACTCCACTCACTCTCCAGTGTCCACATGCCTAATTCTTCCTGGTTGTGAGACAAGAACTCAGGCCTAGCTGAGTTAGGGAGCAGAAAAAATCCTGCATCATTACTACAATATTCCTTACATCATTGTATGTGGTAAAACTGTTCATACAACCCAATTGCATTTCAGTTAAAAGTGATATATAAAACCCAACTGCATATATATAAAAGGTTGTCCATACATAAAATAAAATGAAGCCTAAATAAAAATGTAAAGCACTATACCATCCAGTTATCAATATTGTGTGCATAAATAACACAGTTAAATGAGTGAGACAGATATTAATTCAAACAACCACCCATCTACTGTAATTATACACTATATAAAATGTTTACTGAGGGAAGTACAATTTGCTATACATATAAAAAGTAAGTTGTAAATTAATATATAAAGCATTGTTGTAATTCAATATTTCTTTATTATAAGTGATAATTATCATTATGCATATAAAAAATCTAAAGTAATAATGATTTGGGGGAGGAGGTATGGAAAGGTGGTTAGTTTTGAATGACTAATACTATTTTCACATTTTCAGTATAATCCAGTTGTGGGAAAATATCAAATTACATTTGTACAAATGAATTGGTAAATCCTTTGAAAATGCTTACTTAATATTTTAACATGTGGTGGGTGTGGTGGCTCACATCTGTAATCCCAGCACTTTGGGAGGCTGAGGCTGGTGGATCATAAGGTCAGGAGTTCAAGACCAGCCTGGCCAATATGGTGAAACCCCTTCTCTACTAAAAATACAAGAAAATTAGCTGGGTGTGGTGGTGCACACCTGTAATCCCAGCTACTCAGGAGGCTGAGGCAGAAGAATTGCTTGAACCCGGGAGGCCGAGGTTGCAGTCAGCTGAGATAGTGACACTGCACTCCAGCGTGGGTGACAGAGTCAGACTCTGTCTCAAAAAATAGTAATAATAATAATTATTTAAAGATCAATATTTGTAAACTCATTGCTTTCCTTATTTTTAAAGGAACTGTTTGAAAATTCAGTAACATAAGCAAAATCTCTGTTCATTGATTTGTAGCTACACTGACTCAGTAGAAATTATACTGATTTACTTATTTTTCTCAACATGACAAACTTCGGTGAATAAAGAATGCAGGGGAGTCAGTGACCTGCCTGAGGGCAAGAGTTTATTTTTAGGAAAGTAGAAATGTTTTGTCTCTAGACCAGGGCCCAACAAAATAGAACCTGCAGGGCAAATCCAGCCCACAGCCTGTTTTTATAGGAGCTTTCAGCTAAGAATGAACGTTACATACTAGATATTTGAAAAAAGATGAAAAGAAGAATAGACGAGGCATGGTGGCTCACACCTGTAATCCCAACACTTTGGGAGGCCAAGGAGGGTGGATCACTTGAGGTCAGGAGTTCAAGACCAGCCAGGCCAACATGGTAAAACCCGTCTCTATTAAAAATACAAAAATTACTCGAGTGTGGTAGTGCACACCTGTAGTCCCAGCTACTTGAGAAGCTGAGGCAGGAGAATCACTTGAACCCGGGAGGCAGAAGTTGCAGTGAGCTGAGATTGCACCGCTGCTCTTCAACCTGTATGAAATTTAAATTTTACTGTCTATAAATAATTCTAACTAGGTGAAATTCATATAAAATGCGTTAACTGTTTTAAGGTGTGCACTTAAGTAGGATCTAATTCATTTAAGATGTATTGCAGCCAGCACCTTTCTAGTTTCAAAACATTTTTACCACTCCAAAGAACACTGTGTCCCACCTTTTCTCCCTTTATTCTCTGGAAAGTGCTCATCTACTTTCTCTTTCTGTTAATAATCCTAATTATTGACTTATTAATATGATTAGATGTAGTAATATTAATATGAATTAAGGCCAGTATGTCTATATATCAAGATAGATATACACACATCACACACACAGACATGGTTCCAAAATTTGTTTCTGCTTAAAATCTGTTATTTCAGTATAATATTTATTACTGTATATTTCTCAAACTTTAATAAAAACTTTGTAAGAGCACTTAACATATCCATATTCTTAGATTTTTAAGTGTACAATGCAGTATATTTATCTATAGGCACAATGTTGTACATTAGATCTCTAAAAAGTATTCATCTGGCATAATGCAATGTTATACATGTTGATTAGCATCTCCCCATTTCCCCAAACCACCATTCTATTCTCACTTCCATGAATTTGACTATTTTAGATACTGCGTTTAAGTGGCTTCATGCAGTATTTGTACTTTTGTGACTAGTTTAGCATGTTTATTGCAGTGCTATCGCAATAGCCAAGCTACAGAAACATCAAGGACCAGCTACAGAAGAATGGGTAAATATAATGTAGTATGAACATGTGATGACATGCTATTCAATCTTAAAAAAGAATGAAACCCTGCAATATGTGGCAACGTAAATGAACCCAGAACTTCTTATTGAAATGAATCATTTATGGATGAGGCTCTTCAGTATGTATTCAATTAGTGAATCATATATTTGTGGTTTCTCAGTCAGTGTGAGAATAAACATGTATTTATCATGGCTACTTACTGGGTTTAAATTCCAATGAAACAGAATTATATAGAAACTGTACTTTCACATGCATTTTACAGAGAAACTACAAATAGATTATAGAATGCATTCAATTTCCTCTCAAGATAGCATGGAAAAATTACATAAAATAATAAACTACTGCTTGGTTAATGAGGACTGCTTAGTCAATAGATGCATACATGAGAACTACCTATCAGAAATAGTAAATTGGACCCTGGAAGAAATTTGTACTCAGAATTCAAAGCATATTGTCCAAAAAAATTCAAGCATTAAAGTTGAAGAGCCCAAAATAATAATTCTAACAGGGAAGAATTTTATTTGAGACTCTTCATAATTGCTCACAAAGCATGCTAGAAATTTATAGCTCTCAACAGTAGTATTAATTATTTCTTCTCATCTTGATGCAGTGAATTAGATGACATATTCATGATACCTGTGCTATTAAAGCAAATATGCATTTATTTTATCACAGAATCCAGAATAGACCACAAAATAGAGTCCAACATTTTCTTTTTTTACATATAAATTTAGCAAACCTGTAATGGTTTATTTATTTATTAATGGTTAAATGGTAATTTAGAATAAAGTCTTCTGGTTTTATTTAATATATGTCATCTATAACATGACTTACAGATTTGCTGTTTTTGATGATGATGTCTGGGATGCAAGAATAACATTACAATATAGTTCAAATCTTTCAGGATATTCCTGAAATCAATAACAAAAAGGCATAGCTTGGCATTGAGAATGCTGCTGTAGTCTTTTGATTTCTGATACTGGAGACGGTAACATTTAAAACTGATCATTGATTTATTGCTGAATTAAACAGAGCAAGGGTAGCCCAGACATATATCTATCTCTAATTTTCTCTAACAATATTGATTTGGCAATTTCTTTGACTGCATTTAGGTTTTTCAAGAACTTTTATATGTTATTCATGTTCATGTTACCCAAGACCTGTGCACTTTTTTTTTACATTTCTCTCTGCTATAGTCAAGATTTTCTCCTTTGGTTTTCTGCCTATTGACTGTTATCTATTGAATCTAGTACTACAATTCTATGATTTTCTGGATTTTTATTATTACAATTAATCTTATCTGCATTTCAACTCAGGGAGTTTCTATTGCTCTAATTTCAAGGTTTCTAATTTTTTATTTAGCTGTGCCAGTTGACTAAGGGGTCCATCAATAACACTATTTATTTCTTTTGCAGTTTTTTGCTTGTTTTGTTTCCTGTATTTCCTATTTTTAGGGCTTCTATCTCTTGGCTTATTTTACCTATTTGTTCTTGCACGTTGTTTACCATTTTTGTTTGAGTCCTTAACATATAATGGTAGTTATTTAGAATTATTTGTCTTATAATTCCAAATTGTGATAATATTTGAGCCCAGTCCTGAGGCATGTTTTTACCCTTTATGTTATTATTACACATTTTAGCATGCCTTGTAATTTTTTTCTGGAAAGTCAGACATGGTGTGTCAGGGAACAGAAAGTGAAGTATTCAATAGGCCTTCAGTGTCAGGTTTTATGTTAATCCATCTTGGAGTCGAGAAGTGTTCAGTGTTTGTTGTTGTATCTGCTAGAGGCTGAACATTTCTCTGGTTTCCTTGTTTTTGTCTCTTCTGTTGTCTTTGGGGTTTCTCAAGAATTGTTACTCAGATAGAGTCTGCCTTTTGAAGCTATTTCAGCTGGAATTAGCTATTATTATTCTGGAGCTCTTATTGGTATGGCAGTAAAGTGGGGATGGGGTATATAATTAAATCTCAGGCCTTTAGTGGATTCCTGCCCTTCAGCTGTGACATTTACAGATATTGCTTACCTTAGTTTCCTCTGTAAGTGAAGCATAAAGGCCAGGGGTCTGCAGTGGGGCCATTTCTCTTCTCTAAGCTGATAGAAGGCTCTAATAAACACTTTTTCCCCTAAAACATAATTCTTTCTTATGGAGAACACTCTAGACATATTTGATCATGCTTAATTTTTTTCCTTGCTCACACAGAGGCATGAGGGTGTATTTCTTGGCTCTTTATCATAAGAACCTAATGGGGCTCTTACAGGTAAAATCTGTGAAAATGTGAGGTCTCCTCTATGACAGTCACACTCAAAATTTCCTCACTCTTATGCCAGTCTATATCCACTCTCCAGTAACGCATCAAGTTTACCATTTATGTGTTCCTAAGAGTTTATGGCTCTAGTGACCTCTGCTCAAGTAAAGCAATTTTTAGCTGAGACCTTTAAATTTACCTCTTTGCAATTCAGATGGCAATCTATCCTGCAAACTCAGTTCTCTGATGAGTCCAAATAAAGTTACGAATTTTCAGTTTGTTCAGCTTTTTTCTTGTTATAAGGATGATAGTGAATACTTCTTACATTATTAGAGCTGAAATGAGAAGACTGTATTTTATGCTTCTCCATCATGCATTTTTGGAAGAAACGTTCTAATGAAGATATTAAGCTCACGCAAAAGTTACTGAAGTTTTTGTCATACTTTAATGGCAAAAGCACTATTACTTTTGTTCCAACCAAATAATTCCTGAATGCTGAATGGTGTAAACAAAATTTCAGGTATGCGGAAAAAAGATAAGGTCCAAAAATGCTAGCACTGCATTATTGCTAAAATCTTGTCAATGTCTTGCAATGGCATGCAAACAATTTTTCATTATTAATTTATTACACTTTTCATAGTTGGCATATACTATAATCACCAACAATGTACACATAGGCATCACATTCTAATTAACAGTATTGCATTGTGTTATATATTCTGCAGCAACTACTTGGGCCTTAAATGATATTTTCGCTCTACCACATAAATATATTTTGAGCTAGTATACTGTTAATAGTGCTGTGTGGAGGAAAGACCACATGGAAACCAAAACAACAATAATAAAATATAAAATTTCAGCAAAAGAAATATTACAAATTGCTACAATATGAAGAGCGGAGACCATGGGTGCTGTAATCCCAGAGAGCTGTGGAGAAATGTGTGTGTGTGTGTGTGTGTGTGTGTCTGCGTGTGTCTCTGTGTGTGTGATTTTTAAAAATCTTTTAAAACTGGATAGAAGGAAAGGACAGATGATAGAATTACTTTCATATTCAGATTTAGAAGAGAGGTATCCAAAGAGTTTTGTTATAAAGAAGTGCAATGGGATACTCCTACTTGATGAATAAACTTTGTTACTTATTTCCTGGTATACTGCAATAGTCTTTTTTTTTTTTTTTTTTTTTGAGACGGAGTCTCGCTCTGTCGCCCAGGCTGGAGTGCAGTGGCGCCATCTCAGCTCACTGCAAGCTCCGCCTCCCGGGTTTACGCCATTCTCCAGCCTCAGCCTCCAGAGTAGCAGGGACTACAGGCGCCCGCCACCTCGCCCGGCTAGTTTTTTGTATTTTTTAGTAGAGACGAGGTTTCACCGTGTTCGCCAGGATGGTCTTGATCTCCTAACCTCGTGATCCGGCTGTCTCGGCCTCCCAGAGTGCTGGGATTACAGGCTTGAGCCACCGCGCCCGGCAAATAGTCTTTTTTTTCAATAAATTTAAAAAGGGTAAATATGAAGCAGTGAATGTGAGGAGTATTTGGACAAACGCACATTTTACTTATCAGCTTTATAATTTTTTTCCCCAAGCATTCCATATATCTGCCCATTGACATACATCCTGCTGAATTTCTTAAAAAAAAAAAAAAAGATTATTTTTCACAATATGGTGTGGTAGAAAGCAGAGAGAACAGTTTAAGAATATATCAACGTAATATAATCTATGATACATAAAAATTATTTAAAATATTACACATGCACAAAAACAAATAGTGCACAGAAAACTACAAATGAGAACTAAACCTAAGGATGCACTCAAAATAAATGTTATTTTGACATTCAAAATGTCTTTACTATTAAATAAAAATTAGTATTGATATAGGGTTTTATTTATACACATATAAATGTAAAATTATATTTACATTAATTGTTCTAGATAAGCGTTTTTAGTTAACAGATTTTTGTAACTACTTTTTCTGTTCAATAAATCTTTTTGTTATTTAAATATATTTTTGTAGTATTTATTGAGGATATGTATAGGTGTGATAAAATGTATCATTCCATTTGACTAATCAGAAAGTATTTTGCTAATATAATTAAAATGTTTATTTAATATAAATAAATATGTATAATATCACAATATATTTTCCAATGGTAATTCATTTATATTTTTAGCTTTTTCCATATGATAATCCATTTATTAAACTTCTAGCTATTTAGTATCTAAATAAATCATTTAAAAAATTTTTGATATGTTTTATAATAATGACAATAGCTTTTGATGCACGCTTTTTAAAAATAACTTCAACTTTTATTTCAGATTTTGGAGGTACACATGCAGGTTTGTTACATGGGTATATTGTATGTTGCTGAGGATTGAGGTAAATATGATCCTGTACCCAAGTAGTTAGTGTGGTACCCAATAGTTAGCTTTTCAAGCTTAGCCCGTCTGTTCTCCCTCTAGAAGTCCCCAGTCTATTACTGCCATTCTTATGTTCATGAGTACACAATGTTCAGCTCCCACTTAGAAATGAGAACATTTAGTATTTGGTTTCCTTTTCCTGCATTAATTTGTTTAAGAGAATGGTTTCCAGCTACATCCATGTTGCCACAAAGGACATGATTTCACTCTTTTTCATGGATGTGTAGTATTCCATGGTATCTGTGTATATATTTTTTTACCCAATCCATCATTGATGAACCTAGGTTGATTCACACTTACCTTAGTGTCATCATGAATATTAAATAAAAATTTACACAAAAAGCATTTTCAATTTAAATGAATTATATTTTATAAGTATCATCCATTAGAACAGAAAAGTATAAAAATAAAGTATGGATTTTCAAAAT
The DNA here is from genome assembly GCF_009764315.1 of Trachypithecus francoisi. Lineage (NCBI taxonomy): Eukaryota > Metazoa > Chordata > Mammalia > Primates > Cercopithecidae > Trachypithecus > Trachypithecus francoisi. The sequence continues at coordinate 74,264,754 of NW_022681454.1, read as the reverse complement.
ATATATAGCTTATAGAATTACATATTTCTTGAACTTCTGTTTTAGATATGGTTGTATATTTTTATATCCAAGTTTATTTTTTAATACTCTTCTTCTTAATATTTTATTTTGGAGCAATTTTAGATTTAAAAAATGTTGCAAAGACCGTATAGGGAGATTTATTATACCTTTCAACCAATTTTCCCAGAGATTATCATCTGACATAACCATGGTGTATTTATCACAATTAAGAAATTAACATTAGTGAAATGCTACTGGCTAAAGATTTTATTCAAATTTTCCCAGTGTTTTCATTTTTTTTCTTTCTTTTAACTTTTATTTTAAGCTCAGGGTACATATGGAGGTTTGTTACTCAGGTAAACTTATATCATGCGGGTTTGTTGCACAGGTTATTTCATCATCCTGGTATTAAGTCTTGTACCCATGAGTTATTTTTCCTGATCCTCTTCCTTCTCCCACTTTCCATCCTCCAATAGGCCCCAGTGTGTGTTGTTCTCCTTTATGTCTATGTGTTCGCATCATTTATCTCCGGGTTATAAGTAAGAGTCTGCAGTTTTTGATTTTCTGTTCCTGCATAAGTTTGCTAAGGATAATTGCCTCCAGCTCCATCCATGTCCCTGCAAAGGACATGATCTCATTCTTCCTTATGGCTGAATAGTACTCAATGGTGTAAATGCACTACATTTTTTTAATCCAGTCTATCACTGATGGGCATTTAGATTGATTCCATTCTGCCATTGTGAATATACTCTACTGAATATGCGTATGCATGTGTCTTTCTTTATAATAGAATGATTTCTATTCCTTCGGGTGTATACACAGTAATGGGATTGCTGGGTCAAATGATAGTTTTACTTTTAGGTCTTCGAGAAATTGCCACACTGTCTTCCATAATAGTGGAACTAATTTACACTCCCACAAATAGTATTAAGCATTCCTTTTTCTCCACCACCTAGCCAGCATCTGTTATTTTTTGACTTTGTCATAATAGCCATTCTGACTGTTGTGAGATGGTATCTGACGGTGATTTTGATTTGCACATCTTAATGATCATCGATGTTGATTTTGTTTTCATATGAATCATATGAATGTTGGCTGCATGTATGTCTTCTTTTGAAAAGTTTCCGTTCATGTCCTTTGCCCACTTTTTTTTTTTTTTTTCTTTTTGAGACAGTTTCTCTCTGTCACCCAGGCTGGAGTGCAGTGGTGCAATCTTGGCTCACTGCAACCTTCACCTCCGGGGTTCACGCCATTCTCTTGCCTCAGCCTCCTGAGTAGCTGGAACTACAGGCTCCCGCCACTGTGCCAGGCTAATTTTTTGTATCTTTGGTAGAGAAGGGATTTCACTGTGTTAGCCAGGATTGCCTTGATCTCCTGACCTCGTGATCCACTCGCCTCGGCCTCCCAAAGTGCTGGGATTACAAGCATGAGACACTGTGCCTGGCCCTTTGCCCACTTTTTAATGGGGTTGTGTTTTTCTTTTCAATTTTTTTTTTTTTTTTTTTTTTAGTTCCTTATAGATAGATGCTGGACGTTAGACCTTTGTTGGATACATAGTTTGCAAATATTTTCTTCCATTCCATAATTTGTCTCTTTACTCTGTTGATAGCTTCTGTTGTTGTGCAGAAGTTCCTTGTTTAATTAGGTCCTACTTGTCAATGTTTTGTTTTGGTTTCAATTGCTTTTGGCATCTTCGTTATGAAATCTTTGCCCATGCCTATGTTCTGAACGGTATTGCCGAGGATGTCTTCCAGGGTTTTTATGATTGTGCCAAGACTTAATCCTGAATATTACATTGCGTTTAGTTGTCACATCCCTTTAGTTCTCCAACACATATTAATTTCTCAGTCTTTATTTTTTATAACCTCGTTAGTTTTGAAGAATTAGTCATTGAGCATTTTACAGAATGTCCCTAAATATGCTTCTATCTAACAATTTCTTAAGACGATGTTGGAGTTAGAATTTTGGGGGAGAATGTAACAGAAGTTCTATTTTCCTTGCATCATATTAGGTAATACTCATTAGGGAAAATGTCTTATAATCAACTGATACTAAGTTTAGAAATTTCTTGGCTGTTATTTCTTTAAATGTTTCTTCCTCCACATTTTTCCTGCCTTTTCACAGTTTCAATTACACATATAATAATCCTTTTTATATTGTGTCATTCTTTTGGAATTTTTAAAGAGACTATCTATATGCATTGCATGTGGGGTAATTTTTATTTACCTATATTCAAGTTACTGATTATTTGTTCAACTATGTTGAATCTATTAATGGTTTCATTAAAATAGTTATTTAATTATGTTTGTAGTTTTCTTGCCTTATTTTTAGCAATTCAGTTTGATTTCACTTATAGTGGAACTGTAAGTTTCCACTTCTCTGAAGAAATTATTCATCTTGTCTTGACAAAAATTTGTAACAATCCAAATGTTCATCAAAAAGTAAATGGATAAATAAAATCCATGCATCCATGCAATAGAATTCTATAGAGCAATAAAGAACAAACTGACAGATGCTACAACATAGAAGAATCTCAAAAATGGCTTTGTGAAAAGAGCCTGATTAAAAAACTACATAATATGTGATGTAATTTATTTGAAATTTTCTTAAAAGTTAGATTTATAGAGATAGAATATCTATCCAAAAAAGAAAAAAAGAAAGTCTGTCAATGTTTGCTTAGGCTGAGTGGGAATAAGACTTAAATGCAAAGGAACACAGAAATACTTTGGAGCATGATGAAAATGGTCTAAAACCTGATTTTAATGACGATTGCATAAATCTTTAAATTTACTGAATATTCTTAAATTATATACTTAGATACATTTTGCTGCATATAAATTACACTTTAATCTCTTAAGTTAACACAAATCTGACAGTTTTATACTAACTTAACCTGTCTGACCTCTATGATTTCATCTTCCATGACCTCAGTCATGAAACATTAAACTTAAACTCTATAGACATCATACTCCCTATACGTCTGACTAGTCCATAAACTTTGACACCGCTGGCTTGATTTTTCCTTCACTTGAAATGCATTACCCATCTGTATGCTGGAGGTTTCCTATTTAATTCTTCAGAATCATGTTGACTGTTTCTACCTCTGCAGCCATTCTTTGATCAGTTAGGGTAAGGTAGCCTCTAGGCTTTCATAATATCTTCAATATAACTCTGACAAAGCAATTAATATATTGCAATGCATTTGAATACAATGTACTTGAACTAAAGTTACTCAATAGCATAGAATTTGTCTTTATTGTTATCACTGGAAGTTATCACAAAGGCTAATGTAAATATTTGTTTAATAGTAAACTAGTAAATAGTAAAATAGTAAAATAAACTAATAAGAGTTTACACAATATTTTTATATAGCTGTTAATACACTATATAAAATTATCAATAACAGTACACTTACTGGCTAATACATTTACTGACCCTTAATAGAAACTCCCTGGACAGATGAATCAATGAATATGTTTGTCACTAAATATCTTTTTCTATTGAACTTTTCAAACTGTGAAATTGCTAATAAGTAGCTTTAAAGGATATTACATAATTCTAACTTTTCTAGATTCCTTCACCATCTCTGGGTTAGATTTTTATTTTAACATTTCAGTATTTACTTTCCTTTTCTAAATTAGATATTTATTTGGAGCCAAAATTCTACATTAACCCTGAGTCTTTCAGTTAATCTCCAAAATATTATAATAATAATGAGCTAAAATCAAATATCTGCTGGGGTAAATATTGTTCTCTGAGAAGAAAGGGTTTTTTGAGAGGACACATTGATAGTAGAAAATTGTATGAGCTTCTATTTAACATAATTATGCCTGAAAATATTCAATCTGCATAGCACATTTTACCTATCGTAGCATAATTTTTGGTGTTAGATGTATAAAATGTACCTTTAACATTGCATCTTTAATAATATAACATTTGTTTTTGGTTGTATAAAATGTGCTTATGCTCTTGGGAATCCTCTGAGATACTTATTTCATGATGTTGTGGTAATTGCTGTCAGAACTTTGCTTGATGATGATGAATAATTAGGTTCTCATCTAGTACTTCTCTTTCTAAAAGACCTTTATCAACATTTACACTTCTGACCTTTTTAATTGCATGGATTAAAGCTGGAAATAGATGGTTATTAATGTTCTGTACTTTCAGTTCCTGGAGCATGAAATAATGTTTTCTTTCTCAATAGCATTCAGCAAGTTTACATTTCCCTCAGTAAATGTGACTTTAAAGGTGGCACCATAGTGGGTAATAATTTGGTATTCATAACGCTTTCTGCTACACTTAGCAGCTTCTTGGTGTTTGCTAAATCCTCCTCAATGCGTCCATGTCATTCTAATTACAGATTTTGACTGAGCCACACAAATGCATGCACCCCTTTATTACAGAAACCAAGAAAATCTATTTACAAGTTTTTCTGTCTTTTTCTCTTTTCATAGAAAATTTAAAATGGTGGCTTTTGCACTTGTCATTCAAGCCTTCCAGAGAATGACAAACAGTATTGAAGCAATGTTGAGAACACAGAGCAGTACTGTAGAATTAAAGGCAGCTTTGATATACAAGCTCCCAATTAGGCAGGTCGCCTATTATTTCTTTCTGGAAGAAATGAAAAAATAATGTGGTCTGAGAAAAACTTTTGTTGGCATACGTGAAAGAAGGAAAAACTTCTTACTTAGGAAAAATGGGTTTTGCACAATAATATATCTATGAATAGAAGTTAACCTGCAGTTGTAATTTATGCATGTGCATATATTTGTATTATGCACATATAATAGCCATGTTTATATGTGCATACATTTATGCATAAATGTGTATCTATAATAAATATATATTAAACATATATGCATACAAAGTGATTAAATCTATCAGCTGTATATTAAAATATTCATATCGTTTGTATCAGGGTATATTGCAAACCCAAGACAAATTGAAACTAGTTTCACATTTTTCTAATCATTATATGTGGACTAGCAGTTGAAAATTAAACGTGTAGTTTTACCTCCTATGGCTTTACATGGACATAGTTCAAACAAAATGAAGGTAGATTAGTGAGAAACTTGGAAAATATGAGAGAAAAATCTCTTACTTTTCACATATGCAAAACCCATTTGAACCTAATCATTTTAATGCTGACATGAACAGCTGTGCTAGTTCTCATGATTTGATAATGAGGGTTGTGAATATATAAGGCAGTTTCTAGAAAGCTAATGCTTTGAAGACTAAAAATAATTGTGTGTGTCAGAGTACATATGCACACAGGATTTTAAACCATTTTCATAATCTAGTTTCCACTTTCTCCATTATACTTTGTGTTGGAATAGTATTTCAAAAAGAATGAAGTAATACATAATATCTTTTACAAGTTACTATAAAAATGTCCAGAGGAAAAAAATATTTAATCTCATGATTTGTACTTGTTTTGCAGTTTTCATATGTTAGAATGTATCATAGGTATATTCACGTGCTTTTGCTTTACAGCTCCGTGGGAAAAAAAAGCTGAAATATTATATTTTTATTACTGTTTGACAAAACTGAGCTACTTAGAGATTAAGTGACTTGCCAAAGATGACATAATACATCATGATTAAGGTACCTCTTGATACTTTCACAGATTCTGTTGCCCTCTGAATATTATAATATGTTAATCACTAAATCGTGTTATTTTTCATACTGTTCAGGAATCTTTTTGAAAATCCACGAACAAGTACAATCCTTGAGACAGAGAAAATGCTCAGTAAGTAGCTATCAAAAATTTTAAGAAAAATGTAGATTTATAAATTTCACAACCTCATGACATTACAAATAAAAATAGTCTTCAAAGAAGAAAATATAGAGACAACTAAAATAAAATGGAAGAAATTTATTTTCCAAGGAACTGTCTTGACTATCTTAGCTTCAATTTGAATAATATTTCTGAGGAAATTACTAACCATATATCTGTATGTTTATGAGGAAGTTTACTTAAACCATTATTTGACAATCTATAGCTGAGAAAAAATATGGGAGGTAAAACTACATTAAATTTCAGCATATTTTAGTTGGAACTTCGTCTAAATTATAAGGGTACTTAACACAACCCATATGAGAAGACACATACAAAACTATTTTTCTAATTCTAATATTTAATTAAAGTGGATAGGTTCAAAGAGACATTAAAGGAATCATAGGGAATATCACAGCCAGATTCTTTTAATGGGAACAATTTTTAAAATTAGTCCAAATTTTCATTAATTACCAGAAGAATTAAAAGTTTCACAATAGGATAATTACTTATAAAGCTATAAAGAAAATATTGAAAGTAATAATGGCTAAGAGATTTCCAAAGTAAGTGTCAGACACCTAAAATAAGGCACTTAGAAATATAATGTGAACATATTAGTGAGCTTTCTGTATTCTACAGTAATAATCCCTTAATATAACAATATTAAAGTTTTATTTCTTGGTCATATATATGCTGCCATGGTCAAATGTGGCCCTGCTTACCACCTGTCTGTTCTCATGCTGCTAATGAAGACACACCTGAGAATGGATAACTTATAAAGAAAACAGATTTAATTGACTCACAGTTCAGCATGGCTGGGGAGGCTTCAGGAAAATCACAATCATATTGGAAGAGGAAACAAACACATCCTTCTTTACATGGTGGCAGCAAGGTGATGTGCCAAGTTAAAGGGTGAAAAGCCCCTTATAAAACCATTAGATCTCATGCGAACTCACTCACTATCATGAGAACAGCATTATAGAGGTAACCACCCTCATGATTCAATTACTTCCCACTAGGTCTCTCCCATGACATGTGGGGAGCATGGAAACTACTACTTAAAATGAGATTTGGGCAGGATGCAGTTAAACCATATCACCACCTTTATCTTTTAGGGTCCCAACCAAAGGAAAATTTCTAATTTTGTCTCTTGGAAGTTTTACCCAGATGTGGCTTATATCACTCCTGTGCATATTTCCTTCTCTAAAGCAAGCCACATGTCCAATCCCAAAGTCACTGTGGTGAGAAGTGTGCTCCTCCTCTAGGGAGAGACTCTAAGTATAAAATCAAGGAAGGGCATGGATATTTTTGAACAAATACAAAAACATATTGCAGAAAAATTTGTGAACATATTTTCAAAAGTTCTCACATCCAGAAATAGATACTTGGTTCTCTATGTGACATTACCCACTACTGCATATAATTGTGGATTCGTCAAGAATCTCATGTCATCCGTAAAATTTAGGAGCCAATTTGGGGAAAAAAAAAAAATCATTACTTTCCACTCAAGATCATGTATACAAACTGTAGAAAAATCTGTAATACTGACTACAGACAGTTTAACAGCATCAGTCTTAGGAAATACACTGGGGAAAGGGATTACATATCTTTGTTAAGGAAGCTGGGAGGTAAATAGTTGGCTACTTCTGAAAACATATAGGGGATGACTAGCCATGGAACTTAGCAGCTGAAACCTATAAATCAAAAACACGTATTTAGAGACTCTACCCTGAAGAACCAGTGAGTAAGAAATGAAGATTTATATTTTCCTAGTAGATGTATCTGAGCAGATACATATGTGACATATATATATGCGTGTCTTCTGAGGAAACACATCAAATTATCTCAAAATTATCTGAGTTAGGTATTAAGTGAATTTCTGGATGTTTTGCCTCTTTAATTCCATATTTCATAAATTTCCATTGATATTCCAAAATATGATAGAGATTAACCAGTATTTTAAGGAATTTGGTTGGTGTCGTAAATGGTAAAATAAGTGGCAGAGTAATTCCATTCCGAAACCATCCAACAAAATCCAACCCACCACAGTATATCTTAAGACACTAATGTTTTCAGATGGTCCTAATGACCAAATGATTTTTAAAGAAAAGGCAAATAGTTTATTCCAAATGATCTCTTGATTGTATTTCCATAATTTTAGCTTGCATACATTATGAATTCACTTATTTACATGTTTGTTTTGTGAAAGAAAATTGGACCATGAAATATGTGCCTAGGAAGATGTCTGTTTTACAATATGTTCTGCAATTTTCATTTTTCGGATTATGAATGCTTCTGTTGAATAATGCATGTGTATGCATGTGCATTTGTGCATATATGTACATTGAGAAAGTTATTTAAATTCTTAACCTTAGTCTCTTCTTTTTTTTTCTTTTCTTTTCTTTTCTTTTTTTTTATTTTGAGAGGAAGTCTTGCTCTGTCGCCCAGGCTGGAGTGCAGTGGCCGGATCTCAGCTTACTGCCAGCTCCGCCTCCCGGATTTACACCAGTCTCCTGCCTCAGCCTCCGGAGTAGATGGGACTACAGGCGCCCGTCACCTCGCCCTGCTACTTTTTTGTATATTTTAGTAGAGACGGAGTTTCGCCGTGTTAACCAGGATGGTCTTGATCTCCTGACCTCGTGATCCGCCCGTCTCGGCCTCCCAAAGTGCTGGGATTACAGGCTTGAGCCACCGCGCCCGGCAACCTTAGTCTCTTCTTATGTCAAATTGAGAAAACATCTCAGCATTAGTTGAGAATGTTTCAGGTGAGAGTGAAAAAACTGTATCTGAATTAATTTTAAAAATCTATAGATATAATAGCTTCAGATGTAATTGGATACTGAGAGTTCAAACAACGTAGTCAAGTTTCTCTTATCTTCTTCCTTTATATTAAGCCCTTCTTCTGTATGTATATTTAACTTTTATCACATTTATTAGTTGCAGTAAGGAAGTTGATATTGACAGTCGGAGATTAGAATCCTCCCTACGTAGTAAACTATGGGAAGAAGAGCATCAACTCCTCTAATCTTAGGAGAAAATTATGTAACTGACTTGGCTTTAGTCACTTATTTATTTATTTATTTACTGAATTAATCGTATGATCATGGAGATGTGTCCCTTTTGAGAAGGATAGAGATGACCATTGACACATCCACTTTGACCATAAGGAATTCAGGAAGGCTGATTCCCTAAAGAAAGGGACATTGACCTAGACACGTGTCCACTAAAATTACGTGTGGTGGTGACATAAAAATGCCTCTGAAGTGATTAAAAGTTGTCCAGAACTTTTCCAACTGAAAGAAAAATGTGATAATTTCTAGCAGATATGGTGGCGCCCATATTTCTACATAATTAGGAATCTATTTTCAGCTCTGAACTATCTTAAGTTTATTCTCCTCACTGAAAGACAATCTGGAAAAACATTGCTTATTATTTCAACAGGCAGAATATAATGACAAATTATCAGGAGACACATAGAAAAAACTACTACAGCACAGCACAAATAGAAATGGAAACCACGGTCTGGTAGGAAGTAAAACACTCTAGATGGATATTTTTATAGAGGAAGAAAGTAAAGGCGTCTTAGCAATCAATTAATAGAGTTTTTTTTTTTTTTTTCTAATTTTATCTTGGCCCAATTATAGAGTTTTATTTTTTAATTAATAATGAATGCTATGATTTAAGAAAGTAAAAATTCATCCTAGAGCTGTGTGGATTGAATAAGTGATGTGAAAGATGGAAATAGTTGAAATATTTAAGCAGACATAGAACAAAATAAGATGAAAAATTGAGACCATACCAAGGTCAAGAAATTTCTCAAACTTGTAAAAAACAAATTTGCTAGTTTTTAAGAAACAAAGATTTGATAAGTCAATTCAGGATGCCATTTTATATGCATTTATTACTTATTTATTCTTCCATTGAATCTATTTCTATTATTCTCAAGGAATATTTTCTACATTGTGATAATTTTCTGATTCTAGTTCCTCTGTAGTGTGTTTTCTCTCTGGCAATATTTAGATTTTAATGTTAATTCTTAGTGTTCTGAGATTTCACAACAATTAAATTAAGTATAGGTGGTTTTTCACTCATTTAATGAGATACTCGTAAGGCCCTTTAAATGTGAAAACTCCTTTTGTTGTTTGGCTATAGGCATTTATGTTGTATTGTTCTAATTGCTCCTTTTATTATTTTCCCCCTCTTTCAGTATTTTTCTTTCAGAACTTCTCTTAATAAACATTGGCTATATAGTGTTGAGAAAACCAAAAATGATAGAAGGAGCCCTCTCCACAAGACATAATAAAAGAAGGAGTTTAACTACTGAATTAACATATCTAGAGTACACTGCATATTGTAAGCAGTCTGCAAAAAAGACTATAAAGCCTTTAGGATGGAATGAACAGTCACTAAAAATTCTGGATGAATGCTGTTATCATGACAATGTTTAGGAAAGTGAATATGACAATAGACAGTAAAATAATTTAGAATAAGATAAACAGAAAAATAGGTTTACTGTTAGAGAAAAATTTCAATAGTACTGAGGTAATTAAAGATCAAACAGGTATGGGAATGTAGTGTTAGGAAGAATCATAGATATTATTAAATTCAAATACCTTAGTGTGAAATGAAGAAAATTAAATTTAGATATGCAAAGAGACTTCTTCAGGGATTTACTGTTCATTTAAAAGAGTACATTCTAAGGCAGAATACAGTCATTTTTATTCTCAATCCAAGGTTCTATTACTCTTTTTCTATGATTTTAATATCAAATTTTGGTAATAATTTAAAATTTGTTTTGGCTTTACTCTTTTAGGAGTTCAATACAATTCTGACACTTGGTACTTAAAAAAATGCTGATAACCCCCATTTTAAATCAGTATTGTCAATCAAATTAGTAATGTACATGCATACTTATTTTGCAAATAATTTTCAATTGAAATAATGGAAATAGAATTCATGAATTATTTCATCCAAATTTTAACCTTTAGCTTTTGATTTAACATCTAGAGGGTTCTTCCAGTCGAATTTTAATCTTAGATGGTAGAATGCAGAATCCATCACCTTGGATTGCCAAATCTAGAATTAATATAAACTTGACCACCAACTAGCTCTTTGTCATTGAGTAAGGTCTTTGAACTCTCTGGGTTTTAGATTTTCAATCTGTGAATTTAGAAAGCAGTTCAGAGGCTCTCTGGGTCCCTTCCATCTCTAACAGTCATTCATCTTATCATCTCTAAAATTCTGAAATTCAGTAGAATTCAAAGCTTATTATGAGCTAATAGTTTCCATGACAACCATTGTATACTTGTGTACACAAGTTCTGAGGCCATTAGATTTGTAATGGATTCAAAATTTGTGATGAGTGAAATGAAAGCCTTTGCATTTCAGTGTATCCATATAGAGAGAGAGAGAGAGAGAGAAAGAGAGAGAGAGAGAGACAGAGAGTCTAGCTCTGTCATATATATATAGACAGACAGAGAGAGAGAGAGAGAGAGAGAGAGAGAGAGAGAGAGAGAGAGACTAACTCTGTCACCAGGCTAGAGTGCAGTGGCACGATCTCAGCTTACTGCAACCTCCACCTCCCGGGTTCAAGCAATTCTCCTGCCTCAGCCTCCCAAGTAGGTGGAACTACCAGTGCATGCCACCACACCCAGCTGATTTTTGTATTTTTAGTAGAGATGGAGCTTCACCATGTTGGCCAGGATGGTCTCAATCTCTTGACCTCGTGATCCACCCACCTCAGCCTCCCAACGTGCTGAGTCCAGTCCCATATTTTGAGCCTTGTACAAATGCTCTGTTCTTAGGAATTCTTTTGGGTTTTAATGCTCCAGACATTTTTCCTTATATGTCTGTTTAAGTTTCTATAGAATTAGAATATTCACAGCACCTAGTTCAGAAGGTGTGTGAACTTCTGAAGTATGAGAATGGCATGTCATAAAATTCACATGCTTACACACATGGCATATTTTATGACATGCCAGTCTCACAGCAATGATTAAAACAATACCTAGCACGTAAGACTCATAATGATAGTTGTTATAATTAACCTTCCCAATGTGGTCACCTTGGTCTCTCATCAGTTGTTATGTATTAGTAGTGTATTTGACAGTTGTTACATAGTTACCATTATGTAGCATGCCAAATATTTAATAAACCATTCATTAATGTTCAAAAGCTAGAATGGAGATATGTGTTTACCTTTATTTGGAAAACAATACATTGAAGACATTTCTGCCCAATGTAGAAAATTTCAAGCCAGACCACAGATTTTAAAAAAGCTTTCTTTATTGCCCTAATTTCCAACTGTTTTTTTTTTTTTTTAATATTTCCCCAGTATCTTAAACTGAGTTAAAAACAAGGAAGCTTATCTTCACTGAATTAAAAATATAAAACAAATAAATAAGTTACAAAACAAATAAGCAAGCTACAAAACATATTCTGGGCAATTTTTCTTCTCTCTTCTTCCTATATTTCCATCTTCCAGCTCTTTAATTTTTATTTTCACATTCCTGTTTCTGAAATCCCTTCACTGTGGTAACTTCTTGATCTCTATAATCTGCTAAATAAATGTGATTCTTGCTTTTCTCAGGAAAGAGGAACTCATTTTGAATCAAAGGTATGATAAAACTCTCAATCACTCCCATTTGTACCTGTACAACAGAGGCAAACCAGAACTGTGGAAAAAGTAAAACTAGTTGCATTAGCTGCAAACTTGTTCTTGGAGGGAGTAAATCTCTGTACATATTAACCAACACACACAAAAAATCTTGATTATAAACAACTTGATTAAACTATAGGAAATGGAGTATAAGATCTTTAAAAAAGAAAGCAACATCCAAGCAGAGACTGGAATGGAAGGTGATGATGGTAGGCAAGAAAGAGTCAGCAGAATTTGAAAAATCAAAAAAAAAAAAAGAAAATTTAAGGATGTTCAATGGTTTCATGAAAAGGAATTGGAAATTGTATTACAAATAAGAAATTATATTTAAATAGTCTAACATTTTTATTATGTAGACTACTACAAATAGAGTATGGGTTCAAAATTTCTCAATTTTTGCTTTTGCTTTTGCTTTCATTAAGTCACCTATAATGGACACATATTAGTAAGTAGACTCAGAAACTCCAAATTTAATATGCTTTACATAGAACACTGATTTTACTATTTACAAGTTACCACATAGGAACGTTAGCACTTGATGATGAGAAATAAGATAGATTTACATGTTACTCAGCTCTTTCACGTAATAATTAATTTTATTTACCCACCATTCAAGGGAAATTCCATTTTGAAACTTCGTTAATTTGAGAAGAGGTTTCTTGTACATAACAAAGCTCTATTTTATACAATCTATAGAAATATTTTTAATTACAATATTATTACAATCAATCTTCTGCCATCCATAGGTTACAGTATGAAATAGTTTTAGAGAATTTTTACCAACAAGGATTTCTTGCCTACCTGTTTTTTTATCTTAAAATTAGAAATTCTTGTCATTAACCTATTTTTCTCTTTTCTGTTCATGGTTGTCTCAATTTTTTTAAAATGGTAACTAATAGATTACCAGATTGCTGGACAATTTTAAAAAAAACTAAATTAAAGTCACAATACCGGAATTTCTTTCAGAACCCTCTCACTAATTAATTGTAAAACTTTAGAAAAACCATTCAACCTGTAGGTGAGTTTACCTAGATTTTCTGAGATCTTTTCTAAATTAAAATACTTTGTCATTAACGCTCCTCTGAGCTGACATTGTGAGACATGTTTTCAAAGATGTGTCTTATGATGAAAACATGACAAATACGACAATGATATTATAAATCTTTTCATTTCCCCCACAGTTTTTGAGAAAAAGATATGGCAGATAAAGAGTTGGTAGATATTCTTAAAAATTGTTATTGAAGTTTACATTGGAGGCAATCATGTAATAGCCCTGTGCTTTCTGAACTTAAAACTCAACCTTGGCTCACTCCATGAACTCTAAACTAGAGAGAAGTACAACTTTTGCCAAAGAGATAAAAAAGCTGTAATAATAATGAAATCTGAATCACTCCACTACAATATCTACCAATATGATTATGTCAGATGTGACAAATTTTTAAAAGGTCTATACAACTATCAACTATGCACCTCTACACTCCAGACAATTCTAAATAAAGAAGGAAGAGAGGCTGTGATTTTTTTGTGAGGGGTGTGAAAATGTGTTGATACTAATACTTTACTGCAAGGCAGAGGTAGCTATTAGGTTGGTGCAAAAGTAACTGCGGTATTGCCATTAAAAGCAATGGCAAAAAACACAATTACTTTTGCACCAACCTGATAATAGGCATTTGTGAATTATCTAAAGATTATATGTAAGACCAGTTATTCGATATGTGAGAGAAACATGATACTCTTGAACAATTTATGGCCTGTATATAATTTGTACAATCACAGTGGACATATTCTCATTAGGATAATGGTACTTTATAGTGTCCAAAAAGTAAATCGTACATTATAATAATATGGTCTCATGAAACCCTAAGGTGATCTGAATCCTGAAGTAGCATTGTGAAATCAAAACTCTATTTTCAGTTATTTTTTGACTGTACACATGTAGTGGTGGGCGAGTCATCAATCTCTGGGAACCTGTGTTATCTCCTGAACAATACGTATCCTAATCTTACAAAATAAAATAATACAATATGCTTATGAATATTAAATAACTTCAGAAATTTTTGTGTGACTTTTTATTTCAAATCTAAATATACTTCTATTTTCAGTAACTGTGTTTTTCTCTAATATTATTTTTTGAATAAACTTAGAAAAAATCTCAGAATGTCCTGGTTTTTAAAAAAGTGTATTGTAGTTTCTTTATTTCCTCTAAGTTGATATGTCGAACAAATAACGTTTAAATGGAGAATGTGATGGCCAGTTTTATGTAACTTGACTAAACCCTCAGATGCCATATATCTGGTTAAACATAATTTCTTAGTGTGTCTGTAAGGATGTTTTAGAAAGAGATTGGCAATTCACTTAGTGGATTGAGTAAAGCAGATGGCCCTCCCCAATGTACATAGACAGGCATTATCCAAACCGTTGAGGGACTGAATATAACACAATGGCAGGGGAAAGTTGAATTCACTGTCAGCAATGACTGCTGAGCTGGGACATCATCTTCTATTTGTGATTCTGGTTCTCAGACCTTTAGACTCAGATTGTAATCTATACCATTGGATCTCTGACTGTAAGGCCCTCAGGACTTTGAAATACATTACTGGATTTCCTGGGTATCCTGCTTGTAGATGGCAGATTACAGAACTTCATAGCCTCCATAATGGTGTAAGCCACTTCCTTTATTAAGTCTTATTTTTAATTTCATATATTTGTACAAATATATGATCATACCTTGTGTCTTTTTTTTTTTTTTAATTCCTCTTTATTATTCTTCAAAGCTACTGAGAATTTTAGAAATTGAAAGATTGTGGTAACCCTGGGTTAGGGAAGTCAGACCATTTTTCCAACAGCATGTGATCATGTTGTGTCTCTCTGTTACAATTAGGTGATTATTACAACATTTCAAACTCCTTCATTATGATTACAACTGTTGTGGTGATATGTGACCAGTGATCTTTATTAGTGATCTTTGATGGTACTATTGCCACTGTTTGGGGCTTCCATAAGCCATGCTCATGTAAGGTGGTAAAATTAATCCATAAATGTTGTGTGTGTTCTCTCTGCTCCACCAAACAGCTATTTTCAGTCATGCCCCCATTCCTCAAGCCTCCCTATTCCCTGAGACACACCAATATTGAAATTAGGCTAACAGCCCTACAATGGCCTCTAAGTGTTCAAGTGAAAGGAAGAGTGGCACGTCACTCACTTTTCATCAAAAGCTAGAAATATTCAAGCTTAGTGAAGAAGACATGTCAAAAGCTTGAGATATGCTGAAAGCTATGTCTCTTGACTAAAACAGCCAAGTTGTGAATGAAAAGAAAAAGTTCTTGAAATAAATTAAAAGTGCTGCTCTAGTGAACACATGAATGATAAGAAAGCAAAAGAGCTTTATGCTGATATGGAGAAAATTTTTGTAGCTTAGATAGATTGTTCCAGCCACAATGTTCCCTTAAATCAAAGCCTAATCCAGAGCAATGCTCTATTTCTCTTCAGTTCTGTGAAAGCTGAGAGAGGTGAGGAAGCTGTAGAAGAAAAGTTTGAAGTGAGCAAAACTTGGTTTATAATATTTACAAAATAAGACACGTCCCTAAAATAAAAGTACAAAATGAAGCAGCAAGTGGGGCTATAGAAGTTGCAGCAAGTTATCCAGAAGATCTAAGATAGTTGATAAAAGTGGCTACATTAAACAACAGATTTTTCAATGTAGATAAAACAGCCTTCTATTGAAAGCAGAAGCTGTCTAGGACTTTCACAGCTGGAGAAGAGAGGTCAACGCCTGGCTTCAAGCTTCAAAGGACAGACCAACTCTGTTGTGAGAGGCACATGCAGCTGTTGACTTCAAGTTTAAGCCAGTGCTCATGTACTAGTCTAAAAATCATGGGCACTTTCAGAGTTATGGTGACTCTCCTCTGCCTTTGTTCTATAAATGGAACAATAAAGCCTGCTCATTGAGCATATATTTTTACAACATGGTTTATGGGATATTTTAAACTCACTGTTGAGGCCTACTGCTCAGAACAAAAGATTTATTTCAAAATATTACTCCTCATTAATAGTGCGTCCCGTCACTCCAAAGCTCTGGTAGAGATAGGTGTACAATAATATTAATGTTGTTTTAATGTCTGCTAACAAAAAACATTGTTTGGCCCATGGCTCAAGAAATAATTTTGACTTTCAAGTTTTTTTTTTAATTTTTAAAATAAATTTTGTAAAGCTATAGCTGCCATAGATACTGATTCCTCTGATGGATCTGGGCAAAGGAAATTGACAACCTCCCGGAAAGAATTGAGCATTCTAGATGTCACTAAGAACATTTGTGATTTATGGAAGGAAGTCAAAATGTCAACATTAACAGCACTTTAGAAGTTGATTCCAAAATGTATGAATAGCTTTGAGACATTGAAGACTTCAGTGGAGGCAGTCACTGCAGATGAGGTGGAAATAGTGAGAGAATTCAAATTACAAGTGGAGCATCATGATGTGGTTGAATTGCCACAATCTCACGATAAAACTTGAATGGATGAAGAGTTGCTTCTTACGGATGTGCAAATTGGTTTCTGCAGACGGAATCCACTTCTGGTGAAAATGCTATATACATTGTTGAAATGACAAGCAAGGATTTTAAATATTACATAAAGTTGGCTGATAAAACAGTGGCTGGGTTCAAGAGGACTGACTCCAATTTTGAAAGAAATTTCTACTGTGGGTAAAATTCTATCAAACAGCGGAGTATACTATAGAAAATATTTCATAAAAGTAAGAACCAATCCATGCAACAAACTTTATTGTTGTCTTTTTTTTTAAGAACATGCTACAGCTTCCCCAACATTCAGCCATCACCACCGTGATCAGTTAGCAGCCATCAACATTCAGGCAAGACTTTCCATTAGCAAAAAGAGTACCTCTCACCGAAGACTTCGGTAGTGTCATCATTTTTTAGCTAGAAAATATTTTTAATTAAGGTATGTACATTGATTGTTTTACACGTAATGGTATTACTCATTTAACAGTCTACAGTATAACCTACAAATATCTTTTATATGTACCGGAAAACAAACAAACAACAAAAAAAAATGTGTGACTTGTTTTATTGCAGTGGTCTACAATTGGAGCTGCAGTGTATTTGAAGTGTGCCTGTATGTGTGTCTGTATATAGATATATAGATGATTGACAAATTAGATAGATATAGGTAGGTAGATAGATAGATAGATAGATAGAGAGGGACAGATACATTGATAGATATGTTCTGTTTCTCTGCAGAACCCAGAGTCCTGACTGTTACAGGAGATATAAAAAACATGAGGTTGAGTGTAATGGCTCATGCCTGTAATCCCAGCACTTTGGGATGCCGAGGCTTGTGGATAATTTTGAAGTCAGGAATTTGAGACCAACCTGGCCCACATGGTGAAATTCCGTCTCTACTAAAAATACAAAAATTAGCTGGTTGTGATGGCACACACCTGTAATCCCAGCTACTCAGGAGGCTGAGGCAGGAGATTCGCTTGAGCCTCAGAGGTGGAGTTTGTGGTGAGCTGAGATCATGCCGCTGCACACTCCAGCCCGGGTGACAGAGAGAATCTGAAAAGCAAAAAAAAAAAAAAAAAAAAAACTGTTAAGTCTCTTCCAAACACCATATATGCAACATGGTCAGGTGTGAAGGAGATATCCACGGCTCCCAAGATCAAGGTATAACCAGTTTTTAAGTTTGTAAGGAGATAAATAGACATGAATGATGTTCTTCATGGACTTACGAGGAAAAATATTTTTTTGGAACTTTACATTTGGACTACTGTGATTCTTTATGCCCCTCTATTAGATCCAGGCATCCACTAAGAGAGATTTCAACATTCTTCATCTGTTCATAGGCCTCCCTCATATCTTCCCTAAGCGTCACTCCTGCATTGATAGACAGTTTTTACATAGATTACAGATACTTTTTTTTATAGAAATTCTCTTAGTACAAACTTAAAAGGTAGCATTTTTTGTCTCGTCTTCTTAGGCGATTTACAGAATGGAATTTGTGCTATTGATAATTTAAATAACTCTGCTTTACATTTGGTAAACATACTAATAGCATTAGCTTGTAAATAGCATTTTACAGCCTTCCGAATAAGCAGTAACTCCTTTTAAAATATTGTGGGGAGAAAGGCATGTAGCATTGAGAATTGTCCTCAGAATTCTGAGAACTAAAATTACACAGCAGAAAGAAGTATGAGATATTAGGATTATCTTACTATTTTTGCAAGTTTTTATTTATAATAATTGTATATATACTATAAATAAATTTTTTCAGGTGTATAGCATATTTATACATGTATCTGTATACATGCAAACGCACATATATATGCAGTCAATGTAAACTGAATACTTTGGTGGAAGTCAAATTGGCAGAAATCAAACTATGGATAATAAAATACTAAATTAACCTAAGTAGAAATACAAATGGAATGTAGAAGAAATTTGGAATTTCTCAAAATAAATTACCATATTTAAAACAGTACTGATTTATATCCCTTGAAAGTTTTAAATTATATATTTTTGTTAATTTTTTAAAAAATATACTTAAAAGAGGACTAAGGTCAGACATTAATCTGAAAAATGTTGGCAGTGAATAAAGAAGGTGGATAGCCTACACAATGGATATGTTTGCCAACACTCTGATGTGCTCTGTACATATATTCTATTATTTTTTTTTCTTTTGTATGAACTAGTCCTTTTAAAAACCTATAATCACATTTTAGATAAATTGTAGAATGGTTAACTTTGCAGTTCCTTATTATAATTTTGTGCTTGAATAAACTTCCATCTATGCATTTATCTAAACAATTGAAAACTTAGGAAGCAACACAAATGGAAAGACAATTTATGTCACTACTAATTCATGCAACAATACAAAAGCAATTTTAAAACTATATACGAGATGCCATAATACACATTTCTAGAAACATGAAATTGGACTTGTGTTCATTTTGAATCTTTAGAATAAACATTTCATGTCAACAATCAGATTGATTGTTCTATGAGGCAGCTTTTGCTACCAGAAATTTTTAGTCAGAGCCCAAATACCTAATTTTTGAAGATTCCTCAAGCTTTTATCTTTAAAAAAAATAAAATCAAGATTGTTCAACAAATAAGAGAATATATTTCTTTCTAAACTGTATATACTCACTGGGAAATGTTTATTAAATTGTGGATTTATGCATAAAATTCCCCAATAATAGGTATTATTTGTATTTAAAAGTATGTTTAAAATAAAAACATAATTCTATTGTAAGAAAAATTCCAACTTCTCAGCCAACATTGGAAAAATGGAGCATTACATTTTCGAATTTTTGAGAAAGCTACATTTTTTAACTTAAACCTTGCTGTGATTATGCTTGTTATTGTTCAAACTAACCGTATACCCTGTTTTAACTTAACACAAGTACCTTCCAAATGATTATAGCAAATATTAATAATGGTGGACACATTTACAATAGCAGGTGAAATAATCAGAAAAGTTGAAGTTTGTTCAATATAAATTATAAACCCTAGAAAACCAAGATGAAATAACATTTGAAGACAAATGAGCAAAGTATCAGATCTGTGGGAAGACATTAAGCACAGTAACATAGTCTGAGAAGAGAGGAAGAAAGGACAGAAATAACAGCTTAGAAAACATAATGACTAAAACAAACTTGACTTAAAAAATCTGCAAATTTAAAAAACTTACTAAATCTCAAAAAAGATGAATACGAAAAAGATCCACTTCTAAACAAATAATTGTCAAATTACCAAAATCCAAAGCCACAGAGATCTCTTAATAGCAACACAACAAAATGACATCATATTTAAGGGAACATCCATACAATCTACAGCTGACTCTATACAATTTATAGTGGATGTCTCATCTTAAACAAATGAAGCCAGAAGCCAATCAAATGATACATTTTATATGGTGAAAGAAAATAACTGTTATCAAAGAGTTCTATCTTAGTCAAAAATATGCTTTAGAAATACAAGCAAAGTAAATACATAGAAAGAATTTTAAAATACAATAATCCTGTGAGGATTTATTTCTAGAAGATCTGTTGTATGATAAATGCCAAAAAATCCCTTCAGGCTAAAAGAAAGTGTCACTAGACTGTAACTCAAATAATAGAAAAAAATAAAGAGCAAAGGCAATGGTAAGGTATTGGAAAACATTTGAAAACCCCCTAAATATTTTCTCTTTCTTTACTTACTTTATAAAAATTATGTAAGACTATGTAAATCAATAAGTATAGCACAGTTTTGTTAGTCTTACAGTTGAAATAGATAATTTATATGATAATGAAACAAAATAAGGGAAAAAATGGTCGTATTTGCAGAAGCTTGCTATATTTTACCAAAAAAAAAAAAAAAAAATTCAATATTAACCTGAAGTAGTTTATGATAGCCACTTGTAATTTCTTGATAAACTAAGAAAATAACTTAGAAGTACACATAAAATATGTCAACATTTAAATTTAAGAATTTAAATGGCACACCAGAAATATTTATTTACCAAAAGATAACAAAGTAAAGGATCAACAGAGGGAACAAAATAATATAATCCATATAGAAAACAAAAAAGGCATAAATAGACTACAAGGATGGTTTTATTGAATGAGAATAAACTAAAATTCCCATAAAACTTCAGATATTGTCAGATAAAATATGAGATCCAGCTATATTTCTAAATATTTTATTTTTTGAAAAGGAAAAATACATTATGAAAAATAATGGTAAATAAGCAGGAATGGTTATATTAATTAATAATACAAAATAGATATCAAAACAAGAGAAATTGCTATAGAATAGAGTGTGATAATAATAAAAGGTTAATACATTTAGAAGGTATGACAATTGTAATCATATATTCATCTAAAAATAAAATTTCACATTACATAAAGTGAAACTGTCATGTTTGAAAAATAGATAACTTAGTAATTATGATTTGTAATGACAATACCTCATTCTTGAGACTTGACAGAATAATTAGACAAAAATATCTATAAACATATTCAAGGCTGAAATAACACTATCAACTCACTTGAATCAACTGATACAAAAATCTATCATTGGTGTGTGTATATATGTTTATATATATATGTTTATGTATATTTATATGTATAATACATATGTATATAAATACATATATAGAGAGAGAGAGAACACTTAGTCTAACAACAGAAATAAATATTCTTTTAGTCTTTTCAAACACACATTGAACATTATTATAGACCATAAAAGAGGCAGTATAACAAATCTCAGCACATTTATAAACACTAAAATATTCAAAGGTATGTTTTCTGAACCAATAAAGTTAACTTAAAATTATCAGCACAAAGATATTAAAAGAAATTTCCAGATATTTAGAAATTAAACCATATAATAATTAATAATTAGTCAAAACATAATTTACAAGGGAAATTAGAAAATGTTTTAAACTAGATGAAAATTAACCCAAAATTTATGTGATGCAACTAAAGCAATATTTACAGTGAAATTACTAGTTTTAAATGCCTATATTATTAAAAAATGAAATAACCGTTGAGGTTTTATCCTGAAAACTGGAAAAGAAGAAGAAATTAAACAAAAAAAGAAGCTGAAAAAACAAATAATAAATATCAGAGAGAAAATAAATATAAAAAAAAGAAAGAAGCAATTGGAAAACCCAATGAAACCAAAATTCATTCTTGGAAAAAATCAAATAATTGATCAACTTTTAGCAAAGTTGACATAAAGAGAAGCAAGAGAAGAAGAGAAGCAAATTAAGATAGGAAAAGCAAATACAGTAATCAAGAATCAAAGTGATGATATAATAAAGGAATATTATAGATAAATGTATCCTTTATAATTAGACAACTTACACTGAGTCAACATACTAATAATAAAGCATTTCTTGCCAAAATTGATTCTAGAATATACGAAAAATCTGAATATACTTACAGTAAGTAAATAAATTGATTCAGTAATTAAAAACTTCCCCAGACCCAGATGCCTTTACTAGGTGAATTCTATCAAATATTTAAAGAGTAAAAATAGTGATTTTACAGAATACTTTTACAGACAATATGAGGGGGAAACATTTACCTGTTCATCTTTGAGGCCATTATTAATGTTTTACTAAAGCCAGACAGTCATAACGAGACAAGAAAACTACAGACAAATACATTTTATAAGGATAAAATTGAAAGTCCTTAACCAAATTCAGAAAAAAAGAAAATTCAGAAACAAAAATAATTACACACTATCTTTCTGAATTTTCTATTCTGTTTCATTGGTTTATGTGTCTCCTCATATATCAGTCCAACAGTGTCTTAATTACTGCACAATCATAGCAAATTTTGAAATTGAGTATCATTAAATCCTCCAACTTCTTTTTCTTATTTTTAAACTTCCTAGGTGTATTAGTCCATTTTCATGCTGCTGATAAAGACATACCTGAGACTGAGGAAAAAAGGAAGTTTCATTTGATTTACAGTTCCATATAACTGGGGAGGTCTCGTAATTGTGGTGGAGGGTAAAATAGTAACACTTCTTACATGGTGGCAGTAAGAGAGAATGAGGAAGAAACAAAAGCGGAAATCCCTGATAAACTCATTAGACGTCATGAGACTTATTCATCATCACGAGAATAGCATGAGAAAGACCGGCCCCCATGATTCAATTACCTTCCATTGAGTCTCTCCCACAACATGTGGGAACTCTGGGAGATACTATTCAAGTTGATATTTGGGTGGGAACACAGCCAGACTATATCACTACGGGTATTTTAATTTCTTTACATATCTGAGTAAATTTCAACATCAGTTTGTAAATTACTATGATTTTTTAAATTCTTTGATTATTGATAGGTACTGTTTTGAATGTATTTATCTATTTGGGTTAAATTGTCATTTTAATAAAATTGAGTCATTAAAGTCATGAAATTGCAGTAACTATCCATTTATTTAGATGCCCTTCCGTTTATTTGTGTAATGCTTCCTGATTTTTATTGTGCAGGTCTTACAATTCTTTGTTAATTTCATTTCTAACCTTTTTTTCTGATGAAACTTTGAAAGTGTTTTATAACTAATTTTTGCATAGTTAATTGCTAGTATATAGACTAAAACTTCATTTGTATGTATTGATTTTAAATTCTGCCAATTTGCTGAACTCATTTATTACTTTCAGTATTTTTTGTAGATTTCTTAGGATTTGCTACACATAAGATTACGGCATCTGCAAATAAAAGAATATTACTTCATCTTTTTAATCTGGTTACTTTTATTTATATTTACTTACTGCACTGGATAGAACTTTCAGTTCTACATTGAGTAGAAGTGCTTAGAGGTATTATTCTTTTCTTATTCCCAGTCTTGGAGGATAGCTTTTAGTCTTTTACCATAAAGTATAATTTTAATTTTAAGTTTTTATAGATGTCTTTTGGGAAAATTCCTAGCACTGGATAATCTCTTTGGCAAAGCAGATCCCAAAATAAAAATGTCCATGTTCAACTATCTCAAGGAAAATGAAGTTGTTAGTAACTCTGTAATTTTTGTTTTAATGCAGAGATAGTATCTACACAAAATATCAGAGAGAGAAATCAGTATTTGTTCTTTATTGCTATTTCTTAAAACCATTTCTCACAATGTTCCAGATTTAAATGGATGTAGAAATTGAACTGTTTTTGCTTAGATTGTTTTCTCTCCCAATGGACATTTGACTAAATAGATTGCAGATTTGGGAAGAAGTTTTCCCCCCTTTTTCTTAGAAAATGGAATTCATTTTGTGAAATAAACTGATGATCACTACTCATCCCCTATATGACAAAGACACACATTTTTCATATAGATCAGTGATGAGGTCGTATAAACAGTGATGAAGTCATCAAACTGAGGAATAAAATCCTCTTGAACTTGTAATTATTTGTATTGTATGAGCAGAACAAGAGAAACAAACAAACAAAAAACCCCAGAAATTTATGGATTTCGATGCCAATATTTAGGTCAACTCAATTAATTTGTGCTTTCAGCTAAGATATTGCATTGCTAATAAAATTTTAAAAACTTAAATGATAATTAAATTTCCACTTATAACAACATTTCCATGCAAACTTTTTACTACTCATAACAAATTTCCCATAATAATTTTACCAGATATGAATCATTTTATGAGCATAACATATTTAAGTTAAAATTATGCTTCTGCATAATAAGTTTTAGTATATGGACCTATTTTGTCAATGTACTTGGTAAACATGAAAACTCATTGAAGTCAATGATAATTTTATTATCAAAATTGAAGAGGACACAAGATAAATGAAAGGCTTTTCTTAGGACTGCATGCATACAACATATGAATGTATTTAGCATTCATTAAAATCGCCCAAGGAATAGTGTTGCTGCCATTGTTTTGATCAAGTAAATGCTTTCATATACTTTATATTTTTGTCCACAGCATATTAACCATATTTTCTTAAGAAATATAATAGCATATGTATTCAGAGCTAATTTAGAGCAAATGTCATGAGGAGAAAACAACAAGATCCTATAAAGTGCGTAGTTAGTTGTTACTCTGTTGACTTATAATATGTTACATTTAGAAGTGAAACAGTTTGCTGAACATTTTACATAACCCTTAAAAAACTATTAGTGTGTATTATTTAAGACATGAATTTTTGGTTGTTTACTTTAGGAAAGCCTCAAAATAGGACTTGATTTGTATGCTATAATCTATTTGCCTTATTTTAGATTGCAAAGAGAGATTTATCTTGCTGTCAAGGTAGAAACACTGATGATTGTACATTGGATGAATCTCATCTTGCCATCTTGCCATCTCAAAGATATTTTCCTGATGTTTTTCCCTGTTTTAACTTGCTCACCAAGTATTAAAATTAAAAAAAAAAAAAACTTTTTTACATGCATGATACTACCATCTTATTTACATCATCCATTTTATAAGAAAATGTCTTAAGAAAATTTTCATTATCTAATTTCCCTTACATATTATTCCCTTTTTACTCCTTCAATAAGAATATAGCTCTCAATATACTGTAAAAAACATTCTTGTACACTTTTCCAAGGATTTCCTTCCAAATTCACTGGTCAATTAAAACATGTCATTGAGTCATGACTTCACTTCTATCAGATTTTGATATTCTTGAACATACTGTACACAGTACAATTTATTCATTTGATTTCTAGAATAAACCATGATCGTTAGTTTTCTCTGATCTCCCTGACCACCTAAACTCCTCTTAGGAGATTCTTTTTCTTTGCAGATCTCTTGGTGATAGTGTAACCCAGAGATTAAACTTTGACTCTCTCTCAGTTTGTGCTCTTTCATTAGTTGATATCATTTGACCCTGGGCTAAAAATACCATTTATAATGTACAGAAAACATCCAAATTCCTATCTCAGCTCTCATCTTGCCCTCACCCCAAACTTAATATATTGGATCACTTTACTTGAATTATTCATCTAGAGGATGCCTGAAAAGATCTTAATTCCTTCTCCCATCACTTATCTCTCCTTTGCACATATTGGTAAAGACACAGTCCTAGAATCACTTAATTTTCTTCTTTTTCTATCATCCCTAACATGTAATTCCACAAGTTCCTTTTTCATCTACCTTGAAAATATGCTTCTAAACCACATATTTCTTTACTTCTCAACATCTCCTCTCTTACTTTTTACTTCTAAGATTTTCACATTACTACCTAGAGAAATGTAAGGCCTTCACTAATCACCTCTATTTCCAATCTTATCCTTCTACAATTTGTTCTTAACTGAGCAATTCAAGATACAGAAAAAAAAAAAAATGTTTCTTCAGCTCTTCTTGATCTACTACCATATGTTCTTGGTTATTGAGTAATAATCCATTCCGTGCTCCAGTTTTCAGATATGTGCAGTACATAGATTAGCCAGGAATTGAATTCTGATTATATTTACCTCTTTTGAAATAGTAATTTTAAAAGCCCACATTTATCTTGTTTTATTTAAAAAAAAAAAAGGTGGTTCTGATGTACTTATACCATCTAATTTCCACGCTCTTAAACATTTATTCAAAGATATTCCTTATCAATCTTACATTTGTTTCACTGATACTTTACTCTCACCTCTACATTATGTAAGATTTTAAAAAGTAAGAAATAACTAATTTTACAAATATTAATTTAAAATATAGAACCATACGGCTGCAGTTTTTTGTTTTTTTTTTTTTATTATACTTTAAGTTCTAGGGTACATGTGCATAACGTGCAGGTTTGTTACATATGTATACTTATGCCATGTTGGTGTACTGCACCCATAAACTCGTCAGCACCCATCAATTCATCATTTATATCATGTATACCTCCCCAATGCAATCCCTCCCTCCTTCCCCCTCCCCATGATAGGCCCCAGTGTGTGATGTTCCCCTTCCCGAGTCCGAGTGATCTCATTGTTCAATTCCCATCTATGAGTGAGAACATGCGGTGTTTGGTTTTCTCTTCTTGTGATAGTTTGCTAAGAATGATGGTTTCCAGCTGCATCCATGTCCCTACAAAGGACGCAAACTCATCCTTTTTTATGGCTGCATAGTATTCCATGGTGTATATGTGCCACATTTTCTTAATCCAGTCTGTCACAGATGGACATTTGGTTTGATTCTAAGTCTTTGCTATTGTGAATAGTGCCGCAATAAACATACGTGTGCATGTGTCTTTGTAGTAGAATAATTTATAATCCTTTGAGTATATACCCAGTAGTGGGATGGCTGGGTCATATGGTACATCTAGTTCTAGATCCTTGAGGAATTGCCATACTGTTTTCCATAATGGTTGAACTAGTTTACAATCCCACCAACAGTGTAAAAGTGTTCCTATTTCTCCACATCCTCTCCAACACCTGTTGTTTCCTGACTTCTTAATGATTGCCATTCTAACTGGTGTGAGATGGTATCTCATTGTGGTTTTGATTTGCATTTCTCTGATGGCCAGTGATGATGAGCATTTTTTCATGTGTCTGTTGGCTGTATGAATGTCTTCTTTTGAGAAATGTCTGTTCATATCCTTTGCCCACTTTTTAATGGGGTTGTTTGTTTTTTTCTTGTATATTTGTTTGAGTTATTTGTAGATTCTGGATATTAGCCCTTTGTCAGATGAGTAGGTTGCAAAAATTTTCTCCCATTCTGTAGGTTGCCTGTTCACTCTGATGGTAGTTTCTTTTGCTGTGCAAAAGCTCTTTAGTTTAATGAGATCCCATTTGTCAATTTTGGCTTTTGCTGCCGTTGCTTTTGGTGTTTTAGACATGAAGTCCTTGCCCATGCCTATGTCCTGAATGGTACTACCTAGATTTTCTTCTAGGGTTTTTATGGTATTAGGTCTAACATTTAAGTCTCTAATCCATCTTGAATTAATCTTCGTATAAGGGGTAAGGAAAGGATCCAGTTTCAGCTTTCTACTTATGGCTAGCCAATTTTCCCAGCACCATTTATTGAATAGAGAATCCTTTCCCCATTTCTTGTTTTTCTCAGGTTTGTCAAAGATCAGATGGCTGTAGATGTGTGGTATTATTTCTGAGGACTCTGTTCTGTTCCATTGGTCTATATCTCTGTTGTGGTACCAGTACCATGCTGTTTTGGTTACTGTAGCCTTGTAGTATAGTTTGAAGTCAGGTAACGTGATGCCTCCAGCTTTGTCCTTTTGACTTAGGATTGTCTTGGCAATTCGGGCTCTTTTTTGGTTCCATATGAACTTTAAAGCAGTTTTTTCCAATTCTGTGAAGAAAGTCATTGGTAGCTTGATGGGGATGGCATTGAATCTATAAATAACCTTGGGCAGTACGGCCATTTTCACGATATTGATTCTTCCTATCCATGAGCATGGTATGTTCTTCCATTTGTTTGTGTCCTCTTTGATTTCACTGAGCAGTGGTTTTTAGTTCTCCTTGAAGAGGTCCTTTACATCCCTTGTAAGCTGGATTCCTAGGTATTTTATTCTCTTTGAAGCAATTGTGAATGGAAGTTCATTCCTGATTTGGCTTTCTGCTTGTCTGTTACGGGTGTATAAGAATGCTTGTGATTTTTGCACATTAATTTTGTATCCTGAGACTTTGCTGAAGTTGCTTGTCAGCTTAAGGAGATTTTGGGCTGAGACAGTGAGGTTTTCTAAATATACAATCATGTCATCTGCAAACAGGGACAATTTGACTTCTTCTTTTCCTAACTGGATACCCTTGATTTCTTTCTCTTGCCTGATTGCCCTAGCCAGAACTTCCAACACTATGTTGAATAGAAGTGGTGAGAGAGGGCATCCCTGTCTTGTGCCAGTTTTCAAAGGAAATTTTTCCAGTTTTTGCCCATTCAGTATGATATTAGCTGTAGGTTTGTCATAAAGAGCTCTTATTATTTTGAGGTACATTCCATCAATACCGAATTTATTGAGCGTTTTCAGCATGAAGGGCTGTTGAATTTTGTCAAAAGCCTTTACTGCATCTATAGAGATAATCATGTGGTTCTTGTCTTTGGTTCTGTTTATATGCTGGATTACGTTTATTGATTTGCGAATGTTGAACCAGCCTTGCATCCCAGGGATGAAGCCCACTTGATCATGGTGGATAAGCTTTTTGATGTGCTGCTGAATCCGGTTTGCCAGTATTTTATTGAGAATTTTTGCATCGATGTTCATCAGGGATATTGGTCTAAAATTCTCTTTTTTTGTTGTGTCTCTGCCAGGCTTTGGTATCAGGATGATGTTGGCCTCATAAAATGAGTTAGGGAGGATTCCCTCTTTTTCTATTGATTGGAATAGTTTCAGAAGGAATGGTACCAGCTCCTCCTTGTACCTCTGGTAGAATTCAGCTGTGAATCCATCTGGTCCTGGACTTTTTTTGGTGGGTAGGCTATTAATTGTTGCCTCAATTTCAGAGCCTGCTATTGGTCTGTTCAGGGATTCAACTTCTTCCTGGTTTAGTCTTGGAAGAGTGTAAGTGTCCAGGAAATTATCCATTTCTTCTAGATTTTCTAGTTGATTTACGTAGAGGCGTTCATAGTATTTTCTGATGGTTGTTTGTATTTCTGTGGGGTCAGTGGTGATATCCCCTTTATCATTTTTTATTGCGTCTATTTGATTCCTCTCTCTTTTCTTCTTTATTAGTCTTGCTAGCGGTCTGTCAATTTTGTTGATCTTTTCAAAAAACCAACTCCTGGATTCATTGATTTTTTGGAGGGTTTTTTGTGTCTCTATCTCCTTCAGTTCTGCTCTGATCTTAGTTATTTCTTGCCTTCTGCTAGCTTTTGAATGTGTTTGCTCTTGCCTCTCTAGTTCTTTTAATTGTGATGTTAGAGTGTCAATTTGAGATCTTTCTGGTTTCTCTTGTGGGCATTTAGTGCTATAAATTTCCCTCTACACACTGCTTTAAATGTGTCCCAGAGATTCTGGTATGTTGTATCTTTGTTCTCATTGGTTTCAAAGAACATCTTTATTTCTGCTTTCATTTCGTTATGTACCCAGTAGTCATTCAGGAGCAGTTTGTTCAGTTTCCATGTAGTTGAGCGGTTTGGATTGAGTTTCTTAGTCCTGAGTTCTAGTTTGATGGCACTGTGGTCTGAGAGACAGTTTGTTATAATTTCTGTTCTTTGACATTTGCTGAGGAGTGCTTTAATTCCAATTCTGTGGTCAATTTTGGAATAAGTGCGATGTGGTGCTGAGAAGAATGTATATTCTGTTGATTTGGGGTGGAGAGTTCTATAGATGTCTATTAGGTCCGCTTGGTGCAGAGATGAGTTCAATTCCTGGATATCCTTGTGAACTTTCTGTCTCGTTGATCTGTCTAATGTTGACAGTGGAGTGTGAAGTCTCCCATTATTATTGTATAGGAGTCTAAGTCTCTTGTAAGTCTCTAAGGACTTGCTTTATGAATCTGGGTACTCCTGTATTGGGTGCATATATATTTAGGAGAGTTAGCTCTTCCTGTTGAATTGATCCCTTTACCATTATGTATGGCCTTCTTTGTCTCTTTTGATCTTTGATGGTTTAAAGTCTGTTTTATGAGAGACTAGGATTGCAACCCCTGCTTTTTTTTGTTCTCCATTTGCTTGGTAGATCTTCCTCGATGCCTTTATTTTGAGCCTATGTATGTCTCTGCATGTGAGATGGGTCTCCTGAAGACAGCAGACTGATGGGTCTTGACTCTTTATCCAGTTTGCCAGTCTGTGTCTTTTAATTGGAGCATTTAGTCCATTTACATTTAAGGTTAATATTGTTATGTGTGAACGTGATCCTGTCATTATGATATTAACTGGTTATTTTGCTCGTTAATTGATGCAGTTTCTTCCTAGCCTCGTTGGTCTTTACATTTTGGCATGTTTTTGCAATGACTGGTACCGGTTGTTCCTTTCCATGTTTAGGGCTTCCTTCAGGGTCTCTTGTAAGGCAGGCCTGGTGGTGACAAAATCTCTAAGCATTTGCTTATCTGTAAAGGATTTTCTTTCTCCTTCACTTATGAAACTTAGTTTGGCTGGATATGAAATTCTGGGTTGAAAATTCTTTTC
Organism: Trachypithecus francoisi; assembly: GCF_009764315.1. Taxonomy (NCBI): domain Eukaryota; kingdom Metazoa; phylum Chordata; class Mammalia; order Primates; family Cercopithecidae; genus Trachypithecus; species Trachypithecus francoisi. Next base: position 74,233,803 of record NW_022681454.1, on the reverse strand, counting down.
TTTAAGAACGTTGAATATTGGCCCCCACTCTCTTCTGGCTTGTAGAGTTTCTGCCGAGTGATCTGCCGTTAGTCTGATGCGCTTCCCTTTGTGGGTAACCCGACCTTCCTCTCTGGCTGCCCTTAACATTTTTTCCTTCATTTCAACTTTGGTGAATCTGGCAGTGATGTGTCTTGGAGTTGCTCTTCTGGAGGAGTATCTTTGTGGCGTTCTCTGTATTTCCTGAATTTGAATGTTGGCCTGCCCTACTAGGTTGGGGAAGTTCTCCTGGATGATATCCTGAAGAGTGTTTTCCAACTTGGTTCCATACGACTGCAGTTTTTAAGCTATTTTTTAAAAAGAGTTTGCACAGGATATTAGAGTGATTTAAACTGATCTGCTTTGCCGTCATACTCACAACTTGCCACTAATTTTTTGAAGAAACAAATAGGACAAAGAAACGGTTCACAGATGTGAAGACTTATGAAGAAGGGAGACATAGGATAGAATCACTGCACATAATTAACACTTTCTTAAAAATACAGATAAGGTCAAGTAACTTGTTCTAGGTCATGTATTCGGTGGTAGATCGATCCTTATTTGCTTGACTCTAACAATTGTATTCTGAGATTGAAACATTAATTGAATACCTGTGTTGGTCACTGTCATATATCCACTTTTATAGATGAGTAAATTGAGGCTCACAGAGGTCAGCAGCCCAGGATCACAAGAAAACAAGTAGCTCAGTGAAAAATAATCATTTTAGAGGTCTGTAAATATTAACCCAGTGTCTTTCATATGATACAGAGTTCAACGAAACAGATGTGGTCTTCTTGTTCCTTATAAAGATTAGTTCAGTGAAGATTAATATTATATTTAATTATATTATTTCAATGAAGCTCAATCTCATAAACTATTTTAAGTGGATTAAAGGAGATGAATAAATGTAGGAAATAATTCTCCTTAAGTATTCTCACTGCCTTTCATTTTTACAGATAGCTCTCTAAGGTGGTTGTGAGGATTCAATTACTGCCATACAATATAGGCTAAAAGACCAGTGACAAACTTAATCAGGGAAGGACTTCTTTGATTAGTGATTGTTTCATATTTATCAAATGCTTAAACAGTCTTGGGTGTATGCCTGGTGATAGACTTAATATCTTAGTACCTAAGAATGTCAGAGTTGAAAGTCAATTGCACCATTCAGGACTCTTCACTTGTAAGTGATAGAAACCCAAGTCAACATGACCTAAGAAAGAATGATTAAAAAAACACACACACACAAATCATTTGAAGAGAATGGAGGTAACTCTGTGAATTCAGAGTGGCACTTCAGGAAATGAGCCAGCTCTAAGTCTCTCAGCGACTGGACACTCAGGATACCATGTGTATCTCTTCCTGTTTTCATTCTTGATGTCGCAGTGGGTTTTTGTTTGTTTTTTCTCACGTTTTATCTTGTGTGCTTCATCATGATTTCAGGTAATTCTTGAGCTATTATCTTAAGATAACACCAAAGAGCCTTATGCCAAAGAGGAAGAAGAATACATTTTCCAGGAACTCAAGAAGGAAAATCCCAAAGATAAATTACGGTTACTAAGGCTGAAGGCACAAGCCCAGGAATTCAAGACTGCAGTGAGTTATGATCATACAACTGCACTCCAGGCTAGGTGAGAGAGTATGACTCTGTCTCAAAAAAAAAAAGAAAAGAAAAGAAAAAAGAAAAGAAAAATAAAAAAAAAGAAAACAAAAGAAAGAGACTTAAGGCACAGGTACTTCTCTGACCATGGTCTCCCAGCATCAGCCACATAGTCAACTCTCAATGGTCAGGAAAGTAAGGTCTATGAATAGAAACTGAAGGGTAGAGATGTTGGCAGAAAAGGTCAATAGTCACAAGTTACTTCTTGGTTGTCCAACATACATGATTACACACATAAACATACATATTTCCTTTAATTTTCAGAACATCCCCAACTTTAATGCAACTATTCACAATCATAAATAATTCCAAAAAAGAATGCCCACAATAAAATCTAAAATCTGTGTTGAACATCAAATCAGTATCTCAATGTGAATTCCTTTTATTAATTATAGAAGTGGCCTCTCTTCATTCTGCAACTTATTGCAAAAATATACATAAACATATGAACCCCAGAAACTGTGAGCACAGATGGAGGAAAAAAACATGAGGGAATTTTATTTTACAGTCTAGAGGTCAAAGCAAATGCCATAGCTTTCTAGACAAGATTTTTGTAGGTTTCTTCTATTTGCTGAATGAGTGAGTCCCTTAATGTTTCCTTTGTATACTCGGTGGACATATCAGCATGGGGTACTGGGGAGCATTCCCCAAATTTGTACTACATGACTTTAGTGGTCCAAATTACCTTGGTCATGTTTATGATGGCCTGAAATTTGCTCTAGTACAGAACAATCACAAAACTCCCTTTTATTGTTTTAGAGTTGCAGGCGCAATGCAACACCATGAAAACAGTTGTTTATTGATTTATTTGTATCTTAGCCCTGCCTTGGGGATTTCTGTTTTAGAAAGCAGTTGGGGTTTCTACAACCTCAGTTACAGGGTACTGAATGGACTTTGCCATGATGATCAATTTAAAAAGCTCTTTGCTTTTCACCAGGATACATTTTCATAAATAATGCTTTCCAGGAAAGACTATTAACAATTTTGTTTTGGGACAATGAGGGAGACATGATTGTCTAGAATATTAATTTGAAGGGCCAAGAAAATTCATGCTTGCCCCATTTCTCTGTATCCTCCTGTGTGCTCATCTTATCTCCTACTGAGTTTTCCACATTCCTGTCATTTTTCATATGACTTCAGTATGAGGCGCATGATTTAGCTTTATAATCTTAAAGATGCACGATTCCCTCAACCCTGCATTCATAAATAACTAGTTGTAGCAGAAAGGGCATTTTTAACCAAACCAATTATATGGATGGTTCTCTTTGCTATTCCTTTCTGTTTCCAGATAGGTCAGCTTAGAAAGCAGCTCCTTTTGTTGAAACATCTTACCACAGGTTGGAAGAAGCAGCCATGTATCCAGTATTCTGAGCTTTTATATCAGGTCCCTCACAACAAAGCTCTCCATCAGGACATGTGTGTGGTGTATTTATTCCCTCAATCCTGAGTTGATATGGTAGAGACAAAGACTATGGGAACCTCTGGGCAAGCCTCTGGGCTTCTTTAGGATCAAATGTTTATTTAGTGAGAGAAGAAAATATAATTGTCTACACACGCGATTTTTTTTTTTTTCAAAAGTAAGTCCTGCCCTAAAGCTTTCACTGTAGCAATCATGTAACTCGTTTCATTGCCATTACATCACAAGAATGGTTGTTATCACTGCCCAGAGTGAAGAAATCCTCATTTTCTGCCTTTCTCTCTCAGTTCGCTCAATTTCAAACTTAAAGGTCACTTACGACATCATTCAAACTTAAACACCAGTTTTTATATTAACTCAAGTTGCAAGTGACACTGACTTTAAATAACAGGAGTGGGATTATTGCAAATATGTGGAATAAGTCTTTTATTGGAAGGAAGAGCTGCAGAAATTAGAGACGTTTGAATATAAAGTCTGAATTCTAAGACCTAGTACTAGGTCATCAGGTAATCAGAAGTCTGGCTCATTTGAAGAATACAAATGACATAATATTAAAAAGGTGAATTAGTGAAAAATAAAATTAAAGGTAGCTGAAAGCCAAATTACAGTATAACCCTTTGAGGGTTATAGTGAGTAAAATATAAAGATGCCTATGCAAGAGAGCTGTTGTTTCACCAAACTTACAATTCCAACAACCTTACCATCAGTTGTTTATGATCTGTCTCTAGGAATGTGTCACACATTGTATGGCAGCTTGTTAGGGATGACAAGAACAGTGACAACAACAAAATTAAGGGCTTTTCATTTCAGCACTGAGACACAATTGAAAAGAAAGCTGTTGTGATAAAGTTATAACCACGTAGTGGCAAGGGAGAATAATAAATGCCAGACTGTAGCCAGACACAGTAGCTCACTCTGTTAATTTTAGTTCTTTGGGAAGCTAAGGCTGCATGATTTCTTGAAGCCAGGAGTTCAAGACCAACCTGGGCAATATAACAAGACCCCATCTCTACAATTTTTTTTTAAATTAGCCAGGAGCTATGATCATACCACTGCACAGAGTGAAACTCTGTCTCTAAAAAGCAAAAATATGTATAAATGCCAATTTTTTTTGCTGTTTCATAGAGACATTTTATTAATAAATTATTTAGCTGTATTTTTTAAAGTAAACCTGTAAAATCTAAAATTATGATGAGTTATTACATCATAATACAAACATAAATAGAAAATGTTTTTTCTATTTAACTTCTTAGATATTTTATGAGTAAAATTTGTATTTATTATCCTCAAACGACTCTGTGGAAGTGACCAGTGCCTCAGACAGCACACTTGACTGTAGGCTGATACAAAGGCCCAGATAATGCCTTTGAATCCTATGGTGTGCATGCCTACATCATAGAATTTCCCAATGATTATACGTGTATGACCTATAAAGGTTTTTCTGTTTAAACTCCGCACATGCCAAACAGTTAGATAGTTTTGTCTTCATAGCTACATACAAGCTAGAAGTTTCTTACATGTGTTGGATTAAAGCCATAGGTAATTCAAGCATTGAGACAAGTAACTCTGGAATAAATGCTTTGTTGCACTTGTAAGTGACAAAGAGTAAAAAGTCTTCTGAACAGACAGAAAAATGTTTGTGACACAAAGAAATAGTAAATGCTTAGGGCTGTGGATACCCCATTTACCCCAAAGTGATTATTACACATTGTATGCCTGTATCAAAATATCTCATACACTGAATAAACATATGTACCCACTATGTACTCATAAAAAATAAAATAAAAGAGAAGTATGCTCTTTTGAGAAAATAGTATTGCCAACACATTTAAACAAACTCTTATCACGGAAATCAGCTGAAGTAGCTATAATAAGCTTATCTTAATGTGACAAGAGTGTTGATAAACACTTCAAAGTCTGATATAAATCAGTCCATTCATCCCTGCTTGACCAAAATACGTCTCTTTAATAGGAAAGTAAATACAACTCCCTCCAATAACCATTATTTCCAAAAAATATAAGAGTGCAAGTCCTTTAATTTTAGAAATAGAAAAATTGACCTTTTTAAAGTGTTTGCATTGTTTTGGAAACAAGATCAATAGCTATAATACAAATGGATAAAAACTGAACATTTTAGATTTATGACAATCAAGAATGCACATTCAATGCATTTTTAAAATTGGGGTAATAATAATGCAAAGAGGCTTTCCAAAATTGGTGGGGAGAAAAACATTAAGACTTAGTTTATAAGATCTAGCTTGGAAAGTTTTACATGTCCCATTTATATTATAGAAACCTGCTGGGATATTGAAGATATGGAAACAATAAAGTAAGACAGTTCCATATTTGATTTACGGAATGAGTACTAGTTTGTGGACAGCACTAATCATATGTATGCATTCTTTCCTAAAGCATTTGAAAGCATTATTTACTTTTTACATAATTTCTAAAACTCCAGTGGCATATCTCAGAATAATGAAATGAAAGTTAAAAATGCATAACCAATTAAATTTGGGGTGAATGTACGTTTTTGGCAAGATTGCTTTCAGTTATTATTTAGTACGGTTTAGACTTGTCAGTCTGTGCTGAATCAGCTGAGCAGTCAACATGAGCTCTTTTTTTTTTTTTTTTTTTTTTTTTTTGAGACGGAGTCTCGCTCTGTCGCCCAGGCTGGAGTGCAGTGGCCGGATCTCAGCTCACTGCAAGCTCCGCCTCCCGGGTTTAAGCCATTCTCCTGCCTCAGCCTCCCGAGTAGCTGGGGCTACAGGCGCCCGCCACCTCGCCCGGCTAGATTTTTTGTATTTTTTTTAGTAGAGACGGGGTTTCACCGTGTTAGCCAGGAGGGTCTCGATCTCCTGACCTCATGATCCGCCCGTCTCGGCCTCCCAAAGTGCTGGGATTACAGGCTTGAGCCACCGCGCCCGGCCTAACATGAGCTCTTAGCAACCATTTGTTTTTTACTTGTGTTTTATTTTCCATGTGACATTTAAATATGAAAGTACAACATTTGGTTAATGGGTGTCTCTTACATAAAGTTACTGAATTGCCCATAACTGTCAACTGTTTAATGGTTTTCTTTTCTTTTATGATTTTTTTTTAGGAAACATTAACTTTCCTCAATTGGCGAGAGAGCGGTATCCACCTATGAACATGAATGTCATAATGACCCAAATCTTTAGCATAACAAAGATATATTTAATATATTCATGGCAGAAATGAACAAGATGCGTCTGGACTACACGTTGATGACAGGCAAGAACAAAAGAGATGGATTTGGTATAGGGGACTTGGCAGAAGCCTTTCGTTTCCTCATATGCCTGATTAAAAAAAAAAAAAAAAAAAAAAAAAAAAACCTTATTTACTTGCCAGATTACAAAAAGCCCTAGTTACTTCTCACAGGCCAATCCATTAAAAAAAAAAAAAGAAAAAAAAAAAAGCATTGCAGAATAACCACCCTGGCCTCAGACTAGTGAGACCACACATTGTGTTTTGCCCAAGACAGTTTGAGTCACTTGCTACACTATATAATTATTAAGAGGATATCTTCAGTCCGTAAGTGCTCTGGTTTAAACAATCATGTGTACAATCTTCCTACCCACCATTGTGCTTAATCTTTTCAAAATATATCCCCATAATGATTAGGGTTATTAGCTTGACATTAGAGTTCACCTCATATGAAAGACATTCCTTAGACCATTTGACCAGCCCAATGTAATCTCTGGAAATTGTACTTAGCTGTAAATTGAACATAAAATATGATAGTATAATTGTTCAGTTTGATTCATTATGATAGACCTTGCATCTATAAGAAATGTTTCCAACTATATGTAACAAAATGACAATGGCAGGCTGGGTGTAGTCGCTCATGCCTTTTATCCCAGCACTTTGGGAGGCCGAGTCAGGTTGATTGCTTGAGTTCAGGAGTTTGAGAACAGCCTGGGCAACATAGTGAAACTATATTTCTACAAAAATAGAAAAAAAAATAGCTGGGGATGGTGTCATGTGCCTGTGGTCCCAGGTACTCAGGAGGCTGAGGTGAGAAGATTTCTTGAACCCAGGAGGCAGAGGTTGTAGTGAGCCAAGAGAGCCCCACTGCACTCCAGCCTGGGAGACAGAGCAAAGCATGTCTCAAAATTAAATAAATAAATAAATAAATAAAATGACAGTAGTGTCAATGAACTATATATCTAATTAATTCTTGCAGGATATATTGAGGTGGATAATTTCTGGTTTGGTAGTAGTTTTATGATATCATCAATAATCCAGATTCTGTCTCTTATTCGATGCCACTAAACATTTCTTTTTCTTTTCCTCGTTTCACACATGTAACCTCATGTTTGAAAGACGGGTATCATAGTTCCAGGTTTCATTTCCATTTTCAAAGGAGTAAAAATCGCAAAACATTGTACCAGCAGCTCCTCTCTTCTTTTCTTATGTCAATGAAGGAAACTTGTTTACAAGATTATAAGATGTCTTCCCCGTTTTACCACACTGAATTTGAAATAGGACCACCTATAGCTATACAGGTGACAGCAAATTCAAATTTCTGTCATTTATGTTATCTACTAGAAGGTAGTAAAGCTAAATTCGGGTAGAGATGTCTGCTGACATACTGTGTCTGCAATACTACCTTATGTATTGCGTTGCTTCTGTAAAGAGGTTAGTAGTGTTTTTAAGTTCTAAAAGCATTTATCGTATAAGTCATCCTGAACCAATCAATCAATCAACTACTGTTGGACATTTATGCTGTTACAAATTTTATTACAAAACTTCTGACCATCCTTTCTTATTTCTTAGCGTAAGTTTTGATTAGATTTTTAGGGACAAAGGGTATGATTAAATGTATAAAAAATACTTGTTGAAAATTTATTCCTCAGAAATAGTCCATTATCAACCATACCCTCACGATCAGTAGAAATAATATTATTAATACAAACAGAAAGTTATGATAGTTACTATGTCATATTATATTTAAATATTGTCTCTATAATTTATTTAAGCCTCAAAAAGCTGCTTTCTCAAGTAATTTATATAAATTATTCTATCCTCATTTTTTCAGCATGTATGTTTGCCTCGAAATTTGGCTCAAATCTCTTGTCCTTAAAGACCGATATGTGAATGAATCATCTAATTAAATTGTAGTTGCTTTGGTGGGAGATTACTTCCTCTGTCCTCTATCTTACTAAGTTAGATGAGATGCTCCCAAAGAGTCTCTTTTTTTCTTTAAAATTAGGAATGGCTACTGGATATGCATCTACATTTCATTTCCCATTTGGATACTGATTAGGTAATAGGCTTGCTTCTCTGTGTTTATTTATCAGAGCCTTGGAAAACATTTGAAAAAGATATTTGGAGAAGAAAGCATAACAGTGTAACTGCTTATATTTTGATTTGTCAGAGATGAGTTAGGAATCCATGGACAAAGCAGACACAAAGAGAAAGTGAGCATAAGCTGTTTTACCACTCTGCATTTTATCACGAGGGAAGAAGGTGAAAAATTGGACAATGTCAAACCACAGTTAAAAATATAATTTGACAGAACTGTGCATGGAAGAGATACCATAGAATCTACAAAGAATTCACAAGTGGGCCCCGTAAGGAACCAACATTTAAATTTCTACCAGATACACAGTATTGACAGCCAATCAGAAACAGCCAGAAAAACAAGAATGGACTCTTTACATGACTTTTTAGTGGCCAGCATAAAAAGATTTAATAGAGAATGGAAAACCCATTTACTAAAGAAAGCTTACAGTTTCAGTTTTAACTGGATACATATGAAATTTGATCTAGACCTATGTTTCTCAACATTTAATGTGGATATAAACTCACTTGAGCATCTTGCTTAGAATGTAGATTCTGATGTATTAGTTTGGGGGGGGATCCTAAAATTTTGCATTTTTGTTAAGCACACTAGTGATGTGATTATTAATAATCGATGGGCCAAACACATTTCCAGTGTCAAGAATTTTTTAAAAAGTTAAATATGAAGCGTAAGCAAAAGCTGTTAAATGAAAATAAAAGCCCTCATTTAAAAAGGGGAGGGAATATAAGCTTGAAAAAATAAATCTTCAAAATCTGATGTGAGGCTAGGAAAAAGAAAGGTTGAATCTCAGTAATTAACAAAAACAAAAAAGAGAGTCCATCCAGGAGGCTGAATATCTGAGCAATAGAACTTACAGTAATATGAATTGTAGGAATCATAGACAAAACAAAAAACAAAAAACAAAAATCTCAAACTGAGTATCAAGAGTATATACAGTGAACCAGGTAATGAAAGAATAATCATCTAGGCTGGGCGTGGTGGCTCATGTCTGTAATCCCAGCACTCTGGGAGGCCAAGGATGACGGATCATAAGGTCAAGAGATTGAGACCATCCTGGCTAATACAATGAAACCCCTTCTCTACTAAAAAAATATAAAAAAAATAGCCAGGCATGGTGGCAGGCGCCTGTAGTCCCAGCTACTCGGGAGGCTGAGGCAGGAGAATGGCGTGAACCCGGGAGGTGGAGCTTGCAGTGAGCCGAGATCGCACCACTCCAGCCTGGGCCACAGAGCTAGACGCCTTAAAAAAAAAAAAAAAGAAAGAAAAAAGAAAAATAATAATGATCTAAAGAATGTTTTAAAATCTTGAGAAAAAAATTCATATTCATAACAACCAACTAACTAAACAAGTAGTTTATATAAAAAGAAGATTTAGGGTTTAAGAGAAGCAAAGCCACGAGATAAATGTATGAGTAAACTACAGTATTTCCTAAACAATTATGGCAAAACTGGGAAAGTGGAGGTCTGAAGGTGGAGGCTAATTAGAGACTGGAGTCATCTAATCAGTTTACCAAAAGTATCTACCTGTGTGGGCAAGTTAGGGCTTTCATGAGAATTTGAGAACCCAAGCACATCCAGCCCCTGAGGTGTGGGTAAGGAGCAGATGTGACTGTCAAGAATCCTGGGAAAGTGTTGCCTCTGTGTAACTATCACTTCTGTGGTCTACATAAAAGTGTCTAGTTGTGAAACTGAGTCTGTTTTGGATACTAAGCATAGCAGCTGTTAAGATGAGATATGCATGATGTGGAAGAATGAGGAGGAGGTAGTAACCTCTAGGAACCTCTGAATGTATTGACCACTTGTCTTAGCTTTGAGAGTAATGACCATCGATTCGCTTTAATCTTCTAATATTGTACAGTTCCTCTTTTGGCAACTCTATACTGTAATCATACAGAAAAGGGAAATTTGGGGAAAATATTTTCCATTTTAACTAAGTTTACAATAACTTATCTTAGTAGAAAGGAATTCTTTAGCACTAATAATCAACATATACTGATTTTCAAACTGGTCTAAAAACAACTAAGAATGTTGACTTACACCTGTGTAGAAGACAATAGTGTCTTCTTGAGAAAACAATTTTGAATCAGTTTCTCTAGATCTCATTTTGTCTTGAAGGATCAGAGCCAGGAAAGCCTTGACAGAGTCATATTATTGGATTTCTCCTCCTTCATCTTATCTTATTCTCACTCGTATAACAGAGTATCTGAAGAAACCCAAGAGCATGTCTTCTTGTCAGTATACTCATTCCAAATGCACTAACCAAACTATTTCTAAAATAAGACAAGACTACAGCATTTTATTGACTTATTACATGTATTCCACAAAATTTTGGAAATTTTTTGGAGATAGAATTCAACTGATTGTGTTTGGCATAATGACTATTTTATAAATTTATGCAGAAAAGATAAAATATGGCCATATTTTAAGAAAATTGTCCTGGATTCACCTACAATACCTGTAATGACTGCAGAGATAATAGAGTGACTAGTATCTGAAGAGTGTTAAAAATAATTCAAGCGAGTACATTATATAGAAAATCAAGGAAGTCATTTGTAGTCTGACTGTAAGCATAGAGTTTCTGAGTGTCTTAGTCTGTATTGAAAGATAAGTTGTGTGGAGATGTAATATTTTATATTCTTGTTAAATACATGACACTGCAAATCCAGTTAACTAAAAAACCCCATGTAAGGCTGGGCACAGTGGCACACGCCTGTAATCCCAGAACTTTGGGAGGCCTAGGTGGGCGGATCACTTGAGGTCAGGAGTTCCAGACCAGTGGCCAACATGGTGAAACCTCATCTTTACCAAAAAAAAAAAAAAAAAAAAAAATAGCCAGGCATGGTGGCACACGCCTGAAATCTCAGCTACTCCGGAGGGTGAGACAGAAGAACAGCTCCACCACACTCCAGCCTGGGCAACAGAGTGAGACTCAGACTAAACAAAACAAAACAAAAACAAAACAAAAAACAAAAAATAAACAAACAAAAAACTCCATATGATTATGGCAAAGGTTTATTACTTGTATCTTTGTATTCTTTATAATGACCATTATGTTACTCACTTTGGACATGAAATACTTCAGTGAGTTTTTTATCACCGAGAGCTAATGAACATTTTTAAAATTAATTTTCAAGTTTTTTCATCAAGATAATCTTATGAATAAAATTTTACATTGTTGACTTAAATGCAGTGAAAACACATATCTTTAAATAGCAATTACTATACTGTAAATATAAAAACATATAGACTTACACAACCCAAAGTCATTCATACTTTCGAAAACTTGATATAAGGTAGATGATTTAAAATAATAAATTCACATATTGAGTCGATATATATATATATATATATAATATATCTGTATTTAATAAGATCTAAAGTAGTTAATCTATATTGAAATTTGGGAATATTTTATTTTTTTATTTATAAAAATTATTATTTCCATACAATAAATTAATACCTACATAAATCACAGTACAGTATAAGTATGGCAGGTACAGAATTTAAAAATATTGTTGGATAGATAATTCACAACATTCCATTACTAACTTATATTCATAAATTGTTTTAAAAAGTCACATTTATATGCATACTCTCATTTTGCATATTTGACAGCCTTATGATGTAGTCATTAATATAACCATTTTCCAGTGAGAAAGATAGTAGTTACATAGTTTTCTCAAGTTGAAATTAAATTTAATTTTAATTCCTCAGATTTGTTTTCTCCTTTTTAAAATAACAAGTCTCAGGAGTAAAAAAAGATTGTGGAAATTTTGAAGTGAGTGCTCACTTGTGCCCCAGGGAAATTAAGAAAGGCTTCAGAGAGGGTGAAATGGAAATGAACATTGAGTGAAATACAGGAATTTTAGCTAAGAGAAGACATTGTGAGAAGTAAATTTTATTTTCAAAATCTATGTGCAAAGGAGAATGAGTAGGAAATTTACCTGGACAAAGAAATAATAAATCAGGGTAGAAGGGTATTATGATGAAAGAAAGAAATAATATAACACAGTGGAAGAAGACTCTGGGTGCAAACTAGAAAAATTATCTTGTGATACTTTGTGTTTTTTTGTGACTTTAAAATATTTAATTTTACAGCAATAAGATGACTTTATTGTTATAAAGAAGAAATTTTTTGCTACCAATTCAAACATGAAAGAAAATTACATTTATACAGGTCACGTGTAAAAGCTCAACTCTTTTACACATGGCATGTATAATGAATAACTCAACTCTTTCTGCAGACACTGTGACAGAACTATTATGAAAGTGTCCAAAAGGCTGAGTGACCCTCCTGAAGGAAAAAATAAATTTTATTGCAACAGAAAAAGAATATGTATTAATATTTCAAATAATGTTGAGAAAATATTATATAGAAAGTAGATTAAAATAATAAAATTTGGCATAATTGATGGACTGTATAGAAATGATACATTAATTTTCTAATTTAAATGGCATGGTTTGAGGTTTGTCACATGACAAAAATGAGTCTTTTAATACAGTAAGTCTAGACTTTTTAGAAGTCTTGTTGTAAATGGATAACTTGCTAATTCCTTAGGTACATCATGATTTACGTAAAAGTCCTTGACACATCTTGTGTGTGGTTTATCCATGATCCATTACATACTTAGTAAAAGAGCAGAAAGTCGTGTCAACAGATATGGTTGAGTAAAAATCTCCTAAAATCCTCTCCTCCATTAAGTCATTTAGAATACTACTAAACATTGCCAAAGTCAACTTTTAAAACTCTGAAATTTGCTAAGATCTTGTAGCAATCTAAGAAGCATTTAGTCAAAAAAAGTAACTGAATCTCAATAAAATATAGTGAGTATTTTTACATTTTAACTTACCATATTTCCATTACAAATGCTTTCGCTCCATTGTAGTTTTAAAGCCCAACAATCCAGTGGGTATTGTGGCTTATGCCTGTAATACAAACACCTTGGAAGGCAGAGTCAGGTGGATCATTTGAGCCCGGAGTTCAGGACTAGCCTGGGCAACTTAGGAAGACCCTGTCTCTACAAAAAATAAATAATAACAACAGTAACTAGCCAGGCATGGTGGCACTAGTCTGAGTTACTCAGGAGGCTGATATGGGAGGATCATTTCAACCCAGGAGGTAAAGTCTGCAGTGAGCCATGAATGCACCACTGCCCTCCAGATTGGGCAACAGAGTAAGACTCAATCTAAAAAACAAACAAAACAAAACAACCCCCTTCCAAAACCAACAATCTAACAACCATGGTAGTCATGTAAATCAGTAGCCTATCAGCTCATAGCAGAAGTAGACTAGAGTTAGATTTGTCCAAAAGCCCCATTCCCAGGAAATTATTATTATGACCTCTATAGCAGTTCCCTTGAAACTCTCATTGTTTTTATTTGACCTGGTGCAGAGCTTGCGAACTGCGAACAATTTTTTCCAAGGGTATATTTCAGAAATGATTGGTGGTAATTGCTAAAGTTGCAGCTACCTGAGGCAGTGATACCAGGTAGAAAAAGCATAAAGATGGCTAAAAAACTGAAAAGTAAAACCTGAGGATTCACATGTCCATAGAGAGCTTTAAATAACATCAATGTATTTCTGGCAATCTAGAAAGACACAAACATATCCAGGACTGTGGGCAAACCCAGGAAATACATGAGAAGTCCCTACTTTCTTGCAACTGGCTAACCTTGAGATACATCACAAGCAAGCAATGAAGTCATAATCGTAAGTTGCCTATTGGAGCATTTGAAGATATGATTCAACATGTAAAGGAAGCCCATTTTCAAAGGCTGGGCGACTCAATAGTTTCAGGTATTCAAGGAAATCGCTAATCATCAGTGACAACTAGCTAATAAGCAGAGCTTTGATAATTATACATGTCATAGTACAGACTTTACAGAATTCATTCAGGAAAATCAATATACAAATAACAAACAGCAATAGCAAAAAACAGCAGCAATGACACAGAACACTGGAATGTGGCTTCTAGAGTTGTCATCTATGCTACGTGTCCCTAAATCAGCAAAGGAAATTATAAGAATGGTGTTTTGCCAAATAAAGAATATCAATACAAAGGTAGAAATTATTAAAAACAAAACAAATATAAATTCTGAAATTGCAAAGTACAGTAACTGAAACAAAAATTTACTGGAGAGGCTCAACACCAAACTTAAGCTGGAAGAAGAACTGGTGAATAAAAAAAGGATTAATTAACATTATCCAATCTGAGAAACAGAAAGACAAAGAATAAAGTAAATTAAGAGCATCAGGACATGTGGGACGAACAAGTGGATCAATATTTGCGCAATGAAATTTCAAGGAGAGAAGATAAAGAAATATAAAAAATAAATGAAAAAATAATTACCAAAATTTTCTCAAATTTGATGAAAGCTATTAATTTACACATCTGGGAAACTCAACAAACTTTAAGTGGTATAAACTCAATGAGATACACTCATAGGCACATCATTATCAAACTGTCAAAAGTTGAATACAAAGAAAGGATCTTTAATATTCTGAGAGAAGTAACTCATAACACACAGTATTATACTATATAATACTGTAAAACAATTAGATCTAACAGGCTTCTATTTAACACTCCTTTTCTACAGCAGGAAAATGTATATTCTTCATAAGTGCACATGGAACATTTTATGGGGCTGATCATATATGAGGCCATTAAACAAATCTCAATAATTTTGAAAGAATTTAATCATATAATAAGATTACAAACCTAATAAAATTACAAATTAACTACAGTAGGAAAATCACAATAACAGGAGAATTTAACAAAACATTTCTAAGTAATTAATTGGTGTAAGAATAAATCAAAAAAAAATTAGAAAATATTTTGAGGTCAGTTAAATTGAAAATATAACGTTCCCAAACTCGTGGGATGTGGTTTAGGTTAACACTTAGGAGGGTATCTAGAGCTGTGAAGTCCTATATTAAAAAAGAAAAAATATTTCTAATAGCTAAAGTTTCCAACTTAAGAAACTAGAAAATAAATAACAAACTATACTCAAAGCAAGGAAAAAAATAGTGAAATTAAAAGTCAAATAAATGAAATAGAAAATAGAAAAATGAGAGAGAATCAACAAAACCAAAAGTTTGTTATTTGAAATAATCAGCAAAAATTGATAATGGTTTAGCTAGAATGACAAAGCAAAAAGAAAAAAAAAAAAAAAAACTGAATTAATAAAACCGGGATTGAAAGAGGGGATATAACTAACAAATTTAAAGAAATAAAAAATATATATAAGATAATATTAGAAACAAATGCATGGCAACAAATCAGATATCATGAGCAAAATGAACCTATTTCTAAAAGGTATGGAAACTGACTCAAGAGCAAAACAAAAAAATATATGAATAGACCTATAAGAAGCAGAAAGATTAAGTTAGAAATTTAGAAACTTCTTTCATCCTCACCTACACACACACAGAAAGCCCAGATCCAGATAGCTAAACTGGTGTATCTAACAAACAAAAATTCATAAAAAGCCTTATTACTAATCTTTCACAGACTTTTTCAAACACTAGGAGAAGACAATACTTCCCAATCCATTATTTGATGCAGTAAAATCCTAAGAACTAAAAACAAAGACTTTCATAGGAATAGAACACTATGGGCCAAGGTCCCTTACGGATATAGACACAAAAACTTTCAACAAAATGTTAGCAAATTAAATCTAGCAACATATGAAACGAATTATATACTATGACTTAGTGGATTTTTGTCACTATTGCAAAATTAGTATATCAGTTTTCTACTGCTGCTGTAGACAATTACCAGAAACTTTGTGGTCTAAAACACAAATTTTTATCTTAGATTTGTGTAGGTCAGATTTTATCTTAGATTTGTTTAGGTTTAACCCAGATAGGTCCCACTGGGTTAAAATAAAGGTGTTAGCAGATCTACATTCCCTTCCGAAGGCTGTAAGGGAGAATCCATTTCACAGTATCTTCTCAGGGGGTTCATTCATTCGTTCATTTATTCTAGTAATATTTATTTAGTTAGTATACATGCCAACTACTACTCTGGGATCTTTGGTACTTGAGGCAACTAAGAAAACAAGTAACTTCTCTTATGGATACTAGTTGAAGGATTTAGACAATAAACAGGAAACTTAATAATAAGTTGCTAACTTTTTGTTGTTGTTGAGAGCTAGACACTGCAATGACAAATAATGCAGAGCAGGATAAATGAAAGTTGGGATGTGAAGCAGTTTTAAATTTTAAAATTAAGTTGTAATTTTTAAAATTGTGGACAGCTTTATTGGGAAAGTGACATTTTAACAAAGATTAACAAAGGAGTCAAGAGACTCTGTCATAAGGTTGTCTGGGAGATGAGAATTCTGCACAGAGAAGATTGCCAGTTTCCAAGGCTCTAAGGTAGAAAGATATTCAGTAAATTTAATCAATAGCCCAGTAAAGAATAAGCAACAACAAGAGAGAAGGAGAAGAGTTCAAGAGAAGTAACAGGGCAGAGCGGTAATAGGGCTTATAATTTTATTTGAACAGTTTTGACTTTTTCTCTAAGTGACATAGAAAATCGTTGAAGGCTTATGGGCAGAGAATTGGTGTAATCTGACTTAATCTGTCAGTAGAATTACTCTGAGTACTGTTTTGGGAATAGTCTATAACAGCAATAGCTCTTGCTGACCCCATTCCCCTTGTGTTCAATCTATCTTTCACACTTTCTACTAGAAAGGCTTTATAAAACATAAAGTGCATAATGCTATTCTCTAGTGCAAAAGTCTTTGGTGGGTATTCATTGAAATAAAATAGCTGTGCCTTATAGTGTTCTGTGTTATCCAGTCCCTGCTTCCCCCTTTAGCCTCATCTAGTGTCACTCATCCCACTTGTCACCGAGATCCCACTATAGTGATATTTCTTTTTCAGGAAATTCAGCTATTTCAGACAGATATTTTATACAGATTTCTTTTATTCTGCCTGAGAGCAATTCTGTACACTCTGTTGCAGATTAAATCTTACATGTTCTTAAAGTCTCAGCTTGAATGTCACACACTCAGGAAGGCTTTCTCTGAACACTAAATTGAGTTAGGTTTCCTGATATAATTGTTCAATGTAGTCAGTCTTCCCTCTTGCACTGTGAGTTCAATGGTAATAGGGATTATGTTCCACTTTGTTTCTCTTACAGTAGTTGGACCTATAAATAAGTTACCTTCTCTATCCACAGAAAGTATGTCAACTCAGTTGCATGTCACCCTTTCTAGTTATATGAATTATAGCATAACATTGATAAAGAATGAATATATTTTAGCAAAGCTAATCTAAGTGACTATTAAAGATGTCATTCAACTTTTCTGACTGAAAAATTTGGTTCATTTCTCATTATCATGTGATATGTTTTTGTAATGGTACTTGGATTTTACATAAAACATGCATTTTAAAGTGAGAATGCATGATGAATATCAAAGTAACACATTAAGGCTCTCATGTAACATATATTGCTTTTTTTAGTTTCTTTCTTTTTCTTTATTATACTTTAAGTTCTAGGGTACATGCGCACAACGTGCAGGTTTGTTTCGTATATATAAATGTGCCATGTTGGTGTGCTGCAACCAGTAACTCGTCATTTACATTAGGTATATCTCCTAATGCTATCCCTCCCCCCTACCTTCTCCCCACAATAGGACCTGGTGTGTGATGCTCCCTTTCCTGTGTCCAAGTGATCTCATTGTTCAATTCCCACTTATGACTGAGAACATGCGGTATTTGGTTTTCTGTTCTTGCCATAGTTTGCTGAGAATGATGATTTCCAGCTGCATCCATGTCCCTACAAAGGACACAAACTCATCCTTTTTTATGGCTACATGATATTCCATGGTGTATATGTGCCACATTTTCTTAATCCAGTCTGTCACTGATGGACATTTGGGTTGATTCCAAGTCTTTGCTATTGTGAATAGTGCCGCAATAAACATACGTGTGCATGTATCTTTACAGCAGCATGACATATAATCCTTTGGGTACATCCTCAGTAATGGGATGGCTGGGTCAAATGGTATTTCTAGTTCTAAATCCTTGAGGAATCGCCACATTGTATTCCACAATGGTTGAACTAGTTTACAGTCCCACCAACAGAGTAAAAGTGTTCCTATTTCTCCACATCCTCTCCAGCACCTGTTGATTCCTGATTTTTTAATGATTGACATCCTAACTGGTGTGAGATGATATCTCATTGCGGTTTTGATTTGCATTTCTTTGATGGCGAGTGATGATGAGCATTTTTTCATGTGTCTGTTGGCTGTATGAATGTCTTCTTTTGAGAAGTGTCTGTTCATATCCTTCACCCACTTTTTCATGGGGTTATTTGGTTTTTTCTTGTAAATTTGATTGAGTTCCTTATAGGTTCTGGATATTAACACTTTGTCAGATGAGTAGATTGTGAAAATTTTCTCCCATTCTGTAGGTTGTCTGTTCACTCTGATGGTAGTTTCTTTTGCTGTGCAGAAGCTCTTTAGTTTAATTAGATCCCATTTGTCAATTTT
The DNA here is from genome assembly GCF_009764315.1 of Trachypithecus francoisi. NCBI lineage: Eukaryota > Metazoa > Chordata > Mammalia > Primates > Cercopithecidae > Trachypithecus > Trachypithecus francoisi. Next base: position 74,214,883 of record NW_022681454.1, on the reverse strand, counting down.
GGCTTTTGTTGCTGTTGCTTTTGGTGTTTTAGACGTGAAGTCCTTGCCCATGCCTATGTCCTGAATGGTATTACCTAGGTTTTCTTCTAGGGTTTTTATGGTTTTAGGTCTAACATTTAAGTCTCTAATCCTAATTCATATTGAATTAATTTTCGTATAAGGAATAAGGAAAGGATCCAATTTCAGCTTTCTACTTATGGCTAGCCAATTATCCCAGCACCATTTATTAAATAGGGAATCCTTTCCCCATTTCTTCTTTTTGTCAGGTTTGTCAAAGATCAGATAGCTGTAGATGTGTGGTATTATTTCTGAGGACTCTGTCCTGTTCCATTGGTCGATATATCTGTTTTGGTACCAGTACCATGCTGTTTTGGTTACTGTAACCTTGTAGTATAGTTTGAAGTCAGGTAACATGATGCCACCAGCTTTGTTCTTTTAGCTTAGGATTGTCTTGGCAATGAGGGGTCTTTTTTGGTTTCATATGAACTTTAAAGCAGTTTTTTTTCCAATTCTGTGAAGAAACTCATTGGTAGCTTAATGGGGATGGCATTGAATCTATAAATTATCTTGGACAGCATGGTCATTTTCACAATATTGATTCTTCCTATCCATGAGCATGGTATGTTCTTCCATTTGTTTGTGTCCTCTTTTATTTCACTGAGCAGTGGTTTGTAGTTCTCCTTGAAGAGGTCCTTTACATCCCTTGTAAGTTGGATTCCTAGGCATTGTATTCTCTTTGAAGCTATTGTGAATGGGAGTTCACTCATGATTTGTCTCTCTGTTTCTCTGTTACTGGTGTATAAGAATGCTTGTGATTTTTGCACATTAATACTGTAACCTGAGACTTTGCTGAAGTTGCTTATCAGCTTAAGGAGACTTAGGGCTGAGATGATGGGGTTTTCTAAATATACAATCATATCATCTGCAAACAGGGACAGTTTGACTTTCTCTTTTCCTAACTGAATACTCTTTATTTCTTTCCCTTATGTGATTGCCCTAGACAGAATGTCTAACACTATGTTGAATAGGAGTGGTGAGAGAGGGCATCCCTGTCTTGTGCCACTTTTCAAAGAGAATGCTTCCAGTTTTTGCCCATTCAGTGTGATACTGGCTGGGGGTTTGTGATAAATAGCTCTTATTATTTTGAGATACATTCCATCAATGCCAAATTTATTGAGAGTTTTTAGCATGAAGGACTGTTGAATTTTGTTGAAAGCCTTTTCTGCATCTATTGAGATAATCATGTGTTTTTTGTCTTTGGTTCTGTTTATATGCTGGATTACGTTTATTGATTTGCATATGTTGAACCAGTCTTGCATCCCAGGGATGAAGCCCACTTGATCATGGTGGATAAGCTTTTAGATGTGATGCTGGACTTGGTTTGCCAGTATTTTGTTGAGGATTTTTTGATATATGTTCAACAGGGATATTGGTCTAAAATTGTCTTTTTTGTTGTTGCATCTCCGTCAGGCGTTGGTATCAGGATGATGTTGGGCTCGTAAAATGAGTTAGGGAGGACTCTCTCTTTTTCTATTGATTGGAATAGTGTCAGAAGGAATGATACCAACTCCTCCTTGTACCTCTGGTAGAATTCAGCTGTGAATCCGTCTGGTCCTGGACTTTTTTGGTTGGTAGGCTATTAATTATTGCCTCAATTTCAGAGCCTGCTATTGGTCTATTCAGGGATTCAACTTCTTCCTGATTTAGTCTTGGGAGAGTGTAAGTGTCCAGGAAATTATCCATTTTTCTAGGTTTTCTAGTTTACTTGCATAGAGGTGTTTATAGTATTCTGTGATGGTAGTTTGTATTTCTGTGGGGTTGGTGGTGATATCCCCTTTATCATTATTTCTTGTGTCTATTTGATTCTTCTCTTTTCTTCTTTAATAGTCTTGCTAGCAGTCTATCAATTTTGTTGATCTTTTCAAAAAACCAGCTCATGGATTCATTGATTTTTTGGGGTTTTTTTGTGTCTCTATCTCCTTCAGTTCTGCTCTGATCTTAGTTATGTCTTGCCTTCTGCTATCTTTTGAATGTGTTTGCTCTTGCTTCTCTAGTTCTTTTAATTGTGATGTTAGGGTGGCGATTTTAGATTATTTTGTTTTCTCTTGTGGGCATTTAGTGCCGTAAATTTCCCTCTACACACTGCTTTAAATGTGTCCCAGAGATTCTGGTATGTTGTATTTTTGTTCTCATTGGTTTCAAAGAACATCTTTATTTCTGCCTTCATTTCATTATGTACCCAGTAGTCATTCAGGAGCCGGTTGTTCAGTTTCCATGTAGTTGAGCAGTTTTGATTGAGTTTCTTAGTCCTGAGTTCTAGTTTGATTGCACTGTGGTCTGAGAAACAGTTTGTTATAATTTTTGTTCTTTTACATTTGCTGAGGTGTGCTTTACTTCCAACTACGTGGTCAGTTTTGGAAGAAGTGTGATGTGGTGCTGAGAAGAATGTATATTCTGTTGATTTGTGGTGAAGAGTTCTGTAGATGTCTATTAGGTCTGCTTGATGCAGAGATGAGTTCAATTCCTAGATATCCTTGTTAACTTTCTGTCTCATTGATGTGTCTAATGTTGACAGTGGGGTGTTGAAGTCTCCCATTATTATTGTATAGGAATCTAAGTCTCTTTGTAAGTCTCTAAGGACTTGCTTTCTGAATCTGGGTGCTCCTGTATTGGGTGCATATATATGTGGGATAGTTAGCTCTTCCTGATGAATTGATCCCTTTACCATTATGTAATGACCTTCTTTGTCTCTTTTGGTCTTTGATGGTTTAAAGTCTGTTTTATCAGAGACTAGGATTGCAACTCCTGCTTATTTTGTTTTCCATTTGCTTGGTAGATCTTTCTCCATCCCTTTATTTTGAGCCTATGTGTGTCTCTGCATGTGAGATGGGTCTCCTGAATACAGTAAAAGGATGGGTCTTGACTTTTTATCCAATTTGCCAGTCTGTGTCTTTTAATTGGACCATTTAGTTCATTTACATTCAAGGTTAATATTATTATGTGTGAACTTGATCCTGTCATTATGATATTAGCTGATTATTTTGCTCGCTAGTTGATGCAGTCTCTTCCTAACATTGATGGACTTTACATTTTGACATGTTTTTGCAATGTTTGGTATCTGTTGTTCCTTTCCATGTTTAGTGCTTCCTTCAGGATCTCTTGTGGGGCAGGACTGCTCGTGCCAAATCTCTAAGCATTTGCTTATCTGTAAAGGATTTTATTTCTCCATCACTTATGAAACTTAGTTCAGCTGGATATGAAATTCTGGGTTGAAAATTGTTTTCTTGAAAAATGTTGAATATTGGCCCCCACTCTCTTCTGACTTTTAGAATTTCTGCCGAGAGATCTGCTGTTAGTCTGATGGGCTTCCCTTTGTGGGTAACCCGACCTTTCTCTCTGGCTGCCCTTAACAGTTTTTCCTTCATTTCAACTTTGGTGACTCTGACAATTATGTGTCTTGGAGTTGCTCTTCTCAAGGATTATCTTTGTGGCATTCTCTGTATTTCCTGAATTTGAATGCTGGCCTGCCTTACTAGGTTGGGGAAGTTCTCCTGGATGATATCCTGCAGAGTGTTTTCCAACTCGGTTCCATTTCCCCCGTCACTTTCAGGCACACCAATCAGACATAGATTTGGTCTTTTCACATAATCCCATACTTCTTGGAGGCTTTGTTCATTTCTTTTGACTCTTTTTTCTCCACACTTCTCTTCTCGCTTCATTTCATTCATTTGATCTTCAATCGCTGATTCTCTTTCTTCCAGTTGATGGAGTAGGTTACTGAAGCTTGTGCATTTGTCATGTAGTTCTCATGTTATGGTTTTCATCTCTATCAGTTCTTTTAAGGTCTTCTCTGCATTGATTATTCTAGTTATCTGTTCATCCATTCTTTTTTCAAGGTTTTAATTTCTTTGCACTGGTTACGTGGTTCCTCCTTTAGCTCTGAGAAGTTTGATTGACTGAAGCCTTCTTTTCTCAACTCATCAAAGTTATTCTGCATCCAGCTTTGTTCCATTGCTGGCAATGAGCTGCATTCCTTTGGAGGAGGAGATCTGCTCTTATTTTTTGAATTTCCAGCTTTTCTGCACTGCTTTTTCCCCATCTTTGTGGTTTTATCTGCGTTTAGTCTTTGGTGATGCTTCAGCTCTCGCTGGTCGGACTGCACCAGCCGACCAGCATCGATTGTCTGGCACTCCCCAGTGAGATGAACCAGGTGCCTCAATTGAAAATGCAGAAATCATCCATCTTCTGGGTCTCTCATGCTGGGAGCTGGAGGCTGGAGCTGTTCCTATTTGGTCTTCTTGGGTGTACCTAGTTTCTTTCTTTAGTAGACTTTATCTTGTGGAACTATGTCTCTCTTTTTAATAGCATTTTATTCTACATTGGTATGGTGATTACCGTGACTTTCCCTGATAACGCCCAATATTAAGCAAAACTTGCCATACTATTATGGGGTCATTTTATTTCTCTTTTCATAAATTTGTCAAGAAAGCAAGCTAAGTAGCATGGAAGAGCATTCCTTTCCATTTTTCAGATATAACTGAAATATAACTGCATCTCACAAATGATAGAAAAGATGAATAGCAATAAAACCAATTTTTACATTATAGATAAGATTTATTTAATATAAATGGCCAAGATGTGGCAGATACTCATGCATTTATCTTGAAAGTAATTTTATATCAATGTGGAGTGTATTTTAGAAAAGTGTGCAGGCATTGGAAAGTATGTTGAATGCCTACGTTCTCTTTTGACGAAGATTTTTAAAAGGATTACTTTAAATAATTTTTAAATCAATAAGTAATTATATTTTTTTCCCCAATCAAGTAAATATTGACTTAGAGGAAGATATATACCTTTTCTCTATTTCTGGGAAATAATGTTTTGATTGCTGTTTGTCATTTCATGTTAAACAAATTCATATATATGTTAAAAGAAGTGACACTAAATGCTTAAAGATATACCCATTGATTTTACATTGCTTTGTTGGGACTTATAGAAGGATATTCTGGCTTTCCTTTTACTACTTGGTCTTTGCATATCAGTTTGTAGGAGATATAATCAGACAATATATTAGTGTGCTTTTTTAGGCATTAATACCAGAGCCTGACAGCATTATCTCTGATGTTTATATCACCATAAAATTGGTTTATAGTGATACAATTAGTAATGTTAAACCTAGATATTATAAGAAGTAGTACTGATTGTTCCACAGTAAATCTCACTTTATAGTGACATAAATGAACAATACTTGTGCCATCATGGTTTATGGTATCAAGTAATCTCACGGGAACAAATAACAGTTATCCTGAATACTCTAATCTCACAGTTAAACTTTCCATTCATGTTACATTTTAAATCAATATTACTGGGATTCACATTCTCTTTTGATTACTTAAAGTTCTAAAGGTTTTTTTTTTTTTAGCAAAAATATCACAGACTTTGAAATATTTTGTGTCATTAAAATATTTTAAATATTATTTTTTCTTCTGAATGCTATTTGGATATTTTATATTCTCATTAGGATATGAAAGAAGAGCATTTGCATTTTACTTTTTTTTTTTTTTGCATAAGTCATTTTGTGATGATAGTATAACCTGTATTTTAAGCAAGTTTTATCAAATGTAAGTTTTCTTTGAATACATAGTATATTCATGCTGGTAACATTCAAAATCCTGGATGTTTAATCAAATTATTGTAAATCGATTTGTGTTTACAATACCATAACTACATTAGTCCATTCTCGCTCTGCTGTAAATAACTGCCTGAAACTGGGTAATTTATAGAGGAAAAAGGTTTAATTGACTCACAGTTCTACATGGCTTAGGAGGCCTCCGAAAACTTACAATCATGGCAGAAGGGTAAGCAAACAGGTCCTTCTTCACATGATGGCAGAAAGGAGAAGTGTAGACTGAAAGGGTTGTGGGAGAACCTCTTATAAAAGCCATCAGATCTCAGGAGAACTTACTCACTGTCACGAGAACAGCATGGAGGTAACATCCCTTATGATTTAATGATCTCCCACCTAGTGCCTCCCACAACACGTGGGGATAATGGAAACTACTATTCAACATGAGATTTGGGTGGGGTAACAGCCAAATCATATCATTTCACACTTGCCCCCCCAAATCTCATGTCCTCACATTTCAAAACATAATCATGCCTTCCCGACATTTCCCCAAAGTCTTTACTCATTTCAGCATTAACTCAAAAGTCCACAGTCCAAATTCTCATCTGAGACAAGGCAAGTTCCTTCCTCCTATGAACCTGTAAAATCAAAAACATGTTATTTACTTCCTAGATACAATGGGTGTACAAGCGGTAGGCAAATTTACCCATTTTAAATGAGAGAAACTTGCCAAAACAAAGGGGATAATCCAAAATCCAATAGGTCAGTCATTAAACCTTAAAGTTACAAAATGATCTCCCTTGACTCAATGTTTCACATCCAGGTCATGCTTATACAAGAGGTGAGCTCCCATGGCCTTGGGCAGCCCTGTCTCTGTGGGTTTTCTGGGTACAGCCCCTTCTGGGCTGCCTTCATGGGCTGGTGTTCAGTGCCTGTGGCTTTTCCAGGTGCACAGTGCCAGCTGTCAGTGGATCTACCATTCTTGGGTCTAGAGGATGGTGGCCCTTTCCTCCCAGCTTCACTAGGTAGTGTCCCAGTAGGGACTATCTTTGGGGTTCCAACCCCACATTTCCCTTCCACTCTGCCCTACCAGAGGTACTCCATGAGGACTCCACCCCTGCAGCAAACTTCTGCCTGCACATTCGGGTATTTCCATACATCCTCTGAAATTTAGGCAAAGATTCCCAATCCTCAATTCCAGACTGCACCAGCAGGCTCAACACCACATGGAAGCTGTCAAGGCTTAGGGCTTGTACCTTCTGAAGCTATGGTCTGAGCTGTACCTTGGCCTCTTTTAGCCAGGGCTAGAGTGGCTAGGAAGCAGGACACCAAGTCTCTAGGCTGCACACAGCAGGGGGGACCTGGACTTTGCCCACAAAAGCATTTTTTTTTTTTTTTTCTCCTAGAGCTCTGGGCCAGTGATGATAGGGACTGCCACAAAGGTCTCTGTCATGTCCTGGAGATATTTTCCTTATTGTCTTGGTAATTCTGGTCCTCATCACTTATGCAAATTTTTATAGCTGGCTTGAATTTCTCCCCAGAAAATGGGTTTTCCTGTTCTACTGCATTTTCAGGTTGCATATTTTCCAAACTTTTATGCTCTGTCACTTCTTGAATGCTTTTCTGCTTAGAAATTTATTCTGCCAGATATCCTAAATTAACTCTCTCAAGTTCAAAGTTCCACAGATCTCTAAGGTATGCTGTCAGGCTTTTTCCTAAAGCAAAGCAAGAGTGACCTTTACTCCAGTTTAAAATAAGTTCCTCTCTTTAACTGAGACTATCTCAACCTGGACTTCATTGTCCATATCAGTATCAACATTTTGGTCAAAGCCATTCAACAAGTCTCTAAGAAGTTCCAAACTTTCCAACATATTTCTGTTTTCTTCTGAGCCCTCTAAACTGTTCCAGCCTCTGCTTGTCACCCAGTTTCAAAGTTGCTTTCACGTTTTTGGATAGCCTTGTAACAGCACCACACTCTCTGTGGTACAAATTTACTGTATTATTGTGTTCTCACTTTGCTATAAAGAACTCTCTGAGACTGGGTAATTTATAATGGAAATAGGTTTAATTGACTCACAGTTCCACAGGACAGGGGATATCTCAGGAAACTTACAATCGTGGTGGAAAGGGAAGCATACATGCCCTTCTTCACACAATGGCAAGAAGGAGAAGTGCAGAGTGATTTGGGGGTGGGGGAGCTCCTTACAAAACCATCAGATCTCATGAGAACTAACTATCATGAGAACAGCATGGAGGTAACCTCTCCCATGATTCAACGACCTCCTACTGGATCCCTCCCACAACACATGGGGATTATGGGAACTAAAATTCAAAATGAGATTTGCATGGGAACACAGTCTAACCATATCAATAATGTTGACTAAATAACACATTAATTGAATTATTTGTCAATTTTATTCATTGGATTAGATATGATATAACTTGATATTCAATAATACAGCAATCTTACTGATATAGCACATTACTATTTCTTGTTTATAACATGTTAGTCAAATCATTATATGTTTGCTTTCCATAAAGGAATTATGGAGCCCAAGAAAACCTTCATTATCTTATCACTGCATCATATTGAAAAGGTTACAGAATTGCAGAGGCTCCCAAACTGGCAATTATATGGTTTGGCTAAGAAGCAATATGTATTACTTCTGATCACAAAGTACTGGCTTTCGTTAGTCATACTGCCACTTTCAGCTGCGTGAAATTAAAACATGCAGTTACCCATGTGACTCAAATATGTGAACAGATAATATTATTAATATATTAGAAATGTCTACCATTAATTGGAGCATTGGTCTACCATATGCTAAAATAAACATATATGCTTCCATCATTACTTATTAGAAAACAAGATGCTATAAGCTATTAAGTAAATAAAGTTTCTCTTGTAAATGGAACAGCTTCAACAATTTCACAATTCTTTTTAGACATTAAAACATTATAATATTTGTACTTCATTTATGAGTAAATGGAACAAACATTCTTGAGTCCATTGTATTCGTGGGTTCATTTCACATACCTGGCAGCATGTGATTCATTACATTAAATTATGTTAAAGTATTTTTAATATTTGAAAAGATGTTATATGTCTAAAATGTTGTTATTGGTTAATTTTCTTTAGTATAATACTTTGGATAATACTTATGATCTGAATCATATACTGTTTACACTAATATTTTATTGTTGATTCAACTCTTCCTTCATTATTTTCTTTATATTAAATGATATTGCTTGTAGCCCCTTTTGTTCAAAAACCATACATTTTCTAGGTCATGGTGTAACTATGGTACCAAGGAATTTAAAACTCAAACGAGTATCTGATTCTAGCTGCCTAAATGGGAAAAGAGATATTTATCTGATAAAGAACTGGACTGTATGAGTGTCAGTAGAATTCCTCATGATGGCAAAATGAGAGAAAAAAATGTATGACCAATATGCTTTCAATCTCCCTTTGTGTTTTTTAATATGCCATGATGATGTGCTCATAATCAACAGCATTTCTTGTTTTTTTTTTTTTTTTTCCCGATATTTTGGGACACACATAAAACCTCATTGTGCATGTGTATGTTTGTGTGCACTTGCTTCATAAACTTCTATTCTGGTAGAGAAAGAATATACTGTGTTGGTTTTGGAAGTATTTCAATACAATAGAACTGAAAGTTTGAATTATAATTTTGGCAGTTAAAAATCTGGTGTGAAGGTTAATATTGAGTGTCAACTTGAGTGGATGGAAGAATGCAAAGTATTGTTTCTGGGTGTGTCTGTGAGGATGTTGCCAAAGGAGATTAACATTTGAGTCAGTGGGCTGGGAAAGGCAAACACACCCTTAATCTGTGTGGGCACAATCTTGTCTGCTGTCAGTGAGGCCAGAATAAAAGCAGATAGAAGAATGTGGAAAGATTAGTCTGGTTTTGTCTTCTCGCCTGCACCTTTCTTCCATGCTGGATGCTTCCTGCCCTCCAACATCGGACTCTTAAGTTCTTTAGCTTTGGGACTCAGACTGGCTTCCTTGCTCCTCAGCTCCTAGAAAGCCTGTTGTGGGACCTGACCTTGTGATTGTGTGAGTCAGTACTCCTTCATAAACTCCCCTTTATATATAAATTTATCCTATTAGTTCAGTTTCTCTAAAGTACACTGACTAATATGTCTAGTAACTATGCAGTATGTGCTAATGTAGGAAAGCTTTTGGAAAGTTGTCCAAGTGTTTAATTATCGTCAATGGTTACAAAGAATACTTTTAATAACTCTAAACTGGGATTACATTTTACTCTACGTACAGACTATCACTTCTTTATGTAGTACTCTCACAATGTTTTATAATTATGTTTTCAGTGTAGCCACCACAGACATTTGAATTTTCCATACCTAGTTTAGAATCTCTATATCAATAGATTCCCATTTTTTTCACTAAACTTTCAAATACTGGAAAATTTGCCCCAATTATTTAAAAATATAGCATTTCTTGTAGATTTCCTCATATTCTAATTCCTTCATAATTAATATGCAGAGAAAACTATTTGAAAAATAATCAAGCCCTTCAAATTTCAAAAATCTTATTTAACAGAGAACCCAGAAATAAAGCTGCGCATCCAGAGCCATCTGATCTCCAATAACTTTCACAAAAATAACTAATGGAGAAAGGACTTGCTATTCAACAGATGTGGTGGGATCGTTGGCTAGCTATATGCGGAAGAATGACTCTGGACCCATACCTTTTACTATATACAAACATTAACTCAAGACAGATTGAATATTTACAAGTAAAATATCAAACTATAAGAATTCTAGAAGAAAACCTAGGAAACACCATGCTGTACCTAAGCCTTGACAAAGAATTTATGATTAAGTCTTTAAAAACAATTGTAACACAAAAATTGACAAAAAGGATTTCATTAAACTAAAGAGTTTTTGCACAGCAAAAGAGGCTACCAACAGACTAAACAGACAACTTACAGGAAGAGAGAAAATATTCACAAACTATGCATCCAACAAAGATCTAATATCCAGAATCTACAAAGAACTTAAATAATTAAGCAAAAAAAAAACAACGTCATTAAAAAGTGAGCAAAATACATAAACAGACACTTGTGAAAAGGAGACATAGAAGCAGCCAATAAACATATGAAAAAAATATTAAACATCACTAATAACCAGAGAAATGCAAATCAAAACCACAATGAGATATCATCTCACACCAGTCAGAATTGCTATTTTTAAAAAGTCAAAAACCAGCAGATAGTAGTGAGGCTTCATAGAAAAGAGAACACTTATGTAATATAGGTGAAAATGTATACTATGTCAGTCATTGTGGAAAGCAATTTGGAGATTTCTCACAGAACTTAGAACTACCATTTCACCCAGCAACCCCATTAGTGGGTATATTTCTGAAAGAAAATAAATTGTTCTACAAAAAAGCCACATGCATTAGTATGTTCACTGTAGCACTATCCACAATACCAAATACATGGAACCAACCTAGGTGTCCATCAGTGGTGGACTGGATAAAGAAAATGTGGTACATATACACCATGGAATATTATGTAGCCATAAGAAGGTACAAAAGTTTGCCCTTTGTAGCAACATGGAAGCAGATGGATGCCATTATCTTAAGGGAATGAACACAAGAACAGGAAACAAAATACTGTATGTTATTACTTACAAGTGGGAGATAAACTTTGGGTGCTCATGGATACGAAGTTTGCAACAATAGACACTGGGGACTATTGGGGCAGGGAGGCAGAAAGAGGGGCAAAGACTGAAAAACTAACTACTGGGTACCATGTTCATTATCTGGATAATGGGATAATTCATATCCCAAACCTCAGCATCATGTAATATATCCATGTAGCAAACTGGCAAATATGCCCCCAAATCTAAAATAAATGCTAAAATCATAAAATATAAACATAAGTTGAGAAATCTTCTTTAACTTAAATCATAGGATACATTTTTATCAAAAATCATTAGTCTCAGATTTGCTTTTAACTATGTAAGTATTTGACCTAAAGTAAACTTTTCTTATTCCTCCTTGTTAGATGATTAAAAACTTTCCATTTCTCCAAGCACTTAGAGTAAGTAGTTCCATTTATCCAACTACTTCTTCTGAATTATTCTGACTTTCCTTGCCTTTCATAACTGACTTGCATGGGTTCTTAATATCCTTAAAACCAGTCTTTTTTCAGATATATATTATATTAATATTTTCCCAAATCTGCATATTTATTTATCTAACTGCATCTACATCTTCTGCTGAGTAGAAATGTTTAATTTTGTTCAATTCCATTTTATCACATTTTTCTTTATATTTGCTGTTGTCTGTTACCTGTGTACAAAAGGATTGTCTTCATGGAAATATTTTACTATATTATCTATTAAATATGTTATGGTTTTAACTTGTGTTGTCTTAATAACTTTGACAATGTTATTCAGTCATATTAAGTCTATTCTTGGGTCTTTTTAATAAGTTTTGGAGTAAGGCAGTGAGTCTTAGGAAGTTTTTCTTTTTTCAAGATAAATTTGGATATTCTAAAGCCCCATTTCTTTTCCACATAAATTTTATCATCAGCTTGGAAATTTCAACATCAGTAATGAAAAGAATTCTGGAATAATATTTGAGACTCCATTGGATTTATAGATGATTTGGAGAAGAATTGGCATCTTAGTAATATTGAATCTTCCAATCTGCATGCTAGGAATAATGGCATACCAAATTACCAAACAAAATCTAACACTAGACAAAATATTGTGTTTCAAGTTCAAATTAGAATAGCCAAAAGATACTGAAACTCTCATAGATTTGTTGTGGCTATAAATTGCTACAGCCACTCTAGAAGACTTTTTATCAGACTCTAATAAAATGTGTACTTACACTGTGACACACAATTTTTATCCCAGCTGTATATCCAAAAGACATGAAACTACATGTTCATCAAAATAAAAACATACAAATAAGTGCAACAAACTTTTATACCAGTTTTATTTATAAAATTCCAACCTAGAAACAACCCACAGAAATTAAAAAAAAAAAAAAAAAGTATGTTTTGGTACATTTACACGATGTCATACTACATATCAGTGAAAAAGGATAGACCACTGGTGAAACAGCAGCATGGATCAATTTTGCAGAAATAATGGTGAATGAGAGAAGACAGCATAAAAGACCATATGTCATAAGATTGTATTTGTATTACATTCAAATATAGAAAGAATTGATCTATGGTTGTAGAGGTCAGGTAAGTGGTTAATTTAAGTGACGTATTGTCTATAGAGTGATGTGCTAGAGCCTTCTTGGATACTAATCTATCCTAATGTATATGGTGACTGTAAATAATATTGATACATAAAATTAATTGAGCCATATGGTAAATATTCATGTACCTTATTGTATGCACATTAAGCACCAATTTAAAAGAAAATATATTGAATAATTAGATTCCTCCACCTTATGCAGAACACAGACACTAAAGTAGCTCTCTATAAAGCAACTTAACAAATGGATCTTATAAGAAGAAAGCAAAAAGTATAGAGAAAAGACTTCCATCTTCTAAAATCTGGGGGATACCTCATTAAAGTAGTTAACTCTGCAGCAATTGTAATGCAGTGAATCCTACAAGCTGACTGTCCCTATGCACAGCCAAAAATTTCTCATTAGTTTAGTACTTTCCTCTTTTTAGTAGAAACAGATAATCAAGAATCAGAAGTTACGAGAGCAAATATCCAAACACGAAAATCTACAAGATGAGGAATAAAATAATTCAGAGGTAACGTGTTTTGAAAGTAAAAGAGATCTTATTTTAAAATAAAACTAGACTCTAAGGATGGCAAAGAAAGATGTGCACCATGAATTTAAGAATATATTCAGGATTCTGCAAAAAACAAAGCAAAACAAAACAAGCAAAACAAATACAAAATGAAAAGATGTTCTTAAGAAACAAAACTAATATTACAATTTAAAAAGGAATTTCTCAATAGAAGATTTAAAAGATTATGCCAAGTTAAGCTCTCAAAAGGTAGTAAAAAGATGACAAAAAGAAAATGCGACAATTAGAAAATGATTTTGTTGAGTTCTCATATAACAATAATATTTCTTCTAAGAACAATGAATAAGAAGGAGAAGATTAATATATTAAAATACTATAATAAAATTTCCTGAAGACTGAAGAACATGTGTCTTATAAAAAAAAAGTCCCACTCTAGAAAATAGGATACAAAGGGGACATGCTGGATGATACGGTTTAGCTCTGTGTCGCCACCCAAATCTCATCTTGATTTATATTCCCATAATTTCTGCTTGTTGTGAGAGGGACCCGGTGGGAGATAATTTGAATCATGGGGTGGCTTTCCCTATACTGTGCTCTTCGTAGTGAATAAGTCTAACAAGATCTGATGGTTTTAAAAGGGGTTTCCACTTTGGCATTTTCCTTATTCTCTCTTTGCCTGCTGCTATCCATGTAAGATGGGATTTGCTCCTCCTTGCCTTCCGCCATGATTGTGAGGCTTCCCCAGCAACATGGAACTGTGAGTCAAATTAAACCTCTTTTTTCTGTAAGTTGCCCAGTCTCAAGTATGTCTTTATCAGTAGCTTGAAAATGGAATAATACAGTAAATTGGTACCAGTAGAATGGGGCATGGCTGAAAAAATACCCAAAAATTGTGGCAGTGACTTTGGAACAGACTTTGGCAGTGACTTTGGAACAGACAGAGATTGAAACAGTTTGGTGGGCTCAGAAGAAGACAGGAAAATGTGGGAAAGTTTGGAACTTCCTAGAAACTTGTTAAATGACTTTGACAAAAATGCTGATAGTGATATGAACAATAAGGTTCAGACTGAGGTGGTCTCAAATGGAGATGGAGAACTTTTTGGGAACTGAAGAAAAGATGACCCTTGTGATGTTTTAGCAAAGAGACTGGTGGCATTTTGCCCCTGCCTTAGAGATATGTGAAACTTAGAACTTCAAAAAGATGATTTAGAGTATCTGCTGGAAGAAATTTCTAAGCAGCAAAGCATTCAAGAGGTGAATTGGGTGCTATTAAAGGTATTCAGTTTAATAAGGAAAACAGCATAAAAGTTCAGAAAATTTGCAGCCTGGCAATGCAATAGAAAAGAAAATTTCATATTCTGAGGAGAAATCCAAGCCTGCCGCAGAAATTTGCATAAATAATGAAGAGCTGAATGTTAGTCCCCAAGACAATGGGGAAAATATCTCCAGGGCATGTCAGAGGTCTTCATGACAGTCCCTCCTATCACAGCTCCAGAGCCTGGAAGGAAAATTTGGTTTCATGGTCTGGGTCTAGGGCCCCTGTGCTGTGGGCAGCCCAGGGACTTGATGCCCTGTGTCCCAGCTGCTCTTTCCATGACAAAAAGAGGTCAACATAGATCTCGGGCATGTTTTCAGAGGGTGCCTTAGCAGCTTCCAACTGGTGTTGAGCCTGACAGTACACAGAAGTCAAGAACTGGGGTTTGGGAACCTATGCCTAGGTTTCAGAGTATGTATAGAAATGCCTGTATGCCCAGGAAGAAGTTTGCTGCAGGGATGGGGCTCTCACGGACAACCTCTGCTAGGGCAGTGTGGAAGGAAAAAATGGGGTTGGAGATCCCACACAGAGTCACTGCTGGGGCACTGCCTCGTGGAGCCGTGAGAAGAGGGCCACCATCCTGTAGACCCCAGAATGACAGATCTACTAACAGCTTGCACCATGTGCCTGGAAAAGCCACAGACACTCAACACCAGACCTGGAAAGCAGCCAGGAGGGAGGTTGTACCCTACAGAGCTACAGTGGAGGGAGCTGCCCAAGACCATGGGAACCCACCTTTTGCATCAGCATGACCCAGATGCAAGACATGGCATCAAAGTAGATCATGTTGGAGCTTTAAGATTTGACTGCCCTGCTGGATTTTGGACTTGCATAAGGCTGGTAGTCCCTTTGTTTTGGACATTTTTGCCCATTTGGAAAGGCTGTATTTACCTAATGCCTGTACCCTCATTGTATCAAGGAAGTAACTAACTTGCTTTTGATTTTATAGGCTGATAGGTGGAAGGGACTTGCCTTGTCTCAGATGAGACTTTGGACTGTGGATTGTGGGGTTAATGCTGAATTGACATAAGACCTTCGGGAACTGCTGGGAAGGCATGATTGATTTTAAAATGTGAGGGCATTAGATTTGGAGGGGTCAGAGGTGGAATGATATGGTTTGGCTCTGTGTCCCCACCCAAAGCTCATTTTGAATTTTACTCCCATAATTATCATGTGTTGTGGGCAGACCCGGTGGGAGATAATTTGAATCATGGGGATGGCTTCCCCATACTGTTTTCTTGGTAGTGAATCAGTCTCACAAGATGTGATGGTTTTATCAGAGGTTTCTGCTTTTGCGTCTTCCTGGTTCTGTCTTTGCCTGCTGCCATCCATGTAAGATGACTTGCTCCTCTTTGCCTTCTTCTATGATTGTGAGGCTTCCCCAGCAATATGGAACTGTAAATCCAATTAAACTTCTTTCTTTTGTAAATTGCCAGTCTTTTATATGTCTTTATCAGCAGTGTGAAAATGGACTAACACACTGGGAAAGTGATTTTTAGTGTACCATTTATGTCTAGTTACACACTCCAAAGGTAAATGAAAAATAAAGACAGGATATGATTCAAAAAAATCTACCTCTTATGCATACTTTCATAGGAAGCTACCAGAAGATGCTTTCTAACAAATCAAGAAAATAAATTAAAACAAGAAGATACGAGGTTCATAAAACAGTAGCCATAACAAATTAAAGCAGATTAGAGAAATTCCAAGGTTGCAGTTGTGCTTCAATCATAGATATCAAAGTATCCAGATTAGAACAAGAGGTTGATTCCTGGATGACCCTTGCAGGCCACTGATTCATTGAGTGATACACTGGAGAAGTTCAGTCATAAACATATATCAGCAGCATACACATGACACACCGAAAGCCCAAGCCTGCCTACTGCCACTACAAAGGATTTTTGGTATGTAGCAGCCTGGAAAATGAAAAGTTGCACAGAAATAAAGCACTGATATTTGGTTTATTAACTATTACATCTTCTTTTTTTTTTTTTTTTTTTTTTTTTGAGGCGGAGTCTCGCTCTGTCGCCCGGACTGGAGTGCAGTGGCCGGATCTCAGCTCACTGCAAGCTCCGCCTCCCGGGTTTCCGCCATTCTCCTGCCTCAGCCTCCCGAGTAGCTGGGACTACAGGCGCCCGCCACCTCGCCCGGCTAGTTTTTGTATTTTTAGTAGAGACGGGGTTTCACCGTATTAGCCAGGATGGTCTCGATCTCCTGACCTCGTGATCCGCCCGTCTCGGCCTCCCAAAGTGCTGGGATTACAACTATTACATCTTTCATTTAATTCTTCTGTATTATAATCTTAGCAGAAATGATAAACATTAAAATAATTGCTGACAGCAATTTGTATATGATAATAAATAAAACACGTATCCTACTTTGACACTATACTTTTTGTTTTATATCTTAAAGCATCTATAATTGTCATAAAAACATGTTGGTTATGAAGAAAAGAACCATTCATATTTAATAGAATATGAACTAAAAATTTTAAAATATCACAAAGTTTCAAAGTTCATTTAATGAATAAATGAAAAGAGGATACTTTGATGAGAGGTTGAATATAGAGCATAGGAAAGTTGATAAATCAAAAAATAATTTAATCATGTTATTTTGACATACATGATTATCTGAAGTACTGAACATGAGGATGTTTGAAATGGATACTTTGAAAGACTGCCAAGTTCAGCTCTCAAAAGGTAGTTAAAAATGATAAAAAAAAAATTAGAAAATGGTGTTTTGGAGCTCCCATATCACAGTAATATTTCTTCTAAGATAGAACAATGAATAAGAAGAATAGTAAAAGGAGATTCAACGATGAGACACTGGTATTTGATTTGCTGCTTTTGATTATAATACTATTTGTACTATAATTTTAAAACCGATATGTGTGCATGTACATTGATAGGATTTTTTAAAAAAAACAACAAATAAAGTGATGCCATCTATTTCTGGGAATATAGAAAGAGTAATTTTATTTTTAATTTTACGTTATTTGATAATGTTATTATCTATACATAATATGTTATAATGCTTTAATTTTGTGTTTTATGTAATTTAGAACTATTTTAAATTAAATTAAATTACATTACATTAAGCTATATATATTTGGTTTCCTTTGTCTTAGCTCAAGAATTGCAAACCACAGCTTGTGTGCTAAATCTGGTTCACCTCCTATTTTTGAAATGACCTGCAAGCTAGTAGCTTTGTACTTTTAAAGTTTGAAAATAAATGAAAGAAATAATTTTTTTTGATAATTGTATGAAGTTAAATTTCAGTTTCCATATATAAACTTATAATGAAATACATCCATCCTAATTTGTCTATTCTCTATGACTGCTTTTGCCCTACAGTGGGAAATTTGAATAATTGTGACAGAGGAAAAACTTTAAATATTTACTATCTTACCTTTTACAGAAATCATTTTCCAACCTGCCTTATAGGATAATTCTTAAACATCTCAAAAATCAAATTTTCCTGACTAGAAGTAAAATCACTCTTTGAAAATTATGTCACACAATGAACACAGGCATAAATTCAAGACTATTTGTATAATTGAATCTTTGAAAAGACTAAAGATGCAAGAGATTTTTAAAATAATGCAAATGATGAAGCTATGGTGTGAGATAGGAGAGACTTAAGGCTACAAGAGCCAAGTGTACAATTTAAAGATGACCATGTGGTCCTCTGTTGTGAAGGCACTCAAGTCTTGGGGATGGAAAAGCTAAATTGTTTCTCACATAAGAGGAGGAATGACTGGTGAGACTAATCAGGGAAAATAAATGATAATTCTCACAAAATTGAAATGTAGCCATCCAAATATATATTGCCCTGGGAAGCAAACCATAATATGCAATAAGTTAGCATTCTGTTACAAACCTTATGTGTGTGGAATCTACGTACATAATGTAGAGGGAGAAATTTGAAGAGCAAAAGTTTTGGAGATTTTTATTTCTTTTAATGAAAACCATTACATTACTGTATCTGCCTTTGGAATATTTCAGTTTGCTTGCTTTATGTGGAATAATTTGAAAATTTATTTTGCTTTCTTAATAACATCTAATATTATACTATGAAATTCAGGAGATAAAGGAAAGGTACTGCTGCATACACAATTAAGGAAAATGGTGTGCAATTTTAGTGAGATAAAACAACTTTATTCACATTTCATCATATAACGTTATCTATTAACTGGCATCTTTATACTACTGTATAGTAGAAAAAACTGAACTTCATGATAATGACTCTAATAACGTTCAGTAAATTTTGGATATAACTTTAGAGCCACTGCATTCTTTTAAAGATGAACTTTGACAGCTTGCTGTTACTTACAGCAGGAGAGCACATATTCAAAAATAAAATCAAACCAATATAAGTTATATTTACTTGTCAATATCTTGAAACTTCAGAATGGTTTTTCAAGAGATATCTGGACTAGTGATATGGAGACGTCACATATAGATATAAGTAATAATCAATAGCTTACTGGAAATAATATCCAGCTTACATGAAAAATTTCCATGTAATTTATCAAGTTAATGCTGAATATATTATCTGTAAGTATCTTTTGTTATAGTCTAATTATTTGGTAAGAATTTAAATATAATAATATGATAATTTAATTCCTGGATATTTGATTTACCAGAATAGCTCATTCTTCAATCTAGTACTAATTTATTTATAGAATATGGACTGGACATCACATTGGTTTCATAATAAAATCTCGATATCTGTCAATTCTGTCCATGTCCTGCACCACAGTCCTGAGAATCCCTTGACTGACTTGTGGAGAGCTGCTCCAGGAGTTCTCTTCAAGTTTCACAAGTACGTAAGAGATCTAAATCACAAATTCTTAGAAATAATTAAAGCCGTTTCTTTACTTTTCACAATTTCTACAATTCATGAATCAGTAAATAATAAAGAAGCTTTTAATACTACCCATCAACTAAATTAGAAAGATAACTTGGATGATCTTTTTACACTGGTCCTACTAATCCTGAATCTTAGTGTATATTACTTACATTCTTTACATTACATTATTTACAGCACATTTATTCTCGAGAGCTGTCATTTCTTTACTCGCAATTCATTCATGTGGTTCATGAAGTATTAACATCTTCACAACATAAACACGCACATATTTTGGTCTGAACACACAATACAACTCTATCATTAAGATTCACTTTTGTCACTAATATTGGGATAATTGTGTCTAGGAAAACCAATGCCCAAGGATGTAGGAATGATATAAATAAAATTTTGTTAGAAGTCTTCAAATGACTGAAACTTAAGCTAAAACAGATGAAAGTAGGAAGCAAAAAATATATTTTTAATGACATTAAACTTACAGATCTTAAGTAATATGTGAGTCAGCCATCTTTTTAAATTAGTCCCTTTAACCAAAAATATTCTAATTCTGGAGGGTACTGGATATAGAGTATACCATTGACCACATTTGATACTTGGACTTGGCTAAAGTAGATAGAAGGCAGTGTAAGTCCACAGATTTCAAATTGTGAGACTGACAGTACATTTACATGAGAGCAGAATTAGTCCTAATGGTGGCTCATGCTCATAATCCCAGCACTTTGGGAGGCCAAGGCAGGAGAATTTATTGAGCCCAGGAGTTCAAGACCAGCCTGGGCAAAATAGCAAGATCCTGTCTCAATTAAAAAGAAAAAATTAAAAGTAAAAAACAAAACAAAGCGACAGATTAACCTTTCATCCCTTTTGTACCCTGAAGCATATCCTCATAAGACATTTATCACGTAAACATAAGATTGTTGAATTTTCTTTACTAATCATTGCATCCTTAAGTAAGGTCTTAAAAATTGGCAATCTTTAGTTGATACTGGCCCGTGTAAAAGCAGAAGAAAAACAAGCAGCTGTCCTTTGTTACATTGACAGTCTCAATGGCATTCAATGACATAAAGTCTTCCGCTCATGATTTTCGCAGTACCTCAATCTGCAAAGATTGGCTGAAAAAAAAATCAGGTACATCAAGATAAAATAGTCAATGAAATTGCATGCAGTGATACACCTGAACCCACCACCCATAAATATTTTTCTTCATTCTCTTAGCCTGACAAAAATAACTCTTAAGCTCATTTAAAATGACAATTATTAGTGGTGATTGGTGAGATTTTGGTGCATCCCTCACCTGGGAAGTATACACTGTATCCTATTTGTAGTCTTTTATTTCTCACTGTCTTTCTACCCTTTCCACTTGAGTTCCCAAAGTCCATTGTGTTATCCTTGTGCTTTTGCATTCTCACAGCTTTTCTCTCATCTATGAGTAAGAACACACAATGTTTGAATTTATATTCTTGGAAAATTTCACTTAGAATAATAGTCTCCAAACTCATCCAGGTCACTGCAAATGTCATTAACTCATTCCTTTTTCTGAGTGAGTAGTATGTCTTCAGTAATTATATATATGTGTATGTGTATATATATATATATATATATAATAGTTTCTTTATTCATTCATTGATTGATAAGCATTTGAATTGGTTCCACGTTTTTACAATTGTGAATTGTGCTGCTATAAACATGTGTGTGTAAGCATCATTTTTGTATGACTTCTTTTCCAGTGTATAGATACTGGTAGTGGAATTGTTGGACCAAATGGTAGCTCTACTTTTAGTTCTTTAAGGAGTCTTCACACTGTTTTTCACAGTAGTTGTGCTAGTTTACATTCTCACCAGCAGTGTAGAAGTGTTGTCTGTTCACCGCAGCTATGTCAGCATCTACTATTTGTATTATTATTATTATGGCTATTTTTGCAGGGCTAAGGTGGTATCACACAGCAGTTTTGATTTTCATTTCCCTGATCATTAGTGATGTTGAGCATTTTTTCATATGTTTGTGGATCATTTGTATATCTTCTTTTGTGAATTGTGTATTCATGTTCTTTATCAGCACTAAAGAACTTACTCATGTAACCAAACACCACCTGCTCCCCAATAACTTATGAAGAGGAAAGAAAAAATGCAAATGATGAGGCACAGTGGCTCATGCCTGTAATTCCAGCCCTTTAGGAGGCCAAGGTGGGCAGATTGCCTGAGCTCAGCAGCCTGGGAAACATTATGAGACCCTAACTCTACAAAAAATCAAAAAATTATCCAGGCATGGTTGTGTGTGCCTCTGGTTTCAGCTATTCAGGAAGCTTAGGTGGGAGAATTGCTTGAGCCCAGAAAGTCGAAGCTGCAGTGGTCCATGATTGCACCATTGCACACAAGCCTGGGTTACAGAGGCTTGTGTCCTGGGCCCTGCCCTTATGAATGGATGAATGCTGTTATTACAGGAGTGGGTTCATTGTAAAAGGTGAGTGTGGCCCCTTCTTGCTCTCTTTCATATATTTTCCTTTGTCCTTTCACCTTCTGCATGGGGTGACACAGCAAGAAGCCCTCATCAGATGCTGACACCTTGATACTGGACTTCCAAGGCTCTAAAACTAAAAAACTTCATATATTTTTCTCTGTCCATTCTATGGTTCTGTGACAACATAAAATGGGCAACATCTATAAGAGTAACCAGAATAATTTCAAAAAATAACCATACCATGTCCTGACAAGAATGTGAAGCAATAGGAATTCTCCTACAATTCTAGCAAGGATACAAAATAGTGCGGCCATTCCAGAAAACAGTTTAGCATGTTCTTATAAAGTTAAACATACAACTTCCATTTCACCAAGGAAGCCAACTACTAGGCCTTTACCCTAGAGAAATGGAAACTTATGTTCACAGAAAAACCTGTATGTCAGTATTGGTAGAAACACTACTTCATAATTGCCCAAACTGGACTCAGTCCAAATTTTCTGCAGTGGCTGAATGGATAAACAAACTGTGATAGAGTCATGCATTAAAATACTAGTTAGCAATGAAAAGGAACAGGCTACTTGAATTTCATGCACACAACTTATATGAATCTCAAAGGCTTATGCTGAGTGAAAGAAGCCACTATCAAAGGGTTACCTACTGTATGATTTTACCTATATTACATTTATAATATCTATATTACATATCTATATTACATATGCCATATATACATATATATGCACCAAAATTCACAAATCTGGTCATTATTTCACAATTCATAGGTATAGCAAATTATCAAGTTATTCAGCTTAAATATATATATATATAATTTTTAATTGCCAATTATGTCTTAATAAATCTGGAAAACATAAAAAAATAAAAATAAAATGGCCATCAATGTGGGAGAGATTCCCCAACCTACAATATTGTTCTCTAAGGAAGAGGTCGAAAGGAGGACATTAGCCTGGATGTCCAATAGTCTGCTATCAGTTCTTGAACTTGAGTTGTGTAGTTGTGTGTGAGAGGGTATGGATTGACTTTCCATCTGTGTTGTGGTTGCAATGCTGCCTCCACTACATGGCTGGCAAGAAGGGCAGAGGTGATGGAAAGCCTTCTTGGCTGTCTCTACCCTCTACTGTGGACACCCAGAGAACTTACTCCAACCCCATCACAGACTCTACACTCGTTCAGATTATCCTCTGTATGAGGTCACACCTGTTTCCTCAAAGACTTTCAAAAACATTGCTTTACAAAATCAATAGACAGATAACTTCCAATGATGCTTACTTTTGCCTCTGATCATGCTATACTACCCTGGGAAGATCTTCATGTGATCTGGCTAAGAGATGCACATTTTTGCACAAATGGAGCTATTCTTTTTGCTTTCTTCATGAATCCCTTCCATTTTCCTCATATGGTACCAGAATCATGATGCCATCAATATTAAAATATATTATAAAAACATATTATATAATCCATATATAAGGCAGTGGTTACAGTTTGCATATTTCAAGCTATCTGTGAAAATGCTTTGTGATGTGCTGTTTTATGTCAAAGAATTGAACCTGTGTTTTGATTCACCAGGTTCAAAACACTCTTTTTGTAGAATCTATGAAGTGACATTTCTGAGCTTATTGAGGTCTATACACAAAAATTGAATATCTAGGAAGATAAACTAGAAACAAGGTAATGGAATAAATAGTTGGAGGATATACTGTTCTACATTTATGCTAGAAATATTCCAGTGGTAAATATAACATAACCAGAAAATAAATATTCATCCACATTTTCAAGCACACTCTGGGTAAGACTTAAATTTGTGCTATTATCAATAAAGACAAGTAACAAAGCTTGAAACAGTAACATTTTCACTGACAAATTGATATACCTCCAAGAGCACACAGATATGGAAAGACACCCCGGAAAGAAAAATATTTGTACTGGTTCCTCACAACCTAGGATCAGTATGCGCGTGCACACACACACACATACACACACACACACAGAGAGAATAGAGTGCAACTGATGAAATTAGTTTATTTTATAATCATTAATAATTAATAAAATTTTTTGTGCTGGGATTAAAACTGAGATGGTGAGGTTGTTGTGAATTTTAGATACTCATTAAGGTACATTATCTGGTAGCTCTATTTTTTTCCTTATTCCCCTGAAGCTTAATTTTATTGATTATTCTGGGTTATTGAAAGATCAAGTTGTATAGTAAGAATTGATTTTTATATAGTGATAAAATTGTTGTTACTTGAGATTAGGTCAGAATATCTCTCTTTTTTTAAATTATACTATAACTTCTGGGGACATGTGCAGAATGTGCGATTTGTTAGGTAGGTATACATGTGCCATGGTGGTTTGCTGCACTCATCAATTCATCATCTACATTAGATATTTCTGCTAATGCTATTCCTTCCCTAGCTCCCCACCCCCTGACAGACCTCAGTGTGTGATATTCCCCTCCCTGTGTCCATGTTCTCATTGATCAACTCCCACTTATGAGTGAGGACACGTGGTGTTTGTTTTTCTGTTCCTGTGTTAGTGTGCTGAGAATTATGGTTTCCAGTTTCATCCATGTCCCTACAATGGACATTAACTCATCCTTTTAATATGGCTGCATAGTATTCTATGGTGTATTTGTGCCATATTTTCTTTATCCAGTCTATCATCGATGGACATTTGGGTTGGTTCCAAGTCTTTGCTATCATGAATAGTGCCGCAATAAACATATGTGTACTTATGTCTTTGTAGTAGAATGATTTATAATCTTTTTGGTATGTACCCAGTAATGGGATTGCTAGGTCAAATGGTATTTCTGGTTCGAGATCCTTGAGGAATGGCCACACTGTCTGCCACAATGGTTGAACTAATTTACACTCTCACCAACAGTGTAAAAGTGTTCCTACTTCTTCACATCCTCTCCAGCATCTGTTGTTTCCTGACTTTTTTGTGGTTGCCATTCTAACTGGCATGAGATGGT
Source organism: Trachypithecus francoisi (assembly GCF_009764315.1). Taxonomy (NCBI): domain Eukaryota; kingdom Metazoa; phylum Chordata; class Mammalia; order Primates; family Cercopithecidae; genus Trachypithecus; species Trachypithecus francoisi. The sequence continues at coordinate 74,189,855 of NW_022681454.1, read as the reverse complement.
ATCTCATTGTGGTTTTGATTCCTGTTCCAGTAACTACCAGTGATGATGGTGATGATGAGCTTTTTTTCATGTTTGTTGGCCTCATAAATGTCTTCATTTGAGAAGTGTCTGTTCATAGCCTTCAACCACTTTTTAATGGGGTTGTTTGTTCTTTTTCTTGTAAATTTGTTTAAGTTCCTTGTAGATCCTGGATATTAGCTGTTTGTCACTTGGATAGACGGCAAAATTTTTCTCTCATTCTGTAGGTTGCCAGTTCACTCTGATGACAGTTTCTTTTGCTGTGCAGAAGCTCTTTATTTTAATTAGATTCAATTTGTCAATTTTGGCTTTTGTTGCTATTGCTTTTGGTGTTTTAGTCATGAAGTCTTTGCCCTTGCCTATGTCTTGAATTGTATTATCTAGTTTTCTTCTATGTTTTTTATGGTTTTAGTCTTACACTTACACCTTTAATCCATCTTGAGTTAATTTTTGTATAAGGTGTAAGGAAGGGGTCCAGTTTCAGTTTTCTGCATATGGTTAGCCAGTTTTTCCAACACTATTTATTAAAGAGGAAATCCTTTCCCCATTGCTTTGATAGGTTTGTCAAAGAAGAGATGGTTGTAGATGTGTGGCACTATTTCTGAGGCCTTTGTTTTGTTCCATTGGTCTATATATCTGCTTTGGTATCAGTACCATGTTGTTTTTATTACTGTAGCCTTGCAGTATAGTTTGAAGGCAGATAGCATGATGCCTCTGCCTTTGTTCTTTTTGCTTAGGATTGTCTTGGCTATATGGGCTCTTATTTGTATTTTTTAAAATTCTATATGAAATTTAGTTTTTTTTTTTTTTAATTCTGTGAAGAAAGTCAGTGGTAGCTTGATGAGAATTTGGGCAGTCTGGTCATTTTCATGATATTGATTATTTCTATCCATGAACATGGAATGTTTTTCCATTTGTTTGTGTCCTCTCTTATTTCCTTGAGCATTGATTTGTAGTTCTCCTTGAAGGAATCCTTCACATCCCTTGTAAGATATATTCCTAGGTATTTTATTCTCTTTGTTGCAGTTGTGAATGGGAGTTGACAATTGGCTCTCTGTTTGTCTATTATTGGTGTATAGGAATGTTTGTGACTTTTGCACATTGAATTTGTATCCTGAGACTTGGCGAAGTTCCTTATCAGCCTAAGGAGATTTTGGGCTGAGACAATGGGGTTTTCTAAATATACCATCATGTCATCTGCAAACAGAGACAATTTGACTTCCTCTCTTCCTATTTGAATACTTTTCTTTCTTTCTTTTACCTGATTGCTCTGGCCAGATTTTCCAATACTGTGTTGAATAGGAGTGGTGAGAGAGGGCATCTTTGTCTTGTGCCAGTTTTCAATGGGACTATTTCCAGCTTTTGCCTATTCAGTACGATATTGGCTGTGGATTTGTCATAAATAGCTCTTATTATTTTGAGATATGTTCCATCAATATCTAGTTTATTGAAAGTTTTTAGCATAAAGGGGTGTTAAATTTTATCAAAGGCCTGTTCTGAATCTATTGAGATAATCATGAATAGCTCTCTTTTTTGAATAAAGACAAAAGTATTGGTGACTTATAAATCACAAGGGCTCACCTAATTGACATATGTGATTTATAGTATTTAACTTCGGGATGTGGTGGTTACTTCTTCAACTGCCTCGATCAGAGAAATAAAAGCATTGTAATTTGTGCTTGATATGTTTCCAAATGACTAAGATGAACATGATTGATCAACTAATATTTTTGATGTCATATTTTCTTTAAAAATATGCTCATTCCTGACATGGAAAATAGGTCCCTTTTTTAGAGAAGTATAGATATTTTGGCTGCATTTCAAAACTGGGCAGGAGATCATCAGTGTTCAATCTACCAGTCATCTTTCTTCAAACTCCCACCGAGCTAAATGGGAGTTTTGTACTTTAGCAAACAGTGAATTAGGTTTCCAGTGATGTGAAGAGAGTAGGGCAGACGGTTCCAGATGGCAAGTGCCACCGAAGCTAAGGGTCAATGTTTGCAGAGAAGGGAGTGGGTTCAGTATGCAATCTCAATGATTAAAAGTCAGTAGACAGGAAAACAACCCAAACGGTAACAGAAGAATGGAATGACTCTGTTGGAATGAGCAAGTACTGTAAGCCTTTGCAAAGCTCCCAAGGGCAAATGCATTATTAGTAGATTTGTATGTATTAGGAGCATGCCATGTGATTAAGCTGCTGTTGGCTAATTCTTACTTTTTTAAAAAAACTTTTCTATTTAAAAAAAATTGAAGTAGCAAACCTTGGTAGTTAAAACATCTTTCATTACTTGGAAATAGTAATTCTACAGAAACATACTTGTTTTTGGCTTACCTGAATGTAGTTACTTACCTTTATATTTTTCCTAATTATACTGTACCATATTAATATTGTTAGAATTGAAATAATACTATTTTTTTCTTTCCAGAGGAGCTGAAAGTATCATACAATGTTTGCAGCATTAACTTTTCCTTCCCCTTTGACTAGTTATAACGCAATAGATATCAGTTTTGTTTCCAGCATTAAATTGTTAATGCCTCATGCAGGATTCATGCATGATTGTCTCAATTTAGTGTTTTTAATTTAACATAAACATTAGCAAGAAGAACCAATTCACCAAACCTAATGACTGGTCATAATGCAATACAATAAAGTGTTACTTTCTACAACATTTTGTTATGCAAAATTCATCTCAAAACACATTTCACAGTTAAGTAAAATCATTATAGATTTAATATTATCACATTTAATCACCTAATATATAAGAGCAAAGAGAGAGATTAACTTATCTATGAATCAGAAAAAAGAAAGGTTTAGGAGATATGTATTTCAACTGGGTGGTAGGAGATTCCAGAGGAAGGATAAGGAACAAAATTACTGGGAACTCTAGAAGCCATGGCTGCAAGCTTTATGAGACAGAGGTTTTAGTTTGTATTTGCTTCTTGTACTTGAAATTGCTTTGTGAACTTGAGCAAAATAGTTAATTGTCTATAACTTAGATTTGCCTTGTTGATAAACTAAAATGGAGTACAGCTTTAGAATGGAGGGCTGCTCCCATTGAAAGTAAGTTCAAAAATATTGTGTTTTGGTGAAGACCATTTTTCACCCTTTTCTGGGCAGAAAGGCTCTAATACAAATTGCTATTATTATAAAAAAATTAAGTTAATGTCCTAAAATGGAGTATTCTCCTATCTGCAAAACCATACAATACAAAACCTGTGCTCTATACTTTATTGATATATTCTTACATGCTGAATTGTACCTTTAAAAATTCACCAATCATTAAACACTGGAAGAATTTATACCTTCTCATTGTATTACTATTAGAAAATTGAAGTAAAATTCACAAATCCAAAATGTTACTCTGTTTCTCATTAAATTATTTAAATAAATTAAAGTGTATACTAGTCAAGGTACCTCTTAAGAATGACAATTACTCTTAAGAGTGATTGACGATTAACTTTATATTTTTAAAATATGGTTATCTGTTAGAATAATCAAAAGATATTGCTTAAAATTTTCAAACTGTCAGAATGGATGAATTACTACTGTATGATAGAAACATAAATCAAACTCAAAGATTTATTCTGTTCTAACCAATTTTCATCACCATCATCTTCAGTGAGGTCACCTATCTCTAACTATAATTAAACTCTAATTTCTCACCTGTGAAATTAAACAATTAGTCTGAATATGAGACACAGATTCAAATGCCCACAGACATGTAATAGATAATTTAAGTTAATTAAATGTACCAGGTGACAATTTTAGCAAACTGAAGAGTAAATACTTCTTCCAAAAACGATCTTTTGAAATTGTTACCATGCAAGAATTTGGACTAATACAGCAAATTTCTTATTTGCATGCATATCAGACTGTTTTATTTCAAATGTCTGAATGCTAATTTTTAAGTGCTAGTCCAAATATTTTTCAGCAGCCAATACAAAATACTTATATGGTGCAAACAAACTAAAACCATCAGTTTATAAATATTACAATTGATTGATTTTTAGATTACTCCAAACAATTCACTTTTGAAATATTTTTCTAAACCTAAAATGATACAAGTATATACACATTTTCATGTGAGATGAGGAAATGTGGAGTGTAGTAATCCTTATATAGAGGTAAATGAATAGGCAAGTCTTTTTTGTTTGTTTGTTTTATTTTTTGTTTCTTAGACTTTAGTCTTGTCCTGTCACCAGGCTGGATTGCAGTGGTGCAATCTCGGCTCACTGCAACCTCTGTAAAAGGTAAGTTTTGTATAAAATTTATTGGTTTTTGGAAAAATAATAATTCCTCTGTCATTTTTTTCCAGTTTTTACCTTTTTAACATGCCTTCTTTGATGAGATGTAAAATGGCTACTATGATGTTAATGTTTATCTCAATAATCACCTTTTTAAAATATTAAGATATTAATAATTAATTATTTTATGATTCCTACCTTAACCTTACATCCTGAAGAGGAAATGGTATCCTAGATGGAACAGAAATGTTGAAATGGAGGGGTATCTCACCTGAGAAAGGCCAATTCTTCCCCGAGGATGGCAGGACCTTGGTGTTGTCCCCAAACTCCAGGGTCTGTTGTTTATCATTGCAATCCTGGAAAATCAGTTATTATTTCAGTAATAGAAAAATAGCTTCCCAAGTCTGCTCATGGAAACTACCTCAGTAAGAAACACATGTACTTAAAACATAAATTTCCCATTTATTTTTTAAAAAGAAATGTAATAAGCAAACAAGATATTTGTGCTCACTCAGTATTTCCTGCTACTATATTCCAACCTAATTGAATTGCCAATTACAATCTGAATTTTTCTCAATGATTATCAAAATAACTAATTCAAAGTAGGTTGATGACTTGTATTATAAGGCTGACATGTACTTATATGTTCATCTTCACTATACCGATCTTTCTAACACAATTACCAAACACATAGGCCGTGACAGGCTCCCAACTAAATCACTCTAGACATACGATATCATCATGAGCTTGTCTCTCTTTGCCTTGGATATTTAAACTCTCTTTTAAAGTTGTAAGAACACATATGCAAATAGTTGAATTATTCACTCTCATTTGTTCCTGCAAAAAGCCTTGATATTCGTTCAAAAACCCAATTCCCATCCCCTTCCATATACAGACACCTACTTTGCTCTATTTAAAATAAGACATAGCTTTATATATATAAATATCTTCTGAAGGTATAGTATTGAATTATATTTTATTTTCAAAACCAGTATTTTTATGAATCATATTTTAACATAAATTTAAATTTTACCCTTTTTATTTTTCTATACACATCCAGTTAGTTGTGCTTGCCTGCATCACAGTATTCAATTTTACGTACCTAGCACACTTTACTTTTTTTATTCATGCTCCCACTGATAGACTTTATATCTAAATTTCTGCCACCCCTCTTATTACTATCATGAATATATTAATATCTGTTCCTAAAATGCTCCGTTACTAAATTTAGGCATATAAATACAATTTTGAGATAGTAAGTATGTAGAGAATTTACATTAATGTCAAGGTCATCTGTTCATAACCGGAAAGGGAAAGTGTTGTCAAATACTCATATCATTGTCATTATTTGGCGTTACCAAAATTTTACTTCTTTGAATCCTATCAGGCTAAAGTGTTATGTTAGTATTGCTCATGTTTGTGTTGCTTATTATTCTAATAATATTCTCAGACATCTTTTATACTTGTTTATCTTTTACGTACTGGCCATTTACATCCTTTGAACATTTTTCTAATATATTTACTATTTTTCTTAGTTTTTTTTCAGGATTGAAAATATATTATATTAATGTATAATTAGTTTTAGAAATTGCAAATATTATCTTCCAAACTTGTGGAGAATTGTATTTTCTTTTCATGTCAAATTAGAAGATGTTTTTCCCTATGGGTTATAGTTTGTTCATTATTAATAAATTTATTGACTTTATACTTTTTTAAACTGGCCCAAATGTAGGCATTTAGGGCATAGAAATTAAAAGTAATAAAAACTAGTTAACTAATATACCAAATAAATAATAAAAAAATCACTTTTCTCAATGGAGCTTACCTATTTTTGGGGATATGGACAATCATCAAACACATTAACTTAAAGTATGTAAGGTGGTTATAAGTGCAATGAGAACAAAATATGCACAGGAAACATACAGCAAGATAGCAATGGGTGATAATTTATAAAGGAAGCTGAAAAAAGTTATATTTGAACAGAAAGCTAAAAGAGTAGAGAATAATCTCCACGTGATTATTTAGGAAAAAATAATTTCAGACAAAGGAAAAGCAGAAGCAAAACACAGAGTTTGCATTTTTTTTCTACAAATACATTATTTGAGTAAATCATTGTAATAGAGGATCCAGAGTTCTTAGATGTTTCTACTTTAACAGCACCTTGTGTTTATTCCTAAAACTTTAAAGCCCATATCTTAATATCTAGTATTATATGTTCTCCATTTTTGTCCTTTAATTTAAAAAGTCTCAATATCAGCTATTTATTTCCATATAAGTTTATCACATCTTACTTTAGATTTCAAATTTCTAAATAGTAAATAAATATTTTAGTTTATGAGACAAAACTTGTTATAATACGATATTGCAACATTTCCCTGGTACCAAGATTGGAAAAAAGTTATTAAAAATATAAAACTACAGATCAATGTTCCTTATGAATGTATATGCAAAAATCCTCAACAAAATATTTGCAAGTCAATCCAATAAATTAAGAAAAGGACAAGATATTACAACCAACTGTGCTTTATTTTAAAAATGCAAGGTTTTTTGGTTCCATATGAACTTTAAAGCTGGTTTTTCCAATTCTATGAAGAAACTCATTGGTAGACTCATGGGGATGGCATTGAATCTATAAATTACCTTGGGCAATATGGCCATTTTCACGATATTGATTCTTCCTATCCATGAGCATGGTATGTTCTTCCATTTGTTCATGTCCTCTTTTATTTCACTGAGCAGTGGTTTGTAGTTCTCCTTGAAGAGGTCCTTTACATCCCTTGTAAGTTGCATTCCTAGGTATTTTGTTCTCTTTGAAGCAATTGTGAATGGAAGTTCATTCCTGATTTGGCTCTCTATTTGTCTGTTACTGGTGTATAAGAATGCTTGTGATTTTTGCACATTAATTCTGTATCCTGAGACTTTGCTGAAGTTGCTTATCAGCTTAAGGAGATTTTGGGCTGAGACAATGGGGTTTTCTAAATATACAATCATGTCATCTGCAAACAGGGACAATTGGACTTCTTCTTTTCCTAACTGGATACCCTTGATTTCTTTCTCTTGCCTGATTGCCCTAACCAGAACTTCCAACACTATGTTGAATAGGAGTGGTGAGAGAGGGCATCACTGTCTTGTGCCAGTTTTCAAAGGGAATTTTTCCAGTTTTTGCCCATTCAGTATGATATTGGCTGTGGGTTTGTCTTAAATAGATCTTATTATTTTGAGATACGTTCCATCAATATCTAGTTTATTGAAAGTTTTTAGCATAAAGGGGTGTTAAATTTTACCACAGGCCTGTTCTGAATCTATTGAGATAATCATGTGGTTTATGTCTTTGGTTCTGTTTATATGCTGGATTACGTTTATTGATTTGCGAATGTTGAACCAGCCTTGCATCCCAGGGATGAAGCCCACTTGATCATGGTGGATAAGCTTTTTGATGTGCTGCTGGATCCGCTTTGCCAGTATTTTATTGAGGATTTTTGCATCAATGTTCATCAGGGATATTGGTCTAAAATTCTCTTTTTTTGTTGTGTCTCTGCCAGGCTTTGGTATCAGGATGATGTTGACCTCATAAAATGAGTTAGGGAGGATTCCCTATTTTTCTATTGATTGGAATAGTTTCAGAAGAAATGGTACCAGCTCCTCCTTGTACCTCTGGTAGAATTCAGCTGTGAATCCATCTGGTCCTGGACTTTTTTTGGTTGGTAGACTATTAATTATTGCCTCAATTTCAGAGCCTGCTATTGGTCTATTCAGGGATTCAACTTCTTCCTGGTTTAGTCTTGGGAGAGTGTAAGGGTTCAGGAAATTATCCATTTCTTCTAGATTTTCTAGTTGATTTCCGTAGAGGTGTTTATAGTATTCTCTGATGGTAGTTTGTATTTCTGTGGGGTCGGTGGTGATATCCCCTTTATCATTTTTTATTGCATCTATTTGATTCTTCTCTCTTTTCTTCTTTATTAGTCTTGTTAGCAGTCTATCAATTTTGTTGATCTTTTCAAAAAACCAATTCCTGGATTCATTAATTTTTTGGAGGATTTTTTGTGTCTCTATCTCCTTCAGTTCTACTCTGATCTTAGATATTTCTTGCCTTCTGCTCGCTTTTGAATGTGATTGCTCTTGCTCCTCTAGTTCTTTTAACATTTCCAAGACAATCCTAAGTCAAAAGAACAAAGCTGGAGGCATCATGATACCTGACTTCAAGCTATACTACAAGGCTACAGTAACCAAAACAGCATGGTACCGGTACCAAAACAGAGATATAGACCAATGGAACAGAACAGAGTTCTCAGAAATAATGTCACACATCTACAGCCATCTGATCTTTGATAAACCTAAGAAAAACAAGAAACGGGGAAAGGATTCCCTATTTAATAAATGGTGCTGGGAAAATTGGCTAGCCCTAAAGCTGAAACTGGATCCTTTCCTTACTCCTTATACGAAAATTAATCCAAGATGGATTAGAGACTTAAATGTTAGACCTGAAACCATAAAAACCCTAGAAGAAAACCTAGGTAATACCATTCAGGACATAGGCATGGGCAAGGACTTCATGTCTAAAACACCAAAAGCAATGGCAACAAAAGCTAAAATTGACAAATGGGATCTAATTAAACTAAAGAGCTTCTGCAGAGCAAAAGAAACTACTGCCAGAGTGAATAGGCAACCTACAGAATGGGAGAAAATTTTTGCAAGCCACTCGTCTGACAAAGGGCTAATATTCAGAACCTACAAAGAACTCAAACAAATTTACAAGAAAAAAGCAAACAACCCCATCAAAAAGTGGGGAAAGGATATGAACAGACATTTCTCAAAAGAAGACATGCTTACAGCCAACAGACACATGAAAAACTGCTCATCATCACTGGCCATCAGAGAAATGCAAATCAAAACCACAATGAGATACCATCTCACACCAGTTAGAATGGCAATCATTAAAAAGTCAGGAAACAACAGGTGCTGGAGAGGATGTGGAGAAATAGGAACACTTTTACATTGTTGGTGGGATTGTAAACTAGTTCAACCATTATGGAAAACAGTATGGCGATTCCTCAAGGATCTAGAACTAGAAGTACCATATGACCCAGCCATCCCATTACTGGGTAAATACCCAAAGGATTACAAATCATGCTGCTATAAACACACATGCACACGTATGTTTATTGTGGCACTATTCACAATAGCAAAGACTTGGAATCAACCCAAATGTCCATCAGTGACAGATTGGATTAAGAATATGTGGCACATATACACCATGGAATACTATGCAGCCATAAAAAAGGATGAGTTTGAGTCCTTTGTAGGGACATGGATGCAGCTGGAAACCATCATTCTCAGCAAACTATTGCAAGAACAGAAAACCATACACCGCATGTTCTCACTCATAGGTGGGAACTGAACAATAAAATCACTTGGACTCGGGAAGGGGAACATCACACATCGGGGCCTATCACGGGGAGGGAGGAGCCGGGAGGGATTGCATTGGGAGTTATACCTGATGTAAATGATGAGTTGATGGGTGCTGACGAGTTGATGGGTGCAGCACACCAACATGGCACAGGTATACATATGTAACAAACCTGCACGTTATGCACATGTACCCTAGAACTTAAAGTATAATTAAAAAAAAAAAAGAAAGAAAAAAATGCAAGGTTGATTTAATATTTGAAAACCAATCAGTGTAGCTCATTATATGTCTTAGTCCATTTGCATTGCTTAAACAAAATGCCTAAGACTGATCAGCTTACTAACAAAGTAAATTTATTTCTCACAGCTCTGGTGGCTGAGAAGTATATGATCAAAACATCAGCATTTCAGTGTCTGGTGATGGTTTATTTTCTCATAGTTGACACCTTTGTCCAGTTTACTCACATGTTGCAAGGGATAAATGAACTCCTTTGAGTGTATTTTATTAGAGCACTAATCCTATGCATGAGGGCTCCATACTCCTGACCTATTAACCTCTCAGAAAGTCCCATTTCCCAATACCATCACGTTAAGGATTAGATCCTAACGTATGAACCTTAGGGAGACACAAACATTCACACTACACCACCAAGTCAACACACTAAGGAAGAATAACCATATATTCATCTCCACAGACACAAAAGCACATTGCAGAAAGTAAATTTAGCAATTTTTTACATCTCACATAAACACACACACGCACACACAGAGACAGGTGGACTCTCAGCAAACTGAGAAGAAAGTACCACTTCCTCTACTTGATAAAGGCTGAGAAACTCACATTAAGCTTATGTCTAAAATATTTAATGTAGAAAGACTAAAAGGTTTTCTCTTACACAGGGAACAAAAACATATCTATTTACTATTGTACTGAAGGCCCTAGTTAGTACAATAAGATAAGAAAAAGCAATCAATGTCATACAGATTTTTAAAAAATAATAAAGTTGTATCTATTTGCATATTATTTGTCCATCTAAAATAAATACTAAAAATTAAAAAAAGTTATCAAGACGAATAAATAAGTTTAGCAGTTTGCAGGATACAAAGTAAATATATAAAATTATATTTACAAATTTGTATTTGTTTTTGTAATTGTTTGGTGATATATATTTTATGTTTGTAACATATATATGAAAATATGTAACAAATAGTAAAATATTTATGGTCAAAATAGATATAATTAAAAGTACCAAACATAGATGAAATAAATCAAAATAAACCTAAAAAAATTAATAATTATACTATTTCCATAGATTAAACACTCAATATTTTTAAAAAATCAATTTGCTTTGATTTGCCCATAGATTCAACACAACTCCAAGCACATTTCTAGCAGGAATTTTTAGAAATTAGCAAACAGATTCTAACACTTATATTCAAAAGTAAAACAACAAAAAACAGTAAAACAATTTTCAACAACAACAACAAAAAAGCTGGAAGGTACTTTTCTTTGTTTAAGAGTTTACTGTAAGCTTACAGTAATCAAACAGTGTGGTACTAGCAAAAGACTAGACATAGAACAAATGAACAGAATAGAGTCTAGAAATCATGGTACACACATTTGGTCAATTGATTTTCAACAAAGATACATAGGCAAATCCATTAAGAAATAATTTTTTTCTAAATAAATAATGATAGGATATTTGGATATACACATTTTTAAAAAGTTTGACTTCTTTGTATTTTTTGTTTGTAATTTATTGCATGATAAATATAAATTAATTCTAAATAGATCATAAATCTAAAATGAAAAATCTAAAACTACCTGAGAGACAAGAGGAGGAGGTAGAAGAGGAAGAGGAAGAGCAGAAAATATAGGAGAAATATTTAGTGACTTTGGAATAGGCAAAACATAGCTTAGGTATGACACCAAATGCATACTTCATGGGAGAAAATTTGATAAACTGAACTTAAAAAAAATTAAAACCTTTTGGTCTTAAAATGACATTCTTAAGAAATTGAAAAGACATCATATATTAGGAGACATATTTCTAATATATAAATCTGATAAAACACTTATGAATACATGAAAACTTCTTAAACCTTCAATTTTGAGAAATAACATAATTTTTACAAACCAAAAATTTGAATAGACAAATCACCAAGAATTATACTGGTGGCAAATAAACACATATGAGGGAACTAAACATCATTGGTCACTGGAGAGATGCAAATTAAAACTACAATGTGATATCACTACACACCTATTATAATGCCTTGGATACAAAATAATAGTAGCAGTGGCAGTGGTAGTAGTGGTGGTAGTAGTAGTAGTAAAATGCCAAGTGCTAGTAAAGATGCTTAGAAATTGAACTACCTTGCATCACTATTGGACAGCAAAACAGGGCCGGCACCTAGGCAAATAGTGTGGCAGTTTCTAGGAGATATAATCATAAACTTCCCATGCTACCCAGTAATTCTACATCTCTATATTTTCCCAAAAGAAATAAAAATTTATGTTAACACAAAAATATGTACACTAGTATTTATAGAGGTCTTGTTATGTAATATCACAACTAGAAATGATTTTATTTTATCCTATTGCAATAATATAATCACCTAAATATGGGAGCTGATAGGATGTTGCCCTTCCATCTTCACCTGGCATTGATATGACTTTTCTGGTTTGCTAGTATTTGATAAATATGAGATAAATAGTGGATCAAGGAAATGAAGATAAAACAAAATAACTCAAACTAGAAAATTACCTTAGAGCGGGGACGGAGCAAGATGGCCGAATAGGAACAGCTCCAGTCTCCAACTCCCAGCGCGAGCGACACAGAAGACCGGTGATTGCTGCATTTTCAACTGAGGTACTGGGGTCATCTCACTAGGGAGTGCCGGACAATCAGTGCTGGTCAGCTGCTGCAGCCCGACCAGCGAGAGCTGAAGCAGGGCGAGGCATTGCATCACCTGGGAAGCGCGAAGGGGAAGGGCATCCCTTTTCCAAGCCAGGAGAACTGAGAAACACAACACCTGGAAAATCGGGTAACTCCCACACCAATACTGCGCTTTAAGCAAATGGGCACAGCAGGAGATTATACCCACCCCTGGCTGGGAGGGTCCCACGGCCACGGAGCCTCCCTCATTGCTAGCACAGCAGTCTGCGATCTAACTGCAAGGCAGCAGCAAGGCTGCGGGAGGGGCGCCCACCATTGCTGAGGCTTAAGTAGGTAAACAAAGCCGCTGGGAAGATCGAAGTGGGTGGAGCTCACAGCAGCTCAAGGAAACCCGACTGTCTCTGTAGAATCCACCTCTGGGGACAGGGCACAGCTAAACAACAACAACAAAAAAAGCAGCAGAAACCTACCCAGATGCAAACGACTCTGACTGACAGCTTTGAAGAGAGCAGTGGATCTCCCAACATGGAGGTTGAGATCTGAGAACGGACAGACTGCCTGCTCAAGTGGGCAACTGACCCCTGAGTAGCCTAACTGGGAGACATTCCCCACTAGGGGCAGTCTGACACCCCACACCTCACAGGGTGGAGTACACCCATGAGAGGAAGCTTCCAAAGCAAGAATCAGACAGGTACACTCGCTGTTCAGCAATATTCTATCTTCCGCAACCTCTGTTGCTGATACCCAGGCAAACAGGGTCTGGAGTGCACCTCAAGCAATCTCCAACAGACCTACAGCTGAGGGTCCTGACTATTAGAAGGAAAACTATCAAACAGGAAGAACACCTATACCAAAACCCCATCAGTACGTCACCATCATCAAAGACCCGAGGCAGATAAAACCACAAAGATGGGGAAAAAGCAGGGCAGAAAAGCTGGAAATTCAAAAAATAAGAGCGCATCTCCCCCTGCAAAGGAGCGCAGCTCATCGCCAGCAACAGATCAAAGCTGATCAGAAAATGACTTTGACGAGATGAGAGAAGAAGGCTTCAGTCCATCACACCTCTCAGAGCTAAAGGAGGAATTACATACGCAGCGCAAAGAAATTAAAAATCTTGAAAAAAGATTGGAAGAATTGATAGCTAGAATAATTAATGCAGAGAACGTCATAAACGAAATGACAGAGATGAAAACCATGACACGAGAAATACTTGAAAAATCCACAAGCTTTAGTAACCGACTTGATCAACTGGAAGAAAGAGTATCAGTGATTGAGGATCAAATGAATGAAATGAAGCAAGAAGAGAAACCAAAAGAAAAAAGAAGAAAAAGAAATGAACAAAGCCTGCAAGAAGTATGGGATTATGTAAAAAGACCAAATCTACATCTGATTGGGGTGCCTGAAAGTGAGGGGGAAAATGGAACCAAGTTGGAAAACACTCCAGGATATCATCCAGGAGAACTTCCCCAACCTAGTAGGGCAGGCCAACATTCAAATTCAGGAAATACAGAGAACACCACAAAAATACTCCTCGAGAAGAGCAACTCCAAGACACATCATTGCCAGATTCACCAAAGTTGAAATGAAGGAAAGAATCTTAAGGGCAGCCAGAGAGAAAGGTCGGGTTACCCACAAAGGGAAGCCCATCAGACTAACAGCAGACTTCTTGGCAGAAACTCTACAAGCCAGAAGAGAGTGGGGGCCAATATTCAACATTCTTAAAGAACAGAATTTTCAACCCAGAAGTTCATATCCAGCCAAACTAAGTTTAATAAGTGAAGGAGAAAGAAAATCCTTTACAGATAAGCAAATGCTTAGAGATTTTGTCACCACCAGGCCTGCCTTACAAGAGACCCTGAAGGAAGCCCTAAACATGGAAAGAAACAACTGGTACCAGCCATTGCAAAAACATGCCAAAATGTAAAGACCTTCGAGGCTAGGAAGAAACTGCATCAACTAACGAGCAAAATAACCACTTAATGTCATAATGGTGGGATCAAGTTCACACATAACAATATTAAACTTAAATGTAAATGGACTAAATGACTCTATTAAAAGACACAGACTGGCAAACTGGATAAAGAGTCAAGACCCATCAGTCTGCTGTATTCAAGAGACCCATCTCACATGCAGAGACATACATAGGCTCAAAATAAAAGGATGGTGGAAGATCTACCAAGCAAATGGAGAACAAAAAGAAGCAGGGGTTGCAATCCTATTCTCTGATGAAATAGACTTTAAACCATCAAAGATCAAAAGAGACAAAGAAGGCCATTACATAATGGTAAAGGGATCAATTCAACAGGAAGAGCTAACTCTCCTAAATATATATGCACCCAATACAGGAGCACACAAATTCATAAAGCAAGTCCTTAGAGACTTACAAAGAGACTTAGACTCCCATACAATAATAATGGGAGACTTCAACACTCCACTGTCAACATTAGACAGATCAATGAGACAGAAAGTTAACAAGGATATCCAGGAATTGAACTCATCTCTGCATCAAGCAGACATAATAGACATCTATAGAACTCTCCACCCCCAATCAACAGAATATACATTCTTCTCAGCACCACATCGCACTTATTCCAAAATTGACCACATAATTGGAAGTAAAGCACTCCTTAGCAAATGTAC
Organism: Trachypithecus francoisi; assembly: GCF_009764315.1. Classification (NCBI taxonomy): domain Eukaryota; kingdom Metazoa; phylum Chordata; class Mammalia; order Primates; family Cercopithecidae; genus Trachypithecus; species Trachypithecus francoisi. The sequence goes on along the minus strand of NW_022681454.1, from coordinate 74,174,646 downwards.
AAGAACAGAAATTATAACAAACTGTCTCTCAGACCACAGTGCAATCAAACTAGAACTCAGGACTAAGAAACTCAATCAAAACCGCTCAACTACATAGAAACTGAACAACCTGCTCCTGAATGACTACTGGGTACTTAATGAAATGAAGGCCGAGCCGGGCGAGGTGGCGGGCGCCTGTAGTACCAGCTACTCGGGAGGCTGAGGCAGGAGAATGGCATAAACCCGGGAGGCACAGCTTGCAGTGAGCTGAGATCCGGCCACTGCACTCCAGCCTGGGCGACAGAGCGAAACTCCGTCTCAAAAAAAAAAAAAAGAAATGAAGGCCAAAATAAAGATATTCTTTGAAACCAATGAGAACAAAGATACAACATACCAGAATCTCTGGGACACATTTAAAGCAGTGTGTAGAGGGAAATTTATAGCACTAAATGCCCACAAGACAAAGCAGGAAAGATCTAAAATTGGCATTCTAACATCACAATTAAAAGAACTAGAGAAGCAAGAGCAAACACATTCAAAAGATAGCAGAAGGCAAGAAATAACTAAGATCAGAGCAGAACTGAAGGTGATAGAGACACAAAAAACCCTCCAAAATATCAATAAATCCAGGAGTAGGTTTTTTGAAAAGATCAACGAAATTGACAGACCACTAGCAAGACTAATAAAGAAGAAAAGAGAGAAGAATCAAATAGATGCAATAAAAAATGATAAAAGGGGATATCACCACTGACCCGACAGAAATACAAACTACCATCAGAGAATACTATAAACACCTCTATGCAAATCAACTAGAAAATCTAGAAGAAATGGATAATTTCCTGGACATTTACACTCTTCCAAGACTAAACCAGGAAGAATTTGAATCCCTGAATAGATCAATAGCAGGCTCTGAAATTGAGACAATAATTAATAGCCTACCTCCCTAAGTCATTTTATGAGGCCAACATCATCCTGATACCAAAGCCCAGCAGAGACACAACAAAAAAAGAAAATTTTAGACCAATATCACTGATGAACATCGAGGCAAAAATCCTAAATAAAATACTGGCAAACTGGATTCAGCAACATATCAAAAAGCTTATACACCATGATCAAGTGGGCTTCATCCCTGGGATGCAAGGCTGGTTCAACATTCGCAAATCAATAAACGTAATCCAGCATATAAACAGAACCAAAGACATAAACCACATGATTATCTCAATAGATGCAGAAAAGGCTTTTCACAAAATTCAACAGCTCTTTATGCTAAAAACGCCCAATAAACTCGGTATTGATGGAACATACCTCAAAATAATAAGAGCTATTTATGACAAACCCACAGCCAATATCATACTGAATGGGCAAAAACTGGAAAAATTCCCTTTGAAAACTGGCGCAAGACAGAGATGCCCTCTCTCACCACTCCTATTCAACATAGTGTTGGAAGTTCTGGCTAGGGCAATCAGGCAAGAGAAAGAAATCAAGGGTATCCAGTTAGGAAAAGAAGAAGTCCAATTGTCCCTGTTTGCAGATGACATGATTGTATATTTAGAAAACCCCATTGCCTCAGCCCAAAATCTCCTTAAGCTGATAAGCAACTTCAGCAAAGTCTCAGGATACAGAATTAATGTGCAAAAATCACAAGCATTCTTTTACACCAGTAACAGACAAACAGAGAGCCAAATCATGAATGAACTTCCATTCACAATTGCTTCAAAGAGAATAAAATACCTAGGAATCCAACTTACAAGGGATGTAAAGGACCTCTTCAAGGAGAACTACAAACCACTGCTTGGTGAAATAAAAGAGGACACTAACAAATGGAAGAACATACCATGCTCATGGATAGGAAGAATCAATATCGTGAAAATGGCCATACTGTCCAAGGTTATTAATAGATTCAATGCCATCCCCATCAAGCTACCAGTGAGTTTCTTCACAGAATTGGAAACAACTGCTTTAAACTTCATATGGAACCAAAAAAGAGCCCACATTGCCAAGATAATCCTAAGTCAAAAGAACAAAGCTGGAGGCATCACGATACCTGACTTCAAACTATACTACAAGGCTACAGTAACCAAAACAGTATGGTACTGGTACCACAACAGAGATATAGACCAATGGAACAGAACAGAGTCCTCATAAATAATACCACACATCTACAGCCATCTGATCTTTGACAAACCTGAGAGAAACAAGAAATGGGGAAAGGATTACCTATTTCATAAATGGTGCTGGGAAAATTGGCTAGCCATAAGTAGAAAGCTGAAACTGGATCCTTTCCTTACTCCATATATGAAAATTAATCCAAGATGGATTAGAGACTTAAATGTTAGACCTAATACCATAAAAACCTTAGAAGAAAACCTAGGTAATACCATTCAGGACATAGGCATGGGCAAGGACTTCATGTCTAAAACACCAAAAGCAATGGCAACAAAAGCTAAAATTGACAAATGGGATCTAATTAAACTAAAGAGCTTCTGCACAGCAAAAGAAACTACCATCAGAGTGAACAGGCAACCTACAGAATGGGAGAAAATTTTTGCAATCTACTCATCTGACAAAGAGCTGATATCCAGAACCTACAAATAACTCAAACAAATTTACAAGAAAAAAAAAAAAAAGCCATCAAAAAGTGGGCAAAGGATATGAACAGACATTTCTCAAAAGAAGACATTTATGCAGCCAACAGACACATGAAAAAATGCTCATCATCACTCACCATCAGAGAAATGCAAATCAAAACCACAATGAGATACCATCTCACACCAGTTAGAATGGCAAACATTAAAAAGTCAGGAAACAACAGCTGCTGGAGAGGATGTGGAGAAATAGGAACACTTTTACACTGTTGGTGGGATTGTAAACTAGTTCAACCACTATGGAAAACAGTATGGCAATTCCTCAAGTATCTAGAACTAGATGTACCATATGACCCAGCCATTCCACTACTGGATATATACCCAAAGGATTATGAATCATGCTGCTATAAAGACGTATGTTTTATTGTGGCACATATGTTTATTGCGGCACTATTCACAATAGCAAAGACTTGGAATCAACCCAAATGTCCATCTGTGATAGACTGGATTAAGAAAGTGTGGCACATATACACCATGGAATATTATACAGCCATAAAAAAAGGATGAGTTTGCATCCTTTGTAGGGGCATGGATGCAGCTGGAAACCATCATTCTTAGCAAACTATCACAAGAAGAGAAAACCAAACACCGCATGTTCTCACTCATAGGTGGGAACTGAACAATGACATCACTTGGACTCGGGAAGGGGAACATCACACATCGGGGCCTATCATGGGGAGGGGGGAGGGGGGAGGGATTGCATTGGGAGTTATACCTGATATAAATGACGAATTGATGGGTGCTGACGAGTTGACGGGTGCAGCATACCAACATGGCACATGTATACATATGTAACAAACCTGCACGTTATGCACATGTACCCTAGAACTTAAAGTATAATAAAAGAAAAAAAATTACCTTAGAGCATAGGTATTCATTTAGAACTTCTGCTTTTTCTCATTTTATTTCTAGGCTGACAATCACCTGGTCTCAGTCACACACACATACACATATACACACACAAACATTATTCACCTCTCTTCTCTCTATTTACTGTAATAGCTATTGAATCTTATATTGGTTTGACTTTGCGTTTAAATGTCTGAGAATATGTTTTTAATACCTTAAAAATGGCAATTGACTAGTAGATTGTAAATATGGAGTAGTCTGCAAACTTGGAAACAAGTTTGAATAGAACAACTAAAGTTTTAGCCCTGAATTTATCCATACAACTCCATCCTGTAGGGTTATTAATATAAATAAGTAAGAAAATGCATTGAAGGACATTTTATCAACTATCAAATTATTAGTGATATTATGAACAGGGATTTTTTAAACATTACATATATAATGAGTACATTTGAATTTGCTTTTCAACATAAATAACACAAGAAAATAATTTTATGAATGCCTTAATCTAGAAAGTGTGTATGTGACAGATTTATGACAGCCAAAATAGGAACTGAAGCAATGAAGCAATATGTGCTTCACATGTATGTAGTATGTCACCTTTCTTCTTTAAAGGAGAAGTAAAGACAATTCTAAGACCTTGTATGCAAATATCTTCTATACTATCCTTGGTTGCCACAACTTCATGCAAGAGGTTCACAAAGACATACATCACAATCAAGCATTTTGGAATTCTAACTTTTATTTCTAACTTCTTAGGTAGATTTTCTGCCTTAGATGAATCACAGAGCTTAAAGATCCCTTCCATCATGCAGCAGAGCCTAATAAACCCTTTGACTGCTCCTCTTAGAGCACACTGTTTAATATGTTGTCTCTATAAGTTAATACTCCACTGCTAAGATAGAAGCAAAGAAAGGGAGTTACAAGGCAGAACCTCCAAAAAAAAAAAAAAAACATCATTTTCTCTAAATCCCAGAACAAACCTCCTTGATATCTCTGCAGCCAGGGCGTCCTAAGACAATGATTTAGGTGGTAGCTATGGGGCAATTTTACAACTAAGGCATTATTGAAGGAATCAATTCCAACATTTTACATAGACTCAATCATTGGAAAATCCTCTTTCTACAATTCAGAAGCTATCTCCTTCGTTTAATAATATGTGTGACTCTGATCAAATATATTTTCAGTTATTCTTAGTGATACGATTAGTTGGGGCAATGTGTAACTGAAAAAAGATACAAAGTACTTGGTATCTAAATGTCTGTTAATGGACCAAGATTATATTATGAGGTGCAAAATTAAATTCAATCTCCATATGGACAAAATTCAGTATATTCACTGAGGGAATTTATTGACTACCTTAGCTGTTTTTGTTTGTTTGTTCGTTTGTTTGTTTGTTTGTTTGTTTTTGAGATGAAGTCTTGCTCTCTTGCCCAGGCTGGATGATCTCGGCTCACTGCAACCTCCACCTTCTGGGTTCATGCCATTCTCCTGCATCAGCCTCCCAAGTAGCTGGGACCACAGGCACCCACTACCACGTCCGGCTAATTTTTTGTATTTTTTTTTTTAACAATTTTTAGAGATAGGGTTTCACCATCTTAGCCAGGATGGTCTTGATCTCCTGACTTCATGATCCACCCGCCTTGACCTCCCAAAGTGTTGGGATTACAGGCATGAGCCACCGCACTCGAACAACTACCTTAGTTTTATCAGCTAGTACTCCATGACAGAAATAGCACCTTGGAGTGTCTTTATTCTCACTATCCTAAGGGATCTTATTTTAATAACAGGCATTAGTAAAGACTTTACAATTATATTATGATTACCTAATTATTTAAAAAAGCATTTTACAAGTTTTTTTAAATATAATCTTATACTTAAATTAAATTAACACCATAAATATTCAGGGATAGATCAAGAGTAGATATTTTATATGTCAAAGGTAGATATTGTTTTCTATTCAGGCCGCCCATTTTCCTTTTTCTGTTGTCCTACTTATTTGACAACGATGCCACTTTTAATTGGACTAATGGCTCAAAGCCACAAATTTAAATTATTTGAATTAAAGCCTGTGCTTGCACTTGTTCTTCTGGCAATTGATTCATATCACCCCAGGAATGGTCTTGGAAATTTTTATCTGTTAGGCTAAATGTTGAGTGTGGACAAAAGTTATAAAAATATAGACTATAAAAATATAAAAATATAGATTCCATAGATTGTTCAAGGAAAAAAGATAGAAATATTGATAGTAGAAGGGGAAAGGAATTATGCTCATGGTTCACTAATATAAGGTATATTTTTACTAGATGAAATGTGATTTTTATATTTCCTAAACAAATATTAGATCTGTTTTCTCATCATGTTTATTTAGAAATAAAAGCAAGAAATAAAAGCAACAAAATTATAGAGTGTGGTAGGCAGAGATGTCTGTTTTTGTCAGGGTTTTAAAAATATAAGTGTGTATATATATGTATCTATTGTATATGTATATGTATATATACACATATTTTAGAAACTGAATGTTTCTGTAAAGTTCTTTTCTAGATGGCGCTTTGTAGTTTCTCAGAAAACCATGTTGAGTGAGAAACTTTCTCTCTATCTCCGTGTCCCTCAATCTTCACTTTGTTGGCTTGTAGGAGCTTCCTTTCATCTTGGCTCTTAAACTATCTGTTACTGTGATCTCCTCCATTATTTTTCATCATTAATTTAATTTAACAGAAAATAAAGTGGAGGTTCAGAAATTAAATACTTCAACTAAAAGAAGAATTCCATTAAAATTATAGTCCTTGTTCATTTTCAAGTGTTTGCAAAGTCACCTAGTACCTCATATACATTTTTACTTGGATGTTTTTCCTTCAAGTCTTCATATTATATGTGACCCAGAATAAATGAATTGTTTCCCTTAACAAGTATCTATGAGCATTTTTCTGTGTACATGATAAGGTCTTATAGGTACACATTAATGTTCTTAGAGGTAAAAAATTCTATTTAACTTAGACAAAAAATACACTTATTTGATGAATATCTGTGTGCCCATGCAATTTGCTGAAGGAACGAACTGTGGTAAAGAAAGAATTAAAGACAGAAGATACAATCAGAATTCTCTTCAGTTGTAGATTACTTGGGTCTCTCCTACAGATTTAATCACTAGAATTTGGCACAAATGCACTCATGATTCTGAGATAGTGACTGTGCATAACATCTTATTATAAAATACTCTTTGAAATTTCATCAATAAATGTAATAAAGAGACAGAGAGGACAAATTTGCCAGTAACAGAAATTAGGAATGAGAGAGAGCATATAAGTAAGACCTTTCAGATATTAAAACTATAATTATGATAATTATGAAACAATATGAACAAATTTACATGGATTCATTTGACAACTTAGACCAAGTGAACCAATTCTTCAGATAAACACTGCCAAAACTCACTCAGGATGAAAAAGATTCTATGAATAGTACTATAGCAATTAACATATTAATTCTGTAATTTAAAATGCTTCCTAAAAACATCTCCAGGTCCACATTGTTTTACTGGAAAATTATACAGTTTGTAAAGAATAAACATAAATTCTTCCAAATTTCTCACAGAAATTAGAAGAGGAGGCAAAACTCTTTGACTCTTATGAGACCACTATTATTGTATTACCAAAACCAGAAAAAGACAGTACAAAAAACATTTACACATCAGTATAGTACATGAACATGAATACAAAAATCCTTAACAAAGCAAATAACAAAGTTGTATACACCAATATATATGTGTGTGCACACATACTCGTGTATGTACACCACATCCAAACCAAGTAGAGTCTATTCAGAAATAAAAGTCTTATTTAAAATTGAAATGTCCATCAATGTCAGATTGATCATTTGCCAAATTCTGAGATATATTCCTATTAATCTCTTAGTAAAATAGGAATAGAATGTGACTTCTTCAACCTGATAAATAACACCAAGGAAGAACCTGTATCCAATATTACACTTAACGGTGAAATATTGAATGACACCTGTAGGAGAATAGGGAGTTAAGAGTAAAAAGAAACATAATCTGAAAAGCAGCAACATTTAATTGACTCCCATGAGAAAAAAGTTCATATGGGAAACTAAGAAAGAATATTTTGAGGTATGTTCCTTTGATGCTTAGTTTTTTTAGGGTTTTCATCATAAAGAACATTGGATTTTATCTAAGACTTTTTCCACATCTATTGAGATGAACACATGGTTTTTATTTTTGTATCTGTTTATGTGGTGAATTATATTTATTGATTTTTGTATGTTGAACTAAAGTTGCAACCTGTGAGTGAAGCCTACTTGATCATGGTGAATTAACTCTTTGATGTGTTTCTGGATTCAGTTTGCTAGTATTTTATTGAGAATGTTTATATCTTTGTTCATCAGCAATATTGGCCTGAACATAGTTTTCTTTATTTTGTTGTGCCTTTGCCAGGTTTTGGTGGCAGAGTGATGCTTGGTTCGTATAATAAGTTAGGGAGGAGTTCCTTCTCCTTGATTTTTTGGAATATTTCAGCAGAATTGCTACCAGCTCTTCTTTGTATGATTGGTAGAATTTAACTGTGAATTCATGTGATCTGGGACTTTTGTTGGTTGGTGGGTTTTTATATTTCAGTATTTCAAAACTCAACATTGATCTATTCAAGGTTTCAATTTCTTCCTGACTCAATTTCAGGAAGTTGTATATTTCTGGGAATTCATTCATTTCCTTCAGATTTTCCAGTTTGTGTGCATGGAAGTGGTCATTATTGTAATTGAAGATCTTTTGTATTAAATGTTTCTGTGGGATTGATTGTAGTTTCATCTTTTTCATTTCTGTTTGTGCTTATTTTGATTTTCTTTTTTTCTTCATTAATCTGTCTTCCAATCTATCAATATTGTTTATCCTTTCAGAGAACAAAGTTGATTTTGATGATTCTTCATATGGAATTTTTGGTATAAATTTTGTTTAATTCTCTTCTGATTCTATTCATTTCATTTATTCTGTAATACATTGAGTTAGTTCATTCTTGTTTTATAGTTCCTCCAGATATTTATGTCAGATTGTTAATTTGAGATCTTTCTAACTTTTTGAGATAGTCATTTAGCATGAGAACCTTTCCTCTTAACACTGTTTATGCCGGCTAAATCTAGTTAACTTCAAGCATCAAAACAAATGAAAGTAAGGTGTTGTAACTTATTAAATAAAAGAAGAATCCATAATTCTATTTCATTATAAATATATAAATTAATATATCAATACTTGAGGTGAAGGATAAACTGTTTCCCTATAAAATGCCAACTAATACATGTAGAATAAACGATATAAATAAACAACTAGTATTTGACAGACATCATAAGGTGGTTTGAGAAATAGTTTTTAAAAGATGCCAATGCACATACATGGAGTTTGGATGCAAATCAGAAAGTGGGACTTTAAAGCATAATAATACGATTTTAAAACCTTAATGCTATATACATAAGGATAAAAACTAAGTATTTACAGTCAGATATATTATTTCTTGTAGCTAGAATTGATAATTTAAGGTTTTGTGTTCGCACTGTGGGGTAAAGCAAATATGGTATTCTAATTTCATTGTTTTTCGTGTAGTTGCAAATTGAGATGCTCCAGGAGAGAGAAAAAAAAAAAAGTGATATAAGAGGATAAGCCCTTGTAGTCTCGATCTGAATAGAAAGTTTAGCATGAATTTATAATGTGTGCTCTCTTTAAGAATGAAAAAGTTATTTAACTATTTATTTAATCCAGTCCACTGATAAGGGCTAGCACAACCAACTCAGTAGTAATATACATGTGACCCAGTGTCTGTTTTCTAAATACCATTTTCCTTTAATATTTTGACATATCCAACAGCAAACAAACAATGAAGAATGCAAAAATCATGCCAAAAGGACTCAGGAACCAAGTTGCAGATAGTTCCACTTTCCAAAGATGGAAAATCTCAACATTGATAAGTGTAATATTTGTAATGGATTGACACACATCAAATATGTTAAAAATATGTGAGTCATATTTATACAGATAAAAGGAAATTAATAGAGGAGGTGTGTGAATCAGAACATTATGTTGTATACTGGTAAATAGAGTAGGTATTCTGTCTTTTCTATGTAAGCTATGATATTGGATAACCAATAATAGATGAAGAAATATTTCTCTTTCCAAAAGCATTACAGTTAGTAAAGTAAGAAATGGCAGGATTATAGTCAACTTTGAGACACTGGAATAAATTAATGGGCCTAAGCATTGATCATCAATGACTGCTAACTTCACAAAAAGAGAGATAACTAGATAGCATGTACTCCAGGATAGAAGTGTACTCTCCACGGCCTATTAAGGATACTTGAAAAGCAAAAAAAAAAAAAAAAGCAAATTCAAATCTGATTAGCCTCTAGAGCCAATGACCACATTTCAAGAAATACAGAGACAATGCCACAGGGATATAATTAGCAAAATTCAGTCTGTGAGAAATACAAGAAGTCAAGTGATCCAGTTTCTTCAACAAATGAACTGCAGAAAAAAATGCAGGTGGCGCCTCTGAATTAAAACAGACATGAGTTTACGAATTAAAACATGTGGAACTTGTTTGAATATTCATTCAAACAAATGGAAGATGAAATTGACCTTGATGTGGTAACTGAGATTTAAAACATTGAGTAGATATTTGAAATTATGCTTATTTTTAGGAGTGTTTATCTGATAATAAAATATACTTAAATACTATGGACAGGAATGATATGGATAATGGGAACTTTCTTAAAATAACAGGTAAGTATTTGAAATAAAATCAACAGGATTAATAATTACTGAAGCTGTGTGATGAGTATATGGGGTCCACCATGCCATTCTACATACTTTTGAATAGGTTGAAGTTTTTCTATAACAAAAAGTTAAAAATAATCCGATAAATATCTTGAGTTTCCCACACTAATATAAGATTCATCATTCCATGACTCTTTCATTTTTCTTATAATCATCTTCTTTTCTACTTTTCTGTGTCAAATAGTTATCTAGCAAACCTAGTGACACACACACACACACACACACATATATATATAATATTTCTACCTTTAAAAGTTCTATTTTGATATATTTTCAAACATATATCTTTTCATTCTTCCATTGCTTTTATTTTATTTTTAATTATAATATTTTAGAAATGTTCCTCATTAGTTATTATATTATATTGTATATATTTCAACATCTGAAGTCCCAGGGTTCTCAATCTATTGTTTGGTATTTTTACTCAGTGTTGCTCCTAGTGGATTGTCTCTTCATGTGTTTGATTTTTTTAATTAAGAACTTACATTAATTGTGATTAAGCAAAATATCAGCAACACTATCCTCATTTTTTGTTGGTGCTCTTCTTAAAGGTTGATGTTTTCTGTGGCACACTTTAACCAATGATATTGGCCCTTCTATTGCTTTCTTTTTGTTGTGTGTCTTAGATCTAAATATCTTCTCCATTGCCTTGAAATCTTTATTTTCCAAAGTTTTGGTTCAAGCCACCAGCATTTGTTCCCATTTCATCCAGCCTCCTTGATCTCTTCTTGTTCTGGTTTCAGCTTGATCTTACATTGTGTTGAGATTTAAGATAAAGTGAAAATGCACTTAAGCGTGTGATGGTTTTAATTCATCAAGAGTAAGTTTGTATTTCTGTAGGGGCAAAAGGACCTTTAAAGCTACACCATCTCACTGCCTGAAGTAAAACATCATCTTAATATTTTAATATTTCTTCTTCGTTAAGAAAGTTCCTATGTTCACTACTAAAACTACAGATTAAAGAAGATAAATTTAATTCAACATTGTATACATTGTATGTCTGAAAAATATACAGTTAAAAGTTCATGTCAACTTATAATAGAAGCAAATACATTTGTAGGCTTTTGTAGTGGTGGTTAGAAGTTGGAGGGTAGAGATGGCAGTGGATTGAAATAACTATTCTAATAAATTTTAACTAATTAGTTTTTATTTTAGCTGAAAGTCTTACAAGTTTGTTTTGTCTTAAAATACTCTAGAATTATTTGTTTTTTGTCATAGCCATGTTCTATAGAAAGCTCATGGTAACAGAAAACATTTTAGGACACTAACTTATTGGATCATTTTTCAGTGTATGTGCATATGTGATCATAGCAATATAGGACAAAAAGCTGAGATAAATGAAAGCTCTGGATTATTCATAAAAGTCTGTCCTCAAAATATCTGGACACATATTAAAAGCATTTCAGATGGATAGAGAAGCATTACTAAGTCTTTTGTAAACTACATTATCATGATAAAATATTCTGAGAAAATTTCACACTGTAAAAATGAAACTTGTCCATTTATAAGCATAATATCAGAACTCCATAAATCACAGTGTTATGACTTCAATTTAATGAGTGTCAGTGGAATAAACAAATAATGATCGATCAATAGTGCAGAAGAAAATACATCAAAATTTCTGTAGTAAGTTGTAACATAACGTAACTGAACACCATATAAACACATAAAATTGAACATCTTTTTTTAAAAATTCAAAGTAAATGAAACATGTTTCTGCATCTAACATAATTATGAAAATATTAAAATTTGTCATCCCATAGTTCTCAATAACTTAGGACACATCTAAAGAAAATTAGAAATATTTGAAAATATTAAGTGAAGCCTTATGCAATTGTCATAGTCAAAAATCTTTGACTTTCAAAAATGTCATTTTTATATGGTCCAGACTAATAGAATCTGAAGTGTTGAGAGGAATATCAATGTTTTAAGATGAGATGTTTAATTATTTTTTTGACCTTGCTCCAGACAAACTAAGGTAGAGAATATTGAAAAGATCCTCTGTGTACATAGAAAAAGAAAGAGAATAAGGTCCACAAATTTTCACTTACCTTCTGAATCTGAGCTTCAGTTATTCAAGATATTCAGTTTTAGATTCCTACATATGTGATGTAAAATCTGAATTTAAAGTAGGTAGGACACAATTGCAGAACATCAGAATTTGAACTTGTTTCTATACACATGCTAAACATTTCTACAAAGTTATAATCACAGGTCCACCAAATATAGAAATAAAGAGTAGGAAAGGTAGTACAAAGAATGAAATTAAATTTAATAGTATACATGGCATTTGTTGTAAGTCAAAAACTGTTACAACAAACAAAAAAAGGTTATTATATATTGATAAAAGAGTCAATCCACCAGGAAGATACAGCAATTATAATATATGTGCACATAATTTCAAAGTTGTTTAATACACAAAGCAAATATTAACAGAACTGAAGTGATAAATAAATGGAAATACATGAACAGGGGATTTTAATACTCCACTTTCAATAATGGATAGAATATGCAAACAGAAAATTGATAAAGAAACAGGAGACCAGAATAACATTATTGATCAAATGGATGTAACAGATTTTATCCAGAACATTCCACGAAACAGTGGCAGAATATACATTCTTTTTGAGTGCACACGAAACATTCTCCAGGATAGGTTACATGTTAGGTCATAAAACAAATATGACAACTCAAGATGATTAAAAGTATGCCAATCTTTTCCAATCACAATGAAATAAAACTAGAACTCAATAGCAGAAGTAAAACTAAAAAAAATTACAAATGTGTAGGAATTTTATAGGATTCTATTGAGCAATATGTGGGTTAAAGAAAAATGAAAGTTAGAAAATATCTTGAGAAAAGCAGAAATGAAAACATATCAAAACTTATGTAATGGAACAAAAACAGTATAAAAAGGAAGCTTACTTTGAGAATGCCTACATTAAAAAAAAAAAAAGAAAGATCTCAAACAACCTATCTAAACCTATTCTTCAAATAAATAGAAAAATTAAAACAAACTCAAATTACCAGAGGAAAAATATAATGGAGATTAGAGAAGAAAGCAATTGCATAGAAAATATAAAAACAATTTTAAAATATACAGTTTTTTTTAAAGGTAGAAAAGTGGTTAGCAATAATAGCTAAAAACAAAAAAGATAAGACTCAAAATCAGAAAATAAAGGACATGTATTACAATTGATGCCATCAAAATATAAAAAAAATCACAGGAGACAACTATGAGCACCCATATGACAATAAATTGGATAAGCAAAAAAACAGAAAAATCCCTAGAAACATAAATCTACCTGAGTCAAAATGAAATAGAAAATATAAGTAAATCTATAATCAGTGGGGAGATAAAAGCAGTAAACAAACACATCCTTCCAACAAAGAAAACTCCAGGACCAAATAGCTTAATTGGTGAATCATGTGAAACATTTAAAAAAGAATTAACACCAATTCTTCTAAATCTCTTCCAAAGAATTGAAGAGAATGAAACACATTCAAACTCATTTTCTTAATTCAGCAATATCATGATATCAAAACCAGACAGATACCCCCAAAAAAGAAAATGCTAGGTCAATATTAGTTCATGAATATAAATTCAAAAACTCTCAACAAAATACTAGCAAACTGAATTCACCAGAAAATTAGAAGCATTAAATGTCACGGACAAGTAAGATTTAACCTTGGGTTTGAAAGATAATTAAGCAAATACAAATCAAGTAATATCATATAGAGCATTAACAGAATGAAAGATAAAATTTACATGATCATCTCAATAGATGCCAAAAAATATTTGACAAATTTTACAAGTTTTCATGATTAAAATTCTCCATAAACTAGGTTTAGAAGGAATGTTCATCAATACAATAAAATCCATATATGAAAAGGCCACAAATAACGTTGTATTCAATGGTGATAATCCAAATGCTTTCCCTCTATGATCAAAAACAAGGCAAGGATGCCCGCTGTCTCATGTTTATTCAGTGTAGCAATGGAAGTCTCACTTGGAGCAATTAGACAAGCAAACATGGTATAAATATCAGAAAAAAAGAAGTAAATTACTCCCATATGCAGATGACATTATCTTACATATATAGAAAATCCTAAAATCGTTATTTAAAATTCCTACAATTAATAAATGAATTCAGCAAACAAGTAGGATACAAATCAACATACAAAAATTATTTTTTTCTATATACTAATAGTGAACTATCTGAAAAGAAAACTAAGAAAGCAATCCCATTCACAAAAGCATCAAAAGAATAAAATATTTATGAATAAATCTCACTAAAGAGGTGAGATACTAGACACTATAAAACATTGACGAAAGAATTTGAAGACACAAACAAATGAAAATAAATCCTGGGTTCATAGATTGGAAAAATTAATATTGTATCTACAGATTCAATGCAATGACCATACAAATCCTAATGACATTTTTATAAAAATAGAAAAAAATGATTCTAAAATTCATTTGCAAACACAAAAGACACTGAAGGTCCAAAACAATCTTGAGAACTGAGGATAAAGCTGGAAGCATCAACTTTCAGATTTTAAATATATTAAAAAGCTACTGTACTTAACCAGTATGTTACTGAGATAAAGACAGTAGACCAAACGAACATAATAAAGAGCCCAGAAAATAAATCCACAAATATATGGTTTAACTTTAAGGAGGATTCTAAGAATACACAATGGGGAAACAATTATTTCTGTAACAACTTGTATTGGGGAAACTGGATATCCACATGCCAAAGAATGAAATCAGATCTTTATCTTATACCACGCACAAAAACAACTTAAAATGCATTAAAAACTATAATGTAAGATGTGAAACTGTAAAACTCTTAGAAAAATATAGGGGTTGATCTTTGTGGCATTGATTTTTACGGCAATAGATTCATGAATCTAACATGGAAAGCACAGGCAACGAAAGCAAAAATAGGCCAATGTATCTTCATCAAATTTAAAAGCTTCTTCATACTAAACAACAAACAAAGTGAAAAAGAAGCCTACAAAATGGGAGAAAATATTTTCAAGTCATATGTCAGATAAGGACTTAATTTCAAAAATATATAATAAATTGCTACAACGTAACAGAAAAAAAAAAAAAAAAATCCTAACAACCCTACTAAAGTATTGACAAAAGAACTAAATACACATATGTCCAAAGAAGACATGCAAATGGCTAACAGTTATATTAAAAAATGTTCAATGTCAACAATCATCAAGGAAACAGAAACCAAATACACAATGAGATATCACCTCATATCTGTAAGGATAGCTAATATCAAACTTTAAAAACAAAACAAGTATTACATCAAGGATATATATAAGTTGGAACACTTGTTCACTCTTAATGAGAATGCAAAATAATGCAGCTACTTTGAAAAATAGTATGTAGGTTCCTCAAATCATTAAAAATAGAACTACCAGGCTAGGCATGGTGTCTCACACTTGTAATCTCAACATTTTGGTAGGCCGAGTCTGGAGGGTCACTGTAAGCCAGGAGTTCAAGACTAGTCTGGGCAGCAAATCAAGACTCAGTCTCTCCATTAGAAAAAAAAAAAATAGCCAGGTATGGTGGCACATGCTTGTGGAGGCAAGGGGATTTCTTCAGCCCAGGAGTTCAAGGCTGCAGGAGTTCAAGGCTACAGTGGGCTATCATAATCCCACTCCAGCCTGGGTGACAGACCTCACCACTTAAAAAAAAAAAAAAAAACAGCACCACAAAAATGATCCATTAATCCCACTTCTGAGTATTTATCTAAAATGACTGAAATCAAGATTTTGAAGAGATATCAGCAGTGTTTACATGTGCATTGCATCATTATACACAATAGCCAAGACATGGAAATAACCTAGATGTCTATCAAGAGATGGATGGATAAAGAACATGTTGTATATACATACCATGCAATATTATTCAGCCTTGACAAAGAACTAATCATGCATTATGTGATAATATGAATCAACAATATTATGCTACATGAAATAATTCAGGCACAGGAAGACAAATACTGCATAATTCCACTTATATGAGGAAACTAAAATAGTTAAGCTCATAACATCAGAAAGCAGGATGATGATTACTAAGGGCAGAAATATGAGGGGAAAATGAGAATTTGTTAATCAAAGACTATAAAGTTTCGATAATGAAAGATGAATAAGTAATGCTGTACAACATTTTGCCTATAGTAAACAATATTGTGTGGTACACATAAACATAAAAGGGTAGATATTGATTTAAGTAAACTTACCACAAAAATACAGAGGTATTTATAAAATTATATTGTAGCTGTTATTATTTAATACACAGAAAAGTGTTTAATTTTTCACAGCAATAAGTTGTGCCATAGTATACTTTTTATATATCTAAACATAAAGTGTTACTTGATTGGTTGACATTTGAAACCCCATATTGTGATATAGTTTAATCAGAAACACTTCCAGTCAATGAAAACAGACTACTGTCTCCCCATTGTTTTCATTTCAGTCACAGGCAGACTATTTGCTATTATATAAATGAAAATACTCAAGGAAATGTAAATAAAAAATAATTGTATGTTCTTGTATTATAGTTTATGATAAAATAACTAGATTTTTATTTTATATATTTTTTGATTCTTAAAAGGTAATTTCACATTCATGAACACTACAAAAATTTTCACAAGTGAATGTTCCTAGTATACTATCTCAGTATTAAAGTTGGTTATTCATATTTATCAGAGTTAACAAAGCTTTGGGTCGTTTATTCCTTTTTCAACAAATGGATCTTGAGTCTTAGATGTATGCAGCATGTATCAAGTGCTAGAGATTAAGCGATCAACAAGATGCAGTCTCCACTCTCAAATAATTTAATGTCTAAACCAACCAGGCATAACATTTAACAGTGTGGGATAAAGATAGATGGTAGGCTACTCTAGTAAATTTAGGAGAGTCTAAATGAAGTTACATATAATTGAGAGGTCCTGAACACAAGTGGATTGCTTCTTTTTACATGTATTATTCTCTTTCTTTTGATCCTAAGAATCTTCTGTAGTGTCTTACATCTTATAAAACCCTTTATGCAATCCTAAATTAATTTTTTGTGACTCAACAGTTTCCTTTGTAGCTAAACTAATTCAAAGAGTAGTCTGCATTCAGTTTGAGCATCCCTGGTTCAAAAATCTGAAATCCAGTATGCTCCATAATCTAAAACTTTTTGAGTGTCAACATAACATTATAAATTAAACATTTTACACCTGACCTCATGTGACAGGTTACAGTCCAAATGCAGGCACAAAAACACATAGTATGTTCAGTGTCCTTAAGGAGAAAAAAAAGACCCTACCATCCTCTTTCAGCTGCAATATTACCTTTTATTCTTTGCCTATATTTCCCTGCACTAGCACACCAAACAAGGTTAGAAAATTGTACATGACAGGCCAGATAAATCTATATATACGGGTTCCCTACAATATCCCACATGGGTCCAAGACGTACATGCATTATTTACTGTGATTTTTCTTATTATCTGTTCAGTGGTGTAAATACATGGTTAAAAATATTGAAAGGGCCTACAGCTGTTGGAGAAACTGGGCAGCAGTGTAAGTCTGAAATATCTTACAGAAAACTGAATTGTTGGAATTACCACCATATATGACAAAAAGAAATAGAAGTATAAGAGTCTATGATGGAAGTTAATGGGAAATAGAAAAACACTGTATAAAGCTAAAAATGAAGATCTCAATTGTGTATTGAAAGAGTGGATTTACTGGCATGTGAACACACATCAGTTAACGGTATGCTGATCATGAAACAAAGATTTGTTATAATAAACTAAAAATCAAAAAAAAACTTCTGAATGTTCAATAGGCTGACTGTAAAAAATTAAGAAAAGACATGGGATTAAACTTTTTAAACTTTGTGGTGATAAAGCATCTGCTGATCACAGATAAGCAGAGAAATTAATCGATTCATTTGCCAAGGTCATCGGTGATGAAAATTTGATGATGCGAGAACAAGTCTATAATACTAATGAAACATCATTATTTATGTATTATTTCTCCAGAAAGACACTGAATACAGCCGATTAGACAGGCCTTACAGGAATTAAGTATGACAAGGACAGAATAACTCTGCTGGAAGATGCTAATGCAGCAACACTCATAAGTATAAACTTTACTTACTGTTATAGGCAAAAGCTGTGTCTTCTGCTTTCAAGGAGTGAATTTCTTACTAGTCTATTATTATGCTAACAATAAGGCATAAATCACCAGGTATATCTTTTTGAATTCGTGTCACAAACATTCTGTACCAGTGACTGGTACTCACTGCAGGGAAGCTAGACTGAATGAAGAATGCAAGATTGTGTTATTTCATCACAACTCTTTGCTTATTCTCCAACTGACATTTTTATTAAAATAATGTTTATGCCATGTACTTCCCCTAAACAGTGACTTCATTAAATCAGGCATGTGACCAAGGAATTCTTAGATCAATGAAGGGTAAATAGAAAAACACTTTCTTCAACAGCAAGCTAGCAGCAATGAACAGTGCCGTGAGTGTAGTTTTCGGAAGAATTCTAATATAAAGGATGCTGTATTTCTTTTTACCAATGCTTGGAACACAGTGACTAAAGACACAGTCCTGCATGCCTGGCACAACCTCTGTCTTGCGGTCATATTCAGGGAGAATGATGAACAAGAGAAATAAAAATGATGTCTGACCTCCTTACACATGAAAAAAATAAACCTTTAGGTGACATGAGGAAAAAGTGTCATAGGCTTGTTGAAGGAATAGAGAGAGCATCATACACTCATGACAGGAAAAGAAAACATGTCAGCTTATAAAATCAAAGATAGACTTCTGGACAAAAATGAATAAATAAAAATAATAATAATTAAAGTTGTTAATGAGGCAGGTAACTCTAGAAGTAACCTTTAAAAAGTCAATCTACAGAGTGTTTTCTAATCCAAGATTCCTAGAGGACCCACTTCCTGGCCCCTCAACTGTTTCTGATGTTTCTTATCACCTAAAAAGATAAAATACAGAGTACAGTAACCTTTTAAACAAAACACAAAATCATAGGTAGAAATGTTAGTAAATGTCTCATTGGTTTTCTTAGATATATATGTACTCATTTCTAATTTTTCTGTGACAACCTGACAGATTTCCAAAGTTGTCATTCTCAGGCTTCCCTTTGTAATCATCGGAAGTACTAAGATTTTATATTTTGTGTGTTTATTACCTGGTTTCTGGGAAACAATACCTCCCTCTTTTCTTGGTCATTCCTCCATGTTTCTGGAGTGAATCAGTAAGTAACTTTTTATTTAATATCTGAAAGTATCTGTATTCTATCTTCATGTTTTACATATAATATATCTGGGTATAAAACTCCAGTTTAGATATCAATTTTATCTAAAATATTTGATGTCTTCACTCTGTTGTCTCTAGCCCCCAATACTTTCATTGATAAGTTTATTTTTAATATCTGGTGAACTCACTGGTTGAGACATTTTTTCTTCTTTAGGAAGCTCTGAGGAAAGAGAAAGAAGTAGGTGAGAAACATATACTTCTAGAAACTTCTTTGTTAAGTTCTCCAGTGATATCCTAGTTCTACAGCACATCCTTGTCTTCTATATATTTGTTATTTTTAGTACCTTGTATTTGCTCAAGTTCTTTGCAGTCCTATAAGGTTATTTCAGTAAGGATCTGCACCACTGTTAGGCAATTATTATTCATTTAACTACAGTCTATCTGCCAAAAGTATATTAAAAATTAAAACCCCTTGTTATACAATGATATTTTTGAGGTACATAATTTAAATCCATTAAAATGCATACATTAAAGTGTACAGTTTGATAACTTTTGAAAATATATGCAGTCTTACAACAACCATTGAAACACTACATAGACTATTTTAATCACAAAAGATGTTTCCTTTGAGGTAATCACCCTCCAACTTAGGCAATCACTGATGAGTTTTATATTTGTATACATTTGCTCTGTCTGTCTTAGAAATTAATATAAATTAAATTTGATGCTATGATTTTTTTTCAATTTTTTTGGAAAGCGAAATATTTTGTGAGATGTCTATGCTTTGGGTATCAGTAGTTCATCAATGAAGTCACTGAAGAAAAAATTCTTATATATCATAGCCTTTATACTTATTAAAATAGGGGTAGATACTGGATAAGTTTTACTCCTGATAATCCATAAAAACAATTTCTAAGATTATAAAAGAAGTAATCATCTGGGACAACAGAGAATGCATTATATAATGCTATCTTTCATGATTCTTTGCACTATATTTCATTCAATATGACATAAAAGATTAAAAATAATAGCTAACACATTGCATTGTTTAAGCACAGTATGACTTATTTATATCAAAGGTATGCTTTTGACTGGGTGTAAAACATATCTTTTCATCACTGTAAATTTGTTGTTTTCTTATTCTGACCAAATATTGAAAATTATGCAATGTATAATATTCTACGCATGAGAAAAACAACTTGGTAAGAAATCGGATCCTACCAGATTTCAAAAGTCAAACACTGGCTGGGGTGATGTGATGAAATTTCTTCTAGCAATAGCTAAGACAACAGTGGGTTAATGTATTCACACTGGGCACAGTGCTAGGGGAGCAGTAATAAAAAAAATGCTCTCTTAAAACATGGGGTTTCTGCATGATTTTATTTGCATTGGTCTAGAACATGAGTGACCTGTATTCTAGATCCAGTGTTTACATTTATTAACTAGGGGAGATTGAAAAACCGAGGTAGCCTCTTCAATGAGGCATTGATTATAATCTTCTAAAGTTTTCACTTTTAGTTTCAAGATTTTGATCAAGTTCGTGGCTGAAGAAATGTATATATAAGGAAATCTTAAAGATATTCTATTGACAGAAAAATAGTGGTAGATGATAAGGAGAAGACAAATGGAAATAGAAATCAATGTTAATGATGTTACATTTTCAATATGATGGATATTAACAAAATAGCCTAGAAAACATAGAAATAATAGAAAGTCTTGTGTAACTTGGCAGAATTGCTAGGAAATGCTTTAAATCAACTACAGTTTTCAAATTGAACTAAATATGAACACATACCTGTTTTAGACTAATGAGGTTTTCAATTCACTAGGCATTTTCTTTATTATTATTTTTTAAATTTAATAATCAACTGTAATTGATTTACAATGTAAGGGAATACATTTGATGTTCCTTAGTTGGCATCAGTTTTGTAATATGGTATTCAGCTAATAGACTAAAATAATAGATTAAATTTTTAATGAAGTTAAAAACAAGTGAAAGAGTATCATCTGTGTCAATGGTAAGTTTTCTGAAATTTTTATATTTTTGTGGTTACAGCACACCCAAAAACTAAGTTGAGCATGAGTGAGTAGGAAGTTAAGAAAATTACTCTGTAAATTTATTTTATTTTGAAGACAATTTGTTTTAGTGGGATGCAATGAATATTTCCCAGATAAAATTCTTTTTCTTAATAGAGAAGAAGAAAGTATGTCACTCCACTTAAATTGCCATAGGGCCACTTGATTACATATTGACTTTTACATTTTTGTTACAGTGCTTTGTTTTTTTAATTGTTAGTATATTATGAATAAGTAATGAAATTCAGCTCATAAGATTTACATATAAAGTTATTACTTCTAAGTAGGCTAAATCTGCATTTTTTAATTATTCAGGTTACTTACCAATGTAAATGGCATTTTAAGTATTAATGATATTGATGTGCTACAGTGCTTTTAATTTTGTTTTTAATTTTTTTGTTTTACAAAGAAAACATCCCGCTTATTTACAGGATAAGAAATGAAGGCTCTCAGAGCATTTGTGGGTGTTAGGAATGTAAAGATCTCAAGTGTGCATGTGAAAGAGTCATGTATATTTTACATGAGATGTATGCATAAACACTTCATAGAGAATTATTTACTTGAATAATTGCTTTATTTCTTTATTTCAATAAATTAAAGCTCTTTTCCCTCTTGATGATATCCCCTTAGAAAGACAATTTGGCCATCAAAGGGATATTTGCATAACAAAGAATTCTATTAAAGTAAATTAAAATGCTCCCAGATATAATTTTCTCATTTCAGATTTGTAATGTAACATTTTACTCCAGCTGCAGTATGTGAAGTAGATACTACATAATGTAAGAGCATCTGAGTGAGTATTAGGAAACAATTACAATGACAATAAATTGAACTATGCTTGTGGCAATAGAAACGGCAAGAGGTGTCCAGATTAAAAAGATGATTGGGGAATAAATTCATACTACTTTCCATATAAGGAGAGAGTAGAAAAGAGTGGTAGATGTCAAAGAATACATTCAGATTTTTGACTTGCACAACAAGCTGGTATCATTCCCTGGAACAGAAAACCTGGAGAAATGCTAGGTTCCGGGGAGAGAACTAAAGTGTTTTTAGTTTTAAGACTTGTTGAATTTGAAGTATTATTGAAACATGGAGGAAATAGGTTGCTTCTAAAGTGTTTGAACCTAATGACGTAAATGTGAGAAATATATGGATGCATCAAGTCACCTGGGAAATGAGTATATATCATGTCAACAACTAGGTCCTAGGAAAGTATTCTGAGGAAACAACTGTGATGTTTATCACAACCTAGTGTGGAAAGATTAACAAGCAAAGGAGATTGAGAACAAAAAATAAAAAATAAGAAAAGGAGAAGATGCACTTCAAGAATTTAAAACCCTATGTGGTAAAAATATAGATGCATATAAAATAAAAAATGTAAATCTGATAAAGATATGACTGACTCACTGATCATTGAATCTGTGGAAATACTTGTACCTCTGAAGAGAGAGAAGCCTCTGATGAGATTATGTGGTAAGTGCTTATGTTTGAAAATCAGCAGGATTTGCCTGTATGACAAGGCGGGAAAGTAATTAAAGACGAATGAGTAGTGCATGCAAGGGCACAGACTAGACAAGGACAAGACTCAGATCACGGAAACAGAGAGGTGGTTTCACTTTCGTTTATGAAGAATTTTGAAGCCAGCAGGAATATGGTAGACATTGTAAAGCTCTTTACTACTAAGGTGACCAAAATATTAGCATCTAAATCTGTGATTTCCTTCTTCATCTCCTGTATAATATATGCAGTTGAAAGAGTGATGAATCTCACCTTTTTTTTGTGCTTTTAAACACAAAGTCGATACTACATTCAAGATACAGTATCTGGAAAATGTAAATAAATAGATATATAAATAACAGGTAATACATAAGGCCCAGCTAGATTGCTGTCGGTGATCAACTGTCATTGCAAACCTTAGTATCTTTACACATGTAAAGAAGGCCAGATAGAGGCTTTGAAAACCTCATCTTCATTGCATTATATTAAGGATCATTAATTTAGCTTCTAGCTGGCAGAGTAGATTAAGTCTTCAATCCATTGTTTCCCACTTAGCACGAAACCAAGCAGTTTAAACACGTTTCTGCAAATTATTTTCAAATACACGGACAAGAAATATAGATGAAATCCATAGTTTATGGATATTAAAAATACATACAAAATATATGTAATAATTAGTTACTAATATATGAAGAAATAGCTCATTGAAGAGCCATTAGAAAACAAACTGCTCCGAAACAATTTATTTTAATATATTACATATTTTAAAACATGTTTTTATCTCTCATTCTTTATTAATAGCGATATTTGCATTCAAATAGAGATCATTTGTTTTTAGGAATTCATCTGCTCCTGCTGTTTGTTCTCCACCTACTATTTTATCCTCAGTTTATAGCACAACTATTGGTTGCAATGAAAATGGTTAGGATGTCACTAAAGTTTATGCCTTCAGGTAAGAAATATGCTACATTTTAAGGACAGTATAACTGGGAAACTAATGCTTTATGCTTATTCAAATTGTTTTAGATTAAAATAAGCAAGAGCTGAGAAATTTAAGAAAAAATGATACATTGCTTTATTCTAACTAAAATATCTCTATATGGTATATAGCTTTTTACAACGTGCCACCTGCTCTTCAGAAACATAATAGCAATATGATAGACACGCTGAAATAATTGCCTTAGAAACCCCACAAATTGGCCGGGCGCGGTGGCTCAAGCCTGTAATCCCAGCACTTTGGGAGGCCGAGACGGGCGGATCACGAGGTCAGGAGATCGAGACCATCCTGGCTAATACGGTGAAACCCCGTCTCTACTAAAAAATACAAAAAACTAGCCGGGCGACGAGGCGGGCGCCTGTAGTCCCAGCTACTCGGGAGGCTGAGACAGGAGAATGGCGTGAACCCGGGAGGCGGAGCTTGCAGTGAGCTGAGAGCCGGCCACTGCACTCCAGCCTGGGTGGCAGAGCAAGACTCCGTCTCAAAAAAAAAAAAAAAAAAAAAAAAGAAACCCCACAAATTGCAGAGCTATGAGATCAGCATGTTGACAATACCTTCCTATTGCTCTACTGAACATGTAAATCCCTGTTTATGGGACTGGGAATTACTATTTACTAGAAGTGAATATAAATTAATCAGAGTAATTCTGCATAGCATTGATGTATGGAGACTTAACATATTACATATTTGTCAGAATGCAGGCTATTATGCTTCTTGTTTGTAATCAGCAGAGATTTAAGTTCATGGAGAGAAAATGTGACTAGAGCTCTATGTTGTATTGACTTGTGACAAAGCCAAATGTTACAATGTGTTCCGTTTCAAGTGCAAAGCTACTAATGTAATAACAATGTTATTGTTCTAAGCAATATGTTCTTAGATAACTCTAAGAACAATGGAAATGCCTGCATTAATATTATTTGGCAAAATAAATGACAGCTAGACAATTTAAAATTCTGATTGAGTGTGACACTCAGAAAAGAAATCAAGAACAAAATGCTTTTCTCTTAGTTAGAATATAAAGAA
This sequence comes from Trachypithecus francoisi, assembly GCF_009764315.1. NCBI lineage: Eukaryota > Metazoa > Chordata > Mammalia > Primates > Cercopithecidae > Trachypithecus > Trachypithecus francoisi. The sequence goes on along the minus strand of NW_022681454.1, from coordinate 74,149,439 downwards.
AGTGCTGGTGGGTGGAGAGCATTTGAAAGAGGATAGATTTTATAATAGAATAGGTAGGTCTCCAGGTTTAGATAAAGGATATTCTTGAAGATAAGGGGGAAAAAGGAGTGCTGCTCACAATCAGTTATGACAATTTTGGTAAAACTTATTGAAAGTAGGAAAAAAGTAGGGAAAAAAACTTTTCCTTCAGGTTGATAAGGGGCTGAGCATTAAATAGATCCGTTATCATTATTGCTATGTTTTTCTAGAGACAGAGTCTCACTCTGTCACTCATGCTGGAGTGCAGTGGTGCAATCTCAGCTCACTGCAACCTCTGCCTCCCAGGTTCAAGCGATTCTCCTGCCTCAGCTTCCCGAGTAAATGGGATTACAGGTTTGCACCACGATGCCCGGCTAATTTTTTGCATTTTTGGTAGAGACAGGATTTCTCCATGTTGGACAGGCTGGTCTCGAACTGGCTTCAAGTGATCTGCACGCCTCAGACTCCAAAAGTGCTGGCATTACAGACGTGAGCCACTATGCCCAGCCTCTCTCTGTCTCTTTTTTTCTGTGACAATAACTGGGTTACTCTTGGTAACAATATTTTTTACCTTCCAATGGAAGAATTTGTAAATATATTTATTTTATTTCCAAGTACAGTTCAAGAATTGGGAGCCTTGTCTAGGTTTATTCTTAGATGAATACTTTACAAACTGTGAATTATGACTCCATTAATGGGTTATAAAATCAAATTAGTGGTACTGACAAGCATATTAGGTAATCAGATTGAATGAAATAAAATACAAAATAATATGTCAAGATATAACACAAGAAATAAGTATAATTTCATTTCATCAATATTTTGTTTCAGTTTTTGCATATGAGTATGTTTGAATATGATAGAGGTGGAAAGATCATAAATAGCATGAGTTTTTAAATTATATATTATGACCAAATTTAGGAGGTCATTGGTAAAGAAAATCATATAAATGTGTACAACATGAAGGATTGAAATGACAATAATTTTAAACAATTTAAATATTTATAAACAGAATGTTAGATACATATATATGAGTTATATATTAATATAATTGAGTATATACAATGCTTAAAATTGATAAACTATATATACATGTTTCAAAGAAAACACTATAATATAAAATTAAATGAAGAAAGATGATAATATATTTTAACAATATTAAACATTTAATATATGCTGCAATTTTATACATTGTGTGCATGTACATATACATAGTAATATCAATATAAGTGAAGGATTGGAAATTTTAAATGTTGATTCCCAATAGAGTGACTTAGTAAAAATGATCAGCTATGGTATTGGAAAGAGTGCAAAGAAAGCTTCAACTGATTTTGTCATCTATTATTTCTATAAAACATAAAGAAGTCTAAAAATCTAAAATATTAAAGTTTTACAGAGATAGGTGCTATGTACATTGTTTCTGTTACATTGCATATTTTTTCACTTGAAATATTTCATAAGAAAAGATGTTAGAAAATAGAAATGTAGCAGAGACACAGAGAAGACTAATAGCTTTTGGCAAACTTACGAGGCACTCACCACTTAAGTTATGCCCTTCAACACACAATCTTAACTCTTGCTGAATTCAAGAGGGATCATATGCTCACATCTCAAGGAAAGTTTTATTTCTAAGGAGTAAGATGCTTGTGCCAAATAATATAAAATTATTCTACTAGAGAATAGCATAGAAGTCAAGGTGACAGCTGAATGGCCTACTATTTGTTTTGTGACTTTTTCTGAGATTACACTAGGCATCTATATTTTTAGTGAGAGAGAATTTAGTGATCCTGTGTGTTACCGCCTAGAGAATAATCAGCAGTAGAGGTGATGTATGGGGCACAGTTGAAGGAGGTGGGCTGTGACTGCAATTGGGTTAAAATAGTTTTATTTCAGGCCAAATGTGAAGATACCAGATATTCATACATTGTTTCACAGCTTTCAAATTTTACACTTTTCAATTTAAATAAGTAGAATGTTGTAGGGAAAAGAATAAAAGAGATACTTATCTTTTTTTTTTTTTTTTAATAAGAGTCATTCTGTACATATGGCAAATTACAAAACAATAACATTATTTGTAAAAATGTAAGACTCTAGGAAGGAAAGTGTATTAGTTTGTTTTCACAGTGCTCTTAAAGACATACCTGAGACTGGGTAATTTATTAAGAAAAGAAGTTTAATTGACTCACAGTTCAGCATGGCTGAGGAAGCCTCAGGAAACTTACAATCATGGCAGAAAGGGAAGCAAACATGTCTTTCTTCACAGGGCAGCAGGAAGGAAAAGTATGAAAGCCAAGTAAGAGGGAAACCCCTTATAAAACCATCAGATCTCATGAGAAATCACTCACTATTATGAGAACTGTATATGCAGCATGAGAGTAATCACCACCATGATTAAATTACCTCCCACCAGGTCCCTTCCATGACACATGGGGATTACAATTCAGATTACAATTCAAGATGAGATCTGGGGAGGGCCATAAAACCAAACCATATCAGAAAGTACCTGGGAGATTTTATCTAATGTTCAATGAATTTATAAATTAAAAGTGTGTGTGTATGTATATACACACATGTATGCTCAAACACACACACCTTTTTATAAGTGTAGTTTTACATAACTTCCTAAAATGGTCATCTCTAATTTTAGTAAAGTGAGAGTTTGAAAATGGCAATATCTTTTATATAATTTATATATTAAACATCTGTATTTGTCCTAAACCTGTCTTACTGATCAATGTGAGAAAATTTTCTTATCAAAAAATTTAGAAATACGTTTTAACTGTGATATAGATATTTTAATTTAAAAAAAATTCACAAACCAAGATGGGTCTTCTAGCTTGGAAATGAGATGGCTCCATTAGTCCTATAGTGTAAATCTGCATTTGTTAAGGTTCAACCTCATATATTTTACTAAAAATTTGTGAGAAACGCTTAATGTTGGTAGGAGATACTGATTCTGATATTTGAAATCATTCTGTTTAAATTGTTTTCTATATAATTCTAGTGATCAGAAAAGATTATAAACAAGATCCACACCTTTATGTTAAAATGAAAAAAATTGCTATAAGACATTTTTATTTTGGATATTAATAGACATAATGACTAACAGAAATAATTCATTCTTAAATAAAAAATACCTTTTAACAGGAATATTAAAGAATTAAAGACCATTATGAACATTAAATACCTAAAAAGATATTTTAAAATATTTAAGTGAAAAATAAATGTATAATATCTAAATTAATTCTCAACTAATGCACAATTTGTTATCAATGTTTTTACTTTAGATAAATTAATAAACACACAAAAATTAGTTCATTATTATTATATGGGATTCATTTTAATTTTGTTTTTGAAAGATTTTCAGTTATATATGAACAAAAGATGCATTTCAGCATGAGTGTACATATACTAAAAGTTTATTAATGGAGGAATCCCTGGGCTAACATTTTGGATACATATTTTGTATGTAGTATTTGTTCTTTTAAACTCTACACTAAATCAGAATGGAATGACAAGGGTTTTAGGAAGCACAAAGCTTGTGTATTCATGAGCAAGTATGAAGAGATTCTTTTAATCAATAAACAGTGATTGTATATGGCAAACTGGGATAAAACATTGAATTTTGTCTTTATGTAGTGACTGACTTTAAAACAAAACAAAATAGAAAATTTCTTATGTATTCGCTTTGTCCACTGTCATTGTAGGTGAACTCATCCATGCTCATAATATCATCCTGAATGTGACTATTCTAAAATATTTGTGCCTAGCCAAGGACTATCTGAATGCCAAATATTCACCTTCAGTTGTTAACCTGATATCTCTAGAGAATCTGATAAAAGTCAAAATGTACATCCAAATTGAGACTCCTAATTCTTTAAGTAATCCCACACAGCACAAAATGCACATTGATAATGACATTTGTGTTTATCCCCAAGCCTTCCTCATCTCAGTGAATGATTTTACTACCATCTCAATGCTTAGGCTGCAAACCTAGCAGTCCTTGGCTCTCATTCTACACATCCAACTAATTGGGTAGTTTAAGTAGATTCTCACTTTAAAAACAATTTCAACTTTACAACTGCTCATTCCCATTTCACAGAATCGGATGTCAATATGACCCCCTGAAATAAAGCAATAACTTTCTAGCTAATTTTTGATTGTATTTTACGCATCCTTTAATGCATTTTTAAAATATAGCCAGAATTATTTTCTTAAAAAATAGATCAGATCAAATCAATCCCTGCTTTAAATCCTTAAATATCCACTTATTCTACTTGTAGTAAATTATAAAACTTTTACTTTGGCTTACAATGCGTTATAGAATGTAGTCCTTGAATCTCTAACTTGATATAAGAAAAAAAATTGCACCTTTTTCTCTGTTCCAAATACATTGGTATTGTTTTTTAAGGTTTAAAGATAGAAAGCCCATTAACAACCCAGAGCTTTTGCATATTATGTTTACCTTTCCCTGATCATTATGGTTCCATCTCATCCTTTTGTTCTCAGCTTCCATAATACCTTCTCAGACAGGATTTCCCTAATCACTTTATCCAAAATAAATCTTACATTTTTCTCAAATTCTTTTCCAGTATATTTCCTATAATGTACTTATTATAATTTGTAATTACTGCATGTGTCTATTTATATGATTTGTTATTGTTGCCATCTCTTCCAGTAGAATGTAACTAAATAAAGACTGAAGCTATATGTCTCTTATTTATCTTCATGACTCTGACTTGTAATACTGTATGTCTATTTTCATGCTGCTAATAAAGACCTGCCTGAGATTGCATAATTAATAAAAAAAGATGTTTAATCGACTCACAGCTCCACATGGCTGAGGAGGTCTCACAATAATGGCCGAAGGTGAATGAGGAGCAATGTCACATCTTACATGGTTGCAGGCAAGAGAGCTTGTGTAGAGGAACTCCCCTTCATAAAACAATCAGATCTATTGAGACTTATTCACTATTTGGAAAGATCCACCCACATGATTCAATTACCTCCCACCAGGTCCCTCCCTAGACATGCGGGAATTATGGTAGCTACAATTCAAGATGAGATTTGGATGAGGATGCAGCCATATCATATCATTTTGCCGCTGGCCCCTCCCAAATCTTATGTCCTCACATTTCAAAACCAATCATGCCTTTCCAACAGTCCCCCAAAGTCTTCACTCATTTCAGCATTAACTCAAAAGTCCACAGTCCAAAGTCTCATTCAAGACAAGGCAAGTCTCTTCTGCTTATGAGCCTCTAAAATCAAAAGCAAGTTTACTTCCTAGATACAATTGGGGTACAGGCATTGGGTACAAATACCATTTCCAAATGGAATAAATAGTCCAAAACAAAGGAGCTACAGGCCCATGCAAGTTCAAAATCCAGTGGGTCAGTCAAATCTTAAAGCTCCAAAATGATCCTCTTTGACTTCATATCTCACACCTCGGTCAGGCTGATTCAAGAGGTTAGTGCCCATGGTCTTGGGCAGTTCTGCTGCTGTGGCTTTGCAGGGTACAGCCGCTGTACTGGCTGCTTTCACAGGTTGGCATTGAGTGTCCACAGCTTTTCCAGGTGCACAGTGCTAGCCGTTGGTGAATCAATCATTCTGGGGTCTGCAGGATGCTAATTCTCTACTTACAATTTCACTAGGCAGTGCCCCAGTGGGGACTCTGTGTGGGTGCTCCCACACCATATTTCAATTCTACAACACCCTAGCAAAGGTTCTCCATAAGGACTCTGCCCCTGCAGCACACCTTTGCCTGGACATCCAGGTGCTTCCACACATCCTCTGAAATCTAGGTGGAGGTTCCCAAACCTCAATTCTTGACTTCTATGTACCCACAGGCCCAACCCCATTTGTAAGCTGCCAAGGCTTGGAGCTTTCACCTTCTGAAGCCTTGACCTGAGCTCTATATTGGCCTCTTTTAGCCAAGGCTGGATGCTGGGCATCAAGTCCTGAGACTGCACAAAGCATCAAGTCCTTGAGCCCAGTCTATGAAATCATTTTTTCCTCCTAGGCCTCCTGGCCTGTGATGGGAAGGGCTGCCATGAAGACCTCTGACATGCCCTGAAAACATTTTCTCCACTGGCTTGGCAATTAACCTTTGGCTCCTAGTCACTTATGCAAATTTCTACAGCCAGCTTGAATTTCTTCTCAAAAAATAGGTTTTTATTTCATATCTCATTGTCAGGCTGCAAATTTTCTGAACTTTTATACTCTACTTCCTTTTTAAACATATGTGCAAATCCCAAACCATATCTGTGTGAATACATACAACTGATTTCTTTAACAGCACCCACATCACGTTTTGAATGGTTTGATGCTTAGAAAGTTCTTCTACCAGATGCCCTAAATCATATAATCTCTCTCAAGTTCAAACTTCCACAAATCTCTAGGGCAGGGGCAAAATGCTGCCAGTCTCCTTGCTAAAACAAAGCAAGAGTCACCTTTGCTCCAGTTTTCAACAAGTTCCTCATCTCCATCTGAGACCACCTCACCTGGACTTTATTGTTTATATTACTATCAGCATTTTGATCAAAGCCATTCAACAAGTCTCTAGAAAGTTCCAAACTTTCCCACATCTTCCTGTATTCTTCTGAGCCCTCCAAACTCTTCTAACCTCTGCCTGTTACCCAGTTTCAAAGTTGCTTCCACATTTTTGGGTATCTTTACAGTAGCACCCCACTTTACTGGTACTAATATACTGTATTCATCTGTTCTCATGCTGGTAATAAAGACACACCTGAGACTAGGTAATTTATAAAGGAAAGAGGGTTAATGGACTCACAGTTCCACATGACCTGGGAGGCCTCACAATCGTGGCTGGAGGCAAATGAAGAGCAAAGTCATGTCCTGCATGGCAGCAGGCAAGACAGCGTTATGTAGGGTAACTCCACTTTATGAAATCATCAGAGCTTGTGAGACTTACTCACTATCATGAGAACATTATAGGAAACACCCACTTGCATGATTCAATAGCTCCCACTGGGCCTCTCTCATGACACATGGGAATTATGGGAGCTACAATTCAAGACAATATATTGGTGGGGACACAGCCCAATCATATCAAACCCATTCTAGCAATAGAGGTGAAAGATGAAAAATATTTGTTGACTAGGTCAATAAATGTTTTCTTTGATATATGTTTTAATAACTTACCAAACCCATTAAAATTTTTAATAAAAGACATGTAAAACTTTATTTCTGGCTAGCAGAAGTCTTACATATTACATACTGTTTACAATTATATTTTATATATTATTATAGCATACATGGTATACAAAGAAAGGAATTCTAAGAGGAGTTACTTCAACTGGAGACTACATAGAGAAAGTAAGAATATACACACGTGCAATTACCTAGAAATTCAGAAGCTCAGAACTTAATCCTATAAATCAATAATATATTTTATCCTTATACAGGGTAAATTCTAACTAAAGAGTGCTTAAAGAATGGAAATTTACTATGTTAAGGCACATCAATAATTAGACAGTATCTCGTTAGTGCTGATTATAATTTCTCTCTTCTTTCCTTTTACCTATTTCCTGCTTCCGTTTCTCTACCCTCATCAGTTGCAAATATGGTTCAGCCCAAAAGTATTGGACCACATGGCTGGCAAACAGTAGTAATCAACAGACACTTCATGATTGTTCTAGAATCAACTACCTGCTGAGGATTAACCAATTAATCGTTCCTCTAATAATCAAGAGATTAGTGTAGTTTTCTTTGAACCATGATTTGGGCTTTTACCTGTTTTTCTTCCCCATGCCATCTCAGTATGCCCACTTATCAAGGGCTATTTGTAGCTGATGATCTGCTAAATCTGACTTACACAGGCTCCCTAGACTTGCCTCCTTTCTTTGGTAAATTTTTATAGCACTGATATTTATTTCACAGTGATATGTATAGACACTGATAGTTTTAGCAGCTGTTCAGATGAATAACACATAAACTGATTCATCCCTATTTTCCTTCACCTCTCAACCCAAACCTAAACATAGTTGATTCAAGATATTTAGAAATTCATCAAGTGTTACTTTGACTGACGTGGAAATTTTAATTCAGTAGATTACAGAAAACTGGTAAGCATACATTTTGTCATATCCCAAATAGCACATTTTCAAGTATTATCCCTAGATTGTTTTTTTACTAAGAATTATTTATGCTAGGAATGAAAATTGAAACACTTATTATGAAGCAATTGCTCTTTTTAAGAATTTTACATATATTACCTTAGGACAGAGGTTTAAGTGTCAAAGCTGGGTTTCAAACTTAGGAAGTTGAATTACAGAACCCATTCTCTTAGCCAAAGCCACTAGGGTTGGCCCTTTTATTCTGTAATTAGTAGTTGTTAGTCTTTGAGTTTTCTGTCATAAATTCTATTGTGTGTTATTGTGAATTTTCTATTCCATGATCAGATGGTTATTCTTGACAATATGTTCTGACATATTGTCAGACAATATGTATGACAATACCATACAATTAATTGAATGGTATATAATAGGAGAATCAATTCTCAGAAAACAGAATTAGACTTGTGTTGGAATCACAGCTATGCTTGGAATCCCTGTGAAATGTTTAGCAAGATATTGAACTTTTCTAATACATTTTATTTTTCATTAGTAAAACTAAAACAATAATATTTGCTTTCAGGGTGGTGACACAATTAGAATATTCTGGTAATGTGTGCTGTTTGGTATTTGAAAAGAGCTTAAGAAGTGAGAATTACTAATCTATCACTTATAGTAATAAGTGATATAAGTAACTTAATAATACAGTTAAATCAGTGTTCAGATATTTTAGCTCCAGATATTGTTAAACTAAAATATTTCTTAGAAATATTTTATCCCCACCCTCAGGAGGTCAAGGATTCATAAGACATCTACACTAGGGTTCTCCCTGAGTACAATTTTAAAAGGATGGGATTGTATAAGCTGTCTTATTCTCCAAAGATTGCATATCATATTGAGATAATTATTCCATCCCAAATTAATTCATGGCCATGCATATATGATCTCTAACTGTCATTGTTCTGAATTGGCAGAACATTCAAAACTCAAAAGGTTATTATACAAGTTTCCTTATTTCATATTTATTACATTTAAAAGTGAATAGTCAGAGGCTAAGTGTTCTGACATTAAAATTGTATCACTAAACACTGAGATATCAATGAAAAGGTTAAGTAAATCAATATTTATATTAAAGCACAAAGAAAAGCACAAATATTGCATTGTCTTACTATATGACACAATGTAAACCAACTTTCTGCCAACTTACTCTGTTATTGCCAGAAAAGTGTTAAAATTTGAAAAAAATAATCATACATGTATTAGAATACTTTGAAAATGTATTTCCAAAGGCAGACAACCCAATTCCACTCCTACACATTAATAACAATATTGGTTGACTAATATACAAAATACATTGATATTTGTTTGTGAAGTTTTACAGTTCCTATTTATGAAAGATATCAACCCTTTTACAATTTCTCTTAGCCACAAGCTAAGAAAATCTGACAAAAACAATTTCATAACATTTCTACAACTAACACTGAGCCCCATAAAAGCAATAAAATGAAGAAAATAGCTGTGCATATGTGTAGGTATTGAGTGTGCATATTTTAAGGACTACTTGCCTTAGTTTATTGCCATATGCTCCATACTTCTATTTAGAATTACCTATGCAATCTCTGAAATATAATCATAAGGGAAACAATGTCATATCATGTTGACTTCATGACAAATAGACTTTTATGGACACAAAGATATAACCTGAGATAGATTGCATGTTAATTCATCTTTTAGGGTAAAAAAAAAGTATGAATATCATAGTTGACCTATTTTCATAAATCTGGTAAAGTATCATGCTATGAGGCTTAGCCTCTGGAATCATTATATGTGGAACTGAAGTAACTTCCAGTAGCGACAGATAATAAAAACTATAGAATGTCCACTTTATTATCTGTTAGGTGGCTTTTCTAGTCAGGACATTCTCAGGTACAGCACATTAGATTAGTTTTTTTGAAAAGAACAAGGGCTGTATCATTCTACTGGTATCTCCTGAGAGAATAAGATACAATTGAGAAGTATATCAGAGGCTTTTTGAGTATTCAAGAACAACAATGAATATCATTAAAACATTATAACATTAATTAATTAAAGGGATATCTCTTTGATTTTTCAATACTGATGTTATTACAGGGATAGACTACATGTATTTTTTGTATAAATTATACAAGTCACTTAAAGGAATAATTTGTTTTTAACTGTTTATTGAAATTGTATATGTAGATGTTTAGTTTTTGCTTTCTGCTGTGTTAGTTTTTTGTTTTTGTTTTTGTTTTTGTTTTTTTGAAATAGAGTCTTGCTCTGTCCCAGGCTGGAGTGCAGTGGCACAATCTTGGCTCACCGCAACCTCCAGCTCCTGGGTTCAGGCCATTCTCCTGCCTCAGCCTCCCGAGTACCTGGGACTACAGGTGCCCGCCACTACGCCTGGCTAATTTTTTTTTTTTTTTTGTATTCTTTGGTAGAGATGGGGTTTCACTGTGTTAGCCAGGATGATCTCGATCTCCTGATCTCGTAATCCGCCCTCCTCGGCCTCCTAAAGTGCTGGGATTACAGGTGTGAGCCATCGGGCCAGGCCGTTTTTGTTGTTTTTATTCCTCCTAATTTCACTAGAATGGCAACATTTTGTGGTATCCAGTTGGATACTACATTTGACCTTGACCTTTTACATTTGCCATTTGACATTGTTATAGCTCCTGGTGTTGGTACATTTTATTTTTATTAATAAATACTTAGCTGCAGTAACATCCCAACTAAACTTTATTAGTCCTGAAATCTCTGAAAGAAGTAGTATGATAACTTCAATTATTGAAAACTTATAAAAACTGAACATTTGACTTGGATAACAACCTTATTTAACCAATATGCTGTACTTTCTTTGGACTTGCATAGCTCAGAAATTATAGAATCCAGTAGGCATATGTGTGAAGCCTTCTATTCTACCTATTAACTGTCATTTTATGATCCTTGTTCTTTACCTGCAAAATGTTGTTTTATTACCTACTTCTCAATATTGCTGAAGGATTAATTGTGGAAACTTTTATATTTAAAGTAAATAAATCTTACTTTTCTATTCTTGATAGCTTTTGTTAAAATGTGTCCCTAAATTAAACTTTTAAGAATTTAGAAACTTCTACAATGTACATTGTATTTAATATTAAGTATCTACATCAGAAGGATCAGGTATCAATAGACACTGTGAAATGTAATTCCATGTAATAGATCTATATCACAGACTTGAGCATTCATGTGCATTATATGCTCCATGTTACTATCACCATATAAGGAATTCAGCACACAAATGTTAAATATTTTCGTATTTCTGTTCAGTGGTCTATGTTACAACACAATAAAATATAAATCAGTTGGCTGATGGGGTTAATTTTCTTAAATGCCAGAATTACATATCAAGGTCTCTTAACTCCTGCTCGGAAGTTGTTTTTCATTAAAATACGAAAAGTGGAGATGTTCTATCCTCCGAGCAGAAGGTGTATCCAAAATAATGTTAGCCTCCACAGAGAGGGTATCCAGATGATTTAGATTGTGGGCTAAAATTAGGTTCCTTTGGAATCAGTTCATTCATCCTGACCTATCAATTGTTAGCAAAAATTGTGGCTAATATTTCACACCATTATCAAAAAGTTGCATTTGATTTGGAATTTCAGACTTTTCACTCATGAGAGCATTAATCACATATAAATCTATTCCCCACATGCATAATTTGAGTAAAGACTAAGTATAAACTAATCTGGAATGTGTGCTAACTTGGTGACAACTACAGCACAGTTTGACTCAGCAATCACTGATATATTTTGCAATTATTTTCAATCATAGATATTCAACTGTTCTTGTAAATGCCAGACTGAAAACCTGGGGCATCGTTCTCTGATTTGATCATTATCTCCTCGAGATGCTCAATCTAGGAAAGAACACTGCTGAGCTGAAAGTGCCTGTGAGTGAACAAAGACTTCTACTAAACACGTGTGGAGCTTTCTGCACATGCCACATTTTCTTCTTATTCTGACAACAATTTTGAATACAAGGGTTGCTGATCACAGGGAAGAGGGAGAAAAGAGTAAATCTTTTCATGTTGTTACGGCAGAAAACTCCTTGAATCTTGTACTTTATTGGTATTATGCCATCACCTATAAATGGCAGTCAAAAAACATTTGTAGCTCTCTGTATATATAAGGAAATAGAGTACAAGATTTCTCAAGACAACTGTGATTCTTTCTTTTTACATAACTTTATAATGTATGTCATCGTTGGCAAATATATCAATCTGAAGCCATATGGCAGTTTTTCTTAGCACAGAGATTGTGTTTGTTTACCAAAACAATGCTGCTATGCCTTTTTAGTTGTTTGATCCTAGCTTGGTAGGCCGTGAAATGAATTATGTTATAAAAAAGAAAGGAAGAATTTCATATTTCCACCAACTTCTGGTGATGAAAGAAAGAGGTGAACATAGATGAGAAAGAAATGATCTCAGTAAACTGATGAGAGTATGAAGATTCAAGACAGTAGCTCTCAGCATTTTCAGACTCAACACCTCAAAAGAAATAAAATTAATTTATATAAAGAAATATATGCATCACAATATGTAAGACTGTAAGTATGTCTAATACAATCACATAGTCTGATACCTGTAGTTGTCATAGAAATGATGAATTAACCCTTTTGTTATTATGAAATATCTCTCTATCTCTGGCATATTATTTGCTTTAAAATCTGGCAAGCAATATTATTTGACTTAAAATATAGTGTGTGGATTTTTTTTGATATTATTTATAGCTATTCCAGCTTTAATATGATTACAGTAATCATGAGACCCATATTTTATCATTTTAATATAAGTATATGTGCCTTCATATTTCAAATGCGTTTCTTATATGCAGAGTATAGATATGGGTTCTGTATTTGTATGCAGCCTGACTTTCGATTCTGTTGTTCAGACCACTTAGAATCCATGTGATTATTGATAAAGTTAGGTTAGGTTGAAGTATATTATCTTGCTATTTGTTTTGTGTTTTTTTGTTTTGTTTTGCCCCCTATGTTTCTTGTTCCCTTTTTCCTCTTTTTTTTTTTTTTTTTTTTTTACTTTGGATTGAGGTTTTAAAAAAATAATTACAATTAATCTCAATTTTTAATTTATAAACTATAAATGCCTTTTTAAACAAAAATTCTGTTGATTGCTTTAGGAGTTATTGTATACCTGTTAACTTGCCACATCATCTCAAGTGATGGGCTTTCAGTTTCTTTGTGCTTAGGATGTCCTGAATTGTTATTTTCATCAAATTTGGCTAATCATTGGATAATCATAATTTATTTTTCAATAAATTTTTATGTCTCATTTCTCTATCCTCTCCTTAGGAATCCAACCACCCATGATTTAGACCAACTGAAGTTGTCCTACAGTTCACTGATACTCTTTGTTTTATATCTGTTTGCTCTCTGTATCATTTAAATAGTCTCTATGGCTTTTTCATCAAGTTCACTATTTTTTTCTTCTTAAATTATCTGAACTTGGCCGGGCGTGTGGCTCAAGCCTGTAATCCCAGCACTTTGGGAGGCCGAGACGGGCGGATCACGAGGTCAGGAGATCGAGACCATCTTGGCTAACACAGTGAAACCCCGTCTCTACTAAAAAATACAAAAAAACTAGCCGGGCGAGGTGGCGGGCGCCTGTAGTCCCAGCTACTCGGGAGGCTGAGGCAGGAGAATGGCGTAAACCCCGGGAGGCGGAGCTTGCAGTGAGCCGAGATCTGGCCACTGCACTCCAGCCTGGGCAATAGAGCGAGAGTCCGCCTCAAAAAAAAAAAAAAAAAAAAAAAAATCTGAACTTAATTCACTCAGCGTATTTTTTTCTTCTCAGTAATCATATATTGTATCTTTAAAAGTTTTTTGTGTGTCTTTAAAAATGTTTTCATAGTCTGTACTTAACTTTTTCATGTACTGAATATGTTTATGGTAGCTGTTTAAATATCCTTGTTTGCCAGAGTCCAGCATCTGCATCAGTTCTCGCTCAACTTTGACTGATTTATTTTTCCTCTAATTTAGAATATCATTGTGTTGTTTCCTCTATAGCCTAGTAATCTTCGATTAGATTGTAAATTTTACCCTGTTGGGTGTTGAATATTTTTGTATTCTTTTACATATTCTTGAGTGTTGTTCTGGCACACAATCAATTTACTTAATTAGCTTGATACTTTCAGGTCTTGCTTTTAAGATTTGTTTGGCAGAAGTATAGCCATGTTTGATCTTGACCTAATTCTTCCCCACAACTTAAGGCCTTTCTCTGTTTTCTACCCTATGTCTAATGAATTATGAGATTTTCCTCATCTGACTGACGAAAAGGGACACCCACACCATATGAGTGCCTGATATCTCTCTTCTCATCCTTTCTGACTCCTCTTTTCTATTTTTATTTTTATTTTTTGATATTGTGATATACACACGCTAATAAATTTTCCACTGAATACCTGAGGAGGATCCTTGGCAGAGCTTCGGTGTTCTTTCTCTGTGAACTTTTTCTTTTCTTGTACTCTGTGCAGCAACCTCTGGTTACCTTGTTTTCTCTGAACATTCAGCTCTGTCTTCTGCTAGCTCTGCTATGTGCTCCCCTCCACACGCTGCAGCATGGAGACTTCCTCAAAGCAGTGAATTGGGACAATCGCAGGAGCGAACTTATTGGTTTCCTGCCTCTCTGGGATCACTTTCCTTTGTTGCCTGATGTCCAATAACTTGAAAGCTCTGTAGTTTCATATATTTGGTTTGATTTTCGCTTGTTTCAGATGAAAGAGAAATTCCAGGTCATGTTATTCCACTTTAGCTGGAAGCAGAATTCAAGTTTTCATTAAAAATATATGTGTTATATATAGAAATACATATATTTCTACTGGGCATGGAATCCTAGGATAGCAGGTTTTTTTCTCTTGTGAAGACAGTCCTTTTTAAAATTCTGAAATCGCATTATTTCTTGCAAAGCTAGCTATCAGTCTTATTGTATCTTCTCTGTAGAACATATTTTCCTCTGGTTGTATTTAAGATTTTTTTATTTTTATTTAAATGTTTTTACTGTAACATATCTAAATATGGTTTTATTGTTATTTATATTGCTTGGGTGTGCAATAATTCTTAATATTATTTGTGTGTGTATGTGTTTCTTGAGAACTCTGAGCCATCATATCTTTATATACTGTTCTTTCCATTTTTTTCTCTCTGCTGTACTTTGAGAACTCAGATTGTTAGTATGCTATAATATATTATAAATTGTATTTCCTGCATCTCTTTCACTTTTCTCTCTTTGTCAAACTTTTGCTTTCCTGTATTTTGTGTACTTATTTTTTAGTTTCCAGACTATCTTTTCTGTTGTGGTTAATCTTTGTTAAACCCATTCATTAAATGTGTAATTTCACTTATAAATTTTTCAAATCTATAATTTTCATTAAAAAAGTATGTAGTTTGCATAGAGCTGTGAGAGTACACTATCTTGTCATTAGTAATCTCTAAGATAGTAAACATACTATTTTTTAGAACCCACACCTGATAACTCCGTTTATTCTTCTTCTCCATATTAATTCTGATACCATGCCTTTAATTTTTCATGTTTATTTTGAAATGCGGTCTGACAAGGCATAAAATAGAGATAATGTGAGGCTTAGGATATTGCTTTATTTTTCAAGAACGCATATTTGTGAGGATAAAATAGGTCATTTGCAGACCAAGATC
The DNA here is from genome assembly GCF_009764315.1 of Trachypithecus francoisi. NCBI lineage: Eukaryota > Metazoa > Chordata > Mammalia > Primates > Cercopithecidae > Trachypithecus > Trachypithecus francoisi. Next base: position 74,133,627 of record NW_022681454.1, on the reverse strand, counting down.
ACCTTTATATAATCAAAGCCTGAAACAAAGCATCAATTCCAATGATGCATCACCTCTGAACTGACACAAATCTGTCTTTTTAACTCCAAAATCTTTAATTCTGTAGCTATTTATATAATTAGGCTTCTACATAATTTTTAGTCTTCCTGGATGATGTTTCTTCACCATGCAATTTCGCATCTCTCTGCTGTGGCATGTACTGCTCCCTTTAACTGAAATGGCATTTCCCACTCCTGTAAACAGCATGCTCATGTTTTACAACCCAGATTAAATGGTGCCTACTCTGTAATACCTTCCTTCTCCCACATTGCCAGGGCAAATAGCTTATTTCCCTAGATTCTCATAGACTTTATAGTAAAATTGCTTGGCTAGTAATTTCACTTTCTATTATTAGATATCTCTTGTACCTTTAAAACATGAAGTGTTTGAGGAAAGAACTAGGTCAAAGTTGTGATTGTAATAGGAGACCAAAACCTCAAAATCCTTATGTCCCAAATGTGTAGTGAATTAGCTGAAATATACTAGGCTACCTAATAATGTTTGCTGAATAGTGGTTCTGGGGTTGCATTGCTGTGTTCATTAGGACATTTCATGCCTTGTAGCATTCTCTGGAAATGTACTTCTGTGATCTCTGACCAAATCTAACTGGAACACTTCTGTATTAAAGGGCTGTGAATCCCTAGGCAGTGATTTCAGCATGCTTCCATTCTTCTGCCAAATCTAAACGGAATGCTGTCAAAAGCATTGCCCTAGGGTTAAAATCAGATACAGAAAATCTAAGTGTTTCCAAGAATTCAGGCTAATTCCCAGTAGTTATTCTTGTTCCAATTTCTGCTTTCAAATGATTAGAAAAGATACGGCAAAATAAGATAAAATGTCTATTTCCATATAGTATACATTGAAAAAAATCCTTATATAGGAACTAAATCCTTATATAGGAACTAAATCTGAGCTCAAATTTATATAGAAGCATAGACACTTAAATTTGAGCTCAGATGTAGTTGACTTTTCAATATGCCAAAATGAATCTAAGAAGCTAAATGAGTGGTGGGATAGCTGGATTGAAATCCGAAATATGAACATAAAAAGTTAAACCAATTCATTTGGGCCAGGACCCAATAAAAGTGATTAGAAAAAGTTTGGGGAGACAGCATCTGGCATGTTTCTAGAATGAATGATAGCAAAGGCTAAGTGAAAACATTTTTGAAGATACTGTCCTGGACACACAGCACAAGAAAGTATGTCTGCTATGTAGGGATAAATAATACATTTAGGAGTTGCATGGCACTCTTTTCATTCAGAGAAGTAAAAGATGCTAAAGGGGAATATTAGCAGGTGGAAGTCCTCTATGTTCTTGGAGAGATCTGACAAGAAAAATAGAAGGCTGTAATATTGTAGGAACTGGATATTGAGCTCTTCACAATTTAAATTTGATTTTTGTTATTGATTCCACCCTAGATATCTGTAAGTATATCTCTATATACTTATATATGTATAAGTATATATATATGATATATGATATGTATATATCTATGTATGCACATATAAGTACACACACACTGTATTTCAATAATGCTTTAAAACTCTTATTTTAAAAAAATAAAAAAAAATCATAAATAAAATCTAAAAATCTTAACATTTCTGAGGTCCTGACCGACCTCTTCAAACTTATCTCATGAAAGACGCGCTGTGGTTTGCTAACTCCAGGTACAATGATTTTGGTTTAAATCTTTGACCTTTTCATACTCCCTCTCCTCTTTACCTAATAAATCATGCCTACCTGTTACAGAATGTAATATTATCCAAATTGCTTTTTAATATATATTACCATATTACTGACATCATGAACTACATGTTAAACTCATTGAGAGGGACACTATAGATATTTACTTAGCATTTTATCTTCAGAACCTAGTAAAATAAATGGCTCATCTGGGTTCATAAGAGCAAGAACTCAAGAAAAAAGGACAACCAGAGAAAAACTCATTAGGACAGAGTACAAGCCAAACTTTTGGATATTGGATAAGAATAGTGTTACCAATACCTAAGGGAGAGAAGGACACAACAAAATTGGCAGAAAGATGGCTGAACTGCCTGTCTAGGACTCTAGATAGAAGGTAAAATTGCAACCTTTAGCAAAATGATATTTTTATTTGATAATAATATAAAATAAATAAATAAGTTAATGTTTACTGAGACTAAACCATATGTCAGAAGCTTGTCTACACATGTTAGCTATCTTATGCGAGACACACATCATTATTATCCTTAATTTTGAAATAAAAACACTAAAGAACACCATTGTTTTCTTATCCGGAAATATTCTTGCAGCTACATCTAGGCAGTGACAGAGCTTAAATATGAACCCATGCATTAGTGCATAGCATATACTCTTTGCTTGGATTGACATTCTATTTTATGAAAGTCTACTCACACTATATAAAGAACATAAACAACAACTTATTGGTGAAGGATGGTTATTATAACACAAATACAGGGTAGTGCTGACTAAAGTCTATTGTAATCACTTGCTAACATGCATTAGACATTCCTTTTATAAAGAGCAATAATTATACTTTATTAATCTCTATTTCCTAGAAACTTACTACACCTTACCCAAAGCAAATATTCAATAAACAATGGCTTACTAGGTATCTGAGATTTTGTTCCAATGTAATGTTATTTAAATCAGATCTGTTCACTTTCAAAGACACTTGAGATTATTTCACATGAAAAAAAGAAAAGTGTGTGTGTGTTCATTTGTGTGTGTATGAGCCAAATATGCAAATATAATCGCTGCTATGTGATTAGGTCTTAAATGTATATGCAATAGATATGTCAAATATTCACTTAAAAACCTGTGGAAACCTCGTTCAAAAGAAGAAGACAGACCGACCAATTTCCTTTTACTTTGCGCTGGCTTAGCAAATTAACAATCAAAACATGAATGCATGCACACAAAAAATTAGATATTGAAAAAAGCAAATTATTAATGAATTACATATTAAATTATCTTGAAGGTAATCATTAAGCAATGTTATTAGAAGCCTACATCCTTGTGCTTTGAAAAGAGAATATTATTTTAATTTTTGATACTCAAAATCAGAAGAGGATCACATCCATCAACTGAGAAAACTAATCAAGATTATTTTACCTGTTTTTCACAAGTTCATGATTTTTCATAACATTATAGAGAATGGATAGAAACTCTAATACAATTCACCATTTTACATTCTGTGCATTAACAGGGCATCTCAATGCACTTCATGATTTAAAATTTTATGTAAATACAGATTATTCATTCTATGTTTTATCTTCCATTAGTAGCAAATATTTGGTATTTGAAAAAGTTCAGAGATTTGATTGATATTAGCCAATATTTATCCAAGTATTTGGCACTATAAATGGTATGTGTAATAGACGTGGAGATCAGTACTGCCAAGAAAGCATACTTACTTTGACCCACACATAAATGACTCAATTTTTTTAGGATGTATTGTGTTCTGTTATTTTGTGTCAGAAGTATAAAGCTGAGAGCTTCACATAGTTACTCAAATACCAATTTGCAAATCAGAAAATGAGAGTCAATATATTTAATTACCTAATATTTCTATATGCAGCAGGAAAACTTCTGGGGAAATTATGGGAGTCAAAGAATCTGGGTTGTCTAGTAAAGACTGTGGACAAAATTTCAAACCAGAAATTCAGATCCACTCCATATTGTGAATCAAACTGGCAAGCTATTTGTGTATATATTCCATGGTAAAGTAAGTCCCTCACTGGTGGTTAGGATCTCTTGAATATATAAACTCTTATGGGTAACAAGAGCTTCTTTTAGGATATGTATCCATTAGGGGCTGGATTGTAAATTATACCCTGGAAAATGTGTCACAGAAGAAAATGTTTCCCTTCTTTATAAATCACAAACACATTTTTAAGAAATAAAATGCTGTTCCCTCCAGTTAATTCTATAGAAGAATCTCAAAGTGGGGACAGGGAAAATCTGATCCCTGAAGTTTCCTTTTACTTTGGATATCTCTCTTTTTTATTATAAAAATGTGAGTTATCCCAGAAAAGGAATGTGAATGGTATAGGCCTGTTGTTTTTTCGCACTTAGACCTAAAACTTTCTCTCCCTCCAACTCTCCCAAAACACTGTCTGCTGGTCAACACTATGAGAAAACATACATTAGAAAGCATTGAGTAAAGTAAATCTTCTCACTTACACATTATGAATTCATTTATTGAATTTGTTGGTCTCACCCTGTACATGTTTTTGGCTTTCTTCTTTGGGTAAGTGATCTCTTATTGCCTAGCACACTACGATGTCTGTTATGAAAATCTGGGTCCCAGAGATGGTTACAAAGAAAAATACAGAAGCATTGAAAGCTATCACAAACATTCTTGAGAAGGTCTTTGTGTGGAAATAAGCTCAAATTATTTGGGTAAATACTAAAGAGCATTATTCCTTGATTACCTGGGAAGATAGTTTAGCTTTGTAAGAAAGGTCAACCGTTTTCCAAAGTGACCGTACCACTGCACCAGCAGTGAAAAAGAATTCCTGTCACTCCACATCCTTGCCTGCATTTGGTGATGTCAGTGCATTAGATATTAGTCTTTCTAATAAGCATGTAGTGGTATCTCAATTTTGTATTAATTTGCAATTCCTAATAACATATGATGTTGAACATCCATTTACGTTTGCTATATCTTCTTTAGTGAGGTGTCTGTTCAGATCAGATCTTTAGCCCAGAAAATGGACTAAAGAGTCCACTTTCTAAATTGGGTTGCTTATTTACTTTTGGGTTTTAAGAGCTATTTTTATATTTTTCATTAAAGACCTGTACTATGTAAGTGTTTTGCAAATGTTTTCTCTAAGTCTGTGGCTTGCCTTTTCATTCTTTTTAACAATGTCTGACTGAGCAAACATAAATGATTTTAGTAGGTTTACTGGGTTCTGCAACTACGGATATTATGTATCTCAATATGACCTAGACCACTGAGTCTTTAGAAATTCTAACAAGATGGAAGTCTCTGAATTTGGTGAGGTGTAGTTCATTTTCTGCCATGTTTATGGTATATGATGGTTTTTTGCTACTTCCTCCTTTCTAGGTTCATTAGCCATGATGCTAGCCATTAAACCAAGATGTCCTGTGAAAGCATAAAACAATCAGTATCACTTCAATTTAGGAAGAATTGGCAAGGCCCTGAGAAAGACAGTGATATGTTTCTGTTGTCCACTGAAATTGCTTCTGGTGGTTTTGCTAAATGACATAGAGGCAAAAGCACTGACAGCTCATTAGTTTCATACCATATGCCAGGGCTGTGTTAACTTTCTCCATAAAAGACACAAAATTTGGAACAGCAGCTGTAATTGGAGTCACCCCCTGTTTATGATAATGTGCTGTAGTTAACCAAGGCTATCCAATTTCTGCATAGGCCTAATTACTGAACTCAATAAAGTGAGAGGCAGGACTGAAGACCTCTCCTTTTATTATATATTTAATGCTGCCCCTAGGAATGTCATATTGCTTTAGATTCCAAGTTTTATATGAATTATAAATTTCAGGCCACCTGTATACTCTGAAGCTCTTGTTACAGATTTCAATAGTTGCACCTGAGTGAAGTCCCAAATGTAGTGTTTGTTGCTCACCTCACTCTCAGTTTGATTAATTAGTTCTCCTCCTATTCAACATTTTTCTCTTCCCCTCTCTTTCCTCCCCTCCTCCTTGCCCTACTTTTGCTTCTTTTTCTTCTTTCTGTATTTATTTTCTGCCTCTTCTTTCATCCCACCCACCTTCTTTTTTCTTGAAAACATTTTGCACTTTTCTGTGTCACAACAGTACCTAAGTGTGTTGTGGGATGTCCACCTTCTAATTGCATTACAACAGGAGACCTTGATATAATATCTCGTGCAGCCTCCTGCCAGAAGTGTAATTAAAAGTATGAAGTCATTGCTCATTAGAATACAATACATGATTTAAAAATCACTAGAAACTCAAGCTGTGCTAATATCCTCTGCAACTTCAGAACTTTGACTTTCGTTTTGAAACAAACTTTATAGTGACGGTTTCTTAGATTAGACATATCCTTCACTCTTGTCACTTTTAACATCTATTTAGATATCAATTTTTAAATCTCTCCATACTTTACTTGAAGTAGTTGTTTTTATGTGGCTTTCCCTATGTGTGTAGCTATGTTATATATAAAAGTAATTAATATGACAGTTTTTAATAAACAAAAATAAGCTATTTTTCTCTTAGTTCCAGCATTTAGACTTTCCAGGTATCAATAGCAAGTTTGAATTTATCCTGCCTCTTCTGACTGACCCTATGTTTAGCTATGAACAACAATCATTCTCACTTTTAGGTGTTTTAATCAGCATTACAGAGGCATACTTTTCCAAACAGTAAAATGTATCAATTTCAAGTACATAATTCAATGAGTTTTGACAAATGTATGCATGCTGTTGTATAAACACCCTGTGATTCATGATGTAGAGAAGACATCCTCCACCCCATGAGGTTTCCTTATGTCCATTTACAGTCACTTCTCTCCCCACATATTCAGATCCTGACTACAGTTCTGCATTATTTCAATATACTTTTAGTGTCTTTAAAAATTTTGTATCAATGAATTATATAAATGTAGTCTTATGTGTTCAGCTTCTGAAATTGTTTTTTTTTCAAGTTCATAATTGTTTCTTTTTCAAGTTAATATAGGTTTTAGTGGTTTGTTTCTTTTTAAATACATATTATTGTATAGAACCAACGATCTGTTCATAAGTTGATAGACATTTGGTTGATTCCAGGATCTGACTATTGTAAACAAAGCTGCTATGTACAATAATGTGCAAATCTTTGTGTGATCATATGCTTTCTTTTCTATTGACAGGATTTTTGAGATTACTGGATTGAAATATGTTTAGTATATTAGTTGGTTCTATTAAGTTGGTGCAAAAATAATTGGTGTTTTGCCATTACTTTTAATGGAAAATTATTTTTGCACCAACCTAATGGTGCTGCTATTAAAAACTACCTGATACTGGGTAATTTATAAAGAAAAGAGGTTTAATTGGCTCATAGGTCCACAGGCTGTACAGGGAGCATGGCTGGCAGGCCTCAGGGAACTTAACCTTATGGCAGAACACCAAGGGGAAGTAAGTGCCTTCTTTACATGGCAGCAAGAGAGAGAGATTGTGAAGGGGAAAGTGCCACACACTTTCAAACAGCCAGATCTTGTGAGAACTCACTATCAGGAGAAAAGAAAGGGGGAAATCTGCCTTTATGATCCAATTGCCTCACACCACACCCCTTCTCCACCATTGAAGATCACAATTCAACATGGAATTTGGGTGGGGAAACAAAGCCAAACCGTATCATTTCACTTTATAAGAAACTGCTACATTATTTTCCAAAAGTAGCTGTACAATTCTGAATTCTTAAAAGAAATATATAAGAGTTCCAGTAACTCCACATTCTGTTTAACACTTGTTATTGTCAATTTAAAAAAAAGAAATTGCCACAGTAGATGTGAAGTAGTAACCCCTATTGTTTTAATTTGCATGTTTCTAATGGCAAAAGATGTAAAGCATCTTTCCATACGCTTACTGTCTTTTTGAATATGAAAGGTAAATTTGTATGCAATTATTTTGTCCACTGTATTTATTTGATGGTTTTTCTGTGCATTAGTATCAAAATACTTCTTTTATAACTGGGAAGAGTCATTTATCATTTATCTTTTGCAAATATTCTCTCTTACTTTGTGTATTTATTATTTTTTATTTTGTTAAGGAACATTTAAGAAGGAAATGTTTTCATTTGATAAAGTCTAGTTTACCACTTTTATGCTTCATAATGTTCATATTAACCTATGAAATTTTCTCCCAACCTATGAAATTTTCTCCCAATCTAAGATCCTGAATATTTTACCCTGTATTGTCTTTCAGAAGTTTTATAATTTAGGCTTTTAGATTAGGTGTATGATTAGCTTTAAGACATTTATGGTATGAGTAGATGTAGGTCAGAAGATGCAAGGTAGTATTTATGTAGGATGAACAAATCTAGAGGTATAATGTACAACATTACTATAGGACTATAGGTAAAGCAGTTGTACTGTATTTGTGGTTCATGCTGAATGAATAGATTTTAGCTGTTCTTGCCACAAATAAAACATAAACAAAATTGGGTAAATATGTGAGATTATAGGATATGTTAATTTCCTTCATTATAGTAACCTTTTTATCCATATGTAACCCATAACTTCACAGTTTATATCTTAAATATATACAGTATAATTTATTTTTTTAAAGTGTCCATTTTATTGCTCATAGATATCCAATTTTTCAGCACTTTTTGTTGCAGTGACAATATTTTCTTCTTAAATTGACTGCTTTGTTTAAATGAATAGGCCATATATGCAATTTATTTCTGAATTCTTCTTTCTAGTCTATTGATCTATCTGTCCATCCTTAGATCAATACACTGATGTCTAACCTTATGCCAGATTAGTGTTGGCTTGATGGGGAAAATTCACATTGTGTATTGGAGAAAAAAAAGTGAAATTTGTGGCCAGAACGACAATGGTTTAGCACCTCCAATCTATCAATTCCTCCCTGAGTGTTGTTTGTAACTTTTCTTCTTCTAATATCAATTACTTAGTGTAAGATTGTTGTATGAAATAAATAACATCGCATTATACAAAGTGTGTTCCAGCACCTAGTAAATTAGAAAACACTTCATATATATTATTTTTTTATCCTTTGTTTAGGATAATTTAATAGAAAAAAGATTAACTACAGTGTTTGTGATAGTAACACCCACATTATGAATTCATGAAAAGGAAAATCAGAGCTCAGTTTTTCAGCTAAACATGTACTTCTACTTTCCTACAATAAATTCTACTCTATTTCAGTCAAGATTGGCATATTTGACCATGCTTGATGGATATAATAACAAATTAGAATCATAATTTACTATAGCTTCAAGTGGCATCTTTTTCTAAGAATTATCTATTTCTTGAGTCATAGCAAACGGTATACAAAATATAGTAACAATGTTCTTTTCAGAGTACTGAATAAAATAGAGCTTTGTTCAACATTTTTATATGTTTGCATTAGAGAATAGTGGCCTAATTTAGAAAACATTTGCTATTTTGTGGTTGACATAAGTCACAAACTAACTTATACATTCTATTTTATCCTACTATAAAACTCATTTCATGAATACTGGGAAGACACTTAACTAACAAAAACAGCACCAAGTATTTGAATGGATGTTTTTGAAATATGGTAGAGAATGAAAATTCAAAGGAAGTCTGGGTATTAGAATTTAGTGAAATGATTGTTTATGTGTGTTTTGTAACTTCAAGACCCAGAATGCCATATAATTGTAAAATTCGTGGTAACTACTGTCTACATCTTACTGCCCAAGACCTCACAGGTTAAATGGGCACATACGTACTGTCTGAAACATACAAAGCTGTTCTTTTACTCTGCTTATACAATATTTTTATATTTTTTAAGTGAAAATGGTTTTTATTATTTTATTTTATTAAGAAACATTTAAGGAGACATCTTCATTTGATAAAGTATAGTTTACCTCTTTCATGCTTCATAATTTTCATATCAGTCTATGAAATTTTCTCCCAAACCAAGATTCCAAATATTTTCTCCTATATTATGTTTCAGAAATTTTATAATTTTAGATCTTAGATTAGTTGTATGATTAACTACATGGTTAATAGTAAAACTACCGTTTGGTAAAACTATCAATGGTAAAACTACATGGAAAATGGTAAAGACTAACTTTCCTTGAATTAGTAAATTCTGTGTTTTACTATCTAAAAATAACTCCATATAGATATAGACCAATTTGAGGAACCGAAAACATTTGGTCATTATAATATTCAGAAAATTTTCAGCTTCTTTTTTTCTCACAAGATTACAGAACAGCGGAGTATTTAGAAAAATCCTTAAATCATATCTAAGTTTGTGATACAGCTATGTCCCATTATTATGGGGCACCTTAATTACAAAATCATAAAAATATAATTATTAAAATAATTTCATTCTTCTATATATTTTTTTTCCTTAAATGGCTTAATTTCAAATATGGTTAGTGGACACCTCATAAGTATTCAACTCTCTACCATTTGAATTTTAAGGTGGGTAATTAATTTTATTTTACTTGGTTTTTAAAAATTTACTGATGACAGCTGGAATACACTATCATCTCAATTTTTTTAATCAAATAATGCTTTATTTTTGTCTTAACCTCTCTTCTTGTATGGTTTGTCAGTTTTAGATTGACTCAGGGTTTTGTTACTCAGATATTTTTACTATAAAATATAAATAAATGATTGTCCACAAATTATAATGTAACAGTTTAATGAGTTTCAAAAGTGAATATGCCCGTGAAACCACTGGGTTTAGGATACACATACACACACGTGTGCGCACACACATAGAAAAGGAGAGAGAGAGAACATGAAATCACTGGCATTTCAGAGGTGGCCATTGTTTACTTCCCTAGTCACTAGTTTTCCCAAAGGAAACCACTATTTTAACATCCATAATCAAATATTATATTTTCTGGTTTTTAATTTTATATAAATGAAATGAAACAGTACTCATGTCCTTATCTTTTAATGAATATATTTATAAATGTTGTACACTCAGTATTAAAACTGTTTATCCTCAATACTTTATAACAATGTATTCAGATAGTATAATAATACCACAATTAATTCATCATTTTGTTGTAAATGAGTATTTATAAATTTTCCAGTTTGGGGCTATTACATATTATACTGCTATACCATTCTTGTGCATGTATTTCAATGAATTTAAATATTTATTTGGGTATTTGTGCAGGATTGGAATTACTTGTTCATAGTAGATAATTCCAAGCATTTTTCTAAAGGGTTGAATCCAATTTGTACTACCTCAAAAATGTGTTAATATTCCAGTTGCTCCTCTGTTTTATAAAAACTTTGCAATGATATGTTTTATGTTAGTAATGCTAGTGCATATGCAGATATATCTTACATAATTTTAATTTTCATTTTTTTGATGTCTAATGATGTTGAGGACCTCTTCATGTGTGTATTGGCTATTGGTCATTCTTTTTACATAAAATTTCTATCTATTAAAATCATTGAACCAGTTTTCTTTTGGTTTCTCATTTTTTTTTTCTTACCTGCTTTTTATCCTGATTAATTATTCATGAAATTAATAAGCCTACTGCAAATTCTTTTTTTTTTTTTTTTTAATGCATGGGTTTTGTTTATTTAAAACCTGGAAGAAAGCATACTAAACCACCAACAGTGACTGTCTCTGCAGAATGGGATGGAGGGGCTTGGGGGAGCACATGAAAATTTTCATTTCTGTTTTAAATATTTCAGTGTCATCCCAATAATGGGTACATACTCAAAAGAAAATAAACCATTCTACCGCAGGATGCATGCAGCCACATGTTCACTGCAGTGTTATTCACAATAGTACCAGACATGGAATCAACCCAGGTGGCCATCTACAGTGGATTTGATAAAGGAAATATGGTACATATACACCATAGAACACCATGCAGCCACACAAAAGAATGAAATCATATCCCTTGCAGCAACATGGATGCAGCTGGAGGCCACCATTTCAAGCAAACTAACATAGAAACAGAAAACCAAATCCTGCACTTTCCCATTTATAATTGGGAGCTAAACACCGAGTGCACATGGTCATAAAAATGGGAACAACAGACACTGGGAAATATAAGAAGGGGTAGGAAAGGAACTAAGGGCTGAAAAAAACTAATTCAGACCTCAGCATCCCACAATATACCTAGGCAACAAACCTGCACATGTATCCTGATTCTAAAATAACAGTTGAAAAAAAAAAAATCAACATCACTTGTTTCATCTTATAAGGACATTGTAAAATACCAGTAATAAAACTAAGAGATAGGAAAAGAAAAAAAAGGGGAAAAAGAAACTAACTCTCACCAGAGACCTGTCCTGCCCACTTCTGGAGTATAAGTAAGCCCAGGTTAGTACTTTAAAGCCCCCAAAGCAGCATCATCCACACCACCTTATCAGATCCGCAAAGCAAGACTTCTAACTTGGCAGAAAGGGGTAATTATTGCAGGTAGTTATCCTGAAAATGGGGGAAACTGAGACTCAGAGAGTGCAGCGACTTCCCCAAGGGCCCACAGGAAGTGGTGTCCCTGCAGAGATAGAGAGGGAACCCAGCTCTCTGGAATCTCAGGCCACTGCTCCTTCTGCTGCAACTCCACAAGTAACAGGAACAGGTGCGGCCCTGTGTTTACCACCACGGGCCAAATATGTGACCCTGTTCAAGTTTGTGCCTCAACTCCTTCAATTCCTCTTCATCTTTCACTTTTTCAAAGCTGGTATCCATCTTTTTATGTAGTTTTCATCCTTCTAGCTCTTCTTTTCTGAAGGCAACACATTTTAGAAAAAGCAGGGACTTGAGATCTGACTGTCACTCCCCAGCTCAAGTGGCTTCACCTCTCTCGTCCTCATCAGACAGACAGAAGGAAGCAGGCACACCCCAAAAGCAGGTTCAGAGCAAACCCACGCCACTGGGAGAAAGCAAACTGAAGAATAACAGGAATGTCTAAATGCATATTTCTTTTAATAGTTTTTTAAAAAGTATAGTTAGATTGTAGTCCAGTTATTGATTTTATGCCTTGATGGTTTTGCACTTTTGGAGTCATTGTTAAAAGTCAGTTCCTGCCAGATTCATAAAGATTTATTCTACATTTATATATTTATATCATTGATTTGTATCTACAGTGTGAGATGGGGTAAAGATAAATATTTTCTGTTCTTTTTTTTTGTTTTTGTTTTTGTTTTTTTTTTGAGAAAGAGTCTTGCTCTGTTGCCCAGGCTGGAGTGTAATGGCACTATCTTGGCTCACTGCAATCTCCACCTCCTGGGTTCAAGGGATTCTCCTAACTTAGTCTCCCTAGTAGCTGGGATTACAGGCAAGCACCACTATGCCCAGCTAACTTCGTATTTTTAGTAGACATGGGGTTTCACCATGTTGGTCAGGCTAGTCTCTTAACTCCTGACCTCAGGTGATCCACCCACCTTGGTCTCTCAAAGTGTTGGGATTACAGGCAAGAGCTACCACACACAGAAATTTTCAAATGTTTATTCAACCAGCATCAAATTTGAAAACACTACCCTTTTCTGTATATAGAACTGTCCTTTTCACCATAATCATGAAATCATTTATATGTCATCTGTCCCTAATCTCGAAATAATTTTCCACTGGTTTCTTTGCATATTCTTATAGCAATGCCACACTCTAATTTTTTAAAACCTGGTAATATACATTCCCTAGATTTGTTATTTTACATAATTGCCTTGGTTATTTTACCTCTTTTATTCCATGCATATTTGAGAATCAGTTTATCAATTTCAAATAAAAACAAACAAGCAATTTTAAAAGGAATTAAATTTCCTCTGTAGAAGCACTTAAGAAAAACTATTATTAACAAAATTTAATGTTTTAATCTACGAAGATAACTTCCTCAGTTTGCTTAGTTATTGTTTCATTTCTATTTATAGATGTTTTGTGTGAATATGTGTGTTGTAGGTTCTAAATATCTTTTATTAGATTCATTTCCAAGTATTTGGTATGTTCACTGCTATTACAAATAATTTCTTTAAAATTTCATTTTCTAAATATTTATGGTATAAAGCAAAACAATGTGATTTTTAAAGTATTATTTTATATCTAATAACTTAAAAAATCTATTTCAAATATCTGACAGTTTACTGTATTAGTCTGCGTTCTCTGGAGGGGCAGAACAAATAAGATAGATGTATATATAAAGGGGCATTTGTTAAGGAGTACTGATCACACAGTCATAGGGTCCCACAAAAGGCTGTTTGCAAGCTGAGGAGCAAGGAAGGCAGTCTGAGTCCCAAAGCTGAAGAACTTAGATTCTGATATTCGAGGGCAGGAAGCATCTAGCATGAGAGAAAGATGTAGGCTGGGAGGCTTAGACAGTCTAACCTTTTCAGGTTCTTCTGTCTGCTTTTAATCTGGCTGTGCTGGCAGCTAATTAGATTGTATCCATCTAGATTGAGGATGGGTCAGCCTTTCCCAGTCCACTGACTCAAATGTTAATATCCTTTGACAACACCCTCACAGACACACTCAGGAACAATAATTTGCATCCTTCAATTTAATCATGTTGACATTCAATATTAACCATTACATTTATGTTTACATAAAGAAAAAAAAAAAAAAACATTGCTTCTTGAGCTCATCTACTCTGAAACCTTGTTTTAAAAATAATTCTGATGAGTTCCAGAAAAAAACTTTTCTAAAGAAAACATTAGGACTGGGGTGAGAAAAATTTAGTCTCTTGATATGTAGTATATTTGGCTTTCCACTACAAACACACAGAATGTATTTTCTATTTGAAAATAAAGTAACATATATAGAAGATAATATAGAAGATAATTTATCAGAGATGTTAAATAACAATCTTTTAGATAAGCAAAGATTCATTGCTCAGTCTAGAAGTAAAACTTAATCACCTACCTAAATATTAGCATATTAAAAAAATCTCAATAGTACTTTATGTCATTCTGAAAATTTATTTGGTTTTACTGAGTTGCATCATCTTTGTAGTCATAAGTATTACAAGTATTAGTAGGCAATATCATCATAAAAAGAAACTAAGAAAACATTTTATTTATAGTCACTAATTTTTAAAAATGTAATAGATAACCAGAACTGTAATTTACCCCTTGATTATATATAGTCATACATTATTCTCAAAAGGTTTAATGTGCACATGATTTGTTTCCCCCTGGAGTGTTACATTTTCTTTTAGCATAGAGATTATATACAGCCCAGTGTATTGTATTAAGCACTCAATATTTGCTTATAAATTCACTTTGGTGGCTTAAGGCTTTTGCTATTCCTGTCCTTATAATGAATTGGAAAATCTAATATGACTTGACATATTCAGCTCAACAAAATGGGACTTCAATAGTTTTTGAAAAATCCAATTTACATTTATACGCTAATTTTAAATCGTCCAGAATTAAAAGAATCATATTCTTCAGTTTCCTTTAAGGTATCAAGTTCTGCCTACTGTTTGGGTAAATGATAACCTATTCTTTCAAAATTCTTCATCAGTTTATTACATATTTGTTAACACTAGTTTAATATTAATAAAATTATATATTTATTAAACACTAGTTATATAGATATATATGTAGATTATAGATATATATGATTTAAGGTACATGCAAGCAAATATTGGGACAAGCATTTGATACTTTTCCTTAGAATCAAGAATAAGCAGAGGGAGCACATTTTAATTTTCTGCAACATTTTTTATGTGTGTGATTGGCCTACTTAGTAAATTTAACTTATTACGTTCACTTTAATTTAAATGAAGCTGTTCTTAAGTTTAGCCAATCAAAGCAAAACCTATCTGACAATGCCTTTAGGGTTAGAAAATCAGTACTGACTTTTGAAATGAGTACACATACAAAGCTTCCAAAGAATTCACTGCCTTTAAATAACACTATTGGAAACTTCAGTGTTATAATAGGAATTAATCAGAAACAATCACATCTTACATTTTACACAGAGTACACATTTACAATGATTTAAGTTTATATTCATATTTACATGAATTTAGTCATATTTTTAAACCTGTATTTTGGGTCTGGGGTACTTGTAAAGTTGTGTTATATAGGTAACCTTGTGTCTCTGGTACTAGCCTAGTGCCAAATAGTTAACTGTTTTGCTCTTGTTGCTCCTCCCATTCTCCACCCTCAATTAGGCCCCAGTGTGTCTGTCATTACCTTTTTTTTTTTTTTTTTTTTTTTGAGACGGAGTCTCGCTGTGTCGCCCACGGTGGAGTGCAGTGGCCGGATCTCAGCTCACTGCAAGCTCCGCCTCCTGGGTTTATGCCATTCTCCTGCCTCAGCCTCCTGAGTAGCTGGGACTACAGGCGCCCGCCACCGCACCCGGCTAGTTTTTTGTATTTTTTAGTAGAGATGGAGTTTCACCATGTTAGCCAGGATGGTCTCGATCTCCCGAGCTTGTGATCCGCCCGTCTCGGCCTCCCAAAGTGCCAGGATTACAGGCTTGAGCCACCGCGCCCGGCCAACCTTTTTTTGTGTTAATGAGTTCTCATCATTTAGCTACCACTTATAAGTGAGAAGGTGTGGTATTTCATTTTCCGTTCCTGTGTTAGTTTGTAAAGGGTAATGACCTCCAGCTCTATCCATGTTAGTGCAAAAGACATGATCTCATTCGTTTTTATGGCTGCATAGTATTTCATGGTGTATATGTACCACATTTTCTTTATCCAATCTGTTATTGATGGGTATTTAGGTTGATTAAATGTTTTTGCTTTTGTGGATAGTGCTGCAATGAACATTTATGTGCATGTGTCTTCATGGTAGAATGATTTATATTCTTCTGGGTACATACTCAGTAATGGGATTGCTGGGTCAAATAGTAGTTAGGTTTTTAGCCCTTTGAGGAATCACCACATTGCTTTCTATGATGGTTAAACTAATTTACACTCCCAACAACAGTGTTTAAGTGTTTCCTTTTCTCTGCAACCTCACCAGCATCTCTTACTTTTTGTATTTTAATAATAGCCATTTTCTCCCATTCTGTAGTTTGTCTGCTTCCTTTGTTGATGGAATATTTTGCTGTGCAGACACTCTTCAGCTAAATTAGATGTAAATTGTCAATTTTTGCTTTTGTGGTGATTACTTTTGGCATCCTCATCATGAAATCTTTCCCTGTTCCTATGTCCAGAATGATATTGCCTCGGTTGTCTTTCAGGGATTTTATAGTTTTGGATTTTACATTTTAAGGCATAAACTATCTTGAGTTGATTTTTTGTATGTGGTGCAAGGAAGCAGGCCAGTTTAAATCTTCTGCATGTGGCTAGCCAGTTAGCCTAGCATCATTTATTTAATAAGGAGTCTTTTCCTTATTGTTTGTTTTTGTCAACTTTGTTGAAGATCAGATGGTTGTAGGTGTGTGGCCTTATTTCTGGGATCTCTGTTCTCCACTGGGGTTTGTGTGTGTGTGTTTGTGTTTTGTACCAGTATCATGTTGCTTTGGTTACTGTAGCCCTGTAGTATAGTTTTAAGTGAGGTAACATGATGCTTCCAGCTTTGTTCTTTTTGCTTAGGGTTGCTTTGCCTATTTGGGCTATTTCTGGGTTACATATGAATTTTAAAACAGTTTTCTAGTTCTGTGAAGTATGTCATTGGTAGTTTAGTAGAAATAGCATTGAATATATAAATTGCTTTGTGCATTATAGCCATTTTAATGATATTGATTCTTCCTATCCATGAGCATAGAATGTTTTTCCCCATTTCTGTTGTCTCTAATTCCTTGGAGCAGTGTTTTGTAATTCTAATCGCAGAGATCTTTCACTACCCTGCTTAGTATGCTCCTATGTATTTTGTTCTCTTTGGCAATTGTGAATGTGATTGCGTTCCTGATTTGGTTCTCAGTTTGGCTGTTATTGGTATATATAAATGCTAGTGATTTTGTGCATTTATATCCCGAAAGTTTGCTGAAGTTACGTATCAACTGAAGGAGCTTTTGGCCAAGACTATGGGGTTTTCTAGATGTAGAATAATGTCATCTGCCAACAGGGATAGTTTGACTTCCTCTCTTCCTATTTCAATGCACTTTATTTCTTTCTCTTGCCTGATTGCTCTAGCCAGGACTTCCAACACTATGTTGACTAGGAGTGGTGTTGGGTTATTTCATACTCATAAGAATTCTATTATATAGTTATCCTCACTTTACATATAAAGAAAGCAAGCCAGAGAGTTTAGAACTTGATTTGCCTACCGATTTGTCTCCACAGTTACTACACTAAATTAACATGATATCTCATATTGCCTTTGTGTTCACAACTAGGAAAATGTGATCGTATGACCATCCTACAGCTAAATGAAAACATCTGGTTAATGTGCAGTGATGGATGCTAAGTATTTGAAAATATAATTCTGTTAATAGTATTTGATATTTTAGGGACCTATTACTTTAATTTTAAGATAATGTTAATTCTGAGACATGGTTTTGTTTACTGAAATATATTCAGATAAAAATGATTGCATATATTGATTATAAAATGGCTCTTATTTTTAGAAGCATGAAATATGAGTAAAAACAAATATTGGTTTGCATCTTCATAGGTTAAAATTACAGCTGATATAATCAATAAGAGTTTATTGTTGTATCAAGTATTATTTAATATTTTTTATATCTTTATGCAGATATCAGTATTTCACAAAACAAATTTAGGTTAAGTTAGTTAAACTTTTGTGGGTAAATTATATTTTAAAAAGGAATATCAGAGCAGGATTATTATTTGTGAGTTAAAATCCCACTACTTTTTGTTTGATTATATTTTTATGTTATTTCTTTAATGATTGATAATGTCAATTTTTGACATTATCAATAACATTTACTGACACTATTGATAATGTCAATTATTGTCATTATCAAACATTAAGGAAATAACATGAAAATATACTATAAAAATTATATATACGGCCTGTATAAAAAATTAAATAAACTTTGATAAGAAATTAGAAATGTAATTAAATATAGGACACCTAAAAAGAAAGAGCAGAAATACTCCATTACTCTGTTTAAAGAGACCAAAAGTGATTCTCAGTAATAGCTTTGGGGACTGTCAAATATATCTGTGGAAGATTGTCAGATGGTGTCTAAAATAAAATGAAATGAATTAAAACATGTTGAGAATCAGAGAATACAGATAAAGCATAAATATCATTGTTAAAGATAAATATGCTGTATCACTGCTAGAGTCTTTTCTAAATTTGTTATTTACAGCCTATCACATCAACTCTCTACTACTTTATGGAGAGAATTTTGGTTGTGTTAAAAGTATTTTGGAATTTCCAACTTGAAAATGTAAACCCAAAAGCTAGTAGTAGTGATGTTTTCAAGCTTCAAAGAATGATTTGTTTATATGATTCTAGAATTACACTAAGTATGTATCTTAAAAGCAACATTATATTCTATTGGTTAAAAAATGCTTTTTGTAGATGTACAGGTGACATTTTATTTTCTTTTATACTATTAAACACACACAAATAGAGTTCACATTTTGCTTACATTTATCTGCTTAAAATAGAATTATTGATTTTAATGATGCAATCTCTTTAAAATTCAAATAATGATTTCAAAAATTAAAATATTAAGCTTTAGCTAAAAATATTTTGTGCACATATTACTGTGCTATAAAAGTTTAGAAAAACTGTGACTTAGGTATAAAAACTCAATATTCGGTTTCGTGAAAAAAAATAAACTGATATTTATTTTGGGCCCATGTCTGTGAAATTTGTTTCACCACAGCCAGTTACATACACACACCTCATTAAAGGTAAACAATATATAATTACCACATGGAATTAATACTTTGTGCCATTTGAACTAAATTATTTAACTGTTTACTTTCATGGGATCATAGATAGTAAGTTCAGAAATTAATTAAGCATTTTCTACACTAAGAGGAAAGCTTTGGCATCTCTAATACTTTCTGGGGAAACAAAATGTGAAGTTGTGGTTATTATCTTAGTGTTTAAGAAGGAGAGCAAGTGACTAGATATCTCTCATATGTCCTGAAGTCAAACAAACCTCTTTGGTAGGAAGATGTCTGAAGAAAATAACACAGGCTTTCTGTCTTTGCTTATGCATTGAACAGTACTAGGATGCTTCATGGGCAACTTTGAGGAATCCTTGGCATAACTTCAAAATGAGGTGGGGAAAAGCATCTCAGATGTAGGAATTCTTTTAACATTTTTAGATATGTGGGAATACGGCTTGGAGAGGAAATGAAAGGACAAAAGTATCTCAACAAATGCTTCCCCAGCCTTCATCTCCACCTGTCTTAGTCAGATCAGGCTGCAACAACAGATTATCATACACTGGATATATATTTTTAAAAAAACACACACACACATTTATTTCTCACAATTCTGAGACTGGGAAGTCCAAGATCAGTGTGTTGGAAGAGCTCAGTTTGATGAGAGACCTTTTCCTGGTTTACAGATGGGCCTCTTCTTTCCATGTCCTTATTGTGGGGTGCAGAGGGAGTGAGCCCATATCTAATGCTTTTCTTATAAGAATATTAATTATGAACTATTGCTTTGCAAGGCCTCACCTCTAAATATCAACACATTGGGAATTAGCCTTTCAACATATGAATTTTGGAGATATACAAATATTTAGTTCACAGAAGGCCTGAAGGACAGACTTTCCCTTTTTTTCTAGAACATCTGTTGACTTACTTTTCCATTTTTGATACACAGTAAAACTACCATAGCTAATTTAAGAAACATATAGATAAACAGAAGGGTTATTTATGGATTAATAAAAAATTACTTATAGTTAAAATATTTCCCTAAAATTTTCCAAGGCAAGATAAAAATTTACTACTGCCAAAATCTATCACTGCTAAAAATCTACTACATAAGTAAGAAAGAAATAATATCAATTCTATACAAGTTCAGAAGAAACACTTTGCAGCTCATTTTACAGGGTTGGCATTACTCTGTTACCAAACCAGAAAAAATGTATACAAAGCAAGAAACCTAAAGAGTAATATCCCTAAGGATCTAGACACCAAAATATTCAACAAAATCCTAGCTAGTCATATCCAGCAATATTAAATACAGATAGTAAATCACAAAAGTGAGCTTTGTTTAAATATTAGAAAATCATTTAATATATTTCAGCATAGAGATAGGCTACTAAAGAAAATCCAAAGAATAATTTCAATAGATACAGAGAGAAAAAAACATTTGACAAAATGCAACACTTATTCATAAACATAGTCTTGTAAACATATTAACTTAATAAAGGTGTCATTATGGGCTACATTGCTTCCCTTTCCTGAATTCCATACGTTGAAATCCAAATCCTCCGCGCCCCCGAATGTAATCATATTTGGAGATCGGGTCTTTACAGAGATAATTAAGTTACAATGAGTTCATTCAGGTAGGCCATATTCCAATATAATTCATGTCCTTATGAGAAGAGAAAACTGAAACACAGACACGTAGAGAGGGAAAGCCTTGTGAAGACACAAAGAGATTAAAGCCACCTGGAAACCAAAGACAGAAGCCTGGAACTGATCCTTCCTTCACAACGGTAACCAAATGTGGTGACATCTAGAGTTCAGCTTCTTAGCCTCCAGAACTATGAGAAAATAGATTTCTGTGATACTTTTGGGCAGCAACCTCAGCAAACCAATACAGGGATTTGCAAACAACCTGCAATTATCATTAAACTTAATGGTGAAAAATTGAATATGTTTCCTGTAATACCTGGAAAAGGCAAAAACTTTTATTCTCACCACCTCTATTTTAACATTTCACTAGAGCCTCCAGCCAGTGCAATCAAGCTGGCAAAAAATACAAAAAGCACGCAGATAAGGAGAGATGAAATAATGCTCTTTTAACAGATAACTGATAACACCACTGAGTGTACAGGCAATCTTGAAGAATATACAAAATGGCTACTGGAACAAATAAATAAATTTAATAAAGTTACAGGACACAAGATTATGAAAGAAAATCAATGATATTTGTTTATACTAGCAATAAGCATTTGGAAACTGTATCATTTACAATAACATCCAAAACGTGCAGTATGTATGGCTAAATTTACCAAATACAGATTGTTGAGATATTCTGTGGAACGTTATTGACAGCTAAGGCAGGCCTATATAAATGGAGAGATATGTTAAGGAAGCTAAAGACTCAATAGTGTTAAGATTTCAATTATCCAGAAATTTACACAGACTCAACTAAAGCCTTATTAACAATATTAGTAGCTAGCTTTATTAAATTCCAATGATATCTCACTATGCTACATATTTTAAAAATTTTAAAACGTATACCTGTATAATATAAAATGATTGAATTAAGCTAATTGATATATCATCACTTCA
The DNA here is from genome assembly GCF_009764315.1 of Trachypithecus francoisi. NCBI lineage: Eukaryota > Metazoa > Chordata > Mammalia > Primates > Cercopithecidae > Trachypithecus > Trachypithecus francoisi. Next base: position 74,111,612 of record NW_022681454.1, on the reverse strand, counting down.
AATACTTATCATTTATTTCTCCTGTCTAACTAAAACACTGTACCCTTTGATATCTCCCAATTCTCCCCAGTCCCCAGCCTCTGGTCATAATCATTTTAGTCATTTATTTTATGGGTTCAATTGTTTAAGATTCTTCATGTAAGTGAAAACAGGTACTATTTGTCTTTCTGTGCCTGGCTTATTTCACTTAGCATAATGTCCTCAGGTTCATCAATGTTGTCACAAATGATAGGATTTCCCTCTTTTAAAGGATTTAATGGTATTCCTATGTGTGTGTGTGTGCACGTGCGTGTATATATATTCTACATATAAAGAGTGTGTGTGTATATCACATTTTGTTTATCCATTCATCTGCTTATGGACACTTGGTTTGATTCCATAACTTGGCTATTGTAAACTATCTTGCAACGAATATAGAAGTGCAGATACCTCTTAAATGTATTTATGTTTATAAAATCCTGGCCGGGCGCGGTGGCTCAAGCCTGTAATCCCAGCACTTTGGGAGGCCGAGGCGGGCGGATCACGAGGTCAGGAGATCGAGACCATCCTGGCTAACATGGTGAAACCCCGTCTCTACTAAAAAATACAAAAAACTAGACGGGCGAGGTGGCGGGCGCCTGTAGTCCCAGCTACTCCGGAGGCTGAGGCAGGAGAATGGCGTAAACCCGGGAGGCGGAGCTTGCAGTGAGCTGAGATCCGGCCACTGCACTCCAGCCTGGGCGACAGAGCGAGACTCCGTCTCCAAAAAAAAAAAAAAAAAAATTAATTAAAAATAAATAAATAAATAAATAAATAAATAAAATCCTTTTGCTATAGACCCCAAAGTAAGAGTTGCTAGATCTTATAGAAATTCTATTTTTAGGTTTTTAAGGAATCTTCCTATAGTTTTCTGTGGAATAAATCAAGAGCAAGAGAACAAATGACTCAGCTAAAAGTAGTCAATGCACTTAAATAGATGTTTCTCAAAAGAAGTTGCACCTAAATGCAAATGGCCAACAGATACATGAAAAAATAATCAACATCACTAAATATTGGTGAAATACAAATTAAAACCACAATGAGATAGAATGACTACTATTCAAAATAATGAAAGATAAAATGTGTTGATGAGAATCACCTAGAGACTTTTAAAAAGTACAGATTTTGCCTCACATGACATCTTTTGCTACCAGAATCTTCACGGTGCATGTTTTAAAATTGCAATTTTGAAAAATACTCCAAAAGATACGTGACAGGGAAATAAAAACTTGAGAACTCAATTCACTATGCCATAGAGAAATAATAATAATAAACTGAAAGCTGAGTCACGCAAGAAACTACCTTTCCTTCTGTTCTTAAGCAGACAGCTACAGTTGAAAGGTAAAATATCTCCATAGGCAGCTATGCCATGTTCACATGATCTTATGTAAAATGCCAATTTACTGAGAACAAGACAAAAATACAATTGATTATTCTCCTACCTTCTCCTTTTCTCTTACAACACGTGGATTACTATACCCTCTCTATTTCCCCTCCAGATTACTTTTCCTCATTAAATATTGAAGTCCTCAAAATCATCTTTGGAAAAATGCACAGACCACAGACTGTTTCTGTGATTTCATGTTTATTTCTTCTGGGCATATCTTTAACCTTAGCAAAATAAACTTCAAAACTGATTGAGACTTGTCTCAGATACTTTCTGTTTTATACATATTTACATACAGTAGTAATGAAACTAGCATTTTACATGAGATATTGAAGGCATAACCATTTAAATCAAATGTTTATTGGAAAGCGGTATCAGTTTGTTTACTTTTTTTAACCAAAAAATAGAATTCAGAAAATTGTAAAGGTCATATGAATAGCTGACTAGCCCATAAACAAATCAGTTTAGCATAGACATTAATATCCAAGTAGTGAGTTAGTTGTAAGTTTTATATTTGTTTAAGTTGGGTTCTTGCTACATAACTCAAATAAAATGATTTCTGTAGATGCTGTCATACTTGCTGTTTGGGCGATTTAGCTGTTTCAGCCTTCAGGCTTCAGAGTGTCTGAGGTGACCATGAGCTGAAGTGGTCCCCCAGCACAGCGCAGCTTGTCTATGAAAACATGGTCAAAGCACTTTTTAAAGCAGGTCCCTGATCCCGTTCCTCCTGACTAGGCAAGACCTCCCAACCAGGGTCTCCAGCTACCTCCTGCAGGTGCATTTGAGCCAGCAATATGTCTGTACCTCCCTATGACAGACCTCCTAGAAGACAGGGCAGACTGCCATCTTTGCTGCTTCACAGGCTTAACTGGTGATACCTGCAGGTACAGGAAAATCTGAGGTGACTAGGCATTGAAGCGGAACCCCAGCATACCACAGCAAGCCTACAGAAAAGTGCACAGACTGTTAAAGGAAGAAAAATACACAAAAGCCAGCAACTTCAAATATTGAAGGTAAATAGGCCTGCCAAGATGAAAAAGAATTAGCACAAGAATGCTGAAAACTCAAAAAACCAGAGTGCCCTCTTTCCTCCAAATGACTGCAAGGGTTTGGAATCGAGAAGAGACTGAGAAAGTTAAAATGACAGAATTAGAATTCAGAATTTGGATAGAAATGAAGTACACTGAGCTAAAGGAGTACACTATAAACCAATGCAAGAAAGCTGGAACTCATAATAAAACATTGCAGGAGCTGTCAGACAAAATAGTCAATAGATAAAAGAGTGTAACCAACCTGATATAGCACAAAAACACACTACATAATTTCATAATGTGAACACGAGTAGTAATAGCAGAAGAGATCAAGTGGAGAAAAGAATCACTGAGCTTGAAGACTAGATTTCTGAAATAATGAGACGAAAACAGAAAAAAAAAGAAAAGGAATGAGCAAAACCTCCACAAAATATGGGATTATATAATGAGACCAAATCTATGACTGACTGTTTTCCTGAATGATATGAGGACATTGGAATCAATTTGGACAACATATTTTAGGATATCATTCATGAGAACTTACCGAACCTAGTTTCAAAGGCAAACATTCAAATTCAGGAAATGCAAAAAACTCCAGTAAGATACACCATGAGAAAAACATCCCCAAGGCACATAATTATAAGACTCTTCAAAGTCAAAATGAAAGAAAAACCGTTAATGGCAACTACAGGGAAAGGCCAGGCCACCTAGAAAGGGAAGCACATCAGACTAACAGCGAATCTCTCAGCTGAAACCTTACAAGCAAGAAGAGATTAGGGGCCAATATTCAACATTTTATAAAGAAAATAATTCTAACCCAAAATTTCAAATCTAGCCAAACCAAGCTTTATAAGCTAAGAAGAAATAAATTGTTTTTCAGACAAGCAAATGCTGGGGAATTTCTTACCACCAGACGTGCCTTAAAAGAGCTCCTGAAACAAGGACTAAATGTGGTAAGGAAAGACTATTACTAACTACTATAAAAACACACTGAAGTATGTGTAGACCAGTGACATTATAAAGCAACCAAATAAACTAAGTTTGCAAAATAACCAGCTAACATCATGATGACAGAATCAAATCCACACATATAAATACTAACCTTAAATGTAAAAGTGCTAAAAGCCCCAGCTAAAATACACAGAGTGACAAGCTGGATAAAGAACCAAGACCTTGCGATGCTGTCTTGAAGAGATACAACTCACATGCAATGAACAGATAGGCTCAAAATAAAGGGATGGAGGAAAATTTTCTGAGACAATAGAAAACATAAAAAAGATGGGGTTGCAATATTAGTTTCTGACGAAAAAGACTTTAAACCATCAAAGATCAAAAAAGACTAAAAAGGGCGATATATAAAGGTAAAAGGTTCAATTCAACAAGAAGAGCTAACTTTCTTAAACATATATGTACCTAACATAGTAGGACCCAGGTTTATAAAACAAGTTGTTAGAGACCTTCAAAGAGACTTAGACCCTCATATAATAGTAATCAGAGATTTTCATACCTCATTGACAATATTAGACAGGTCATTGAAACAGAAAATTAGCAAAAATATTCAAGACCTGAACTCAGCACTTGATCAAATGGACCTGATAGATAACTACAGAACTCTCCACTCAAAAACAATAGCATATACACTCTTCTCATTGTCACATGGCACTTACTCTAAAATTAATTACATAATTGGAAATAAAACACTTCTTGGAAAATGAAAAATAACTGAAATCATAACAAAGAACCTCTCAAACCACAGCACAATCAAATTAAAAATCAAGACTAAGAAATTCACTCAAAACTATCCAATGACATGGAAATTGAATGACTTCTAAATGACTTTTGGGTTAATAATGATATTAAGACAGGTATTTGGAAATTCTTTGAAACTAATGAGAATAAAGAAAAAATATACCAGAAGCTCTGGGACCCAACTAAGGCAATGTTTATATGAAAAGTTGTAGCACTAAATGCCCACAACAAAAAGTCAGAAACATCTTAAGTCAACACACTAACATTGCAACCAAAAGAACTAGAGGACCAAGAGCAAACAAATCCCAAAGCTAGTAGAAGACAGGAAATGACTAAAATTAGAGCTGAACTGAAGAAGATGGAGACAGGAAAAACAACAACAACAACAACAAAACATTAAAAAGATGAACTAATTCAGGAGTTGGTTTTATTTTAAAAAGTAATAAAAAGATAGATTCTAACTAGACTAATGAAAAAAGAGAGAGACAAACTTATAAAAACATAATCAGAAACAACAGGGATACTGCCACTGACCCCACAGAACTACAAGCAAAACTCAGAGATTACGAACATTTCTAGGTACCTAAACGAGAAAATATAGAAGAAATAAATAAATTCCTAGACACATACACTTTCCCATGATTGAACCAGCAAGGAATTGAATCTCTAAATAGACCAGTAATGAGTTCTGAAATTGAGTCAGTAATAAATAGTTACTAACTAAAAAAAGCACAGGACCAGATGGATTTATAGCTGAATTCTACCAGATGAACAAAGAAGAGCTGGTACCATTCCTTATGAAACTATTTAAAAAATTCAAGAAGGAGAGACTTTTTTTCTATCAGAATCTTCAGGGTGCATGTTTTAAAATTTGAATTTTGAAAAATACCCCAAAAGATATGTGACAGGCAAATAAAAACTTGAGAAGTCAATTCACTATGCCAAAGAAAAATAATAATAATAAGCTAAAAGCTGAGTCATGCAAGAAACTACCTTTCCTTCCGTTCTGAAGCAGACAGCTACAGATGAAAGGTAAAATATCTCCATAGACAGCTATGCCATGTTCACATGAGCTTATGTAAAATGCCAATTTACTGAGAACAAGACAAAAAGATAATTGATTATTCTCCTACCTGCTCCTTTCCTCTTGCAACGTGTGGATTACCATACCCTCTCTCTTTCTCCTCCTGATTACTTTTGAAATTGAGTCAGTAATAAATAGCCTACTAACAAACTGGTATCAGCATTATCCTGATACCAAAACCTGGCTGATACAAGAACAACAAAAGAGAAAACTTTAGGCCAATATTCTTGATGAATATCAATGTCAAAATTCTCAATAAAATACTGGCAAATAAAATGCAGCAGCACATTAAAAAGCTAATCCTTCACAATCCAGTAGGTTTTATCCCCGGGATGAAGTGTCAGTTCAACATGCAAATTCATAAATGTGGTTATTCACATAAACAGAAATAAAGACAAAAACCTCATAATTATCTCAATATATTTAGAAAAAATATTTCAATAAAACTCAACATCAGCTTACATTAAAATCTCTCAGTAAACTAGGTATTGAAGGAACATACCTCCAAATAATAACAACCATCTATGACAAACCAACAGCCAACATTGTAATGAATGGGTGAAAGCCGGAAGAATTCCCCTTGAAAACTTGCATGAGACAAGAATACCCTCTTCCTTCACTCCTGTTAAACATAGTATTGGAATTTCTAGCCAGAGCAATCAGGCAAAGGGACGAAAGAAATAAAGAAAGCAAGAAATCAGGAAGAAAGCAAGAGAGAAAGAGACAGAGAGAGAGAGAAAGAGAGAGAGAGAGAAAGAAAGAAAGAGAAAAAGAAAGAAAGAAAGAAAGAAAGAAAGAAAGAAAGAAAGAAAGAAAGAAAGAAAGAAAAAGGAAGGAAGGAAGGAAGGAAGGAAAAGAAAAGAAAGAAAGAGAGAGAAGAGAGAAAAGGAAGAAGGAAGGAAAGGAAGAAGGAAGGAAGGAAAGAAGGAAGGAAGGAAGGAAGGAAGGAAAGAAGGAAGGAGGGAGGGAGGGAAGGAAGGAAGGAAGGAAGGGAGAGAGGGAGGGAGGGAGGGAAGGAAGGAAGGAAGGAAGAAAGTACTCAAATAGGAAAAGAGAAAGTCAAGCTATCTTTCTTTGCAGATGACATAACTCTATATCTAGAAAACTCCGTAGTCTCAGCCCAAAATCTTCTGAAACTGATAAACAACTTCAGCAACAACTCAGAATACAAAATCAATGTGCAAAAATCAGTAACATTTCTATACACCAACAATATTCAAGCTGTGAGCCAAATCACAAATGAACTCTCATGCAAATTACCATAAAAATAAATAAATGAATAAATAAAACACCTAGGAATACAGCTAACAAGGGAACTGAAAGATCTTCACAAGGAGATGAAACCACCACTCAAAGAAATCAGAGCTGACACAAACAAATGGAAAAATATTTTATGCTCATTGGTAGGAATAATCAATATCATTAAAATGACCACAATATGCAAAGCAATTTATACATTCAATGCTACTCCCATTAAACTACCATTGACATTCTTCACAGAACTAGAAAAAAAAATAAATTCATATGGAACACAAAAATAGTTTAAACAGTCAGTGCAATCCTAAGCAAAACACAAATTTGGATGCATCATGCTATCTGGCTTCAAACTACACTACAGGGCTACAGTAACCAAAACAGCATGGTACTGGTACAAAAACAGACACATACACTAATGGAACAGAATAGAGAACCCAGAAATAAGACTGCACACCTACAAAAAACTGATCTTCAAAAAACCTGGCAAAAACAAGCAGTGGGGAAAGAATTGCCTATTCAATAAATGGTGCTGGGATAACTGGAGAGCCACATACAGAAAACCGAAACTGGACCCCTTCCTTACATCATATACAAAAGTTAACTCAAGATGGATTAAACACTTAAACGTAAAACTCAAGACTATAGAAAGCCTGGAAGACAACTTGGGCAATCCCATTTAGGACATAAAAGCACTGGCAAAGATTTCATGACAAAGATGTCAAATGCAATTTTAACAAAAGCAAAAATCGACAAATCGGATCTAACTGAACTAAAAAGCTTCTACACAGCAAAAGAAACTATCAAAAGAGTAAACAGACAACCTACAGAACGGGAGAAAAGTTTGGCAAACTATGCATCTGACTAAGGTGAAATATTAAGCATTTATAATGGACTTAAATTTACCAGAAAACAACAACAACAACAACCCCATTAAAAAGTGGGCAAAGGAAGTGAACAGATACTCTTCAAAAGAAGACATACATGTGGCCAACAAGCATATGAAAAAACAAAACTCATCACTGATATTTAGAGAAATGGAAATCAAAACTACAATGAAATACCATCTCACACCAGTCAGAATGGCTATTATCAAAAAGTGAAAAAATAACAGGTGCTGGTGAAGTTGTGGAGAAAAGTGTCACTTACACACTGCTGGTGGGAGTGTTAATTAGTTCATCCATTGTGGAAGACAGTAGCAATTCCTCAAAGACCTGAAGACAGACATACCATTCGACCCAGAAATCCCATTACTGGGTATATACTCAAATGAATATAAGTTATTCTATTATACAGAAACATGAATGTGTGTGTTCAGTGCAGCACTGTTCTCAATAGCAAAGACATGGAATCAACCCAAATGCCCACTAGTGATAGACTGGATTAAAAAAATGTGGTACACATACACCATGGAATACCATATAAAAAAAAAAGTGTACCTGACACATAATAAGCACTATATAAAGTGCTTATCAAACAAAGATTAAGACTATGTTAAGAAAAAAACTTAGAATATTTACATAAAACTGCAGATGTTTTACATTACCTCGTAATCACACCAAGCCTCTTGTCAAGGAGGTTGTAAAACTAATAATGGGGACCTCTGTGTAAAGAATTTGTTGTTTATTTATTTATTCATTGCTGCGGTAGCTGATATATTTATCATAGTGAAGTCTTCAGAATTATGTTATTTAAAATGTCATGGTTAAAAATGGAAATTTATGTATTTTTTTATTGTGGTTAAATTTTATTAATTTTTTTCTTATGTTGATAGTAGTATTAAAATATTTTCTTTTTTTATCAAAGGTACTTTAGCTGAAGTTTTTACACTAGTATAAAAACTGGGCCGGGCGCGGTGGCTCATGCCTGTAATCCCAGCACTTTGGGAGGCCGAGGCGGGCGGATCACAAGGTCAGGAGATTGAGACCATGGTGAAACCCCGTCTCTACTAAAAATAAAAAAAAAAAAAAAAAAAAAAAAAAAAAAAAAAAAAAAAAAAAATTAGCCGGGCGCGGTGGCGGGCGCCTGTAGTCCCAGTTACTCAGGAGGCTGAGGCAGGAGAATGGCGTGAACCCCGGAGGCGGAGCTTGCAGTGAGCCGAGATCGCGCCACTGCACTCCAGCCTGGGCGACAGAGAGAGACTCCGCCACAAAAAAAAAAAAAAAAAAAAAACCTGTTAGGTTACTTACAATTTTGTGTGATAGGTTTCTCTAGGTTTTAAGCTACCAAATGCTGAGCACCTATGTGTTATAATCACTAAAACATTCTTACATGGCCCAGCATATGTGAAGAACAAACGGGTATATGACTGAATCCATTAAGGAACAGATATAAACTGGTTTTTATTTAAAATTCTGAAAAAGAGCAGTAATCAGTAAACTATCGGAATGCTTTATTTTTTCTAGTCTCTGACATTAATTATATCAAATGAAAATAGATTCTTGACAAGAGAAAATTAAAAGCTGTATTTTGCAAATATTACTCAATTTGTAATTGTCACGCTTTAATCCAATTATTTACACATTAAAGTATAAATAATAATTGACCTTATTATGCCAACCATAAAAAATGAAAACAAAAACTTTCATATTTGTAAAGAAAAGTTGTTTTTCAACTGTCTATGGCATAAAATATGCTGCCATTAATTGTTTTGTCTTCAGTGTTAGGCTTGTCAACATAGTCCTTATTTGTTGTTTTTAGGATATTTTATAAGTTGATGACTCCTGAGCCTGTTTGAACCATGAACCAGACTACAATTCTATTAATCTAAAAAGGGACACTCCTCAATTTCATATAAGTAGCATTATTTTTTATTCAGATAAATACAAGTTTAAAAAATGCTAAGTGAGGAATCCAAAAGAAAAATATAGCTAGTAGTTTTTGCTAATTTTGTTATTACCTCTCATAATTCTAGGCACTTTCTTTAACATGAATTAAAGTATTATATCTGTTCTGACATATTTACATTGCCTGGAAACCTACAAATGCAGGTTCTAATAGAGGTATGCAAATGCTGAATGAAGACACCATTTGTTTTTTATCTGTTTTGACATTGGAAGTCACCTGATCACATTATATTTTGGGCACATGTAAGTAAGATTGCCCTCATATAAACATCATTGAATGAGAAATGAGGTAGAGATAATGTAATAATCTTCATATCTCCCAAATGAAAAGATTTAATCAGTTATACAAAATTCTTAAAAACTGAAATATAATCTAATTTTCCTATGATAAATTGGCCCATTTCCATGGAAACATCTTCATCTTTGAGGGAAAAAAAAAAAAAAAAAATTGTTCATCTAAGCAGCTGGAAATAAAGATCGTTGTAATGAGCCACTACAGATTTTAAAAATCAATGAGAAATGATTAATTCAGTAGAATCAGTACAATTTACCATCCTACTCTTCAAGTCAATCCTCACTTAATCTCTGTTGCTATTTTACTGTTTGACTATATTTTTAACTCCTTTGGCAGACTGTTCAGAGATAAGCTTGAGCTAAATTTTATCAGGTGTTGAAATCCATTGGTGTTTAAGATGATAAGCATTGTTACATTTGCATTTTACAAGTTGAAATGTTAATAGTTTTTGAAAATGCAGAGTGGAAGCTGTAGTTTGGAATGTTTTCTTCAATTAGAAAAAACAAATTTGTTTTCTTTTATATTCAGAGGCAAGGTTTCTTCTTTCACAGGCTAAAGAGGCATGATCATATTTCACTGTAACCTCTAATTCTTGGGCTCAAGCAATCCTCCTGCATCAGGCTCCCAAGAAGCTGGGACTACAAGCATGTGCCCCCATGCCCAGCTGATTTTTTAAATTTTTATTATTAATTTATACAAGGATTCACTATGTTGTCCAGGCTGGTCTTGAACTCCTGTCCTCAAACAACCTACTCACCTCGGCCTCGCAAAATGCTAGAATTACAGATAGGAACCACTGTGCTCAGCCAGAAATCATGTTTTAAAATAAATATTTTGCTAATAGCTTTTTGGCTATATAGGTTCTCATCGTTTTTTCAATTTCTATCCATTGGGAAGTGAAAAGAAACATAAATATTGAAATATTAGTATTTTTGTTGGGCTTTAGATTAGTACATTTCCTGTGATTATGGATGGTGCTTTAAAGACTTTACTTCCACTGTAAAATAAGGGAAATAATATATATCTCAAATTTATTATATAGATTTAATAAGTCTCTAAGGGTTTTTTATAATTTCTATTAACAAATTTACATTCCTATAAAAGTATAGGAATGTTTTATCATCTCTTAATCAACATTGAAGCCCAAGAAAACTGGTGATATTTCTATGAAACTGTCAGAAGATGTGAAAAATCTAAATAAGCTTATTGAATTGGTTTCTTGTTGGGTAGAATTGTCTTTCATTTGGGGGACCAGTTGAAGGTCAGTTATGTAATATCATGAGTATGCTACCATTTTAGCAGCAGAAGGACCATATCAGGGCAGGGGACAGGGGGTGGAACTGAAGACATCCACTAACAGTCAGTATCAACTTCCCAGCCTACAAGTAACCTTGGAAGTAGCTGCTGCTCCAATCAAGGTTCTGCTGACTGTAGTCTTGGATGATACTTTGAATGAACTTTATGAGAGACCCTGAACCAAAATCACCTAGCTTAGTCATTCCAAAATTCCTGTCCAAATGACACTGTGAAGATAATAAATTTTATTTCAAATTGTCTTTAAAAAGTAAATACGCAAGTTGAAGATGTACAGGAAGCATGATAATTTGTAAAATCGAAGGAAAAAAATAGCAATGATATCAAAATTAGCTACTCTGGCCTTCAAATTTAAAATGAGTTAATAACTTTGGGTTTATTATTAACCATATCCCTTGATTCCTTAGTTCTCATCTTCCATCCAATCACCTCCAATTTTATTAGAGATGAGAGAAGAGGCTGTTGGTTTGAATTGCATAGAATGGGAAAATTGGATTATTTATTACACTCATTCTTTTTCACATTTTCCAAGGATCCTCAATTAGGTGGAATCACATTTAAATACATTTGCTAGGGTTTAAGATTTTACCAGAGTTGGCCCAAATTTGCTTTCTCTAAGGTCTCCATAGTATTTGGAACCATATGTGTTTCTAGATTACAGGTTAATATCCCGTTTTATGTGCCTCAGGATTAAATAATCTTATTATACATTCCTTACATTTGTTCTTTAGATTTGAGTACAGTGAAATAATTTGCTCTGCAAAGTACTAAAATGTTGTGTTATCCAGGATCTTGGGAGGTTTTTCCATGAATAATGATCTAGAATGGTCACTGATACCTGGGTTATAGCTGCCAAATGCCCTACAGCATCTTTCTGCCTCCCCATATCAGCTCTGTTTTCACCTCTTTATCTGGCCTCTGTCTCTTTTTAGTATGGGACTCTCTTTTGAGCCTAGCTTCTAAGGTATACCTTAAGCAAGTAGTACACAACTTTGTAGTGTTCTCACACAATTCTTCAGGACATTTTGTCACAAAAAGGGCACAGTTTATGAGCTATGAAGATAAATTGAGAAAAAGCTTCTTGAGGGATGGTTAGGTGCAATACTTTATAGTAATTTTGCAAATAGTATTTTCTCTAAGTATCCAAAGGACTCATGGGGTGCTGAACGTTTTGTGTTTATTTGTTCTCCAACCTATGGCATCCTTGTTTTCCTTAATGAAGATGTGTTAGAGGTTATAGGAGGTTAACCAAATAAACTGATTGTTGTGATAGAAGCAGGAGGCAGATAAGGAGGGAGGGGTGGTCCTGGGAGATTCTCCAACCCACCCCACAAGTGTTTACATCAGATGCTTTTATGCAGATAAGGGAACCCGCCCAGGATCTTGTCTGCTCACGCCAGCAGCTGGGAGATTGGGGTGGAGCTAATGGGGAAGTTTGTGCCTTGTGAAGGGAGGAGGAGCCTGCCCTCTTCAGCGACTTTGTGATGACCTGGTATTCAATCTGTGAAGTGGGAGCCTGTTGGGACCCCTCCTTTTTTCACTTACAGCTTTTTTTAAATAAATTCTGCTCTCCTCACCTTTCAGTATGTCCACGTGCCTAATCTTTCTTGGTCAAGTGACAAGAACCTGTTTTTAGCGGAAATAAGGAGCAAAAATCCCGCACCAGTTAAAGGAGATTATCACTAAATAGGGAAACTAGTGTATCCCGTTTGGTCCATAAAGTACTGCTGTTTTAATGTTAGCCATCTGCTGCTACTGTTTTGGTATTTTGATAAACGCTAGGACTAAAAATTAGTGTCTTAGTATATATTTTATTACAAGGGAAGGGTTAATGAGTATGAAAAACAATGGCATAAATTATACCATAACTAAGTGTTAGAGACTTCACAAAATTCCCTACAAGGAAAATATGCCTTCTAGGAGGTCTTCCTGAGTGAATAATAATACACTAACAATGGAATAGTAGATCACGAGAAATCATTTTAGGGGGCTACAAATTTTGCTGGATTGACAACCCCTTCTCTATTTTTAAAAGGATCCCCATCATTACTATATTATGATTCAGGATAAATGTGGACAACTGTTGTCAAATTATAGTCATTAGCATATTAACATATTTTTGTTTCTCAGCATGACATTTACAATTCTATTGTGATTTATTGTGGTACATATATATATATATTTAAAAACATGAATCTGGCTTCTACTTAAGATATGTAAGTATGGATAAATCACTTAATTCACCTAACGTGAAGTTTCTTTCTAAGTAAATGGAATTGATGATACCTCATTGGATATCTGATAAGATTAATTAATAAGACATACCTGAGACATTATACATATTGTAGGTACATTATTTTTATTATCACCTTGCATATTTGAAAGCGATGCCCATTTTTATACCTCCTAAAATGCATTCATATCTTTAGTTTTTGCTTTCCTAAACAAAAAGAAGAAATTCACGTTCTTTCTTCATGGTAAATATTTACAATTTTAGCTCATCTTATAAGTGTGGGTGATTTTCTTTAGGTCACAAAGTGTCAATAAAAGTTAATAACATTTAAGTAACACTTCTTAATATTGTATTTTAGCCCATGTTGATTCATTAGCTCTCATATCTTGTATTTGAAATATAAACTTTTTTGTGTGCAATTTTTGTAGTTCTTCCTTAATTAAAGCTAGTAAAGTCTACAAAACAGGATTAAGTAAGTCTTTGCATTTTAGAAACATAGTCCTGTTACATGAAGTTTTTGGGGGCCATTGATTTGAATGAGGCTCCTAAACTAAGACCCAGCTGAATAGACCAAACTAGAATGGAGTAACTCATGCTAGGTGTCCTGAAATCAACCTGAATTCAGAAATTTCCCAGTTTTCCAAAAGCAGGAGACTCATAGCAACCAATCAGAAGGTGCCTCCAGTTTACCCAAACCAGCATGAAAGAATATCCCTCTACTTTAACCTTATGAGGAAAGCAGCTTTGAAAAGATGAATCTGGCCAGGTGCAGTGGCTCATGCCTGTAATCTCAACACTTTGAGAGGCCGAGGTGGGCGGATCACAAAGTCAGGAGAATGAGACCATCCTGGCTTATAAGGTGAAATCCCGTCTCTACTAAAAAGTACAAAAAATCAGCCGGACATGGTGGTGGGCGCCTGTAGTCCCAGCTACTCAGGAGGCTGAGGCAGGAGAATGACATGAACCCGGGAGGCAGAGCTTGCAGTGAGCCGAGATTTGCCACTGCACTCCAGCCAGGGTGTCAGAGCCAGACTCCGCGTCACAAAAAAAAAAAAAAAAAAACTGAAAAGATGAATCTGTTTCTTGTTTTCTATTTCTGCTTTGTTCAGCCCTTTTTTCTTAGTAAAGCCAAAATCTTATTCTCAACTCATTGGAACACTCATTCTCTTTTATAAAATGAGATAGTGCTGGATTCTAGAATTTCAAATAACATCCAATTATAGCTTTAATCAAAATTTGTTGTAATGTCCATCTGTGACAGACTGGATTAAGAAAATGTGGCACATATACACCATGGAATACTATACAGCCATAGAAAAGGATGAGTTTGCGTCCTTTGTAGGGACATGGATGCAGCTGGAAACCATCATTCTTAGCAAACTATCACAAGAACAGAAAACCAAACACCGCATGTTCTCACTCATAGGTGAGAACTGAACAATGACATCACTTGGATTCGGGAAGGGGAACATCACACATCGGGGCCTATTATGGGGAGGTGGGAGGGGGGAGGGATTGCATTGGGAGTTATACCTGATATAAATGACGAATTGATGGGTGCTGACGAGTTGATGGGTGCAGCACACCAACATGGCACAAGTATACATATGTAACAAACCTGCACGTTATGCACATGTACCCTAGAACTTAAAGTATAATAAAATAAAAAATAGAAAAAAATAAAAAGTCAATGACATCAGAATTTTACTCAAAGAGTATTCTTTAAGTGACAGTATTTTCTGTACAGGTGATATAAAGCATTGTGTTTTTCCTTTCTCCGATTACTTCCTGAATATAATTGAAAAGAAATGCAGCTTATAAGAAAGCAATAAAAAGTGGCAAAAATACATGTGCTACTTTTCATAGAACGCAATGTTTTACAAGTGTACTCCTATCCAGCAATGCCATTAAATATATTTCAGCATCCTGGCTAGTAGCTCATAATAAGAGAATCTGTTTTTATGATTACAAAATTATGTATATATTAATTATAAGATATGCCTTTCTCTGTTTCTAGAGGAACAAATCTTTATAAGAAAGATGCTATTTTGATAATTATGGTTTGGACTATAAATAATTTAAATATCTATTCTGTCCCTATTTTATAGCCCAATTGACTACATACAAATATTTTGAACATGAATTTAAACTTAATATGAAATTCTTCTAGACATAAGAAAATATTATATTGATGGGAAAAAACTCTTTTTTTTTTGGTAATTCACTCTCTGACTATTGACTAATTTAAGCACAAATGCAAAGAAATACAGAAATATTTTTTAAAATTGCAAAAACTAAAATAAACAAATAGGGGAAAAATAAGAGATGAGTAGAAGTTAAAGATAAAAGATGGAATTAATGCAGAGAATTCATAGAAACTGTCTGGAGATTGCAGACCACACTAGGGTAGATAAGAGTTAAATAAAATGATGAAATGAAGTGGTTACTAGGAGGTTGAAGAAGAAATGTTGTTGTTGTTGTTGTTGTTGTTGTTTGTTTGTTTTTGGTTTTCTTGTTGTTGCTGTTTTTTTTTGAGATGGAATATCTCTCTGTCACTCAGGCTGGAGTGTAGTGGCGTGATGATCTCTGCTCACTGCAAGCTCCGCCTCCTGGGTTCACGCCTTTCCCCTGCCTCAGCCTCCAGAGCATCTGGGACTACAGGCGCCCGCCACCACATCCGGCTAAATTTTTGTATCGTAGAGGCGGGGTTTCACTTAGCGTTTTAGCCAGGATGGTCTCGTTCTCCTGACCTTGTGATCCGCCCACCTTGGCCTCCCAAAGCGCTGGGATTACAGGAGTGAGCAACTGCACCCGGCCAGGGGAAATGTTCTTTAAGCATCTGTGGAGAGAGTATGAGGTAAGCTGAATTTCTTGTTTTTGCTTGCTAAGAGACGGCAGAGAACATTTGATATTTTTCACAGACATTTTTGTCAGTAGTATACCCTCACAGTATTACTTCAGGAAAATGCTAATTTTCCTGCTGTTTGCCATAATACCGTAATATGATCTGAAGAAATATTAATTTGTCTTGAAATTCCATAAGACATCACAAAATTTACTACAGTTACATTGGGCAGACTGTATATGATAATCAGGAATTGGCACATATTTTGAATGAAAACTTGAAGGTAAGAGATTTTAAAATCCATACAAATGTATAGACCTGTCATCTCAGTGAATTTCTGATGGTTCATTTCTCTGGAGCATGTCAACATAGTCTGTTCATGGTGAAAAACAAATTTCTATAGCTCACATGACCTGCCAGAAAAAAACAAATTAGCATAGTGCCTGTGGTCAGTCTTTTCGGATTTTGGAGGAAATGTATACTACATCTGAGTGTGTTACTCTGACCAATCTACAGAGTCACCAACAAGGCTTCAAGTTGCAAAAGGGGACAGATCAAAAGAAAGTCTGCAGTATGTTCAGGATGTGGTAAAACACCACTCTTCAACTTGGCCCTTATGATCCAGCTGACCTAATGAGAACTGAGAAAGTCCGTGGAAAATACAAATGCTCTCTGCAGTCTCTGGCAAGGACAAATAGATTCACAGCACTAACTTCTGTGATGTTGGAGAAAATCTATGCCTTAATTTTCACAGAATAATTATTTAAATAAAGGATTTTTTAGTCTCAGTTTGTATCAAATTTTTCAAGTCATAAGATTTTCCCTTTGCCCATGGATCAGCATATAGGTTGGGAAGCACACTCAATTCTTACTCTCAATTCTTCACTGGTTTTTACTTTCTTTTTTTTTTTTTTTTTTTGAGACGGAGTCTCGCTCTGTCGCCCAGGCTGGAGTGCAGTGGCCGGATCTCAGCTCACTGCAAGCTCCGCCTCCCGGGTTTATGCCATTCTCTCGCCTCAGCCTCCCGAGTAGCTGGGACTACAGGCGCCCGCCACATCGCCCGGCTAATTTTTTGTATTTTTTTTAGTAGAGACGGGGTTTCACCGTGTTAGCCAGGATGGTCTCTATCTCCTGACCTCGTGATCCACCCGTCTCGGCCTCCCAAAGTGCTGGGATTACAGGCTTGAGCCACCGCGCCCGGCCTGGTTTTTACTTTCTACCGGGCTCTCACTGGCGTTACCTACACTTGACATAGTTTCCCACCTGGGAAAAAATATGTGGAGAATTATCTAACCATATATCCCCCTCTAATTTCCAGGATTTTCCTGTCACAAAAGCGGCTTAACTTTCCCTTCTGCTTGACTAAACTTCAGCTTCCTCCTGATTGCAGCCTTTTGACCTCTTTTTCTCACAGAGTATTTACTTCAGAAAACTTTTCATTATAAATTCGTTTTTGTTCCTTTGAGATGTAAATATTTTAAAAAGCCTCTTCCAGCTGTTTTAAAACCCAGGATTGTCTTCTCAAAGACCTGGGAGCTATCCTTTAAAAATGTAAACACCAAGGAAGATAATGGCCTATCTCCCAATTTCTGTGCAGAAAATTTCTGTGCAGAAAGCCTAATTTGGAGTAGGCACCTTGCTCCAAGTTGTAAATCTTCTGCATGTCATAAAGATATGAGAAGTTTAGTTTTTCTTCTTATAAATTTAATTAGCAAACACAGATGGCCTACAATCTCCGCATGCCAGCCCATAAAATCTCTCTAACACTGTTTGTTTTGTTTTTTCTAAGACCACCAGATCGGGCGCAAAGGAACCAGCGACTAGGCAAGGGTAGGAGCAAAACTGCAAGTTTATTTTGGTCACCTAGCTTCAGGGGAAGAAGGTGGGTAAGGAGAGGTCTGTTGGCCTCCGGCAAATGAGGCCCACAGAGTTCTCCGTGCTGCCCTCGGAGGGAGTTCCGACAGTCCCGACCGCAGTGGGGAAGCTGGGAAGTCCGCGCGTGGCACTCGTCCGGAGCGGCTTTTCTGGGAGTGGGAGGGCGATAGGCAGGGCACCG
Organism: Trachypithecus francoisi; assembly: GCF_009764315.1. NCBI lineage: Eukaryota > Metazoa > Chordata > Mammalia > Primates > Cercopithecidae > Trachypithecus > Trachypithecus francoisi. The sequence goes on along the minus strand of NW_022681454.1, from coordinate 74,093,500 downwards.
GCGTGTCCGGGGGCGCTCGGCAGGTGCGACCAGGTAAATCTTGGTCTCTTCAGATTGACGTCACCTGGCGCATGCCCAGTTGGTCTGCACCTTCCCGGGAGTCGGCTGCATTTTCGCGCGGGGGAAAAGTTGGGGGGGGGATGAAGAACCCGGAAGTGCGCCATCTTGCCTCCGTTCGTCCAAACACTGTTCAGCAGAGATGAGTTCAGATTGAGTTTTGGCCTCTCTCTTGGTTATGGGCTGAATTGTGGTCTCCTCAAATGTATATGATAAAACCCTGATCCCACAGAACCAAAGAATGTGATTGTATTTGGAGATAAGGCCTTCAAAAACAATTAGGTTAAAATAAGGCTATTTTTATGAGTCCGAACAAAATCTCACTATTGTCCTTGCAAGGAGAGGACATTTGGACAGAAAAGGAGACACCTGGGGAGCAGGAAAAACTGAAGACATAGTAAGAAAGCAGCCACCTGCAAGCCAGGGAGAGAGGCATCAGAAAAAGTAAAACAAACCAACACCTTTATCTTGGATTTCTACCCTCCAGACTGAGAAAATAAATGTCTGTCCTTTAAGCCACCTAGTCTGTGATATTTTGGCATGGCAGCCCTAGCAAATTAATACACTCCCTTATTCTAGTGGTTTTGAATAGGGTCTGTCTTGCCTGTTTAACTTTGATAAAATTTTTACTTTGACACCTGCTAGATTTCTTGCTGGATCATCTCTTGCTTTAACTAGGATTACAACTTCAAGCTAACAAAAGGATGGGTTTTCTCCAAATTTTTTTTTTTCTACTTAAGGCTTCATTTAATTTTCAGATTTGTGATTTTACACTCATCCTCTGACTCCAAATTGAGAACACCTTCTTTTGTAATCTGGAGCAAGAACAGTCATACCCCAGGCATTGTGGGACCCTCATTGTGAGTCTGACAATGCCTGCTCTCTGCCCTTCCATCCTCCCTCACCTGTTTTTCAAGCAACAGTGAAACATGGGTCCACTGTTGCCTCTGCTACCCAGTCATCTACCCAGGCACAGTATGGCAGTGTTTGATTTGCTTGTTGGGGACAAGAAGAGGGCAATCAAACAAGATATAGGAAGCCAGGAGATGAGAATCCATCCCAAGAAGAAGAGAGATAGTGGAAGCATATTCTTCATTGTCTTATTGCAGTTACCTACAAAGCAGAAATGAAGATACAATCAAGAATTTTAAAACAGCAACCACAGAGCATCAAGTCCCAACAATTAGGGATTCTGAGTTTATGGCCCTGTTAATAAAGGAGTTAAAAAGAATTTATTTAGGCAGATAGTGAGGGTACAGGAGTCCTTGGTAAAGCTTTTCTTTTAATGAAAAGCAACCCTCAAACCATTTCTTTCCTAACAGAAAGCAGCCTGAAAAGCCAGGCTGCAAGGATAGATAAACAAGCTGGAAGCTTGCATAGGGGAATGTCAGTAGCTATAGTAAAAGCCAGTTACACCCAATTTGGTGACTCCCCAGCCCTTCTATTGGTTGCCACCTGTGCAGGTGTCATGGAGCTAGCCAGGTAAATAACCCCATTTACCTAATTAAAAAGTTAAGGTGGGATGACCAGTTTCTTCATGGGTATGTAAATGACACATCTAGTCAGACCAATCCCCTGGGCCTTATGTAAATCAGACACCTTCTCCTCAAGCCTCCTTAAGCGGGGATTCCATTCCAAGCCCTCCTCCCTCTGCATGGGGGACCCGTTCTCTTATTTTCTGCCTATTAATGTTTTCACTTCTTTTTTTTTTTTTTTTTTTTGAGACGGAGTCTCGCTCTGTCTCCCGGGCTGGAGTGCAGTGGCCGGATCTCAGCTCACTGCAAGCTCCGCCTCCCAGGTTCACGCCATTCTCCTGCCTCAGCCTCCCGAGTAGCTGGGACTACAGGCGCCCGCCACTTCGCCCGGCTAGATTTTTGTATTTTTTAGTAGAGACGGGGTTTCACCGTGTTAGCCAGGATGGTCTCGATCTCCTGACCTCGTGATCCACCCGTCTCGGCCTCCCAAAGTGCTGGGATTACAGGCTTGAGCCACCGCGCCCGGCCATGTTTTCACTTCTTAATCCACTCCGTGTGTGTGTCCATGTAGTTAATCTTCTCACCGCCAAATGATGAATCTCAGGTATTTCCCCATACAACAAAGCCACTTCACTGTGTGATTACACTGGTTACATTGCTTTATCCTATTCTTCAATACTGACTTAGAGAGCATGGATTACTCTCTCTGATTTATGCTCAACACAGTTGCTAAAACAAGAGTATCAGTTATAATTTTACATATTCCTAGAAAGATCATGGCCCACCAGATGCTATGGTGCGTACCTGTAGTCTTCGTTATTTGAGAGGTGGAAGCATGGCTTGAAGCCTGGAGTTCTAGAATGCAGTGAACTATGATAGTGTCTGTGAATATCCACTGCACTCCAGACTGAGCAACATAGTCAGACATCATCTCTAAAAAAATTTATTTTTTTTAAATGAAAAACCATGTCCCAAATATATGTAGTAGAAGTAGTGTTAGTGGTTATACTTTAGTAAAGTTTGAAAAGACTCATGACAGGATTTTCTGGTAGATCAGACGGGGACCTGGGAGAAACAGAGAGTTCAAGAATATTTCTAAGGTCTTTGGTTAAAGTAGCCAGACAAAAAGAAGTTAGTAGTATTGAGAATTGGGAAGGGTATGGAAATGGAAAAAACAAGCTTGGATAAAAACTAGAAATCAAGAGATTTGTTTTGGACATTTTAAGGCTGAGGTGTGTAAGAACTCAAGAGAAGTTTTTGGATATATGGAAACTGAGGGAAGATGTGAATTATGGAGTTCGGTATATACATTTGGAGTTCAGGAAAGATGGCTCAGTTGAAAATAGAAATATCTGTGACCTCAACATATAGATTGCATTTACATGCTTATAATTGATTGAGATCACCAAGGAATTGCATGTTCAGAGGGAAAATAACATATCCAAAGAACAAAACAAAACAAAACAACACAGAATACAAAATTAAGATTTAAGGGAGATGAAGAGAAAAATAAAGAGCTGGAACATAAAGTCACTAGGTCAGAGAAAAAGCGGAAAAGTACAGCACCCTAAAAAACAAATCAGAAAAGTTATTTAAGCAAATAATGAGTGATCAAATCTTGCTGCTTGGTTAATTAAAATCAGGATTAGAAATAACTGCCGGATTAACAAAACACAAACACTGGTAATTTTGACAGGACAATTTTGAGAGGAGGCTAAACTTTATTGGAATAGAATAAGATCAAAATGTTGACAGTGATGCATATGAAGCATTTTTTCTATCCCGGAAAGGAACAAAATGGAAAGACACCTATATGTGACTATAAAAGCAAGAATACTTTTATCTCAAAATAAAAAAAAGATGATATGTGTTTATGCCATTGGGAATGTCAAGAGGAGAACATTGGGATGCAAGAGAAAGAGAAGAATTTCTGGAAGTGGAAGGAGATGGTACCCACCAAGAGGGGTTGGACTTTATTAGAAGCATGAAAATTGCTGTAGTAATGAAAGAGAAGATAGTGCATATAGGATATAGTAGATGAACACAGTTAAAGTTAGGTGATATAAATTTAATTCCTTCTTTTAGTTCAGCATTGTTTAGGAGTATTGAAGACAGGCACAAAAGCATGAATTTAAGCAGATTTAGTTTGCTAAGAAAATATGAAAAAGCAAGAGAAGAATAAAGGAGCTGAGGACTTAGGTAAGGGCAAAATTGTAAGAAAGACTTATCACATTTAAGTGAGTAAGAATAGAAGTAAAGCCCTGAAAGATAAGGAAGAATGGGGTCAACAGACTGTAGGTCCTGATGAGATTGAGTTTGTGTAATCAAGATATCTGGGTGAGGAAATGAAGCAAAAATCAACAACAAAAACAAAATTAGTTGGAGGTAACAAGTGAGATAATTGAAATTCTAGTTTTGCTTCCTTGGCCACTAACACCTATGTTAACATTTTGATTTTTTTCAGAAATATTCTGATTTAATAAGTATATTCAAATATTTTATTACACAGTTTAATCATTAAAAAATACACACATTTTATATCATAAACACTTGAACTGTTCTCCCAAAATGTTAGACGTGTGTGTGTGTGTTTGTGTGTGTGTGTGTATCAGATCAAATAATAACCATATTAGGCTTTGTGGGTCATATGTCTTCTGTTAGCAATGTTGTTGTTCAGGGTTGCCAATGCAGCAGGAAAAAACAGCCATAAATAGTAAGTAAATAAATGACTATAGCTGTTTCAATAAAACCTTATTTATAAAAAAAGCAGGAAATGGAAAAGACTTGACTCAAGGCTTTCTTTTGCACTTGTGATTATCTTTACTTTTCAGGAAATTGTTAAAGTAAAATAAAATAATGTAAGTTGAATAGCTTAGCATGCTATGTTTTTATGTTTGAAAATTGGTAAGTCTTTTCCCTCCTTCCCTTCCTTCCTTCCTTCCTTGTGTTTGTACTTCCTATTCCTTTCTTTATTCTTTCTATTCTACATTTCTTCTTATTCTTCCATGTCTGAAAATTTAATATATATGAAAGTGCATTTATTTCAATGTATCTGTTTTGTTACTCTTAGCATATTTTTAAAACTTATTATATCAGTCTTCACCACTTCACATCAAATAATGACATAGATTTATTTTGCCAATATTATTTGTTATCATTTTTATTGCTTAATAATTAAATAAATAAAAGGTGAATTTGTAGTAATAATTACATTTTTACTCTGGAAATATGAGGATATTTTGATCCCACCCATTTCAAATGAGAGATATGTAAAGAATAAAAAGATAGAAAGTTAAGACCAAGTAAAATGTTTTCAAAAATGCATTTTCAAAGAAAAAAGATATTAAGTATGAACAACATGCTGGAAATATATACAATATGATAGTAATTATTTTTAACTTGGAAAGTAAGTCTCTTTAAAATATGGGAGGTCCTATGGTATCTAAGGCAAAAGAAAATCATAGTTTAATTGTCCATACAAAAAACATTTTCAGTTGGGAAAATGAAAAATGCACCTCTATTTGTGCTAATATAGATGTTTCTAGAAAAATCTTAAATGAAAACACAGTACAGAACAAGCATATAGAGTATTGCAATTTGTAAATATATAAGGCCAGGCATGATGGTTCATGCCTGTAATACCAACACATTGGGAGTCCAGATCAGGAGGATTATTTGAGGCCAGGAGTTCAACACTAGCTGGGACAACATATCAAGACTCAATCTCTACAAAATATTTACAAATTAGCTGCACGTAATGGCACATACCTGTAGTTCCAGCTACTTGGGAGGCTGAGGCAGGAAGATCTCTTGAGTCCAGAAATTTGTGATTACAGTGAGCTGTGATTGTGCCACTGCCCTCAGCCCAGGTGACAGTGTTACACTTTGTCTCTAAATATATATAAATATATATAATATTCTGTATAGATATAACTGTAAATATAGATATATGTATAATTTTGTCAGTGTACAGACTGTCGCTGCTAAGATCTGCAATAAATTGGTCATGGCAGACACTGCCTCTAGAAAGACAGGTCTTAAGTGGATGTACATAAAAGGCAGCAGAAAATTATTTACTGTTAATTTATTTGCATTTTTAACATCTTCAATGTTTTGCTATTGCCTTTTACAAAAGAAGACATTTAAAGATATTTTAATATTTGCCTAAGTAGTTAATTAATTGACGAGTTCATGTCATTGATTTTATGTTACCATTACAACCAACTCATTGGAAGGTAATGTACTCACACAAAAGTGGTCAAACATAAATCATATGATGCTTTTATGAGTTGATGTCTGCATAATTAGGTACAAATAAGAAGCAATCCCCATATGAGGCTTGTTAATCGTGGCAGAGCTACATGATGATGTAACAAGGTTACTGGTTGTTATACATTTCTGATGTTCAACAAACAACTATTTTTAATGACCTATAAAAGGAACTATTTTATAAAAATAAATTAGTAGTTAATTTTAGGTATAATACCAACATGAACATCACAAAGGCTTTGTATGGGTGTCACTTTTGTTATTTATACACAATTCACTAAAAAAAGAAGAACAGAGAGAAATAAGTTTGGCCACTCATTTTTAGAATTTAATTTTCCTTGAAAAGAACATGTTTCTGTACTAAATATTAGCAGTCATTTTAGAAATTTTATAAATGGTACTATATAACAGAGCTGAGGGGTTTGAGGAATTTTTTAGTTTATATTTCTTAAACTTAGCTTATAAAATTAGTGAAATAGGTATTTGATATGTATAGAGAAGGTAAAAACAATGAGAATTGCTAAAAGAGCTTGCTATCTCACAGCAGTTTTATTTTCATTAGTTTTACTCATAATTTATATGTAATGTAAATAAAATGCATAAAATAGTAATTTTAACCCAAGACTTACTAAAATAATTCATATGTCATAAATATCTTGGAATATGCCAGCTGTATTTTCTTTTTTTTTTTTTTTTATTATACTTTAAGTTCTAGGGTACATGTGCATAACGTGCAGGTTTGTTACATATATATACTTGTGCCATGTTGGTGTGCTGCAACCATCAACTCGTCAACACCCATCAACTCGTCATTTACATCAGGTATAACTCCCAGTGCCATCCCTCCGCCCTCCCGCTCACCACCATAGGCCCAGCAGGTGTGATGTTCCCCTTCCCAAGTCCAAGTGATCTCATTGTTCAATTCCCACCTATGAGTGAGAACATGCGGTGTTTGGTGTTCTGTTCTTGCCATAGTTTGCTGAGAATGATGGTTTCCAGCTGCATCCATGTCCCTACAAAGGACACAAACTCATCTTTTTTTATGGCTGCATAATATTCCATGGTGTATATGGGCCACATTTTCTTAATCCAGTCTGTCACTGATGGACATTTGGGTTGATTCCAAGTCTTTGCTATTGTGAATAGTGCCACAATAAACATACGTGTGCATGTGTCTTTATACCAGCATGATTTATAATCTTTTGTGTATATACCCAGTAATGGGATGGCTGGGTGAAATGGTATTTCTAGTTCTAGATCCTTGAGAAATCGCCATACTGTTTGAAGTAGTTTACAATCGCGCCAACAGTGTAAAAATGCTCCTATTTCTCCACATCCTCTCCAGCACCTGTTGTTTCCTGACTTTTTAATGATTGCCATTCTTTTTTTTTTTTTTTTTTTTTTTGAGACGGAGTCTCGCTCTGTCTGTCGCCAAGGCTGGAGTGCAGTGGCGGGATCTCAGCTCACTGCAAGCTCTGCCTCCCGGGTTCACGCCATTCTCCTGCCTCAGTCTCCCGAGTAGCTGGGACTACAGGCGCCCGCCACCTCGCCCAGATGGTTTTTTGTATTTTTTAGTAGAGATGGGGTTTCACCGTGTTAGCCAGGATGGTCTCGATCTCCTGACCTCGTGATCCACCCATCTCGGCCTCACAAAGTGCTGGGATTACAGGCTTGAGCCACCGCGCCCGGCCAATGATTGCCATTCTAACTGGTGTGAGATGGTATCTCATTGTGGTTTTGATTTGCATTTCTCTGATGGCCAGTGATGATGAGCAGTTTTTCATGTGTCTGTTGGCTGTAAGCATGTCTTCTTTTGAGAAATGTCTGTTCATATCCTTTGCCCACTTTTTGATGAGGTTGTTTGGTTTTTTCTTGTAAGTTTGTTTGAGTTATTTGTAGATTCTGGATATTAGCCCTTTGTCAGATGAGTAGATTGCAAAAATGTTCTCCCATTCTGTAGGTTGCCTGTTCACACCGATGGTAGTTTCTTTTGCTGTGCAGAAGCTCTTTAGTTTAATTAGATCCCATGTGTCAATTCTGGCTTTTGTTGCCATTGCTTTTGGTGTTTTAGACATTAAGTGCTTGCCCATGCCTATGTCCTGAATGGTATTACCTAGGTTTACTTCTAGGGTTTTTATGGTTTTATATCTAACATTTAAGTCTCTAATCCATCTTGAATTAACCTTCATATAAGGAGTAAAGGAAGGATCCAGTTTCAGCTTTCTACTTACGGCTAGCCAATTTTCCCAGGATCATTTATTAAATAGGGAATCCTTTCCCCATTTCTTGTTTTTCCCAGGTTTGTCAAAGATCAGATGGCTGTAGATGTGTGGTATTATTTCTGAGAACTCTGTTCTGTTCCATTGGTCTATATCTCTGTTTTGGTACCAGTACCATGCTGTTTTGGTTACTGTAGCCTTGTAGTATAGTTTGAAGTCAGGTAGCATGATCCCTCCAGCTTTGTTCTTTTGACTTAGGATTGTCTTGGCAATGCGGGCTCTTTCTTGGTTCCATATAAACTTTAAAGTAGTTTTTTTTCCAATTCTGTGAAGAAAGTCATTGGTAGCTTGATGGGGATGGCATTGAATCTATAAATTACCTTGGACAGTGTGGCCATTTTCACAATATTGATTCTTCCTATCCATGAGCATGGTATGTTCTTCCATTTGTTTGTGTCCTCTTTTATTTCACTGAGCAGTGGTTTGTAGTTCTCCTTGAAGAGATCCTTTACATCCTTTGTAAGTTGGATTCCTAGGTATTTTATTCTCTTTGAAGCAATTGTGAATGGAAGTTCATTCCTGATTTGATTCTCTGTCTGTCACTGGTGTATAAGAATGCTTGTGATTTTTGCACATTAATTTTGCTTGTGATTTTTGCACATTAATTTTGTATCCTGAGACTTTGCTGAAGTTGCTTGTCAGCTTAAGGAGATTTTGGGGTGGGATGATGGAATTTTCTGAATATACAATCATGTCATCTGCAAACAGGGACAATTTGACTTCTTCTTTTCCTAACTGAATACCCTTGATTTCTTTCTCTTGCCTGATTGCCCTTGCCAGAACTTCCAACACTATGTTGAATAGGAGTGGTAAGAGAGGGCATCCCTGTGTTGTGCCAGTTTTCAAAGAGAATGCTTCCAGTTTTTGCCCATTCAGTATGATATTGGCTGTGGATTTGTCATAAATAGCTCTTATTATTTTGAGATACAGTCCATCAGTACTGAATTTATTGAGAGTTCTTTCATGACACTGTTTTCTATCTTTCGAGATTATATGTAAGTGATGTTTATTGTCATATTCATTCTTTTATTGCATTATAAATTTAACATAAATATATTCTGTAAAATTTAGATAATATTCAATTGGTTCTAAAAAAGTCAATTTTAAAAAACATGTTTTGTTTAAAAATAATGAAAAATTCATTTGTATTCAGTGCATTTGTATGGACTTTCACGGGCAGTCATAAAGAACTGTTGCAACATTCTGCAGTCTAGGATATCATCATGTTGACATTCATAAAAGATGCATTTATTCCTCTAAACTTATTGAATTCATGCCTAGAGAATGGTCCAAAAACTGGGCAATGTCATTCTCAATATCTTGGAATTTTTAAATTTTTCATAATTTTACATTAAAGTACTAGACATGTAATGAGGTACTAAATTGAAAAAATACGTTTTGCTTCTAAAGATAATATTTCTTATTCATCTTTTATTTTGGAGAAATTAATCTGTATTAAAATTTTATTTACTGTCCTCATAACCAGACTAAAATGCTAAGTCAATTTTTTATCATAAATAGGACATTTATCAGAAAAAAAAAATCTACTTAAATTCTGCCTTGATACTTTTACTATATTTCAAAAATTTACTTTATATATCGATTTGCCTTTATTAAAGAACTGTCATTTTAGGATATATATGAAATCAAATTATGACTGTTTTACTATTTTTATTACCATATGTGCCCCATTCTGTTTACTATTCTCAGAAAAATAACAGAAGGCTATTATCCTTACTTCTCACCTGTGAGTTCCCCATACATTTCAAAATAATATGGACGTCGCATTATTTATTGGTAAATTGGCTTTCCATGTTGCTAAGTTTATAATCAGTATTTTCTACTTTTTCCCCTTATTTATTTATACCAATATTGCATATTGTCATTTTCTGAGGTATCCAAGGTCATTTACTGCCAGCTTCACTTCTCTCAGGCTTACAAGCCTCCTTATGAACCGAAACATTTTATTGAGCCTTTTCTCACATTATCTCTCTAATCCAGATCTTCTTTTTATTTCCCAGTATTGCCAATTAGTTCAGTCTCTTTCCACTCTGTGATTGTGCTATAGCAATAGACTTATGATCTGGCTCCATCTGCTAAGAAAAAAATATATTACTTTTGTTCAGTTCTGAATATTGTAGCTTGGAAAGTATCAAACAAAACAACAAACAAAAGTGTTCTTGGGAGAGTATGTCTTCTAGCAGAATAATTTTCTATTCATTTTTAACCTATGTAAATCTCAGTATAAAATTTGACTCTCATATTCCTAGTAACACACAAAAATAATTGAATACATAATTTTGATATATGGTATCAGCTGGAGTCTAGAACTCTGACCTACTGCCCAAACAGTCTAATTACTCTGTGGGAGGTATTGACCCAGTCCTAAAAACTCAATTTTAATTCAAAGGGAGATCTAATGAGGAATGCAGTAGAGGCTTTGCAACACTTTCAATTACATATGTGGTTTAGCTTTCTAAATAGAAGTTGCTATGGCCCATTTCTGAAAAATCGATGACAAAATCTATAATAAATTTGAAGTGTAGCACACACACAAAATGCTCATTAAAACCTAAACATAACTTCACAATAGAAAAACTATTTCTGCTATACTACCTCAGCTGAAAGTAAAATCTCAGAACAGCAAAAACACTTACAGTGACAAACCATAACCACCTACATTTTTCTACTGATAGGAATAAAGAAAGAAAATATCTTTATGCACAGCAAGTTCCTTACCTCTTCAACTACTTTTTTTTTCAACAAATATTTACAAATGACTTATTATATGCTTGACAGTATGATAGTTGTTTGATGTTGATGTTGAAGAACTGAACAGAGCCCTTGATAAGAAGCTAATTATGTAAAATATAAATTTACTTGCATATAAAAGTTTATATTTCTTATTCAAAATTGGCATACAGTGTATACTAAGTGATGTCTATTTCTCTATTATCTCCATGATGAACTGAAGCTCTTTTGCTTACTCTTCATCCCCATAGTCTGCTTAATTCTCATCAGATGTCAAGGTTTTATAATCATTTGTTGAATGAGTGGATGACCCAATGCTTGCAATACAGGGTTGAATAGGATAAATAGTCTAAAAATATGCTAATCGAGGAACTAGTGTTAATATCCAGTGAAAAAATGAGGGAAATCACACATGAGAATGGCTTTAAAAAACAGGTAGAATTGAGGAAGACTGACATGGGTAGAAATATTCAAGAAGAAATATTCAAAACATGCAAAAAAATTGGGCATGCAATTGAGGAGGCAAATTCTGGTACCCAGGTGCTATTTGCTTTATGGATATGTACATCATCTGTGTACGGCTTTTAATATCTGGATCAAGGGAGAATGACTGACTTCTGAGCCTCTTTCTCCTAAGCTTTTTATTGTTTCCACATATAAATCTAATACATTCACTTGTATGTGTTTGGGGGTGGGAGAAGGTATATGTTGGATGAGAGTACTTTTCTGGAAATTGATATCATATGGGAACAATGAATATGGATATGGAATTTGCTGTGATTCTGTAATATAGGCAAGCTTGCAATCTTTATTTCCAAGATTGAAATAATTTCTGTTGATATTGTATAGGTGGAATAATCTCAAGGGAAATATATAACAACTGAGAAAGAGTAGAATTATCTGGGAGTTAATGGGAAATGTTGCTAGTACGATGTCACTATCAATGTATACTATGGAAGAATGTGGCCTAGAAACAAAGGATGAGCATGAGACAGCCAGGGAACAAAGTGCATGCAGTAATAAGTGATGAATATCAAAAGTGTTATTTTAATAAGCTTTATTTTTTTAGACCATTTTAGATTCACAACAAAATTGAATGGAAGGTACGGTGGCTTCCTATATAGTCCCTACCTGTACACATACATAGACTCACCCATTATCAACACCCCACACATAAGCAATACATTTGTTACAATTGATGAGTCTACACTGGCACATTCTTATCACCCAAAGTTTGTAATTTATGTGAGGGAACACACTGGTGTAATGGAACCTAGGTTTGGCTGCTTGCTGTTTGAAAACCAAACTCAAGGGACAAGAATGAAGAGGAAAAGCAGGTTTATACAGGAGCCAAGAATTCAAGAGGATGGTGAACAAGTATCACCAAGACAATCTCAAGTCAGAACAAATTTCAGCTTATTTTTATATTAAAGGCAGTGGGAAGAGGAAGGGGTTGGAATCAAGAGGTGACCAACAATCACAAACTTAAAAGTGCTAGCAAGAGTTGTAGGAGGTTGGGAACATTTTATCTGTGGTCAGGTCAAAATTTTCTGATAATTTTTTATTTTATTAATTTTTAATTGTTATGGGTACATACTAGAATTACTAGATTTGTTCCTATTTGTTAGTTTGAGCTACTTATATATTTTAGTTATTAAACCCTTGTCAGACAGGAGTTTGCAAATGTTTTCTTCCTTTCTACGGGTTGTATCTTCACTTTATGGATTGTTTCATTTGGTGTGGCAAAGCTTTTTAACTTGATGTGATTCCTCTTGTCCATTGTTTGCTTTGGTTTCCTGTGCATTTGAAGTATTACTCAAGAAATTGTTGCCCAAAGCAATGTACTGGCCAATTTCCCCAATGTTTTCTCTTAGGGAGTAGTTTTAGGCCTTTAATTTAAGTCTGTAACTCAGTTTGATTTGATTTTTGAATATGTTGAGAGATAAGGGTCTAATTTTATTCTTTTGCATATGGATATTCATCTTTCCCAGCACAATTTTTTTTTGGAGAGATTCTTCTTTCCCCAGTATATGTTCTTGCCACCTGTGCTGAGCCCACTTTAGATGTATGGATTTATTTGTGTGCTCTCTATTTTTACTGTTGGTCTATATGCTTGTTTTTATGCCAGTACCATGCTGTTTTGATTACAATACCTCTTTAGTATAATTTGAACTCAGGTAATGTGATTCCTCAAGTTTTGTTCTTTTGCTCAACATGGCTTTGGCTATTGTGGGTCTTTAGTGGTTCCTTATATATTTAAGGTTTACTTTCTTAATTTCTGTGAAGAATATCATTGGTATTTTGATAAGAATTGCATTAAATCTGTTAATTGCTTTTTGTAGCATGGGCATTTTAACAATACTGATTCTTCTAATTCACGAACATTAAATATCTTCCCATTTTATTATGTCCTCTAGTTTCTTGCATAAGTGTTTTTGTTTCATAATTTACAGTGTAGAGATTTTTCTCTTCTTTGGTTAAGTTTAATCCTAGGTATTTTATTTTACTTGTTGCTATTGTAAATGGGATTATGTTCTTGATTTTTTTATTGTTCACTGTTTACATATAGAGATGTTACTGATTTTTGTATTTTGACTTCATATTCTGAAGTTTTACTGAATGTCTTTGTGAGTTCTACTAGTTTTTTTTTTTTTTTTTTTTCTTCTTTTGTGGAGTCTTTTTGGTCTGTCCGAATAATATTATATCATCGGAAAACAGGGATGATTTGACTTCTCCCTTTTCATTGTGGATGCTATTTATTTCTTTCTCTTGTGCAATTATGATGGATAGCATATCCAGTACTGTGATGAATCACAATGATGAAAGTGGACAGCCTTGTTGTGTTTCAAATATTAGAAGAAAGACTTTCAGTTTTTTTCAAATTAAGTATGATACTTGTTGTGTGACTGTTATATTTGTCTTTTATTATGTTGAGATATGTTCCTTCTACACCTAGTTTTTTAAGAGTGTTTAGTAGGATGAGTTGTTAAATTTTATCAAGTGCTTTTCTAGTATCAATTAAAATGATGATATAATTTTTTTCCTATCATTCTGTTAATAATGCTGTATCATATAGATTGATTTGTATATATTAAACCATTCTTGAATTGCTGGGATGGACTCCACTTGATCATGATGAATGCTGTCTTTAAAGTATTGTTAAATTCAATTTGCTAGCATTTTGTTGAGAATTTGTGCATTGATATTCATCAGGGATATTGACCTATAGTTTTCTTGATGTGTTTTTGTCTGATTTAGGTATCAGGGTACTATTGGCCTCATAGAGTTTAGAAGTATTTGCTCCTCCATTTTTCAGAAAAGTGTGAATAGGAGGGGTATTAGTTCTTTTTTAAATGTTTGGCAAAATTCATCAGCGAAACCAATGCATCTCAAGTCTTCTTTGTTGAGAGATACATATATATATATATAGGCTTTGATCTCATTACTTGTTACTGGTCTATGCAGGTTTTGAATTTGTTCTATGTTTAATCTTGGTGGGTTTTATTTGTCTGGTGGTTTATTTATTTCTTCTAGGTTGGTGTATAGTTGCTTATTGTAGTCTCTGTGATGGTTAATACTGAGTGTCAACTTGATTGGATTGAAGGATACAAAGTGTAGATCCTGGGTGTGTCTATGAGAGCGTTGCCAAAGGAGATTAACATTTAAGTCAGTGGGCTGGGAAAGACAGACCCACCCTTAATCTGGGTGGGCACAATCCAATCAGCTGCCAGCATGTCTAGAGTATAAGCCAGCAGAAAAAATGTGAAAAGAGGAACTGGCCTAGCCTCTTGACCTACATCTTTCTCCCATGCTGGATGCTTCCTGTCTTCAAAATCAGCCTCCAAGTTCTTCAGTTTTGGAACTCAGACTGGCTCTCCTTGCTCCTCAGCCTGCAGATGGCCTATTGTGGGACCTTGTTGTCATTTGGGTTAATACTTAATGAACTCCCCTATATATATATGTGTGTGTGTATATATACATAAATTATATATGTATTTATATACATATGTACATGTGTATATGTATGTGTGTGTATATATATTCCAGTTGGGAGTTAAAATATGCTTGCATGTGTATATATACATACATATACATATGTACATATGTATGTATATATATATTGTATACATATACATATGTATGTATATGTGTGTATATATGTACATATGTATGTATATATATTCCATTTGTTCTGTTCCTCTAAGAGAACCCTGACTAATACAGTCTCTAATGATCCTTTGAATTTCTGTGGTATCAGTTGTAATGTCTCCTTTTATCTCTCTGACTTTATTTATCTTAATCTTCTCTTTATTATTAGCTAGTCTGGCTAAATGTTGGTTGATTTTGTTCATCTTTTCAGAAAAGCAACTTTTTATTTCATTATCGTTTTGTTATTTGGGGGGGTTAATTTCATTTATTTCTGCTCTAATCATTGTTACTTCTTTTCTTCTAATTTTGAGTGATTTGTTTTTGCTTTTCTAGTTCTTTAGGATGCATCATTAGTTTATTTAATTTTTTCCATATGTGTGAGGATTTTCTCTGCTACTGTGTTTTAATTTCTTGCTTTATACACACACATATATATAGGAGATATATATATATATATATACACATACACACACACAGAGAGAGAGAGAGAGAGAGAGAGAGAGAGAAAGAGAGAGAGAAAGAGAGAGAGAAAGAGAGAGAGAGAAAGAGAGACAGAGAGCACTTATTGCTAGAATTTTTCCTGTTAGTACTGCTTTTAGTGTGTCACATAGGGTTTGGTATGCTGTATTTGCATTTTCATTTGTTTCCAGGATTTAAAAAATATTCTTGTGGATTTCTTCATTGACCTCACTGGCCATTGAGAAGCATATTGATTAATTTCTATGTGTTTCTGTTATTTTCAAAGTTCCTCACACTGTGCGTTTCTAACTGTATTCCACTTTGATCAGAAAAGATGCTTGATATGATTTCAATTTTTTGAATGTTTTAAGACATGTTTTGTGTTTTGTGATCTATATAGGGTCTATCTTTGAGACTGTTCCATCTGCTGAAAAGAAGACTGTGTATTACAGTCATTGGAAGAAATGTGCTGTAAATATCCATTAGGTCCATTTTTCTACAGTGCACATTATTCCTATGTTTCTTTGTTGATTTTCTGTCTGGATGATCTATTTAATCCTCAAAGTGGGGAGTTGAAATGTCCAGCTATTATTTTATTAGGGTCTATCTCTCTCTTTAATATTTGCTTTTCTATCTGGGCCATCCTGTGTTGGGTGCATATCTATTTATAATTTTTATATTCTCTTCCTGAATTGACCTCTTTATCATTATATAATGACCGTCTTTGTCTCTTTGTATAGTTTATATCTTGAAATCTATTTTATCAGATATAAATGTGGCTATTCCCGCTCTATTTTATTCCCATTTTCATAAAATATCCTTTTTTATGCTTTTATTTTATTAAATAAAGATGTGTATCTTTATATGTAAATCATGCTTTTTTACAGGCAATTATTGTGTCTTGTTTTCATTTTTTAAATCTATTCAAACACTCTGTTTTTTGGAGAGTCTAGTGTGTTTATATTCAATGTTATTGATAAGGACTAACTACTGGTATTTTGTTATTTGTTTTCTGGTTGTTTTATAGTCTTCTCTCCTTTTTTGTCTTCTTTCTTTCTTCCATTTTGTTAAGAGGATTTTCTCTGCTACTGTGTTTTAATTTCTTGTTTTATATTTTTTGTTCATGTGTTGTAGGTTTTTTAAATTTGAGATTACCAATAATTTTTATAGTAACATCTTATACTTATCGTTTTAAACTGATTACAACTTAACACCGATGGCAAAAACTAACAAGTAAAGAGAAAACTATTAAAACACTCTGCACTTTAAATGCATTTCCTTAACTTTTTGTTGTTTCTATTAATGTTATACTATTTATTTCTTGTGAAGTTGTTATAGTGATTATTTTTGATAGGTTTGTCTTTTAGTCTTTCTACTAAAGATACAAGTATCTTATACACCACAATTGATTGCACTGTTATAATATTTTGTCTGAGTATTTATTACTACCAGTGGAACCAGTGAGGTTTTTTGGTTTGTTGGTTTGTTTGTTTTGAGATGAAGTCTAATTCTGTTGCCCAGGCTGGAGTGCAGTGGCATTATCTTGCTCATTGCAACCTCTGCCTCCTGGGTTCAAGTGATTCTCCTGCCTCAGGCTCCCAAGTAGCTGAGATTACAGGTGTCCACCACCACATCCAGCTAATTTTTGTATTTTTAATAGAGATAGGGTTTCGCCATGTTGGCCTGGCTGTTCTTGAACTCCTGACCTCAGGTGATCCACCGCCTCGGCCTCCCAAAAGTGCTGAGATTACAAGCTTGAGTCACTGTGCCTGGCTTACTGGTGAGTTTTATACCTCCAAATGATTTCTTCTTGTTCACTAAGGTCCTTTTCTTTCAGATCGAGGAACTTTTTAGCATTTCCTATAGAACAGGTCTGGTGCTGATGACTTCCCTCAGCATTTATTTGTCTAAAAAAGTCTTCATTTCTTTTTCATGATTAAAGATATTTTCACTGTATATACAATTCAATTTTGTATATTAAAAATGTGCCATGCACTGTGCTAGGCAAATGGGTAATAATGCACTAGGAAAAAATTGCTTTCCTCATTGAGTTTGCATGTGAAAAGATAAACAATAAACTTTCCTTAGATATTTAGGACTATCTCTTATCTTTGTCCAGTTATCATTTCCTCATGAAGATCTTCCTTAGCCACTTTATTCAAAATGGCAATATTCTATTAGTTAGAATCCCTTCATAAATGTTATTTTTCTTCTTAGTATTAATGAGCACTAGAAATTACAGTATGCATGTTATCTGTTAAGCAGTTTATTGTTTATTTCCCCACATGTCAGCTCAACTGGGAATGAATTAATTAAAGAGGAGATACTATCCTGCTACAATGTCCATGTATTTAATATTTAAATATTATTCTGTTACAATATCAATATATGATAATAAAAAAGCATAAAATACAAAGAAATGAATAAAATATATAATATCAGTGAGAAAAACAATTCAGGCAACAATTCAGAGATAGCATTTGGGAAGAAGGGATAGTCAGGCAGCCAAAGTTAAGTGTTTATAAAAAATGTAAGTTATTTTAGTCAAGGTTTCCCAGAAAAAGAGGATCAATAGGATGTCCATGTATACAGAGAACTATTTATTAAAAGGAACCGGCTCCCATGATTTTGGAGGCTAAGTACCAAGATCTGCAATTAGCACGTTGGAGACCCAGGAGATCTGATAGTTTAACTCCAGTCTGATCAAAGTCCTGAGATCAGGAGAGTCAATGGTATAACGCCCAGTCCCATGGACAGCAGTCACAAGACCTGAGAAGAACTAGTATTTGAGTTCAAGTCCAATGTGAGGAAAAGACTGAGGTCCCAGGCCAAGGTAATCAGGCAGGAGAAATTCCATTTTATTTGAGGGAGGATTAGCCTTTATGCTCTAGTCAAACCTTCAACTGGTTAGGTGGGGCCCATTCATATTTGTGAAAAAAAATCTGCTTTACTCAGTCTACCCATTCAAATGTTAACTTCCTCTAAAATATTCTCATGTGGCCTTTGGGTAAGCAATTCCAGGCTATTGAAAAAGCTGCTGTGAGACAATTATTTGCACAAAAATCTTACAAGAATGTCTCCCTTATTTATTATTATTTATTATTCTACAGAATATTAACAATGGAACAAATTAAAGATAAGTGCACTATGATGACTCTTAAAACCTTATAAATATTTGTAAATGTAATTATTTATAGAAATCACAGTTGTTTTTTTTTTTTTTAAATGTAGTATATCTCTAGTTATCAATAAATAGGACTAATGCTCAATCTGCTAAAGGTAATTCTTTTATTACAACAACTATTTTTCTTCGTTTGATTTGAAAAGCTTGCTTAAGAGCTGGTCTAGTAAAAATATTGCCAGGTTGTGTTTAGTATGCATATTAAAGTAAAACTAAACTGACAAATTCAGCTTCATGTTTGTAAAGATACCACAGGGGAGAAAAGCAATGAAAACTAATGGAATTTTTAGAAAAAAATTGAATACCTTGTTCTGTGTCTGTTTCTCTGATGGAATCTATGTGAGATTATCATTAGAAAAGTAGCTTCCTATTGGATGAAAACCCAACGTGAAAGACATATAACACCAACTGTGTTCAGCGTCATTGTTGACCAAAATGCTGCTGGATGCCTTTAAAATGACTGCTCAAATTATTTTTTCCTAAGGAGCACAGTTGTAAATAGTAGACCATATCAATGTAAACGTCTCAAATAATTAAAACTTTGAATATAAAAACTTTGTTTGACAGTAAGTATAGTAATCCCTTCTGTGAATGCTAAAGTGTGATACTCCATGTGTAGTGTAATATGAAGATGTAAAAACACATTTAAAATTTTGATTAAATAGTAGTAAAAAGTAAGTTTAGTTGGTGTTGATATTCGGACTGTTGCAGATACTTTAAGCTTTCAGTAAATCAGCCGATCTTACAAGTGACAGACAAAATGAGCTATACAAATTTTTAGAGTTGAGTTTACTATTTTAGAGATTCTTATATAAAATCATATATATGTTTTAGAGATTTTTATATATGTCTGTAAATCTGTGAACATGTTGTAATTTGTTTTCACAGGTTTAAAGTAATCAATGCATACTCTTTTTAAGATGCTCAAAATTAAGAAAACAGCTTGTGAGTGATATTGGAGATTACTGAATAACTATTGGTCAGCATGATGGGCTCTTAAAACATAGAAGAATAATAGACGTGATAATAATCTTGTTTCTTCCAATAGTTTATACTATTGGAATTTAGAGCAAAAGTAGATTATTTGTCTTGCTTATGAAAGTAAACCAATTAACTTGATCCTTACAGTACATTAAATTGTGTCATTAATCCTTTTTTCACATCAATTTCTATCATTAATCTCATTTTTATCTACTTGAATTCTGAAAAAAAAATGAAATATAAGCATTTGATAAACATTGATTAACTCTAAGTATCGTTTAAGTATAACAGGTATAGTTATAAATTAAATAGACTAATTTTATATGTGTACATCTCTATTTTAATTAGACATGTTTGCTCATTTCTGAAAATAGATGTCTTCCTTACACTATTTCAAAATGAATATATTACCATATTGATAAAGAAAATGATTTTGGTGGGGGGCTTTAAAGAGTATTCATTTGATAGAGCTTTGATTTAGAACAATATATTTAGATTTTACTCTAAAAGTCTTTTTACTGACTCTCAATGGAACGTTAATGCCCATATTTAAGTATCTTTCTCATCTAGCTCAATGTACCAGAGACAAAAATACGTCCATTATAATTTGTAGTGTGTGTGTGTGTGTGTGTGCGCGCGCATATGCTCAGCAAGGTAGCAGTTCTTTAAGGGAAAAACAGGAAATGTAAATCTACAAACCTGCATTTTCAGACTTCAGGGCATCTTACCTGCTTTTCTCTTAAATCTGACCTTAGTAGTGTAAGAAAATTCTAACTTTAAACAGCCCTTTTTTCAGGCTTTTAAATGTGACTCAATATTCTACTAAAATTTTATTTTTTCATTGCAGTCAAGCCTGTAAACAATATTTATAAAAGAAAAATTAATTACTTTTTAAAATAACATGAACCAAAAACAATTATTTCACACTGTATAGGAGAGAAATATGATTTCCATGTTAGATGAGGCTTTAAAGCAGTATTTTCCTACATGTTAAGGTATATCCTAAAGAAGCTGTAATACAATATATACATTTAGAAAAAATTGTGGAGATTTGACTTCTATACTAAATATTCATTGCAACTAATTGGCACTTCTCTTAACAGAGTTGTCAAAATACCTGACTGATCATGATTAATTGATATTTATATAAAATTATAAATTACCAGTTTTTAAATTTTGAATCCTTGATGATCATTTTCAAGCAATGTGATGTTTACAAAATGGATGTACAATGGTTGAACTAATTTATGCTTCCACCAATAGTATAAAAATGTTCCTATTTCTCCACATCCTCTCTGCCATCTGTTGTTTCCTGACTTTTAATGATCGCCATTCTAACTGGCATGAGATGGTATCTCATTGTGGTTTTGATTTGCATTTCTCTAATGAGCAGTGATGATAAACTTTTTTTCATGTATTTGTTGACCGCATGCATGTCTTCTTTTGAGAATGTCTGTTCATATCTTTTGCACATTTTGATAGGGTTTTTTTTTTTTTTTTTTTTTCTTGTAAATTTGTTTCAGTTCCTTGTAGATTCTGGATATCAGCCCTTTGTCAGATGGATATATTCCACAAATTTTCTCTCAGGTAGGTTGCCTGTCCACTCTGATGACAGTTTTTTGTTGTTGTTGTTTGTTTGTTTGTTTGTTTTTGTGGTTCAGAACCTCTTTAGTTTTATTAGATCCCATTTGTGGCAAATCCTTAAGCATCTAGAACCAGAAATACCATTTGTTGCAGCAATCCCATTACTGGGTATTAGCCCAAAGGATTATAAATCATTCTACTATAAAGACATATGCACAAGTATGTTTATTGCAGCACTATTCATAATAGCAGACTTGGAACCAACTGAAATGCCCATCAATGATAGATTGGATAAAGAAAATGTGGCACATATACACCATGGAATACCATGCAGCTATAAAAATGGATGAGTTAATGTCCTTTTCAGGGACATGGATAAAGCTGGAAACCATGATTCTCTGAAAACTAACACAGGAACAGAAAACCAAATACCACATGTTCTTATTCATAAGTGGGAGTTGAATAATGAGAACATATGGACACAGGGAGGGGAACATCACACTCCAGGGCCTGTCGGGGTTGGGGGGGGTTAAGGGAGGGAAGCATTAGGAGAAATATGTGATGTAGACGATGGGTTGATGGCTGCAGCGAACCACCACAGCACGTGTTTACCTATGTAACAAACCTGCACGTTCTGCACATGTGTCCCAGAACTTAAAGTATAATAATAATAATAATAATAATAATAATAATAAAGTATTTCAAATGCTAAGCAATTTTGGTTATAGCAAAAATTTCAATTAATAAAAAGCAAAACCCTAAAATTAAAAAAAAATAAAATAAAACTAAAGTGTTTTACTTTTCATAAAAATTTATCAAAAGTAGTTGAAACCATGCTTGCCTCCTTCTCACATAATTAACAATGTGGAGCACCATCTTTCTTTACGCACTGGTGAATTGTCATATGCTTTTTAAAGTTTGGACCGGCTTCCTGCATTGTATTCTTTGTTCTTTCAGTATCTTGAAACACTTTCAAGAGATTTTTCTAATGTGAAAATTTCCTGCCAGCATTACTTCCTCTAGGACATGTTCATTCTGTTCATCACAACTACCTTTCTCATTTATGTTAAGTTCTCTTCCAGTAAGTTTCCGTGGCCTTATACATACAGACCTCAAATGACAGCTGTGTCAATATTCCATGGTCAGCTGTCTTCTTATTGGATCTAATTTCACATCCAGCATTATTACTTTTCTTTTCTTTTCTGGACTTTCATCCGTTGCATATTTCCTTCTTTTAATCATCAGTTTTGTAAAATGTCATGTGAGTTTATTATGGGAAGACATAGGGGAGACACAATTTAGAAAAATGGACGTAGGACTTTCTCTCAACTTCTTATTTCTAAATCAAAAGATATAAATAATATAAACTATAGAGACATGTACATCAACAATGGAAACCTAGGGCGGTTTTCTAATTTGTGAAAACTGGAAATATTTCTGTGTGAGATTGAATGTTCATTGCTAAATTGCAGAGTAGTGTATTGACACGTAAATCCATCTACAAAACTAAAATCAAGATATCTACTCCAAAGTAAAAACATATATACCAAACAGACAGGGCAATTACATTTGATGTGAAGTTGTGGTAGGGTGCTGGTTCAGAGGGAGAAATTAATACAGAGGACATTATTTGAAAAACTGGCAAAAAATAACCTGTAGGCTGTAATAGTTGATAATATTGTATCAATGTTAATTTGTCTGAAGTAGTTAACTGAAGGGTAATTATGTAAGAATATTCTTGTTCTTAAGAAATATACACCGAAATATTTAGAGATACAGAAGCATGATGTCTCAAATGTACCTTCAAGTTTAGAAAAAGACTAATATGGATTATATACCTATATCCAGATGCAAAACCATATCACTATGATTATGTAAATCTACCTATATCAACATTTATGTCAATACCTATACATATATTATATTTATATATTTCTCTATATTTATCTATGTCTATATACAGAGAGAGAGTATATGGGGGAAGAGAGAGAATTATAAAGCAAAATTCTAACCACTGGATCACTGGTAAGAGTTTATAGGACTTTTTTTGTTGTTGTTCTTGAAATTTTTCTACAAGTTTAAGTTATTTTACAATGAATAGTAAAAACAAATTGTTTTTGTGGTTCTTTCATTAACCCATATACAGCCAGGCACATATGTTTCATTCTGTTTTTGATCTTTCAGGATGGTTTTAAATAATTTCTTAAATTATGTGAAATATATCTGTGATTCTGAAGTCAAAACTTTAAAAGCAAATTTATTCAAGGAAATTAAGCTCTGATTTATCTCTTCTGCCCTTTGCCTTCATGTCCCCCTTAAAACAATGCTTTTAATTTTTATAATTTATATATTGAATTAATATTTATATATATTTGATTTTATTTATATATACTTATTTAACATATAACATGTACTTATATATGTCATTTATAATTACACACACATATAAATATACACACAAAGCTTGCTTTTTATTCAAAAATATATTCTGATATTATGACAGTGACAGAGAATTCTTCCACATTCTCTTTTACAGCTATGTAGTTATCATGTAGATATATAAGCTTATAAAATCAGTACCTTATTCATGGGAATTTAAATTATTTCCAAATTTTCTTATGTATTTGTTTTCTACTAATTATAATTAACAATTAATTTAATTCAAAATAGATTTCTAAACTGTAGTAGTTTCAGTGCTTGTGTGAAAAGTCTTTTGCATATTTTGAGGGCTAATTCATGTATCACCTTATAGCCTATGTTGCCCATTTGTTTGGTCAAATATCTTTCCAGATGTTTCTGTGAAGGACTTATTTAGATGTGATTAACAATAAAATCAGTAGACTTTGAGTAAAGGAAATTACTATTTATAATGTGAATGGACCTCGTTGAATCCACTGAAGGCCTTAAGAGAAAAGATGAAGTCTCAGAAGGAAATAATTCTGCCTCCAGACTGTTGTGAGACTCAAAATTGCAACATAAACTCTTGCCAGAATTTGCATCTTGCTAGTCTACCTTCTAGATTTTGGACTTGCCAAGTCCACATCTGCAGAAGCCAATTTCTTAAATCTCTGTCTCTGTCTCTGTCTCTCTCTCTCTCTCTCTCTCTCTCTATATATATATATATACACACACACATACATATACACACAGATATATATATATACACACACACACAGATATATATTAGATATATATACACACACACACATATATACACACACACATTCATACCAGTAGTGTGTATATATATACCTGCTGTTGGTTTTGTTTCCTAGGAGAATCTGATAAATAAACATATGTGTTTTTGTATTTTAGCATTAATTTTTTGAGAATGATTTTGTATTTTATCATTAATTTTTTGAGAATGATTCTTAGAAGTGATCTTAAAAGTATAAATGTATATGCAACTTTGCTAGATATTGCTAATTTACCTTCTGTAGGTGTTGTGCCATTTTGCATTTTCAGTAACAAATTTTGAGAGAACCTGTTTCTCTACTTCAACAACAGCAAGTCTTCAAATTATTGCATTTTTTTGCCAATGTGATAATAAATGTATCTGTATCCATATGTAATTTGAATTCAACTTATTACGTTTAAAATTATTTATTCAAATGGTTAGTGTCATTTTAATTATTTTTCTACGTATTCTAGTCCATTTTTATTGTTATCACTTTATCTCTTCTCTATCTTTGAAGATTTCCTATATCATTTACATTTACCTTTTGTTGCCTTATGTGTATATGGGTGTATATGTGTATTACTAGTTTGCCATTTTTCAAAAAGTATATATTTTCTTAAAACTTCTGGATTTTTGTGAGAAAATAAATTTTTATTTTTAGATAATTTAAAAAATGTCATGTTTTCTCCTAATACATGTGTTTTTATCCTTACATTTTAATTTTGAATCTACTTGGAAGATTTGCCATATGGTATGAAAAATGATCCAATTTTACTACTTCCATTTTTTCCTCAGTCGATTGTAGATGCTGGATTTTTTTCTTATATTCAATTCCATTGGCCTATCAAATTTTTAATATACAAATACCACATTCTTTAGAATTTTAGTGTGTAGTAATGTCTGGTAGAGTTAGTAACCTTCCCCTCACTATTGATCTTCTTATTTACACTATTCCTACATGCTTGGTTTTCGGTTATGCCATTTCTCTTAACCTTATTCCGTACAATGTTTTATCTTCATCACTCTACCAAACCCACTCTTTTCAATGGCATCTATGTCATCTTTATTTTGTTAAATCCAGTGCCTAACTACCGTATTTTCATTTTACCATATCCACCTGCAGTTCTTTAAAGAGTTACTATTACGTCCTTGCTTTCTAGTATACCACATGTGCCTGGTGTTCTGCCCAGATCATTGGCTACTTCTCCTCATGAAGTTTTTTGCACAAATCCCTTTTCCTAGCTCAGCTTCTAACTGTGGGACTGTCAAAGAAGTTATCCCTCCTATTCTCACATCTAAGTCTCGGATGCAATTCCATGTTGTTAAAATTCTCTATAAGCCAAATTCATATCTTCACCCACTCCTGATTGCTAGATTTATATATAGTTCTACATTTTCACTTGACTGTATAAAAATTCTTGAAACTTAACATATCAAAAAATTGAATTATTTGTTTAATCCAAAATTTTGCTTCTCTGTAATCAACCCTATCCCAGTAAATGATACCCATTTCCTTCCAGTTGCTTAAGAAAAACATTAACCTCATCTTTGAGTCTGCTCTTTTATGCCTTATGTTTAATCAATTATCAAATATTATTGGCTACAAATTCAAAATATATCCAGAATTTGTCCAATTATTTTAATCTCTATCATTGCCATATTCAACTAAGCTGGTATCACTTGTGATCTATTCTTTAAAAAGGTAATATTTAAAGTGATATCCTGCTTCTGCCCTCAGTCCTCTAGAGTCTATTTCCAACACAGGAGAAAAATCAAATGTTTTAATAGGTAAGGCAATACTTCAGAGTCATCATAATAGAGCATGGTACTGGCATAGGAGAGACCTATGGTTCAATGGAAGAAAATTGAAAGTTTGTTAATAAAAAGTTATAAGTATGGTTAATTCATTTATTTTAAAATTTTAATTTTCATGGGTACATTGTAAGTATGTATTTATGTGGGGTACATAAATATTTTCATTCAAGTATGCAACACGTAATAATCACATGAAGGTAAATGGAGTATCCATCACCTCAAACATTTATAATTTCTTTGTTATGGAAATATTCTAATTAAAAAAATCCCTTTTAATTATTTGTAAATATACTATAAATTTTTTACTGTAGTCACCTTATTGTGCTAGCAAATACTATATCTTATTTATTCTATCTAGCTATGTTTTTGTAACCATTAACGATCTCCACTTCCCCTGTCCCCCCACTATCCTTCCCAGCCTCTGATAACCGTCATTCTACTTTCTATCTCCACGAGTTCAATTGTTTTAAATTTTAGCTCCCACAAATGAGTGAGAACATGCAAAATTTGTCTTTCTGAATCTAGCTTGTTTCCCTTAACATAATGTCGTCTAGTTCCATTCATGTGGCAAATGACAGGATCTGTATTTTTTTATGACTGAATAGTGTTCCATTAGGTATATGTACCACATTTTCCTTATTGATTTGTCTGTTGATGAACACTTACATTGCTTACAAATTCTGACTATCATGAATAGCACTCCAATAAACATAGGAGTGCTGATACTCTTTGATATATGAATTTCCTTTCTTCTGGGTATATACGTAGCAGTGAAAATGTTAGATAATATAGTAATTCTATGTTTAGTTTTCTGAGGAATGTCCATACTGTTCTTCATTGTGGCTGCATTAATTTAAATTCCCTCTAACAGTGTTTCCTTTTTTCTTAATCCGCGCCAGCGTTCTTATTGCCTGCTGTTTGGATAAAAGCCATCTTAACTGGGGTGAGATAATATATCATTGTAGTTTTGATTTGCATTTATCAGATTATCAATGATGTTGAGCACCTTTTCATATACCTCTTTGCCATTTGTATGTCTTTTGTTGAGAAATAGCTATCCAAATATTTTGCCCATTTTTAAATTGCATAATTAGATTTTTCCTATTGAGTAGTTGGAGCTATATATTCTGGTTATTAATCTTTTCACAGACTGGTAGTTTGCAAATATTGTCTCTCATTCTATGGGTTGTATTTTCATTTTATTAATTGTTTCATTTGGTGTGCAAAAACTTTTAACATGATGTGGTCCCACTTGCTCATTTTTGCTTAGGTTGCCTGTGCTTTGGGGTATTACTCAAGAAATCTTTGTCTGCTCCATCATCTTGGAGAGCATCTCCAATGTTTTCTTGTAGGAATTCCATAATTTGTGGTCTTAGATTTAAGTGTTCAATACATTTTGAATTGACTTTTGTATATAGTGAAAACAAAAGTGCTCTAGAAGTGATACCTCTCCCTTATTTTACATTCAAAAAGAAGTTTAAAAATGATCATATCTAAATTTAAGGCCTAAAATTAGAAATCTCTCAGAACTTAGGAGTAAGTTTTTGTGATATTGAATTAGGCATTTTTTCTTCTTTTACATGTGACACCCAATATACAAACAAATAAACAATAAATAAATAAATAAATAAATAGGACCTCATCAAAATAAAAAAAAAAAGCTTTGAAAAATATCATGAAGAGAGTGAATAGACAGCCCACATATTAGAATATATTTGCAAATTAAATATGTTCTGGTAAGAGACTTGTGTCCACAATATATAAAAAGCAATTATAATGAAATAGCTGAAGAAAAAAGAAAAGTAAAAAAATGGCAAGCAATTTAAGTAGTTATTTATCCAAAAAAGGAACAAAAATAATTAACAAGCACATGAGAAATGTGCTCAATTATGTTTAATCATTGGGAGACTACAAATCAAAACCAAAAAAGCAATGCCATGTGATATCCAAAAGATGACTCATACTGAAACAAAACAGAAAATGGTAAGTTTTATGGAGAAAATGAAAACCCCATGATTGGTCATGATATTGTAAAATGATACAGACTCTTTGGGAAACAGTTTGGCCATTCCTTTAAAAGTTAAATATGGAGTAACCACATGATTCAGCAATTCTATTCATAGATATATCCTCAAGAGAAATGAAAACATATGTTTACACCATGTACATATATTCTATAGTAACATACTTGTCCCATATTGGAAACAACCTAAATGACCATCAACTAAAAAGTGGATAAACAAATGTAGTTTTCAAAGATTAATACAATTAAATATTACTCATTAGTGA
Organism: Trachypithecus francoisi; assembly: GCF_009764315.1. Taxonomy (NCBI): domain Eukaryota; kingdom Metazoa; phylum Chordata; class Mammalia; order Primates; family Cercopithecidae; genus Trachypithecus; species Trachypithecus francoisi. The sequence continues at coordinate 74,065,033 of NW_022681454.1, read as the reverse complement.
ATAATATTAAAAATTTTAATATTGTTTTGAAAACATTATGCTTAATGAGGGAAGGTAGTCACAAAAGGCAACATATTATATAATTTAATTTATATGAAATATCCAGAATAGGCAAATTCATAGAAACAGAAGGTAGATTAGTGCTAGCCAGGAACTAGAAGAAGGAAGAGGTGGAGATTGACAGATAATAAGTACAGGGATTATTTTTGTGATCATGAAAATGTCCTAAAATTAAATAGTGGTGATGGCTCCAAACTACGTAAATATACTAAAAAAATAAAAGTAAAAAGCCCTCAGTGAATTGTATGTTTTATTTATTTATTTATTTTATTTATTTATTTAAATTATACTTTATGTTCTAGCGTACATGAGCACAACGTACAGGTTTGTTTTATATGTATACATGTGCCATGTTGGTGTGCTGCACCCATTAACTCGTCATTTACATTAGGTATATCTCCTAATGCTATCCCTCCCCCTAACTCCCACCCCACAACAGGCCCCAGTGTATGATGTCCCCCTTCCTGTGACCAAGTGTTCTCATTTTTCAATTCCCACCTATGAGTGAGAACATGCGGTGTTTTTTTTTTTTTTTTTTTTTTTTTGTCCTTGCGATAGTTTGCTGAGAATGATGGTTTCCAGCTTCATCCATGTCCCTAGAAAGGACATGAACTCATCATTTTTTTATGGCTGCATAGTATTCCATAGTGTATATGTGCTACATTTTCTTAATCCAGTCTATCATTGTTGGACATTTGGGTTGGTTCCAAGTCTTTGCTATTGTGAATAGTGCCGCAATAAACATTTTTTTTTTTAATTATACTTTAAGTTCTAGGGTACATGTGCACAACGTGCCGGTTTGTTACATATGTATACATGTGCCATACTGGTGTGCTGCACCTATTAACTCGTCATTTACATTAGGTATATCTCCGACTGCTATCCCACCCCCTGCCCCCTACCCCACAACAGGCCCCGATGTGTGATGTTCCCTATCCAAGACAGACAATTTTATAAGAAGATTAACTTGAAGTATAAGTAGACTAGTGATAACAATAAATACTAAGATCTGAATAATTATAATATGGTAAGTTTGAATGTGTTGTGTTCTTTTCCACATTTAAAATGGTTATTAACTTTGAAGGCTATTTGTGTGCATTTGTCATTTTAGAATTGGAATTAATCTGTATTACTAGGTTTTCCTGATAAATTTTAACACCATGCAATTTTGAACTTGAGGCCTTTTACTATGCTAAAAAAAAATCGTCCTAGTCTTTGATCATTATGGAGTATGATTTCCACAGATTTTTATTTTATTTTTAAAATTTAGGCTTATTCAATAGCACCAATCTTCATATAATTAACATTGGTGCCTTCTTATTTACTATTTTTGTGTTCATAATTTCAAGGATTAAACTTATCATCCTTCTTTTAAGAACTGAGTAACTAAGGATAAATCATACTGGCACCTGCAACAATTCTGTTTCCTTTACAAAAATCATACTAAAGATGTTTTTCTCTCAAATTTTTACTTAACATTTTTTACTACCTAATGTCCAATTGACACTTCAGAAACACTCTTTATTCTTCTCCATTCTTCTATCTTCCCCTGGGACACTGACATGTGTAAAACAGATCATAAGTGTCTGGGTTACATTTGTGTTCTACTAATGTAGAACCTGTAAAGAAATCTAAAGGAATATAAAACTTGACATGAAGGTAATTATTCCTGTACTTCCTCTCTCAAAGTTGCTTTGAACTGGCTGTATTCTGACATCAAAAGTTACCTTTCTTATTGTTAGCTTCCTTGCAAGACATTGACAACTTCTAGGTTTTAATAACCTCTACTTCTCTTATGCCTTAATGGCTTGGGATACGAACAGTATTGGAGGTATTAGACACACCATTTCTTGTGGTTTCCCTTAGAAATCTGGATTCCATTTCACTCACATATTTGCAGTTATCCCTTTTTAAATAAACCCTCTTTGATTTACATTTGAATGAGTCTTCTGTTTCTTTTTGTGATACTGACTGACACAGTTACATCTGAGCACTAAATCATAGTCAGTGTGTTAAAAGCATTACATACCTTTTTATAATAAATCTTTGCAATTACATTTGCAGCTTGTATAATATCATCTGCATTTTAGAGATGATAAAATTGAGACACCAAACTGTCCTCCTGCCAATTTCATATGTATAAATTCTAATCCCCAGTGCCTCAGAATGACAGAAATTTAAAGACAGAGTCTTTAATGAGGCAATTAGGTAAATGCAGTCCTATGTGTGAGTCCTAAATATGGCTGGTGTATTTCTAAGAAGAGGAGATTAAAACACAATGGTACAGACTTAGGGATGACCATATGTGACATAATAAGAAATATGTGTTTGGTTTCTTCACCAACTTTCAGGCACAGAGATTCTAAAATACTTGTAACTTCCTAAATAATAATGGTGATAGGAGCATCTTGTGTTATAATATTTGATCTTAGTCTCCAGTTTCTGACACAAGAACTTCTAACACCCTTGGAATCTCTGAGGTCATAAGTGTCTTTTTGTATGTTAATGAGTTGAACAGTGGGGATCCCCTAGATAACTTCTGGATGGGGGTTGGTTGCCAGAGCAATCAGTCATATAATTAGAGGGTTGGAACTTTTAGTCTTACTCCTTCGCCTCCAGGTAAGGGAGAGAGATTGAAAATGGAGTCCAATAATCAATAAAAAATACTTGTATTAATTGTTCCTACATAAAGGATCATAACAAACTTTAAATAGCATTTTGAGGGCTTCTGTATTGGTGAATACATACACAGCAACTGGCTGTTCAGGTATATCTTTTATAATAACCTGATTAGGGGCTGGGAACAGTGGCTCACGCCTGTAATCGCAACACTTTGGGAGGCTGAGGTGGGCAGATCACTTGAGGTCAGGCATTCAAGATAAGCCTGGCCAACATGGTAAAATCCTGTCTCTGCTAAAAACAAAAAAATTAGCCAGGTGTGGTGGCGCATGCCTGTATTCCAAGCTACTTGGGAGGTTGAGGCAGGATCCCTTGAACCCGGAAGGCAAAGGTTGCAGTGAGCTGAGATCGCCTCATTGTACTCCAGCCTGGGGTACAGAGCAACACTCCATCTCAAAAAAGTTAATTAAATTAAATTAAATTAAATTAAAATATAAATAAATAAAATAATATGATTAGGCTAAATAAAGCATTTCCTTGAATTCTGTGAGCTGTTAAGGCAAATTACCAAACAAGAAGGGAGTTGTGAAATCCCTACTTTGTATCCATATCAGACAGAAGTGCAGATAACGTGAGGACTTACTACTTATGACTGGTATCTGAAGTGGGGGCAATCTTTTCAGGCTAAGCCTGTAACCTGAGGGTCTGCACTAACTCCAAATATTTAGTGTCAAAATTGAATAAAATTGTAAGACACCCAATTGATGTCTACAAAGAGTTGGCTAATTGCTATGTGTAGAAAACCCACATATATGGTGTGAGAAATGTTGAGAGTAGAGGAAAATGAGTTTTCCTTTTTCCATCTATGAACACATCAATAAGGTGGCTATTTCCAACTAAGGAGAGAGACTTCAAGAAACCAAACCTGCCAATACCTTGATCTTGGACTTCCTAGCCTCCAAAAGTAGAGAAAATAAATTTTTGTTATTTAAGCCACCCAGTCTGTGATAGTTTATTATGGCAGCCCTAGCAAATTAATGTATATGCTTAAGCCTTACCTAAAATAACCACACCTAAAAAAGTGCAAATATTAATCACAGTTCTGTCAATCCAGTACTATATTAACAATATAATTTTTCTCTTTAATATATTCTAGCAATTACTTATCATTTGCTGATTGCTTCATGTCATTCATATTATTTTCTTAATTATATTATAAAACCATTAAAAATAGTTTAATAATTTTATATCTTCTAGGGATAAGAGCTGCCAATAATCATTTAAGATTTGACAAGTACCAGGCTAATTGTAATTGCATCACCTGTGTTATGTCACTTAATTCTCCAAAACTTCTTTTTTTATTTTAAATTTAACTAATTGTATCTGTATTTTGTAGATGGGAAAAGTGTAGTCAATAGAACTTAAACAAGTTGCCTCTGTTCACACAACTGATCAACTGCAAAGCCTGGATTCTTACTCAGTCATACTCAGGAACTCGACTACGGAGACTATGCTACTAATTATAATTCCTACCCAAAGTGCAGCAAAATAATGACCTAGCATGTTGCAAGGCATATAAAATAGGCGCTTATAAAATCTTGGGGCTATAAGAAAAATTTTAAATGTGCAAAAGTAACCTAAAATAATTAGAGTTATGTTTAAAATGAGGATACCTTACTTATAACTTGTGAAATATAGTCAGCATTTCTCCTCAAATTATAATGGTTAAAATCTTGTGAGTATTTTTAGCTAAAATAATAAACTAAGAGTAATAACACATTTTAATAAATATTCTTTCAGAGCTGAGAGCCCACTCTATCATCATTAAATAGTGGCAGTTCCTGTACTTTTTTAAGGGCTATTGGAAGATGACTTTACTTGTCTTCATACAGCTTCACCTAAATTGTGAGTTCCAAAACAGAAAGAATGTTTTATATTTCATTCACTATTACTTATCTAAGACCTAAAATAGCGCTTGACAGAGTGTAGTTACCAGTAGATAATAGTGGAATTCATATATTATTCAATAATTAATATAAATTGACTCCAAGTATATCCGCCTTATTAAAGTAAGGGACAAGATGGATAAGAAACACTGAAAATATAGTAAAAAACATGTATGTGTATATATATATACAGTAAAAAAAAAAAAATGCAACTGGTAAGTAAACTGCCTGGTGGGAAAGATAACACAAAATAGCAATAGAAATTTTAAATCACCTGTTGATATTTGGTCACATCAAATTAAACATGCTTCTTAGTTTCAAATTAAATGTCTTCATCTCTGTCCTTCACAACAATAATTTCCAAACATAGACATAAATGTATCCAAAATATCTCACAATCTTTTCCAAAATACTTGTCCTGATCCTCGTCTAACTTAATGTACTGCGTATTTTACCTGTCTCATATCTGGGACTGTTTCACAGAATTTAAACACCACAAAGTTATGGATATTTTTTCTATTTTCTTGCCATCTTATGCTTATGAATTGGTAACTTATATATGAAAGATGAGTTAAGTGAGTATCCCTTATCCAAAATGTTTAGGACTAAAAGTGTTTCAGATTTCAGATTTTTTTTGGAGGGTGTAGAATATTTGCATAGACATGATGAAACATCTTGGGGATGGGATGTGATTCTAACACAAAATTAATTTATACTTTATATCCATCTTATACAAATAGCCTGAAGTAACTTTATTATAAGATTTTTAATAATTTTGTGCGTGAAACAAAGTTTTGTACACCGAGCCATCAGAAAACAAAGACATCATGTGTAGAATTTTCCACTTGTGACATCATGTTAACACTCAAAAAGCTTACGATTTTGGAGCAGGAATACTCAATCTGCAGCACATTTTTTTTAACAGTATTTTCTCTCAAAGAAAGCATATCAAGGGGGAGGATAGACACAGGCCTATTAATTGACATAGTGGGTATTTTCTTGTTGATATTCTAATTTGTAAAACAGATTATTACCAGTACAAATGCTAACTCTCCAAAAATTACTTTTATTTATGCACAGTTGTCATCTAAAAGACCACATTTCCAGTTGTTTCAGGAAGATTTTAGATTTTAAGTTATTTATGACTAATGAATCATAGGTTATTTAATAGGGCTCAGAAAAATTCAAACATTTCATTCAATAAAAAGCAAATCCAAATTAAAATGATACATGATAGTCTTTCAGTGTCCTACAATTTTTTTAAAAGTTTACATAAAACCAAAATTTAACTATATAATTAATCCAAATTTTTGCAAACCACATATATATGAAATATCTTTTATGTCTAGTATTTGTGTATAGCTTTATTTGCATAGTCTACATAACAGTTTTCTCATTAGCCTCACTCTGTATAAGCATGAGTTAATATAGTACAGTTTTATATCACTATTAGAAATGTAAAAAATAATAAGCTACTTTGAACATGGAGATTTTCCAAGGTGATTCTTTTTTCTTGAATTTTTCCTTTTATTAAATATTAATGCTATGTAGCATACAGAGTAAAGTCATGATAAATTAGACAATTCACCTTGTGGCAAACCTTTACTCATTTCAAGATTAATCATCAAAAGTTCAGCATTACATTGAAAATATTATGTCACTAATTTGTAAATAAACACAAACACATCCTTTCAGTTGACAAATGAGTCGTCATAGAAAATGTACTAACTACATCTTTTTGTTTGTTTTTTACTTCATACTTTAACTTTTAATATACTTTTTTCAGTAAAATTTGTGCTGTAAAATATATAACTTATTTTTACGTGGAAACATTTTTGTTATTATTTTTAAGATTCCCCAAAGACTATCGCTATATACTCACATACACATTTTCCTCCAACCGTGTAACTGAATCCACCTGGTATTTTTTATGAAGTTAAACTCATATGTAAAACTCATACATACATAAAAATGGTTAAACTCATACATACATGAAAATATGTATTTTTCTAAATAGTCATTTTTCCTATGCTTTTGGTTTCAATTATTGCAAACGTTCTTTATATTTTAAATATAAATTCAAAAATTTTACTAGGGATTATTTCTTGGTTGTCAATTACTATTGTAGTAACATTCTCTTTTCTCAACTGGAGGTTATTGTTTATTTTACTATATGTCAAGGTGAGTTTTGAAGGTGGATATTGATTTGAGATAAGGATGCTTTGGTCATATTTATAAACTGAAATATATGTGAACAAAAGATAAATTTTAAGATACATAAGAGACAACATAAATTATATAGAAAATATTAAATTAGATTTAAAAATTGTTAGAACAAGGCTGACTCTTTCATTGTGACAAGTTGTAAAAACTAGATAGAGATGGTTTTAAGTGTATATATGTTTATACATGCATATAACCAAAAATTCAGACTTTAAAGTTGATTATCTCACTTTCTGTGTAAATTAGGCAAAACAATTGCTGTTAGTTGTAAACAACCAAAATGGCAAGATTTAAAGAAGTATTAAATTGGTGTTTCATAGTGATTTGGGCTTTAGAGAAGGAAGTATTATAGTGTTTAGCAAAAAAAACAAAATCAATATATAATATTCTTTCTTCTCTCTTGGCCTGAACAAAGTTCAAATGTGGTTGCTTATCAGTTGACAAATGCAAAATTGTGCTTTGTCATAGTTAACTTCTCTGTAATTAGCAAAATGAGCTAGAAAAATCAATATTACTAGAAATGAACATTTATGTCACCATAGTGGAATAGACTCTGTAGAACAATATAACAAGCCACGAGGGGATACTTTGCTCTGGCTTTTAGTGTTCACTAGATAAGCAGAAACTTCAGTTCTATATTCAATGGAGTCAGAGAAGAAATCATCCCACATATTACCCAATTTAGTTGGAAAATCTTAGAAGGCATTTTTTGGTGTCATATTCTGTGTAGAGAGAGAATCAATTTCTATCTATATTTTTGACAAGGAAATTAGACATATAACAATGTGCTCTACAGTGTGTGAAGCAGAGACAGAATCTGTACTTGCATTTGGAATTTTCTTTAGATGATGATGATGAAGATGATTATAATCATGATGTCTTTAGTCCTTCAAATCAGTGTGATTTGGTTTACTTTCATTTTACTGGATACTTTTCCAGTTGGTGAAATGAAAGCTTAGAAGATTATATTAAATCTTGTATTAATACAAGATTAAATATTGTAGAAGATTAAATATAATCTTCTAAGCTTTCATTTCACCAACTGAAAAAGTTATTTACATGACAATTCAGTTAATATACCTGCAAATATCTATTGATGTTTTTGTCTTTAACTTTTGTTAACTAATCTTAAGGAAAATTTAATTGGTTGATGTGTATATTTTTAGAGCATAGTGAAAAAATTCCTACAACAATTCAGAAAGTATGTATAAGGTATATTGGGATAAACAGGGATGTTGCAGATCTTCAGGGTTATGTCATTTTGCCAACATCTAAATTTATTTTAGATACTTAACAAGGAGCTAGAGTGAGGCATTTGAACTTTATTCATTGAGTACCAGGAAGGGAAAAACTTCAGTTTCGAAGATGTAAAACAGGTGTTGTGCAGTGACTCTTTAAATAGTATATTCTTAGTCTTTCTCTATCTGTGTGGTTTAAAATGTCCAGATAGACATTCTTCCCACATGACTTGTGTCTGATGTCTTGTTGCTGCAGCAGCAGTGAAGCTTAGCAATCTGCCTGTGTTCTTCACTGGTGTTGCTCTCACCATGTCGGCTCTGCTGCCTTCTCTCCCTGACTCTAATTTTTCCTACTTATATGATTCTCCATCTGCTTCCTTTTCTGGCTGCAAAGTGGCCCTGCCTATATGCTCCTTTGCATTCTGCCATCTTTCTAGTTTTGCTGTTGCTTTAGCTATATTTTAAACATGTAGCACAGTTGATTGAAAACTGAAGAAATGTCTAGTGCTTGTTTAGATTTTTTTGCAGAGAACAGTTAGTCTTTGCCACCAACTAAACTGTGCTTTAAACCTAGGTGCAGAAACTTCTTGCAATATGTTTTAAGTAACCAAAATGGAAAATCCAAGCAAACTGTTGCCTGTGTTTAGCCTTGTGATTTAAAGACAGCTGGTAGAGATAAGCACTAACATAAATCTTGTCTGAATTCCCCAAACCCAGTAAATGAATTGTGAATTCTTTATTGCTTTTTCTAGATATTTAACCATAGGTTATTGTGATATAATGAAAAGCACAATTAATTTGAATTTAGAAAATCTAGGTTCATAGTCTTTACCCACTTATGTGATATATGACCTAGGGGATGTAACCTAATCTGCCTATATCTTCCCCCATTGCTACCTTCACTTTGGACATGAGGACACTGAGGTTAAGAGAAAACATGCAATTTCCTGGAGTTTTCAAAGAAAGAAAGTTTCAGAGATATACATCAACTTCGTTCTTTTTGACCTCAAAACCTATACTCAATAAGGACACACAGTACTCAAGTCTGTTTTTTTAAAACTTACAGTAATACATCTTAAAAGTGATGCTTATTGCTAGAGTTCACCCATATTTGAACACTTGCATGACTTGTGACCAATTGCTATCTACCATTTATGATGCAGTTTCTCTTTAGCCTGTCACTGAATTCATGCGTCTCATTGATATACTTCCTCACCACACACACACACACACACACAAAAATCCCGAATTTTTTTTTTTTTTTTTTTGCCCTGTGACCTTACATTTCTACTTTTTTTCTGAGTTTCTTGCTGAACTTATACCCATTCCAAATTACATGAAAGTTATGTGAATCGGTATTTTATCGATTTCTTTTACTATCCCCACAGTTCTTCTGATACACTCACCATGATGTTGTCACTCACTCTCTTGTCAAAATTTCAAACTCACTTGCCCTTTTATCCTTTGACCACATTACATAACAAAACCCCAATCCTGGATAATCCAACTACCTACATCGTCTTGTCCGCAATTGGCCTGCTGAGTATTTATGATACAATAGAAATACTATGAAAATATTTAACATATATTATGATTTAACATCTATATACTTAATTGAGCATATTTACAACTACAGATTCTTAGCAATCTTAACAGGACCATTGATCCCAGTGAACAAGTATATTTGCCTGAATATTTTTATTTTTCACTTTTCACAAGTGTTAAATCATCCTGAAGTATCATCCTGAAGTATCATCAAACTTCCAATAAATCTTTCTCAAGAAATGATTTTATATACTACTTCACAGTAAAAAACAAAAATAAAAACTAAACAAATAGATAGGAACTATTTCAATGTCCAAGTGGCATAACACAAATATATTGATATTTGTATTTTTTGTTCTGTCCTTCCTTCTCTTTTCTTCCTGTTAAAATGTAAGAGGATTAAAACAGATTATGTAACTTGCCAAAAGTCACACAAATAGTGGAACAAGAATTTGTACTTGACCTCGAGATGATTAATTTTATCTGTCAACATGAACGAGCTTAGTATGCTTGGATAATTGGTAAAACATTATTTCAGGTGTGTTTGTGAGAGTGTTTTTGGAAGAGAATAATATTTGAATTGATAGATTGAATGAGGAAGATTACCCTCACCAATGGTGGTAGGCATAATACAATCATTTGAGGGCTTGAATAGTGCAAAATTGTTTTCTGCTTGAACTAGGATGTCCATCTTGTCTTGTTTTCAGATGTTGGTGCTGTTGCTTTAGGACCTTTAGACTTGGATGGGGATGTATGTATGATCAGGATCCTGGTTCTCAGACCTTCTGATTTGTACTGCAGCTATACCTCCAACTTTCCTATGCTGTCAGTTTGGAGACAGCAGGTCATGAGACTTCACTACATTCATAATTATGTGAGCCAGTTTGTCATGGTAAATATGTATGTATGTATGTATCCATCCATCCATCCATCCATCCATCCATCCATCCATCGATCCATCCATCCTATTGATTCTGTTTCTCTGGAGAATGCTGATTAAAACACCTCTCTGCTTTCAGAACCCATTTTCTTTCCTCTGACATATCAATATTTTGAATTTTATAGAGAGATATTATGTGAACAGATGTGGCATCTTTATTGAATTTAAAATGGTCAGTTTTGCTGCCTCACCCAATTTTCTTACTCTGATAAAAACTATAAGAAATGAGATGATAATTATAAATGATTATGACAAGTGTAATAATAAAATCACTTTTATAAGGAAATAAGGAAAAACAATAATTTATAACGAAATAAAAACTAATGCTCAACATACCTTGCTGTGGTCAATAATTTAACTTGATGTTTAAGAAAGCCAGTTTTATTTCTTTGAAGCTCCAAAGGATCTACTGCAATGTGATTTATTTCTGAAACACTGTGAAATTAATGAAAATATTATTTGTAGGGAAAAATAAATGAGTTTACTTGCATTTGTAATAGGCTTTGCCAGAAGCAACAGCTGTGCCTGTGCCAAGAGTCTGTCACGCTGAAAAATGGAAGGTTGATTTCTGCTGTTTTTCCTTTCTTTCCCCTTATTTTTGTCATTTATCATTTTGAAGAAAAAAGGAATAATTTTAATTATTTAATTATAACATGGGGGAAGAATAATAGTGTGCCTAGAAATGCAGCTATGTCCAACTCAGCTTTGATATAATTTAGGTTGATTACTCCAGTCACTTGAGTTTGCCCAAATACTGTTAATTGTAAAAGATCAATCAATCTTAACTATCAAATTCATATGAAAATCAGTTTCTGCTCTTCAGAAAAATGTCAGGATCTTATTAAGGAGGTAAGTTATGCTCTGATGTGTTCCAGGCTTAAGAAATAGGTGCAGAAATAGACACTTCAGGCATATTCTATGAATGCTTTCTACAGATTGTGTTTGTTTCATTACTCAGTACACCCTAGGAATGAAGGTTTAACCTGTTTCATATTATCCACAAAGTTTTTTGAGTAAAATGATTAAATGTCTTCCAACAGTCATGTAATCTGTGATATCCCTGCCTCATGCAGAAAAAAAAGTATATAAAATTACAAAAATGAAAGACAATATTGAGTTTATGTTATATTATACTTATATTACACCAGCATTAGGAAATTTTGCTTGAACATTCTTTTCTAATGCCCTCCAAGCAAGTATTTACCTGTGCTTTTTGAGTTTTAGAAGGATTTAACATCAAACTTCCCAGTTTCAGCTGCTTAATTTCATTACATACCATTTCATCTTTTTGAACATTAGTACGGAAACTGACTCGAGTATACTTGTGTCCCTCCCATTTTTTATTATTTCTCGAAGAGCTATTATTTCTCCAAATTGTTTCTTAACATACACTTGCAGGTTCTCTTTTGCTGGAGAAAGAAGTCTAAATTCAAAATACCTGTCTTTAAGTCCTGAGTCCACTTCTTAACTCATCCAGGTCTTTAGATAAGTCAGGTACGGTTGCTGTTTTCATCTGTAGAATGGAAATAAGAATACATTTCTCAGACAATTATATGGACAACGGTATGGGCTATGGCATAGTATTTGAAATAAATACAGGATATGGATAATAGTAAATCACTATATGCATATAAATGTTTAAGGAGGGTATGTTAATATCCTTGAACACCAAATGTCTAGACTAAGTGTTTTGGCCTTATTTTATTTTGTATTATTATTATTATTGTTGTTGTTGTTGTTGTTGTTGTTGTTGTTGTTGTTTTGAGACAGAGTCTTTGTTGCCCGGGCTGGAGGGCAGTAGCACACAATCTTGGCTCACTGCAACCTCTGCCTCCTGGGTTCAAGTGATTTTCCTGTCTCAGCCTCCCTACTGGGACTATAGGCACACACCACCACACCGAGCTAGTTTTTATATTTTTAGTAGAGATGAGGCTTCACCATGTTGGCCAGGTTGGTCTTGAACTCCTGACTTCGTGATCCACCCACCTCGGCCTCCCAAAGTCCTGGATTACATACATAAGCCACTGCGCCTGGCCGTGTTTTGGCCTTATTTTATTAGAGTCAGTGGTTTTTCAAGCGTCTGTATATGTCTTGGGCTCAAATTTCCTTTATTTAATGATTTGATTTTTCAGTTTGAAGGTGATTCTCTCCTTCTCCCAACTCCTGTCTCTCTTTCTTGCCATTGACGATAGAAAACACATAAGAATTTTTTTGCATCTTTTCTGATTTCCCAGCTAACCTTGCCTAAAGCTTTAAGATTAGCCATTATTTATTCTACTTTTTATTCTAAAAGGAGTGTAAAATCTACGTGTAAACTAGTATCTTGCGCAACCCTCATTTCATTGTGATATTTTAAACTTTTTTTTTTACATATTTTTAAATACTTGATTCTTATTTAGAAAGCCTTTATGTACCGATATTTAAGCTTGTTAATAGCAAAGATACATAATTAGAGGGATTCACTCCTGTGCATTTGCAATGGTCTCATTAAAAACTCGAGTATGTTCTTTTAAATTTAGACTACTACAAATTATTTGTCTTTCATTCAAAAAGTAAGCTATTATGTACCCACTATTGGTAATGTAAAGATGAAGCATACATTTTTTTAAAGTATATCCAGTAGATAACAGTCTCGTGGGAAAGAGAAAAATAGCTCTGATGCAGCAAGTCTGATGGATTGAGAAGAGTTTTTCCAGAGGAAGAGACATTTGAGCAAGGTTGAAGAGGATGATCAAAAGGAAAAGCAACAAAGGTATTAGAGATCCCGAAGTAAAGGAAACAATGCAAATATGGGAAACAATGCTACATGAGCATAAACGGGAGATGAGGCAATAGAAAATCATACACCTTTCATATGTCTCCCAGCACCAACGTCCAGCTTTTGCATCAGTATTGGCAGGAGTGAAGAGGAAGCTGAAGGCTTCATTTCAGCCTTCCCTTTATCCCTGCTGGGTCAGTCATCAGGAAAAATCCATGACTCTCATACACATTACTAATCTTATCTTTCTTCTGGGCCTTAACCTTTTTTTTTTTTCTTCTTCTTCTTTTTTTTTTTTTTTTAGGAATTTGTGGTCTATTACTATCTTTTTTTTTTTTTTTTTTTTATATACTTTAAGTTCTAGGGTACATGTGCATGACGTTTATATCATGTATAACTCCCCAATGCAATCCCTCCCTCCTCCCCCCTCCCCATGATAGGCCCCAGTGTGTGATGTTCCCCTTCCCGAGTCCAAGTGATCTCATTGTTCAGTTCCCACCTATGAGTGAGAACATGCGGTGTTTGGTTTTCTCTTCTTGTGATAGTTTGCTAAGAATGATGGATTCCAGCTGCATCCATGTCCCTACAAAGGACGCAAACTCATCCTTTTTGATGGCTGCATAGTATTCCATGGTGTATATGTGCCACATTTTCTTAATCCAGTCTGTCACAGATGGACATTTGGGTTGATTCCAAGTCTTTGCTATTGTGAATAGTGCCGCAATAAACATACGTGTGCATGTGTCTTTGTAGTAGAGTAATTTATAATCCTTTGGGTATATACCCAGTAGTGGGATGGCTGGGTCATATGGTACATCTAGTTCTAGATCCTTGAGGAATCGCCATACTGTTTTCCATAATGGTTGAACTAGTTTACAATCCCACCAACAGTGTAAAAGTGTTCCTATTTCTCCACATCCTCTCCAACACCTGTTGTTTCCTGACTTCTTAATGATTGCCATTCTAACTGGTGTGAGATGGTATCTCATTGTGGTTTTGATTTGCATTTCTCTGATGGCGAGTGATGATGAGCATTTTTTCATGTGTCTGTTGGCTGTATAATGTCTTCTTTTGAGAAATGTCTGTTCATATCCTTTGCCCACTTTTTGATGGGGTTGTTTGTTTTTTTCTTGTATATTTGTTTGAGTTCTTGGTAGATTCTGGATATTAGCCCTTTGTCAGATGAGTAGGTTGCAAAAATTTTCTCCCATTCTGTAGGTTGCCTGTTCACTCTGATGGTAGTTTCTTTTGCTGTGCAAAAGCTCTTTAGTTTAATTAGATCCCATGTGTCAATTTTGGCTTTTGCTGCCGTTGCTTTTGGTGTTTTAGACATGAAGTCCTTCCCCATGCCTATGTCCTGAATGGTACTACCTAGATTTTCTTCTAGGGTTTTTATGGTATTAGGTCTAACATTTAAGTCTCTAATCCATCTTGAATTAATTTTCGTATAAGGGGTAAGGAAAGGATCCAGTTTCAGCTTTCTACTTATGGCTAGCCAATTTTCCCAGCACCATTTATTAAATAGGGAATCCTTTCCCCATTTCTTGTTTTTTCAGGTTTGTCAAAGATCAGATGGCTGTAGATGTGTGGTATTATTTCTGAGGACTCTGTTCTGTTCCATTGGTCTATATCTCTGTTGTGGTACCAGTACCATGCTGTTTTGGTTACTGTAGCCTTGTAGTATAGTTTGAAGTCAGGTAGCGTGACGCCTCCAGCTTTGTCCTTTTGACTTAGGATTGTCTTGGCAATGCGGGCTCTTTTTTGGTTCCATATGAACTTTAAAGCCGTTTTTTCCAATTCTGTGAAGAAAGTCATTGGTAGCTTGATGGGGATGGCATTGAATCTATAAATCACCTTGGGCAGTATGGCCATTTTCACGATATTGATTCTTCCTATCCATGAGCATGGTATGTTCTTCCATTTGTTTGTGTCCTCTTTGATTTCACTGAGCAGTGGTTTGTAGTTCTCCTTGAAGAGGTCCTTTACATCCCTTGTAAGCTGGATTCCTAGGTATTTTATTCTCTTTGAAGCAATTGTGAATGGAAGTTCATTCCTGATTTGGCTCTCTGCTTGTCTGTTACTGGTGTATAAAAATGCTTGTGATTTTTGCACATTAATTTTGTATCCTGAGACTTTGCTGAAGTTGCTTATCAGCTTAAGGAGATTTTGGGCTGAGACAATGGGGTTTTCTAAATATACAATCATGTCATCTGCAAACAGGGACAATTTGACTTCTTCTTTTCCTAACTGGATACCCTTGATTTCTTTCTCTTGCCTGATTGCCCTAGCCAGAACTTCCAACACTATGTTGAATAGGAGTGGTGAGAGAGGGCATCCCTGTCTTGTGCCAGTTTTCAAAGGGAATTTTTCCAGTTTTTGCCCATTCAGTATGATATTAGCTGTGGGTTTGTCATAAATAGCTCTTATTATTTTGAGGTACGTTCCATCAATACCGAATTTATTGAGCGTTTTTAGCATAAAGGGCTGTTGAATTTTGTCAAAAGCCTTTTCTGCATCTATTGAGATAATCATGTGGTTCTTGTCTTTGGTTCTGTTTATATGCTGGATTACGTTTATTGATTTGCGAATGTTGAACCAGCCTTGCATCCCAGGGATGAAGCCCACTTGATCATGGTGGATAAGCTTTTTGATGTGCTGCTGAATCCGGTTTGCCAGTATTTTATTGAGAATTTTTGCATCGATGTTCATCAGGGATATTGGTCTAAAATTCTCTTTTTTTGTTGTGTCTCTGCCAGGCTTTGGTATCAGGATGATGTTGGCCTCATAAAAAGAGTTAGGGAGGATTCCCTCTTTTTCTATTGATTGAAATAGTTTCAGAAGGAATGGTACCAGCTCCTCCTTGTACCTCTGGTAGAATTCAGCTGTGAATCCATCTGGTCCTGGACTTTTTTTGGTGGGTAGGCTATTAATTGTTGCCTCAATTTCAGAGCCTGCTATTGGTCTATTCAGGGATTCAACTTCTTCCTGGTTTAGTCTTGGGAGAGTGTAAGTGTCCAGGAAATTATCCATTTCTTCTAGATTTTCTAGTTGATTTGCGTAGAGGCATTTATAGTATTCTCTGATGGTTGTTTGTATTTCTGTGGGGTCGGTGGTGATATCCCCTTTATCATTTTTATTGCGACTATTTGATTCCTCTCTCTTTTCTTCTTTATTAGTCTTGCTAGCGGTCTGTCAATTTTGTTGATCTTTTCAAAAAACCAACTCCTGGATTCATTGATTTTTTGGAGGGTTTTTTGTGTCTCTATCTCCTTCAGTTCTGCTCTGATCTTAGTTATTTCTTGCCTTCTGCTAGCTTTTGAATGTGTTTGCTCTTGCCTCTCTAGTTCTTTTAATTGTGATGTTAGAGTGTCCATTTTAGATCTCTCCTGCTTTCTCTGTGGGCATTTAGTGCTATAAATTTCCCTCTACACACTGCTTTAAATGTGTCCCAGAGATTCTGGTATGTTGTATCTTTGTTCTCATTGGTTTCAAAGAACATCTTTATTTCTGCTTTCATTTCGTTATGTACCCAGTAGTCATTCAGGAGCAGGTTGTTCAGTTTCCATGTAGTTGAGCGGTTTGGATTGAGTTTCTTAGTCCTGAGTTCTAGTTTGATTGCACTGTGGTCTGAGAGACAGTTTGTTATAATTTCTGTTCTTGTACATTTGCTGAGGAGTGCTTTACTTCCATTATGTGGTCAATTTTGGAATAAGTGCGATGTGGTGCTGAGAAGAATGTATATTCTGTTGATTTGGGGTGGAGAGTTCTATAGATGTCTATTAGGTCCGCTTGGTGCAGAGATGAGTTCAATTCCTGGATATCCTTGTTAACTTTCTGTCTCGTTGATCTGTCTAATGTTGACAGTGGAGTGTTGAAGTCTCCCATTATTATTGTATGGGAGTCTAAGTCTCTTTGTAGGTCTCTAAGGACTTGCTTTATGAATCTGGGTGCTCCTGTATTGGGTGCATATATTTAGGAGAGTTAGCTCTTCCTGTTGAATTGATCCCTTTACCATTATGTAATGGCCTTCTTTGTCTCTTTTGATCTTTGATGGTTTAAAGTCTGTTTTATCAGAGACTAGGATTGCAACCCCTGCTTTTTTTTGTTCTCCATTTGCTTGGTAGATCTTCCTCCATCCCTTTATTTTGAGCCTATGTATGTCTGCATGTGAGATGGGTCTCCTGAATACAGCAGACTGATGGGTCTTGACTCTTTATCCAGTTTGCCAGTCTGTGTCTTTTAATTGGAGCATTTAGTCCATTGACATTTAAGGTTAATATTGTTATGTGTGAACTTGATCCTGTCATTATGATATTAACTGGTTATTTTGCTCGTTAGTTGATGCAGTTTTCCTAGCCTCGATGTTCTTTACATTTTGGCATGTTTTTCCAATGGCTGGTACCGGTTGTTCCTTTCCATGTTTAGGGCTTCCTTCAGGGTCTCTTGTAAGGCAGGCCTGGTGGTGACAAAATCTCTAAGCATTTGCTTATCTGTAAAGGATTTTATTTCTCCTTCACTGATGAAGCTTAGTTTGGCTGGATATGAAATTCTGGGTTGAAATTCTTTTCTTTAAGAACGTTGAATATTGGCCCCCACTCTCTTCTGGCTTGTAGAGTTTCTGCCGAGAGGTCTGCTGTTAGTCTGATGGGCTTCCCTTTGTGGGTAACCCGACCTTTCTCTCTGGCTGCCCTTAAGATTTTTCCTTCATTTCAACTTTGGTGAATCTGGCAATTATGTGTCTTGGAGTTGCTCTTCTGGAGGAGTATCTTTGTGGCGTTCTCTGTATTTCCTGAATTTGAATGTTGGCCTGCCCTACTAGGTTGGGGAAGTTCTCCTGGATGATATCCTGAAGAGTGTTTTCCAACTTGGTTCCATTTTCCCCCTCATTTTCAGGCACCCCAATCAGACGTAGATTTGGTCTTTTTACATAATCCCATACTTCTTGCAGGCTTTGTTCATTTCTTTTTCTTCTTTTTTCTTTTGGTTTCTCTTCTCGCTTCATTTCATTCATTTGATCCTCAATCGCTGATACTCTTTCTTCCAGTTGATCGAGTCGGTTACTGAAGCTTGTGCATTTGTCACGTATTTCTCGTGTCATGGTTTTCATCTCTGTCATTTCGTTTATGATCTTCTCTGCATTAATTAGTCTAGCTGTCAATTCTTCCACTTTTTTTTCAAGATTTTTAGTTTCTTTGCGCTGGGTACGTAATTCCTCCTTTAGCTCTGAGAGGTTTGATGGACTGAAGCCTTCTTCTCTCATCTCGTCAAAGTCATTCTCTGACCAGCTTTGATCCGTTGCTGGCGATGGGCTGCACTCCTTTGCAGGAGGAGATGCGCTCTTGTTTTTTGAATTTCCAGCTTTTCTTGCCCTGCTTCTTCCCCATCTTTGTGGTTTTATCTGTCTCTGGTCTTTGATGATGGTGACGTACTGATGGGGTTTTGGTATAGGTGTCCTTCCTGTTTGATAGTTTTCCTTCTGACAGTCAGAAGGACTGTCTGTTGGTCTGTTGGAGATTGCTTGAGGTCCACTCCAGACCCTGTTTGCCTGGGTGTCAGCAGCAGAGGTTGCCGAAGATAGAATATTGCTGAACAGCGAGTGTACCTGTCTGATTCTTTCTTTGGAAGTTTCCTCTCAGGGGTGACTCCACCCTGTGAGGTGTGGGGTGTCAGACTGCCCCTAGTGGGGGATGTCTCCCAGCTAGGCTACTCAGGGGTCAGGGACCCACCTGAGCAGGCAGTCTGTCCGTTCTCAGATCTCAACCTCCGCGTTAGGAGATCCACGGCTCTCCCCAAAGCTGTCAGACAGAGTCATTCGCGTCTGCCACGGCCCCGCTCTTTCCCCTAATGGACTGCAGCTGTGCGCTGTCCGCAGAGGTAGAGTCTACAGAACAGGCAGGCTTCCTTGATCTGCTGTGAGCTCCACCCAGTTCGAGCTTCCCAGCGGCTTTGTTTACCTACTTAAGTCTCAGCAATGGTGCGCCCCTCCCCCAGCCTCGCTGCTGCCTTGCGGATAGATCCCCGCAGAGGGCTGTGTTAGCAGAGGGAGGCTCCGTGGGCGTGGGACCCTCCCGCCAGGTATGGGATATATTCTCCTGGTGTGCCTGTTTCCTTAAAGCGCAGTATTGGGGTGGGAGTTACCCGATTTTCCAGGTGTTGTGTGTCTCAGTTCCCCCGCTAGGAAAAGGGATTTCCTTCCCCCTTGCGCTTCCAGGTGAGGCGATGCCTCGCCCTGCTTCAGCTCACGCTGGTCAGGCTGCAGCAGCTGACCAGCACCGATTGTCCGGCACTCCCTAGAGAGATGACCCCAGTACCTCAGTTGAAAATGCAGAAATCACCGGTCTTCTGTGTCGCTCGCGCTGGGAGTTGAAGACTGGAGCTGTTCCTATTCGGCCATCTTGCTCCGCCCCCCTGAACAACAACTCTTTCTTTGTGGTCTATTACTATCAAATGTTCTATATCTCAATGCTTTCTCAGAAAATTCCTTTTACTATCTTGTTCTTATGAAAATATGCCTCTCCCTTGAGGACATTGTTGTCCTGGATTCTCACACAAGTGGTGACTATTTTATCTTAATATTTCTAAACAATACCTGGCACAGAATATTAACTATGATTTATGTATTTGGAACATATAATCTGGATTATCAATTATTCTTTATTGAAGTACTTTATCTGCCTAATTTTCCCTGAGCTCAGTGACTCTATTACTCAGCGTCTTATGTGAGCTCCTTCACATCTACCCGTCCCTTGAATTGAGTGTATCACTTGCACCTTGAAACCCCTATGCATCTCCCCCTGAACTTCCTCTTTTTTTTTTTTTTTTGTTTTTTTGAGACGGAATTTCACTCTTGTTGCCCACGCTGGACTGCAATGGTGCCATGTTGGCTCACAGCAGCCTCCACCTCCCTAGTTCAAGCAATTCTCCTACCTCAGCCTCCGAGCGGGGATTAAGGCATGAGCCACTGTGCCCAGTTAAATTTTTGTATTTTTAGTAGAGAGAGGGTTTCTCCATGTTGGTCAGGCTGGTCTTGAACTCCCGACATCAGGTGATCTGCACACCTTTGCCTCCCAAAGTATTGGGATTACAGGCATGAGTCACCATGCCCAGCCATATCTTTTTGATATGGCTCTTATTTCATTAATGACAGCAAATCCAGTTGAACAGGTATTAATAAATAGATTTATCCCTGACTCTTCTTTTACTTTCACACCCCAAATCCAATTTTTTGGCAAATATTTCCAGTTTGGCCTTCAAAATAAACCCAGAATTTGATTATCTGTATCTATCCATCTTCCATCTTCCAGGTCTAACTCAGCATCCCCTCTCTTCTGGATTATTGTAATAGTCCTCAGGACTTCATGCTTCCGTCCTTGCCTTTTTCATGCTTGAATCAATTCTCAGCAGGGCAGCAAGAGTGATGTTTTTTACTGATGGATAGATCATATCAGCCTTTTAAAACTCTTAAGTGATTTTCCACATCATCCGAAGAAAAACCCAAAGTCTTCAATACCTTACCTGTACTGGCCACCCATTATAACTCTGACTTCGCCATCTAACATTATACCCCTTGTCATTCTCATTTGGCCACAGTGGCTTGCTTTCTAGTCCTCAAATGGTCACACTCCACGTTGGTTCTCAGCTTTGCTGTTGATGTTCCATCTGTCTGGACTGTCTTGCTCAGATATCTGTAAGTTCATTCCCTTGATCAATTCTGGTCTTTGCCAGACATGTCAGTATAGTCTTTTGGGATCATCTTATTAAATGTACAAACACCCTCCCAAGAGGCATACAATCCCTCTAGCTCTGTTCTGTATTTTATTGTGTTTGTCACTATACAATTCCTTATTTTGATTTTGTTTTTATTTGCTGACTAGCATGTGAACTCTATGATGCCAATGACTTTTGTGTGTTTAATCACAGCATGAGTTCAAAATATTTTGAAGAAATTAAAAATAAAAGGGATAAGATACATATTTTTAAAACAGGAAACATTGAAATAGAAAAATAACTAGAAAATTTAACAAAAAATACATAATTTGCAGAAATTAAAAATCATTGAATTTAAAATGCAATGAGAAATGGAAAGTTGCTCACATTCCTGTAGTTCCTTCTAGTTTTGCCTTCTAATCACTCCTCATTGTTTCTTCCTCAAAGGCAATGGTTATCTTGATATTTAACATCACATTTATTTATTTATTTATTTATTTATTTATTTATTTTTTTTTTTTGAGACGGAGTCTCGCAGTCGCCCAGGCTGGAGTGCAGTGGCCGGATCTCAGCTCACTGCAAGCTCCGCCTCCCGGGTTTATGCCATTCTCCTGCCTCAGCCTCCCGAGTAGCTGGGACTACAGGCGCCCGCCAACTCGCCCGGCTAGTTTTTTCTATTTTTTTAGTAGAGACGGGGTTTCGCCGTGTTAGCCAGGATGGTCTCGATCTCCTGACCTCGCGATCCACCCGTCTCGGCCTCCCAAAGTGCTTCTTGCTTAATTTTATAGAAATGAAACCATATAATATACATTTTTACACTGCTGCCATTTTCTTCCCAAGATCAATTTGTGGGATAGATCTTCTTTGTTGTATGCAGTTATAGTTTATATAATTCTATTGTTATATAATACCTTATTTAATAGATATATGGTTGCCTTTCTATTCTAACGTTAATGAATAATTCTATGGTTTCAAATTATTTGACTATTGTTAATAATATTACGGGCATTCTTGTACGTGTCTTTGGTCATTGCATAGGAAGACAGTATCTTGAGGCACACTAAGAAGAGCCTCTGGTGGAAAGGTAATCTACATTTTTCTAACCTATGGGGTAAAGGTGTCTTCCCTAAATTCTTACTCCACTTGGCCTCAACTGCAACAAATCTCAGTTTCTTGGAAGGGTTGAGGATTCTTTCAGTGACTATAGCCTGTAATCTTTCATTGTAAGGAGTTGTTTCCTATCCTTCAAATTTGAATTGACTCAAGCCTCTCTTTTATGAGTATCACTTTATAAAAACATATGAAGTGTTAACAGAATATACAAGGTTATGATAAAATGAACCACATACACCTTAAATTAAAATAAAATAGAAAACTAGCCATATTCGAACATGAGAGCTGCCATTTTCTAAAAAATCATACTCATAAAACCAGGAACATAGTGTTGTTATAGATCATTGCAAAGAAACACGAATAACTCAGGGCCAGAGAGACAGAAAATATTTTTCTAGTGTCCCCTTGCCACTGTTCCATGTAATTTTTGACAGTGTCCATAGCATGTGAAACAAAACTCAGCTGAAAAGAAAATCAGAAGGTTAATATTGGCAGTATACATTTTTACAGATACAGGAAAATTTCAAAAATGCAAATATCTCTCAGAGAATATCAATGATTAAAATACTTTATATTTATACAGTGATTGTACATACATTTAACAATATGTTACACTAAACAAATAAACTATGCATCCACCCATACTTCATGTAATCCTTAATACAGTACTTGGATAAAGGTATTTTTATTCTTATTCAATGTAAGAGAGAACCTCACATCTGTAATACATTCTCCACTCCTGCTCCATCCTCCACAGAAGAGGAATCTGAGCAAACAGAGAGGCTGTCCCACTTGTGAAAATCCATATAATTTTCTCTGGTAAGATTTCTGAATGTAATTGAGAAAAAAGAATTTAAGGACAATAAGACATATGAAGGTGGGGCAAGGTGGCTTATGCCTGTAATCTTAGCACTATGGGGGGCCAAAGTGAAAGTATTACTTGAGGTTAGGAGCTCGAGACCAGCCTGGCCAACATGGTGAAACCCCATCTCTACCCAAAATACAAAAATTATCCGGGCTTGGTGGTGCACACCTGTAGTCCCAGCTACTCAGGAGGCTGAAGCAGGAGAACTGCTTGAAACCAGGAGGGGGATGGTGCAGTGAGCCAAGATCACACCACTGCATTCCAGAGCAAGACTCCATCTCAAATTTTTTTAAAAAGGCATGTGAAGCACATAAATATTGATTCCATTGTGACAGATGAGAATCTTAAGAAGCTAGAATAATATTTTCTTATTATTTTCTTCACTATTTATTCACCCAATATTTTCAAAACACTATGATGTATCAGGCACCCTTCTAGGTGCTGGAACTATAAAAAGAACAATATAAAAATACTTGCCTAATAAAAATTGTGTGTAGTTAGTGAAGACAGGTAATATGTTTGATAGTATTTGTTACATAAGAAACCATTCCAAAATTTTTGGACTTGAAAAGCCAACTATTATTTAGTTTATATTTCTCCAGGTTGACAACTTGGCTCAGGCACAGCTAGTTGTTCATTTTGCTCTTGATCTGGTTCACCTAATCTCAACTGTGTTTGTTCATATATCTTCTAAGCTGGTGGGGCTGCTGGCTTACAATGTCCTTGCCTAATCTCAACTGTGTTTATTCATATATCTGGTGAGCTGGTGGGGCTGCCGGTTAATGATGGTCTTGCCTGGGAGGGCTGCAGTAAATTGACATCACTACACCTGGTCTCTAATCACATAGCAGGCTAGGCTGCAATTGTTTATTTACATGTTGTCAAGATTTCCAGAGTAGCATCAGAGCAAGCACCAGTGTTAAAGCACTTTCTAGGTCACTATCTCATATTGCATACTAGCCTATTGGCCCAAGCAAGCAAAAGTGGTAGTATGTAAGAGTCCATGTATCAGGGGCTATTCAAGGGGACTGATACAGGGAAATACAAAAAAATGAGAGAATTGTCATTGCAGCAATGTTACATAGATAGTAAATAGGAACATAAATGAATAAAAATATACCTTTAGCTGAGAAATATCAGACTTTCTAGAGGAGTTACCATTTGACAACCTTAAAATGGCCAAGTATAAACTTGAATTTATCAAGCATTTTTAAGGCATTCTGTTTCCTCAGAGTTTTGCAACAAGAGATAATTTAATAATTAATAGTATATATATATATATATATATATTATATATATATATATGTATACACACACACCTGCGTGTGCAATGATCATTAAATATGTTTTTTAAACTCCATAAAATACAATTATACTGGTAGAGAAGCAAATTTTAATATATTGTTAGATAACAATATTATAAATAGTTACCATATAAGTCATCAGAATTATCAAGTTCACCACAATAAGTTGAGTCTTTCCTACTATGTAGCAAAAAACAATTCAACCCCACCCTTATGAAATATATAAGCACCTGCTCTCTTTCAAAATGAAATACTTAAAGATGCTATGAGAAAACTTTCATTTCTTAGCTTATCATTGAGATGAAACAGACACCGCAGTTGATGCAAGCACAACTTATTACAAATGTCATAGACATTTTTCTTACAAATTTTATCATTCATTCAAAAATCTCTCAAGCATAAATTATATATGTAATAATGGAAAGTGGAGAAGACTTTATTCTCTGTGCTTAGTAGAGAGGCTTTATAATCTCCATGTCTATTCCACTAATAAATTATGCTTTTTTCAATTCACTGATAAGAATACTTTCATTTTTTCCAAGAATGAGCAAGAAATAATAACGGCAAATACAAGGCAGATAGTTCCTTTTATTCATATTGACTGAACATATGTAAGAGAATTGACAACAGCTTAGGTAAAGTGGAAAGCCCTCGGTGTAGTTCACACAAACACTCCACTAGAATAAACTGGTTGTTTCCTAAATAGGTAATGCTGAGAAAGTCTTTTAAGCTTCCAGGGTCTAATCTTCCTCGTTTCTTAAAAAATAGTGATTATAATAATCAAATATAATAATGTATAATCTGAGAAGGTACCAAGTACCTTCTTTATTATTTTTACATTAGTTTATAAATTTATACCACATTCAACTCACTCTACTAAGTATAAGCAGATCACATTGAGAATTACAAAAATTCCAGATGCATAGATCCTTCACAGACTACGTATACTCCAGTGGGAAATATGAAGGACTTAAGTTGTTAACCATATTACCAGCATAAGGACAATATGAATGGGAATATTCAGTGAATTAATTATGTCACAGGAATATGTGCAAATAAGTTTAAAATTAAGGCTTTGATGTAAATATTATAGAAAATACAATCAGATATTTGAATTGCTAGTTACACTAGAAATCCCAAACTATATTCCTAGTAATCTGTATCTAGGTATTAGAAAAAGAGTACTGAATTGAGAATAAGAAGGTTGGAATTCTGAGATGAGGTCTGGTAACAATATATGTCATTAGGAAAATCATCAATTTTATCAAACATACTCTTTTTGGTTTCTTTCTCAGAGTGCTGTTTTTCATACTTGCAAAGTGAACATGATAATTTAAATGAAGTTACAGTTAACCTTCTATTTTCTCTTTCTGTGATTCTGAATCTCTTCAATTTTCTTCTACGTGAAAAAACATGTCGTCCCTAGCTTTGGAAAATTTATTTGACTGAAGTTTGCTTATTTAGACAAATTATTATCCCAGTTTAGACATAACCAAATGCATAAAAAGTATGAAACATTGAAAAATAAAAAATATCCTCATAATAATTAAACAAAGCTTGGAGTATTAGTGTTCTTTAGGAGAATAGATATTCAATACCTGTTTCCAGGCAAACAATTATCAGAGTTTTTGTTGCACAATATTTTACTTAACGGATATATAGAAGAGAGATGTGCAATTGCTTGTGTTCTTTCTCAGAATTGGGAATTACATAAAACAAAAAGTATTAGATTGTCCTTCCAGTAGTTTTCTAGCATACTATCCCACTGCAGGTGCCAACTGTATGGGAATTGGGTGAATCTGCACATGATTATATACATTGAAATAAATGATGTGTTTTAAGTCAACGTGTAGCCACTTGATAATTTAAATTGAGAGCTCCTTTCTTTTTTGCTCCTTTATTTTATTCCAGTTATTGCTTCCACAGTCCTTCATTTTACAGTTTTTTTTTTTTTTTTTTAAATTATACTTTATGTTCTAGGGTACATGTGCACAACGTGCAGGATTGTTACATAGGTATACATGTGCCATGTTGGTGTGCTGCACCCATCAACTCGTCATTTACATTAGATGTATCTCCTAATGCTATCCCTCCTGACTCCCCTCACCCCACAACAGGTCCCGGTGTGTGATGTTCCCCTTCTTGTGTCCAAGTGATCTCATTGTTCAACTCCACCTTTGAGTGAGAACATGCAGTGTGTGGTTTTCTGTTCTTGTGACAGTTTGCTGAGAATGATGGTTTCCAGCTGCATCCGTGTCCCTACAAAGGACATGAACTCATCCTTTTCTATGGCTTCGTAGTATTCCGTTTTACAGTTTAATAAACTTTATTGAGAGATAATATACATACAATAATAATTACAAAGATAATAAGTGCACTTATTTTTAAGTGTAAAGTTCAACTAGTTTTGACAATTGTAATCCACCGTGTAGTCTCAATAATAATCAAGATATAAAATATTTGTATCACCATATATGCAATAAATTCTACCTGATTCTTGCCCCTGGCAACCACTGATTTGCTTTCTGTCACTATAAATTAGTTTGGTATGTCATATACTTTGATATAAATAGAACTACAGAAGTCTTACTCTTATGTGTTAATTTATTTCACTCAGCGTAATGTTTTAGAGATTCAATGATATTTTTGCATGCATCAGTATATTGTTATTTAGGTTAATGAGAAGTATTACATCCTTTTGCTACACTATAAGTTATTTATCCATTTATCTGTTGATGGACATTTGGGCTGTGCTGAGTTCTGGTGTTTTAATAAAGCTACAAGAAAAATCAATGAAAAAGTATTTGTGTAGACATGCTTTCAGTTTTTTAAAATAAAAAGTCACAGAATAGACTCCATGGGTGGAATGGCAAGTATATTTTTAAATAAAAATAACGTGTCAAACTATTTTCCAAAGTAGTTGTATCATTTTACAGTTCCACCAGTAATGCTT
Source organism: Trachypithecus francoisi (assembly GCF_009764315.1). Classification (NCBI taxonomy): domain Eukaryota; kingdom Metazoa; phylum Chordata; class Mammalia; order Primates; family Cercopithecidae; genus Trachypithecus; species Trachypithecus francoisi. The sequence continues at coordinate 74,037,762 of NW_022681454.1, read as the reverse complement.
GAGATTTCTAGTCAGTCCACATCCTTGTCAATGTAAATATTGTCATTCTTTTTCATGTTAGCTGTTTTTGTAGGTATAAAATAGTTTAAATTTGCATTATTCTAATGAATAATAGTGTTAAGAAATATTTAGATGTGCATGGATATTTTATTTTTTGTTTTGTTATGCAACTTGTACAGATTTATTTTTCTATTTTTGACGTTGTGTTCTCATTACTTATTTGTATATCTTTGCTTCTTTATATATACTTAATATGCAGGATACAAGTTCTTTGTCATATATAATTTATAAATAATATCAATAATAGGTATTTTTACTAATTTCAATGTATAAAATAATTTAGAAATGAAATTTTATTCTAGTATATGGCTTGCCTTTATCTTGAATATATCTTACAAAGAACAGAATGTTTTAATTTCAATACATTCAAATTTATTAATTTTATTTTTTCATATGAGTGCTTACTCTATGCAGGTTAAGCAACCTTTACTTACTCCAAAGCCACAAGGATTTTCTGTTTTCAGAAGTGTTTTATAATTCTTCCTTTAGGTTTATTATTAATTTCAAGTTAATTGCTGCTATGGTTTGAGGTAAAGAAGAGGGTAATTTTTTTTTTCCCTACAGATGCTCAGTTGCTTTAACAGCATTTGTTGAAGAGATTACCTTTTAAACATTAAATTTCCTCAAATATTTGGTTAACAAATAAGTTAACAGTGTACATGTACATCTGTTTATGTTCTCTATTTTATTCCATTCTTCTACATGTCTATCCTCACAAATGCCACACGGTTTTGGTTACAGTGGCTTTTTATAAAACTTTGATTCAGGTATTGTAGTCCTTCAACTTTATCCTTTACTCCATCATTTTGACTACTACTCTGTTTCCTTTGCATTCTCATATGAATTTTGGAAACAGCCAGCCAGTTTATTAAACAAAACTTTCTGAGATTTTTATTCAGATTAATTTGAATCTACAGGATAAAACCAGAAAGACAGTGATAATCTCATTAGAAATTACTTCTTCAGATGTTTAGAAAATCGCCCAGTCCAGAGGTTGCTAACTCTCATTTGACATGTAAGGTATGATAATATAGCTTAGAGTGTGACCCTGAGTGGGCTTGCCGCCGTTTGCTCTTGAATTACTTATTGTTTATATAAACTTGAGCAATCAAGTTCTTCAACTTCTGAGTGCCTTCATTTCCCATTTGTCCAATGGGGAAAATAATAATGACTATCTCACAGAGATGTTTGAGATTTGAATGAGTCAATATTTTTAAAGTAGTTATAATGGAGCTTGGCAAATATTGTTTCATTTCATTTTTTTCTGTTGAAATAATTCCTGTACTCTGTCATTCTTCCATAAAGGACAAGAAAAATATTAATTATTAATTAAAATATTAACTTATTAATTGAGAAATATGTAGCATCAGATATAGTTTTAACACTTTTTAATATAAAGTTATACCATTTTAAACTCTACATCCTACTAGTGGATTTAAAAGTAGTAATAAAACATAAGAGAAGAAATACTACATAGAAATGCAAAATAGGCCGGGCGCGGTGGCTCAAGCCTGTAATCCCAGCACTTTGGGAGGCCGAGACGGGCGGATCACGAGGTCAGGAGATCAAGACCACCCTGGCTAACACGGTGAAACCCCGTCTCTACTAAAAAAAAATACAGAAAACTAGCCGGGCGAGGTGGCGGGCGCCTGTAGTCCCAGCTACTCGGGAGGCTGAGGCAGGAGAATGGCGTAAACCCGGGAGGCGGAGCTTGCAGTGAGCTGAGATCCGGCCACTGCACTCCAGCCTGGGCGACAGAGCGAAACTCCGTCTCAACAAAAAAAAAAAAAAAAAAAAAAAAGAAATGCAAAATAGGGTAAATAATGCTGGAACAAATAGAACCAATATAAAGACACAATAAGATTAGAATCAACTAAAATTATATTCCTTTGAGAAGTGAGAAAATCAACCACCTATTCTTGAAATACATATTTATATTTGTTAGTGACCATCCCTATACATCTTATTCTTTCTTTCCTTATATTCAAACAACACATAATAATAGCAGAGCCTTTGGTAGGAAAGACATTAATGAAGTTCAAGATTCTAGAAATATTTCTTTTGTTATGTAGTGAGAAGGGTCTTCAGAGCTGCCGCAAATTTGTGATATAAAGAGTGCCTTTGGTCACATGTGCAGGCATGCACTTAGCTCTCCTGGTTAAAGATTGCTTGTGCCTAGAGATCCTCACCATTCCTCACTAAGAATCTAGGAGGTAGTTTTAGAATTGCATAGCTTGTTTTAAGGCCCTAGAAATAAGACACAAAGGACCTTTGTTTTTCTTTTCTTTTTGTTTTTGTTAGTAGTTAGCTAAAGGAGAAACACATATAGGTAGTTCTTATGATTTTTCTGTGTGTCTCAGTTCCAGGGAAAATTTTTCAGGAGGAGAAACCTACACATAATTCTGACTCATCAGAGAAAGAATGAACTGAAAGTTGCCACTAATCTTTAGCATCAAAATATTAAATAGTTTATTAAGAGCAATAATGGGTGAAATAACTTAGAAATTCATCTGCAAGGCAAACAAGTAGCTGACCTTTTGCAGCATTATGCTTTTTTTCTGAAATCACAGGTTAACAAAATAGAGTGTCATCTATTATAATCTGAAAGAACAAGAATTGTATGAGACATAGCTATCACATTCAGATATGGAAATGTTCTTTATTAACAGCTTCTTTGCATTAGGAGATGTCTCCTTAGGAGCCTGCTTATCTGTGATGGCCATATAAATAAGATAGATGGCAGATAAATAGCTGTAAATATAATGGAAATTTCAGTAAATATAATGGACATTTCAGTTATAGCAGTAGGACATTTGTGACATGCACTCTCATGTTACATGGCAAAGTTGTATGGTGTTTGTTAACCATAGTAAAGACAAAGAAGTACACAGAAAATGAATTTAGAACAGGCTCAGAACTGAGGTTTATATTTCAACTACATTATTTGCTGTTTTAGAAAACTGAAGCCTTAAACCTCATCTCTTGAGATCTGGTTTCCATAATTTTGAAGTAGAAATAATGAAGGTTTTGTTTTCTATGCCCAAAATATTGTTTTAAAGTGGAAAGAAGATAATGTGTGTGAAATATTTCTGTAATCCATTATAAGGCTAGAGTAGTTTCCATCCTCAAGGATGCCATGTGTTTCTCCTTGAACTAACTAGTACAGAAAGAGCTAATTTAACCCTATGTTTGAGGGTTAAATTAACTCTTTACCTGAGGATCAGTCAAGTCTGCCAAAACCAACAGATTCATGTGAGAATAGCCAGATAGTAACTAATGTTCTGGCTACCCAATTGTTACATAAAGGAAAGATGGCTGGTCCTATTGTAACGTACTCTGTCGTCCTTCCTCTCGGGCCAATGGTGGAACTCTGAACCCCGTATGAAATTATATAAGTTATATGGAATTTCAAATGTGTCAAGAGCTGTGCGTGTGCCCATCATGTTAATTTTCATTCAGCAAAACTACTTAGTAATATTATTTCATCATTAATTATCTAGAGATAGCTTAATTATTCACAACCCTGGGTTTGACACAGGATAATTTTGGTGCTACTTTGCCAGTTGGAGACTTCTGTGGCTGGTGGTGCCCCTGTCCAGGGTCTTGCTCGGCCCCAGGCTCCCCACAGGAGATACTCCATCCAGTTGGCCTGGCTGGCTGCATTTGGCTTGTGTTGTGGCCCAGATCCCATGCTTACCTTGGGATCTGCACTCAGCCTGTGGCTGCAATGGTTATCCTTTGACCTGCTTCCACCTTGGGTGCTGGTGTCTGGACAAGGTGAACGGGGTGGTGCTGGAGAAACTCAGACACCAGTGACCCTAGAGCCCCAGAGTGCACGTTATTTCCACCATCCACTCCGTGAATGGGGGTGTGCTAACAACTCTTTCATTCCCATTGCCCTACCCTGGCCCATGACTCCTGGGCTGGGTCCCAAGGCTGTTTCCCATCATGTGGGGCAACTGCCTGGTGCTAGCACAGAAGGAGGAGGGCTACAATGTTACAACCTTTTTCATACCTTCATTACATGCAGGTATGAAAAAGTTCTTGTTCCCTGACTGAGAAAACTGAGGTTATGCTGACAACTGGAGGTTGAGCAGAGCAGAGAGTTGTACTGAGTGATGGTACATTTTCAGCAGAGAGGGGACCTGAAGAGGACAGCCCCCTACCCAAAGTCAGGTAGCTCCCCAAAGTGTGACTGGGCCCAGGGCTTTTATTGGCTCCAAATGGAGGAATGAGTGATAATTGTTTTGTGAGGTGAAAAAAAAAAAAAAAAAAAAAGGCTAAAAAAAGCCATCAGTCAAAGATGGGTACAACAGTGTAAGAAACTAATTAAATAAGGGTAGGTATATGTAAAATAGTGAAGGGAAGGGATCAATCAAAGGAAAGTGCACCAAACAGGAAGAGAGGTTCTCAGTCTGGTCCACGGATTTATTTGAGACTGGTAGCTTGCTTGTCAGGCTTTAAACTGTCATGGCTTGAAGACTGGGTTTCACTGGGGACCCACTCACATCTGCTTAGGGATTTGACTGCCTCCTGCCCTATCAGGTTGGCTATTTTTCCATTTGTGACTCTTTGTCAATAGTCCCATAATATGTTGATTGCCACCAATGCTAGGCTGCTAATTTGCAAGCAATAACGTTTCCATAGGGAGTGTATAAAGCAGTTTGTGTATTTGATCTTGTGTGCTTTTTCTTCTAAATTAAATTTATTAGATTACATATGCTTGTGTTTCATTATGTGATCATAAAATGCAATATACTCTATAAATATTGGTGTGATGCAGTACCTAAATTACATTTAGATTATTCCAAAGACAAGAACCACAAAGCAGTAAAAAATTAAAACGCTTATGGTAACAGAGGTAATCAGAGCAGGAAAATAGCTTCCTTTGAGTGCAGCATAAGTAAGATGCTTTCCTGTCAATGGTAAACTTAATAAGAATATTTAATTTGAAAGAAGTTTATTGAAATGTTGTTACATTAAAATTAAAGTAATAAAATTACACGAATACTACAATCACATTAAGCTCCATCTAATGAAGAGGGTGTGTTTAAATGCTGTTTCCTTAATGTAACATTCTTACCGTAGTCTACCATTTACTGAGTTTTCTATATAAGAGCCATAATTCAAAATAATTTACACAGAATATTTTATTTAATTCCCACAATTAATCCATAATATTGTAGTCTTCATATTTCATACTTAAGATACACACACACATACACACACAGACACACAGACAAACACACGGAGAATAAAATAACTTGACTGAGATTAAGAGGAAGAAGTTCAGTCAGAATTCTATCCAGGTCAAAAACATAGAATTACATTGATGCATGAGTGTACTAGATGTTATGGATTCCTTCTTGGCCTTAAGGGATAATTCTTGCCCTCCTAGTGAAGCCCTGTGTAAGTTTCTCAACAATTTAGCTTATCATAAAAGATGCTTCCACATATCTCTCATCTGAAGTGACTTCTGCTTCTCTGTGTCATGCAACGTCTTGGACCTAAGCTTTACTGTAATGAGTTCATCCCCTTTTCTCTTTTAAAAAATAGCACTTTGTCCTTATCAGCTGCCTTATCAGTGATCTCTCTGTGAGGAGATCAGAACTCCACTAGGTATTTCTGAACCTCAGTCAATTTTGTTTGAATTCACATTATTCATAGAACATTTGTTTGTTACACTCTTTTGCTCATGTGAATAGAATTGAGATTTTCTACATGTTAATTTTTTTACTAAAACATGAAATTAGAATGTGTTGTTCAGAGTCTAGGAATTAAACTTTAAATATTCAAATATATTTTTAGTATCAAGAAAAGTTTGATTACCTTGCTGGAGTTGGTAATTAACTACTTGGTATGTTGAAGTCACAAAGTTAAAAGCAGATGGCTCACTAGAATGCTACAAAATGCCTTTTTGCTGCTGATGCTGCTTATACCTCTCCCACAACAAAGATTTTGACATTCAGAGTAATAGGAAAAATACCCACAGCAAACCCATGGCACAGTAAACTTACTTCAAGCCTATGGTTCTTAAATGCAATAAAGCAGCAATAACCATGAAGTAGGTACATACTTTGGCAATACTGATTTGAGACCCTCCGGAGGAAGAAGTGTATAAAAATAAGCAAAGTACAGAAGAACTTGCTAAAATATATCAAGAAATAAAACAAACACACACAAAAAAGGTAATATCGGCAAACAAACAAACAAAATACCTGAATACAGGGAGATAAAACAAACAAACAAATAAAAACGGAAACATATCTGAAATTTAACTCAATAGAAAATTCAAAATTCACCAAAAGAAATTTATAACAAAGATAAAACAAAAAGATAAAAGGACACTGAGTGGCTTTTTACTTATTCAACATAGATTCTGAATTAACTTTAACATCTGATGAAATGCCCTTATTGACAAAATTTCGTGGACTTAATTGATAATGGGACTTAAGGCAGAGTTACACTTGAAGATCTCACAAAATTTAAACAAGTTATTCCCTATACCCTTAAAGGAATTACTGAACACAATATAGAGGACAAATAGACATATCTCACCTTAATGACTGGAAATATTACTTTGCCTTAAATTCCTATGGTCCCATTACTCTGTAGTGGGCATTAATACTCTGACTCTATTATTATTAAATTAAAATCAAAATTAATTCTTTCGCATTTACCATTGGTTTGACAAAATAGACTCCCATGAACACTGGCTCTGCCTCCCTCTTGTTATCTTGAAAAGTAATTTCATATGTTATAGAAAGTCAATTCAGTATTTTTGAGATGCATTTGGTCTCTTCTACCTACAGCTAGGAAAATTCAAACATAAGTGGTTAGAGATAAGACTGAAGTTTCATTTTATAACTGCTCATATTTTTATCAAATCATGAATCAAATATTAGGGCAAAATGATTTTACTAAAGTATATTTAAGCTTTGTGCATATGTTACAACTATTATTTCTTAAATTCTAAATCATAACAGAATATTTAAAATTTGAATAATCTGAGCATACTGTGTATCAGTATTGTTAAATTTAGCTTCACTTTTATAGCTACCCTCTAAACATTTCATTTAATTTGCTGTGGCATATTAGCTAAGTAAATAAATATTTTGTAAAAATTAACTGTGGATAAAATGCAGTTATCCGGAATATTCAAGTGATACAGAAAAGCTAACTCCTCATCTTAAAACAATTCTCTCTCCCTCTGTCTCTCTTTCTCTCTCTCTCTCTCTGTGTGTGTGTGTGAAGTATGCTAAACTTTATATCATTAAGATCAAGATTGCAAAGTGCTTTTTTTCAGCTAATTACATGCTAATAAAAACCGAATGGATGAATTCCAGTTTGGGGTCTCAAGTACACACTGCATCACCACTTACAGCGAATTCATCATTCTTTTTGAAAATTTGTGTTATCTTTACCCTGGCTATGCAGTTAGATGAGTGAGGTCATATATCTTACCAAGGAGACTCATGCTTAGAAGGCAGAGATTTGTGGTGTTTCTAGAATAAAACATCCTCTCTGCTACCCACAGTAGACATTATTAGAGAAGCTATCTGTCATCATTTTGTAAGAGCAGTTCTTGGCAGCTGCTTAAAATCTGATGAAATGTTAATGACTACAGCAACTTAAGAAGCACTCTGAATAGAAAGGAGATAATAATATTGCTGAGTCTACTAATAACTTGACATAAGCAACTCAGTAATTCTCTATTTTCCTTTACTGGTCTCTAATATCAACTATGGCCATCTCTTGATGTGTCCATCTGCTTCACGCTATGCTTGTTGCAGCAGAGTAGGCAATTTAGAATCAGTTACACAGACATGCTAAATCACAAACGATGCTTTATTTCTAATCAAAGCTGGTATTTACAGTTCATTATTTTAAAAACAAAAATTAAAAATTACCCTAGAGTAGTACTATTATAAAGCCTGCATAAGCAGTATGCAGCCTCACAGCCTTAGATGGGGTTTTTGCTTTCTGCAGGGCATAGACTTTTCTCTACCCCCTTTGACTTGAGTTGAGTTGCTGTTCTATAAGACCGTCTTTCTTGCTAAAGGATTATGGTATTGAGCAAAGTATTGTCTCTTGCCAGTGATGCAACACAGATAACTGGAACACCCAGCAAACATGCTTAATTTCTCATTTCATTTCATTTTTTCTAGCCTCCCTGCCATCAGTATTCACCATGATTGACAGCACAACCATACACATCAAGTTCTAGGAAAGGCTTTGACTCGTCTATAATCTCCCAAGGCTAATGAACATTACAACTCATAAATGTGACTCAGTATTAAAATCAGATTGATATTCCAGTATAATGTGTTACAGAGACTAAGAGGTTTAATAGTTAATGGTAGGGTTCAGTGAGGGGCCATTTTTGACTACAACAGGGAAATATTTATGATCTCATAATTACTAGTCTCTGAATGTCTAATTCATTTATTCAACATTTTTGGTAAGTTACTATGTACAAAATATTCTTCCAGTTTCTAAGGATACAACAATGAGCAAAACAGACAAAAATATGTGCTTATGTAAACTAAGTAGATACTGCCCTATTCAATAACCCCAAATCTTAGAATCTTAAAACAATAAGGGCTTATTTACTGTACAAACTGCATGTTTATTATAGGTTGGTTTGAGGCTCTGCTCTATAAGGCCTATGGTACAGCCATTGCTTTTTCCACAAATCACAAATTAAGAGGAAAAGAGATTATGGAGGGCCTCATACCAGTAGTCAAATATTCCAGAACAGAAATGATACACATTTCTATTTCTATTGCTCAACACTTCATTTACCAGAATGAGTCACCTGGTCCCACTCAAACATAAAAGGGCCAGAAATGGAATTCTCCCATATACCCAGGAGATGGAGAGCTGGATCTTCTTCATGAGCAGCACAAATTGAACATACAATAAGAAAAAAATAGCTAGAATATATAGACTATATAGGAGTTATGGGGTAAAATAGAACGGAAATATTGAAGAGAAAGTTTAGCTTCAGGAGTCGTATTAAAAATAGCAAGTTAGGGAAGATCTAGCTGAGACGTTGACACTAAATTAAGATATGAAGTAAGTGGAAGGATATGGCAGAGGGGGAAGAGAATTCTACAGAGGACAGAGAAAGCAAAAGTTCCTCAGGTAGAGATCTGTGGCACGTGCTGCTGGAACAGCAAGGAGGCTAGCATTGAAAGAGAGTGAGATGAGCGAGTACAGGAGGGAACTAAAGATGTAGCAATAGACCACATCAATTAAAGCCACTTCAAATGTCTGGGCAGAAAAAGTAAATGGTCTTTCCTATAGTTTAACAGTATCTTCCTTGTTACTGTATTGACAATAGATGACATGGAGTTAGGGAAAATGAGATAGCCTGTTAGGAGATATTTATCCAGGCTAGAGACACCATGGGCTTGAACCAAGTTAATAGTAATGAAACAAGTGATATGGTTAGATTCTGTTTGTATTTTGAAGAATGAACTAATATATTTTGCTGATAGATTGTGTAGGGGGAGTAAGAGAGACAGAAATAATTCAAAGAACACAGTCTTATCCTGGAAACTAAGGGGTTAATATGCCCCATAAGCTTTAACTTTAAATATGTATGTAGTGACTTGACCCTCTATTGCAATCATACCTCCTGCTGCCACCCTGGTCTTTGTAATCATCATCTCTCCAGAACCACTAAAACTGCCTCCAATAATAAAACTCTTTCCACTCTTCCACTCACAGTCAGTTCTCCAGATAATAGCACAAGGGATCTTCTTGAAAACAAAAATTTCTCATCACATGGACCAAAATTCAAAGCCCTTCCTTTGAATTTCAAATGCCCTTTGGTGCAGCCAAGGGAGACCCCCGACCTCATTTATAATCAATCTTCTCCTTTGCTCATTGTGCACCAAACAGCATTTTTGTTTTTTGAAAGTAACAAATAGTTCCCATTCCAGGACTGTTCTTTACCTGGGACAGCCTTTGCCCCAAATCGTTGCAAAGTTTCTCTTTCACCTCAGTCAAGTTTCTGTTTTTTTCTCAAACTTCATCTCTTAGTAAAAGACATTTTGAAACTCCTTTTTGTTGTTGTTGTTGTTGTTGTTTGTTTGTTTTTTGTTTGAGACAGGGTCTGGCTCTGTCACCCACACTAGAATGCAATGATATAATGTTAGCACACTGCAGCCATGATTTCCCAGGCTCAATGGATCCTCCCACCTTAGCCTCCCAAGTAGCTGGGACTACAGGTGTGCACCACCATGCCTGGCTATTGTTTGTTTATTTTTTGTAGAGATGGGGATTTCTTCATGTTACCCAGGCTGGTCTTGAACTTCTGGGCTCAAGCAATCCACCCACCGTGGCCTCCCAAAGTAGTGGGATTATAGGTGTGAGCCACCATGCCAGGCCCACTCCATTTCTAACGTGTTTTCCTTCCTTTCTCACACCACTCTCTTTCACTTTAGTCCTCTCTAGTTTGCTTGTGGGGCTACTGGTTGACATTATGCAATATATTTATTTAGTTATACAGTATGATTGTATGTTTTCCCTCACTAAATTAAGAATTAATGAGGGTAGAGAGTTATCTGACTCACTTGTATGTCTAGCCCCAGTGCTTGATTAGTACCTGGCATAAAGTGGGCACTCAAGAGATATTGCTGTTGTGTGAAAGAATAAATGAATGAATGAAATACAAGTGGGTGTAACTACAATCTTCTACAGGTGCTCCATTTTTTGAGGTTGAAATACATTAAGGAATACTTTGGTGAACAGCCAGAAACTAGAGAGATGTTATAATGTAGCTAGCACCAGGAATTGAGAAGGGAGAAAGATTCAATTATTGATTTTGTTAATATCTTGACAAAAGCAATTGCATTCTGCTGACATTTTGAAACAATTTATGGAGTTTAAATACTGTTGTCTGGAAAATAGAATGAAGGTAAAGATAAATTTATAGCACAAGGCTTAAAGAATACATATTTTTACATGAAAAAAATGTACTTGGGTCATGCTATTAATTTCCAGAAATGAATGTAATAAGTAAAAATTCCTCCAGAACATAATCTTAGAAGAAAATGTAATGAACAGTTTGAGAAGCAAAATTGAAACTTACAGGATTCACCAATTGTGAACAACATTTAAAATGGGATTTAAATCATTCAACAGGAATTGCATATTATTAATCCAAACCTGTGCACCTAGTCCAAATACTGAACATTATGGTCTGTTTTGACAAATAGCTCCTCATGGGCTCTTGCAGTCACTTATCAGGTATGTAAGTATAACCATGTGATTACAAATATTGGACCTGGTTATTTACTGTTGTAGGCTAAAGAGAGAGCCAAATCTTTATATTACTTTTTAAAAAGAAAATAATGCCCATTATTAAATAGTTGTATCATATGCTGAGGAATGCTTTGTGTTTTAAAATACATTTTTATTTTTATAAGTGCACTTTATGTTATAATAAATTACCTGAATGAGAAGTTATAAAGAATTGAATAATCATTAAATATTCTGGAAATATGATCTCAATATTGATATGGGACATAATCCCAGATGACAATTGAGAATAAATAATATTATTGATAGAAAGAGCAACTTTGGCACGATGTGCTTTACACAGTTCAGAATGAACCAGTGACTACCCAAATCAGAGCTTTGTGAGTAACATTTAAGTTCACTTAACAGCAAATACGATTTTCAAATTCTACTTAGAAAATGAAGGCTGATTTGACTCTATATTAGAGACAAGATAGCAAGGAGTCAAGGTGAAAGCAAACAGAAGAACAAATAATAAACTTTTAGTTGGTGATTTAATGCACTTTAAAAGGATATGGTCAAAGATGACAGGACTCAGATTGAACCTACCCTGTATGTAAATGGTTGTGTTTGGCTCCTTCAGTGCTTTGGTGTAACATTTTTCACTCAGTGTCCTGGGATTTGTAGCCCAATGAACTGGGATAAAAATACAGCAGTGATATTACTGATAAGACAACCAACACAGCCTATTTTAAAGTAATATAGACCAATTAATTATCTGATCACAAGGCAAGGTAAACCTATATTCAATTGTGTTTCAAATCTTGTCATAATTAATAGAGAGGCTAAAGTATCAAGAAGTTATGAGTTAAGGGATGAGTTTTTCTCCTATAATCAAATATTAACATATGTTCCAATGAGTGTTGAGCTAAGCGCATAGATATTTTCAATGTCTGTGGAAGTTATCTGTCTTGTGTTCAATGATGTTATTACCTAAAGCAATCCATCTGTACATCTCTCTCTCTCTCCCCTTACTATGTGCTTCCCTCAGAGATATCTTATACTCCCAGTTTCCAGTTTCAGAAAAAGATTAAATATCTTGCTCAGGGACACTGATTTCATAATTTTAATCCTATTGAATCCATGTTTGTCTGATTCAAATATTGCTTTTTTTTTTTTTCCACTGTATAATGCAGCCTATCAAAACAGAGATTCAAGTAAACTTTTTGGAGATAAACTGCTTATTGAAGTTTGTTTTTTTCTGGTTGACACAATATCCCAACCCCACTTTCTCACCTTCAACCTTTTCCCCAAAAACATCACAAAATATGTGTGTGAAATACATAATTTTAAGGTTGCATTAAATGCTAATACTTAAGTATTCAAAATGTTATATCTCATGGATTTTGTTATTCTGTAGTTTTACCATCTCAAATTCTTAGTATTAATTTTATTTATATGCATACACCCTAAGGACTTTCAAATTTGTATTAAATTTATACATTGTATTTAATTGCCAATGATATTACTAACTGGACCTATGGAAAATATTACTTCTAACATATTTTTATTCAGTTTAACTCATGATTGATTGCATTTCGTTTAATCAGAATAGAGAATATCTAAATATATTTGTATTTCTTGCTTATCTCTTGACATTGGAATTAGTTTGAATCACTTGGCATGTATCTCCTTTCAAAATGAGGGCAGCATTTCAGTTGCTATTTACTTGTGCCACATCCTGACTACATTATTTAACTCACATGGTCCTGAAGAAATGGTAGCTGTGGGCTTTGTTTGTTTTTGTTCCTGTAAATCATAGGACAGAATATGTTTGAGGGCACTGTTTGAATCCATTCCCTTAACGAATGGATGTCACTCAGAAACGCTGGCAATGATGACTTCTTGATTTCAACTGCACTTTTAGAGGGTTCGTAAAGTGACCTACAACCTTTCCTGCAGTCAGTTTGATGAAGATGGGAAATAGTAATTATAGTGTAATAAAGAACACGAGGACTCTATTTAAATGGCGGAATTTGCATTTAAATGGAAATTTCAAAATGAAAACATGTAAAATCTTGATAGGTACAATATTTAGTATACAGCATATCCCAGCAGTTTGAAGCAAGCTTAATCACATGTCAGAGGGGGATGTGTAGAGGTTAGCTTTTGTGCAAGTCCAAAGGTCAGTGGTAGAGTTTTCCAATGAGACTGAAAAAGGAAAGATAAAATTAGCTATAGATGTGACACATTTCATCGAATTGAATTAATAAGCATATTTTCATTCATGAAAAGAGTAGGGAATCAATTCATTGGGGCACTCCAATCTTATGACCTACAGCTAGTGAAATGACTAATTGATTAACACTTAGGAAATGTAATGGAATTTAACTCTCTGAACTGCTCACAGTAATTCTGCATTAATCCATTAATTGAAAGTGTTTATTTATATCCTGGGTAAGAATTAAGGCAGACACAATTTTAAATACATTGGACAATTAGAAGGTATTTTGAAATTGACATGAAAACCTATCATGAAAGTGATTTCCTTATTTTAAATAAAAGACATCCTCATAAAGATGCCTCTGCAGGGTACAAGATGGCAAATGAACTCACTTCAGGCAAATGCAGCAAATAATGTGATGAAGGCGAAATGATGTTTAAAAATCATAAAAGTTCATTTCAACCTAATATTTTTTGCCCAAGCAGTAATATTATTGCATAGGACAACTAGTGCAGGCTATTTTAAAGTAATATAGACCAATTAAATCTCTAATCACAAGAAAAGGTAAAAGTATATACTATAGTGTTTCAAATCTTGTCATATTAAAATATTCTTTGGCAGCTAAATGAATAAAATATATTGAGTAGCTTGTTTCTTAGGTTTTGCAATATTTAAAAGCAGACACCAACTGCCTATTTTTTAAAAAGTGTGAGATCATCTATGTGAAAACAATTTCTACAATGTAGAGTGTTTTCTAATTTAAGGCAGTTAAGTCAGTATGATAACTAATACATGTGTGTTTCTCACCCTTTCATGTTCTGCTTTTTGTTTTGTATTTAACAAAGAAAATACAAGTGCCAATGTTATGCCAGACAGAGTGACTTCATTATTTGGCTTTTCTTTAGCGTATCTATTTCCATCATATTGAGCAGTGCAAATAAGAGAGATCACTTATATTACGTATTTTAGCTATCCATCTCTGCTCATGAACTCATCATTTTAGTGATTAGATAAGTTATAACATAGAAATAGAAAAGCATCAGACTTGGATCCAGTAGATTCATGAGTCTTTTGAGTAGACTTAGTTAGAAAATAGAATTCTTTTTGGTAAATACAATAGCCATATCAAAAAGTGACACATATTCTATTGGCTTTAGTTTGATGCAGAATTTATTTAATGATGCCGGTTTTCTTTCAGAAGGATAAACACATTTGCACATAGTATTTGAACTTCATTTATCAATGACTTATAGCCATTCTTTTTTTAAAATCATGCTTTATGTTCTAGGGTACATGTGCACAAAGTGCAGGTTTGTTACATATGTATACATGTGCCATGTTGGTGCATCATTCTAAAATATGTGAAGATATGTCTTCAAAATTGCAATGACCAGCAATGATATTGAGAATGTTTCCCTTCCACCCACAATTCTATCTTCTAGATTTCATCTAATTTATTAACTGCAAAATTGCGTCCTTGCTCTAATAGTGATGGAAATTAATTAAGAACAAAGAGGGAGGTCTCTGAAAGCTTTCATTCATGTATTTACTCATTTAACAGTTATTTAATGAATCTTTACTATACTCTAAGTGCTATTTTTGGTATTGGACAGGTAGTAGTACATAAAATAATAAAATCCTTACATTCACATTATGTTATGTAATAAATGTAACATATTGGCAGGTAATGAGAGAAGTTAAGAACCATGTTAAGACACAAAAAATAATGCAGCATGAAAGAAGTGCTATTTTATATAAGAAGGCAGGAGAACTGAATAAATTTAGCATTAAGTGTGCTGCAGACCTCCTGGGCAACATTTGTGTGAATGGCGTTAAGTGTCCAGGGTATACACTATTTTATTTCATATTTTTTGCAATATTAATCCAAGTAATACATAAATGCAGAGTCATTTATTCAATAAACATTGTTTAGGTGCAAGCTATGCTAGGCACAGTGCTTGACTCAGCAATGCTGTTTTTCGTCTACCTTCTGAAACAATAATAATTTCTATGTATTTCTTCACTAAAGCAATATGCTAAAAAAAAAAAAAAAATCTAAAAAAGAGAAAAGTCCTTATCTGCTAAATATCCAACCATGAAATAGATATAATTTTGAGCACCTACTATGAACAAATCACCATTCCTACATTTGAGGATGAAAAAATTAATATGATTAGTTCATTTTCTTCATCCATTCATTTGTGGTCTGGATTTTGATGAGCATTTAGTATCATTTTAGAAAGGCTGGCTTTTATCCTGCTGATACTGATAACTCATTGAAGGTTATTCATCAGTGGGAAAAATACTTTTTAAAATAGAATTTAAAAATATTAGTATGCAAGAAAGTACAGAATGAATTGGAATGATGATTGGGTCCAAACAGGGTAAAAAGTAAGCCATGAAAATGATAAAGTAGGAGATGAGAATACCATGAAGCAAGGTGCTGGTAGTGTCTGTAGAGAAGTGTATTTACTGTATTTAGTGTATTTGAATGATATTAAAGAAGTGAATCATAGGTATAGTTTCCTTTCTTCTATTTGATATTCTAAGATTAAATACAATGTTCCCATTTGTTTTTCTGTGTATCTTAATTAAATGCAGAAATGAATTTCTCTAGATACACGAGAATGTTACTTGACTCCATCATTATTACACGGAATCTAATAGCATGAAGGGAAGGAGTCACACAAAAGACTTTTCACCAAAATATGTATGATGATTATCTTATGTGCATTGTCTTAAAGATTGCTTACATATTAAGTATTGTTCAAAGCTGTATTTATTAATTACTTTTATATAATCAGGGAAGTTATTTTTCCTACTGTGGATAGCGATTATCACTTTCTTAATGAGACTTTCACTAACTCCGGGAAAATATTCAGGCCTTGATGTATATTCTAACAGCATCTTGTTTATTGACTAGTATATAGCTGTCATATTTTTATTTACATTTTTACTTACGTATATCATGCTTAAATGTTATCTTAATTTTCTCAGCCTTTGGTAGTTTTCTCGGACTTGTGGGCTTATTTGCACTCAGCTAAATATTCCAGGGGTAGTAATATATTTTTAATGAAGTGGAGCATAATGTAATATATTTTACATAGACTGCAGATAAAGTAATTCTTTTTATGACTATATTAATAATCCACTACAAATTGAGTTCAAAATAGAGTATTGGAAATGTTATGACCATTCAAGATGGAGAAATTGACACCAACTTTTTACTTCTGCTTGAAACAACTGAGAAATTTTTTTAAAAAATGAAACAATAGTTCTTAAGACATTGGAACAAGCGACAAAAGACAATGGCACCTGAGACTTTGAAAACAAATAGAGTCTTCCAACTGCCCCATATTTTAAGGCTGTGTTGCAAAAAGGAAGAAAACAAATGCAGCCTGAGTCTCCCTTACATGAGGAGATGAAGCTGACATTCTAGAGAAGCTAAGGAAGCTGCAATTAACAGGCCTTAGTATCAGAAAAGAGAGTTGCTCAGAGAGATAGCTCTGGAGATTTCTAGAACAGCAGTCCCCAACCATTTTGGCATCAGGAACCAGTTTCATGGAAGACAATTTTTCCACAGATGGGGAGGAAACCCTCATAATTTATAGCACACTACTTATCTTACTCAGAAGAGTCTTGCCTCAGTATTAGAGAAAAATTGGACACAGAGTAAATCTTTTTCTTGTCCCTCCCCAAAAATTAAGAAAACCTCACTATGTTACAATAGCATCAAACTCTTTTTAAGTAACTTAAACACATTCCAGAAGAAAGCTAAATAATTTTTGTCTGCATGATTACAGGAATGTTTTTGTATGAATAAAAACATACCCAGCAATCAATTACATAAAGTTTTCAATGCTTATAATCCAATCAAAATTGGCCAGGCCCATCAGAGAAATGCAAATCAAAACCACAATGAGATACCATCTCACACCAATTAGAATGGCAATCATTAAAAAGTCAGGAAACAACAGGTGCTGGAGAGGATGTGGAGAAATAAGAACACTTTTACACTGTTGGTGGGACCATAAACTAGTTCAACCATTATGGAAAACAGTATGGTGACTCCTCAAGGATCTGGGACTAGAAATACCATATGACCCAGCCATCCCATTACTGGGGATATATCCAAAGGATTATAAGTCATGCTGCTATAAAGACACATGCACACATATGTTTATTGTGGCACTATTCACAATAACAAAGACTTGGAATCAACCCAAATGTCCATCAGTGACAGACTGGATTAAGAAAATGTGGCACATATACCCCATGGAATACTATGCAACCATAAAAAAGGATGAGTTTGTATCCTTTATAGGGACATGGATGCCACTGGAAACCATCATTCTCAGCAAACTATCACAAGAACAGAAAACCAAACACCACGTGTTCTCACTCATAGGTGGGAATTGAACAATGAGATCACTTGGACACGGGAAGGGGAACATCACACAGTGGGGCCTATTGTGGGGAATGGGGAAGGGGGAGGGATGGCATTGGGAGTTATACCTGATGTAAATGACGAGTTGATGGGTGCTTACAAGTTGATGGGTACAGCACACCAACATGGCACATGTATATATATGTAACAAAACTGCACGTTGCGCACATGTACCCTAGAACTTAAAGCATAATGAAAAAAATTAAAGAAAAAATTGGCTAGACATAAAAAGAAGCAGAAAGATAAAACCTATTTTAAGGATTATATTAGTCAATCAAAAGTAACATAAATGACAAACCTGTTGGTATCAGCATAGGAGGCATTAAAACATATACAACTGTATTTCATAGACCCACAAAGCTAGAGGAAAACTTTAATGTGTAAATTAGAGACATGGAAAGTACAGTGAGACCCAAATGAAACTTCTAAAAGTGAAAACCACAATGACTGAGATGAACAGTACACTAGATAGAATTAAGAGAAGGCTATTTATTGCAGCAAAAAATATTATTGATCAAAGCAATAAAAATGATCGAACATGAAACACAGAAAAGAATAACTAGAAGACAAACACATTTATTAATATCAAACATAAGTGAGCTGATGGGTATGTATGTTTATGTCCTGATATATGTGTAACTGGATTTCCTCAAAGGAAGTCAAGATTGAAAGAAATGTTTCAAAAAATTTTTGCCCAACATTATCCAAAATTGAAGGGAATTATAAATACACAAATTAAAGAACACTAATCACATGAAGCAAGAAGAAAACTACACCAAATTACCATAAAATTATTGAAAATCTGTTATAAAGGGAGAATTCCAAAAACAGCCACATAAAAAATGAACAAATGAACAAATATAAGAATGACAGATGACTTTTCTTTGGAAATATTGTAAACTGGAAGATAGTGAGGAACTCTGTATAGTAATGAACTAAAAATAAAATATCATCTGTCTAAAATTTTAAAATCAGGGAAAATAGTTTTCAGAAATTGGGGGAAAACTCAACTATTTGAGATGTACAAAAGCTGAAACAACTTCATTCACTGTAAGAAATAATGAAGAGTCCTCCAGGTATCAAGGTAAAATACTGAATAAAAATCTGAATCTACACATAGGAATGAAGAAAATTAAAAATATTGATACAATGGGCATTTAAAATAAAGCTCTTTAAAAGTTAATTTATTGTATATGAGAAAAGCTATGGTAATGCATTGCAGGGATTTATAATGGAATACAGGATAGTGATCTAGGCTTTGTAGAACCTATTTGTTCTCTGTTGAACATTATTCTGTTTGTTTCATAACATTTAAATTTTTTTTTTTTCTGAGATTATAAAAAATACAGGCTGTGTGTTAAATGTGGTCCACAGGATACAGTGTATCAATCCTTCTTTACAATATATGTAAGAATAAAACGTATGACAATTGCTAAAAGGCTATTGTTATAAATTCTTATTTTAAACACAGAAAGGTAAAATATCATTTGAATATAGCTCATGATAAGCTATACTTGTGCACTAAAATACATAAACAATAACTAAAGTAACACAACAAAAATTTTGCCAAAATCTAAAACAAAATAAAATAATAAAATACATTTGACCCTTGAACGATACAAGGATTAGCTGCATCAACCCCCTGCATAGTCAATAATCTATGTATAACTTCTGGTTTCCCAAAACCTTAACTACTAATAGCCTACTGTTGACCAGTAGCTTTACAGATAACATAAACAATTGAACAATACATATTTTGTATAAGATATATATATAACATATATAATCGTATATATCCTATATATGCTTTATTTTTACAGTAAAGTAGGCCAGAGTAAAGAAAAAAATCAAGAAAATCAAAGAAAAGATAAGATATACTTACTGTTTATTAAATGGAAGTGGATCATCATCAAGGTCTTCATCCTCATCATTGTCACATTGAGTATGCTAAGGAAAAGAAGGAAGGGAAGGGGTTAGTCTTGCTGTCTTAGGTGTCACAGAGATGTAAAGAGTGATGATAAAAAGGGAAGTCAGGTACAGGCTGTGAAAATTTATGTAAATACATCATAAGTTCTGTCTGATGGTTTTGCTTTTTCATTTCTCTAAAAATGTTTCTATATGGTGCCAATTCTTTTTCTACCATTTTCTTTAGGTTCAGTGTCTGCATCATAGAAGTGTCCATGTGGTAAAAGAAGTAAAAAAAAAAATAAAAAATAGGAATGTTTCTGCCAAATTGTCTAATGTCAATTTGTTTTCTGACATCGCTTCTTATACCTCCTTATTGTCTGGCAATGGTTTGGACACACTCATCTTCATCAGGTTGTCTTCTGCTAATTCCTATAGTGTGTTGTCTACTAGATCTTGAATTTCTCTAAGATTCATATCTTAAAATGCTTTACACTGATTTTCTCTTTTCTTTTTCTTTTTCTTTTAACTACATCCACAGTCTCTTTCATTATTTCTTGATTGCCTCTGTTGTAAATCTGGTGAAGTCACACACATCTGAACACAGTTCTCCTGCAGAAATTTATTGGTTTGAGCTTGATAACTTTCACAGCTTTTCTCTAAGAAGAATACATCTTCAATAGTGTAATCATTGCACATTTTCATGATGTTGTCTCTATGCAGGATCTTTTCTATAATGTTGACAATACTGTATCATTTATAGTGAACTTTAAGGGCCTTATGACTCCCCTAATCTAGAGGCTGAATCAAATACATTGCATTTGGAAGCAAGTAGACCACTTCAATACTTTCAGTATTGTACTCACGGAGTTCTGGGTGGCTAGGGATATTGTTCAATACCAGAAGAATTTTCAAAGGCAATCCCTTTACTGTTGAGGAACTTTTGACTTCAGGGACTAAGCATCAATGAAACCAATCCAGATGAAAGGTTCTCCTTGCCAGGCCTTCTTGTTATACAATGAAAAGTCCGGCACCTGGTGTTTATCATTTTCCTTCAAGGTTTGAGTTTAGCAGCTTTTTAAATGAGGACAGTCCTTACCATTAATCCAACTGCATTTACACCAAACAGTAGGGTAAGTGTAAACTTTTCTGCTTAGAGTCCTGGTAATAGCTTCTCTTCTATACTCATAAATGTCTTTTTGGAATATTTTTCCCAGAATAGAGCACTTTCAACTGAATGAAAACCTTGTTCAGGCAAATATTCTTTCTTCTCATTGATTCTCTTAATATATATAATTTATGCATTCATGACATATCTAATTTTTTTATTTTTTGTATTTTCAGGCTATGTGTTTTGTCTGGGATTGTTTTCAAATTGTCATAAATCTTCAAAGATTTTACAACGCATTTACTGAAAAATATTCATATATATGTAGACCTATGCAGTTCAAACACAGGTTGTTCAGGAGTAAATTGTATACTTAATATACTTTCAGGAGGCAGAAAAAGAAAAAAAGTATACAAAAAACAGATAGGACTAATAGAAAAAACATAGCAAAGTGGCCTGGCGTGGTGGCTCATGCCTGTAATCCCAGTACTTTGGGAGGCCAAGGAAGGCAGATCACGAGGTCAGGAGATCAAGACCATATCCCGGCTAACACAGTGAAACCCCATCTCTACTAAAAGTACAAAAAATTAGCCAGGTGTGGTGGTGAGCTCCTGTAGTCCCAGCTACTCAGGAGGCTGAGGCAGGAGAATGGCCTGAACCCAGGAAGGGGAGCTTGTAGTGAGCCGAGATTGCACCACTGCACTCCAGCTTGGGTGACAGAGCAAGACTCTGTCTACAAAAAAAAAAAAAAAAAAAGAAAAAAAGAAAGAAAAGAAAATACATAGCAAAGTGCTTTATTTAAAATGAACTATACCACCAATAACTTAAATGGTCTGGATATCTCAATTAAAAGAAGGTATTATCATATTTGACTAAAAAAAAAGGTGACACCAACATATGTTGACTAGATCACAGACACACAGAGATTATAATAATGGAGGAAATATACTATCTTAATATCATGGTATAAAAATGTATCAGGATAAATATACACTAATCAAACAAAAACTGGAATGTTAAGTTTGTTCTAGAGAAAAGAATATCACAAGGGATATAAAAATCATTTTATAACAGTAATGCAGTCAATTCATCAAGAAGACCTAAACATGTATGCATGTAACATTAGAGCTTCACCATATATGCACTGTATCTAATACAACTGATACAAATACACAGAAAAATAAACATAACCACAATTAGAAACTGAACAAGTAGATAACTTTCAATAGAAAGTCAAGAACACTATGTGGGCTCACATATATTTAGTGATTGAGAAATGAGAAATGCCATTTTATCACTTTCCCAGGGCTGCCACTGAAAAGTATAACAAACTAGGTAGCTTAAACACAGAAATTTATTGCTGCATGACTCTGGAGAATAGAAACCCAAAGTCATGGTGTTGGTAGAATCACGTTTTCTTGAAGTATCTAGAAGACAACCTTCATTATCTCTTCCTAACTTCTGTTGGTGGCCATACATCCTTGGCATCCCTTGACTGGCAGGCACATCAGTCCAATCTTCCCTTTTGCTGTCACACAGGATTCTCCCTGTGTTTCTGTCTCTCCTCTTATTGTAAAGACATGAGTTATGTTGGATTAAGGGTACACTCTACAGAAGTGTGACCTCATCTTGACATAACTAATTAAATCTGCAATGACTCCATTTCCAAACAAGTCACAATGTGAGGTATTAGAGGTTAGGACTTCAACATAACTTTTGAGGGACAGAATTCAACCCATATTAGCTACAATTAAATTTTCGGTATTGTAGGGTATGCATTCATGGTAAACTGATTTTCAATTGCATTCATAAAATATGACAGAAAAAGGGAAGACCTGAAAGTTACTCCAAGCTTAAAGCTTGAGTCTCTGGGAAAAACACAGAGCAAGTTACAGAAAAAGGGAATAATATATTCTATTTTAAAATTGGTGAATTTTAGGCAGTAATGGGTCATTATTTATCATTTCTGTTTACTGATTTTCCTCCTGAAGGAAGAAGAGATGATTTGGACAAAGATTGTTTTCATCTGTACCTCCTTTCTTACCAAAAAAGCACCGGCCTCTTATCCACTAAATCACTCCATCTACCACTCTATGTACTGGCTCTCATAACAAGTATTGAGGACATTCTCATTATTTGCATAGATGTGACAGATGAAGTAATAATACTATACAATGCAAAGAAAAACTAAATTGTTAAACAAAACATGGAGTCCTACATCTGTAACGTTGGTGGGTGTTGCAAGCACTAAGGACTCCAGAGGACACAAAGAGTCTGAAACAACGAGATAGAGGAGTAATCATAGTCACAGAACAAGAGACAAACCAGTACAATAACATACTCATCAATATTGGGAACCCAGATGATGAAGATCAGCTGTTGCCCAGCCGACTCTTACAGATAGCTAAAAGATGAAAGGAAAACACAAACAAATGATAAAAATGGAAAACTTTTTATTCAATTTGGAGGAAATTTATTCAATTTGGAGGTAATCTTGAAGTAAGTAATTTCAATAACATTTTTGTATTGAAAATAGAATTATTGGGATTTAAAGAGGAAAAGTAGATATTAATCATATTTTAAATTATTTTTTATTCAAAGCAAATAGACAGTGGTAGCATGAAGAAGTACAAACAATGATAGGTTTTGGTTTTCTTTCAACAAGGGAATTGTTCTAACCAAATACGTTAGATAAGAAAATGAAGCCTATGATGGAGCTTGCATTGAGCCGAGACCGCTCCACTGCACTCCAGCCTGGGCGGCAGAGCGAGACTCCATCTCAAAAAAAAAAAAAAAAAAAAAAAAAAAAAAAAAAAAGAAGAAGAAGAAGAAATGAAGCCTATGAATAAAAAGGCTAAAAATACAGGAGAGAGAAAACATCACATATTGGATTACAGGATATTTGCAAAACTCATATTTCTCTGAACCATTGTATCTGCTTTTCCTTCCACTTTCCTTCTGAATCCGTTCAATTTTCTCCACTGCAAATAATTCATTCATTTGTTGAGTGTCTGATAAACAAATATCATAATCTAGTGTGGCTTGATGTTCTGTAATTTGAGTTGTAATGTGGTAATATTATCAGATTCAAAAAGAGTTAATCTAATTTTGAGAAATGTTGTTATTTATTCTAAAATGATCTCAGAAATCCTGTGTTTTACTTTATATTGTTAGCTCCTTCCTTCCTTCCTTCCTACATTCCTTCCTCCTTCCTTCCTTCCTTCCTTCCTTCCTTCTCTTCCTTCCTCTGTCTTTCTTTCTTTTTCCTTCCTTCCTTCCTTTCTTCCCTCCTTCCTTCCTTCCTTCTTCCCTTCCCTTCCCTTCCCTTCCCTTCCCTTCCCTTCCCTTCCCTTCCCCTTCCTTCCTTCCTTCCTTCCTTCCTTCCTTCCTTCCTTCCTTTCTTTTTTTTTCTTTCTCTTTCTTTCTTTTCTTTCTTCTCTCTCTTTCTTTCTGTCTTTCTGTCTTTCTGCCTTTCTGTCTTTCTTTTTGACAGAATTTCACTCCGTCGCCCAGGCTGGAGTGCAGTGGTGTGATCTTGGCTCACTACAACCTCCGCCTCCCAGGTTCAAGAGATTCTGCTGCCTCAGTCTCACAAGTAGCTGGGACTAGAGGCATACACCACCACACCTGACTAGTTTTTGTATTTTTAGTAGAGACATGGTTTCACCATGTTGGTCAGGCTGGTCTTGAACTCCTGACCTCAAGTGATCCACCCACCTTGGCCTCCCAAAGTGCTGGAATTACAGGCGTGAGCTACCACTCCCGGCCTTGTTCTTTTATAATAGATACTTATTACTCATTATTTTAAAAAAGTTACATTAGTTTTTTCAATGACTTTTTTTTAGAGTCTATGAGTAAATATAATTGCTTTTACCATATAGTGAATGCTTGCTATTTTCTTTGCAAATATTGACTAATTCAATTATTGCAATGACTATGTTAGTCAGTTTTATACACATTTGCAATTGGGAAAACTGATACACAAAATGTTGTTGTATTCCCCAAGCTACATGTTTTATAAAATGTGAAGATAGAGTGACACTAAGCAATCAGGTTGTAGAGTTCTCATTCTTATTTGCTACAGTGTGTTGTCTCATGGGCTCAATTTACCCATATTTCTATCATTTCCAAGAGTGAGTGTGAAAGAGAATACATTTATATGTTTTGAGTAATATTCACTACTCTTCTCTTTTTTGTCTTTCCATGAACTTTAAACATAAGAAATTTTAAGTTTTAAAAAGTGTAACATAAGAGAAATAAAACTGTGTGTGTGTGTGTGTGTGTGTGTGTGTGTGCATGCGCCTTTGCTGCTCCTCATCTCTCTGGTGAACTTCAAGTTCAGGTATTAATTCTAAAAGTCAAAGTTGTGCTGCACTTTAATATTCTCATGTAACAAAACTATAAACTCTCTGAAATAGTCGATATTACAAGAGAGTCTTATAAAGGATATGCCAGCCAATTTCTGACATATATAATGTTAGGGACCTTAGTACAACCATGTCTCAGCAGTAGCTGAAAGGTTAATGAAATTGGGATTTTGTGTGGACATGACTGATTTTCCTCCTGCAGAAAGAGAAGGATGGGGGAAAGAAACTGATTTGGATAAAGACTTTTAAAATCATTCACATCTGCAGCTTCCTTTTTAAGGGAAGCACAGAGCACGTCTCTGAGAGCAAATCACTCTAATCTCTTAGAGGCATCCTATGCTTATCAAAGGAAACATTGTTCAACCAAGAATAAGCTAAGAGACAAAATTAAAAAGTTTGAGAAGAGCAAAAACAAACCCTGTGATTCAAGCAAATCTGAGTAGTATTTCTGTTTTAAAGTTAGTATCTTACTGGTATAAAACCTGAATATTTAAGGGTATGGCTTCTGGCTCCTGAACATTATATTACAATTTTCAGGGTACATTTCTATCATCGTTCCTATAAAGAATGAAGTTAAAACTTCATTTTAAATAGTATCAAGATGACACTCTCCAGCAGTTTGCCATGAAGGACATTACTTCTTTTTTCCTTATGCATGAAGAAACTGATTTTATTTTATTTTTAAGCCTTCCAATAAGAAGTCTTTGTTCAGCCTTTGGATCCTGGTTGGGATATGGCCGTTGACACACGATTTGGCAATTCTTCACAAAGCAATGCCCTCGCAGCTACAAGGGCAAAGCAAGGCAGAGTTGAAACCATTTAGTCAGCACTACATTATTCTAAAAATTGATTTAGCTGCATATATCCAATATAAGGTTTTGAGGAAATTATTCTAATATATTCTGTACTTTATAATTTTATGTGTGATTTTAATTTATTTGAAGTTGAATAAAAAGGGTACAAAGGAAGAAAAAGGCTGAAAATAAGCAGCATGGTGTTCCATTTTTTTTGTTGTCATAAATTTTAAGTTGCCTTGATTTACAAATATTCTGCAAATTTACAAATATTATAGAAATCTTACAAATGTTCTTTCTATTTTTTACATGTAAACTTCATTTATTTTTCATATAGAATATATAAATATCTTCCCTCTTAGAAACAGATTTACCACAAATTATTGCTGCACTTAAATAAATAAAATATATTACATATTATAAACTAGGAATGTTGGTTGCAGATTGAAATGAAATAAGTGCATATTGATATTTAGTATCATTTTGATTGCAGTATTTTTTGCCAAAGATGTTTAAGATAAATAAAATAAACCAAAACTATAGCTCTGATAATATGCCACAAATTTTGATTGATTGTTGTCACCGAATGGCCCCTCCTCACCTTTCTCTGTAAAACAGAAAATAAATTAGACACAGTAAATATTGATTATTCATTCCTGATGCAGTTAATATTTACTCTACTGACAATAACATATTTATTTAATATTTCAAACTAGGAAAGGGAAAAGCAGAAACATAAATTTATACTATCCATATGAAATAGTAAATGTTAATGTAGTCTGGGTCTAGAAACCCAGACACAGCTAAAGAAAGGCATATAAGATAAAGGAATATGAGACTGCAACAGTTTTAGAGTTCACATAGCCCAACACTTTTGTTGGAACCAGAGAAACTGGAGCCCACACATGAGAGATGCTAAGGTCAAACAATTATCAGTAATAATAAATTCTAGGAAGGAAAAATAATAACATGGTGGTTAAGAATAGTCCCTGCACTTAAGTGATCTGAATCTTGAAAGATAAAATGTTTTGTAGTCATTCTAAGAGTGGGGGAAGGAGAATTACAAGCAGAGAAAGTAGAATTAACAAAGTCCATATACAGAATCCTAAAAGAAATAGTACAATATATTTAAGAAAAAAATGAAAATTGATCTTTCTGAGAAATTGAACAGATGAAAAGGAGAAATTTGGAGAGCTGGCTAGAGTTTAGATAAACAGTGCTGAATCTTCTATGTCATGTTTAAGAATATTTCATGATAATATAAGATATTGAAAAAGAAATAAATTGTTGATATAGGACCAAGAGTGAACAATAAGAAGTGTTTAGTTGCAAGAGTGTGGGTAAGTGATGAGTGGGTGCTATCTATATATTAGAAGACAGAATGAATGGAACTTGCAGTTATGCAAGTTACGGAGAGAGAAGAATCAGGATTGATTGCCAGGTTTTGGATTTGAAAGGTGAATCTCATTGGGTGGGTTAAGGGTGAATGAGAAATAAAAAAGTGTTGTGAAGTCCATCAATTGATACAGTTTGGAGACACCATGCAGTGTAGAGTTCACAGAATAGGTATAAGGCTGGAGATTTGAGAATTGTCTGCAATGTTCCTAAACACTGATGTGAATTAGATTTCCATAGAGAAAAATAGTGGGGGCAGAATTTTCTTAAATGACAAAAAACAGACGTCATTTAGGAGTCAGCAAGAAAATTAAAAAACAAAACAAAAACAGTGTCATATAATCTATACATTTCAAGAGGATGAAAATAGTAAATTGTGCCAAATATTGTCAAAAGATCAAGGAAACTAGAGGCAAAGAGGTATCCACTGTATTTGGCAACAGACAATTTGACCTCAAAAAAGATCTGTTTCAGTAGAGCAGTGCTGACAAATCTAGAATAAAGTAAACAGAAGATAAATTGGACAATCTTTGCTAAACATGGCAGATGGAAAGCACACATTTATTTTCAGTTCTCCAAAAAATACAGCTAAATGAGAGTAATGTATTTAAAAAACCATAAACTCCAAATGACAAAGTGAAGAACACATTAAATAACAATAGAATAAAATATTGTAAATAAAAGCAAATTGACAAATGTTAGCATACTGGATAATGTTGAAACTTTAAATGAGCAGGCCAGATGAAAAAATCTTTAGATTCTGACATTTGTAGATCTTTATATAAAACAGGCAGCTTGCTACTTCATTGCCTTACAGAGAAGCCTTTCAAACAGCAATCCCTATACAGTACGTGCACACAGAGATGCCAGTCTCTCTCATAAAATTGCACTTTTTACCTCAAAAAACCCCCAAGAATCACCAATTACTTGGCAAAAATCTCTAATGTGGGACAAGAATGAAACAGGCACAACGAAACAATAACAAAATCAATCAGAACCAAAAATTCAGTGATAAAACAACTATAACATATAAATTACACATAATAATGAAACTGCTAGTAATACTAATATAAATAAACATTTAGAAATCATCTAAGAACATTTAGAAATCAAATGCTGTTAACGAATACATACAAGTAAAAGAAATATCGGTGATAGTATTGGGTGGGAGCCAACTGTAGTAGCTCATAAAAACCACTTCTTCAAATTTCGTGAAATTTTGTGAGCTATGGTTAAATAATAAATTATAAAGTTAGTGTTAAATAAATTATATTTAAAACAACAAAAGATATTAAAACTTATCCATTCCTAATTATTTTAATGCATTTTCCTGATATATATGCTCTTGATGTTATTTAAATTTATTGCTCCTGTGACGACAGCAGCAGCCCATTTGGAACAGCTGCTCTGAAGACACTGGCGGAAGTGAGGGAGGTGCTGCTTGGATTGCACGCTCTGCAGGGCTGGTGCCAGCCAGAAACAAGTAGGAGCCCCACCTTCTACTGAGTTAATGGGGTGGGAGTCCTGTACTCTTGGGCACAGCTGCCCCTGCCAAGCCGTGGCTTCAGATCTGGGCATCCCTGAGCTCTTGGAGGCCCAGTAAGCCCCTGCCACTGCAGGCTTGTAAGTGCCTGCTCCCACTGCCTGGCCTCTCCCTGCTTCCGGCACCCGCTCTTGTGTGAAGCAAAGTAGTGGCCGAAGGCAGGTGCTGTCATGACCTGGCTGGGTGTGTGCCTGCTTGGGGCGGCACTGAAACTCCAGCTCCCTGCCACCTTGGCTCCCTCCAGACTTTGGGTGCAGATGAATGTGGGAAGGAGGAGTGGTGTGTTGGGGCGGGGGGCGGTTGCTGTGGGCAGCTCATCCCAGGCATGCAGGCACCCCTTAGCACAAACAGTCTGGGTGTGGTGGAAAGCATGTTGATGGCAGGAGAAAGACGTGTTAATGTTCCTCGACAGAAAGGGATGGGTCCCTAAGCAGAAAGGGGTGGGTCACTGGTGAAACGTCACCTTCAAGCTGGGGACAGCCTAAACCCTGGGGGCTGGGCTTCCAGGTACCGGTGGAGGCTGTGGCTGGGAGTGAGAACTTAGAGTGTTTTTTCTGGGCTCACCCATGGCCACCCAAGGCCCAATCAGCATACACTTCCTCCCTTCTGAGCCCATAAAAACCCTAGAATCTGCCAGACTCAGATACAGGGACTACCAGCTGTGGGAAGAAGCTACTTAATTCAGATCTCCTCTCTGATGAAAGCGGGACACTCGTCAGGCTGACCTGCCTGCAGAAAGGAGGTACCCACTTTGAGTTTCCTGAGTCGAGCTCCTCTCCATCTTGCTCACCCTCTAGTTGTCCACATATCTCATTCTTCCTGGATGTGGGACAAGAACTTGGGACCCACTGAATGGCAGGACGGAAAGAGCTGTAACAAAAACAGACTGAAATATGCTCGCAGCTTGCCAAATTGTGGTCAATGAGGAGAGAAGAACTGCAGCCCTTTGGAGAGCTAAGACTTAGGGTCTCCCCAAGCCAGGGCTTTGACACCCACTTTGGGGCTTTGTGGTTCTCAGCACCTCCAAACTTCCGGGCACTACTGTGTTCCCCAGTGGCGGCAGTGGAAGCCTCTTCAGTACACCTGGTCCAGCCATAGCCTTGCACTAAACTGGAACCTGTGCTGGTGCCTGGAACTGCCACCCCTGCCACAGCTGGCACACTTGGCTGTGCTGTGGCTGGGCCCCACACTCGCTCACACAACCCTTGCCACTCTGCACCTGGCTCACTCTTGGCAGGCATGGGATCTGGGCTGGTAGCCTGAGCGAAGCACAGCCTGCACCAAGCACAGCCTATCACGTCTACTGGGCAGAATGAGTCCAGCAGACTCAGTTAAAACTCGGGTAAAGGTGTCACCGGCCACAAAGGCTTCTGGCTGGAAAAGCAACACCCTAAGGATCCTGTGACATCAGTAGATAGGAAATTCTATTAATAATGAGATATAACACGTCTCTTTCCACCTCCCCATTCAGTATTCTCAGGTTGTAGCTTGAAATTGGTCCTACAGAAAATGTTTATATCATATAAATTGTCAAACACATTAAACCTTGGCATGATTTATTGTTTTATGAAATGTCTATAGATTTTCTTAAAATATAAAATGTTAAAAGTGTAAATTATGCTTAAAATTTATCATAGTTTTACACTATGAGTAGAATCAAAAACTGAGAAACTATTCTTTCAGTATTTCAGATGATCCACTCCAATAAAGAAATAGCACATGCCATTGACGAATGAGTGAGGTTCCTAATATATGTCTTTGCTGTTTCGCTGTTGTCATACTTATTAAAGTAAATGAATATATCAAGCAATAATCGTATTTGTTAATTGCAGCCATAAGTTGAATACAGAGAAAAAAATTCTGAAAAAAAGTCAATGAAGTCACTCTGTGAGAATATATTGCTATTTGGAATTTAAGACTGAGTATTTTATATTTTACTGTATGTAACTTGTATGCTATATATCCTTTATATCAGGAAACATTTTATTAAACAGGCATGCACATGTATTTCCATACATCTTGCCAAAAAATTTTGTGAGAAAATACAAGAAAATCAATGCTTAATTCTGGCGATCTAATACCTAATCATGAGATTTTCAAAGGAGAGAAAGGAGAAATTGGAGAGTAGTAGGTTATTAAAAAATTACAGAGGACTATATCTCAGAATAAAATTTACCTACTTAGAAAGCAACAAAAATAATTTTGAAAATACAGAACAAAACACATGAACAAAACAAATCAGAACATTGAGATAAAGAAAAGTTATAAAAGCTTCCATAGATAGGGATAGGAAAGAACAACTAGAAAGTAAAAATATGAATAAATAAAAATCAAAATCATATTAACTTTAGAAGATACATTTTATAAATAGTAATTTTTTAAAAAATGTCCTTTAAATCTGAGGGAGTTTAGAATTCTACACTAGCCAAATTATCCATTGTATTTAAAGCAAAATAACAAACATATTCTGTACATGTAGCATTTCAAAACCTTCCTCTTATGTACCCTTTCCCCAGAAACCCCTAGGGGATATACTCCATGAAAACAGTACTAATGAGAAATGGGAACATAATAGATTCAGGAAATAGATTCAGTAATTCCAGTAGAAAAGAGGGCAAAGGAATTTTCTTGAACAATGGAAAAACAAATCCCTAGAAAGACATTTGTGAAACAGACCTACATAGCTTTTGATATTGCTTGAGTCAGGAGGGTAGATAACTTCAGGATACATATCACCAGGAAACCAACATACAGACAAAAACCTGTCAGACTGATACTTTTAAACATTTTGGGAAGAATGTTATGACTGACAGAGAGTTGGAAAAAACAATCTACTTGGAACTTTTACAAAGATAAGTTAAAAAATAATCTTTTATGAAATTAGATAAAATGCAAATGCATATAAGGCAGAAAATTTAAGTAAAATATACTTTATGGTTAAGGCTAAAACTTCAATTTCTAATAATCATAGTGATTTAATCAATTATGTTGTATCTATATCAGAATTTAAGTATTTGACATACCCAAAATGGCATCTAACTTTCCTCTGACATTTTTCCATTTTAATTTTTGCCTCACTTGTTATGTTGTGTTTCTTCTGTGATGGCTTTTCTTTTTATCACTCCCTTTCTCCTTCTTCAATACCAGCAAGGTTATGTCCAAGCATGTACAAACAAAAATTGTGTGTGCACACACCCCTACACAACAAAATTCCTTATATGCATAGGTTTAACTTTTTTGGATAAAAAAAATCCTTGCTGGCCCTTACCTTGGAACTGCTTAAAGTGTCACATAATTATTCTTAATTACCTTAACAAGTTTCCAATATTGTTGTAAGCTAACCCTTGCCAGAAATATATTCTTAAATTTAATGAGATGAGACTCTATTTTCTCTATATGTTTTGACCTAAACTATTCTAAAAAATCGAATATAGAGAATTTATTCTCAGAAATCTTTCTGACTATTGTTTAATGAAATGAATATGTGATTGGAAAATGATCATTGGCATGGTAGTTCACTGTGGCCTTATATGTGGGTGAGAGGCATGTAGCTGTTCATGTTTTAGGCCGATTTATTTTTTAAAAAAACTAGAGATGTCAAATATAAGTCATTCTAAGTAGTTGAGAAAACGCATTTTTAAGTGTCTACTATGTTCACTAAAACACATCTATATATCTTTTTTATATTATATTTTAAAAGACTAAGTCTCAGGTTGCTAGTTCCACATACATTTGATAAATTCATTTATTCTAAATTTAAAACGATGTAAAAGAGTCAGATTGTCTCTCTGCTGTAGACAGAAAGAAAAAATAATAATGGTAACAAAGACACTCATCATTTTCTTTCAGTTTGTTAGGTTTTCCTTCAAATGTAAATTCCTGAAAGTGTTTGTGAAGCATAAAGCCCATAAATACAGGTTCCAAAAGGAAACACTTTTTGTTTTTAAAATCACAGCGAGAAGTCCTTGGTGTATCTTTTGCTTATCAGTACATGGTAAATTATTTGTTTCTAAATTATCTAATAAAAAAACATTTTCCCATTCAGAATTAATCCAACTCATAATTAAGGGAGCTAACTGCCTTGTGCTCATTTCATTACACTTTTTGAATACTAATGATGTTGTACTAGAAACAAATTAATCACTTTCCATAGTTCATGCTTTAAGTTCTTCACTTTTGTCAAAACAGTTTTTCAACCTCTTCAGTCTCTCCTAAAGATGTTCAATTTCTTGCATTAAAATATTATTTCTTTCTTTCAATAATTAGAGCTCTTTTTTATTCCCCTTCCGTTGCTTTATTTTCTCTTGACTCATTGATTGGCCCATCTTATTTTTTCTGATCACTTCCTAAATTTGATGGCTTAAATGGCAAATCTCTCTTCCAGAATCTTACCAAATATCAAGACCAAATATTGATCTGTAATACAAGAGGATCTTATTTCATTTTTTTTCCATATGACACACAAACACAATTAAAGGAATTAAAATTATTTGGAAAATACATGTGTTTGGGATTGTGGTAATACTCAACTTTGGCATCCATATAAGAGCAAAGTAACTCTCTAACTATTCATACTAAAAAGAGAGCCCAGATGGTGGGTCTGCATTGTGCCTCTTCTCTCTTTTTTTTTTTTTTTTTTTTTTTTTTTGCTTTGCTTTGTTTTGTTTTAAACAGATCATGTATGAAAACTTACGGGCACGGTGTGAGAAAGACCTTAAAGAACGATGCGGTACTATGGGGCTGAGAACAACAGGTCAAAATTAACACTCTTCAGCTTAAAGAAGAGGACAGGTGCACAGATACAGGGTTGCCACTAAGGGGCAACCTTAAAGTATACCTTCAACCTCAGTCTGTATTTTTTTTTCTCAAATTCTTTTTTTTTTTTTTTTTTTTTTTTTTTTTTTGAGACGGAGTCTCGCTCTGTCACACAGGCTGGAGTGCAATGGCGCGATCTTGGCTCACTGCAAGCTCCACCTCCTGGGTTCACGCCATTCTCCTGCCTCACGAGCAGCTGGGACTACAGGTGCCCGCCACCTCGCCCGGCTAATTTTTTGTATTTTTAGTAGAGACAGGGTTTCACCGTGTTAGCCAGGATGGTCTCGATCTCCTGACCTCGTGATCCGCCCACCTCGGCCTCCTAAAGTCCTGGGA
Source organism: Trachypithecus francoisi (assembly GCF_009764315.1). Lineage (NCBI taxonomy): Eukaryota > Metazoa > Chordata > Mammalia > Primates > Cercopithecidae > Trachypithecus > Trachypithecus francoisi. The sequence goes on along the minus strand of NW_022681454.1, from coordinate 74,003,518 downwards.
TTGCAGGCGTGAGCCATCGCGCCCAGCCTTTTTTCTCATATTCTTTTGGTATTTCCCACTGGGCAGACGTAAACCAAAGTCAGAGAGCCAGAAGGGAGGAGGAACTAAGGACTACACACAGTGAACCTCCCAGAACCCAGGGCAGAGTGGAGTGCAGATATGGCGGACAAATGGAAGGTAGTCAGCATGCCTGGTATAACTACTATTCTTCTGCTTTCCTCTGTTCTCCCTTGTGAGAACCTATGTTAAACAAGGTATTATAGTTTCAAAGTGGGCATACCGTTTTTAAATACCTCTTATTAAATGGATCTGTGAAGTTAATGAAGTAATAGTTAATGGCAAGCAAAAAAATCAAAATTTTTCTACAAATAATAAATGCACTTATAAATATGTAATTTTTAAATGAATTAATATCAAGGAGAAAAAGAAAGAAAAATAATAGAAGTGAGATGTAGTTACAAAGTTCTCAAAATCTCAGTTACACATTATTAAGATTTGTTATATAGTTGTATGCCACATAACAATGTTTTGGTCAACAGTGGAACACATATAGGATAATGATCCCATCAGATTATAATATCATATTTTACTATACCATTATAGAACCAAAGTTTATGTAAGTACACTCTCTGGTGTTTGCACAATGACTTATTTGCCTGTTAATGCACTTCTGAGAATGTACTTCCATCATTAAGCGATTTATGACTGCATAACAGTAACAATAATTTTAAATTTTTAATTTCATTTAAAATCATTTTTGAAAACATTATATTCAATATTTAAAATACATTATGTAGTGTACAGCCTTGCTCTAGTGCAATCTTAGAACTTTCATAAAACTATATCACATTTAATATTATGAAGAAAATTCAATACATTATGAAAAGCAGAAACCGTATTTTCTAAAATGGAACAAAATGAACTAATTGTTCAAGAAAATATTCGTTTGAAAAAATTCTAAAACAATACTAGTGAAAACTGATGGCATAAGAAAAATCAAAGCTGTAATTATATTTCTTAGAAAATAACAATCACAGTGTCAAGAAAAACATCTTTTTACTTATTAATAAGAAGGTATTAAAATAAAATAATATATGTTTAATTCAAAAGATTATTTTTCCTGATATGACAATTAAACAAGCCTGAGCTTTATAGGGATAAATGAAATCTAAAGGGAAATTAAATTGAAAAAGACAATTGATAAAGTTATTATTTTTTCTTGAACTAATGTGAAAAATGTAATAAACAGCTAGAATCTAACTAGAATATATATTCATGTACATGTATACAAATATGTAGATCTTAGAGCCTTGCTATAAGAAAATATATATGTACATATAATAATTCAAATTCAAAAAAATTAAATACTGCTTTTTTGTTAGTACCTTTTACATCTTGATAAAATATCATTATAACCAGAAAATATGAACTCTCAATATTAATTACTGGAGTGAAAAATCTCAAAAAGACACTTAGAAATTAAAATAGAAAAAAATAATTTTATAAGAGCACTCAAAATCTGCACCAATTGCGTTTGATTAAATAAATAATTTAAAATAAATACATACAGAAATGGATGTTTCCTATGCCATGTAAATTTTGTAATGTAAAACAAAAATGGATGGAAATTTAACTTTTGGCTCTATTATGCCAAATGTGATTTTAATCTTTTGAAATTGTTTATATTTGATGTATGACTTAGGATATGGCCAATATTCATTATTAGTTTATGTATGTCTTAAAAATATATTGTTTAAATTTGTGTAAACTTACTGACATTTTGTCATTTTTTCTATTAATTACCAAGACAGATGTGTTGAAGTTGGGTGTATTATTGTGTATTTGTCTATTTCTCCTTGTAGTTATTTTTATTTATTACTGTTTTGAATATTGTTCTCCAACAATCCAAGTCCACCTAGAACTTCAGAATATGACCTTATTTAAAAATAAAGGAGTGGGCTCAGATGTAATCAGTTGAAATGAGATATTATTGGATTATGATGGGCCCTGATTGAATAACTAGTATCTTCACAAGAAGAGAAAGCACAGACACTGAGACACAGAGGGAGTACACTGTGTGATGACAGAGATTAGTGAGGTGAACTAGAAGCGAAGGAATGCCAAGGATTGACAGCAACCAACAGAAGCCCAGAGAAAGCGTTGAGAGTTTCTTCCTCAGGACATCCAAAAGGAGACAACCTTCCTCAGGACATCCAAAAGGAGACAAAATAAAATCAATATCTTGATTTTAGACTTGTATTTTCAAAAACTTTAAGGCATTAAGTTTCAGTTGTTTTAAACCACAGTTTGTGGTACTTTGTTTTGGCAGTACTAGGAAACTAATACATACATGTCGAGGAAATACCAGTAGATTTTTACAAATTTGAAATTATCATATTTGCTTGGTGTATTGAAATGTTTATTCTAAATTGACATCTTTATTGCCAATGATGTAATCTACTTTAAACTTCATTTTTTTCTGCTATTGTAACTTTTTGTCTTCTGTTAGTTTTTTTCTATTTTTTCCATCCTTTTAACATCTTTATATTTTGCATAGGTCTCCTATTCACAGCATTTTAATAAATTTCCCCCAAGTAAGTGACTTTAAATTTCCACTGAGCATTTCATCTATTTATATTTCTTATTTTCATTTGCTTGTAGAATCAATAATTTTATTTTTGTGTTTTCCCTTTGTCATGTCTGTTCTTTTTTTTCTTTTTCTCTAACCCTTTAGCATCTTTCAAATTGGCTATTTTTTGTAACTCGTCTTTTCCTTTTTGTATTTTTGCGGTTATTCAAGTAATTTTATTCTTTCAGTAATTATGCTAGAAATTACAACATGCTTCTAAAAATTATCAAAGTCATGGTTAATTAACACTTTTAGTCTCCTAAATTAAAAAATACGCATATTGTGCAATATACCTCCCTTTGCTTACCTCTCAAATTATGTGTAAGTTCCTTCTTGCATATTAACATACTATACACTTTTAAATCTCAAACAGATATATTTATTTACAGATTTATCTAAATATTTAAAAGATTTTTGTTTATTTCTTTTTGCATTGATGTCTTCTATCTGATATCACTTTAATTTGTCAAGTACTCCTCTGATAATTTTCCCTTTATTTAAAACATAGTCTTTTATCATTTTCCTTAGTAACTGTTCTCTGGTGACAAACTCAGTTTCTGGTCTGAAATGTTATTGTTTTCTTCTTGTTATAGCCTCACAAATCACCTCTGTCTCATTCTCTCATTCAACATTTGTGATATGAAAAGAAACATGTAATAGACTGTCAATTTGTCTTCCATATTTCTTAACTTTTCTATTATACTTTCCTTCTTATTTTTCTCTCTCTGATAAATGGATAATTGCTTCTGACCTCATAACTGCTCCTATTGGCAGGAGTAGTAGTCTCAACAATCTACTGTGTTTCCTACATCATGTGCTACATTTCTTGCAATATGTAGCTGGATTGCAAATTTCCTGGAACTGCTTCTACCTCCACTCTTCCATTCACATATGTTTATTAGGCTATAGGTTACTGACATTTTGTTTCTTCTCTCATATATAATTGTGTAAATATATGTATTTGTGGCATCTTTTATTAATTTTTTCAACACTATATCCTTTAATATATATTTGCCTAATTCTGCTTCTCTCAAAAACAAATAAAAATAAAATGTAATGATACCTTTCAATCACATTGTCAACCTCATACTAACACACTGAACTCTATATTCACAATCACTTTTACTTTACATAGCCTTGAAAAAATCATATAAACTATTATAAGAATATGATCAAAAAAATTGACTGATTTTCCAACTTCAGCCTTCATACATTAAAGATGTTGTTTTACAAGATTTTGTCATTCTAAAGTTGAAAATACGAATTTGTGTAGTTAATACAGCTGTGAACATTTTCAAATAGGATACAGAGAAGCAGCCAACTGAAAACACATTGATTCTATGTGGTATAGTCCAAAAACTTGAATTATTACTTATGAATATACATCAGAATTTTAAAATACCGGGAAATGAATTAATGAATAAATAGATAATTCCCTTTGAAAAAAGTTTAGTTTTACTAAATAAATTCTCTTTTTCATTTGGCACTCACTAGAAATAATATATATATATATTGGTTGTGGAATTTTGAAATTTCTGAACATATATTTTAAATAACAGTGTCAAAAATGAATACACGTCTTGCTGTCTGTAAAATGTTAGGCTATCTGGGTGAATTGTGGTGATATATTACGTATTTTGGAGACCAAACATAAAATTGAACAGCTTATTTTACCTTGGTCATGATCATTAAAATTAAATGGAATTATATGACCTGAATATATCTAAAAACTAGGTTATCTAGTTAGATGTTTTAAACATTTAAAAAAAGTTAGTGTGCAATGATGATCAGGTCTAAATGACAGCCCTAATTATATACATTTACCTTGCCTCTCTCTTAAATTGTCACTGAAGTGAGAAAAGTTCCTTATTAGTCAAATGTTGTACAAGTTGAAAATCAAAAAAGTAAGTAAAATAATAAATCATAAAGCATTACAAAGAAAAAACTAAATCTATTCCTTTATACTGATACTAATAGATAGAAAACACATGATAGATAATGATAACGATAGATATAGATAATTGATAGATAAACAGTTAATCATAGAGAAGAAGAAGGAAGGGCTTTTGCTTGTCATAAAATGCCAACTGCCAACGGCAAATTGGGAAGTGCCTAAGTTGGAAATTCATCTTTTTGCAACTAAGCTGAGAAAAATTTGTTGTGATAAAAATTACCGATTGACGTTACATGTAGAGGAAATGTTTCAAGAAAAGCAGTTATTTTCTTGATCTTATACTGTAACTATCCAATGAAGAAATTGTATAAGATTTTGATGAAATAAACAGAATGAGTATCACCAATGAGTGGTAAATGGATATCATGTGCCTTCAGATGTCATACCATGAAGACAGAAAATCACTTACATTTTGTCTTGTCCAAAATTACATAATCTAAATCTAATCATGAGAAACATCAGAAAAACCCCCGAGATGACTTTAAAACTAATGTTTTCAAAGTGTTTCTTCAAAAATGTCACCGAAAAAAATGTACTTTATTTGTTCCACTTTGGATGAGACAAAAGAGAGGTGGCAAGTAAATGCAAGTTAGATCCCTTGCATTTAAGGGGAGAAAATGAGAAAAAGCACATTTTGACTTTGTATTAGTTCATTTTCATGCTGCTGACAAAGACATGCCCTAGACTGGGCAATTTACAAAAAAAAAAAAAAAAAGTTTAATTGCACTTACAGTTACACGTGACTGGGAAGCTTCACAATCATGGTGGAAGGCAAGGAGGAGCAAGTCACGTCTTAACATGGATAGCAGCAGGCAAAAGGAGAGAGAGCTTGTGCAGGGTAACTCTTCTTTTTAAATCCATCAAATCTTGTGAGACCCATTCACCATCACGAGAAGAGCAGGAGAAAGACATACCCCCATGATTCAATCACCTCCCACTGGGTCTCTCCCACAACAGATGGGAGTCATGAGAGCTACAATTCAAGATGAGATTTGGGTAGGGACACAGTCAAACCATGTCAGATTTTTTAATTGAAAAAATCAGAATATCAACACTAGATTACATAAAAGTATTACATCAAGGTGTTCTTTGATAACTGTATTATAATTTTGTATAAGAATATCTCCATTTTTAGAATGTGTATGAAGTATTATTTAAGAGTAAAGTACCATGATGTATGAAACTCAATCTTGAAATTAAATGCATGTACATACACATACATAACATACAAATGCACATAGAACATGCAGAGTCAAAGTTACATAGACTCAAAGAAAAATCAAATATGAACAAGACATTCAATGCAAGTTTTAAAAGAACAAATAAAAAAGTCCCATAATATCACTGCCACTATATTATTTATAAAAACAGGCACATAGACCAGCCCAGGAGAAAGAGATTCCATATGTTGATATATAGTGGAAAATTTATGAAAGAGTATGTGGGCCCAGAAATTCTACCATGGTCATTTGGTGAAAATAGAATATGCCATAAAAGCAGGTACTCTGGACCAAGACTGTGTTGATTCAAATCTCAGTTTTCCCACTTACTAGCTATTTCAATCTAGTTATCTTTGTTGTGGCTTAATCCCTTCACCTGATGAAAAAAGAATATTAATACCCACCTCACGGTGTCACTGTACTAAATGAGTTAGTGCATGTTAGTACATGTGAAGTGCTCATAGCTATGTCAGTTTTATAACAAACATTACTTAAGGACCACTTATTCTTATTACCCGTCCTTTTTGTTTTGTTTTGGATGTTGATCTAATTTTCTAGATAAAGAATCTGAGATGATTTAGTTTTTAAAAAACATTTAAACAGCATCAGTAACAGAATTTTAAATTGTATTAATTTTTAATTATACATAATTTAAATTATAAAATAATTTATAGCTTTTCCTTAATCTATCAATTACCTGCAAATGGAAATACAATTTGAATATGATATGGTGAATACTTGATAAAATAAATAAAAGAAAAAATTATGGCTTGCAAAATTGTGAGTGCCAGGGGATACGTAAATGTTCTGAATTGAACCACAACTAACCATCATAACTATAACTGAGCAATGAATGCAATACACCAAGTTGTCATAATCCTTTACACAAATTAAATCATAGCCTCATAATCAAATGAGGAAACGAGCTCCATGGTAATGGCAGAGTAAATATTCTAACCCTCTAGTCTACCTATGGAGCCAACACTCTGACCTACTAGACCCAAGTTCCAATTATATGACATTGAATAGGTTTTATCTAAAGACTCATCATAAAGGAAGTACTTCTGAACCCAACCAATATGAGACATAAACAGTATGCTTTGCTGGTCTTTTTACAATAAAGTTTGTCACTTCTATATAACTAAAACTTAAGTAAAAATTGAAATAATATAATGAAGAAAATAAAATAGGAAAATCTCATAAAGTGAAGGTAAAATATATAAAAAAAAAACAGGGGGGAGCCCAAGATGGCTGAATAGGAACAGTTCCAGCCTCCAGCTCCCAGCGTGAGTGACCCAGAAGATGGGTGATTTCTGCATTTTCAACTAAGGTACCTGGTTCATCTCACTGGGGAGTGTCGGATAGTCGATGCTGGTCCATGGGTGCAGCCTGACCAGCAAGAGCTGAAGCAGGTCAAGGCACCACCTCACCTGGGAAGCACAAGGGGGAAGGGTATTCCTCTTCCTAGCCAAGGGAAATTGAGACACACAACACCTGGAAAATTGGGTAACTCCCACCCTAATACTGTACTTTACCAAGGGTCCTACCAAATGGTACACCAGGAGATTATATACCACACTTGGCCCAGAGGGTCCCAAGCCCATGGAGCCTCCCTCATTGCTAGCACAGCAGTCTGAGATCTAACCGCAAGGCGGCAGCCAAGCTGGGGGAGGGGCGCCCACCATTGCTGAGGCTTAAATAGGTAAACAAAGCCACCAGGAAGCTCGAATAGGGTGGAGCCCACCACAGCTCAAGGAGGCCTGCCTGCCTTTGTAGACTCCACCTCTGGGAACAGGGAACAGCTAAACAAAAAGCAGCAGAAACCTCTGCAGATATAAAAGTCCCTGACTGACAGTTTTGAAGAGAGCAGTGGTTCTTCCAGAATGAAGGTTGAGATCTGAGAACGGACAGACTGTCTGCTAAAGTGAGTCCTTGAACCCTGAGTAGCCTAAGTGGAAGACATCCCTCACTAGGTGCACAGTGACACCTCATACCTCACATGGCTGGGTACACCCCTGAAACGAAGCTTCCAGAAAAATAATCAGAGAGTAACACTTGCTGTTCAGCAATATTCTATCTTCTGCAGCCTCCGCTGCTGATACCCAGGCAAACAGGTTCTGGAGTGGACCTAAAACAAACTCCAACAGACCTGCAGCTGAGGGTCCTGACTGTGAGAAGGAGAACTAACAAACAGAAAGGACACCCCACCAAAACCCCATCAGTACATCACCATCATCAAAGACCAAAGGCAGATAAAACCACAAAGATGGGGAAAAAGCAGGGCAGAAAAGCAGGAAATTAAAAAAATCAGAGTGCATCTCCCCCTCCAAAGGAACGCAGCTCATGGCCAGCAATGGAACAAAGCTGGACAGAGAATGACTTTGACGAGCTGAGAGAAGAAGGCTTCAGTCGATCAAAGTTCTCAGAGCTAAAGGAAGAACCACGTACCCAGTGCAAAGAAACTAAAAACCTTGATAAAAGAATGGAAGAATCAATAACTAGAATAATCAATGCAGAGAAGTCCATAAACGAACTGATAGAGATGAACACCATGACACGAGAACTATGTGACAAATGCACAAGCGTCAGTAACAGACTAGATCAACTGGAAGAAAGGGTATCAATGATTGAAGATCAAATGAATAAAATGAAGCAAGACGAGAAGTGTACAGAAAAAAGAGTAAAAATAAATGAAAAAAGCCTCCAAGAAATATGGGATTATGTGAAAAGACCAAATCTACATCTGATTGGTATGCCTGAAAGTGATGGGCAAAATGGAACCAAGTTGGAAAACACTCTTCAGGATATCATCCAGGAGAACTTCCTCAACCTAGTAGGGCAGGCCAACATTCAAATTCAGGAAATACAGAGAACGCCACAAAGATACTCCTCGAAAACAGCAACTCCAAGACACATAATTGCCAGATTCACCAATGTTGAACAGCCTGCTCCTGAATGACTACTGGGTACATAACAAAATGAAGGCCGAAATAAAGATGTTCTTTGAAACCAATGAGAACAAAGATACAACATACCAGAATCTCTGGGACACATTTAAAGCAGTGTGTAGAGGGAAACTTATAGCACTAAATGCCCACAAGAGAAAACAGGAAAGATCTACAATTGACACCCTAATATCACAATTAAAAGAACTAGAGAAGCAAGAGCAAACACATTCAAAAGCTAGCAGAAGGCAAGAAATAACTAAGATCAGAGCAGAACTGAAGGAGATAGAGACACAAAAAACCCACCAAAAAATCAATGAATCCAGGAATTGGTTTTTTGAAAAGAACAACAAAATTGATAGACCGCTAGCAAGACTAATAAAGAAGAAAAGAGAGAAGAATCAAACAGTCACAATAAAAAATGATAAAGGGGATATCACCACCGACCCCAGAGAAATAAAAACTACCATCAGAGAATACTATTATAAACACCTCTATGCAAATAAACTAGAAAACCTAGAAGAAAAGGATAATTTCCTGGCCACTTGCACTCTCCCAAGACTAAAGCAGGAAGAAGTTGAATCTCTGAGTAGACCAATAGCAGGCTCTGAAATTGAGGCAATAATTAATAGCCTACCAACCAAAAACAGTCCAGGACCAGATGGATTCACAGCCAAATTCTACCAGAGGTACAAGGAGGATCTGGAACCATTCCTTCTGAAACTATTGCAATCAATAGAAAAAGAGGGAATCCTCCCTAACTCATTTTACGAGGTCAATATCATCCTGGTACCAAGCCTGGCAGAGACACAACAAAAAAAGAGAATTTTAGACCAATATCCCTGACGAACATTGATGCAAAATTCCTCAATAAAATACTGGCAAACCAAATCCAGCAGCACATCAAAAAGCTTATCCACCATGACCAAGTGGGCTTCATCCCTGGGATGCAAGGCTGGCTCAACATACCTAAATCAATAAATGTAATATAGCATATAAACAGAACCAAGGACAAAAAACACATGATTATCTCAATAGATGCAGAAAAGGCCTTTGACAAAATTGAACAGCCCTTCATGCTAAAAACTCGCAATAAATTCGGTATTGATGGAACGTATCTCAAAATAATAAGAGCTATTTATGACATACCCCCAGCCAATATCATACTGAATGGGCAAAAACTGGAAGCATTCCCTTTGAAAACTGGCACAAGACAGGGATGCCGTCTCTCACTACTCCTATTCAACATAGTGTTAGAAATTCTGGCTAGGGCAATCAGGCAGGAGAAAGAAATAAAGGGCATTCAGTTAGGAAAAGAAGAAGTCAAATTGTCCCTATTTGCAGATGACATGATTGTATATATAGAAAACCTCATCATCTCAGCCTGAAATCTCCTTAAGCTGATAAGCAACTTCAGCAAAGTCTCAGGATACAAAATTAATGTGCAAAACTCACAAGCATTCTTATACACCAGTGACAGACAAGCAGAGAGCCAAATCATGAATGTACTTCCATTCACAATTGCTTCAAAGAAAATACAATACCTAGGAATCCAACTTACAAGGGATGTAAAGGACTTCTTCAAGAAGAATTACAAACCACTGCTCAGTGAAATAAAAGAGGACACAAACAGATGGAAGAACATACCATGCTCATGGATAGGAAGAATCAATATCGTGAAAATGGCCATACTGCCCAAGATAATTTATAGATTCAATGCCATTCCCATCAAGCTACCAAGGACTTTCTTCACAGAATTGGAAAAAAACTGTTTTAAAGGTTATATAGAACCAAAAAAGAGCCCTCATTGCCAAGATAATCCTAAGTCAAAAGAATAAAGCTGGAGTGATCACGCTACGTGACTTCAAACTATACTTCAAGGCTACAGTAACCAAAACAGCATGGTACTGGTACCAAAACAGAGATATAGACCAATGGAACAGAACAGAGGCCTCAGAAATAATGCCACACATCTACAGCCATCTGATCTTTGACAAACCTGAGAAAAACAAGAAATGGGGAAAAGATTCCGAGATATTTAATAAATAGTCATGGGAAAATTGGCTAGCCATAAGCAGAAACCTGAAAGTGGATCCTTTCCTTACTCCTTATACGAAAATTAATTCAAGATGGATTAGAGACTTAAATATTAGACCTAAAACCATAAAAACCCTAGAAGAACACCTAGGTAATACCATTCAGGACGTAGGCATGGGCAAAGACTTCATGTCTAAAACACCAAAAGCAATGGCAACAAAAGCCAGAATTGACAAATGGGATCTCATTAAACTAAAGAGCTTCTGCACAACAAAAAAAAAAAAAACTACCATCAGAATGAACAGGCAACCTACAGAATGGGAGAAAATTTTTGCAATCTACTCATCTGACAAACTGGTAATATCCAAAACCTATAAGGAACTCAATCAAATTTATAAGAAAAAAGCAAATAACCCCATCAAAAAGTGTGTAAAGGATATGAACAGACTCTTCTCAAAAGAAGACATTCATACAGCCAACAGACACGTGAAAAAATGTTCGTCATCACTCGCCAACAGAGAAATGCAAATCAAAACCACAATGAGATACCATCTCACACCAGTTAGAATGGCAATCATTAAAAAATCAGGAAACAACAGGTGCTGGAGAGGATGTGGAGAAACAGGAACACTTTTACACTGTTGGTGGGACTGTAAATTAGTTCAACCATGTGGAAAACAGTGTGGTGATTCCTCAAAGGTCTACAACTAGAAATACCATTTGACCCAGCCATCCCATTACTGGGGATATACCCAAAGGATTATAAATCATGCTGCTATAAACACACATGCACGCGTATGTTTATTGCAGCACTATTCCCAATATCAAAGACTTGGAATCAACCCAAAAGTCCATCAGTGACAGACTGGATTAAGAAAATGTGGCACATATACACCATGTAGCCATAAAAAAGAATGAGTTCGTGTCCTTTGTAGGGACATGGATGCAGCTGGAAGCTATCATTCTCAGCAAACTATCGCAAGAACAAAAAACCAAACACCACATGTTCTCATTCATAGGTGGGAGTTGAATAATGAGATCACTTGGACACAGGAAGGGGAACATCACACACCGAGGCCTATTGTGGGGAGGGGGAAAGGGTGAGGGACAGCATTAGGAGATATACCTAATGTAAATGACTATTTTATGGGTGCAGCACACCAACATGGCACATGTATACACATGTAATAAACTTGCACGTTATGCACTTGTACCCTAGAACTTAAAGTATAATAATAATAAAATAACATATTAAAGAACAATAAGCAACACAACAAATGAAAACACGAGCTCATCTCTTAGATGAGAAAACGTAATTTCCTAAAATGTAAATGGTCTCAAAATTAAACAATAATCTTAATGGAATTGTCAATATAATAAAAATAGATGAAAGAAAGTTAAATAATTGAGTAAAACCGATTTTTATAAGTTAAATAAACCTAATGTTGTCGTTTTAAATGTGAATTAAAGATAATTATTTTAGGTGGTTTTTAGAAGACTAAATCTATCAAAATTGTATACAGTATTTCCTTACACTTAATAAATGTTATCAGTCATTATCTTTTAAGAACAAAAATTGTAAAATTTTGATATCAAGAGAAGAAAAAATGTATCTTGTAGACAGATTGTATAGAAAGCAATTGAAATGGTTTTAAAATCTTTTGGTTATTTCACATGTAGGACTAAGTAGTGGACATTGCTTAATTATTGAGTAAGAATTAATTCGGAGACAAAATTGAAATAGAGGCTGGTAAATAATGGTGTGTCCATGAAAAGAAAATGTGTAAAGTAAAATGCAATCCGATGCCTTCTTGAAAGTTTGTTCCTGCATACAGCATACATAAACAAATACAGAAAAGATGTCTTTACCATCTGGTGCAGTTACTCTTGTAAATGGTACTTTCTTTGGCAGAAAAGTCCAGGTACACAACAAATGTTATTCAGAATTAGCTATCATTGTCCGGTTTTAAAGGTTTCCTCCCCCTTCAGTGGATCCTTTTCTTCAAATTAATTGTTATGGGATTTTTACTTCTTCTTTGCCTTAGGTGCCAATCATACAGAAACCACTTTGGATAGACATCATTGAATCTTTTCTTTCTTAAGTCACTTCCTTTCATCTTCCTATTAACTCTTTAGAATAAATCTGTTCCTTTTCCTTAGGTCAGCCCTAATTCAGGCTTAGTTTATTCTGTCTACTTTATCCCGTGATAAGGCTGGACGTATAGTATTTGGTATTCAGAAGATTCCCAAAATGGCATATATTAAATAGCTGTGAAACATTTATAATGGTACACATAGTTTTCTTGCTAATAATGAATGTGCCTCTCTAAGCTGCTGTGTAATTTCATTAAAAGATTTGTGCTTCTCTAATATCCTACTTTGGTTCTGTTTATGATACCAAATGAGAGGAAGCTCTTACTCCAAGAATAGAAGGGAGTAGAAAGACCAATTGGGCAATATATAAAAACCTCCATAGAACATGTTTATAATAAATTAAGAGGTAGACAGTCTAAAAATCTCACTCCCCCAAAAGCTCAATATTGAGCTTCCACCAGCAAAGATAGCCCAATAATTACCTAAACATGCTTATAACACTAAGCTACACATTCAGAAAATATACTGTAAACTTGCCTTTATTTTTAATAGTAGATTTGTCACTGTAAGTGCCTTTTCATTAGCTTAATTTCCTTTATGTAAAAAATAAATTCATCTAAACTGCATTGCATAATTCCCTGTATACTAGCTTTAATTGATATTTAATAAACTTTGAAGAGAAGTATTGTATTGTTTTATAACAGAGGTTGCTTTCGAACATGTTGCCAAGTATAAGGTTTTTTAAATCTTAAATTGCTCCAGATCCTTGAAGACTTATGACTTTGAATTAACATTCTTATACTTTTTTTTTTTTTTTTTTTTTTTATTTTTTTTTTTTATTTTTTATTATACTTTAAGTTCTAGGGTACATGTGCATGACGTTTATATCATGTATAACTCCCCAATGCAATCCCTCCCTCCTCCCCCCTCCCCATGATAGGCCCCAGTGTGTGATGTTCCCCTTCCCGAGTCCAAGTGATCTCATTGTTCAGTTCCACCTATGAGTGAGAACATGCGGTGTTTGGTTTTCTCTTCTTGTGATAGTTTGCTAAGAATGATGGTTTCCGCTGCATCCATGTCCCTACAAAGGATGCAAACTCATCCTTTTTTATGGCTGCATAGTATTCCATGGTGTATATGTGCCACATTTTCTTAATCCAGTCTGTCACAGATGGACATTTGGGTTGATTCCAAGTCTTTGCTATTGTGAATAGTGCCGCAATAAACATACGTGTGCATGTGTCTTTGTAGTAGAGTAATTTATAATCCTTTGGGTATATACCCAGTAGTGGGATGGCTGGGTCATATGGTACATCTAGTTCTAGATCCTTGAGGAATCGCCATACTGTTTTCCATAATGGTTGAACTAGTTTACAATCCCACCAACAGTGTAAAAGTGTTCCTATTTCTCCACATCCTCTCCAACACCTGTTGTTTCCTGACTTCTTAATGATTGCCATTCTAACTGGTGTGAGATGGTATCTCATTGTAGTTTTGATTTGCATTTCTCTGATGGCGAGTGATGATGAGCATTTTTTCATGTGTCTGTTGGCTGTATGGATGTCTTCTTTTGAGAAATGTCTGTTCATATCCTTTCCCCACTTTTTGATGGGTTTTTTGTTTTTTTCTTGTATATTTGTTTGAGTTCTTTGTAGATTCTGGATATTAGCCTTTGTCAGATAGTAGTTGCAAAAATTTTTTCCCATTCTGTAGGTTGCCTGTTCACTCTGATGGTAGTTTCTTTAGCTGTGCAAAAGCTCTTTAGTTTAATTAGATCCCATGTGTCAATTTTTGCTTTTGCTGCCGTTGCTTTTGGTGTTTTAGACATGAAGTCCTTGCCCATGCCTATGTCCTGAATGGTACTACCTAGATTTTCTTCTAGGGTTTTTATGGTATTAGGTCTAACATTTAAGTCTCTAATCCATCTTGAATTAATTTTCGTATAAGGGGTAAGGAAAGGATCCAGTTTCAGCTTTCTACTTATGGCTAGCCAATTTTCCCAGCACCATTTATTAAATAGGGATCCTTTCCCCATTTCTTGTTTCTCTCAGATTTGTCAAAGATCATGGCTGTAGATGTGTGGTATTATTTCTGAGGACTCTGTTCTGTTCCATTGGTCTATATCTCTGTTGTGGTACCAGTACCATGCTGTTTTGGTTACTGTAGCCTTGTAGTATAGTTTGAAGTCAGGTAGCGTGACGCCTCCAGCTTTGTCCTTTTGACTTAGGATTGTCTTGGCAATGCGGGCTCTTTTTTGGTTCCATATGAACTTTAAAGCAGTTTTTTCCAATTCTGTGAAGAAAGTCATTGGTAGCTTGATGGGGATGGCATTGAATCTGTAAATCACCTTGGGCAGTATGGCCATTTTCACAATATTGATTCTTCCTATCCATGAGCATGGTATGTTCTTCCATTTGTTTGTGTCCTCTTTGATTTCACTGAGCAGTGGTTTGTAGTTCTCCTTGAAGAGGTCCTTTACATCCCTTGTAAGCTGGATTCCTAGGTACTTTATTCTCTTTGAAGCAACTGTGAATGGAAGTTCATTCCTGATTTGGCTCTCTGCTTGTCTGTTACTGGTGTATAAGAATGCTTGTGATTTTTGCACATTAATTTTGTATCCTGAGACTTTGCTGAAGTTGCTTATCAGCTTAAGGAGATTTTGGGCTGAGACGATGGGGTTTTCTAAATATACAATCATGTCATCTGCAAACAGGGACAATTTGACTTCTTCTTTTCCTAACTGGATACCCTTGATTTCTTTCTCTTGCCTGATTGCCCTAGCCAGAACTTCCAACACTATGTTGAATAGGAGTGGTGAGAGAGGGCATCCCTGACTTGTGCCAGTTTTCAAAGGGAATTTTTCCAGTTTTTGCCCATTCAGTATGATATTAGCTGTGGGTTTGTCATAAATAGCTCTTATTATTTTGAGGTACGTTCCATCAATACCAATTTATTGAGCGTTTTTAGCATAAAGGGCTGTTGAATTTTGTGAAAAGCCTTTTCTGCATCTATTGAGATAATTATGTGGTTCTTGTCTTTGGTTCTGTTTATATGCTGGATTACGTTTATTGATTTGCGAATGTTGAACCAGCCTTGCATCCCAGGGATGAAGCCCACTTGATCATGGTGGATAAGCTTTTTGATGTGCTGCTGAATCCGTTTTGCCAGTATTTTATTGAGGATTTTTGCATCGATGTTCATCAGGGATATTGGTCTAAAATTCTCTTTTTTTGTTGTGTCTCTGCCAGGCTTTGGTATCAGGATGATGTTGGCCTCATAAAAAGAGTTAGGGAGGATTCCCTCTTTTTCTATTGATTGAAATAGTTTCAGAAGGAATGGTACCAGCTCCTCCTTGTACCTCTGGTAGAATTCAGCTGTGAATCCATCTGGTCCTGGACTTTTTTTGGTGGTAGGCTATTAATTGTTGCCTCAATTTCAGAGCCTGCTATTGGTCTATTCAGGGATTCAACTTCTTCCTGGTTTAGTCTTGGGAGAGTGTAAGTGTCCAGGAAATTATCCATTTCTTCTAGATTTTCTAGTTGATTTGCGTAGAGGCATTTATAGTATTCTCTGATGGTTGTTTGTATTTCTGTGGGGTCGGTGGTGATATCCGCTTTATCATTTTTATTGCGTCTATTTGATTCTTCTCTCTTTTCTTCTTTATTAGTCTAGCTAGCGGTCTGTCAATTTTGTTTATCTTTTCAAAAAACAACTCCTGGATTCATTGATTTTTTGGAGGGTTTTTTGTGTCTCTATCTCCTTCAGTTCTGCTCTGATCTTAGTTATTTCTTGCCTTCTGCTAGCTTTTGAATGTGTTTGCTCTTGCCTCTCTAGTTCTTTTAATTGTGTTTAGAGTGTCAATTTTAGATCTCTCCTGCTTTCTCTTGTGGGCATTTAGTGCTATAAATTTCCCTCTACACACTGCTTTAAATGTGTCCCAGAGATTCTGGTATGTTGTATCTTTGTTCTCATTGGTTTCAAAGAACATCTTTATTTCTGCTTTCATTTCGTTATGTACCCAGTAGTCATTCAGGAGCAGGTTGTTCAGTTTCCATGTAGTTGAGCGGTTTTGATTGAGTTTCTTAGTCCTGAGTTCTAGTTTGATTGCACTGTGGTCTGAGAGACAGTTTGTTATAATTTCAGTTCTTGTACATTTGCTGAGGAGTGCTTTACTTCCAATTATGTGGTCAATTTTGGAATAAGTGCGATGTGGTGCTGAGAAGAATGTATATTCTGTTGATTTGGGGTGGAGAGTTCTATAGATGTCTATTAGGTCCGCTTGGTGCAGAGATGAGTTCAATTCCTGGATATCCTTGTTAACTTTCTGTCTCGTTGATCTGTCTAATGTTGACAGTGGAGTGTTGAAGTCTCCCATTATTATTGTATGGGAGTCTAAGTCTCTTTGTAGGTCTCTAAGGACTTGCTTTATGAATCTGGTGCTCCTGTATTGGGTGCATATATTTAGGAGAGTTAGCTCTTCCTGTTGAATTGATCCCTTTACCATTATGTAATGGCCTTCTTTGTCTCTTTTGATCTTTGATGGTTTAAAGTCTGTTTTATCAGAGACTAGGATTGCAACCCCTGCTTTTTTTTTGTTCTCCATTTGCTTGGTAGATCTTCCTCCATCCCTTTATTTTGAGCCTATGTATGTCTCTGCATGTGAGATGGGTCTCCTGAATACAGCAGACTGATGGTCTTGACTCTTTATCCAGTTTGCCAGTCTGTGTCTTTTAATTGGAGCATTTAGTCCATTGACATTTAAGGTTAATATTGTTATGTGTGAACTTGATCCTGTCATTATGATATTAACTGGTTATTTTGCTCGTTAGTTGATGCAGTTTCTTCCTAGCCTCGATGGTCTTTACATTTTGGCATGTTTTTGCAATGGCTGGTACCGGTTGTTCCTTTCCATGTTTAGGGCTTCCTTCAGGGTCTCTTGTAAGGCAGGCCTGGTGGTGACAAAATCTCTAAGCATTTGCTTATCTGTAAAGGATTTTATTTCTCCTTCACTGATGAAGCTTAGTTTGGCTGGATATGAAATTCTCGGTTGAAAATTCTTTTCTTTAAGAACGTTGAATATTGGCCCCCACTGTCTTCTGGCTTGTAGAGTTTCTGCCGAGAGGTCTGCTGTTATTCTGATGGGCTTCCCTTTGGGGTAACCCGACCTTTCTCTCTGGCTGCCCTAAGATTTTTTCCTTCATTTCAACTTTGGTGAATCTGGCAATTATGTGTCTTGGAGTTGCTCTTCTGGAGGAGTATCTTTGTGGCGTTCTCTGTATTTCCTGAATTTGAATGTTGCCCTGCCCTACTAGGTTGGGGAAGTTCTCCTGGATGATATCCTGAAGAGTGTTTTCCAACTTGGTTCCATTTTCCCCCTCACTTTCAGGCACCCCAATCAGACGTAGATTTGGTCTTTTTACATAATCCCATACTTCTTGCAGGCTTTGTTCATTTCTTTTTCTTCTTTTTTCTTTTGGTTTCTCTTCTCGCTTCATTTCATTCATTTGATCCTCAATCGCTGGTACTCTTTCCTCCAGTTGATCGAGTCGGTTACTGAAGCTTGTGCATTTGTCACGTATTCTCGTGTCATGGTTTTCATCTCTGTCATTTCGTTTATGATCTTCTCTGCATTAATTAGTCTAGCTGTCAATTCTTCCACTTTTTTTTCAAGATTTTTAGTTTCTTTGCGCTGGGTACGTAATTCCTCCTTTAGCTCTGAGAGGTTTGATGGACTGAAGCCTTCTTCTCTCATCTCGTCAAAGTCATTCTCTGACCAGCTTTGATCCGTTGCTGGCGATGGGCTGCGCTCCTTTGCAGGGGGAGATGCGCTCTTATTTTTTGAATTTCCAGCTTTTCTGCCCTGCTTCTTCCCCATCTTTGTGGTTTTATCTGTCTCTGGACTTTGATGATGGTGACGTACTGATGGGGTTTTGGTATGGTGTCCTTCCTGTTTGATAGTTTTCCGTCTGACAGTCAGAAGGACTGTCTGTTGGTCTGTTAGAGATTGCTTGAGGTCCACTCCAGACCCTGTTTGCCTGGGTATCAGCAGCAGAGGTTGCCGAAGATAGAATATTGCTGAACAGCGAGTGTACCTGTCTGATTCTTTCTTTGGAAGTTTCCTCTCAGGGGTGACGCCACCCTGAGGTGTGGGGTATCAGACTGCTCTAGTGGGGGATGTCTCCCAGCTAGGCTACTCGGGGTCAGGGACCCACCTGAGCAGGCAGTCTGTCCGTTCTCAGATCTCAACCTCCGCGTTAGGAGATCACGGCTCTCCCCAAAGCTGTCAGACAGAGTCGTTCGGGTCTGCAGCGCCCCGCTCTTTCCCCTAGTGGACTGCAGCTGTGCGCTGTCCGCAGCGGTAGAGTCTACAGAGACAGGCAGGCTTCCTTGAGCTGCTGTGAGCTCCACCCAGTTCGAGCTTCCCAGCGGCTTTGTTTACCTACTTAAGCCTCAGCAATGGCGGGCGCCCCTCCCCCAGCCTCGCTGCTGCCTTGCGGATAGATCGCCGCAGACGGCTGTGTTAGCTGTGAGGGAGGCTCCGTGGGCGTGGGACCCTCCCGCCAGTGTGGGATATATTCTCCTGGTGTGCCTGTTTCCTTAAAGCGCAGTATTGGGGTGGGAGTTACCCGATTTTCCAGGTGTTGTGTGTCTCAGTTCCCCTGGCTAGGAAAAGGGATTTCCTTCCCCCTTGCGCTTCCAGGTGAGGCGATGCCTCGCCCTGCTTCAGCTCACGCTGGTCAGGCTGCAGCAGCTGACCCGCCCCGATTGTCCGGCACTCCCTAGAGAGATGACCCCAGTACCTCAGTTGAAAATGCAGAAATCACCGGTCTTCTGTGTCGCTCGCGCTGGGAGTTGGAGACTGGAGCTGTTCCTATTCGGCCATCTTGCTCCGCTCTCTTCTTATACTGTCTTTACTATATTATTTATCCTGTGATTATCATGCCTAAAGCAACTATTTCCTTCATTCAAAAATGATCTGGGTTTGTCATGCATGTGACACATAGTGTTGGGATTCTAAAGAAAATAAACTATAAAAAAGGAAGGAGAATGCAATGGAATTTCAAATTTTGTGCAAAATGGATTTAACAATAGAAAGGGGAAAGAAGTTGGAAGACAGCAAGAATATGAGAACAATTTAGGAAGAGAAATATAAGGACTTGAGAGAGAGAGAGAGAGAGACCTCTGGTTCCAGCTACTCTGAAGTACCACTTGAGCCCAGGAGTTTGAGGCTGCAGTGTCACAAGATTGCATCTGTGAATAGGCACTGCACTCCACCCTAAGTAACATAATGAGACACTGTCTCAAAAAGCAAGCAAGCAAGCAAGCAAGCAAACAAACCAAACAACACTATGTGTCTCACTATCTAGCTATACTTTAAATGTATAGTTAATAATAGCCAATAACAACCCAAAATCCAACATTTACATTCAGACTTACATTTACTTACCTAAAATCAAAAGAAAGCATTTGCTTTACTTTTGTCAAACTAAACTGTTCTTTCTGGCAAATTTCTTAAATAAAGTCTCCCCCCACCCCCACTAATATTAAGAAACTCTCTAAATACAGATACTAAATTTCCAAGACTCTTCAAATGATAGTGACTTCACTATTGTGTCTTGTATTAGAATATAGGCTTGGCTATTGTAACAGATACCCATGAGAAAGTACAGTTTAGATAATATCTCTCTCATGTGACAAAATATGAACAATACAGGCAGAGAGGTCATCCCTAGGATGTTAAGGAAAGGCACTCTCTTACTTTTATGCTTGCTTCATCTCGACACCTGACACATGCTTCTTTCTTTTTGAAAGCATAACATGAAAATTGCATATATTAGTTCATTTTATATCCTTGATCAGAACTAAATCACATGGCTAAACATCGTTGCAAATAATCTAAGCAATGTAGATTTCAATTGATTATCAATGTTGTACTCTTACTAAATAGAAAAAAATGGACGATGTATATGGGGTAATCATAATCTCTGACATATTACTTAAAACTTATATTAGACTTTGAACATTGAAATACTAAAAAGAGAAAAATTATTAGCTTTAGAGGTGCCTTTGAAATAAATGACTGGTGAAATATAAATTTTACAACTATGTATATTCATATTGAAAATTTTTGGACTCCTTAAGTTGTCTTGCAAGAACAGAAAACAGTTTGCCATCAGGGTGAGCTAAATGATATTTTTGGGACCCTCATAAGATACACACTCCTTGCTCCTAAATAGGGAGAGAGAGTGTGTGTGTGTGTAAAATATCTACGTACTTTTTGACCTTTATAGCTACTGTTTTCATTTCTTTAAGCTACCTTTTATATGTTGTACAATACCTCAACCTTTTTTCCCATATGATTGTTGCAAATCAATACCTTTGTTTTACTTTCTTTTCTTTATACTCCCTTTGTTACTGAGGTTTTCTTAACAGTCTTGATCATTCATACTAAAAATAATAGATTGGATCTGATGAGAAATCTCTTTTCATAAACAATTTTTGCAAGAAAATTCTGAAAAACATTGATATACGCAAACTACTGGAAAATTGTATTTATAGGATGCCCTTGTCAAGTGCTATCTTTATTTCTGTGCTGTGTTGGGTTAAGGATGGGGGAAACTTCGTCCTACGCCTTGTCGTTGTTGAAATGGTAGATTTATCCCTGAAAAATCTGTTAGTATGAGGGACTGAAAAGCCTCTTGTTAGGGATAAATATTAAGGAAGAACATCAATTCACAATCATATTTGAACCTAAGACTTTTAGGTTACACAGCAGGGAAAATTTTAGTTTAATATTATATTTGTCACTTGAACATTTTCTCCAACCTCTTCTCCCAAGTAATATGGTAAAGCAAAAGAGGATGAGTGGTTAGGGGGAATTTTCTGGCTGAAAATGAGAGATCATTGCAATAAAATATCTTTAATATGTTGAAACCCACAAAACTCGATAATGCCACAGCAGCAAAACAATGTAACACCAAAATCAAGAGACTGATGTTTTTATACTTTTCATAGACAGGGCCTCAGACACATCTAGAACATTAGAGGAAACGATGCCCAGTAAACATGGATCAATAGTATTCATCAGAGACATTACAAGTAATAACTTCAAATTTGAATCAGGAGTGACAGTACTGAGGATGAAGGGCAGATATGTCAGCACCTCATGAAGAGATTCAAAAGTGAAGCAAATAAGAGACTACTTTTTACAATAGTTTTAATAAATATAAAATAAGTTAAAGAAATGCTTTGACAACAAACCATACACTCCAGTCTCATCCTTCATATTCTATTTAATGACTGGGGAAGTTCTTACTTTTCCCCAAATTGATTCAATTAATGTTGAAATCAATGGATTTTATGAGCATTGTTAGGTGCTTTCTAATCCCTAGGCATTTTGATAGTGGCAGTTTCAAAACTGGAATGAGATACAGTAGCTATCTATATACTTTTTGACTATGTACTTTTTGAAAAGTCACCTGGATGAGTTAGAGATGAACACTTGCTTGTTGTCCTTGTTCTTGCTGTTTATCTTCTCTCTCATCTGGGACAAAAGGCTTAGTGTTCAAGTTGTAGCATGTTTCCTCACTTTAGTAATTTTTATGGCTAGAAAATATTATATTGTATGGAAATACACAATTTGTTGATTCATTTATCCGCTGATGAACATTTGGATTATATCCACATTTTGCTTGGTATGCATATAAATTAATATTTATAAATGAAAATTTGTTTGAGAACCTGTTTACTTTTCTTTTAGATATATGATATACCTAAATGTGGAATTGCTGGGTCATAAAATGAATATATTTTTAAGTATTTGATAAACCATCATTTTCCACAGTGACTCTACTGTTTTACATTCCCATCAGTAATTTATATGGGTTACTATTTCTACACATCCTCACCAAGGCTTGTTATTTTGTTTCTTTCTTTTACTATAGCCACATTAGTGGGTCTAAAATGGTATCCTGTTAGAGTTTTGATTTGCATTTCTTTAACAACCAATTGTGTTGAACATCTTTACCGGTCATATTGGACTTGAATATATTCTTTGAAGAAATGTCTATTCAAGCCTTTATCCATTTTTATTGGGTTGTTTTGCCTTTTTGTTGCTGAGTTATGAGTTCTTCATATATTCTGAATAGTAAATCATTATCAGGTATAACTTGCAAATGTTTTTCTATTCTTTATGTTGTCTTTATAATGTTGTTGATACACAATTTTGAAGTATAATTTATCTTTTTTTATTATTATTGCTTGTGCTTTTGTTGTCAAATAAAAATCTATTTCCAAATCTGAGATGATGATGATTTACCTTTATGCTTTGTTCTAAGTAGTTTTATAGATTTACATCTTATATTAGATTATTGGTCTATTTTGAGTTAATTTATGTATATGGAGTGAGGTAGGTGGCCCAACTTCATTCCTTGGCATGTGATTATCCAGTTTCTTTAGTTCCATCTGTTGAAAATGTATAATGTTGGAGTGAATAGAATTGTTTCACAATTATGATTATTATGTAGAATTATAATGAAGTAAGGGTTTATAGTGAAGAGTGGAAATTTTTGATTTAGGAGATTTCATAGCTTTTGATCCAGCACAATATCTGCCTACAAAGTTGGCATTGCTGAATATAATGATAAGATTATAAACAGAATGATTTTATCAAACAATTGATAACCAAGTAATATCCAGAGGAAGAAATAACCTCTTGAATAATGAATAAATCTTCAATTATTGGAGAGTCAATTTGGTTGAATGAGATGTTAGCCAATATCAATTACACATGGGTTTGATTTCACTAGCCACTATTCCTAGTCTACACTGAGATTCAGATATCTGAAGCCACTGAAAAAATATGTAAAGCTTTGCAATGCTCAGAAGTCAGTTTATAAGCACTTTTAATACATGTTGATGCCAGATACCTTATTGTTTCATTAGTACCAGATACATTATTTTAAAGATAAATGCCTCTTTATCTTACAATATTTAAAAGCATATGCACATTTAAGGTCAGGGACAATTTTAGACTGAGTTTAAAAGGATTATTTTAGATTGGCCCAAAGGATTTTATTATTATTTTAAAATTCAGATGTCAAAACGTTCTTAATAGGAAACCAGTTCAGTCTCAACCCTTAAATAAAAATGTAAGTAAGTAAATAAATAAAATATTTGATACCTATTTTTTATTTCAGTAAAGACAGAACTTAAAGCATGGTGTGAACAAAAGATCACTTTCTTTAAATGCATAATGTTATTAGCAATGAGCAGCTTATAATGAATAAAACACAAGAACACCCTCTTTCTTCTCCTTTGCAGTGGCTGTTTCATGTGTCTAAATGACAGATATCTGTATTTAGATACCTTAATGAACTGTTCTTTCTTTTCTTTAAGTCTTTTTATTTGTGTCACCTTCTCACTGAGGGCTTTAGTGATGAAACATTACCAAACACTCTTTCCATTTCTAACTCCATAGCATTTGTCACCATCAGAGATACATAGTTTTATTAAAACAAACAAACAAACAAACAAACACACAAACAAAAAATCTAAAAACTTATTTTGGATTTATTTGAGTTTACAGAAAAGTTGCAAAAATAGTAATGATTTCTATTAGCCTTACTATTGGCATCTTTCACAGTTAGCC
This sequence comes from Trachypithecus francoisi, assembly GCF_009764315.1. Taxonomy (NCBI): domain Eukaryota; kingdom Metazoa; phylum Chordata; class Mammalia; order Primates; family Cercopithecidae; genus Trachypithecus; species Trachypithecus francoisi. The sequence continues at coordinate 73,978,989 of NW_022681454.1, read as the reverse complement.
TTACTATTGGCATCTTTCACAACAAGAATCCCTTGGTCAAAACTAAGAAATTAACTTTGGTTAAAATACTATTAGCTTAACTACAAACTTTTTCAGATTTTTACAGTTATCTATTAATATCCGTTTTTAAATTTTAGGACCCAATCTAAGTTACTGTGACACTTTTAGATACCACTTTGATCTCTACCATCTATGTTAGTTTCTCAGTTTTGCTTTTCATGACCTTGATCCTTTGGAAGAGATTTGATAGGATATCCTGTAGAATGCTCTTCAATTTGAGGCTATCTGAAGTGAAGTTTTCTTATGATTACACTAGGGTTACGAATTTAGATAAATAATATTATAGAGGTGAAGGATGCTGTTCATGACATTATAACTGGGATTCATGATGTGAATATGACTTATCACTGATGATGTTAACCTTAAACGTATGGTGCATGTTGTTCCTCACACAGTTCTTTACTGAAATGTCACTATTTTTTTTCTTTTTTTAAGATTACACTTTAAGTTGTAGGGTACATGTGCACAACGTGCAGGTTTGTTACATAGGTATACATGTGCCATGTTGGTTTACTACACCCATCAACTCATCATTTACATTAGGCATTTCTCCTAAGGCTATCCCTCTCCCAGCCCTCCACCCCCAGCTAGGCCCTGGTGTGTGATGTCCCCTGCACTGTGTCCAAGTGTTCTCATTGTTCAATTCCTACCTATGAGGGAGAACATGCAGTGTTTGGTTTTCTGTCCTTGTGATAGTTTGCTGCGAATGATGGTTTCCAGCTTCATCCATGTCCCTGCAAAGGACATGAACTCATCTTTCTTTATGGCTGCAAAGTATTCCATGGTATATATACACCACATTTTCTTAATCCAGTCTATAGTTGATGGACATTTGGGTTGGTTCCAAGTCTTTGCTATTATGAATAGTGCCACAATAAATATACGTGTACATGTGTGTTTATAGTAACATGATTTATAATCCTTCAGTTATGCACCCAGTAATGGGATCTCTGGGTCAAATGCTATTTCTAGTTCTAGATCCTTGAGCAATTGTCACACTACAGCAATAATTTATACTCATGCCAACAGTGTAAAAGCATTCCAATTTCTCAACATCCTCTCCAGCATTTGTTGTTTCCTGACTTTTTAATGATCACCATTCTAGCTGGCATGAGATGGTATCTCATTGTGGTTTCTTATTTGCATTTCTTTGACGACCAGTGATGATAAGCATTATTTTCAGGTGTCTGCTAGCTCCATAAATGTCTTCTTTTGAGAAGTGTCTGTTCGTATCCTTTTCCCACTTTTTGATGGTGTTGTTGGCTTTTTTCTTGTAAATTTGTTTACGTTCTTTGTAGATTCTGGATATTAGCCCTTTGTCAGATGGGTAAATTGCAACAATTTTCTCCCATTCTGTAGGTTGTCTGTTCACTCTGATGGTAGTTTCTTTCGCCATGCAGAAGCTCTTTAGTTTAATTAGATCCCACTTGTCTATGTTGGCTTTTGTTGCCATTGATGTTGGTATTTTAGTCATGAAGTTCTTGTCCATGCCTATGTCCTGAATGATATTTCCTAGGATTTCCTCTAGATTTTTATGGTTTTAGGTCTAACATTTAAGTCTTTAATCCATCTTGAATTAATTTTTGTATAAGGAGTAAGGAAGGGATACAGTTTCAGCTTTCTACATATGGCTAGCCAGTTTTCCCAGCGCCATTTAATAAATAGGGAATCCTTTCCCCATTTCTTGTATTTGTCAGATTTGTCAAAGATCAGATGGTTGTAGATGTGTGGCCTCTGTTCTGTTCCATTGGTCTACATCTCTGTTTTGGTACCAGTACCATGCTGTTTTGGTTACTGTAGCCTTGTAATATAGTTTGAAGTCACGTAGCGTGATGCCTCCAGCTTTGTTCTTTTGGCTTAGGATTGTCTTGGCAATGCGGACTATTTTTTGATTCCATATGAACTTTAAAGTAGTTTTTTTCCAATTCTGTGAAGAAAGTCATTGGTAGCTTGATGGGGATGGCATTGAATCTATATATCATCTTGGGCAGATGGCCATTTTCACAATATTAATTCTTCCTATCCATGAGCATGATATGTTTTTCCATTTGTTTGTTTCCTCTTTTATTTCACTGAGCAGTGGTTAGTAGTTCTCCTTGAAGACATCCTTTACATCCCTTGTAAGTTGGATTCCTAGGTATTTTATTCTCTTTGAAGCTATTGTGAATGGGAGTTCATTCATGATTTGGCTTTCTGTTCATCTGTCACTGGTGTATAAGAATGCTTGTGATTTTTGCACATTGATTTTTGTATCCTGAGAATTTGCTGAAGTTTCTTATCAGCTTAAGGAGCTTTTGGGCTGAGACGATGGGGTTTTCTAAAACTACAATCATGTTATCTGCAAACAGGGACAATTTGACATCTTCTTTTCCTAACTGAATACCCTTAATTTCTTTCTTTTGCATGATTGCCCTAGCCAAAACTTCCAACACTATGTCGAATAGGAATGGTGAGAGAGGGTATCCCTGTCTTGTACCACTTTTCAAGGGGAATGTTTCCAGGTTTTGCTCATTCAGTATGATATTGGCTGTGGGTTTGTCATAAACAGCTCTTACTATTTTGACATACGTTCCATCAATACCGAATTTATTGCGAGTTTTTAGCATGAAGGGCTGTTGAATTTTGTCAAAGGCCTTTTCTGCAACTATTGAGATAATCATGTGGTTTTTGTACTTGGTTCTGTTTACATGCTGGATTACATTTATTTATTTGTGTATGTTGAACCAGCCTTACATTCCAGGGATGAGGCCCACTTGATCATGGTGGATAAGCTTTTTGATGTGCTGCTGGATTTGCTTTGCCAGTATGCTAATGAGGAATTTTACATTGATGTTCATCAGGGATATTGGTCTAAAATTTCCTTTTTTTGTTGTATCTCTGCCAGGCTTTGTATCAGGATGATGTTGGCCTCATAAAATGAGTTAGGAAGGATTCCCTCTTTTTCTGTTGATTGCAATAGTCTCAGAAGGAATTGTATCAGCTCCTCCTTTTACCTCTGGTAGAATTTGGCTGTGAATCCATCTTTTTTTGGTTTGTAAGCTACTAATTATTGCCTCAATTTCAGAGCCTGCTATTGGTCAGGGATTCAACTTCTCCCTGATTTAGTCTTGGGAGGGTGTAAATGTCCAGGAAATTATCCATTTCTTCTAGGTTTTCTAGTTTATTTGCATAGAGGTGTTTATAGTATTCTCTGATGGTAGTTTGTATTTCTGTGGGGTTGTAGGTGATATCCCCTTTATCATTTTTTTATTGCATCTATTTGATTTTTCTCTCTTTTCTTCTTTATTAGTCTTGCTAGCTGTCTCTCAATTTTGTTGATCTTTTCAAAAAAACAGTTCCTGGATTCATTGATTTTTTGGAGGGTTTTTTGTGTCTCTATCTTCTTCAATTCTGCTCTGATCTTAGTTATTTCTTGCCTTCTGCTAGCTTTTGAATGTGTTTACTCTTGCTTCTCTAGTTCTTTTTATTGTGATGTTAGGGTGTCAATTTTAGATCTTTCCTGCTTTCTCTTGTGGGCATTTAGTGCTATCAATTTCCCCCTAAACACTGCTTTAAGCATGTCCCAGAGATTCGGGTGTGTTGTATCTTTGTTCTCATTGGTTTCAAAGAACATCTTTATTTCTGCCTTCATTTCATTGTGTACTCAGTAGTCATTCAGGAGCAGGTTGTTCAGTTTCCATGTAGTTGAGCGATTTTGAGTGAGTTTCTTAGTCCTGAGTTCTAGTTTGATTGCACTGTGGTCTGAGAGACAGTTTGTTATAATTTCTGTTCTTTTACATTTGGTGAGGAGTGGTTTACTTCCAACTATGTGGTCAATTTTGGAATAAGTGTGATGTGGTGCTGAGAAGAATGTATTAGGGTGGGAGTTACCCTATTTTCCAGGTGTTGTGTGTCTCAATTCCTCTTGGCTAGGAAAAGAAATTCCCTTCCCCTTTGTGCTTCCCAGGTGAGGCGATGCCTTGCCCTGCTTCAGCTCTCACGGGTCGGGTTGCACCCATGGAACAGCATCATCTGATACACCCCAGTGAGATGAACCTGGTACCTCAGTTGAAAATGCAGAAATCACCTGTCTTCTGTGTTGCTCACACTGGGAGCTGGAGGCTGGAGCTGTTCCTACTTGGCCATCTTGGGCGCCCCCCTTGAGTGTGTTTCTTAATCTTGAGTTCTAATTTGATTGCACTGTAGTCTGAGAGACAGTTTGTTGTGACTTCTGTTATTTTTCATTTGCTGAGGAGGGGTTTACTTACAATTACACAGTCAATTTTAGAATAAATGCGATGTTGTGCTGAGATGAATGTATGTTTTGTTCATTTTGGGTGGAGAGTTCTATAGATGTCTATTAGGTCTGTTTGGTGCAGAGCTGAGTTCAAGTTTTTATATCTTTGTTTACCTTCTGACTCACTGATCTGTCTAATACTGACAGCAGGGTGTTAAAGTCTCCCATTATTATTATTTGGGAGTCTAAGTCTCTTTGTAGGTCTCTAAGGACTTGCTTTATGAATCTATGTACTCCTGTATTGGGTGTATATATATTTAGGATAGTTAGTTCTTCTTGTTGAATTGATCTCTTTACCATTATGAAATGGCCTTCTTTGTCTCTTTTGATCTTTGTTGGTTTAAAGTCTGTTCTATCAGAAACTAGGATTGCAACCCCAGTTTTTGTTTTGTTTTGTTTTTTGTTTTTTTTGGTTATTTTCCATTTGCTTGGTAGATCTTCTCCCATCCCTTTATTTTGAGCCTATGTGTGTCTCTGCATGTGAGATGAGTCTCCTGAATACAGCACACTTTTGGGTCTTAACTCGAACCAATCTGCCAGTCTGTGTCTTTTAATTGGGATATTTAGCCCATTTACATTTATGGTTAATATTGTTATTTGTGAATTTGATCCCGTCATTATGATGCTAGCTGGTTATTTTGCCTGTTAATTAATAATTCCTAGAATCGATGGTCTTTACAATTTGGCATGATTTTGCAGTGGCTGGTACCAGTTGTTCTTTTCCACATTTAGTGCTTCCTTCAGGAGCTCTTGTAAGGCAGGCCTGGTGGTAACAAAATCTCTCAGCATTTGCTTGTCTGTAAAGGATTTTATTTCTCCTTCACTTATGAAGCTTAGTTTGGCTGGATATGGAATTCTGGGTTGAAAATTCTTTTCTTTAAGACTGTTGAATATTGACCCTGTTTACTTTTCCACATTGTATTCAAATTTCTCCATCCAGTCCATGTTCTAAAAAGAGAAATTCGTCTCCGTATAATGAAATACAGATATCTGTATGTAGATTTGAGAATTTTTCTCTAAAGAAAAAGTATCTCTTCTATTCCATGAATTTATTTATTTAAACATTTATTCATATCAGTAGGGACATAAGCATTATATATTTGCGGTTATAGTACACTACTATAATTATTATTGTTTTAGTCAAACTGTTCTCTCTTTCGAGTTTTTACAAGCTGGCCACTTTGACATGCTGCCATCCATCTATGGGTTTTGTTTTGGTTTTGCTTGCTGGTTTGGTTAGCACTCCCTTACATTCTGGTAGTTCATGCCATTACAAGCTCATTTTGGATTTTCTCTGTCCCAGTTCTGGATTCAGCCATTTATCCAAGGAGTCTGTTTCTTTACACAACTTGCCATTTTACTTGTTTGTTTTCTATTTCCTTACACTTAAATGTAAATTTAATGTAAGTAAAATTTCTGTTTGTTTGATTACCTGCTGCACCCACAGTGGTCAACACAATGCCTGTCTCATAGTTAGCATTCAGTAATAATGTAAATAGGTGAATGAATAAAAAGAAAACTAAGTTTCTCTATGCTTACTTCTCATAATCAAAATTTTAAAATGCTTTTTATTATTTTTCCCTCAAAATCTTGCCTTAAAAATGACCATAAAATGTAGGTTATCCTGAAATTAATTTCCTCATAGATTTTTTTTTAATAATTACTAAGTTTTTCTAAAAATGTAGCTATAGCTAAGATGACTCCTGGTATATTTTTAGATAGGTGTTCCTCCTCCTGCTGGTCTCATCTCATCATCAGTATTCTCATAACCATCATCTTCATGATCACTATTTTCTAATAGAACTTTAAACATGACCATAGCAGCAGTGAAATTTTACTCAGCCTTACAAAAAAGAGCTTGACAAAAACTTTCTAAATAATTATCCATGCCTAATATGACATGATACTTTCTTGTTCTGTCTAGCATAATTTTTATTGCTTTGATAAAATAAAAGAGAATAAAAAGAAGTCATTACTGAATACCCATTTAAGTCAAATCTCCAAACCCTTTTGTTAATGTCAAAAGAAAATAGGAGAAAAAAAAAAAGAGAGAGAAAGAAAATAAGAAACGAAGGCAGAAAAAAAAAATACTCGATGTTAAATTCAATGAAAGTTAAAATAACATATACATTAATATATTAATAAAATAATAATTTGTCAGTGTTACATAGTTCTAGCCTATTAGCCTTGGTCATTCAGACCACTTTTCTTCAAATGGTTGGGAACTATACACATTGAAAATATGTCACAGTTTCATATTTATTTTTCCCTTGCTTAGGAACACTATAAAGTCTTAACTGAATGTCTTTCAAAGTCATATCAATTCACTTTAATCTTTTTAACTATGCAACACTAAGTTTACTGTCAGAAGCAGATATAAAAAATAACTCTAAAAATTGGAAGTCACTAAAACGGAAAGCTTATTTATCAATGCAATTTTGTTACTCTAGCACAAATTTCCTGATTGTATCAGGTGCTGTCATGCCTCAGAGGTGTTTGTTTTTGATGGTAGAGATGACATATATGGTTGAAATTGATAAAAAGAGATATATTACTATACCAGAAAATGCTGATTCCAAAATTGCTTTTCAATCACAATTTTCACACTCTGTACATAATCTCAGTGTATTATAGGCCCTTAGTCATTTGTGGTTTGATTTCTTCCAGTAAATATTTGCATTGCTCATAAAATACATGCATTTTGCCAATATTTTAGACTCAGGTGGTGCTTTGTAGTGATAAATGATTGACTAACACTAAGAGAATTGGAACTATTTCTAAAAGATAACTGTAATTTTTAAAATTTGAAATCATCCTACAAAAGATAGAATTTATTTTTCACTTCCTAATTTGAAAATGGTTTAATCTCTTCCTAGCAATATGCATTGGGTCAAAACTGAGGAAAGACTTATTAAATATATATTACTCTCTCCTCTAAATAAGAATTATTGATGTTGTTTTCTAAGAAAGCTGTTGTCCACCTGCCCCCTTACCCTGCCAGATTAACTTTAACAGGATATGAACTGAATTGATTCCATCATTTCACAAATGACACATCAGTGACTGATAGAGGTTGTGAAAAGATTTCACCGGTGTTGACATCAGATTAATCACTGTGTTCTAAAGTCGACAATAAAGAGTTTGCACACACAGGACAGATTTTCATATATATAAATAGCTATTTCTTTCCTTTAGCAAATATGGGTATTCTTGTTTAATCCCATAGTGCATGTTACAGAGTGCAGCTGTATTTCTTGTCTCCTTTCCTGAAGGATGACATGCTGAAATTACCTGTGGTATGGTTTTCCTGTGTCTCCACCCAAATCTCATCTTAAACTATAGTTCCCATAATCCCCACATCATGAGAGGGACACAGTGGAAGGTAATTGAATCATGGGGGTGTGTTTTTCCCGTGTTGTTCTTATCACAGTGAATAAGTCTCATGAGATCGGATAGTTTCATAAAGGGCAGTTCCCCAGCACTTCTCTCCTGCCTGTCACCATGTAAGATAGGCCTTTGCTCCTCCTTTGCCTTCTGCCATGATTGTGAGGCATCCCTAGTCATGTGGAACTGTGATTCTATTAAACCTCTTTTTCTTTATAAATTACCCAGTCTTGGGTATGTCTTTATTAGCTGCATTAGAAGGAACTAATACAATCTGTATATTAAAATAAAATTTTTAAAGTAAACATAAGTAAGCTATTCATTGGCATTTTAATTTAACTAGTTCAAACTTAATTTCTCATTATTCCTGAACAGTAAAAGTAACATTCTATTTGCTACGAGATTTGTTGCCATCATTTTCTTTAGTACATTATCTGCTCAGTATCCTTTTGTTTGCTTTTAGTGATGTATTTATGTGTATGCATTGCATGTAACTGTTTAATGAGGGTTGATTTTCTTATATTTTTTCTTTGGTAAAATTATTGCTAACTTAAAAAATAGATTACTTATATGTAAATATCTGAAACTTGTTAAATGTCTAATTATCCATATTGCAATGTTTTTAAAGCTAAATTTGATTTCCAGGCATTTTGAGTTATGTTTAAAGAAAAAGATTATAACATCTGAAGGCTTTAAAGCATAGCTATGCAGTGAAACAGAAGATAATTATATTCAAAAGTCACATAGAATCATAAAATCTTATAATCTTATTGTGTTAACTATGTAGAAAGTATTAAATGTATGACTAATATTTTAAATTCTAAAAGTTAAAGGGAATTTACTATGCAATATCGTAAGAGGTGATATGAGAGGGAGAAGTCAGCATGGATATTGATGGATATCTGAAAGTAACTCAAAAATGAGAAAAATTTACATTTAAATACAAGTGTTATAGACTGAACCACTTTTTCCTCACTAGCCCCAAAATCTGTATGGTGGTCCCCTGATCTCAGACTTCCAGTCTCCAGAAGAGTGAGAAACAACTCTTTGCTTATAAGTCACCTAGTTTATGTCATAGTTGCCAAGTTAAATAATACAACAGATAAAAGCATAGGTTAGGAAGTCTGTGTTATAATGTGGTTAAAAGAAATAAAAAATACTTTTAAAATTAAAGTGTTTTTTTTTAAAGAGTACAGACATTTTGAGGAATACATTAGCTGACATTTATAAGCTTAAAAATTTATAGCTTCTGAATTGCATGTACTGCCCTTTCTCTCTATAAAATGTGAGGGGTAATGTAGGTGTTGTGCAAGAAAATATAGTGAGTGAATATTTGTCTAAACACAAATGTTCATGGGCTTCCTTCTGTATACATTATTTTCTCAGTAACTGATTAATGGCAGTCTCCTATAATTGTTTTAGAATTTAATATTATGATGTTAAAAATTATTTCACATTATAATGTAGTTTGCACTATATATGTCTCTCATTTATATTCTGAGCTTCTTGAAAAGGCAATAAAACCATTGCATAGAGACAACCTACTGTGTTACTTAAAACAGATAATTCTGATAGATTTGTTCAGTGTTTTCATGCATGCTGATCCTTTTGAAAAAGCTATGAAGCTCTAATCGAAGCAATGTTTCTTTCCTTAGAAAATGAATTTAAAAATCAATCTAATCAATTGAATAACATAAAAAAGTAGGAAGGCAGAGGAAGTAGGCAGATGTGGGTGAACAGAATTATTGCAGAAACTTGTCACGATATAATTTTCAAACTTTTTATTTACTGAATTTATTTATTTTTCTGATTTTTTAACTTAACAAATTAATACTGTGTGACTAATTTATTATCGAAGTAAAGTAGGTAAGCACTTCTGTTGCTACATCTGACTAGCCTTTGCTGTTACAGTCTCCACCTAACTCTGGTCTGAATTCAAGTCCCTGGTAAATAGATTCTATGTGAATTACAGAAACTTAGCTGAAAACAACCCTAGTCAATGCAGTTTTTTGTTCTGCTGTGAATGAAGCCCAGTAAGGTACACTAAAAGTTTTATAAAACATTGAACAAGCTATTTACCATATCTACTACAATCAATTAAGTCTCTGACTGACTGGAGCATTTATTAAAATAATGTGAGGGTTGTTAATCTTTAAAAGAAAGAAACATTATTACCCTGCTTATTCTTATGTGTATTCAAAATAAAAATCTCCTCCTTCAAAAACAGTTTGATCTGTTTGCTACAATTTCCCTTTCGAAAATATTTTACCTTCATATGTTACAAATATGTAGGAACATAACATAGTTCCCATTCATGACTATAAGTCTTTCTGATGTAATCACTGTATATCATGTATACCATAAAACAAGTTAGATCCAAACAAGTATACATCAGTTAGAAGTGGTCTTCATGTCTGGCTTCCCTTTTCAAGGCATTCAGGGTATACTTACATCCTGTTAGATAAAAGAAAAATAGATAGTTGATAAGAAAAAAAAAATCTATTTTCCCTCTACCCTCTCATATTCTCCAGCTGTAAATTAGATTTACAAAAGATAGATCAACAATATAGAAACATATACATTTATGTAATATGTTTTACATGACACTGGAGCTTTCCTAAGGAAATGAAGACACATGAAGAGGTGGTTAAACGAAACATGTTTAGACTGGTTTTAATGATGAGTGGAAAGTCACAGAAAAATGTAATAGGACAAAAGGTATGAGCTAAAGGTAGTAAACTGGAGGAAACTTAGTAAGGCCTGTTTGTTCAGATTCTTCTTTACATTCTTCCATCTTTGAAGACAAACCTGTTCTTTTTCTCTGTGTAGGGAGGATAGCTCTCACATAAGGGTCTATGATCTACTTTCAAAGAAAGTAAAGATCAAAGTGTCTTTGTAGTACGTGCTCTTTCTATGACCTGCTTCAGGGACAAAAGAGGAAGTCAGAGAGTCCTCACACCTGTTCTTTAAGTGATTTCAACCTAAACTATTCAATATGCCACAGCACCCCATTTTGGATAGTGTGTTCTGAACCTCATGAGACTCAAGAAAACCTGTGGAAATTAAAAAAAAAATTAAAAATAAAACATAAAATTGTCAAAAAAGTCATACTTAAATAAGATGGAAAAATTATTATGAAATAGAAATGTTAAAATCATAACTGAATTTAAAATCAAATTTTATACCAAAGCAAAAATAATGCCAAAGTTAAAAATGTTAAAATATATGATAGTTGGACACAACCCAAATATTAAAAAGTATTAAATTTGGGAAGAATCTATCATAATATCAGAAAGACATTTTCCTAGTCACTGATGATGCTAAAACTTGAAAATATAGGATTAAGCTGCCTATTAAAAACAACTCATTTTTGACACAAAAACATATTTTTTAAAAATAAAAAAATCTGGAAGGCGGAGCAAGATGGGCAAATAGGAACAGCTCCAGTCTCCAGCTCCCAGCACGAGCGACACAGAAGACGGGTGATTTCTGCATTTTCAACTAAGGTACTGGGTTTGTCTCACTAGGGAGTGCCGGACAATCGGTGCTGGTCAGCTGTTGCAGCCCGACCAGCGAGAGCTGAAGCAGGGCGAGGCATCACCTACCTGGGAAGCGCAAGGGGGAAGGGAATCCCTTCTCCTAGCCAGGGGAACTGAGACACATAACACCTGGAAAATCAGGTACCTCCCACCCCAATACTGCACTTTAAGCCAACGGGCACACCAGGAGATTATATCCCACACCTGGCCGGGAGGGTCCCATGCCCATGGAGCCTCCCTCATTACTGGCACAGCAGTCTGTGATCTAACTGCAAGGCAGCAGCGAGGCTGGGAGAGGGGCACCCACCATTGCTGAGGCTTAAGTAGGTAAACAAAGCCATGGGAAGATAAAACTGCGTGGAGCTCACAGCAGCTCAAGGAGGCCTGCCAGTCTCTGTAGACTCCACCTCTGGGGACAGGGCACAGCTAAATAACAACAACAACAACAACAAAAAGCAGCAGACACCTCTGCAGATGCAAATGACTCTGTCTGACAGCTTTGAAGAGAGTAGTGGATCTCCCAACATGGAGGTTGACATCTGAGAATGGACAGACTGCCTGCAAAGTGGGTCCCTGACCCCTGAGTAGCCTAGCTGGGAGACATCCCCCACTAGGGGAAGTCTGACACCCCACACCTCACAGGGTGGAGTACACCCCTGAGAGGAAGCTTCCAAAGCAAGAATCAGACAGGTACACTCGCTGTTCAGCAGTATTCTATCTTCTGCAGCCTCTGCTGCTGACACCCAGGCAAACAGGGTCTGGAGTGGACCTCAAGCAATCTCCAACAGACCTACAGCTGAGGGTCCTGACTCTTAGAAGGAAAACTAACACACAGGAAGGACACCCACACCAAAACCCCATCAGTATGTCACCATCATCAACGACCAGAGGCAGATAAAAACACAAAGATGGGGAAAAAGCAGAGCAGAAAAGCTGGAAATTCAAAGAATAAGAGCGCATCTCCCCCTCCAAAGGAACGCAGCTCATTGCCAGCAACGGATCAAAGCTGGACGGAAAATGACTTTGACGAGATGAGAGAAGAAGGCTTCAGACCATCAAACTTCTCAGAGCTAAAGGAGGAATTATGTATCCAGTGCAAAGAAACTAAAAATCTTGAAAAAAGAGTGGAAGAATTGATAACCAGAATAATTAATGCAGAGAAGGTCATAAACGAACTGACTGACATGAAAACCATGACACGAGAAATACATGACAAATGCACAAGCTTCAGTAACCGACACGATGAACTGGAAGAAAGAGTATCAGCAATTGAGGATCAAATGAACAAAATGAAGCGAGAAGAGAAACCTCAAGAAAAAAGAAGAAAAAGAAATGAACAAAGCCTGCAAGAAGTATGGGATTATGCAAAAAGACCAAATCTACATCTGATTGGGGTGCCTGAAAGTGAGGGAGAAAATGGAACTAAGTTCGAAAACACTCTTCAGGATATCATCCAGGAGAACTTCCCCAACCTAGTAGGGCAGGCCAACATTCAAATTCAGAAAATACAGAGAACGCCACAAAGATACTCCTCCAGAAGAGCAACTCCAAGACACATAATTGCCAGATTCACCACAGTTGAAACGAAGGAAAAAATCTTAAGGGCAGCCAGAGAGGAAGGTCGGGTTACCCACAAAGGGAAGCCCATCAGACTAACAGCAGATCTCTTGGCAGAAACTCTACAAGCCAGAAGAGACTGGGGGCCAATATACAACATTCCTAAAGAAAATAATTTTAAACCCAGAATTTCATATCCAGCCAAACTAAGTTTCATAAGTGAAGGAGAAAGAAAATCCTTTACAGATAAGCAAATGCTTAGAGATTTTGTCACCAACCAGGCCTGCCTTACAAGAGACCCTGAAGGAAGCACTAAACATGGAAAGGAACAACCAGTATCAGCCATTGCAAAAACATGCCAAAATATAAAGACCATCGAGGCTAGGAAGAAACTGCATCAACTAACGAGCAAAATAACCACTTAATATCATAATGGCAGGACCAAGTTCACACATAACAATATTAACCTTAAATGTAAATGGACTAAATGCTCCAATTAAAAGACACAGACTAGCAAATTGGATAAAGAGTCAAGACCCATCAGTCTGCTGTATTCAGGAGACCCATCTCACATGCAGAGACAAATATAGGCTCAAAATAAAGGGATGGAGGAAGATCTACCAAGCAAACGTAGAAAAAAAAGAAGCAGGGGTTGCAATCCTAGTCTCTGATAAAACAGACTTTAAACCATCAAAGATCAAAAGAGACAAAGAAGGCCATTATATAATGGTAAAGGGATCAATTCAACAGGAAGAGCTAACTATCCTAAATATACATGCACCCAGTACAAGAGCACCCAGATTCATAAAGCAAGTCCTTAGAGACTTATAAAGGGACTTAGACTCCCACACAATAATAATGGGAGACTTCAACACCCCACTGTCAACATTAGACAGATCAATGAGACAGAAAGTTAACAAGGATATCCAGGAATTGAACTCATCTCTGCAACAAGCAGACCTAATAGACATCTACAGAGCTCTCCACCCCACATCAACAGAATATACATTCTTCTCAGCACCACATCACACTTATTCCAAAATTGACCACATAATTGGAAGTAAAGAACTCCTCAGCAAATGTACAAAAACAGAAATTATAACAAACTGTCTCTCAGACCACAGTGCAATCAAACTAGAACTCAAGAATAAGAAACTCAATCAAAACCGCTCAACTACTTGGAAAATGAATAATCTGCTCCTGAATAACTACTGGGTACATAACAAAATGAAAGCAGAAATAAAGATGTTCTTTGAAACCAATGAGAACAAAGATACAACATACCAGAATCTCTGGGACACATTTCAAGCAGTGTGTAGGGGGAAATTTATAGCACTAAATGCCCACAAGAGAAAGCAGGAAAGATCTAAAATTGACACTCTAACACCAAAATTAAAAGAGCTAGAGAAGCAAGAGCAAACACATTCAAAAGCAAGCAGAAGGCAAGAAATAACTAGGATCAGAGGAGAACTGAAGGAGAAAGAGACACAAAAAACCCTCCAAAAAATCAATGAATCCAGGAGTTGTTTTTTTGAAAAGATCAACAAAATTGATAGACTGCTAGCAAGACTAATAAAGAAGAAAAGAGAGAAGAATCAAACAGTCACAATAAAAAATGATAAAGGGGATATCACAACCGACCCCACAGAAATACAAACTACCATCAGAGAATACTATAAACACCTCTAGGCAAATCAACTAGAAAATCTAGAAGAAATGGATAATTTCCTGGACACTTACACTCTCTCAAGACTAAACCAGGAAGAAGCTGAATCCCTAAATAGATCAATAGCAGGCTCTGAAATTGAGGCAATAATTAATAGCCTACCAACCAAAAAAAGTCCAGGACCACATGGATTCACAGCTGAATTATACCAAAGGTACAAGGAGGAGCTGGTACCAGTCCTTCTGAAACTATTCCAATCAATAGAAAAAGAGGGAATCCTCCCTAACTCATTCTATGAGGCCAGCATCATCCTGATACCAAAGCCTGGCAGAGACACAACAAAAAAAGAAAATTTGACACCAATATCCCTGATGGACATCGATGCAAAAATCCTCAATAAAATACTGGCAAACCGGATCCAGCAGCACATCAAAAAGCTTATCCACCATGATCAAGTGAGCTTCATCCCTGGGATGCAAGGCTGGTTCAACATATGCAAATCAATAAACGTAATCCAGCATATAAACAGAACCAAACACAAAAACCACATGATTATCTCAATAGATGCAGAAAAGGCCTTTGACAAAATTCAACAGCCCTTCATGCTAAAAACACTCAATAAATTTGGTATTGATGGAACATATCTCAAAATAATAGGAGCTATTTATGACAAACCCACAGCCAATATCATACTGAATGGCCAAAAACTGGAAAAATTCCCTTTGAAAAATGGCACAAGACAGGGATGCCCTCTCTCACCACTCCTATTCAACATAGTGTTGGAAGTTCTGGCTAGGGCAATCAGGCAAGAGAAAGAAATAAAGGGTATTCAGTTAGGAAACGAAGAAGTCAAATTGTCCCCGTTTGCAGATGACATGATTGTATATTTAGAAAACCCCACTGTCTCAGCCCAAAATCTCCTTAAGCTGATAAGAAACTTCAGCAAAGTCTCAGGATACAAAATTAATGTGCAAAAATCAAAAGCATTTTTATACACCAGTAACAGACAAACAGAGCCAAATCAGGAATGAACTCCCATTCACAATTGCTTCAAAGAGAATAAAATACTTAGGAATCCAACTTACAAGGGATGTAAAGGACCTCTTCAAGAAGAACTACAAACCACTGCTCAGTGCAATAAAAGAGGACACAAACAAATGGAAGAACATACCATGCTCATGGATAGGAAGAATCAATATCATGAAAATGGCCATATTGCCCAAGGTAATTTATAGATTCAATGCCATCCCCATCAAGCTACCAATGACTTTCTTCACAGAATTGGAAAAACTGCTTTAAAGTTCATATGGAACCAAAACAGAGCCCGCATTGCCAAGACAATCCTAAGTCAAAAGAACAAAGTTGTAGGCATCACACTACCTGACTTCAAACTATACTACAAGGCTACAGTAACCAAAGCAGCATGGTACTGGTACCAAAACAGAGCTATAGACCAATGGAACAGAACAGAGTCCTCAGAAATAATACCACACATCTACAGCCATCTGATTTTTGATAAACCTGAGAGAAACAAGAAATGGGGAAAGGATTCCGTATGTAATAAATGATCCTGGGAAAACTGGTTAGCCATAAGTAGAAAGCTGAAACTGGATCCTTTCCTTACTCCTTATATGAAAATTAATTCAAGATGGATTAGAGACTTAAATGTTAGACCTAATACCATAAAAACCCTAGAAGAAAACCTAGGTAATACCATTCAGGATATAGGCATGGGCAAGGACGTCATGTCTAAAACACCAAAAGCAACAGCAACAAAAGCCAAAATTGACACATGGGATCTGATTAAACTAAAGAGCTTCTGCACAGCAAAAGAAACTACAATCAGAGTGAACAGGCAGCCTGCAGAATGGGAGAAAATGTTTGCAATCTACTCATCTGACAAAGGGCTAATATCCAGAACCTACAAAGAACTCAAACAGATTTACAAGATGGCCGGGCACAGTGGCTCAAGCCTGAAATCCCAGCACTTTGGGAGGCCGAGACGGGCGGATCCCGAGGTCAGGAGATCGAGACCATCCTGGCTAACCCAGTGAAACCCCGTCTCTACTAAAAAATACAAAAAAACTAGCCGGGCGAGTTGGCGGGCACCTGTAGTCCCAGCTACTGGGGAGGCTGAGGCAGGAGAATGGTGTTAACCTGGGAGACGGAGCTTGCAGTGAGCCAAGATCCGGCCACTGCACTCCAGCCTGGGTGACAGAGCGAGACTCCATCTCAAAAAAACGAAACAAACAAACAAAAAAACAAACAACAACAAAAAAACAAATTTACAAGAAAAAAACAAATAACCCCATCAAAAAATGGGCAAAGGATATGAATAGACATTTCTCAAAAGAAGACATTCATACAGCCAACAGACACATGAAAACATGCTCATCATCACTGGCCATCAAAGAAATGCAAATCAAAACCACAATGAGATACCATCTCACACCAGTTAGAATGGCAATCATTAAAAAGTCAGGAAACAACCAACAGGTGCTGGAGAGGATGTGGAGAAATAGGGACACTTTTACACTGTTGGTGGGATTGTAAACTAGTTCAACCATTATGGAAAACAGTATGGCGATTTCTCAAGCACCTAGAACTGGAAGTATCATACGACCCAGCCATCCCATCACTGGGTATATACCCAAAGGATTGCAAATCATGCCGCTATAAAGACACATGCACATGTATGTTTATTGCAGCACTATTCACAATAGCAAAGACTTGAAATCAACCCAAATGTCCATCAGTGACAGACTGGATTAAGAAAATCTGGCACATATACACTCATGGAATACTATGCAGCCATAAAAAAGGATGAGTTTGAGTCCTTTGTAGGGACATGGATGCAGCTGGAAACCATCATTCTCAGCAAACTTTTGCAAGAACAGAAAACCAAACACCGCATGTTCTCACTCATAGGTGGGAACTGAACAATGAGATTACTTGGACTTGGGAAGGGGAACATCACACACTGGGGCCTATCACGGGGAGGGAGGAGCCGGGAGGGATTGCATTGGGAGTTGTACCTGATATAAATGACGAGTTGATGGGTGCTGACGAGTTGATGGGTGCTGACAAGTTGATGGGTGCAGCACACCAACATGGCACAAGTATACTTATGTAACAAACCTGCACATTATGCACATGTACCCTAGAACTTAAAGTATAATAAAAAAAAAGGAAAAGAAAAAATTTAAAAAATATAAAAAAATAAAATCTACAAGAGGATCATCTCTGTTGTACCTTATGCATGTGACAAAATGTGCTTTTAAGTTCTCATTGATATACTTAAGCTAAATAGATGACAAAGTACTCTGTTGACAGTCTTCTTACAAAACAGCTTTTATTCTCATACACCTCAGCAGGAAGGTTTAAATCAGAGAAAATGATTCACTTAGCTGAAGCAGAGCTGTGTAGCAATCATATGTAATGGAGAAGGGTTGATAAAACTGTAGTGAGTCTGAATTTTCTTAACAGGGAATCCGTTGTTGTCTATTTTAACAAGAAATAGTGAAGGGGAAACTGAAAGGAGCCAAGGCTTCAATCAGGAAGGAATCTTTAAATGACAATCTCAGGCCTCAAAGCCCAGTGTCTTGTGTTTTATGACACACGCAGACAGTTGTCATCAAAGTGTTTCTTTGGGATCATTTTATATCCACTTATATAACAATACGCATTCTCACATTTTAGGGATGACATATTTAAAACATATGATAGGGAGAAAAAGCATGTGGAGCATTTATTTACTTAATGTTTATTTCCTGTGGTATTTAACTACACAAAATTTTTATGAGTGAA
Organism: Trachypithecus francoisi; assembly: GCF_009764315.1. Taxonomy (NCBI): domain Eukaryota; kingdom Metazoa; phylum Chordata; class Mammalia; order Primates; family Cercopithecidae; genus Trachypithecus; species Trachypithecus francoisi. The sequence continues at coordinate 73,960,700 of NW_022681454.1, read as the reverse complement.
AATCAGAAGAGACAAATGTATGTGGAAGAATGCAGATCCTCCAGATGAGGCTAAAGTAGATGATTCTGCATTTTTTTTTTTTTGATTTTATGGGGTAAAAACACTTAAAAATGTGAGAAGAGGGTCAATACGCTGCAGAGAATATGAAGTCATCAGAGTTTCAAAATTTCTCCTTTGAGGTAAAATTCCTTTAATATATACCAACAGGAAATTATTTGAAGCCTTTTGCCAGGCCTACCACACTAACAAATACTACATAAACTAAAATACGAAACATACGTTCTGTTTACATTATGCTAGATGCATCGCAACGAGCTTTCCATTCACAAACATATTTAATACTTCTGACACCCCACTAAAGAAATTGAATGTCTCCTCCTGCCTGCTGATGCATAGCTGAGGGGGAAAGGGAGTTAATTGTCCACAGACACATCAATTGTTAAGTGACAGAGCCTGTATTTTGGACCCTTGTCCTCTTGTCATGTGGTTCATGTTCTTATCTATTGCACCTTTCTCTGGAATGATGATAATTTGTCATAATCTTTAGCATCATTATCCACAAGGGATAGGAAAAGACTAAAATTGAAATTTATTTTTTATTTTGGGGGAATATGTGCAGTACTGCTTTTAAATTATGCCTTACTGTACTTCTGAATTTCATAATATAACTTAATTTTTTCAATTTGTAACAAGATTATACACAGAAATATGGAATTATTTTCTTTCATACATTTTACAAAAGGTAAAATGTAAAAAGATATTAGAAATTAAATGCATGATATGACAGGGACTTATAATTGATGTTTAATAGTTAATATCCCCCAGAAAAAGTCAAATATGAGATAATATATGCAAGGGCATTATAAATGAACCAAAAAAACAAACAAAAAATGAATCCTTAAGATACTTTCCAATGAAATCCTGAGGGATTTTTAAATTACAGAATCAGAATCTCTGAAGGAGAAGTAGGTAATCTGCAATTTAAAAAAATGAGTTCCTGTCATACTGATGTATATTGTATATAGCAGTTGGGAAACCACTGATTAAGATTGTATATTATTAATAAGCTACTCATTGACTGCCTATCATATTCTGGATCTAGCACCAGAACAATGAGCATGCAATTGTTTAATTTACCCTCAGAAGTATCCCATCCTTTAAAAAGACACTGAAATAAAAACTCAAAATAACACAAAACCACGTCTTAGAAATGTCATTCAATTGCCAACTTACCTGACTTCAGGTATAAAAACGTATACGCTTCCACTAGAACAGCAACAGAACTAATTCAGATTATATCATTATACAATAAAATATAAATGGTTATATTTTCTTCCACTTGCTCTTGCTTGAAATTTTCCTTCTATAATTTCTATTAGGCTAATCAGAAATGATAGAGCGGGAGGACAAATGTGGAAATCTATTTATTACTGACCTGCCAGACACTAATATCAAATATTTTCTTTGAAAAAAAATTATACAGATGTGATGCTGAGAACATTGCTAATCTCTGTCTTCATTTTCCAATGTTTCTGAAAGATCATCATTGAGTATCTCCCTGATCATATTGAAATGTGACAGTGTTGCTTTTTCAGTATATCTATTCGATGCTGTAGAAGTTCTAAAGGTAGGAAATGTAAGTTTGTTTTTTCATATTTTAATTAGACCTACACAAAATTAGTTTACTTTCGGCGGGCGGATCACAAGCCCAGGAGATCGAGACTATCCTGGCTAACACGGTGAAACCCCGTCTCTACTAAAAATACAAAAAATTAGCAGGGCATGGTGGTTGGTGCCTGTAGTCTCAGCTACTGGTTAGGCTGAGACAGGAGAATGGCCTAAACCGGGGAAGCAGAGCTTGCAGTGAGATGAGATGGTGCCACTGCACTCCAGCCTGGGCAACAGAGCGAGACTGCATCTGAAAAAAAAAAAAAAAAAAAAAAAAAAAAAAAAAAAAAAGTTTACTTTCCCTACAAATTACACATGTAATTTGTGTTTGTCTTTTTAATTCCTATTTATTTATTTATTTATTTTTGAGACAGGGTCTCACCCTGTCACCCAGGCTGTAGTGCAGTGGCGAGATCATAGCTCACTGCAGCTTCTACCTCCCCAGCTAAAGTGATCTTCGCGTCTCAGCCTTCTGAGTATCTGGAACTACAGACGTGAACCACCATACCCAGATAATTATTATTATTATTATTTTCCAATTTTTTGTAGAGACACAGTCTCCCTCTGTTGCCTAGGCTGGTCTAGAGCCCCTGAGCTCAAGTGATCCTTTCGCCTTGGCCTCCCAAAGTGCCGGGATTAGAGGCCTAAGTCACTTCGCTAGGCCTATAATTCGGTTCTTTACTGGGAAGTATATTGCTCCGCATATACTCTCTTTTTTTTTTTTTTTTTTTTTTTTTTTTTTTTTTTTTTTTTTTTTTTTTTTTTTTTTTTGAGGTGGAGTCTCGCTCTGTCGCCCAGGCTGGAGTGCAGTGGCCGGATCTCAGCTCACTGCAAGCTCCGCCTCCCGGGTTTACGCCATTCTCCTGCCTCAGCCTCCCGAGTAGCTGGGACTACAGGCGCCCGCCACCTCGCCCGGCTAGTTTTTGTATTTTTAGTAGAGACGGGGTTTCACCGTGTTCGCCAGGATGGTCTCGATCTCCTGACCTCGTGATCCGCCCGTCTCGGCCTCCCAAAGTGCTGGGATTACAGGCTTGAGCCACCGCGCCCGGCCACTCCGCATATACTCTCTTATGCCATCTGTCATTACTTATTTGACGTCATTTTTTATCCAGCTTTCCCTTTCCTTCCCATCACACTGAACTTTTGCATGTTCCTACTGTCAATCGAGGAAAATGATGAGACAAATCTCAATTATTCTAGGAGATTTATTTGCCAAAGTTGAGGATATTAATTTATCCCAAGTGCCTGGAGCAGTATCCAGTATCTAGTAGTCACTAAATTATACTTGTTTAATAAATAAACGTTTGCTCTAAATTTGTTTGCAGGACCTATATTCTTATATATCTTGGCACTAGACTTCGTGCACGTAGAGACGTAGTTGCTTGTTATTTTCTTACATAATTACATCAGATACATCACGTTTTTTACGTTGATTCACAATGACGACATATTAAATAAAAGGACTATTTTTAAATGAAAAGTCAATATTACATTAAAAGTTACTGCTAGAATTACACAAAATTTTAAAAATCTAAACATTATATGCCAAATTTAATTGGTTTTCTCTGTTATAGACCTACAGGTAATTTTTGTTGTTTTTGTTTATCTCAAATTTTCACTTTGTTTCTAAAGTAAATAATATTACTTCTGTAAGAAAAATGATACAATGTTTAAATGACACTTCTGCAACATATAATAAAGAAGCATCAGATCAGCAAATCAACTATTCAATACATCCAACTGACATCTAAGAAATACAAAACCTTCGTGAAAATTCCATATTGTGGTTTACCTGCAAAGCAGATTTTGTTCTTTAAATTAACGTTACAAATGTCATTTATAATAGACAAACAACACTCAGCCATCAAGAAAAAAATACCTCTTGCAGATAAGTTCCAGGTAAAATTTTGTCATTCACAAATTATTCTGTACACCTTTCACTTATATCGTGTGAATACCAAAAGATGAACTTTCCATATCAAACTTTATGTACTTTATATACAAATGTTATAATTGAAAATATTAACCTTTAAGGATAATTACATTTCTGCCATCATATTTAAATTAGAGTTAAGAAAGAGAAAATTCATGGCTATAGAGCAAGCCGATCAATTCATCAAAATCTTGAGAAATTGCCATAGGACTTATATAATAGCTTGTGTGGAGGCTTGATCCATGTGTTTGTTACTGCTCTTTCTGAAGCTCAGTATCAATCACATTCAGAGATTTCTTTCAGACAATGAAAGTACTTTAGTAATTAACCAGCATCCTTTGACTGCAGTGAGAACATGAGCAAATAAAGTTTGCCAAGTGTGCTGATAGCTCAGTTTGGTTTATGTAACTAAATCTGAAGCTCTTTATATAATAATATAATCTATGCATAGAAATATAGATAATGCATACAAGTTACCTGTAGTAACACTTTTCAGAAGCTCAGTTTATATATTATATATAACAGTGAGAAGAATTATTTTAGTTGAAATTTATATTGTTAATATATTCAATTAATTGCTATTGAATTAGAATGTGTGCTATTAGTAAAAAACTTTTTGTATAAAATTCCAGTTTGTTTCTTCATTGAAAAACAGAGCAAAAGAAACTATTTCCTAATAGAAGTGTGGTTTAATGTACTTTTGTATTAAAGTTTTCATTGGATTCATCATACAGTAGATTAAGAGGAAAGACAATGGCAAGGTAACACTGGAGTGATGTAATGGGAGTTATACTTTAGTCCACTTAATAAAAAAATATTTTAGGAAAAGATGAGAGTACAAAAAATAGGAGAAAGTTTAGGATTAAAAATTGATTTGGATATAAATAGAAAAGATGTGAAGGACAAAAATGTCTTGCTGTGGGAGGAAGAAATGTGTTCAAAATATTAAAGCTCATTTTCTAAAAAGACTCTTCGTGCTAAGGGATGATGCTTTTACTTGTTCAGAAGTACAATAATATTTATACAAAATGTTTATTTTGCTCCAGGTAGTTTCCTCTTTACCAAGATTCTTCAACTGTAGTCAAGCCAGTTCTTAAAGCTTAGTGTGATTAGACATGTGAGAGAAAAAAGAGAAGTTCAAGACTGACTTGTAGAGAAGAATACAACTCTCAACTAAAGCAGAAACTTAAAAATAAGATGGAAGCAAAATCAGTAAATGGTCATCCTAAAGGGCAAATCAAGGAGATAGTGGAAGACTTGACTAGACAGTAAAATAAAGAGCAGGATATAAACAGGAAGCTTGGAATAAATTAGAAAGCTGTCTTTGTATGTGTGAGTGTGAGTGTGTGTGTGAGACGTATACGGATGCAGATTTAATGAAATAGTATATGCTGACACCCAATTGACAAAGACTAATATCTTACCCATGGCACTGGATAGATACTTAAAGTGTAGCCATGAACAAGCAGACAGGTCCCTACCCTCTTGGAGTTTACAATACAGCAGACAAGACATGCTGAAATGTAACAAATAGTCAATAATTAATTTAAAAGTTATGAAAAAGAAAATTGCACAAATGTAAAATTCATGGTGATATGGGGTCATATAAAGGGACCTAGCTTTCTCTTTATTCAAGAGGTTCTGGGTCAGTGAACTGTCTGGAATTGGGAATTGATTGAGGGTTTGTGATGCTCTGTTTTTATTATTCAAGGTAGACTTTTGGTCACATTTTTCCCAACTTCTCACTTCTTCTTATATGACTCCAAATTGTTATCTGCCTCCACTAGTCTTTTTTAAATTACTGATCCACACTGTACTCTTAATTTTAGTCCTCTTACCCGATTTCTTAACAACATTCCCCATGGTGAACCTCTTCTGTCTACCTTCTTAATATATCCCATTATATTTCACCAAAACAAAAAGTATTTTAGCAAAGTCTACATTTGATTGTGAAATCCCACAAGTAATATCACTGAATAACTTTCTATTTCCTTAAGATAAAGTCCTGAAAACACTTATTATAATGTAAAAGTCTTTTCAAGTGGCCATCTCACCCTTCCAGGTATATTTTCATTAGTGATTGAAAAGTATATACATACAACATGTTTTGTTTTAAAATAATAAGCTATTAAAACAACAAAGGTTTTTTGTTTGTTTGTTTTATTTTGTTTTTCATTTGTTTGTTTGTTTTTTTGAACACAGAATTTTGCTCTGTCTCTATCTCCCAGGCTGGAGTGCAGTAGCATGATCTCGCCTCACTGCAATCTCCACTTCCCGGTTCAAGCAATTCTCATGCCTCATCCTCCCGAGTATCTGGCTTTACAGGCACGTGCCATTATGCCCAGCTAATTTTTTGTATTTTTTAGTAGTGATAGGGTTTCACCATGTGCCCAGGCTGGTCTTGAACTCCTGAGCTCAGGCAATCCACCCCCCTCGACCTCCCCAAGTGCTGGGATTACAGGCGTGAGCCACTGCACCCAGCCAAAAAAAGTTTTAATCTCCAAAATAAACTAGAAATATTTGAAATACAAGACATTTTATTTTACATTAAAGCAAGCATGTAGAGACATTCATGGAAATTAGATATGGTGTACTGACTACTTAGTGGATAAGAAAAGCAGTTTAGGCTAAAACTTAGGGCAGCAAAACTAGAAGATAATTGATGAAATGAGAAGATCATACAACGATAGACCCTTACAGGAAAGAGAAGACTTTGGGCTCATCAATTAAGGGCAGCAATCCCCAGACTCTCAGAAAAGGGAAAAGAATGCCTGGAGGGAAAATGATATAAAATGTGAATCAACTCTGGCACACAAATATGCCGAATCAGTCACATGGGAGACTTCACTAAATACTAAATTCCCTTCTCCATTAAATACATCACTCGCTACAGCAACAATCCAATTAGGAATTACTAGAAAAACAACAAAGTTTCAAATATTCAGCAATAATATCCAGATACTAAATCCATAGTTAAAAAAAGATTTCACCAGAAGCTCCTCACTCTGAAAAGAAAATGTCAAAGCAAGGAAGAATATCAGCAATTGTTCAGAGAAGAAAGATGTGTTTTCAGTTATGGAAATTAGTCCGTAATTGAACGGAGAAGAGATAGATCCAATACTATTATAATACATATATTAGTAATGATGGAGAGATAAAGTGGAGACAGGAACCATCAAGAAACAGAAAAGAATGGAAACCAGGATACAGGAGAAAGGACAAAATATATTTTGTTTATAACAAAATAGTATTTTACTTTTATAAAAAAAATTAAATTACAAGTCTTGCGTTTCTCTTTCTCTTCTATTTTTTTCAGCCAGTCATTGGGAAAAAGGTAGTCCCTTGATATCCTTGTAATATTAGAATTGCACACACTAAGTATTGCAGTAGGAGCTGTTATATAAAATATCTGATGTGTTATGTGTGTATAAGCAGAATAGTTTCCTGTCCAGAGGGCAGTTTCTCCTCTTGACATCTCCAGTCCATTTTGTCTAGCACCTGACAACACTACTATTGGCAGTCATGTCATCATTTGCTTTTTCCAGTCATTTAAGGATGTCATTAGGCCTTAGGCTTTTTGAAGCAAGAAAAGGCAGATGCTTTGTCTTTTTTCTGGTGTCATATTTGGCAGCCTTTCTGTGAAATTACTGCAGTGTTCTCATCTGCCAGATGTCAATGAAACTTGAAGTAAAGAGACAAGCATCCCAGACACGTCAGTCGAAATTGATTTTTGTTGTTTTGTTTTTTGTTTTTAAATGAAGTCTCCACTAAAGACTGAAGAAGATATAAACTCACAGACATTGCAGTTGCTTTTAAAGTGCTTTCCATCATAGCTTTAAAATATATAAAGAAAAGTAAAAGGCAGTATCAAGATAACATCAGAAAAATATACATGTAAATTTAACAGAAGCTAAATGGACTGAAAGAAGGACACAGCACAAAAAACCTCAAAGATGAAGAAAACAACAGAAATATATAAAGAGAGAAGAGAAAACAGTGGTGAATCACAAGTAGATAAACCAGGAAATATGTAGTATGTAGTTTCAAGGACCCTCAATGTTCTACCTGAACAAAATCACTTCCCTTATTACATAATTTTTTAAAAATGTATTTGAGTATATATGGATTTTAATTTGTTCAAGCATAGTCATAATTAGCAGAAATAGATTATTAACTAGTTAATATACTAGAACTAATTTTTGATGGTGTAACAAAACACAGAGCTTTGAGGTAATAAAATTGATTCCTTGATTTATAAATTGTATTGCCATACAAGATTGTATCTAATCATCCTGTCAATTCTGGGAATTAAATAAGGCAAGCATTGCTGTTATATATTATAGATGAGGAAATTGAGGTCTTGGATAAAGTACTACTCAACAATAGAAATTCAATAAAAAATTTGCTGTTTTCCTCCTAGCTAGAGTTTTCACAGTTTTCACAGTACAACTTCAATTACATCAGAAGAGACAAATTTTGATGAGGAGAGGAATATAATAAATGAATAAATCAGCAAGAAAGCAAGCAAAATAAACTAAAATAAAAAAGTAAAAACGTGAGTATATTACCCAGAAATACCAAATGGATACTCCTATATATTGTTTAGAAAAAAAATGATGTAAATAATGGGATGGCTCTCTGAAACATGAAGAAATGAGACAAAAATGTATTGGATGCTTCTGCCCAATTTTACATCACAATTTTGTTTAGTGAGACAAAGTATAAAATATTTCTTTGTAAACTCTATTTACCAACTCCTCTTACTGGAGGAGGCTGGTGTTTTGTTCTACTCAAGCCTTCAACTGATTGGATGAGGCCAACTAACACTCTGAAAAGCCATCTGCTTTACTCCAAGTTCATCACTAAAACGGTAAACTGATTCAAACACACCCTCCAAGTTGACAAAATTAAGCATCAAAAATGGTATCTTCTCAATAAAAATTTGAATTTCAACTTATTTTTAAAATATAACTTAATGTTTATTGATCCACTGAGTGTCATGCCCTTTTCCAGGCTTTTGGAATATAGTGGTAAAATTGGCAGACAAATCTCTGAGCTATGCTCTATCTATGGTCATTACCATTAATGCTTTAATTCTGGGGCAATGGCATTTAAATGACTTGTATTATTAAAAGCAAAAGGGCTCTTTCTGCAACGTACACATAAGACTTTCTTTCCCCTGGCAAGACTCAAACTTTTGCGTTCTTAGTAACATAAACCTATTGAAAACTTACAGCACATGAAAGCATTTAGAAATGGTTAGTGAAACACAGATCTCTGAACATCTACTCTGGGAGAAAACAAGATAATGTTTCCAAAAGCTTTCCATATTTTCTTATTGAGATCATTTTTATTAAAAGATATTACAGGGTTATTTAATTTCTTTGAAGCTTTCCCTGTAGTATATTAATTATTTGTCAGCACTGAAAACAGCTTTGAGAGGATATATATATGTAAATATTATGTTTGCTATATACTTTTGCTTCAAATGTAAAACAAAGCACTTATTATAAACTAGTATGTTCAGTTTGTTTTATGGGGTTTAGGACTTACTCATTGTTTAGTATTAATACATTTTATACGAAATCAATATTTATGGGGAAAATTTTAAAATAAATATATTTTATTCAAAAGTGTTAGTGTATTGAAAAATACAGCAGCTATAATACATTAGTTTCCTAAGACTGTTTTAACAAATTACCACAACCTTAGTGTCTTAAAGCAACATAAATTATTCTTTCACATTGCCAGAAGCCAAGAGTCCTAAATCAGTAGCACTGTGCTGAAATCAAGGTGTTGACAGAGCTATATTATTTTCAGAGGCTCTAGGGGAGAATATAGTCTTTACCTCTTCTGCCTTCTGTTGGCTGCTGGCATTCCTTGGATTGTGGCTACATTATTCCAATCAAGGTATATATCTTCAAATCTTTCTCTGCTCCCTTTTCGTATGGACTTCTTTTCTGTGTGTGGCTGTGTGAAATCACCTTCTGCCTTTCTCTTGTAAAACTACTTGAGGTTGCAGTTAGATATCGTCTCCTGGATAATCCAGGAGAATCACTGTGTTTCAACATCCTTAATTTGGTCACATCTGCAAAGATGCTTTTCCCTTATAAAGTAACATTTTCAGGTTCCAGAGAATAGGACTTGATATCTCTCTTTACGGGGAGGAAGATATTAGTCAGCCTAATATAGCCACCTTGCAATACATGACTAGTTTTCACTTTTATGAATGTATTAGTAAAGACAAATTATATTATGGTACTGTAAAAAAAAATCCCAAAATATTGGTGGCTGAAAATAAAAAGGGCCTATTTTTCCCCCATGCCCACATCCAGCCATACTATCCTCACCCAGAGATTGACACTTTAACCTTAAGGACATAGGCTGGTAAACACACACACACACACTCACAAACTGTGTCATTGTGCACCACCATTTTTTTTTGAAATCTCCACCTGGAAGCTGACATTTCATTAGCCACCCCTAACTACAAGAGTTACCGTTGCCTGCCTACAAAGAAAAGAATCAGAAATGTTGGTGAATAGCTCTAATGACTATCACAATGAGTTTGGATGTTAGGATCAAAAGACCCAATATGATATGAAGAAAACTGATTTGGGGCAAAAGTTAAGAAGAATAAATTGAACTTACTTAGCATGACATTGCTTAATACCAGTGTCTAGCTTTTAACTTGATGATTCTGCTTTAAGTTTTGGAATACCAATTTAGAAAATATTTCACATTTTTATCTATTAAATAATAGGTTATCATAAAATATATTAGGTACTATTTGGAGAACCTGGAACATCTTTGTTTTAACTGGTATTGACTAAGATTTTGAAGCATAATTGAACTAGGTTTCTATTTCAATGGACCTGAACATACTTCCTTGGGGTGATGGGAGAAGATGTGATATTGTCTCAAACAACAGCACGAATAAAAAGCCCTTTGTTAAGACTTTGATTTTTGTCTTTAGAGTTGCTTTTTCAGCAGAAAGAGGGTATAGGTTTTTATGTACAGGCAAATAAAGAAAGGGCAGTGGCCAGTCAAAACAGTGATGAATTATTGAAGTGTTCTGAAGCTAAGGAGAACTTGAAATAAGTTTTAAACATTGGCAGTTAAGGCCAGGTTCCTAAGGGAAAGTTTGAAGTGCTGCTTTTCGGTGGATTTCATTTCTCAATAACGTATCCTCAGCATTAACGAATGAGCTCACACTTATTTGGTCATCTTAATAAAGACATAATAAGAAATGAGTGGTTTTTTTTTATTATAAAGAAGCACAGTGACATGATTTTTATGAAAGCATGTTCTAAACTGGAAAGCACTATACAAATGTAGACTTCTTTATCCCTGAAGTTTTGCATGTTAATTCCCTGGAATGTTGTGAAATTTATAGCTCAAATGCATAGAACAGACACACTTTTTAATACATCATTTGGTACCATCTCTTATTTCCTGAACACTGGAACTCCAAATTACCATTTAGGACAACAAATTACAGAGGAATGAAATTAAGAGGCCATCTCTAAATTATCAGCCAAGGCCAATATGTGGTTAGTCCCCTTTAAAGTGGGTAGAATGAAATTAGCAAAACACATGTGACCTCTTGGGAGCACAGAAGAAAAGATAAAGCTAACAAGTAAATGGATGCAGGCAGTAGAGTAGGATAAATATCATATAATTTTAGAAGCTAATAAATACTAGTAATATTATGTATCATCCAAATAAAATTATTTTGATGGTGTAAAGAGGATGATTCTAATGGCATCTCTACAACAGCAGGAGCAAACTAGGATTCTCCAACCATACTAAGTTCTATCACCATCTTTTTTTTCTTTTTTTTTTTTTTTGGTATGAGTTTCACTCTTGCTGCTCAGGCTGGAGTACAACAGCGCAGTCTCATCTCACTTCAACCTCCACCTCCTGGGTTGAAGCGATTCTCCTGTCTCAGCCTCCTGAGTAACTAAGATTACAGAGGCCCATCACTACGCCTGGTTAATTTTTGGTATTTCTAGTAGAGATGGGTTTTCACCATGTTGGCCAGGTTGATCTCGAACTCCTGACCTCAGGTGATCCGCCCCCCTCGGCCTCCCAAAGTTCTGGGATTACAGGTGTGAGCCACCGTACCTGGCATCTTCACCCTCTTTTTAATGTTTAAATTTTAGAAGAATGTTTAATATCTAAAATACTTAATATTTAAAAGGTGTAATCTACACCCAGGAAATCTGCAAATTAAAATTCCCATTGGTAAATAATTCAGACATACTCCTCCACATACCAACACATGTTCTAAATATGTATTTTTATAGTCTGCAGAAATCTTAAACATACGTTATGCTGTGTTATCTAATCAAATGTTTAAAATTACATTCTGAACCTACCTATGAAAAGTACTATGTTCTTTCTATAGAAAAAGACCAAATCTTACAGTAACTAACATGATAATTAGTAGTTGGACGATTATATGGTTTAATGCACTATACAAGTGGTTTTCAAAGGGTAATATATTTTGTTGTTGTTAGCGGGGCATGACGAACTTGGGTAGGGGTCAAACAATATATGCTTACCCCATTATCCTTCTCATCACAAATTCCAGAATCTCTTCTGTAAGGCCTTTTTTTTTTTTTTTTCCAGTTACAAGGGATTGAACTTGCTTATTTCTGCAACCTCTGTGAGAAAAAAAAACACAGATTGCAAATGTCTTTTTCACTATCCTGCAAACTACCCAGTGGTTCCATCTGGGACAAATTGAAATCCTGTGCATGTCCAAATATCACTCAGTTGCCATAGCAGGAAGGAAAGGTCTCTACCAATTTTCTGTAGAGTAGAGTAGAGTAGAGTAGAGTAGAGTAGAGTAGAGTAGAGTAGATATTCAAGGGAACACACACAGTGCATTGATGGGGGTTCTTATGGCTGATAGATAAGGATTCCTCTGTCAGAATTCAGGTCACATGCACTGTATCTCCCAGTGCATTCCCTCAAAAACCTTACTCAGAACTCCCTCAACTCCCACAGCACATCCTTTGAAGTAGATCTGTTCAGTTTGGTCCTGGATATCCAGCAACAATGCCTTCAGTTGGCATTCTGTCAGTTTCCCAAGTATCCATTAATCCTACCGTATCCTTTTTGTCTCCTTTTGTCTATTTGTGTCCCTCTTTATGCATCACCTTGGCTTAATTTTGTGTATTTTTGGATTTTGGATGTATTTATGTATTTTGGATGAGCCACATCTCACTGACTCTTTTTCTGGAGACCCTTAACTAATATGACATCAATATATATTTTTTTCTTTCACAAGGAAAATTAGTAGTACATTTTATAAAATAAGAAATAAAAGAAAGGGGGAAAAATCCCAGTCACATTCATATACATACACATTCACACACACACACATTCACACATAGAAATGTACATACACATACACACATACACACACATGCACACACACACACATTCACACACACACATCGATCATCAAAAAAATCAAAACCATTCCCCTTTACAACTAATGCTGGTAGGTCATAGATTTAACACACTCTTTTAAAATAAGTAAGTACATTCACTGCTAAAAAGTATAATCAAGGAAATGAAAATGGTGATGGCTGAAGGCAGAAGGGCAAAAGAGAGAACAAGAGGTATTCAAATTCACCCTTTTATAAGGGCAACACCACTACCCAGGAAAGTGTAGCCCTCATGGCCTAATCACCTCTTAAAGTTTTCACCCTTGAATATTGTTAAATAGAAATTAAATTCCAGCATGAATTATAGCAGGAGCAAACATTTAAATCATAGCAGCTACTAATAGTAGATTGGCAAAAAACAAACAACAACAACAAAAACATATCATATGATTCTGGTCTTCAAAGGGATATATTTCTATGGGATTAAGCAAGCAATAATTAAGATAGATACATAATATATAAAATAAATATAGTATGCCTACATATGCAAAGTTAGTGTTTCTGAAAGTGAGATATAGAACAATGGAAAAGAGAGAGAGAGAGAAAAAAACCTTTGGTATCACAAATATTAAAAGATATCACAGGCTGAAATGTAAAAATCAAAACTACAAAAATAGTAGAAGACAACAAAGAAGAAAATAGATGACCTAGGCTTTGATAATAACATTTTAGATATGACACCAATGGCACAATCCATGAAAGAAAGAATTGATAAGCTGGCCTTCATTAAAAATTTATCATTTTTTCTCTGGGAAATATATTGTCAAGAGAATTAAGAAAGAAGCCACAGACTGGGAGAAAATATTTGCAAAAGATGTAGCTGATAAATGGCTGTTATCTAATATGTGCAAAGAAGTATTCAAACTCAACAATAAAAGAACAACCCAATTAAAATGTTGGACCAAAAACCTTAACAGACAACTCACCAAGGAAGATATACAGATGACAATTAAACAGGAAAAGATGCTCCACATCATATGTCATCAGGGAAACATGAAATAAAACAACAGCGAGATGTCTCTACACACCATTAAAACAGCCAAAAATCAGAACAGTGACAACAGCAAATGCTGGCAAGGATGTTGAGCAATAGGAACTCACGTTCATTGCTGGAGGGAACACAAAATGTTCCAGTCACCTCGAAAGACAGTTTGTTTCTTACCAAACTAAATATACTCTTACCACAAAATCCAACAATCATGCTTCTTGAAATTTACCCAAAGAAGTTGAAAATTTACTTTCTCACAAAAACCTGCACACAAATGTTTATAGTAGCCTTACTCATAATTGCCAATACTTGGAAACAACCAAGATATTCTTCAGTAAGTAAATGGATGAATAAACTGGCATATCCAGGAAATGGAATATTATTCAATGACCAGGGTTGGGGATGGCATATTTTAATTGCTATATATACCAATTTCAAAGATACACTTGTGGATTGAATAATTGAATATTAGGTGGATCCATGGACTTTGCTGGCTCAGTGTGTGCTAGGACTTTAGCTGGTACTTTATTACTTTTGCCTTGTAAGCTTCCACTTATAACAACAAAATAAAATAAAATAAAATAAAATTAAAATAAATTAAATCAAATCAAATTAAATTAAATTAAAATAAATTAAATCAATCAAATTAAATTAAATTAAAATAAATTAAATCAATCAAATTAAATTAAATTAAAATAAATAAGCTATCAAGCCATGAAAAACATAGGAGGTGTGGCATCAGCGTGGATTCAGAGAGCAGCAGAGGGGGCTATCAGACAGTTATACTCCCTGAAGCAGAGGCCCAGAAAGCCACATTTTCAGAGTTACTCCAATTAATCCTTCTTATGTAAAATATTTACTTTTAAATGAAGATTTGGGAATACATCCTTCACAGACTCCAGGATTTCTCCTCCTGAAAGAAAATATAAAAAAAGAGATTAACAGGACAATTTACAGCCCTGGTCACCACAATTGGTTTTGAAGTTGCAATTACACGTATCCTCTCTCTCCTACCTCATCAATTCTAATTTTTGCTTATTGTTAGCCATTGCATCAGCTTGTCTTGGTGGCCAACCTAGTCATGTGACCCAAGGGGTCATTTGACTTTCAGGGTTGCTGCATTTATCCATTCGCAGTTTTATAAAGGAAAAAAAATATCAGGAGTCAACCAAATTTATCATTTCAGCTTCCCAATGCTCCTCCCTCATAGGGTAAAAGCAGCCCTAATTTCTTCTGTTGATCAGAGTCAATTATTCTGGCCTGTATGCTAATTCCTCTTACCAGTTGGATGCTGCACACAAGGAGTTCAAAGAACCCTGGTATAGCTTGTACTTTTTAGTCCAACAACATCCATGCTGTGTCTGCTTAAAAAATATGCTCCATATGGATTTCGGAGCAAGATAGCCAAATAGGAACAGCTCCAGTCTTCAGCTCCCAGTGTGAGCAACACAGAAGAGGGGTGATTTCTGCAGTTTCAACTGAGGTACTGTGTTCATCTCACTGGGAAGTGCCGGACAATGGATGCTGGTCAGATGGTGCAGCCCGACCAGTGAGATCTGAAGCAGGGGGAGGCATCGCCTCACCTGGGAAGCGCAAGGGGGAAGGGAATCCCTTTTCCTAGCCAGGTGAACTGAGACACGCAACACCTGGAAAATCAGGTAACTCCCACCCTAATACTAGGCTTTACCAAGGGTCTTAGCAAACACCACACCAGGAGATTATATCCCACACCTGGCCTGGAGGGTCACACGCCCACGGAGCCTCCCTCATTGCTAGTACAGCCTACTGCAGTCTAACTGCAAGGCAGCAGCAAGGCTAGGGGAGGGGTGCCCGCCACTGCTGAGGCTTAAGTAGGTAAACAAAGCTGCCAGGAAGCTCGAACTGGATGGAGCCCACAGCAGCTCTAGGAGGCCTGCCTGTCTCTGTAGACTCCACCTGTGGGGACAGTGCACAGCTAAACAAAAAGTAGCAGAAAGCTCCGCAGTTGCAAATGACCCTGTCTGACAGCTTTGAAGAGAGCAGTGGATCTCCCAACATGGAGGTTGAGATCTGAGAACGGACAGACTGCCTGCTCCAGTGAGTCCCTGACACCTGAGTAGCCTAACTGGGAGATATCCCCCACTAGGTGCAGACGGACACCCCACACATCACACGGTGGGGTACGCCCCTGAGATGAAGCTTCCAGAGCAAGAATCAGACAGGATCACTCGCTGTTCAGCAATATTCTATCTTCTGCAGCCTCCGCTGCTGATACCCGGGCAAACAGGGTCTGGAGTGGACCTGAAGCAATCTCCAAAAGACCTACAGCTGAGGGTCCTGACTCTTAGAAGGAAAACTAACAAACAGAAAGGACACTCCACCAAAACCCCATCAGTACGTCACCATCATCAAAGACCAAAGGCAGATAAAACCACAAAGATGAGGAAAAAGCAGGGCAGAAAAGCTGGAAATTCAAAAAATAAGAGTGTATCTCCCCCTCCAAAGGACCGCAGCTTATCGCCAGCAATGGATCAAAGCTGGACAGAGAATGACTTTGACGAGTTAAGAGAAGAAGACTTCAGACCATCAAACTTCTCCGAGCTAAAGGAGGAATAACATACTCAGTGCAAAGAAACTAAAAATCTTGAAAAAAGAATGGAAGAATGGATAACTAGAATAATCAATGCAGAGAAGGCCGTAAACGAACTGACACAGATAAAAACCGTGACATGAGAAATACATGACAAATGCAAAAACTTCAGTAATTGACTCGATCAACTGGAAGAAAGAATATCAGCGATTGAGAATCAAATGAATGAAATGAAGCGAGAAAAGAAGTCTAAAGAAAAAAGAGGAAAAACAAATGAACAAAGTCTTCAAGAAGTATGGGATTATGTGAAAACACCAAATTTATGTCTGATTGGGGTGCCTGCAAGTGAGGGGGAAAATGGAACCAAGTTGGAAAACACTCTTCAGGATATCATTCAGGAGAACTTCCCCAACATAGTAAGGTAGGCCAACATTCAAATTCAGGAAATATAGAGAATGCCACAAAGATACTCCTTGAGAAGAGGAACTGCAAGACATATAATTGTCAGATTCACCAAAGTTGAAATAAAGGAAAAAATGTTAAGGGCAGCCAGAGAGAAAGGTCTGGTTACCCACAAAGGGAAGCCGATCAGACTAACAGCAGATCTCTCGGCAGAAACTCTCCAAGCCAGAAGAGAGTGGGGGCCAATATTCAACATCCTTAAATAAACGAATTTTCAATTCAGAATTTCATATCCAGCCAAACTAAGTTTCATAAGTGAAGGAGAAATAAAATCCTTTACAGACAAGCAAATGCTTAGAGATTTTGTCACCACCAGGCCTGCCCTACAAGAGACCCTGAAGAAAGCACTAAACATGGAAAGCAACAACCGGTACCAGCCATTGCAAAAACATGCCAAAATGTAAAGACCATCGATGCTAGGAAGAAACTGCTTCAACTAACGAGCAAAATAGCCAGCTAATATCACAATGACAGGATCAAGTTCACACATAACAATATTAACCTTAAATGTAAATGGACTAAATGGTCCAATTAAAAGATACAGACTGGCAAATTGGATAAAGAGTTAAGACACATCAGTTTTCTGTATTCAGCAGACCCATTTCACATGCAGAGACATACATAGGCTCAAAATAAAGGGATGTAGGAAGATCTATGAAGCAAATGGAGAGAAAAAAAAGCAGGGATTGCAATCCTACTCTCTGATAAAACAGACTTTAAACCATCAAAGATCAAAAGAGAAAAAGAAGGCCATTACATAATGTTAAAGGGATCAATTCAACAGGAAGGTCTAACTATCCTAAATATATATGCACCCAATACAGAAGCAACCAGATTCATAGAGCAAGTCCTTAGAGACTTACAGAGACTTAGACTCCCATACAATAATAAGGGGAGACTTCAACACCCCACTGTCAACATTAGACAGAACAATGAGGCAGAAAGTTAACAAGGATATCCAGGAATTGAACTCAACTCTGCACCAAGCAGACCTAATAGACATCAACAGAACTCTCCACCCCAAAACAATAGAATATACATTCTTCTCAGCACCACATCGCACTTATTCAAAAACTGACCACATAATTGGAAGTAAAACACTCCTCAGCAAATGTTCAAGAACAGAAATTATAAAAACTGTCTCTCAGAACACCATGCAATCAAACTAGAACTCAGGACTAAGACACCCAATCAAAACCTCTCAACTACATGGAAACTGAACAACTTGCTCCTGAATGACTACTGGGTACATAACGAAATGAAGGCAGAAATAAAGATGTTCTTTGAAACCAATGAGAACAAAGATACAACATACCAGAATCTCTGGGACACATTTAAAGCAATATGTAGAGGAACATTTATAGCACTAAATGCCCACAAGAGAAAGCTGGAAAGATCTAAAATTGACACTCTAACATCACAATTAAAAGAACTAGAGAAGGAAGAGCAAACACATTCAAAAGCTAGCAGAAGGCAAGAAATAACTAAGATCAGAGCAGAACTGAAGGAGATAGAGACACAAAAAACCGTCCAAACAATCAATGAATCCAGAAGTTGGTTTTTTGAAAAGATCAACAAAATTGAGAGACCGCTAGCAGCACTAATAAAGAAGAAAAGAGAGAAGAATCAAATAGATGGAATAAAGAATGATAAAGATGATATCACCACCGACCCCACAGAAATACAAACTACCAGCAGAGAATACTATAAACACCTCTATGCAAATAAATTAGAAAATCTAGAAGAAATGGATAATTTCCTGGACACTTACAGTCTCCCAAGACTAAATCAGGAAGAAGTTGAATCCCTGAATAGATCAATAGCAGGCTCTGAAATTGAGGCAATAATTAATAGCCTACCAACCAAAAAAAGTCCAGGACCAGACGTTCTCACAGCTGAATTCTACCAGAGGTATGAGGAGGAGCTGGTACCATTCCTTCTGAAACTATTCCAATCAAAAGAAAAAGAGGGAATCCTCCCTAACTCATTTTATGAGCCAACATCATCCTGATACCAAACCCTGGCAGAGACACTACAAAAACAGAGAATTTTAGACCAATATCCCTAATGAACATCGATGCAAAAATCCTCAATAAAATACTGGCAAACCGAATCCAGCAGCACATCAAAAACTTATCCACCATGATCAAGTGGACTTCATCCCTGGGATGCAAGGCTGGTTCAACATATGCAAATCAATAAACGTAATCCAGCATATAAACAGAACCAAACACAAAAACCACATGATTATCTCAATAGATGCAGAAAAGGCCTTTGACAAAATTCAACAGCCCTTCATGCTAAAAACTCGCAATAAATTTGGTATTTAGAGAATGTATCTCAAAATAATAAGAGCTATTAAGGACAAACCCACAGCCAATATGACACTGAATGGGCAAAAACTGGAAGCATTCCCTTTGAAAACTGGCACAAGACAGGGATGCCCTCTCTCACCACTCCTATTCAACATAGTGTTGGAAGTTCTGGCTAGGGCAATCAGGCAAGAGAAAGAAATAAAGGGTATTCAGTTAGGAAAAGAAGGAGTCAAATTGTCCCTGTTTGCAGATGACATGATTGTATATTTAGAAAACCCCATCATCTCAGCCCAAAATCTCCTTAAGCGGATAAGCAACTTCAGCAAAGTCTCAGAATACAAAATTAGTGTGCAAAAATCACAAGCATTCTTATACGCCAGTGACAGAACAACAGAGAGCCAAATCATGAATGAACTTCCATTCACAATTGCTTCAAAGGGAATAAAATATCTAGGAATCCAATTTACAAGGGATGTAAAGGACCTCTTCAAGAACTACAAACCACTGCTCAGTGCAATAAAAGAGGACACAAACAAATGGAAGAACATACCATGCTCATGGAGAGGAAGAATCAATATTGTGAAAATGGCTATCTGCCCATGGTAATTTACAGATTTCATGCCATCCCCATCAAGCTACCAATGACTTTCTTCACAGAATAGGAAAAACTGCTTTAAAGTTCATATAGAACCAAAAAAGAGCCCACGTTGCCAAGACAATCCTAAGCCAAAAGAACAAAGCTGGAGGGATCATGCTACCTGACTTCAAACTATACAACAAGGCTACAGTAACCAAAGCAGCATGGTACTGGTACCAAAACAGAGATATAGACCAATGGAACAGAACAGAGTCCTCAGAAATAATACCACACATCTACAGCCATCTGATCTTTGACAAACCTGACAACAACAAGAAATGGGGAAAGGATTCCCTATTTAATAAATGGTGCTGGGAAAATTGGCTAGCCATAAGTAGAAAACTGAAACTGTATCCTTTCCTTACTCCTTATACGAAAATTAATTCAAGATGGATTAGAGACTTAAATGTTAGACCTAAAACCATAAAAACCCTAGAAGTAAACCTAGGTAATACCATTCAGGACATAGGCATGGGCAAGGACTTCATGTCTAAAACACCAAAAGCAATGGCAACAAAAGCCAGAATTAACAAATGGGATCTAATTAAACTAAAGAGCTTCTGCACAGCAAAAGAAACTACCATCAGAGTCAACAGGCAACCTACAGAATGGGAGAAAATTTTTGCAATCTACTCATCTGACAAAGGGCTAATATCCAGAACCTACAAAGAACTCAAACAAATTTACAAGAAAAATCAAACAACCCCATCAAAAAGTGGGCAAAGGATATGAACAGACATTTCTCAAAAGAAGACATGCATACAGTAATGAGACACATGAAAAAATGCTCACCATCACTGGCCATCAGAGAAATGCAAATCAAAACCACAATGTGATACCATCTCACATCATTTAGAATGGCAATCATTAAAAAGTCAGGAAACAACTGGTGCTAGAGAGGATGTGGAGAAATAGGAACACTTTTACACTGTTGGTGGGATTGTAAACTAGTTCAACCATTGTGGAAAACAGTATGGCGATTCCTCAAGGATCTACAACTAGAAATATCATTTGACCCAGCCATCCCACTACTGGGTATATACCCAAAGGATTATAAGTCCTGATGCTATAAAGACTTGGAATCAACCCAAATGTACATCAGTGACAGACTGGATTAAGAAAATGTGGCACATATACACCATGGGACACTATGCAGCCATAAGGATGAGTTTGTGTCATTTGTAGGGACATGGATGCAGCTGGAAACCATCATTTTCAGCAAACTATCGCAAGAACAGAAAACCAAACACCGCATGTTCTCACTCGTAGGTGGGAATTGAAGAATGAGATCACTTGGACTCGGGAAGGGGAACATCACACATCAGGGCCTATTATGGGGAGGGGAGAAGGGGGAAGGAAGGCATTGCAAGTTATACCTGATGTAAATGACGAGTTGATGGGTGCTGATGAGTTGATGGGTGCAGCACACCAACATATCACAAGTATACATAGTTAACAAACCTACACATTGTGTTCATGTACCCTAGAACTTAAAGCATAACACAAAAAATGCTCCATTTATGAACTAAGAACTCCAATCTTTAAGTGTACATGAATTTAGAGAGAAGAAGCACAAATTCCCTCCAGTTGTGTTTTTAGAAATATTAGTAATGAATCCATACTACTCCACTCCTTCATGTTTGTTCTAGGATCTATGTGTTCTTCCTTTGAGGAACAGAGCACCATATAGATTTCTTGCATTTAATACATGTACTTTGTCCTGAAGGATGGCATCCCATTATTTTACACTGGCTTATGAGATAATAATTCAGCTGCCATTTAAAAGGCTTTTCCAGAAATTTATGGGGATCTTATTTTTAGATGGTGCAGTATGGAACATAATTTTTCAATGTGATGTGAGTCCCCTGGTCACATGCTATGCTATGTCAGATTCCATGCCTGTAGAACAGGTATTTTGTAAGTTTCTTTACAGTGGACTCTGCAGGCAAGGAAGACAAATTCATATTCAGAAAAAGGTATAGCTTCTTGAGAAGACAGACAGCTGAGTTCAGTTTGAACTCAGCTCAATGTACTCAAGTTGCCATAGAAAATCAACTCCTTAAGGAATATTGACATAAAGCAGATTCAGTGTTGGCCTTTTTCTGGACATTTGGACATTCAGATAGACCAATTACTAGCAAGAATCCATGTTGTTGGATTTCTAGATAGCCTGTCTCTGTTACCTTCATTATTTCCTTTGTGCCTAGAGGGTGAGTTCTGGAATAGTTGATGAAGAAGTTTGACAAACTAACTGGTCAAGTCATTCGGTCTGGGTTGTTTAGTTCCTCATTGTTGTGGATGCTGTCTAGCAGGCTTTAACATGTGTCCCCCAAACCTTCCCCCCACTCTCATGTATCTATCCATGTGCTTGTACCACAGACCTCCTTGTTTCCATTCCATTAATTTTCTAGTATTGCTGTGATAGATTGCTGCAAACTCAGTGGTATACATAAACAAAAGTTTATTCTGTTACAGTTCTGTAGATTAGATGTCAAACACTGGTTTCACTGGGCTGAAATCAAAATATCAGCGGAACTACATTCCTCTCTAAGGGAATGTCTATTTCTTTATCTTTTTCAGCTTCTAGAGGCCACCCACATTTCTTGACTCATGACCCACTGCATCTTTCTTATTAAGCTTTCGTAGTCACAATTCCCTCCCCATACAGCCAGGAGAGGTTTCCCCCTGTTAATGACTCCCCTAATCATACAGGAGAATCTCATCATATCAAGGCCTTTAATTTTACTTATGTCTACAAAGTCCGTTTTACCATATAAGATAATATATCCTCAGGTTCCAAGATTTAGGATGTGGACATTTTGGGGAGATGGGGACATTGTTCCCTCTACCACATGGGTTTTCTAGTTATTTTCCTTTTAGGCCCACAAGCACATAAACAGACCATTGGTCACTGTCTAGAAATCTATATGTATTCTCATCTTGGGCCACCTTTTCTTCATCCAATATGGATGACTAGGTGTAGTGCTGTAGGTCTGTCCATTGGGGAAGTTTCTGATCTCCACTATCTTTCAGGGCTACTTCTAATGTGGCTACAATGCAGCTGCTATCCATTTTTGGTTTCCACACATGCTCTGAGACAATCTATCTATAAGCCATACTCAGATTGTGTTTTCTCCTCCTTCAACTGGTCATAAGGATCTTTCCCCATAATATGACCACAAGCACAGTGTAGGTACCTAGTCAGGCAGCTTACCTATATATTTTTACTTTGCTTAGGCTGAAAGCAGGATAAAATATTTTTGTTAAGATTGCCTGCTGCCAGATTCATATGAATTCTTACATTTAGTAGTTCCAACATAATACAAATTCTAATGGTATAGATTGTTTTTGCCTATATTGTGATGAAGGGTAGGAGGGTTAAATATAAATCTGAAACAAAACTGTAAATGAATAATGTCCAGCTCAAGTACATGTAAAATGTTTCTCATCTCCTTATCTAATTGGAATGGAAAATACATATTCACCAACTCAATGATCACATTACATGTACATGGGATCGCAGCTGTGATTGTGGCTACCATTTGGTTTCGACTGTGGCAGTTTATAGTCATTTCCAGAGCTCATTTGTTTTCTGTGGTGGCCAGATTGGAAAATGAAGTAGAGATATGATGCAGACAAGCCGCCATGCATCTTTTAGATCTTTATTGATGGCACTAATCTTCCTAAGGATGAAATATTATTTTTATATATTATCTTTCCTGAAGTGTTGGGGAAGGGTCAGAGGTTTTCTTTTGCCTTTTATTATTATAATAGGTCTTACCTAACAATCTAAGATCTCAATGACAAGGGGGGGCATATTTTAATTGCTATACATATCCTATATATATGTTATATATAGTAGGACTTCAGCCGGTACTTTATTTATGACTTTTTCCTCATAAGTTTCCACTTATAACAGGGGAGTTATTATTGTTGGTCTCTTAGTATCAAAGTAAATGTATTCCTTGAGTCTTGAGTGTAATAGTTCTTGAAATAACTGGATATTCTTTTTTCCTCTAAGACTGGAAGAATCATCACAATATGTACTTCCCATGGCATTGACGGGACTTTCCTCATCATGACACAGCCACTTCTTTAATCAATGAGTTCCAGATCTGAACTCTAGTTGACATTTGGGATCGAACAAAGAATTCTGGCTTTGGGCTGAAGTGAATATTCTCAGCTTCTGAAGATTCCTATACGAATGGCTAAATCCAAGACTTGATATAGTTATTTTTCCATGAACCACCAGTGAAAATCTCTAGCCAAATCCCTCATTAATTGCAATAGTATCATTTCTGTACATTGTGGGTAGAGAAAAATGTGAAATACATATTGTGGCTTAATTTCTTTGCTTTGGTATAGGTGCCCATCATTTTCTCTGGCAAGTGAAATTCAGTCTCCTCAGCTTGTCTATGAAGTCAATGACTTCTTGTCCATGGTAACTGTTAAACTATACAATGCAAACTTGTATACTAACATAGCATAAAGGGGTGAAAAGTGTGAAGTGAAAGGAAAAATACAGATAGTTTGATATTATAGCATATATTAAAAGAAAAAAGGCTAAGTGTTTTGGCTCACACAATTTGAGAGGCCAAGACGGGGGGATCACAAGGTCAGGAGATCGAGACAATCCTGGCCAACATGGTGAAACTCTGTATCCACTAAAACATAAAAAAGTAGCCTGGCGTGGTGGTGGGAACTTGTAGTCCCAGCTCCTCAGGAGGCTAAGGGAGGAGAATCACTTGAACCCCGGAGGTGGAGGTTGCAGTGAGCTGAGATCATACCATTGCACTCCAGCCTGGCGACAGAGCAAGGCTCTGTCTCAAAAAAAAGAAAAAAAAAAAAAAGTAGAAATTGTAGATGTCAGAGCAGGTCTTTAAGAAAGTAGCCAGAAGGGGAAAAGTGTGAAATCTAGCACACATTAAGCACTATGATGGAAGGGCATTGAAACACTTTGCATGAAATCAGGAAGATTTAGAAAGTACATGACGATTGTCTTCCAATGTCTGCATTGTCTTCCAATTTCTGCAAGTTGTCCATGTGTAACATTTGTGCAGGGATTTCCAATTTACTTTGAAGTGATCTTCATGAATTTGCTGATTATTTGATACCTATATTATCGTAAAATTATACCAAAAATGCCTAGAAAGTATAACTGTAAATCTTCAGTTGTGAAAATCAACATCATTGAAATTAAACTGAAATTTGTGAAAACCTTAGGGTCTGTGAAGAAAAGTTATTGCATAAATGCCAAGAAGTTAATACATGTATATGTTTTGATAAAATGGAAACTATTATATTAACTTGTTTTCATATTGTTATCTAAGGATCACAAAATATTTGATAAGTTAATGAATTCAATTGTTTTCAATATGTGAATAAAATACAAGTTCCAGGGAGTTCAAATAATTCATTTTAAGTGGAGGTGAATAAAGTTTGCAATCTTAATTCAAAGTATATCTAAGCTTCCCAATTTCAGTCATATGCTATATTAAGTATAGTTATAGAATTATATTAATTACAAATTAAATAAACTATTATTAATAGTAATAATAACTTCATGTTTTCTTTTACTAACCAAAGTACATTATTTCCTTTAGTCTTTGAAAAAGCACATGTATAAATATAAAAAGGCATGTCTTACTATGAATAATTTACAATGACAAATAAGAGGAATATTAGTGGTAGGTGAGTTCCCTGAGGTTGCCTGTCCAGTGAGTAACAGGACCAGGCAGAAAAGGATCTTCAAGTGCAGATCTTTTTTCACTATTTTGTATTTACATGATTCATATGGTATTCAGAATATTAAAGGTGACTTTTTGTCATTTTATCTCCCATATCCATCTATAAGTAATTGGAAATCAATTAATGTTTTTTGGACTCAAATAGTGGATAATGAATTACATAGCCACAAATATAGGTATTTTTTGTTCAATGAGATTATACTAAGTGGCTCTGGAGTCAGAGGGTTTGAGTTTAAATCCAGGCTCCTCCTTCTTAACAAATGTTTGAATTTGGTCATGTTTCCCAAACTCTAGGTCTCAATTTCTACATCTGTAAACTAAAAGTAATAATAATACCTACTTCGTAGGATAATATCCCACTTATAACAGGGGAGCCATCATAGTTGGCTATGAATTCTATAATTTCAACGGAAATTAAGTGAATTAACATATGTTAAGTGCCAAAAATATCGTCTGGCACCAATAAGACCTCAGTAAACATTATTATTGTTGTTGTAATTATTATTATGTTGGATTATTGTCACCATGGAATTATAATGCTTAGCTTTTGTCAAGAAATAGTTCCCCAAGACCAACTCTCTGAAGATCACTTAAAATGGCATAATCATTAGGTACACAAGTGTTTACAGAAGCTGTTATAATTTACATGTGAGAAAACTAAGACCCAAAAAAGTTACAAACCTTCCCAATGATAATATTCCACGGTGGCATGTGGAATTCATTTTACTTGAGTCAAGATAATAGAAGTTGGTCGGGCGCGGTGGCTCACGCCTGTAATCCCAGCACATTGGGAGGCCAAGGCGGGAAGTCAGAAGTTCGAGACCATCCTGGCTAACACGGTAAAACCTCGTCTCTACTAAAAATACAAAAAATTAGGCGGGCGTGGTGGCGGGCACCTATAGTCCCAGCTACTCGGGAGGCTGAGGCAGGAGAATGGCGTGAACCCGGGAGGCGGAGCTTGCAGTAAGCCGAGATTGCCTCACTGCACTCCAGCCTGGGTGACAGAGCGAGACTCCGTCTCAAAAATAAATAAACAAATAAACAAATAAGTAAATAAATAATAGAGAAGTTTTGCCTTTATTTATATTTGTTATGAAAGTAATTAACATTTAAAAAAATGTTGCTCCTTAAAAGTGTACGATTGTATTTTTTTTAACATTCACCCAGGTACATTTGTATAAATGAGATACAATTGTGCTTTTTAGGTCAAAATACAATCATAAATTATTGGCTTAGTTCAATAAGCAGCAGTAGTTTAATTCATGAAAAAATACGTATAATATTTAGCTTGGATTTTCTGAGTAGCCACTCTCCACTAATATATTTAATGCTCTAGAAAAGATCTTTAATTCCTGAAGTATCAGAAAACTTATAATAAGGCATGATCTAAGAACCGTAGAAGACAAAGAAACATTATTATAGTTATTATCAACTTAATAATAATTGAAGTGAGTTTCACAGATTTGAGTGTCTTTTCTTAACTAATTCCTTGATTTGCAATGAAATTTGATTTGCTTAATAAGGATATAAAAATTATTTTATGACCCAATGCTGGTAATATGAATAATGGTGAATTAAATGTTTAAATTTAGTTTAAATCTGTATTATGAGCACATTATGTAAATGTGTTAAAAGTCTTAGATTTATTTTTTAAATTAAATGGGCATAGAATAAGAAATTGCATAAGTGAATGTACATTGTATTCATTTTAAGAATTTCATCACTCTTTTTAATATGCTTAAATGACTCAAATATAATATCTTTTCTTTAGGCTTCTATACATTTGTTCAGTTTAAAGTTGTTTTTTGAAAATTTTTTCAATGCTTGAAAATGTACCATGAAAATTAATTAAGTTAACTAATATAAAAAATTTTACTCCTGTGACATGTGAGATCATTTGCTTTGTGCATTCTCAAGAATACTTAGTGTGCAAAAGTTCTTCATCCCAATAGATAGGGCTAAAAGAGTGAATGCTTAAATCAGAACTTTATGTTACTCCAAAATAGAGAGATTTTAATTCAAATACAAGAAAAATCTCACTGACTTATATTTCATATATGAACATCTGCTTGCCAATTGTGCCCACTCAGGTTTACTTATCTTTTAAATTGCTTCCCTGGAAAGATCATAGCAATTTAATTGAATGCAGATTACACTTTCAGGGTCAGAAACCTTAGGAATGAAGAGCATATTTCATGATAAATTTAAATAATTTACACATTCTTTCACAGCACTAGACAAAGCAAAGTGTCATAACTAAACAGGTTCTTATACAAGATGGCACACCAACTGCAGCTCTGTCATACTTGAAACAACGTTGTCTCCAGTTCTTTGATCCACAAATATTAAAATATTTCATTTATAAAGCTGCCTGTTGCAAATAGCAGTGAAGACTTTTTATATGTATAGTTCCTGTACCTCAAGAGACATAACCTTCTGAACATAAGAGAGAAAAACTCACTTTTGATTTTCCTTTTTTTTTTTGTCCATTGTAAATGAGCTGGACCGTCTTTTGATATAACTCTGAAAAGTGCTCCAGGATGTGAACTCTTCCAACTCCTTCCAATTGCAACTAGATTGTCATTTTGACTAGTGGGAAAATGTTCTGTTAGCAGAACTTTAAGAACATAAAGAAGTGTGAAGTTTGTGGAGTATTTTTAAATATAAATATATTTCCATTTAGATGGAAACACAATGTGAAAATATTACCCTCAAATTCCAGAATTTATCAGCTTCTCAAATAACAGAAAAAATACAATAGCTTTGCTGTGTGTGTGTGTGTGTGTGTGTGTGTGTGTGTGTTTGTGATAGTTATCTGGCAATGTTAAATGGAATTTGTTTTCTAATATATACCTAATGAATTGTTAAGCAGTTTCTCTATTGTGGATCTACCTTTTACTCTCAATAGAAATGTCTTAATATATCATAATTTATATGTATTTTAGAGAACATTTTTCTCACTTCCTGAAAAAGAAATACAGAAAACTATTTTTTAATGTTAGGGCTCCAGTTGTTAATATTTATCTTACACAGGCACTACACAACCTTACAGCATTCTTCAAGTGTAATACCTCCTTATGGCAGATATTTCATTCTAAAGCTCACAGTAACCTTTTTGTAATAGCTGTTTCCTTAACTAGAGTTTAAGTCTTTCACCTACTCCACCCTCACTTTCAATCAAACAAAAGAAAGGTTTTTTTTTTTTTTTTTTCCTATTTTCTCTCATTTTTACCCAAATATCAAAATGTTTGATCTTTGTTTGGGGATCAAAAATATTTGTTTGTTTTCCTAATTTTGCATTTTAATTTCAATGTGAATCTCAATCAACACACACACAAACACATATCCATTACATGCTGTCTGTTTCTTTGTGTGTCTGTGTGTGTGTAGTTGGATTGTCTACATCAGCACTTTACATCAGTCAGTATCATGTCATTATAGTATCTTTCTTGTATCTTTACTTATAATTACTTTAGCAATAGATACTAGTCTAACTACAAAAAGTTACTGTCCAAGGAACAGAAACAGGAACTACTATATGATGCATTTATATCAGCTAATGATCAAATTATGCCATGACTGCAAAATGAGGGCATCTCAGTAATCTGAATACATGAGGTGAGAGAAGATTTAAGTTATCTCAAGACATATAGTTAAGGGGACGTGCTGAATTTAAAGAAAATCCTTCTATGGTATATCATACATTATTTATTTTATAAACAATTCCATTTGTAAACATCATCTGTTCTTAATTTAAGTAGCATTATTTGAGTATTTTTGTGTTTTGTTTTACTAAATTGCCTTTTCGATTATTATACATCAACTATGAGTTTATAACTAATTTCATTATTTTACATGTTTAAATGACATTATGCTAAAAATAAATCAGCAATCAGGAGTACATGAAAATAATTTTGTCCATTCAAGCGGAATTTTCTCTGTTACTTAAGGTTGAACAACACTGTTCCAAGGCATCAATGTATTTACTAGGAAAGTAAAAATTATTGTAACTTTCCCATTTTATGAATAATACAATTTCCCATGATTTCAGTTTCATATTCAACTGCATCCATTTTTGAAAATATTTCCTTGCTTCTAGGTAGTTAGATTACACGTTTATACAGTATCATCAGTATTCTAGAGAGAAGAAAACATTTCAGAATGCAGTGTTCAGGTTCCTTTGTCAGTATTTAATGCTGAATATCCATATAAGCCTTCGGCAGAGGTGGCAGAATGGGTTAAGGTCATCAGAAGAATTTTTATTTATTTAAATAAGTTGAATAAGTTATTTGGGAGCATTTTATTTCTTGTATGAAGTGAGCTGTTTTGGTTTGCCAATTATTGATATAATAAATTCAGTAGTAAAGGCGATATCTCCAGACGGTCTCCTTTATTGTCTGTCCCAGTTCTCATTTTAGCATATGGAAAATATCATCATCCTGTACAGTTGGAATCCTCAAGGCTATCTAAAACATAGAGACTTCCTATTACTATAGATATATTTATTTGATATTGCTTGTTCAAACGTTTCTGTGCTTTGCTGGATCCCACTTGGTTTATGATATCTATTCGGCCATTTTTAAGTGGAAATATCTACTACTGTTATGACACCAACCATACAGCCTTCTTGTACTATTCACTTTAAACCGTATATAATAACAAGCTGTAAGAGAGCCATCAATGGACCTTGCCTCTTGGTATTCACATACTTGCATAGGTCCCTCTCATGATGAATTTAGCTGACTTGAATAACCAATAGAATATTGCAGAAACGATGGGTATGACTTTAGAAGGTATGTCAGCAAAGGTGTCATGGCTCCCATCTTGGGTTCTAGGATAACTTTTTCTGGTATGTGGATGTTTTGAAGACACCCAAGGAATCCTATGAACAGATTCATATGGTAAGAAACTAAGTCATTCTGTCCACAGTCATGTGAATGAGCCATTTTGGAAGTAGATACTCTAACCTCAATCATGCGTTCTAATGATTTCAGCCCCAACCCACACCTTAACTACAAAATTGTGAGACCATCACATTTCAAAGATGGCCTCAAAATGTAACAGCCCATTCACAAATATTTTACATTTAACCACAGTTAGAGGTAGGAATTTGGTGAAGAGTCTACCACTTTTCAAAAAAAAATTCATAAAGGGCCCCGATAATATAGTAGCAAATCACTACTTTTGGAGAAAAGTAAAATGAGAAGCTTTCTTTCTTTCACTCATCTTTTTACTTTTATTACCCGGTAACCTAAGCTAGCTAAAGGATTCAACATTCACAGGAATGTACATGAATTTCTTGTCTTTCATAATTCTTTTATCTTCCTATCTATTTCTCTTTATTTTCCTTTTGTTTTCTTTCTTTCTTTTTTTTTTTTTTTTTTTTGGATTTCCAACTTTTATTTTAAGTTCAGGGGTATATGTGCAGGATGTGCAGTTTGTTCCATAGATAAATGTGTGTCATGGTGGTTTGCTGCACAGATCATCCCATCACCTAGGTATTAAGACCGGCATCCATTAGCTATTCCTCTTCATGCTCTTCCTCCTCCCATCCCGCACTTTCTCATGGGCCCCAGTGTGTGATGTTCACTGACATGTGTCCCTGTGTTCTCATTATTCAGATTCCACTTGTAAGTGAGAACATGTGGTATTCAATTTTCTGTTTCTGCGTTCATTTACTGAGGATAATGGCTTCCAGCTCCATTCATGTCCCTTACAAAGAACATGATCTCATTTATTTTTATGGCTGCATAATATTCCATGGTGTATATGTACTATGTTTTCTTTATCCAGTCTATCATTAATGGGCATTTAGATTGATTTCATGTCTTGGTTATTGTGAATAGTGCTGCTGAACATATGTATGAATGTATATTTATGATAGGATAATTTCTATTCCTTTGAGTATATACCCTGTAATGAGATTGCTGGGTCAAATGGTTTTTCTCCCTTTAGATCTCTGAGGAATTGCCACACTGTCTTCCAGAATGGTTGAACTAATTTACACTCACCAACAGTGTTAAAGCATTTATTTTTCTCCACAACCTCACCAGAATCTGTTGTTTTTTGACTTTTTAGTAATAGACATTCTGACTGGTGTGAGATGGTATCTCTTTGTGGTTTTTATCTGCATTTCTCTAATTATCAGTGATGTTGAGCTTTTTTTTCATATTTTTTTGGCCACATGAATGTCTTCTTTTGAGAAATGTCTGTTCATATCTTTTGCCCAGTTTTTAATGGGCTTGATTTTTTTTCATGTAAATTTGTTGAAGTTTCTTATAATGGTGGATATTAGACTTTTGTCAGATGCATAGTTTGCAAAAACTTTCCTCTCAATCTGTAGGTTGTCTGTTTACTTTGTTGATAGTTTCTTTTGCTATACAGAAGCTCTTTAGTTTAATTAGACCCTATTAGTCAATTTTTGCTTTTGTTGCAATTGCTTCTGGCATTTTTGTTATCAAATCTTTGTCTGTGCCTACGTCCTGATTGTATTATCTAGGTTTTCTTCTAGGGTTTTTAGAGTTTTGAGTTTTACATTTAAGTTTTTAATTTATCTTATGTTGCTTTTGTGTATGGTGTAAGGAAAGCGTTCGGTTTTAATTTTCTGCATATGGCTAGCCAGTTATCTCAGCAGCACTTATTAAATGGGGAATTCTGTCCCCATTGCTTGTTTTTGTCAGGTTTGTTGAAGATGAGATGCTTGTAGGTGTGCAGTCTTATTTCTCGATGCTCTATTTTGTTCCATTTGTCTATGTGTCTATTTTTGTACCAGTACCATGCTATTTTAATTACTGTAGCCTTGTAGTATACTTTGAAAGTTGGGTAGTGTGATACCTCCAGCTTTGTTTATTTGGCTTAGTATTGTCTTGGCTGGCTATTCAGGCCCTTTTTTGTTTTCATGTGAATTTTAAAATAGTTTTGTTTTCAATGCTCTGAAGAATGTAAATGGTAGTTTAGTGGAAACAGCATTGAGTCGATAAATTGGTTTGGGCAGTATGGGCAATTTAACAATATTGAGTTTTTCTATTCATGAGCCTGAAATGTTTTTCCACTTGTTTGTGTCATCTCTGATTTCTCTGAGCAGTTGTTTGTAGTTCTCCTTGAAGAGCTCTTTCACTTCTTTTGTTAACTGTATTCTTAGGTATTCTTTTTGTGGCAATTGTGAATGGATTCTGTTTATTTTTCTTATTGTCTTTCAACAAGCTAACTTCAAAAGTTAAAACATGGGTTTGGAAGTTAGACAGACCTGCTTTAACTCCCGCTTATCCTCCACTAACTAACTTATGGCCTTGGGCCAATTTTTTGACCTCTTCATATGCTGAATCCTAATTTTGATAATTGTGACATAATAATTTTCTTAATTATTGTGTACATTAAGTATAACAATTCACTTGATATCCTTATTGTAAACATTTGATAAATGCTAAAAATCTTTAATTTGTTCTGTATCCCTTTTTATTGTGATGCCATTAATAATGTAAATGATGAGCTAATGGGTGCATCACACCAACATGGCACATGTATGCATATGCAACAAACCTGCACGTTGTGCACATGTACCCTAGAATTTAAAGCATAATAATAATAAAAAAAAAAACCATGAGTATAAAAATAAATGCACCTTGTAGACCTCCAACTCAGGGAGTATTATGGACCAAGAGCCCCAGGTGCTGTGCTCTAAAATCCACAGCCATGACATGGTTCCAGCAGGCTCCTCCCAATCAGGGCTGAGGGTAGTTGTATACTAAGGCTTCCCTGAGACACATAGGTGTCTTTTGAAAGCTGACTTGGTCTTAAGGTTTCCAGATACCCTGCCAAGTCTTTCTTAGACTGCATGACAATCTAGCATGCTTTCTCCACCCTCCTTTTTCTCTCTTCCTGTGTCTGGGGTAGAACTGCATTGTGATCTGGTGCCTCTATCAGCCTCCCCATTCTCTTTCACACAAATAGTCACCCTATAAAAATATACATAACTCTAATCTCAGTGTGGTGTGTGATTCTTAGAGAACTCAGACTTTATATAAGCATATATCTTCAGAACACCCAACCCTTTGCCATCAGCTCCCCTTGTGCTGCTAATATACATGCAACCTACACCCAGCCTTGGCTACATTTTGCTACCCCACTTCCCTCTCCTGAAGTATCTTGCCAATAAAGTCCTGGAATCAATAAGTAGGATGGACTCAAGAATGATCTATGCAATTCAAGGGATTCTTCTCAAGAGCTAGATCAGTTTGCCAACAATATTGCCCTCTATCAAATTCATAATAAATGAATGAGAAACTCAGCTCTGTTTAATCTTTAGTAGAGATCAAAACTCTTGAAAATTTTTGATGAGTAAAAGTATAGAACACATGCCAAATCCAGTGGGTATCAATTGATTCAAAGTTTTACATGCATTTCACCAAGATGTCATTCAGTTTGTAGTACTTGACAAAAATTTCCTGTGCTATCTTTAGAGAGGTCTATGTGTGTAAGAAAATTTACCTGAAACTGGATCCTTTCCTTACCCCTTATACGAAAATTAATTCAAGATGGATTAGAGACTTAAATGTTAGACCTAATACCATAAAAACCCTAGAAGAAAATCTAGGTAGTACCATTCAGGACATAGGCATGGGCAAGGACTTCATGTCTAAAACACCAAAAGCAACGGCAGCAAAAGCCAAAATTGACAAATGGGATCTCATTAAACTAAAGAGCTTTTGCACAGCAAAAGAAACTACCATCAGAGTCAACAGGCAACCTACAGAATGGGAGAAAATTTTTGCAACCTACTCATCTGACAAAGGGCTAATATCCAGAATCTACAAGGAACTCAAACAAATATACAAGAAAAAAAACAAACAACCCCATCAAAAAGTGGGGAAAGGATATGAACAGACATTTCTCAAAAGAAGACATCCATACAGCCAACAGACACATGAAAAAATGCTCGTCATCACTCGCCATCAGAGAAATGCAAATCAAAACCACAATGAGATACCATCTCACACCAGTTAGAATGGCAATCATTAAGAAGTCAGGAAACAATAGATGTTGGAGAGGATGTGGAGAAATAGGAACACTTTTACACTGTTGGTGGGATTGTAAACTAGTTCAACCATTATGGAAAACAGTATGGCGATTCCTCAAGGATCTAGAACTAGATGTACCATATGACCCAGCTATCCCACTACTGGGTATATACCCAAAGGATTATAAATTACTCTACTACAAAGACACATGCACACGTATGTTTATTGCGGCACTATTCACAATAGCAAAGACTTGGAATCAACCCAAATGTCCATCTGTGACAGACTGGATTAAGAAAATGTGGCACATATACACCATGGAATACTATGCAGCCATCAAAAAGGATGAGTTTGCATCCTTTGTAGGGACATGGATGCAGCTGGAAACCATCATTCTTAGCAAACTATCACAAGAAGAGAAAACCAAACACCGCATGTTCTCACTCATAGGTGGGAACTGAACAATGAGATCACTTGGACTCGGGAAGGGGAACATCACACACTGGGGCCTATCATGGGGAGGGGGGAGGAGGGAGGGATTGCATTGGGGAGTTATACATGATATAAACGTTATGCACATGTACCCTAGAACTTAAAGTATAATAAAAAATAAAAAAAAAATAAAAAATAAAATAAATAAATAAATAAATAAATAAATAAATAAATAAATAAATAAAAAAAAGAAAATTTACCTCAATTTTTAAAGCAAAGATTAGTCCTTTTGTGCTTTAAACTTAGAAGAAGAACCTCAAAGTGAAAAGGAGACATTCCGTATTTATCAGTCCAGTAGTTTCCAGAGTGAAGCATCTCTCTTTGGAGTTCTCATACTTTGATTCCTGGTACTCCAGCATGGAGGCACCTCAGGAGTACAACACTTTCATTTTATAGTTTTGATATAGATTTGTTTCTCAATTCTACTCTTCAATTTTAGCTCAGCATAAGCAGCCCAGAAATATAAATAAAAATCTTAATAAATACCAAGAAACAACAAATGGCAATAAAATAGAATAAAATGCTTTAGAGTACCTTAAACAGGACAAGTTTCTTTTGCTAGCACAGAGTTTGTTCTCAGGGCTGAAAGTGACTGCTCCATTTGCAGTAAGTTTGTTGGTGCCTTGAAGAGTCGATAAAACTTTGTAGGTATATTTGAAGGTTTCTTTTTGCCTACCTTCTGTCCCATCTGTCTGCTTTCTTACTTCTTTATGATTTTGTGGTAAAGGTCCATTAAATAGATTACCTGAATGTGGCCCAACCAGGATCCTAAAAGTCCTCTTTTCCAGGTAATTGTTACACAATGAATGTTCTCACTGCTTTACGTGAGGACCCTGTTGCTACAGCAAGTGATGTAACTTGAAATCAATTTTCAGTTCAATATTACAGCCCTATTATAATACATGAAAGCATTCATATAATGGGAATCAAAAAATAAACAAACAGCAGATTGTGACTCTTTAAAGGAATCAGAATGCTCCATCCCTCACAGTGCTTTCAAGTTATTTGAAGCTCAGTGTAATTTTGAGAATGAAATGTTTAATCTTTTTATAAACTTTTCAAACAATGGATGCCTGAAAGGTTCAATAGTGCCCTGTGTATTCTCTGAACTGCTGGCCCAGGCGTTAATTGGCAAAGTAACTCAGTGCCAACCTCTGCTCAGTGTCTAACAATGCAGTGCAGGGACCTTTTCCTTTCTTTCTCTCTGCATGCCCCAATCTGAAAAGACTAAGCATTAAATGAAACTAGTAAATCAGATTAGAAATACAAAGACATGCAGTAATCTCAGATCTCAGTTTGAAATCAGCTTCTCTCAAAATGCTATTTTCATGTATATTTTCTTTTTTATATCTCAATGGTGACTCAAACTCAGAGGCAAATATTAAAGACAGTAAGAACTAAGACAAATATGCTAAGGTAAATAATGTAAGCAAAAAAAGCAGTTTATACATGACAAAAGTCATATGGACAATGCATTCATGAGATGCATGCATTAAACAGGTAATCAAAACATGAAAAATAAATGAGATGCCAGTTTTCTCCTCACAAAATGGCAACTAAAATTATTCACAGTAGTCCAAAAATTAGGAAAGGAAGTGTCCTCATTCATCGATAATGAGGATTATGAGTAGTTGTATATATTTTTCAGGATAACTTGTTTAAATAAAAAGCCAATCCATGAGCCCTTTCTTCTGTCTTTCCATCTCATTTAAATGATGCCAAGAGAGGTGGCAACTATCAGCTATCTAGCCTCATTCTTGCCCTCAGACACCTCATGAAATATAAAATTTTAGATAGATAGACAATAGATAGAGAGACAGATAATCACAAAGCCAATTTGGCATGAGTCTCTTTGATATGAGAAAACAAGGAAAACTTGCAGGAAAAAAAAAAAAAAAAAAGGTACAGATAATTAGATATAGAGTGAACTCAAGAGCCAATTTTTTTAATGGAAGAGAGATAGAGCCTGGTAGCTGTCAGATAGTTTGATAAGCATAAAATCTTAGTGTAGTGAAATTGTTAGAATTTTTCTTCTAAGAACCAAAAAGCTATGGAAAGACCAATCCAGCTCTCTCTCATTATCATGTATTCTAATGCTAGACTGCAGGGAAAAGGAAATGAATAGATGATCTCCTT
This sequence comes from Trachypithecus francoisi, assembly GCF_009764315.1. Classification (NCBI taxonomy): domain Eukaryota; kingdom Metazoa; phylum Chordata; class Mammalia; order Primates; family Cercopithecidae; genus Trachypithecus; species Trachypithecus francoisi. Next base: position 73,923,275 of record NW_022681454.1, on the reverse strand, counting down.
TTTTATTTTTTTAATTCTTAAACAAAGAAGAACTGGAACTCAAAGGCCACAATATTATGTATATACCCTTTGAACTGATAATCCTGTTGCTGGGAGTCAATCATAAGAAAGTAGTCATGCCTTTGTTCAGTGAATAAGCTGTAATCATTATATGAAATTTTAAATATTAAGAAACTGAAAAGAGCCAGCATTTCCAAATCCAGAGTCATCATTAAATTCATCCATTACTTTATTCATTAAACAATTGTTCAACACGTGGCTCATATGCCAAGCACTCTTGATGTTCATGTCAGTGAACAAAACAGACAAAAATTCCTTCTTTCATGCTAAATTTAAATTTAAATTATTGTTCCATAAGGAATATTGGATATGCAGACATTAAAATGTATTTTTTAAACTAATGAGATGAAATTTACAACTTGGAAAATAACACGTGTATGTATATGTGTAAAAGAAACATATAACATATTAAATAATCACATCTACTATAGATTCACAAGTGATTTTTAAAATAGATTTTTCTATTGTGCACAGAATAAGTCCCATTACTTTTAAATAAGTCTTTATTCTCCTAAATAAGACTTTTCTCCTATGCTTAAATTTATCATGATGAATAGAATCATGTATATTTAATAATTTTTACAGATGGATAATAAAATAGATAACGCAATATGTTTGAGGAAAAGACACGCATACACACTCACATTGTTCCATTATATTTATGGTAGATGGACAGGTGATTTTTTTCTTCTTTGCTTTCTATTCACACACACATATAATGTGAAGTCCTTCAGAGAGGAACAGTAGAATATTACAAAGGAATAATGATGGTCCTTTTATGTATAAGGTTTATAAAATATTCATACAATTTGACAAAAATTCCTTCCTTTGTATTAGGCATACCTGAAATAGGAAACAGCACAGTGCAATGACTGATGGCTAAGAATTTGTCATGTGCCTTCACATCCTGGTTGTACCGTTTCTTGGTAGTAAGATATGGGACAATCTTTACCTCTCCATGTTCACCTGCTATACCCATAAAATAGGGATCTTAAGTATTTTTAGATATTATATTATAAAATATTCAAATTTAACAATGTACTTGGCACGTATTAGGTACTTGAGGAAAGGAAGCTAGTATTATGTATGTAACATTACAAAATGAATGAAAAGAATTTTTATCAAAACAACAATAAATAAGTGATCTAAAGCATGACATAAGTTCAGTAGAAATTAAAGTATATGAATTGAGATTCCAATGACTTAATACACCAATTACTTCTCAGAGCAGACACTGAGGCTGAGTAAAAGAGAACAATATTTATGAGGAGATATTGAGATAAATCTGCTTCCCATCTATTCAATTTAATAATTAAGTCATGCAAGGAAAAAGTGATATTTTATTTCTGCTATTTTTACAGCTTTCATGTTCCAATGGTGTAAGACAAATAAAAACTTAGTTCAGGCCGGGCGCGGTGGCTCAAGCCTGTAATCCCAGCACTTTGGGAGGCCGAGACGGGCAGATCATGAGGTCAGGAGATCGGGACCATCCTGGCTAACACGGTGAAACCCCGTCTCTATTAAAAATACAAAAACTAGCCGGGCGAGGCGGCGGGCGCCTGTAGTCCCAGCTACTCGGGAGGCTGAGGCAGGAGAATGGCGTGAACCCGGGAGGCGGAGCTTGCAGTGAGCTGAGATCCGGCCACTGCACTCCAGTCCGGGCGACAGAGCGAGACTCCGCCTCAAAAAAAAAAAAAAAAAAAAAACTTAGTTCAATAAACACACACATACAGATGAATAATTTATTATTCAAATCAGGCATCGGTCATAAAATTGGTCCAAAAATTATACTATTGTGACCCTCATGGTTTTTCCATGTTAAGTTCTGATATTGGAATGTGCATATTTTATTTAAATAATATTATGATTGATTTTACATTTACATTAATTGTCATGAAAGCCAAATAAATTGTTTGTGAGCACCAACAATTTACTTGATTACATGTTTAAAGCTCAAGCGTTCAGCTATGTATGTGTCTTTACTTTGCACTATGCAAATGTCCTGCTGTTATGACAAGAAGTAACAGAGTAAACTTGTATCCTAGCCATGGGAGGTTGCCCCAAAGACAAGGCAGAAGCAATAACATGACAATGTTTAGAGCAGTATTTTGTTGATTACGTCAGATTCCTGCCTCACCCCAAAAGATCACACATCTAGAAGGATGGATTGGATCTTCTACCATGGAAGATAATACAAGAAATATGTTTATTTAGCATTTCATAATGGCTCTAAGGGCTACAGTATCTTCATGTCATCTCATACCCTCCCTGTAGTGCGTATTTTACAGTGAATGACTATTTGTGTGTGGGATTAGAGAACCTCAGTCTTCCAAACACCACCAGAATCTAGTTCATGCAATTCCTTGAACTCTTAGGCCAGTAGGCGTTCCAAGTTTAGGTGCAAGTGTGAGGATTCCATGTGGGGTAGCAAACAAACAAACAAACAAACAAACAAAATCAGAGTAGAATGTAATTATCCTAACATCCCAGTCTATATCATATATAGACTAAACAATTTAAATGTGCAAACTCCTTGCAGTAACTTGTGGATTCAAATGTATTCTTAAGCTTGGGAGTAGAGGAAGGCAAAAACCAGACTGATGCATCTATCACATGTTTCCTTCCCCAGGCTCATTCATTTGTGTCAGTGAGGACTGAGAAATGTTGAGAATTCAAATGATGGGTATGTTTTGATGGGCATATTTTAAGTGTAAGAAGATGATATTTGAAGGATTTTGCTCATTGATAACAAGATAAAAGAAAGTAATTAGAGCTAAGCTATCTAGCTCCTATGTTTTTGTGGTTCTAATATGTTACAGAAGGTAGAGCAATGGATCCCAAATCTGAGAGACTGTTAGAATTATCAAGGGAGGTTATTTTTACAATATTTTCCAGACTTTTCCACAGTCTTCTATATCAGGGTCCCCAGGTGTCTGTTTTGGCAATGATTCATGGGAGATTCTAATTATCAGTCAGGTTAGGAAAACATTAGTCTTGAAAAAATATTTTATTGTGTTGCCAATTGATTCCTAAATATATGTAGATTTTATGATTATATTATGCTACTCTGATTTTTTATAAGTTGGCTTTTAATGAATCAGTTTTATTCTTCATTTAACTTAGATTTTAAAAATTTCCCTAATATATTTAAATGCGTTTAATCATGGCCTTAAGAATTTAGAATCTATATTTTAGGTTTCACTATGTATGGGGGACTGTTTTAAAGACAACTTCCCTCATGATTTCTGTATTGAAGACACTTTTACTAATTATTTTTATTGGAATCAATTTGTAAGAAAATTTAAAGTTGCAATTTTCCTAGATGCATTTAGACTAACATGGACTCCTTTCTATAAGCTCCTAGTTTCTCATCTTGGTTTTCTTAAACACAAACTTTCTATAAATGTTCCCTTTATTTATTTTTTCAGGGTCCTCCAGAGAGACAGAACAAATAAGAGATACACACACACACACACACACACAATGTGTATGCAGATAGATGTAAGAGAAGGGATTTGTTAGAGAAATCGGCTCCTGCATTTATGGGGGCTGAGAAATCTCACAAAAGTCTTTGCAAGCTGTAGAACCAGAGAGGCTGGCAGTGTGGTTCCATGTAAGTGTGAAGGCCTCAGAACCTGGGAAGCCTATGCTGTAATTCTCATTCTGAGCTGAAGGCCTGAGAACTCAAAGGGGAATGGGGTCTTGCGCAAAAGTTCCAGAGTCCAAAAGCTGGAGAGCCTGGAGTTCCAATGTCCAAAGGAAGGAGGAAAAGTGTCCCAGCTCTAGGACAGAGAGAGAAGGAAATTGTTTTCATTTGTCTTTTTGTTCTATTTGGGACCCCAGACAATGTGGATGTTGCCCATCCACATTGAGAATAGATCTTTCCCATTCAATCCACTGATTTATATTCCAGTCTCCTCTGGAAACACCCTCCCAGACACATTCAGAAACAATGGTTTACCAGTTATTTAGTTATTTCTGAATCCAGTTAAGTTGACATGTTAAATTAACCATTCCACTCAGTGAACAAATGCATAAATCTATTAACTTCCCCCAGTTAGTCATTGAAAATGTATTGAGTCCTAAGTGATGTGCCTAGCACTGTGCAATAGTTTTTATTGTGTAGGCTACAGGAATGCAAACTTATAATTGCTTTTACAAAGTTACCAGTTGGAAATTTTAGATTGTTTGGTTGGTTGCTCAATTTTTCTCTTATTTTTTCCCTCCCTCCCTCCCTCCCTCCCTTCCTTCCTTCCTTCCTTCCTTCCTTCCTTCCTTCCTTCCTTCCTTCCTTCCTTCCTTATCAAGTTCTTAATCCCTAGTAGAGAATTGACATTTAACGATAAAGAACTACTCCTATTTATTTCAGGGATTTTTCTATGCATCTCTGCATATGGTTGGTGAATAAAACGGCATGATATACCAAATTTATTTGAGGATTCAGAAGACTTGTGAGAAAAGACCAAGAAAACAAACACATACAAATATATAAATGAAAACTTTCAACCTGTTCTATCACTAAAGTTCAGACATATCTCAAAATAGAGAAAACTGTTGGAGTGACTGGACATACACATATTTTCCAGGGGAACTAACAGGTTTATGAGAAACAGTATTTCTAAGAAAAGAGAGATAATGATCCTGACCTAATTACAAAGGCTTAGTCATTGATGAAGAGTAGAGAGTTTGAATACAGGGAAGTGACTGCTGTTGGAATCCAATTTTTTTTTTTTTTTTTTTTTTTTGAGACAGAGTCTCACTCTGTCGCCGGGGCTGGAGTGCAGTGGCCGGATCTCAGCTCACTGCAAGCTCCGCCTCCCGGATTCATGCCATTCTCCTGCCTCAGCCTCCCGAGTAGCTGGGACTACAGGCGCCCGCCACCTCGCCCGGCTAGTTTTTTGTATTTTTTAGTAGAGACGGGGTTTCACAGTGTTAGCCAGGATGGTCTCGATCTTCTGACCTCGTGATCCTCCCGTCTCGGCCTCCCAAAGTGCTGGGATTACAGGCTTGAGCCACCGCACCGGCCTGGAATCCATTTTTAACCCAACCTCTTGACCTTACCTGTGGCACAAAGTGAGAGGGCTGAAAGTAACCAAAAAATGTTTGTTTATTTTTGTAAAAGATGATGAAGTAAGTAATTGAGCATACATAACAATATTCAGCGTATTGTATCTGGTTAATTATGCGTTAAATTTATATGAATAGACAAGAATGACTAATGTCAGGTATTATGAACTATTCTATCTGGAATTTATTATAATTAATTATGATTGAAATAGTCTCTCTAGATTCATTCATCCATATAGTTAACAGATATTTTCAGAGTTGTGCAATGTGTCAAGCTCTGAGATAGCCTTTACAGTCTCGAAAATTAAAAAAAAAAAAAATGAAGAGTTAAATCATTACAAAATTTCCATTAACTACGGAAAACACACAGATATTCAAGATAGACTTATGGGGTCTTTCCACTTCGAAAAAAAAAAAAAAAGTGGGGTAACTTCTAAGTCAGATCCTGAGGATGAATTAATATCTGACCATGGAAAGCAATAGGGACCATTAATAAAATATTTCTGGCAAGAAAAAAATAAAAAGGAAAAAGAAGAAAGACAAAGCACTATATATTAAGCACCTTAAGGAGAGGAAAACCACGAGCAAAACAAAAATTTAAAGATGTTATTTGTAATAGCAAAGTGATTAGTGTCTCACACACACACACACACACACAAAGTGTTACCTGTTTTTCAATGCACAAGCTAAACATTGATGCAACTATACACTGAGAAAAGCTGATATATCTGAATTGCGTAAGAGATATTCAGGAGTTTAGTTTTCTATGCTACAATTAATGACAGCTGTTTAATCTCAATGTCATGGAAGAGATTTCTTTGATGTATAACACTAGCAAAAGATAGATTAGATAGATCGATGATTGATTGATAGACAGACAGACAGATAGATAAAGTAGATAGATATGCCCGCAGCATTTTTTCTTTTTCTTTCCATTAAGTATTTTCTACTTTTGTACGCCTAGTGAGTACTGATGGTGTAGATAGAAGAGCTCACAACTTTCCTGTAATAAACATCTCTTGAAGTACCAGCCCAAGAGCAAGATCCATTTCTCAGAGAACTAAGCTGCTGCATGAGTCTATGTGTGGGATTCTTGACTCTGTCCCTAATTACAGTATAATGACCAGAATTGGATCCCTGGACACACACGGTGCCAATTAGATTCTTTCTCCTTGGAATTACGATTCAGAGACATCTGACAGTTTGCTATTTTTTGATCTCTCAAAATGAAACTCATATTCTATGAATCTTTATGCACTAAAAAAAAAAAAAAAAAAAAAAAACACACATTTTAAAGAATTTGCTCTTATTTAGCAAACACTTAAATTGTGCTCACTCTGTGTCACTTCATATTCTAAGTAAGCATGTGGAGAATAGAAATAAGAGAGAAGAAACCATCCCAGCCCAGAGGAAAAATAAAATGGCATGGATAACTGTTTGGCTTCTTAAAATTTTCAGTTTCAGTTCCTAGTTTCTCCTAGGGTCTGAATGTACCAAATAAATGTTCTGCCATTGTTTTCAGTAAGATAACTTTTATGTTTGTAACAAAGCTCTTTAAAATGTGTCAAATGTATTCATTTATTTATTTACTTTATTTATTTATTTATTTTTGGTATTAAAACAATGTCTAAAACTGACCGTAAAATATCTCTGGTCAGGTGGAAAAGCACTGTTTTTAGATATTGTTTGTCATTTTTGAGAAATTTTAAAAATTATAAACAATCCTTACATTAATGATTCAGTTGTTTCAGCAAATTATCAAAGAAGAATTTGCTCATAATTCAATATGTACTTAAGAAGCTGACTTTCCTTTTTAAAAATCACCTTAAAGTGATATGAACTAGTACTTGAGAATAGTAAAATATCATTCTAAATTACAATTCACAAAACCTTATTTATGCCTCAATATCCTTAAGAGTGCTACTTCTCTATCTATAAAATGTGGTCCATAAATGCTACTTGACATTCTGCATCATCGTTATCTAATAATAAAAATGTTTAATATAAAATAAATTTATAATCTGGAAATAGCTCTTATTTGGAAAAGTTAGAGTAAAAAGTGATGATGAAATATTTAATTATGGAGATTTCTGAATTTAGATTTTTATATGACAATTTTCTTAGTCCTTCTTACATACTGAAAGCTTTCCACATATTGTTGGAACTCTTCTTTTTTTTTTTTTTTTTTTTTACATTTTATAGACTACAAAATAAAGCCAAGAGAGTCTCAGTAAATTACTCAAATCCACATAAAATTGAACTTGACTTAAGATTTCACAGTATAAATTTACTCATTGTGTTATCCTGGCTTATGAGGAATTATGCCTATTTCCTAGTGAAAAAAAAACAGTTAATAAGAAAAAAATCTTACATAGGTATAACTACTTACAGTTTATAGAACTATCTTTAAAACTTTCTCCTGTTTAAAATAACTTCAATAACATTCTTGTTCACTAAATGTAAAACTAAGGGGTTTTTTTTTTATTTATTTACTCATATGAAACATATAATTTCCAAGGAGCAGTGGAATTCAAAGCACATTTATTAGACACTAACCACAGACCAAAATTCTGAAAACTCAGTAAGCAAACTAACTTCATGCAAGTCAAGGCTTCTAAAAGGCATGGGTCTTGCAGTAAGAAGCATAAAACTTGAATAAACTACTCCACAAAATTTGGTTCGCTATTAAGAAAGCAAGTGAAAGGAAGATTTACACATATTCCATTGTCTTTTATTGATGGGAAATATTTTGGAGTAAAGGAAAATGCTCAATGTAAGTTAATATAGTATAGCTTTGTTAATTTGTTAATTTGTTAAAGATAGTATAGCTTTGTTAATTTTTAGTGACCATGCATGAAGAAAACAATAACAAAAACAGGGATTCTGATTAATTACTCTAGCTGAAAATACACATTTAACAATTAAGAATCACAGACCATAAAAGTTGCATTTCATATTTCTACACAGAGATATCTGAGACACTCTCTTTGGCAGTCTACGCCCACTCTGATATATTACATAGTCACAGATTCTCTGTTACAAGCCACAGAGGAACTTGGCAGTCCTGAATATCATGATCAACAGCCATGAATTCCCTCATCCTCCACTCTGTGTAGACAGCTCCATTAATTCCATGTACCCTCTGGTAGATTTATCTATACTCAATTTGGTTAAAAGTCACCAGCATCTCACTTTAAAACACTCTTTCAGAATTTTTCTTCTTTATTACAGTCTTTCCTATTTTTAATCACTGCATATGTTTTCAGCTTTTCACTTTTCTGCTCCATTGTGTTCCATTTGTATTTCATTAAATGTCTTATCAGTCTAATATATCTCCACGTCATGTCGACTATTTCCTATAATAGTTTCATTTTGACCTTTATTGACATGTCAGTTTTATGCTTCGCACTTTAGTCAATATCTGTTTAGAAATTATTTACTTTTGTTCACTGAATGGCTTTGGTGTATGGAAATTTTGTCATTCTTTATTACAACAAACTCTGATTGCATGTACCTATTTTTCTAGATGTCAGCTTTCTATCAATGTTCAAGATGTATGTTATTTTACATCTCTTCAGATAATAATTTTAAATATAATAATATGCCTGTCTTCCTACAGAATACTATTTCAACAGCTAATATATTTTAAATGTTTTTACTCCCAATTTTCAAAGTTTGAATAAATTTCTGAAATAGCTCTAGAGCAGAAAATGTATCTTAGAAAATAATCTTAAGGAAGGATTTTCAGTTGAACTTACTTCTTTATGAAAACTATATTTTGTCAAATATTGCTGTCATAGTAATTGAATAAAATTATATTAGCAATGAATTAAAACATTGGCTACTGATCAATTATACAGAGATAAATTTTACTCCTTGTCTTTAATAACTTAAAGTGTTTAGATAAAATTCAACATTTTCTAATGCTATAACTAATCACAAAGTTTTATGAAGTTTGGTAGAAAAGTGTCATGCAAAAACATTAAACTGTATTATTCCCTTCTTTGATTTTCCTCTTAATATTATCCCTTTAAATGTTAAATAGTATCTACTTATTAGTTATTCACAAATTATACAATCTAAGTATATATACTATGTAATTCTTTGAGGATTTATGATGCTGACATTGATTATCCTCCCAAGGCTGAGAAAAATCTTGTATCTTTTCAGGTAATGTTTAACCTCAATCCCTGACAAAGCTGATACTCACACAAGAGCTCTGGGAATAAAAGGGAACATGGTAATTTAGAATTTGAGAGACCTGCGTGTGATGGTCAGAGCATTCTCTTACTAGTTATGTGACATGAGACACATTACGTAACCTTGATGATCATCTGTTTTTTTCCACCTACAAACTAGTTTCATTTATAAACAAAGATCCTCCCTCACTGATATTTGTAAAATTAAAAGAGATAATCTTTGCCATACACTTAAATTTGCACATTATGAGCACTCATGAAATCGTTGTTGTTTTTATTTTTCTTACAAAGAAATGGAAAGAGATCAATGGGGATGATGCTGAGAGGGGAATAGTAAAATTCCTTCCTTCCAAAGCCCTGCATCACCACCTTGAAAATCACAGGAAGAATAGGAAATAATCCAAATGCTACTGCAGTCACCAGTAGATGGTAAGAAGAAAGGAAATTAATTCTAGCTGCTCACTCTTCTTCAGAGGTGTATAGAGACACTTTAATAATAGAGACACTATAGGCAACACTGGAGAATATTTTTGATATTCCCACTAGCTAAAAACAGATTATGCAATTTTAAATTATCTTTAAGTATCTACAGACATATCTTGGAGATATGGTTTGGTTCCAGACCACAATGTTAAAGCAAATATTGCAATGTAGCAAGTCTATTAAAAACACCTTATTCCTTAAAAATGCTAATGATAATCTAAGCCTTCAGCAAGTATTAATCTTTTCACTGGTGGAGGGTTTTGCCTCAATATTGCTGGCTGCTAACTGATCGGGGTGGTGGTTGCTGAAGGCTGCAGTGGCTATGCCAGTTTCTTAAAATAAGACAACAATAAAGTTTGCTTATCCACTGATTCTTCCTTTTATGAAATATACATTTGTAGCATCAAATGCAGTTTCACAGCACGAGACTTACAGTAGAACTTTTTTCAAAGTTGGAGTCAATCATCTCAAACCCTCCTGCTGATTTGTCAACTAAGTTTAGGTAATATTCTAAGTCCTTTCTTATCATTTCAAAAATTGTACACCATCTTCACCAGGAGTAGATATCATCTCAAGTAACCACTTTATTTGCTCATCTGTAAGAAGCAAGTCTTTGAGATAGGGGACAATATAACCAAATAGATGCAGCCAGAATGCACCACTGTCACAGAAAAGAGACTAAAATTGAGTAAAGCAATATTTTAAAAACATGTCTTTGGAGACAGAAGACCAAGAATCAATAGAAAGACAATATAGATACTGAGGCTGAAGAGGGAGGAAGCTGAGAACCCTGCAGGGGTTGCCAAATGTCAGGGTTAGTATCCATCCCTGAACTCTTCATAGGGAAGTTGTGAGTGATGGAATGGTGGGTCAGCTCTCTCTCTCCATAGACCTCTGGGATTCTAATGTCAAGCGATTCCACATCCCCCATGGAAACTTGAGCTGACAGAGGAGTCTGCCTAAAGAGTAAGCAGAGACAGAACTTCAGCCTGTCCTAAGCCAAAGGATTTTTGAGTACAGGGCAGCTACAGCAGAACAGGGCCATAGGCATCCATCCTCCAAGGCTCCCCATTTTCCTCTGAGTTACTCTTACCTCAACATACAGAAGGCCCAAAAGAGAGCATGGCTGATTTTCCTACAGAATTAGGGCACATTTGTTCTTCAAGCCCATCTGCCTGCTAGCCCCTCTCAGAGCTCCTGCCTGTCCACTCCTGCAGGAGCATGTGCACAGCAGTTTCCACTGCCAGCCTTAGTGCATCACTGACATCCCCAACTCACCAATTTCTGATGGCCTGAGATTATTTCTGATACTTCAGTGCAGCCAGTGCTCAATCCCAGGGGATAGGAGACTGGAGCTTCTGGCAGGTCTCACTTTTTCAAGGCTGCATGGAAGGAGTGCCTTGCAGATACTGGTGTCCAGTACTCAAGCAGGTGAGAAGTTCCCACTCTCAGAACACTGATAGGGGTCAGAAATATAGGCTCATGGATTGGCACAGAAGTGGGGTGTGCCTTACTTTACAGAACCTGTCTGGGAAGAGTATCACCTATCTGCTAGCTATAGCTTCTGCTCAAGAGAGCCTCAGGGCATAGAACACCTAACAAAGGAAATGCAGGCATGGCACCAGTGATTTTACAGGGCTCCCCCAAGACCCAGGAGTGAACTTAGTGATGGAGTCATCCCTCCCCCTGACCCACCACTGTGAACATGCTGAAGTACAAAAGAGGCATAAGGGACTATCTGATGGCAATTACTCTTAAGTGCCATCTACTGGTTTGAATCCCAAATTACAACACCAAAAATATTCTGCATATATTCAAAATGTATGACACTCAAGGCAAAAATTCACCTGCAAATAAAGGTCCTGTACAGAGTGTTGGTCCTCTGAAAACATCCAGAAATGAAGCCAATTGACTATACTCAACACACACAACAATTAAAGGACTACTAACCCTTTCAGATGAGAAAGAATCAGTGTAAGGACTGACAATTCGAACAGTCAGAGTGTCCCCTTAACTCCAAATGAGCACACTGGCTCTCAAGCAATGGTTCTTAGCCACGTTGGAAATGACTGAAATAACAGACATATAATTCAGAATCTGGATGGCATGGAAACTTATCAAGATTCTGGAGAAATTTGAAATCCAATACAAGGAACTCAAGGAAACTAATAAAATGATCCAAGAGCTCAGAGACAAAATAGCCATTTTAAGAAAGAACCAAACTGATGTTTTGGAAATAAAAAAAATCACTACATGTATTTTATAATACAGTTGAAAGTATTACAAGCAGAATAGACCTAACCAAGGAAACAATCTCATAATTTGAAGAGCAGTTTTTCAAATAAACTCTGTTAGACAAAATGTAGGAAAAAAAAAAAAAACATTATAAAAGTTAATAAAACCTCTGGGAAATATGGGATTATGTGGAGACCAAACCTATGATTCATTAGCATTCCTGAGAGAGGAGAGAGGATAAGCAACTTGGAAAATAAATATGAGGATATAGTCCATGAAAATTTCACCAGTCTCACCAGAGAAGTTTACATGGAAATTTAAAAAATACAGAGAGACCAAGGATGATATTATATAAGATCACCATCCCCAAAGCACATAGTAATCATATTCACTAAGTTCAATTTGAAAATAAATAAATAAATAAAGGCAATTAGTTGGAAGGGTCAGGGAAACCCATCTTGCCTACCAGCAGCAGACCTCTCAGCAGAGATCTTACAAGCCAGAAGAGACTGGGAGCCTATTTTCAGCGTCCTCAAAGAAAAGAAATTTCAACGAAGAATTGTATATCCTGATAAACTAAGCTTCATTAGTGAAGGAGAAATAAAATTATTCTCAGGCAAGCAAATGTTAAGGGAATTCATTACCACTAGACTGGTCTTATAAGAGGTTCAAGTCTACAAAACAACTAGCTAACAACATGATGATAATATCAAAATTTCATATAGCAATACTAACTCTGAATTTATCTAAACATGCCAATTAAAGGGCATATAGTGACAAGCTGGATAAAAACACAAGACCCAGTTGCCTGCTTTCTTCAAGAGACCTGTCTCACGTGTAAGAATACCAACAAGCTCAAAGTAAGGGGATAAAGATCTACCATGCAAACAGCAGAAAAAAAGAGCAGGAGTTGTGATTCTAATATCAGACAAAACCGACCTTAAATCAACAAAGAAGGGCATTACTTAATGAGAAAGTGTTCAATTTAACAAGAAGATTTAAGTGTCATAAATATATACACACCCAATATTGAGGCACCCAGATGCATAAAACAAGCTGTTCCTGATCTATGAAAAGAGGCAAAAAGCTACATAATAATAGTGGGAGACTTCAACACCACACTGACAGCATTAGACATATCATCAAGGAAAACAACTAACAAAGAAATTCTGGAGTTAAACTCAAAACTTGACCAATGGGACATATTAGACATTTATAGAATACTCCATCCAACAATGACAGAGTATGCATTCCTCTAATATACACATGGAAGGTAGTCTAAGATTGACCACATGCTCAGTCATAAAGCAAGTCCCAATAAATTCAAAAACACTGAAATCATACAAAGCACACTGTCAGACCACAGTGCAATAAAAATAGATATCAATATTAAGATATTTCAGTACTACACAAATATATGGAAGGTAAACACCTTACTCCTAAACTCTGGTGAACAACAAAATTATAGCAGAATTAAAAAAAAAATAAATTAGGAAAAATAGAGACAAAACTTGTACAGTTTTTAGGATACTCTAAAGCAGTACCAAGAGGAAAGTTTATAGCACTAAATGACTTCATAAAATAATTAGAAAGAGCTCAAATTAACAATCTAACCTTGTACTTAGAGGAACTTGGAAAAAAAGACCTAGAAAAAAAGACCAAACCAACCCAGGAGGAAAGAGAAGAAGATAAATAAGTAAAAGCAGAGGATCAAATGAAATAGATATGTAAAATTCCATACAAAAGATTGATGAAACCAATAGTTCATTACTGAAAAGAATAAACAAGAGCAATAGACCACTAGTTAGATTAACAAAGAAAATACAAAGGGAAAATCCAACTAAGCACCATCAAAAATGATAAAGATGACATTACAACCAATCCCTCAGAAATACAAAAGGTCCTTAGAAGCTATTATGAACACACCTATACACACAAATTAGAAAACCTACAAGAAATTGATAAATTCCTGGAAACTCAAGATTGAAACAAAAAGTGAAAACCTGAACAGACCAAAAACAAGTTTTTAAATTGAATCAGTAACAAAAACACTTACCAAACAAAAGAAGACCTGGGTTAGATGAATTCACAGTTGTATTCTTCCTGATATACGATAATAAAAAAACTCCTACCGTCCTACTGAAACTGTTCCAAGAAATTGAAGAGTAGAAGCTCCTCCTTAACTCATGCTGTGAAGCCAGCATCAGCCTGATGCCAAAATTTGGCATAAAGACAGTGAAAAAGAAAATTTATAGTCAATATTCCTGATGAACAAAGATGCAAAAATCCTCAATGAAAATGAACAAAATTAAATCTATTAACACATCAAAAAGTTAATTCACCATGATCAAGTAGACTTTATTCCTGGGATGTAAGGTTGGTACAGTATACACAGTATACACAAATCAGTAACTATGATTCATTACATAAATAGAATTAAAAACAAAACCCATATGATCACCTCAATAGATGCAGAAAAAGTTTTTTTTTTTGTTTTTGTTTTTGTTTTTGTTTTTATAAAATAAAACTTCCATTCATGACTTAAAAAACCCTCAACAGATTAGGCATCAAAGGAAAACATATCAAAATTATAAGAGTCATCTATGACAAATTCATAGCCAACACCAGACTGAATGGGTAAAGGCTGGAACCACGCCCCTTGACAACTGGAACTTGGGAAGGATGCCCATTCTCACCACTTAACATAGTACTGGAAGTCCTAGCCAAAGCAATCAGGGAAGAGAATAAAGTGAAAGGCATCAAAATAGAATAAGAAGAAATCAAATATCTCTCTCTGTTGATGATATAATTCTTTACCTAGTAAATTGCAAAGACTATAGCAAAAGACATCTAGAAGTGATAAACGACTTCAATAAAGTTTCAAGATACTGAATCACTATGCAAAAATCAGTACTATTTATATATACTCCAACAATGTTCTAGCTGAGAGCCAAATCAAAAAGTCAATCCCATTTACAATAGCAAAAAAAAAAAAAAAAAAAAAAAAAACAGTGAGGTACCTAGGAATATAGCTGAAGATCTTTGCAAGGAGAACTAAGAACTAAAAAACACTGCTGAAAGAAATCAGAGATTACCACAAATAAATGAAAAAACATTCCAAGCTCTTAGATTGGAAGAGTCAACACCATTATCATACTGCTCAAAACAACTTGCAGATTCACCACTCATTCTCTCAAACTGTCAATGTTATTTGTAATAGAATTAGGAAAAAAAAATTCTAACATTCATATGGAACAAAAAAAGAGCCTGAATACCCAGAGCAATCCGAAGGAAAAAGAACAAAACCAGAGGCATCACATTAACCATCTTCAAACTATACTATAAGGCTATAGTAATCATAACAGCATGAAACTGGTTCAAAAACAGACAAATAGACCAATAGAATAGAAAACATAACCCAGAAATAAAATGATACACAACCATCTGATCTTCAACAAAGTCTACAGAAATAAGCAATGGGGAAAGGATTTTCTATTCAACTAATAGTGCTGGGATAACTAGCTAGCCATATACAGAAGAATAAAATTGGCCCCCTACCTTTCACTATATACAACAATCAACTCAAGATGGGTCCAGCGTGGTGGCTCACGCCTGTAATCCCAGCACTTTCAGAGGCTGAAGAAGGAGGATCACCTAAGGTGAGGAGTTTGAGACCAGCCTGGCCAGCAAGGTGAAATCCCATCTCCACTAAAAATACAAAAATTAGCCTGGTGTGGTGGCATGTGCCTGTAGTCCCAGCTATTTGGGAGGCTGAGTTAGGACAATCTCTTGAACTCAGGAGGTGGAGGGTGCAGTGAGCCGAGACGCACCACTGCACTCCAACCTGGGCGACAGAGCGATGTTCTTAAAGATGGATTTAAAGACTTATTTGTAGGATGTCAAACCGTAAAAATCCTAGAAGAAAATCAAGGAAATACTTTTCTTGAGATTGGCCTTGGCAGATAATTTTCTACAAGTACCCAAAAGCAATTCCAGTAAAACAAAAAATTGATAAATGGGACCTATGTACACTAAAGAGCTTCAGCACAGCCAAAAAATTATCAATAGTGTAAACAGACAGCCTAAAAAATGGGAGAAAATGTTCTCAAACTATATATCTGACAGCAGTCTAATATGCAGAATTTATAAGGAACTTAAACAAATCAATAAGCAAAACATATAACCCCATTAAACATAAGCAAAGGACATGAGCAAATACCTCTCAAAAGAAGATATACAAGTGGTCAACAACAAGAATAAATGCTCAACATCAGTAATCATTAGAGGAATGCAAATAAAAACCACAGTAAAAGAGTATTTCACACCAGTCAGAATAGTTATTAATAATTCAAAAAATAACAGCTGCTGAGCGACTGCAGAAAAATGGAAATGCTTTTACATTGTTGGTGGAAATGTAAATAGTTCAGTCGTGATAGAGAGATTTCTCAAAGAACTAAAAACAGAACTAACATTAGACCCAGTAATCCTACTACTGGGTGTATAAACAAAAGGAAACTTAATTGTTTTACAAAAACAACACATGTATACATATGTTCATCATAGGACTATTTACAATTAAAAAAACATGGAATCCATCTAGGTGCCCATCACCAATGAATTGAATGAAGAAAATATAGTACATATACACCATGGAATACTATGCAGCCATAAAAAGAACAAATTATGTCATTCATGCAATATAGTTAGAGCTGAAGTCCATTATCCTAAGCAAATTCATGCAGGAATAGAACACCAAACACTGAATGTTTTCATCTGTGGGATGAAACATTGTGGGAGCTAAACTTTGAGTATACATGGACATAAAGATGAGAACAATAAACACTGAGGACTAATAGAGTGGGGAGGGAGGGAGTTGGGCATGGCCCAAAAAACTACTTGTTGGTTATTATGCTTTATTCGTTCAAGTTTTGTCATAAAATTATAGCAATTGTTCAGGGGAGGTGGTTCATGCCGTAATTCCAGCACTTTGGGAGGCTGAGGTGGGCAGATCACTTGAGGTCGGAAGTTGGGGACCAGCCTGGCCAACATGGTGAAACTCCATCTCTACTAAAAATACAAAAATTAGCTGGGTGTGGTGGCACATGCCTGTGATTCCAGCTACTTGGGAGGCTGAGGCATGAGAATCGCTTGAACTTGAGAAGCAGAGGTCTCAGTGAGCCAAGATCCTGCCACTATACTCCAGCCTGGGTGACAGAGTGACACTCAGTCTCAAAACAAAACAAAACAGAAAATAGATTATAGCAACTGACTCATATCTTCAACCTCCTTCTAATTTGAGTTATCTTGCCATTTCGGCCACCTGTGCAGTTACTTCCTCCACTGAACTTTTGAACCCCACCAAGTCATCTATGAGGGTTGGGATCGACTTCTTCAAAACTCCTGTTATTTTTGTTATTTTAACTTCTGTCCAGATCCACCAGAGAAATCGCTATCTATGGCAGCTATAGTCTTACAAAATGCATTTCTTTAATGAGACTTGAAAGTCAAAATTACTTTTTGATTCATAGGCTGCAAAATGGATGTTGTGTTAAGAGGAATAAGAATAGCATTAATGCCCTTATGTGTCTTTCTCAGAGTTCCTGGGTAGCTAGGTGCATTGTCAATGAACAGTAATATTTTGAAATACTTCTTTGTTTTTCTAAGTGGTAGGTCCAACAACTGACTTAAAATATCCAGTAATGCATGCTGTAAACAAGTATGCTATCATTCAAGCTTTGCTCTTCCATTTTTAGCACACAGGTAGAGTAGTATTAGCATAATTTTTAAAGGTCCTAGGGTTTTTGGAAGAGTACATGAATATTGAATTGAACTTAAAACACCAGCTACATTAGCCCCTAACAAGAGAGTCAGCCTGTCCTTTGAAGCTTTGAAGCCAGGCACTGACTTCTCCTCTTTCGTTATGAAAGTACAAGATGGCATCTCCTTCCAATTGAAGGCTGTTTTACTTACATTGAAAATCTGTTGTTTAGTGTAGCTACCTTTATCAAATGTCTTAGCTGGATCTTCTGGATAACTTGCTGCAACTTCTACATTAGCACTTATTGCTCCAGCTTGTACTTTTCTATTCTTCCGTATGGCTTCTTTCTCTAAACCTCATAAACTATCCTCTGCTAGCTTCCAATGATTCCTCTGCAGCTTCCACACTTTTGTCACCCTTCACAGAATAGATGAGAGTTAAGGCCTTGCTTTGGATTAGGCTTTGCCTTAAGAGAATGTTGTGAATGGTTTGATCTTCTAGCCAGACCACTCAAACTTTCCCCATATCAGCAATAAGGCTGTTTCATTTTCTTATTATTTGTGTGCTTACTGTAGTACCACTTTTTAACTTTTTTTTTTTTTTTTTTTTGAGACACAGCCTTGCTATATTGCACAGGCTGGAGCTCAGAGGTTCGATTACAGCTCACTGAAGCTTCAACCTCCCTAGCTCAAGTGTTTCTCTCACCTCAGACTCCTAAGTAGCTGAGACTACAGGTATGCCACACCTTACCCGGCTATATTTTAATTTTTTTTTTTTTTTTTTTTTTTGTAGAGATGGGGTATTGCCATGTTGCTCTTGCTGGTCTCAAACTCCTGGGCTCAAGTGATTCATCCCCCTTGGCCTCCCAGAGTGCTGGGATTGCAGGCATGTGTAGTAACACTTTTAGTTTACTTCAAGAACTTCTCCTTTGCATGCAAAACTTGGCTATCTAGTGCAAGAGGCCTAGCTTTCAGCCTATCTTTGCTTTTGACATACCTTTATCATTAAGCTTAATCATTTCTAGCTTTTGATGTAAAATGAGAAATGTGCAACTCCTCCTTTCACTTGAACACTTAGAGGCTATTACAGAAAAATGAATTGGCCCCACTTCAATATTTTATCTCAGGGAATGGAGAAATCTGAAGAGATGGAGAGAAACAGAAGAATGGACAGTCGGTGGAGGAATTAGAACATGAAAAATATTTATTAACTTTGCCATCTTATATGGGTGCAATCTGTGACATGACAAAACAATTACAATAGTAAATTCAAAGATCGTTGATCACAGATCTCCATAAAAGATACAATAATGATGAAAATATTTGAAACACCGTGAGAACTAACAAAATATAATTCAGAGACATAAAGTAACCATATGCTGTTGGAAACATTGTGTCAATAGACTTGCTAGATGCAGGGTTGCCACAAACCTTTAATTTGTAAAAAGCATAATATCAATAAAACATAACAAAGTGAGTCACAATAAGATGAGGTATGCTTGTACTTTCATGTTGGGAAATTCTGTAGATAACTAAAATTGAATTAATGTTAAAAATGATATTACACTTCATCAAAATACAGGTTACCTTGTGTAATTACATCAACCTAAGATCAAAAATAAAACTTTTGAAGATAAATTTGAGGTAAGTCCAGTTATGTGCAGATGGGTATTATTGAATTTTTGTGGTTATTTTTCATCCTTTCTGGAGGGTAAATATTGAATGCTACATTTCTCAAATGTCAATCATTGCACTATACTACTCAAATCAAATCAAGTCAAGGCTATACAGCTCTCCATTTTTATAGTTCAGTTGTCTGAATTGCACTTTGAAACCTCAGGAGAGTTTTGTGATTTGGGTCATTTTATACATTGTATGCAATCCACTCATTCATGTAAAAATATTAGCTAGAGTTACAGTATTTTAAATTTAAGAGAGATAGAGGAAAGAAAAAATTACCTCTGACTCTTGTTCTTTTTAAATGTGGATGGCAATTTGAACAAATATTCAGAATGGTAATTAAAGAACAAATTACTCTTCCAATAGCATTACATTACAAAACCATGAATTACATAATATGGAAGAGTAATCATAACTTTGTGGAAATTCATTACAACAACTCTTTTTATCTACCTAATTATTCAAGTCAAATACTTGGAAGACATATTTAACTCTTCATCTTTCTACATCTGATAAACCATCAAATCCTACATTCTCTTTCTAAATATCTTCCTGATACACTGTTTTCTTTTCTTTTTTTTTTTTTTTTTGAGGCGGAGTCTCGCTCTGTCGCCCGGACTGGAGTGCAGTGGCCAGATCTCAGCTCACTGCAAGCTCCGCCTCCCGGGTTTACGCCATTCTCCTGCCTCAGCCTCCCGAGTAGCTGGGACTACAGGTGCCCGCCACCTCGCCCGGCTAGTTTTTGTATTTTTAGTAGAGACGGGGTTTCACCGTGTTCGCCAGGATGGTCTCGATCTCCTGACCTCGTGATCCGCCCGTCTCAGCCTCCCAAAGTGCTGGGATTACAGGCTTGAGCCACCGCGCCCGGCCCCTGATACACTGTTTTCTACTAAGCTGATTATTGGATGTGCAGAACTTGGGTAAATGTTTATTTTAAGGTCTCTATTTTATAAGCAATTTGTTTTAAAAATTATTCATCAGCCTGTGACAAGTATAGTGACTTATCAATAAACATTTTGCAAAATGGGTAAAGAACATGTGCTTGCATATGTGCTAATTTTCTCATTCGTCTATATACACATTATTTGTAATAAGGCACTGTATCTTTTTGCTTAGGTCCAGAAATCATCCTTTACTTTATTTTATATTTTGGCAAATGTGTTGTTGTGTGTTGGGAACAGGTCCCCAAATCTGACCATAAACTGGCCCCCAAACTGGCCATAAACAAAATCTCTGCAGCACTGTGACATGTTTGTGACGGCCATGATGCCCACGCTGAAGGTTGTGCATTTACCGGAATGAGGGCAAGGAACACCTGTCCCACCCAGGAGAGAAAATCACCTAAGGTATTCCTAAACCACAAACAATAGCATGAGCAATCTGTGCCTTAAGGATATGTTCCTGCTGCAGATAACTAGCAAGAGCCCATCCCTTTGTTTCCCGTTTTAGTTAATCTATAATCCATAGAAACAATGCTTATCACTGGCTTGCTGTCAGTAAATATGTGGGTAAAACGCTGTTCATGGCTGTCCACTCGGAAGGCTGTCAGCCCCCTGATTTCCCACTCCATGCTCTACATTTCTATGTGTGTGGCTTTAATTCCTCTAGCGCCGCTGGGTTAGTCTCCATGACCGATTTGGTCTTGGCAGTTGTGGCTAAAATCTTATCTCCTACTGTGAGAAAAAGCTAGCAAACCCATTATTACAATGCAATAACTCTTCAGAACACGTTAGTATTGAAACAATTTGGACCTTCTTGCCTCTGCAATTCCCTAATATCAATTATTTAATACTGGTTACATCCTCATATTATTATTTATAATGTTTCACCATCCATTGTGCCACCTTCTTCCCAATTCTTGGTTTCCAACGATTTTCTCAAAAATTGTTACTGTACTTAATTGATGATGAACAAAAATGTAAGCCTTGTCCAGAGTTTGCAGGAAAATGTGAGTTATTAATTTTCTGTATATACTACTTTAATATAAGATTATTTTAAAATAAATATGGAACAACGCATTGTCCAATCTTCTTTTTTACTTAATGTATTATGCTATAATCACTGCATTCCTAGAATTTGATGCCTTTAAATATTAATTGCAACCCCTCCCTCTTGCACAGTTACCCGGAGGTGAGAACTGTAAGTCAAAGGCTATGTATAAAGAACGAAAATAAGAGTTCTATTGAAACAAGGAATGAAAGCTCTGCCCCTAAACTGACATGGATTATGACTGACGATGTCACCAAATTGTGGAGAAGCATTCACTAACATAATTGAACAACAGTTTTGAAAGCTCTTGTACAAGTTGCAAGTAGCCATAAGACTTACTGGCCTGGTGTATGGAGACTTCAGAGGAGGTAGGGCAACTCTTCTGGGTGCCATGAGCAAGGTAAGGTATGCTTGGACTACCCCAATTAAGATTCTGTAGGTCAGTTCACCCCATGTAAAAGCTTATTTTATCACCCAGGGGGCATGTGCAATGTCTGAAAACATTTTTAGTCATCACATAGTGGCAGGTTGGGCAGGGAGGCAAGATTGCTACCTGTGTCTAGTGGGTAGAGGACAGTGATGCTGCTAAGCGTCCTTCAATATGCAGACAGCCTTCTACAACAAGGAATTATCTAGCTTGCAATGTGAATAGTGTCAAAGTTTAGAGACTCTGCTGTAGAGCCAAGACCCCACTGAAGTAGAAATTCTGATGGGTAAGAGCTAAAGAAATGGTTCACATGTACTGTTTGAAACTAAAGGTCAGCAGTGGACTATTAGTTTCTTAGATGTCTAGACTTGTCCTCTGTGCAACACAACTACAATCCCAAGTCAGGATGTGAGCACCCCACCATTCCAATCTCATGTGACTCTGAAAACAAAATCACATGATCCACCCTTGTTGTGGGGCCCTTGGACAACCTCATGGGGTGAGTTCCAGAGCTTTTTACAAAATCAACCCCATGGTCTATATAGGAAATTGAGGATAAAGGAAAGTCCTAAAGGGGAAACACATGTCACAGGGCCCAAGTAGGTCATGATCTGAGCTCACAGTGCCCTGCCATCCTAAAGGTGCTGCTGTTCTGGACACTGTAGGTACCAGAGAGAGACTTAGAAGATATTAAAGAGGGCCCTTCAAGTTCAAGCTCTCAGAGCCATGTATCGTGCTATCAGTTCTCCTTTTCACTTCTTGAAACATCACCATTTCTTATATCAGTGCCTACAGTATCCTCCTCCTAACTGTTCTCTCAAAGACACATCATTTATTTCATTCTCTTCATTTCAGCAAGAATGAGTTATCTCGCATAGTCATTTAATGCTATTTAAGATCATTCAACAACTTCCCACTTTTCTCAAAATAGAAACCTAAAATCCTTAACTTAATCTAAAGGAAATTCAGCTGTTGTCTAACATTCTAGTCTTATTTCATTCATCTTTTCCCCTTTACCTCTCTATTTTACCACCGTACTGGACTTTTGTGTGTGTGTTCTTTAATAAATTGTGCTTATTTTAAAACAGAGGAAGCTGAAAGGCCATCCACCACCCACTGCATCTCCTCTATCTGCACTTGAGATTCCTTCTAATAGGTACTGTTTCCTGAGAGATTTCATTTTGTCTCAGACTGAGTGAGGTCCAACTGTCACTCACATTTGTAGCATCTCCCATTTTATTCTCATTCCTTTATAATGACCTGGTCAGTGCTTATCATCCCCCTTACACTGCATGCTCTGTGAGAGTAGAGAATAAATCACAGAAGCTCACTGTACTACCGCCCCACAGATATCATGGAAACTGGCCAACTATAGATGGAGAGTTAATGAGTAGTTGGAAGCTAAATATTTGAAAGAAATTTTTTTCTGTTTAGTTTAGCATTAAGTAGATTCTATTTTATACTGCATTTTATTATTAAAACCTATAAATATGCAGAAATAAAAAAGGAAAAATATGATAAACCCTGAATTCCCATCATCAATATCTAACAATTGTCACCTTATTTTATATTTACTTCATCTAATTTGATCTAATATTTTAAAATAATTTCATGTTATGTACCCCATAGTACTTCAGTATGAATACCAAAAACCAAAAGCATCCTCCTATATAACCTATGAGAATGCTATGTCACGTCTAAAAAGAAAAAAAAAAAAAAAGATAATATTATCTAACTCCCAGAGTATATTCTTATTTCTCCAGATTTTCCCAAAAATACATTTTCCCATTCATTTCAAACCAGGATTGAGCTATATCCACACACTGCACTTGGCCATTATATCCCTTAATTCCTTTTGATATCAGCAATTTGGTAGTTCAGCATTGATTTTATTTTTACAAACTGGTCATTGTCTAGATATGTTAATTTTCTGAGTTAAAACTAAATTGTGAGTAGAGTTAAAATATACACCTCCTCCATATCTCTTTCAGCAAATATGAAGAGAGGGATGCAGAAAAAGAAATAGATACTGAAACCATCCCTATAAGCTCTATAAAATTAATCAAAATGATGGTAGGGGAAAAACGAAAATGAACTAAGCTTGCAGCACATTCAGCATTAATTGAGGTTAGCTTGCTCTCTTATCTGCTTCTTCATGGTTGTTCACTGTGTCTAGTCATAGACTTGATGTCAGCAAAGGCCCATCTGCCGTGCCCACTACCATGATGTGGCCTAGGCTATGTGCTCAGTGGAGGTGGTGGGAGCCAGGAACAGGTGAAAGTTCTACTCCCTTCTGAGTCGGAGTGGTGGGAGCCCCATCCTCATGGGTACAGCTGCAGCTGCCCAGCCCCAGCTGCAGACCTGGATATCCCCACACTCTTGGGGACCCAGGAAAAACCCTGCCTCCACAGACTCAGGAGTGCCTGCTCCCACTGCCTGGTCTGTCCCCACTCCTTGGGTCTGTTCTGATTTTGGAGCAAAGTGGAGGCCAGGCACTGTTGTCCGGCCCCCTGCCACCTCTGGACTTGGGCACCTACAAGCACTGGAGGGAGACCAAAGGAATTCTGAGGGCAGATTGGCATGGGCCTGCAGGCACCCCTCAGCATGAACAGCCTTGGCACCATGGACAGTAGTTTGATGGTGGTGGGAGGCTGACAGGATCCAGGGTCCTGTGAAGAAAGGGGTGGGTCTTTGGTGAAGCCCCATATTCAGGCCAGGGGGTTGAGTGGTCAGTTCCATGGACTGAAGTGAGAACTTATGGTGCTTTCTCCAGGACCATCCATGGCCATCAATGGATTAATCAACATGAATTTCCTCCCCTCTGAAGCCCATAAAACCCCCTGGACTCAGTCAGACTTGAGCAGTGATTATAGGACAACCTGTCTGCAGACATGAGCTACATGCTGTGTGTGTCCTCTCAGCTAAGAGCTGAGCATATGTTGGGACAAACTGTCTGCACACAGGAGCTACCACCTGTGGGTCTCCTCTCAGCTGAGAGCTGAACAGATATCAGGATGACCTGTCTGCAGACAGGAGCTATCCACTTCAAGTCTCCTCAGAGTTGTTCTGTTGCCTAATAAAGCACCTCTTTACCTTACTCACCCTTCAGCTGTTCACAAACCTCATTCTTCCTGGACATGAGACAAGAATTTGGGACTTGCCAAATAGTGGGACTGAAAGATCAGTAACACAAACAAGACTGAATCATACACCTTGTTAGCCAGGTTGTGGGTGATGAAAAGGAGGAAGAGAAAAGGAGAGAAGCACTGCAGCACTTCAGGGAGCCCAGACCTGGGACTATAGATGTCAGCTGATCTGAAGAAGTCCAGTGACACAGCTGATCTGAAGGACTCCACAAGGAGCTGACTCATTAAAAATTCAGATTCTGGCCGGGTAAGGTGGGTCACACTTGTAATCCTAGCACTTTGGGGACCGAGGCGGGTGGAACATGAGATCAGGAGTTCTAGATCAGCCTGGCCAACACAGTGAAACCCCGTCTCTACTAAAAATACAAAAATTAGTTGGGCATGGTGGCAGGCACCTGTAATCCCAGCTACTCGGGAGACTGAGGCAGGAGAATCGCTTGAACCTGGGAGATGGACGTGGCAGTGAGCTGAAATTGCACCATTGAACTCCAGCCTGGGTGACAGAACTAGATTCTGTCTCAAATATATATTTATATTTATATGGTTTTCACATTGTGATGATTTCTTCCCTCTTACCCCAACCAATGAATGATCTCAGTTTTCCAGCCACTCATCCTCAATGATTGCCTTAAAAATCTCAGCCGCATGTTCTCACTCATAGGTGGGAACTGAACAATGAGATCACTTGGACTCAGGAAGGGGAACATCACACACTGGGGCCCATCATGGGGAGGGGGAAGAGGGGAGGGATCGCATTGGGGAGTTATACATGATATAAATGATGAATTGATGGGTGCTGACGAGTTGATGGGTGCAGCACACCAACATGGCACAAGTATACATATGTAACAAACCTGCACGTTATGCACATGTACCCTAGAACTTAAAGTATAAAAAAAAAAAAAAAAAAAATCCCAGCCCAGAACTCCTCAAGGAAGTTGATCTTTCTCTGCTGCAAACCCTTCTTTCTCAGTGTTTTGATCCATTACTGTGCAGTGGGCACACAAACCTGTTGGTTTTATAACAAGACAAGAGAGTAAATCAAATATATAGTATTCTAATACTTGAACATAACTGTAGACTTAATTAATTTGGAAGATTAGTGGAGGTTGAGTCAGGAAGGGATCTTTCTTGGTTTTTCACCATGAGAAACTTGTTGAGTTTCTGAAAGTAAAATCCCAAGAAGTATGGAAGTCACTGTAAGACTGTTACCCTTAGAGGCTTCTTACTTTCCCTATAATCTACACTCAATCCCCAGCAATTCAAGGGAATCAAAATTTTTTAATTTTTATATGCAGCATTTTTCTCCTTTGTAAGTCCACTATAAAAAAAATTAGATTAATTTATAGAATTTTACTTGCAGAACTTTTTTACTTATTTTTGATACATAACATGTAATTTATATGTAAATGAGTTAAAAATTAAAGTTTTCTGGTTTCCATAAACTTATTTTGGAAAAGATATAGACTTAGAGACAAAATGTGATGACAATAATGTGTCACCATATACCCTACACCCAGTTTCCCCTATTATTTACATCTTACACTAGTGTATATTTGTTACAATTAATGAACTAATATTGATTCATTATTATTAAAGTTTACATATTATTCAGATTTTCTTAGTTTTTCTTAGTTTTAAACTAACATCCTTTTTGTGTTCCATGATCCCATCCAGAATCCCATATCACATGTAATGATGATGTCTCCTTATACTCCTCTTCGCTGTGCAGTCAAGATGTTCTTTGTTTGATGATATTGACAATTTTGAGGGGTAAAGTTCAAAATAAAGTTTTTCAAAGTAAAACTGTTTTTTAGAATGTTTATCAATTAGGATTTCTTTCATGTTTCTCTCATGATTAGACTGGTATTATGTATTTTTGAGAAGAAGACTACAAAGATTAAATGCCACTTCATCACATCATTACAAAGGTATTATCAACATGACTTATCACTATTGATGTTCACTTTCATTACCTGACCAAAGTAGTATTTTTCAGGCTTCTCCACTGCAGTTAATATTTTTACCCAATTATACATACCGTACTTTTTGGATTGATGTCACTATGCAAATACAATAAGTAAAATGTAAAACTAGGTAAGTTGGATTTCATAAAAATTAAAAACTTTATTTTTGCTGCAAATGGCACTTCAAAAAAGTAAAAATGCAACTCAGAATAGGAGAAAGTATTTGCAAATCATATACCTGATAAGAGATTAATATACCTAATATATAAAGAACATGTACAATGCAATAATAAAAAGACAACCAATTAAAAATAGAATTACAACCACTATGAGATATGATCTTTACATAAACTTGAAAAATTAAAATAAAAAAGGCAGATAATAACAAGTTTTGATGAGTATGTGAAAAATTGGAACTCTCATTCATTGCTAGTTGGAATATAAAATGGTACAGTCAATTTGGAAAACTTGTACTATTTCTGAAAATGTTAAACATACTCTTACCATATTACCCAGTAATTTCACTCTTTGGTATATACAAAAAAGAAACAAAAACATATATCTACACAGAAATTTGTATATGAATGTGGAGAGCAGCATTTTTCACAATAGCTGTAAAATGGTAACAACCTAACTGTCCATTAAATGATGAATGCATAAACAAATGTGGTATATTCATACAACAAAATATTATTTAGCTATGAAAAGTAATGAAGTACTGATTCATGCTGCAATACAGAAAGATCTTGAAAACATTAGGTGAAAGAAGCCAATCACAAAAAGTTATATTTTTGATGCTTTCATTTATATGAAACATCCAGAATATGAAGATATACAGAAACAAAAAGTAAGCTAGCAGTGTTTTTAGGGGGGTAGGGTATGGGGACTAACTACTAGTGGGCATCAGTGTTTTCTTTTTTGAAATGATAAAATTCTTCTAAAATTAAATTGTGTTGATGATTGCCAAATTTTTTGAACATGTTAAAATATTTAATATTTAGTTATATACTTTAAATCAGTAAGTTTGTAACATTTGAATTATGCCTCATTATAGCTATTTAAACAAGAAAAAAGAAGAAAGGATGAAGAGACAAAACAAAGACAGAAGGAAGAAAAGCTGTTTCTTGAGCACACAATATGAGCCATATATGATGCTGGATATTTCCCATAACATTCATAATGCTCATGACAAACAATAGATTTTGCTACCTTTCATTTATGCAAAAGAAGATTGAGTCTTAGAGAAGTTAAATGACTTTTTAAAGGCTACTAGATAGCATATGATAAAATTGTGGTTCACACTAAGGTCCCATGAATAACAAAACTAATGATCTTTCAACCACCCAGGTGCATGAATTATTTCACCAACATAAACTGAGTATAAAGAAATTCACCTGGCTGGGCACAGTGGCTCACGCCTGTAATAATAGCACTTTGGGAGGCTGAGGCGGGTGGATCACCTGAGGTCAGGAGTTTGAGACCAGCCTGTCCAACATGGTGAAATCGCCTCTCTACTACAAAAACAAAAATTAATTGGGTATGGTGACGGACCTCTGTTATCCCAGCTACTCGGGAGCCTGAACCCAGGAGGCGGAGATTGCAGTGGGCTGAAATTGCACCATTGCACTCCAGTCTGGAAGATCAATTTGATACACTGAAAAGTTTTATTCAATAAGTAAAAATGTTGGGAGATGAAAGGAAGTATTGAAACAGCAGATAATGCAGATACATTTTAAAAAGGTATTTTGATTTGTGGAATGCATAATGATCATTTTGCTTGGTTTACCCCAAATAAAAAATAAGTAAATTATTTTCTGGGACTATGTGAACTCCTACTGCTTCTGAGAATTACAGTTTTCAAGAAATACTCATTTCAACTTTAGAAACATGTTAGTGGTGTCAGACAAGATCTTGAAAATATTATTTTGATTTCAGCTTCTATAAGAAAGTAAAAATATAGAGATATTGGTCATTTTAAAGTGGGTGTGATTATTTTTATAATTAAATTAAAAATACTTAAAAAAAAAAAAGCTTTGTTAGCCTTAAAACACATATGAATGAAAAGTGATACTATTGTTAGCACACCAGGTTTTAAATAATTATTAACTGAATGCAATTTCTTAAAATAAATGTTGAGGTGGGGAACGGTGGCTCACGCCTGTAATCCCAGCACTTTGGGAGGCTGAGGCAGGTGAATCACAAGGTCAGGAGATTGAGACCATCCTGGCTAACATGGCAAAACTCCTTCTCTACTAAAAATACAAAAATAAATTAGCCAGGCCAGTTACTGGGGAGGCTGAGGCAGGAGAATGGCGTGAACCTGGGAGGCAGAGCTTGCAGTGAGCCAAGATCACGCCACTGCACTCCAGCATGGGCGACAGAGCGAGACTCTGTCTCAAAAAAAACAAAACAAAATAAAATAAAATAAAATAAAATAAAATAAATAAATAAATAAATAAATAAATGTTGAGTACTTCTTTCATTTACTTTGCCTTAAAACTTACTTTTCTTGCTAACTCACTTTTCTCACTAAGGTCTCTTCTACAACCTATTAAAGATAAAAATAAGTATTCAGACTCATTAGTCATTATAACATATAGCAACTGTAGTTATTTTGCTTCATTAAAACATAGAACTCTTTGAAATACAGGTGCTTGGGCTTGGCTAGATTAATACGGAGTTAATTTAAGAGAACATCTGGTTGTTTGTAACTACCTAGGGTAGGAAGAAAGAAATCCATATGCTTACATAAGTCATCTCTACATCTCTCTCTAGTTTACACAAAAACATTTTCACAATAGATATAGTAAGCAAAAATTTAAAGCTATCTGGACTTACATATGCCTGGCAGAAATATATGTATACACATTCTTCCAAATTTCTTAAACCAGGAGTGTGCATGGACCTACTCAGTATGCATGTATGTATATATGTGTTCTTATTACAACCCTGAACTATATTTGTTACAGCTATTTTGACCACCACAGAAAGATACATTGGTAGGAAGAATTCTAAGACTGTTTCCAATGTTTCCACTCTCTGGCATGCATATTCTGCATAATCAACCCCCTCCCTCTTAGTGTGACTATGCATTGTGGATATGATAGATGCCACTGTCATAATAGGTTGCATTAAATGACAGATATGAAAGAATTTTGTAGATGTAAATCAGTTGATTTTAATTTAATCAAAATGAAAATTATCTTGGCTGGGCCAGACCTAATCAGCTGGGCCCTTTATAAGACTCAGAGCTGCAGAGAAGCAATTCTCTTGGCCTTGAAGAAATAAGCTGTCAACGATTTACACATCTGCAAGAAAATGAATTCTGCTTTCAACCATGTGAGTTGGGAAGAGGACCCTAAGCCTCTGGTGAGGTCACAGGCCCAGTGGCAGATAACTTTGTATTTGTTTCCCTTCCTTCCTCCCTTCCTTCCTTCCTTCCTTCCTTCCTTCCTTCCTCCCTCCCTCCCTTCCTTCCTTTTCCTTCCTTCCTTCCTTCCTTCCTTCCTTCCTTCCTTCCTTCCTTCCTTTCTCTTTCTTCTCTCTTTCTTTCTTTTCTTTTCTTTTTTTGACAGAGAGTCTCACTCTCTCTCCCAGGCTGGAGTGGTACAGTGGTGTGAGCTTGGTTTCCTTCAGCCTTGACTTCCCACAGCTCAGGTGATACCACCTATCTCAATACCCTGAGTAACTGGGATTACAAGCAGGCACTACCATGTCCAGCTATTTTTTTTTTTTTTTTTTTTTTTTTTTTTGTAGAGTCAGGGTTTTTGATATGTTGTCCATACTGGTTTTGAACTCCTGTGCTCAAGTGATCTTCCTGCCTTAGCCTCCCAAAGTGCTGGGACTACAGGCATGAGCCACCATGCCCTGCCGACACCTTTGATATGGCTGTGTCAGATATTGAGCAGAAGACACAAATAAACTGTGCTCTGATTCCTGCCCTTTGGTAATTGTGTGATAATAAGCATATGCTGTTCCAAGCTGCTACATTTGTGGAAATTTGTTGCACAGTGGTGGGAAAATAATAATAACAGCAGTGGGAATAATAATGGACTGTGTATATCACAAGGCCTTGCATTTGTTTGTATTTAATACATGGTAGGCATTAATTAAAACTAATAATAATTTCAGTTTTATAAACTAAAATTAATTTCACAAGCCTTCCATAATAACAAAGATTATTTTCTGTCCTCACATTAGCAAATGATTCATTAGCAGAAATTTTTTAATGTGGCAGCCACAGGTTAACCTCAAGCATGCTTGTTCCAGGCTAAACTTGATTGAAGGTATATCCTTGTGTATAAAAAGATGCTTACTATAGACAGGCAGAGTAAGAAAGAGGATTATTGCAATACATTGAAAAATAAAAGAGATTTATGGTATAACCAATTGAAGTTTAGCTTCTAAAGCTAAGAATATTTTCTGAGTTAACTGGGCTTGTGAGGCATAGGTGAAATGTGGCTTACAAAATAAAAAGGGTTTCTTTTTCAGGAAATATAATTGCAGAGGAAGATCTAGCAGGAAGCAGTATAAAAGGATGTAATTTTCTATAAGCATTATTTATTTACATTTGCAATAATACTTGAGAAATTCAGGAACTGTTTTCTAAAGGAGAAATAGAATAAACAAGCTTCATTTAATTGTGTTCTTATTTTTTGTTTTCTTTTGTGAAATGGAAAGGTAAATGGGCAAGAATTTCTTTTGATCATTAAAAACATCTTGAGATAGTGCTAACAAATATTATGGTTATTTATTAAAATTAGAAATATAGGATTACACAAAGGGACACAAATAACTTTTAGCATCTTTTCATAAAAAATGAATCATGGTCATAGGAATAACAAGAATTGAGAAGACCAATTACAGCAGAAATAAGATACAGAGTATATTATCTGAGAGAAGCTTAGAAACATCTGTCCCCACTGGCAAAATAAAGGGCAAGAAAGAAGCAAGACAGTCAGCACTTGTATGTAATTGGAAAACAAATAGAGGAATCATGTTATGTTGAATACCCATTAAACATTGCAAATTGTATTGAAATGTTTAAGAAGTGCAATTAATAACCAATGAGTTTATTTTACTCATCATTGCCAAAATGCTATATACTAAGAAGAACTACATAATATAGAGTGTGTACTTAATTTACCAAATCTCTGTTTGTGACTTTGTCTAAACCTTTATAAAGAAATATACTTGAACAACTTAGCAAGAGAAAAATAAGCAGTCCAATTCAAAAATAAGCAAGGGGAGATGAAGATGGCCGAATAGGAACAGCTCCAGTCTCCAGCTCCCAGCGTGAGGAACACAGAAGATGGGTGATTTCTGCATTTTCAGCTGAGATACTGGGTTCATCTCACTAGGGAGTGCCAGACAATCAGTGCTGGTCAGTTGCTGCAGCCGGACCAGCCGAGAGCTGAAGCAGGGCGAGGCATCACCCCACCTGGGAAGTGCAACAGGGAAGGGAATCCCTTTTCCTAGCCAGGGAAACTGAGACACACAACACCTGGAAAATCGGGTAACTCCCACCCCAATACTGGGCTTTACCAATGGTCTTAGCAAATGGCACATCAAGAGATTATATTCCACACCTGGCTGGGAGGATCCCACACTTGCAGAGCCTCCCTCATTGCTAGCACAGCAGTCTGTGATCTAATGGCAAGGCAGCAACCAGGCTGGGGGAGGGGCGCCCACCATGGCTGAGGCTTAAGTAGATAAACAAAGCCACTGGGAAGCTCCAACTGGGTGGAGCCAACAGCAGCTCAAGGAGGCCTGCCTGTCTCTGTAGACTCCACCTCTGGGGACAGGGCACAGCTAAACAAACAAACAAAAAAAGCAGCAGAAACCTCTGCAGAGGCAAACGACCTTGTCTGACAGCTTTGAAGAGAGCAGTGGATCTCCCAACATGGAGGTTGACATCTGAGAACGGACAGACTGCCTTCTCAAGTGGGTACCTGACCCCTGAGTAGCCTAACTGGGAGACATCCCCCATTAGGGGCAGACCAACACTCCACACCTCACACGGCGGGGTACACCCCTGAGACAAAGCATCCGAAGCAAGAATCAGACAGGTACACTTGCTGATCAGCAATATTCTATCTTCTGCAGCCTCTGCTGCTTATACCCAAGCAAACAGGGTCTGGAGTGGACCTCAAGCAGTCTCCAGCAGACCTACAGTTGAGGGTCTTGACTGTTAGAAGGAAAACTAACAAACAGGAAGGACACCCACATGAAAAACCCATCAGTACGTCACCATCATCAAAGACCAAAGGCAGATAAAACCACAAAGATGGAGAAAAAGCAGGGCAGAAAAGCTGGAAATTCAAATAATAAGAGTGCATCTCCCCCTCCAAAGGAATGCAACTCATCACCAGCAACGGATCAAAGCTGGATGGAGAATGACTTTGACGAGTTGAGAGAAGAAGGCTTCAGTCCATCAAACTTCTCAGCACTAAAGGAGGAATTACATACCCAGCACAAAGAAACTAAAAATCTTGAAAAAAGAATGGAAGAATAGATAACTAGAGTAATCAATGCAGAGAAGGCCATAAATGAACTGACAGAGGTAAAAACCATGACATGAGAACTATGTGACAAATGCACAAGCTTCAGTAACAGACTTGATCAACTGGAAGAAAGAGTATCAGTCACTGAGCATCAAATGAATGAAATGAAGCAAGAAGTCTAAAGAAAAAAGAGGAAAAAGAAAGGAACAGTGTCTTCAAGAAGTATGGGATTATGTGAAAAGATCTAATGTACATCTGACTGGGGTGCCTGAAAGTAAGGGGGAAAATGGAACCAAGGGGGAAAACACTCTTCAGGATACCATTCAGGAGAACTTCCCCAACCTAGTAAGACAGGCCAACATTCAAATTCAGGAAATATACAGAACACCACAAAGTTACTCCTCAAGAAGAGCAACTCCAAGACACATAATTGTCAGATTCACCAAAGTTGAAATGAAGGAAAAAATGTTAAGAGCACCCAGAGAGAAAGGTCCGGTTACCCACAAAGGGAAGCCTTCAGACTAACAGCAGATCTCTCGGCAGAAACTCTCCAAGGCAGAAGAGAGTGGGGGCCAATGTTCGGTATTCTTAAGGAAAAGAATTTTCAACCCAGAATTTCATATCCAGCCAAACTAAGTTTCATAAGTGAAGGAGAAATA
This sequence comes from Trachypithecus francoisi, assembly GCF_009764315.1. Classification (NCBI taxonomy): domain Eukaryota; kingdom Metazoa; phylum Chordata; class Mammalia; order Primates; family Cercopithecidae; genus Trachypithecus; species Trachypithecus francoisi. The sequence continues at coordinate 73,889,103 of NW_022681454.1, read as the reverse complement.
AAATCCTTTACAGATAAGCAAATGCTGAAAGATTTTGTCACCACCAGGCCTGCCTTACAAGAGACCCTGAAGGAAGCACTAAACACAGAAAGGAACAACCGGTACCAGCCATTGCAAAAGCATGCCAAAATGTCAAGAACATCGATGTTAGGAAGAAACTGCATCAACTAATGAGAAAAATAACCAGTTAATATCATAATGACAGGATCAAGTTCACACATAAGAATATTAACATTAAATGTAAATGGGCTAAATGGTTCAATTAAAAGACATAGACTAGCAAACTGAATAAAGAGTCAAGACCCATCAGTCTGCTGTATTCAGGAGACCCATCTCACATGCAGAGACATACATAGGCTCAGAACAAAGGGGTGGAGGAAGATCTACCAAGCAAATGGAGAACAAAAAAAAGCAGGGGTTGCAATCCTAGTCTCTGATAAAACAGACTTTAAACCATCAAAGATCAAAAGAGACAAAGAAGGCCATTACTCAATGGTAAAGGGATCAATTCAACAGGAAGAGCTAACTATCCTAAATATATATGCACCCAATACAGGAGCACCCAAATTCATAAAGCAAGTCCTTAGAGACTTACAAAGAGACTTACACTCCCATAGGATAATAATGGGAAACTTCAACAACCCACTGTCAACATTAGACAGATCAACGAGACAGAAAGTTAACAAGGATATCCAGGAATTGAACTCATCTCTGCATCAAGCAGACCTAATAGACATCTAGAGAACTCTGCACCCCAAAACAAAAGAATATACATTCTTCTCAGCACCACATCACACTTATTCCAAAATTGATCACATAATTGGAAGTAAAGCACTCCTCAGCAAATGTAAAAGAACAGAAATTATAACAAACTGTCTCTCAGACCACAGTGCAATCAAACTAGAACTCAGGACTAAGAAACTCAATCAAAACTGCTCAACTACATGGAAACTGAATAACCTGCTCCTGAATGACTACTGGGTACATAATGAAATGAAGGCAGAAATAGATATGTTCTTTGAAACCAATGAGAATAAAGATACAACATACCAGAATCTCTATGACACATTTAAAGCCGTGTGTAGAGGGAAATTTATAGTACTAAATGCCCACAAGAGAAAGCAGGCAAGATTGAAAATTGACACTCTAACATCACAATTAAAAGAACTAGAGAAGCAAGAGAAAATACATTCAAAAGCTAGCAGAAGGCAAGAAATAACTAAGATCAGAGCAGAACTGAAGGAGATAGAAATACAAAAAAACCTTCCAAAAAATCAATGAATCTAGGAGTTGGTTTTTTGAAAAGATCAACAAAATTGATAGACTGCTAGCAACACTAATAAAGAAGAAAAGAGAGAGGAATCAAATAGACGCAATAAAAAATGATAAAAGGGATATCACCACCGACCCCACAGAAATACAAGCTACCATCAGAGAATACTATAAACATCTCTATGCAAATCAACTAGAAAATCTAGAAGAAATGGATAATTTCCTGGACACTTACACTCTCCCAAGACTAAACCAGGAAGAAGTTGAATCCCTGAATAGATCAATAGCAGGCTCTGAAACGGAGGCACTAGTTAATAGCCTACCAAACAAAAAAAGCCCAGGACCAGATGGATTCACAGCTGAATTCTACCAGAGGCACAAGGAGGAGCTGGTACCACTCCTTCTGAAAGTATTCCAATCAATAGAAAAAGAGGGAATCATCCCTAACTCATTTTATAAGGCCAACATCATCCTAATACCAAAACCTGGCAGAGACACAACAAAAAAAGACAATTTTAGACCAATATCCCTGATGAACATCAATACAAAAATTCTCAGTAAAATACTGGCAAACCGAATCCAGCAGCACATCAAAAAGCTTATCCACCATGATCAACTGGGCTTCATCCCTGGGATGCAAGGCTGGTTCAACATACACAAATAAATAAACGTAATCCTGCATATAAACAGAACTAAAGACAAAAACCACATCATTATCTCAATAAATGGAGAAAAGGCCTTTGACAAAATTCAATAGCCCTTCATGCTAAAAACTTGCAATAAATTCGGTATTGATGGAACGTATCTCAAAATAATAAGAGCTATTTATGACAAACCCACAGCCAATATCATACTGAATGGGCAAAAACTGGAAGCATTCCCTTTGAAAACTGGCACAAGACAGGTATGCCCTCTCTAACCACTCCTATTCAACATAGTGTTGGAAGTTCTGACTAGGGCAATCAGGCAAGAGAAAGAAATCAAGAGTATTCAGATAGGAAAAGAAGAAGTCAAACTGTCCCTGTTTGCAGATGATATGATTATATATTTAGAAAACTCCATCATCTCGGCACAAAATCTCCTTAAGCTGATAAGCAGCTTCAGCAAAGTCTCAGGATACAAAATTAAGGTGCAAAAATCACAAGCATTCTTATACACCAGTAACAGACAAAGAGAGACCAAATCAGGAATGAACTTCCATTCACAATTGCTCAAAGAGAATAAAATACCTAGGAATCCAACTTACAAGGGATGTAAAGGATGTCTTCAAGGACAACTACAAATGACTACTCAGTAAAATAAAAGAGGACACAAACAAAGGGAAGAGCATACCATGCTCATGGATAGGAAGAATCAATATCGTGAAAATGGCCATACTGCCCAAGGTCATTTATAGATTCAATGCCATCCCCATCAAGCTACCAATGAGTTTCTTCAGAAAATTGGAAAAAACTGCTTTAAAGTTCATATGGAACCCAAAAAGAGCCCGCATTGCCAAGACAATCCTAAGTCAAAAGAACAAAGTTGGAGGCTTCACGCTACCTGACTTCAAACTATACTACAAGGCTACAGTAACCAAAGCAGCATGGTACTGGTACCAAAACAGAGATATAAACCAATGGAACAGAACAGAGTCCTCAGAAATAATACCACACATCTTCAGCCATCTGATCTTTGGCAAACCTGACAACAACAAGAAATGGGGAAAGGATTCCCTTTTAATAAACGGTGCTGGGAATATTGGCTAGCCATAAGTAGAAAGTTGAAACTGCATCCTTTCCTTCCTCCTTATATGAAAATTAATTCAAGATGGACTACAGACTAAAATGTTAGACCTAATACCATAAAAACCCTAGAAGAAAATCTAGCTAATACCATTCAGGACATAGGCATGGGCAAGGACGTCATGTCTAAAACACCAAAAGCAATGGCAACAAAAGCTAAAATTGACAAATGGGATCTAATTAAACTAAAGAGCTTCTGCACAGCAAAGAAACTACCATCAGAGTGAACAGGCAACCTACAGAATGGCAGAAAATTTTTGCAATCTACTCATCTGACAAAGGGCTAATATCCAGAACCTACAAAGAACTCAAACAAATTTACAAGAAAAAAACAAACAACCCCATCAAAAAGTGGGCAAAGGACACAAACAGACATTTCTCAAAAGAAGACATGCTTACAGCCAACAGATACATGAAAAAATGCTCATCATCACTGGCCATCAGAGAAATGCAAATCAAAACCACAATGAAATACCATCTCACACCAGTTAGAATGGCAATCATTAAAAAGTCAGGAAACAACAGGTGCTGGAGAGGATGTGGAGAAAGAGGAATACGTTTACACTGTTGGTGGGATTGTAAACTAGTTCAACCATTATGGAAAACCATACGGTGATTCCTCAAGGATCTAGATCTAGAAGTACCATATGACCCCGCCATCCCATTACTGGGGATATACCCAAAGGATTATGAATCATGCTCCTATAAAGACACAGGCACACGTATGTTCATTGCGGCACTATTCACAATAGCAAAGACTTGGAATCAACCCAAATGTCTATCAGTGACAGACTGGATTAAGAAAATGTGGCACATAGACACCATGGAATACTATGCAGCCATGAAAAAGGATGAGTTTGTGTCCTTTGTAGGGACATGGATGCAGCTGGAAACCATCATTCTCAGCAAACTATCACAAGAACAGAAAACCAAACACTGCATGTTCTCACTCATAGGTGGGAACTGAACAATGAGATCACTTGGACTTGGAAAGTGGAACATCACACACCGGGGCCTATTATGGGGAGGGCGGAGGGGGGAGGGATTGCATTGGGAGTTATACCTGATGTAAATGACAGGTTGATGGGTGCTGATGAGTTGATGAGTACAGCACACCAACATGGCACAAGTACACATATGTATCAAACCTGCACATAATGTACATGTACTCTAGAACTTAAAGTATAATAAATAAATAAATAAATAAATAAATAAATAAATAAATACATAAAAGTAATGTACTTTGTCTTTGTATGTAATTTACCAACGTTTCATTTTTTCTATCCATCATCCTAGTTAGTACATATTCTAACATCTCCAGTGATAAACTTTTGTAATTCATCAAGCGTAATGTATTTATTTCATTTACTTTTAATTAGAATTGCTTTTTCAACAAAATACTAAGAGAAACCTAAACAGGAGACACGATTCAACTTCACATCAAAATTTATTAATTTGATCATTAGATTTCCTAGGTAGGGGTTAAAAATATCATTACCTGTATTTCATAACCTTTTTCATTAGGGATTTAAAATTAGCCTTAGAACTGTATGCATAAAAACTTGCAAATTTTCCAAAAAAAGTTCTTCTTGGCTCCCTGAAAATGTTTCTTTATTCTTGTGCTTTCCCCTAGTCTCGGTTCCACAACATTCATGTGGGATTCCCTCAGGACGAAGGCAACACTTGGATATTATCCTGCAATAATCATTTATTCTTGACAGTCTCCCAGGTACTCTTTCATTGGTTTACGTTGATCTTCTTGAATTTTTCCCCTCAAGTATGTCTCACCTTTGGAAATATTTTCTATTGATTCTTAAGGGTGTGTTCCCAGCTAATATAGTGAGAGACATTTAATTTGCCATTTTAAAAGAATACTTCTCTCTTCTTCCCACCCACCCAAACTGCTTCTTTCTCCCAGAAGAGAGGAAAAATAGAACAGAGCCACAATGCTACATTACTGCTACCAGATTTAATAATCAAATAACTTAACCCTCCTCTCTTGAAAAAAAGTAAATTAAGAATTGTTTTTCTAAATCCTAAACTCCATTCACATAGATTGCTGCAGGTAGAGAAAGAAAGTTTCCCAAATTGGTATGGGGAGACTGTAGGACAACATTTATGTAATATACCTTATTAGATATCTCTACAATTTTTCTAAGAGAAGGGCTTACGGTTGAATGTTGTTGAAGAAATCCAAAGGCCATTCTCTACATGAATTTATCCAAAGGATGACGAGAATACATACAATTTTGGAATAAAGTTTAAATACTCTCATGTACATAAAAATCTGAGAATAAAAGTAAACCAGTGATTCTAGTTGTGAAGTAATCAAAATTGAAAACTAATCTTGATTTTTTTTTAGATTCAACTTAATAGCACTTATTTCTTAATTTTTAGAAAATGATTGCTTATTTTAATTTGCTACCATATATTATAAATTAAAGTTTCTTCCTGATTTTTGTTTGTTTGTTTGTTTTTTAGAGGGAATCTCGCTGTGTCCCAGGCTGGAGTACAGTGACACGATCTCGGCGCACTGCAACCTCTGCCTCTGGGTTCAAGTGATTCTCGTACCTCAGCCTTCCGAGTAGTTGGGATTACAGGAGCATGACACCACATCCAGCTAATTTTTGTATTTTTAGTAGAGATAGGGTTTCACCATGTTGCCCCGGATGGTCTCAATCTCGACCTCGTGATCCACCGACCTCAGCCTCCCAAAGTGCTGGGATTACAGGCCTGAGCCACCGTGCCTGGCCTCTTCCTGATATTTCATTTAACTTTGACCAGTGATGCCTACATATGCAGTGGTATGTCCACTGTGGCACATTATACACAGTTACATTCTTCATTCCAAATTTCTCTATTAGGGAAATAGAAATGTTCTACTAGCCTCCTAGTAGTATTCTTCTTTCACCTACATAATCACTCAAGACTACCCTCTACTGACTAAAGGAACGTCATTCTGCTTACTGGATAATCCATTGTTGGGGTTTGATGCCACAAAAAGAAGCAAAGACTATATAGGCATTAAATCTGAAGCTATTGAAATGTTCCACTTTGCCCTCACTGGTTCCCATATGTTCTATATATCATCTATGTATCTTTTCACATCCACCCTGCACATTTCTCCACTTTTCTTCTGCTCTCTGCACTGGAAGAATGACCTGCACAGATTACACAAACAAATTCCCCGCCTTCTGCCTTTAGTTTAACTTGGGCCAATGGTATGTCCAGAGTTAAAAGGAAAGGCAAAAAATGAGATAATGGTAATTGTTCCACTAGTTCCTTCTTTGAGGGACTGCCTCTGCTGACTGTGTCTCTCCCCTGAAGGTCACTGCCCCTGTCAAAGATTTCTTCTCCACTGGACACTCTCCTTCAAGTTCCTAGGAACCACCACTATATGTTCTCTGCCCCAGATTACTGTACTCTTTCTTACATCCAACCTACACCCTTGGGTTCTTTAATACCCAACCACACCTTTTCTAAAGAGTCCCTTTTTAAGGACTCCTAGAACTTTCCTAATTTTAACATGCCATCTGTTTTACATAGACACCCAGACATGCACAGCCTGCATGAAAAAAGTCTTTCTAAAAGCGTATCAATTATTTATTGTGTAATAAAGCCAGATTACTTCTTAGACTCAGGAAATGCAAAAATTTAGTGTCAGGTAGGTAGGAGGAGCTCCTTACCTACTTTGTACAGATAAATTGCATTTTAAATAAAGGTAGCTTTTACCATGCTCATACGAACTTACAGATATCTTTAGTTATTGAAGCTGTCCTCATGTATAAGCATTTAAATAACTTTAAGAGTGGATGTTTTCTCATCTATCTCCATAGCTGCCAAGGAAAGGCCTTTTCCTCAGAGCATTAGGATTATGTAAGAGGTGTTGTCTGATCAATATATTTCTACTTAAGAATGCCAGATACTTAAAGTGATGATCTTTCAGACTACTCAATATTAGAATCCATTCAAGAACTCCTAGCATCTTAACAAGGAAAATCATCTACAAAAACAACGTAATTCAAAGTATGGATTAAAAATGAAATTCAACTAAAAAGCTGCTGAATTAGTCAACAAATAAATATATGGAAGTCACACTGCTTTCCCAAGAAGTAAAAGTTAATTACCTTTCTAAACCCTGATATTCACCTAGTGTTAGCAGCCTATTGCTAACTTCATAACCACACACAGATGAATACAAAACAACACAACAGGAAAACATTTTAAAAATAGTGTCTTAAAAATGAAATAGATAAATGCAGCATGAATGTTTTTATAGCTACTAGTAGTTTTCCTTCCATATTTTTTCCTTCTACAAAATAAATTTTCTTGATAAAACACTTGCAGAAGAAGCCATGCATTTTGAAATACAAGTGAAGTAATATGTCCTTTATACAAAGGTGTTTCTATAATGCGCACATGCATGCAACGTTTGTTTTCTTGCTTTCCTTAGGAAACTTACGATAGTAACAATTGGAAGCATTCATGCGACTCCCTTTCATCTCTAAATTACTAAAAATAAATTGGATTAAGTTGTGAACAAACAGTATTTCTTGAGCTTCTCTTCAGAAAGGAATATTGCTCTAGAGTAGTGAGAAAATGCAAGAGGAATACAGGTATGTTTTTGGCCTCCAGGGATCTGGTTTTAATCTGGAGCCCTTGATAATAAAGCACCAGGGAAAACACTCCAGGGTAAAGAAACTTATGAACTGAGAGATGTTTTCTACTTTAAAGGAACAATCTTTGATCTCATGTTTTTTCCTTGTTGGGCAAGAAAACGTCAAAGAACATTACAAAGGCTTTTTATGAAACCTGATATTAAACATAATGTCTATAAAATTTTACCTATTCTTTCTAACATTTGTCAGATAAATACATGTGTCTAATTATAAAATAAGTTGAATAAAACAGAGGAAAATATTATGCACATATGAGTCACAATTTGAAATGGATTATTAATGAAACACATTTCAAACCATCTGTTTTTCAATCTGATTAACCTAGAGTATAATCAATATGAATGGATCAGTTGTAGCACATACAAAAACTGTTAGGTATAAATGAGTTATGCATAACAATTGTCTATATATTTAAAATGAGATTTTCATACACCAAATCACAAGAAATATGTATCTTCCCCCTTAGTCTTTCAATGCAAAATACCATTAGTAATATTACCTAACTTTACATTTGCAGAAATCTGTTTGACTTTTTTTCATGATCAATTACTTGTTAATAAATTCTTAATTCTTACTTTGTTTGGTGAGAGACAAAAACAAAAGAGTAAGTTAGAGTGTTAGCTTATAAACCTCCTGGGAAAGAAAATAAATGCACATCAAATTCAAGTGAACACTATAAAACAATTCTAATACATGTTACAGGAATTTTGTGATAATTAACGCCCTATATAATTTACCAAAGTATATTATTGTTCATGCACAATATTTAATAGTGTGTATAAAGTTGATTTTTTCGTGAATAGTTGATGCTAAACATGCATGGTGCTACTCAAAAATCCAAGTTTTTTCTATTTTTTGAAATATTAACATTGGTATTTGGAAAATGTGTGGCAAATTATGGGTGCTAAATCGATATTTACTCAATGAAAAATCAAGGGACTGTGAATTCCTCTGAACTGAGAAGATTCTCTAGTCCATCAAAGCACTCACCGTTATGCAGGCATCTGGAGACAAATTTCCTAGTTGCCATGGTTGATTATGGTTTAAGCTGCAATATTATTTAACTCTTTCAGCATTTATAGTAATCGTGTCTGTTTTACAGTCATTATTGAGCTCCCTGTCGGAAACTTCTGACACCTCAGAGGAAGAGTAGGCACTGTGAGGGCTGCCTAAAACGCCGTGAGATAAAGGATGTTCTGTTCAACATCACGCTTCAGGAAATGTCTCTACCTTATCTTTCCTGAAATGCCTCCCCATCTACTCTGGCTCTTGTTTAGCACATTTTCATTTCTAGAACAGTGTCAAGGTTCCCTGTGGCTATTTGAACCCTCTACAGGTCCTGGAATCCTGACTTTGAAATTGTCTCTCTTGTCCCCTGCTTGGTGACATGTATTAAACCCCTTCTCATCATTTCTCCTTTTTTCTTTACTAACCTTAATAAATAGCTGTGTGGTTGATTGACTTTGCATGAACGTATCTTGCCATGTTTTTTGGTTTGGATTGCTTCACTGTATATCCATACATTCCAAATTTGCCTTGGGCGAGTCCTTAGCTGTATTTAAACTACAGAAAGATAAGTATCAGGGAAAAGGAACAAACAAAAATCTCTATTTAATTTAGATGTATGAACCTAGGTATTCTTCACGAAGCAGAACATTCCCTAAGAAGTAACAGGCCACAAAAAGATTTAAGTAGTTATCTGTAATTAATACAAATGATTGGTAGATATTAACCTAGTTTCTTAGGATAACATTGGGACTAGGAAAATGCAGACCTTCTCATTTATTTATTTATTTGTCTCTTGTCATTAATATCACCTGTGCAATAGCAAAGTGGTTCTCTGTAAATACAGCATAGAAGTATAGATATAGCTATGTTTCCCCTAACCACCTGTAATACGTATGTTTTAAAAAGTAATTTACTTACTTACTGCCTTGTTCTGGAGATTTTATATATCACCTACTTTTGCTGAGCATCTTATTCATAATCATTCATTCATTCATCAGAATGAAATAGGTTGTAGAAAGAAAATCTCCAGCACCAAAACCTGCAGTGTGGGTGTTAGTGTCTTGTAAGTGAATCCCAAAGACAGCAACACAGCATCCTTTAAGAAATGCTGTTTCTGCTAGGCTGTTCATAGTATGGAGGAGAATATTATGCAAGAAAACATAAGCAATAGTGGTTGTGCCAGCTATTGAATTGTGAGAGTCAGAACCTAAATGAAAACATATTTTAGATATAGCTTAATCAATTATAGGTTATTACATTATATCATTTAGAGCTTTTTAAATGCATACTCAATAATTATATACAACAAATATCTATGTCTAAATAAATCTCAAAGAGCTCATAAAATAAACATAAGTGAAAAGATTGCATTTTATCACTATTTAACTAGAATATGTTTTAATATTAAAATACTATTTTCTTTTAAAATTGATAGAAATTAGGTTAGATGAAGTAAGGTAACTATCTAGTACCTATTTGATTAATCTACTTTTGGGTTATCTTTTGTACTTTCAGTTCCAAGGAAAAGACTCTGAGATGAAAATTTGTGTGTAGGTAGTTTATTAGAGTCCTCCCAGGATCAACTGACAGTGGCTGAAAACTGTAGGACTGTGTAAGGGAGTTAAGTTGAAATGGAGTAACAACAAAGGTACCAATGAATCAAATGGGGAATGTCTAGATAACATTGGTAGAGCACATCAGAGTGGTATAAGGATCCAAAAGTAACTGGGCTATAGTCAATTAGGACTCTTGGTCAGTTTTCTTGTAAAAGCATTTTCCTGCTACAACAGATTTCTATAACTAAAGATTTTGACCTCTAAATCTGAGTAGCCCAGAGTTGTAGAAATAAGATGCAACATTCTACAAGTGGACCACTAAGACTGACGAAGAGTGTCATCATCCTCACTGCTATTTTCATGCCTGGGTTCTTAGAACTAAGTAGTCTATCTACTGGAACACAGCACCATATAATTATCATTGAGATATATCTATCTATATCTACAGATATACATATATACATGTACATTCATTTAGGCTTATATATAGATAATATAATTTATAAATAAATGTATACATGCATATTTATAAATGTATATATTTCTCCCTGCCCCTGAAGGATGATGTCTCATCTTGCCGAGTATCAGTTTTAATCAGAATACTCAGTCGTACTTTAAAGAGGCCACTCCATATCCTATTATACTTTAAGGCCTGCAGCAGCTTCTGAATGATAACTTATACTGTAGGATCACTGGATCCCATGTCGTACTTTGCCTTTAATTGGGTTTCTTAGTTGAATGAGATGTTATATAAGATCCCATGCTGAGGCATCAAACACTGACATGGATAGTGTTGCTGGCTGAGTTCCAAAGGGAAATATAAATCCACCGCCAATATACCTGTAAATCTTACTTACCATTAATTGATGCATTTTCCAGTTGCAAAGGGTCCTATTTAAATGGATTATTGATCTGCTTCAGGGATAATGACATATAATGGTCTCAGCTTTGATCTGTGTTACTGGCAGGAGAGGTATTATACTTTGGCTGTACTGTCACAGGATCCCTCCTCCAGAGGATCTAGCTGCTTCTTTCTTTAGTGGGTTGCAGGTTTAAAAACTGGCTCCAGTTCAGGAACGAGGCAAAGCATTGTGACTTTTTATTAGATAGTTGTGTCAGTTTTCTTATCATCCAATCTTTATTTTGATTTGAAGAATAAACCAGTGCCCTTATGGTCTACCCATCTCTCTTGCTCCTACGGATGTAGAGTCTCTTTTACATTCTAACACCTATCGACAGATTAAGTCCTTCTAGCTGTCAGTCCAATCTTGCTGTCCATTATGATAAGCATGCTCACCTTATTCCTGACACCGTTGATCTGCCATTTGGTTTCTGTTATGCTGAGGTTTATCATCACTATTGCCCTCAGCAACCTCTGTTCTCCTACAGCTTTTCCTACCATTAGACTGACCTATGAAAGCATAATCATCCTTGAGCTTCACAAAGATATCTAAGATTTAACTCTCACCAGCACATGTTTGTTTGTTTGTTCGTTCATTCGTTTGTTTGTTTGTTTATTGAGACAGCATCTCTCTCTGTCACCCAGGCTGGAGTGCAACGGTGTGATCATGGTTTACTGCAGCCTCTACTCACCAGGCTCAGGGATACTTCTACCTCAGTTTCCCAGGTAGCTGTGATTACATGTGCCTGCCACTGTGTTTGGCTAATCTTCGTATTATTGATAAGTACAGGGTTTCCTTATGTTGACCAGGCAGCTCTCGAGCTCCTGGGCTCAGGTGATCCACCAGCTTCTGCCTCCCAAAATGCTGGGATTATAGGTGTGAGGTACCATGCCTGGACTGCTCTATCTACTTTATAAAATGGGATGTCTTCTGGGTTCCTCTGTGAAGCATAATCAGTTGGTGGGTTTTCAGTTCTCACAAAGTATAGCTACTCTGGCATGCCTACTTTTATTATTATTATTATTATTATTATTTTTTTTTTTTTTTGAGACGGAGTCTCGCTCTGTCGCCCGGGGTTGGAGTGCAGTGGCCGGATCTCAGCTCACTGCAAGCTCCGCCTCCCGGGTTTAAGCCATTCTCTTGCCTCTGCCTCCGGAGTAGCTGGGACTACAGGCGCCCGCCACCTCGCCCAGCTAGTTTTTTTGTATTTTTTAGTAGAGACGGGGTTTCACAGTGTTAGCCAGGATGGTCTCGATTTCCTGACCTCGTGATCCGCCCGTCTCGTCCTCCCAAAGTGCTGGGATTACAGGCTTGAGTCACCGCGCCCCGCCGCATGCCTACTTTTTTAAGCCTTCTGCCCCGCCTCCTTTTTCACTCTCTGTCAATGTAAAAATATCCGCTGCACTTAATATGGGGAATTATTTCTTACCAGTTTCTAAGAGGCATTTACCAGTGTTAACAGGGATTCATTCCCAAGGTCTTTCTTCCCGTATACTAGGAGTCAATGTGCTTTTTTTTTATTATTATTTTTTCTCTCCTATCATTACTTTCCAAAAGTTTTCCTATAGCTCTCTTGGGGTCTAGTATTATACATACTTTATGAGCTGTTTCCAAAACGAGTAGACTAGGTCATGGAGCTCCTTTGGAATACAGGTTCTTTGCTTTCTTAGAAGGCCTACTTCTTTTTTAGCTGAATCATGTAATATGACCGTAGTTAAAATCCAGTGCTCAAGAGAGAACATGAGGGTAGATCCTGACGTGTTCGCATAATGTCCAAGCAAGAGAGAAATGCTAGCCATGGAAAGAAAATGAGGAATCGTTTATGCATACTCAGTGGGTTCAGGGGAATATGAAATTTTGAGATTTCCAAGAAGGTTAAGTCAGATATCCACATCTTAAGTCTCAGTGTCCCACTCCTTCTCAACCAGTGCCCTATCCTTGGCAGCCCAGAGTGGCCAGGATTGATAGTTCAACTTTCTCTGAACTCTGAAACGTATAATCTTCCTCTTGACTGCAGGAGGTGAGTTTCTCTTTGTATGCTGCCAAGGAGTCACTTTGACTTTTAGTCAGCATTGCTAAATCTGTAAGTGGAGAATACCCCCAGAGTTTCATTTTCATCCTCCAAAGTTTCACTGGCACTCAACCTAGCTGTCTGATTCCATTTTCCTTATAATTAGTACTTCTTAGATCTCTTAGTCTAAGATACTGCAATCAGCATTACAATGCATTTTAGTGGTGTCAATTTTCTACCAGTAAATGTTTTAACCATTGCACTGCAATAGCATGCCAGGGATTATTAGAAATCCACCTACTACAAGTGATGAGGTCTTTACTGTCGGGCAGTCTCTAAAATATTCTTGAAGACCGTTCATTAGATAATTCTTGGTACCAAATGTATTAGTTCAGTTTCTTCAGAAAATAAACTTTGAAATGAAGATAAGCATGAATAAATATTGTTGAGAGAAGTAGTATTGGCGAGTACCCTTAGGCTCAACATTTGGTAGATGAGTGAAGTAGAGTTGAACTGTGGCACAGTATGAAGAAAAGGCTTTGGCCAATCCCATGGAGAGTTGGGATGTTTCTTTAAATTGACCACTTTGAGTCAAGGTTGTCACTCTCCTCCCATCCCCGTCCTAGCTGCTGCCTTGCACCAGTCTTTGGATGTAGGCTCTCCTAGAGGATGTGGTATGACTTGGATAATCAGTTTCTCTTAAACCGAGAGCCTTTTTCTCTCAATGTACTCAGCTGAGAGCCCCTGGGAAGGTGGATAATGCGCTACTTTATGCTCTGGACTCCTCAAGCTTTTTGATTTTCATATTCTTTCCCCTTGGTGTTTGCCTAGTTTGCTATTTCAATGCTATCCTTAGTATTACTGTCTTTTACTCAAGTAACTTTCCATATGCCCAAAGCAATAATCACCTAGCTGAGATAACTCCCACACCCAACCCCTCTTCTCTTGCTTCTGGATGGTAGAGTATTGTTGGAGGAGATGTAACACTAGGTAGACCTGTCCCAGTACAAATTCATGCTGTGCGACTGCAGTTACATTTTCACAATTATAAGCACAAACATATGAAATCACCTCAGGCAATGCTTTGACAGCTCCCTAGGGTATTGCTCAATTCTGAAGAACACTATAAAGTAGCTTAAAAAAATGTGCTTGTCTACCCAGCACCAGCATACACAGACAGAACTAAGTCAGGCCTCAAGCAAAGTCAATTCTTTCCCCAACAACTTGACAATGTTATGAAATGATAATGAAAGTTCTGCATAACTAACAACTTAAAATTCATACCTATTATAATGTTTCCCAGTGTAATACATAATGTTACATTCATCGTGTAAAACTACATGAACAAAGAAAAGTCATTTTTATATCCTTATCTTTATTGAACTTTGAAAATACTTTAGAACAGAAGAATACTAGAAGTTTTAATTTCAGTCTGGAAGTATTATGGAACACCTAGAATAGTGCCAAGCATTAGTTTAGGAATTGAAGATACAGCAGTGTAAAGTAATAGCAATAAGAAAACTCTCTACTTTTGTTGCAATTACAGTATTTTTCACTTACTCAGTTTCTCCCTTATTCCCCATCTCCTTGTCTCTGCATTGGCTATCCCTTCCACTGTCATTGCTGTGTTATCTATCGTATGGAAATCTAGTTAAGCTCAATTGTAACCTTCTGTTTTCTTACCCATCTCTCTCCTCTCCAAACAATTCTCCCTCATCCACCATTTTCATGTTTCTTCAATCTCTTTTTCTCTATCTTTCTCATCATTTTCTTGTTTATACTGATTTTCAAATTCCTCAGTGAGGAACAAGAACAATTTTATTCTTTGCATTTCAAGCAGTGTATTTTGACATGTTTGTTAAATATGTGCAAGATTCATATACATTGATAACCTATAGAAAGGAAAATATGAACTGATGTGTTAATAATTGCAATTATGTATCAGTTTTTGTTTAGTAATTTCTCGAGAGGCAATACAATTGATCCATTTATAATGAAACTAGAAAATACATTCATCTCACTTGCCACTTTCAGTAAATTGGTAATGATTTTGTGGAGTACCAGCTGGAGAAGAAATCGTGACTGTTGTGCTGAGGCTCAGAAGGAAAAATTATCACAACCCATTACATAAACCTACTCTGAATTTTTGGGAAGAGATGTTAGCAAAGATGCTACTCCTTTGCAACTCCTTCTTCTTCCTCCTCCTCCTCTTTCACCTTCTTCTTCTTTTTCTTTCTTTCTCTTTTCCTTCTTCTCCCTCTCCCTCTCTCTTTTCCTGTTTCTTACTCATTTACTCTCTAGGATTTTCTTTAAATTAGAGTGGTAAAGAGAAAAAGAACACAAGGTTATATAACGTAGTTTTCCTTCTTTGAAAGAAGGAAAATAATTCAATTGAACAAACTTTTTTTCATGTAAATCATTTTAAGAAAAATGTAGATTGCATATCTTTAATGAACATGGAGTAACGAAGTCACAATTAACTGTCATGTCAATTGGCATGTATTACTTGACTCTCCTTGACCTTTCTTTCTCTAAAACATTTTGTCTTCACTTTCTTGCAGGAACTCGCACGCACAACCGTAACCTAAACCTTATCATAACTCAGAGCTATTTTATTAGGCAATTTGAACTCTGAAAAAATCCTCTCAGGGTGCAACTTCCTATCCTTCTTTCTCTCCCTCTCAGATTTTTTTCTCTGAGTGGGAAAGATGGAATGATGAAAACTAATCCTTTTATGGATTCACTTTTCCAAAAAATTTCAATCTTTTGTTTGTTTATTTGTTTGTTTGGGACGGAGTTTGCTCTGTCTCCCAGGCTGGAGTGCAGTGACGCGATCTTGGCTCACTGCAAGCTCCCCTTCCTGGGTTCTCGCCATTTTCCTGTCTCAGCCTCCCGAGTAGCTGGGACTACAGGCGGCCACCACCACACCCAGATAATTTTCTTGTGTGTATTTTTTTAGTAGAGACGGGGTTTCACCATGTTAGCCAGGATGGTCTCAATCTCCTGACCTCGTGATCTGCCTGCCTCGGTCTCCCAAAGTGCTGGGATTACAGGCGTGAGCCACCACGCCCAGCCTCAAACCTTTTCTGACCTGACTTTCCTTTGTATTCCACATGGAAATTATAAGCTTATAGATGCTCTGAACTCTGTCCTCCATTAAATAGAGAAAGTGACATATCTTTGGAAATCCTCTGTATTAGAAATGTTTGGATGCTTATGAAGTATGTTTCAGTTAATTGAAAGACATTCCATGTACATCCTTTCTTTCCCATTTTACATATAACACAATATATAAAGAATTTATGACAAAAATAATTATATAAAAATGTTTGCAAAATAAAAATAATTATGAAAAGTTTTAATCAAATGTTACACAAATAACATTGGTAACACTATATTTCTAGTTTCTTGTTTTTGACATTTTTAATCATGGAATATTTTTCATATTCAATAATGCCCCAGATTTAGCATTTTTTAGACCTTAATGTTTGATCATTACTATTCTTCACTTTGCTTTAAAGAAAGTAAAAGATATAGCCCAGGTTGGTAGAGTTGATAACTTTCTTCTTCACCTAAAATGATAGTTTAGAAGCAGATATGATATAGATTCTAGAAATTCATAGGTGCTAGAAATTTATTTTTTTTCTAAAACTGAACTTATATTTAGTCGTGTTTTTATTTTACTGGTCACAAAAGCTTGAGTTCAGGTGAAAACTTATTTAAAATCTATCTTTATCTTTTAGGCCACAGCCTAGCATGAGGGCCTTACATAATACACCAGTCAGTGGAAGAAGGGGTCAGAAATTCTGACAGTAGATCTTTTACGCAGCCACATTTTTAATTGCTGAACACTGTTTCACCTGGTTTTCAAAATGGTGTTGTATTCTCTCATGTTTGAAAACAAAAGATCTGATTTGCTTTTCTCTCAGTGTTTTCCTACCTTTTTAAACAGATTTAAAAATGCATTGTTCTTAATCAACTTGGGGGCTGAAAAAGTGAGTAGAATTGTTTAAAGCTCTTCATTAATTTACTGTTAATTTTGTTGGTGATGAAATACATTTCTTTATTATTTGCATCACACTAAGATATGAGAGACTTTTCAGCCTCAGGACTATTGACATTTTGGACCAGAAAATTCCCTGTTGTCTTCTGCACTGTAGGAAGTTTAGCCTTAATCCTGAAATGTACCCAATAAATACCTCATTCCCACAGGTCTTTAAAATCAAAAAGTTTCCAGACATCTCCAGTTACCTTGGGGGTAGTGCGAAATCGCCCCTTCTTAAGAACCACTGTACCCTTTCATGTGGCTCACTAACCTGCATCTATTCTCTACTGCTTCCCATTAGTTGGGTAAAGAAAATCTCTGGAACCTTACCAACAAGTAAAAATCTCTCAGTGGTATGGGGAATACAAATATTCTTTCATTATTGATGCCCAAATCAATGCTTTATTCTACTCGGGACTTGACTTTGTAGGACCTAAGACTCACAGAAAGAAGGCTCTTATCCCTGGTTAACGCATCAGCCTCTCCCCTCCCTTCCCATCCCCTCCCTCCCTTCTCTCTTTCTCTTTTTTTCACTTATCTTTTTTTCGTATGTCAGATATTATCCTCAATGTTTCACCTTATGTCTAGACCTTGAAGTTTGAATTTCAAAGATCAATAATTTGTCTCTGTTGTTCCCCCAAGGGAAGTTAATTCTGTGCTTCAAATTGTCCAATTATGAAAAGAATTAAGGAAATATAAATGCCAGAGAAGAAAGTATCCATTAATGTCTAAAAATGTAATGCCACTACTACCTTCTGCAGCTTACTAACCAGCCGGTATGACATACTTTTTCCGTTCTCATTTTATTTAAAAGTTAAGAAACATCTAAGTGCACAGAGTTCAACTTCAGCACATGTATATAGTATGATATTACATGGCAATTGAAAGGGAGCTATTAGTCTGAAGATCACCTTTTACTATGCTGGGAGTAATCAACTGACTTCACATAGATACTTGTCAGTGTTCTTTAATTATGTTGCAAGCAATATATCTAAAATAAGCATTTAAAAATGTGAATCCAAAATTAATGTGTGTGTGTGTGTGTACACACTGACATATAATAGTGTCAATTCCTTGATTTCTCTATTTAAAGAAAGACATACATAGACAAAATTTGGTTATCAATAGATAAATAAATAATAAACAACTTCAAAGCTTAATAATCTAAAATAAGAACCACTTTTTCATCACTTGTGATTTTGTAGGCTATTTGGGTTTGGCCCAGTGATTCTTGTGCTGTAAGTGATGTCAGCTGAGATGTACTTATCAATTAGGGAGCTCAACTAGGGCAGGCCATCCAAAATACCTCATTCATATGGCAGTTGGCTTGCAGCTCAGCTAGGACTGTTAAATATTGTATTTTGGTTATATTCTATATGGTCTTTCCATTTGGGATTGGGTTTCTTTGAGCATAGAGGCTAGATGTGAAGAGACAGAAAGTACAAGTTCTCAGTTCTCTTAAGGCCTGGGTTTGGAGGTGCCAGAACATCATTTTAACTGCATGCCATTCTAGAAAAGCTGACACAACCCATAAGGCCGTTTGTAATGTTTTCAAAAATTATTGATAATACATCTTGGGGTGTTTGCATTAGTATATAATATTATGAATTTAAAGTTGAGAATGGAATGTGTAATGACAGTGTTATATTACCTTAATTTAATATTTAATGTTTCAGTATGCATTCAGTATGCATTCAATATATATGCATGCCTGCTGACCTTATTCTGTGCTACTCAGGAAGGTTACTTAGTATACACAGCAATGCACACTCCAAAAAGTGGTTGGTTATTTGAGCAATTCTGTTTCATAACACATGTTCTTACTTTTACTTATCCATTTCTGGAATGTTGGTGGCAGTGAGGGAGAGAAAGTGATGGGAGAGATGCAGAGTCTGCAGCTGGAGAAACAACCACCTGTATCCTTTCTGTTTGGCTTGACATTAACACTCTAAGATGCTGTGAAATGGAGCACGAGAAGCAGCCAGAATGAAGTAGTCACATGAGGTGGAAAATATAATTGAAAAAGGAGAATCACCAAAGGATAGCTCAAAAGATGACAAGTGAGAGAAGCTGAAGTTTTGGCTGAACGTTATCCAAGGTCCAAGTGCCTAAGAGTGAAGATTTAATAATGATAATGGCTGAAGCACTTCCCACAAGTTTGGGAGGGTGATTTGTGGAAGAAGGAAAATTGTCCCTTTTCCCACTACTTTTTATTGTTATAAAATAAACTATTTTACTCCTTTTAGTGAAGTGAAAAACCAAACAATAAGAATGAAAAGCAAGAAGTGTATTCCTGCAATGTCTGTCACTGAAGCTGAAGACAATGAATGACCTTGCCTTACACCATTTTTCTTCAGCAGACTCGGGCCAGAGCAGGAGAAGAGGAACCCTGGTCAAGAAATCTGTTTAGACTCCTAGGATGGGCTGCAGAAGCACTAATATGATACTTATCCTATGAACAAGAAAAAGCTTTATTGTATTAGCACATCTAACTATGCTAGAGACTGGTAATTGGCTTCTCAACAATTCACTGTGTTCTTTTCTGACATACTACACAGAAATAGCAAAGGTCCAGATTAGTTCAGTTTTCCATGTAGGGGCTGACGCTGATGAAACTAGAGTTAGCAATAGTAGCAACTTTAACAACTTCAGCCTTGCTCTAGGTATCACTGTATTCCTATCCAGCTGGACCCACTGAATCCCCAGAATGCCTCTATTTCTTAAGCTGCTTTCACAAGAATCAATTTTAGTTCAACCTATCAGTGACGTGCCACTTCACTGAGATTCATAAAAGTGACTGCCCTGTGAGATGTGTCTTTTGTGCTTTGTGAGTCCACTGGTGTAAAACAAACCAGAGAGATGGAACAGAGACCAGCCAGGAACATTAAGACACTTTTCTCTCATGTCCTCAGAGGACATTTACAAATTTGGACAGTGTTAGCCCACTGAGTGGTCTTTTCAAAATCCCTGTTGTACCTCACTGGACCTCAAGGATTTCAACTTCTTAGTGAATGCTGCATACAAACCAACAACAGAGGTGGAGATCTAGGAAAGAATTATAACTTAACCTTTTACCAACAAAATAATTGTCAATAATATTATTATGATTGTCAGATTGATGGCAAGACACTAATTGGTTCAGCATAAGAAGTGATAGAAAAACTTTGACTTTGCTGTTCTAGATATATGAGCAGGCTATAAAAATTGTTCAAGAACAGCTGCTCTTGTTAGAACAAAAATACAACAATTTATACCAATTTCATTGGTGCTCTAGGCATAGAAGATCTATCTGACTCTGTTTTCTTGCTATATAATAATGAATACTGTAATGAGATTCCAACTAAATGTTACCTGGTTTCTGCTGCTAAAATATTATGGCACGTGCCTTGAATCAATCATCCAAAGTGCTTAGGAATGTGTGAGACTTTGCTGCACTCGCAAAAGTAAGTTGTGTGACAATTTTTGCCTGCTTTCTGGTACAGAATTCATTTAGAGACTTGTTTTCATATTGTAGCTCCACCTGGTAGAGAGATTGTGGGACAGTAGAATTAGAGCCCTCACATCTAATTTCCAAAGTGTGTGTATATCTACCAAAAGAACCTAATGCAATTGGCTAAATTTTCTTAGTTTAGTTGACAGAAGCTGAGTGTTATGAAAGAAAGATGACTAGCTGACTGTCTTAATTGGCTGGCTGGCTGGCAGTGTACCTCCCAATGTAAAGAATACCTCATTGACTTAACCTTTTTCCCAAATTTGACAGGAAGATTCTAAAAGTAGAAACATTTCTTTCTCTCTTTCTTTTTAGCAATCAAAATTGTAAGGAATTCTCAGGGAAATATCATAACACCCAATTTTGCACAGAATGGTTTATGACAGAATTATGATCCGGTATTTTTCAATCAGAAAATCAACTGTCCAGTGCCTCAAATATTTAAATAAATGGATCATTATATTCTGTCCTTAGAGGAAATCTCCATGGGAAGAAAAATTACAATCGGAAGTTGAAAATAGAAATGGAGCAACAGGAATAAATGGGCTAAGCCAATCCAGGTTAAGAGTCATATTACAATCCACATATGGACCAAAGCATTAATATCTTCAGTCCAAGTTTGCCTGTGTTTTGAAAATGCATTTTTTCCATAAGACTATGCAATGAACTACTTGCATAGTATTTCCCTAAACAGGGTCAATATCAATGATCAGATTTTGGATGATAAATTATAATCCCTTTCAAGTACAGAATCTCAGATTACAGTTCCATGAAGCCTGATTGGTGCTCCAGGTATTTATAAATGCCCAAGGAATACACTTTTGTTAAAGGCGTACAATTCCCACTGGTTGCTGCAATTGTACAATTGGTTGTACAGTTCCCACTATTTGCTAATAATAACTGTGTGAATAAACAAATTTGACCAATTTAAGTCTAAGAAACTATTTTAGTACATTTGTTTTTCACATTTTCGGAGGACACCACTCTGGTCTACCGTTCTACACAGCTAATAACAATGTTTTGTAACACACACGTAAAGGATTAATTTCTATTCTTCAATCCTTATCTATGATTCAGTTTCCTCATTCTCAGTTTTAAATATTTTCCTATTCATTTTCTTTTCTTCTTCTTATGGTTTCTCCGGAAGCTGTTTGAAGGTGAAACATCATAAGAATGCACTAATCGACATGAAAAATTACATAATGCATAGGATACAAAAGAGGAAGAAAACATACATTGTCATAATTTCCCTTCTGTGATTCCTCCTGAAAGAATGAACTACAGTTGAACTAGGTCTTACAATTTTCATCTGGAACTTATTTTAAGTAAATTTACCATCTTGCCCATTACTAGATACATATTTTCACAAA
The DNA here is from genome assembly GCF_009764315.1 of Trachypithecus francoisi. Classification (NCBI taxonomy): domain Eukaryota; kingdom Metazoa; phylum Chordata; class Mammalia; order Primates; family Cercopithecidae; genus Trachypithecus; species Trachypithecus francoisi. Next base: position 73,866,986 of record NW_022681454.1, on the reverse strand, counting down.
TCAGTTACACAAGAATTTGACCACGTCTGAAGCTACAAAATCATTTGAGTGCTCTCATTTTGATTCTCTCAGAATGCCACAGACAGCTCAGTGTTTACCATTGGCTCTCTTTTAGTCTTCATGCTGCCGAGGATGTTTTTGATGTTTTATTAAAGAGTAGGATTCTTCTTATTGTTAAATCTTCATTAGGTTTGAGTCTGAGACCAAATTTCCCGACGAGCCTTGTAGCAATATGTCACAAATGACGGCAGACACAGTAATATTCAGAGCAATATGGCAGCTGCCAGAGGGAAGCAAATAATAAGCTCTAAAAATGCCAATTTTTAGCTTAAAAATAAATATATAATTCTCACAAGGTGAGAACTTTGCTTCACTATTAAATTTTTGGAAAATGCTGAAGAGTATGAATTCTTATGCCCTTGAAACCAACTCTGAGTAAGTCTGCTTTAGAAACAAAGATAATTTAGAAGCCTCTGTTTTTTTTTCTTCTAGCCTCTCAGCTCTAATCAGACAGAAAGTTGCATATTTTGGAGAGGTAGTTTTGCTTTTGAGTGAATTACTAATATCAATTCTGTAGAGAACTGACCTTTGCAAATAAATTTTCAAACAACTCATAAAGGTGTCTCATGGTAATCCCTTGCCAGACAGAACCTTAGTAAAGCACAGGATGTTTGGAATTTTCATGTCTCACATAAAAGAATATCATAATACTATTGATGGCTCTGTCAACTGGGACTCATTAATTCTGATCACACTGTATTTTAAAATCCTTAAAGCCCAAAGTGACTACAAAAAATGTAACCAGCTTCATAGACATATCTCCCATGTTGCACAAAGTATTAAGTATTTTACCCAAGTGTTTCAAATTATACACTTTTCTTATGGCTTATCATTTTAATAAAGGTTTCACTTTTTGTTTTCCAAAAAACTATGCAAAATCATTTTTGTAATATATATGTATGTGCATTTTCTTTAGACATTGTTCCTAGATCTAATTAGACTTGCTACTGGGTCTGTGACAGTCAAAAGTTAATAAACATTGCAGGACAATATTACTTATGTGCTTAGATATTATTGCTGTTTCTGCTGTTCAATTGTGTATTAGGGCTCTCCAGAGACAGCCAATGGGATATATAGATATAGATACAGATATATCTATAGATATAGATATAGATATAAATATAGTACACAAGAGGATTTTTTTAGGTGAATTGGCTCTTTTGATTACAGAGGCTGAGAAGTCCCATGATATGTCATCTGCAAGCTGGAGACCCTGAGATGCTAGTACTATGGCTCAATCTAAGTCTAAAAACTTTAGAACCACAGAGGTCGATGGTGTAAAATGTCTGGCTGAAGCTGAAGGTCTGAGAACCCAGGTGCAGGGTGGTGTAAGTCCCAGAGTCCGAAAGCCATGAACTCTAGAGATTTGAAATCCAAGGGCAGCAGAAGGAGGTCCCAAATCCAAGGATAGAAAGAGGAAGAATACTTGTTTCCTCTGCCTTTTTGTTCTATCCAGGCCCCCAGCAGATTGGACTGTACTCGCCCACATTGACTGCAGATCTTCTCCACTCAGTCCACTGACTCACATTCATCTCCTCTGGAACACATCCAGAAATAATGCTTTTCCCACTTTCTAGGAATTCCTTAGTCAGGTCAAATAGACATCTAAAATTAACCATCGCAATATCTAATTAGATCTATTTCTCTTTTTTGGCTTTATTTTTAGATAATAGTATAATGCAATTCCTTAAGAATGTAGTACCTGGGGTTTGATTCTCTAGCTTTGAACACTGTTTCTTAACTTACCTACTGTGCAGTTTTCAAAAGGTTACTCACATTTTTAGAACCACAGTTTTTTCACCTTTAAGTTTAGCGTATGTCTTCTCATGTGGCTATTGTAAAGCTTAAATGAATTTATGTATGTAAATCGCTCAACTCAATGCCTGGCACATAGTAGAAGCTCATTTGTTGAAGGATCTAGAGATGAAATTCTTATCAATACTGAAATATATGCTAGAAATCTAAAATGGAGAACAATTAGATTGATCATATTTCTATAATGTCATTTTTCATAGGATCAGACTGCATAAAGTTATCTCTACCATTAAAGTACATTTGCTACCTACCCCACATCACCACCTTAGACATTGCCAATAGCCAGCCTTGTGCTGTTTCAGTAATAATAAATTCAGCTGCTTCATTCTGACATTAACTTAACTTCTTTCTAGCCATCTCCCTCATGCATTCCATTGTGACTATTTTTCAGACTCACAGCAAAACCAGCTTCTTGAATCTTTCTGTACTTTTATTTTTGGCTTTTTGACAGCCAATTTTGTTTCTCTTATGTTGCCCATGTGCATATAAATCATAAGCTTACGTTGGACTTTCTAAATGCTAATATAGAAAAAAATGTATGCATATATGTGTTTGCAAATGGACCAGGAAAGTTAATAAAACCTGCAATCAAGGAATATTTCACTTAAGTAATTTTTTTTTTTTTAATAGTGGACAATTCAGACAACTTCATTCATTCTTTGTTTCTGTTCTTTAAATACGATGTCATCCTTTAACTTATTTTTTTACTTTTTCTCCAGTCTTATTTTGTAATGATTATCGAGTGAATGGAAATACTAATGCATGTATGAATGCGTTTTGGGCATGGCATTGTCATTTGGACCTAAAAATTGATCAAGTTTTGTAGAAACCTAGTATTTCTCATGTAAAGTCATGTTCAAGAAAATATCCAAAAAATCTTAGTTTTAATACTTAAAATATATGTTGTTGAAGATTTAAATATATATCATATATTCTACTTTGAAGTATATTTAATGTTGTACTTATAACATTGTCTTGGATTGACTCAATACAATTTGGATATACGTAAAATTAAATCTCTCCAACATTCTTACTGAATGAAGGGTCAAAAACTCAAATATTTTGTGAATTTAAGTAAATATGTTATCTGTCTCATGATTATTTGCTTTGATAATCTCATAACAATGTGTCATTATGTCATCTGTCAAAACTTTGAAATATTAAAAGGGGAAGAGATCCACCAGAAACCTTACAACATTCCAATATAGTATATTGATGTAAAATGGGCTGTGGAATTAATATAACTGACTGAAACATAAACAAGTTGGAAAACCATTCTGTTAATGTGTCCACCTGAAAACGTACCTAACTTCCAGATTGTTGAGAGGTATACATAGAAGTACCGTGTTGCGACTTCCTTGGCATTGCTGGGGTGAAGAGGTGCTTGCATTACACTTCAAATACTTTTTTCTCATCTATCCACTCCTAGAAATATGTCCTCTCTTTGCACAAACTCTTTAAAGTCAGTTAGTATTTTGCACTTATCCTTAATCACTAATTATCAAATGCAAACTTTAACTGTATTCATGTCTGAGATTTATAGAATTATTGGAATTTTATTTTGATTGTAAAAAGCTATGAGTACATGTCTTCCTTAGTAACAAAAAAGACTTTTTGAACAACTCATGTCTTTGAGTCAATTATTTTTAATGTTCTCTTAATGTTTAAATGAATAATGACATTACCTAAATATAGCAATATTTAATCATTAGGGTTATGATTTATTAGATTTTATTAGATAATATTTTAATATTAAAGATCCCTTTTTAAAAAGCTTAGTGCAAAAATACAAAGCAAATGTATATGCAAGCATCATTATAAGTTACATGTGTCATGCAAATAAAAAATTTTAAAGATCAAACCGATTATATACACTTCAAATGTCTCCTAGCATATTTCTTCACAACCATATCATTCTCCCATGTCTTCCTATCCAGTTATGATAATAAAATGCATTAATTTTCAAATTTCTATTTAAAAAACCAAAACAAAGCTTTCATGAAGTGCAAATTTTTCCTCTAAAAAGAAAGGAATATTGTGCAGCCGTAAACCTTGCATGTTGTCTTCAGTTTCAGTGTTTGTTTTTTACCATATCCTTTATAATAAATGAATGCACATATCTCTGGAGTACCTTTCAGGAACTTCAGTATTTTTTTTTGAAATATTGGATTTGCTATTCATTTTGCTAGACAAAAATGGACAAATAATAGGCTTTCATCAGTTAGAAAACAATGGAGTAAAGCTACGAGGACGCTGACATGTTGATATTGTGCTCAAATTGAGTTCAACTCAAAAATCTTACTGTACTAATTCTGAATGACTCGTGACTCTGTTTATTCATACTGGTAAAAAGCAAATAAAATAGTATATTGTCTTCTACTCTAATTGGACATAGAATAGCTACTTAATTTTTCAAGTTCTGTAAGTTAAAGCAAATAAAGAACAAAATGAATAATAGTACCTTATATTCACTCTGATATAAATATGACGTGTCTTCATGCTAACCAACCACATCTACCTTCTTACAAGACTAATCTATACATAACTTGTTATTGTTACTGCTCTTTTTTTTTTTTTTTTTTTTTTTTTTTTTGAGGTGGAGTCTCGCTCTGTCGCCCGGACTGGAGTGCAGTGGCCAGATCTCAGCTCACTGCAAGCTCCGCCTCCCGGGTTTACGCCATTCTCCTGCCTCAGCCTCCTGAGTAGCTGGGACTACAGGCGCCCGCCACCTCGCCCGGCTAGATTTTTTTTATATTTTTAGTAGAGATGGGGTTTCACCGTGTTAGCCAGGATGGTCTCGATCTCCTGACCTCGTGATCCGCCCATCTCGGCCTCCCAAAGTGCTGGGATTACAGGCTTGAGCCACCGCGCCCGGCCGTTACTGCTCATTTTTTTAATTCCTAATCAAATTTTAAAAATTGTCTTGTGCATTATGCATTTGATTTTTTTCCTGGAATTCAGTACTTTTTTAATTATCCAGAAGCCAATTTCATGTTAAGATATTTCCTATGAAATTGGTAATTGTTTTGGAAAATGTGTCTGAGATGGGTGAGAGAAAAGAAGAAAAGTATTTTTATGAAGCAAAATTTTGAAGGAGTTTAAATGTATGGTTCAAAGGCAAACCATAGAGTAAAAGGTAGACAGCAATCATGATAGTGCTACTAATTTAACCAATTTTTCCTACCATTGCCACCAAAGCTTAGACACATCTTATCTATTACTTTTAATCCCTCACTTGTTCTGTCCTGAGAAGCACGGTGACATTGTACTTCCTGAACAAATGAAACTCATGCAAAACTCTTAGCCTTTGTCTTTCCGTGTTCTCCTTTCCCTACCTGGAACATTCTTCTATTTTTAAACTAATCTGGAAGTTTTTGGTTTTAAGCAACACAATGTTAATTTGAATCAACTAAGAAAAATGGAAGTTCAAAAAAAATGAAAGTTGAAGGATTGAACTAGGTTTCAGGAATTAACAAATAATCTTGAAAAAAAAAATCTGTTTTCTCTTTCCATTGCATATCTACTTCTCCTTCTATGTCCTCTTATGTCCTTTCCATTATTTTTGACTGACATTGTCCCTGGATTTTGAAATAAGGCTCTCGGCATTTTTTTGATGAATATTTGTGAGCTTTGCTCTTGACGTAGTTTCAGTATTATCTTCAATATCAAATTTAAGATTCCTGCTAAAAAGACTCACATTAACTTATGTTTCCACCGTGGAACCAACCATTTGTGACCTAAGAATGTGCTACAGTGTTGGATCACAACTCCATCAATAGATAAACCAGTATGGCCAGGAAAGTACAATTATAAATAAATAAATAAATAAATAAATAAATAAGGCATTGGAACTCCCATGTGCGCTATATTGGTATATTGATGGAATAAGCCCATTAAGTAGAAAGGAGAAAAGAGTGCTGAGCACTAAATCCCTTAAGATCCAGCACAGAAATCACTTTGTTCATCAGACTTTGCAGATGGGGTTTCAAAACTGCACTAATTACTACTTATTTCATGTTCCTAATATAATTTTTTAATACTCATGCTATTACAGAAATTGTCATATAGCATTATATGATCTTACATACCTGTCTCCTCACAACCTGAGCTACTTTCCTTTGTATCATGTTTTATGTATCCAGAAATTACAGTAGATCTTGAATATTTGAGCTGCTCAATATGTACTTTTGAATAAATGTATGAACAATTCTACATATTGTTTTGTATAAGTACAATGTATACACCTTCCTTTTCTTTCTTTTTTCTTCCTTCTTTCTTTTCATTATATTATCATAGGAAATGCTTTAAGCTGACTGTTATTCCCTATCAAATGACTACAAATTCTCTCTATTATATTACTCTGCATTATTTTCTTTAAGGCACTACTCACTCCCTTAAATTCTGTTTATTCACCTGCTCATTTACTAACTGTTTCTCCCACTAAAGGAATGAATACTTTACTATATCAAGGATCTTGTCTTATTCGTCTCTATATTCTTAAAACCCAGAACAGTATCAGCTATATAGCGGACGTTCTTTTTATAAATGACTTGATAACATATGGACAATCTATTATAAATCCTAGCCTTCAGAGATTATTGTTTTATACTGGATAAAATGACTAGCAATTAGGCACACAAAAATTACTATGAGTACTCACATCATTTTTTTAGTGGTGTAACGTGAAAAACTTTCTGTCATAGTTGACATTTGAATGAGCCTGGGAAGACGGATTGAATTTGTCTTGATGGAACTAACAGTAAAAGGAAATCCCAATACAAACATCAACACGAATATAGGGTCAAAGTGTGGCAGGCAAGCACAAACATTGAAATGGTTTGACAGAGAAATAAGATGCTAGAAAGTAAGCACTAAAAAATGAAGTTAGAAATAATTGGAGGCAAGACCTTGACGAATTTAAAATTACAACCAAGGAAACTGGATTTATTTCTTAAATGCTGAAGGAGGCCGGGCGCGGTGGCTGAAGTCTGTAATCCCAGCACTTTGGGAGGCCGAGACGGGCGGATCACGAGGTCAGGAGATCGAGACCATCCTGGCTAACACTGTGAAACCCCGTCTCTACTAAAAAATACAAAAAAACTAGCCAGGCGAGGTGGCGGGCGCCTGTCCAGCTACTCGGGAGGCTGAGGCAGGAGAATGGCTTAAACCCGGGAGGCGGAGCTTGCAGTGAGCTGAGATCCGGCCACTGCACACCAGCATGGGCGACAGAGCGAGACTCCGTCTCAAAAAAAAAAAAAAAAAAAAAAAATGCTGAAGGAGCATTGGTGATTTCTGACCGAAGAGTTCACCAGTGTTGGTTTTCCTGAAGAAAGTATATGCTAACAATACATAGGGTAGTAATTAAGCTTGCTTGCTAGATGAAAGGTAATGAAAAGATGAAAGGTAAGGTAAATGTCAACTAGGAGAGCGAAAAACGGGATAAACGATGAGTATACGTGTGAAAACATTGTTGAGGAAAGATACATGCAATTGGCAAGAAATTACAGAATCAAACAAGAAGAAAGGCACTAAGGTTTTGAGCTCAGGTGATTGGACAAATTAAGGTTAATATGTACATAAATAAGAAAAAAATAGAAGAGAAAATTGAGATGGGAGATGTACCATAATTTGAAGCAATCCTAGAATATTTGGAGATATTAAGAACCTGGGGCTCGAAATTCAGAATAAGAAAAAAGTAGAGGCTAAAAACACAGATATGGCAGTCACACACCCAGAGGTGAAAATTAAATTCTGATTTGGTGAGATGATTGAGATAGAATAGATATAGAAAGATGATAAAGCAGCCTAGAACAGATCCATGGCAAATTTCTATTTATTTAATATTCCTTATAGAGTAATAAGATGAATAAATATTTTTGCAGTAAATAATATATTACAATTAGAAAATGCTTGTGTTATAGAAATAATTCAATATAACATGGTTGTAGATGTCGGACTTCACTTTTATTCCTTCTTCCAAGGCAATTTGCCTTTCTGAAAAGTTGGCAAAAAATTCTTTATTGCTGCTGATCATTTATTCAGCAGTGAAAAAGAGATGGTTCTTTTTTTTTTTTTTTTTTTTTTTTTTTTTTTTTTTTTTTGAGACGGAGTCTCGCTGTGTCGCCCAGGCTGGAGTGCAGTGGCGCGATCTCGGCTCACTGCAAGCTCCGCCTCCCGGGTTCCCGCCATTCTCCCGCCTCAGCCTCCGAGTAGCTGGGACTACAGGCGCCCGCCACCGCGCCCGGCTAGTTTTTTGTATTTTTAGTAGAGACGGGGTTTCACCGTGTTAGCCAGGAGGGTCTCGATCTCCTGACCTCGTGATCCGCCCGCCTCGGCCTCCCAAAGTGCTGGGATTACAGGCTTGAGCCACCGCGCCCGGCCGAGATGGTTCTTTTGTAGCTTCTCTGCACTAGGTTTGGCAATTGTTTGTCTTCCCCATGATTAAAATAACTTGCTGAGCTTATTGCTAGCCTTCCAAAGGAAGATGCTAAAAATGGATATTAGAATGTAATGCAATCCACACTTTGGGTTTTTCTTAATTTGCTATAACAACATTCATTCAATTTGTTCATTTTGCAAACAAGTAATGATTACCTATTGTGTGCTTTTCTCATTGATTGTAGTTTATTTGTTTACCAGACTAGATTCTTACCACTTGGAAGAACTATAGAGTTTATGTTGAGGGACTGAAATATTTTCGTGGAAAATGAACACTTTCTTAAATAAATAGCTGACTTTAGTTTGGGGATAATTTTAAAAATTGTTCTGCGGGGACTACAGCTGAATAATTTAGCATAAGATCATGACACTGTTGTAATATGAAAAAAGTTCAAAGAAGCTTTAGAGGAAGAAATTTATATTTCCTTCCTTATTCAAAATATCTCTACCAAAAATGTGAAAATGAGTGAATAATTACAGAAATCAATATCAAAATGTTTATGGCAGAGCATAGAGATAATATTCAACATCATTCTTATAAAATTTTTAAAAATTTCAAAACAATTTATGCCTGTTCTTTACCATTTTCCTCCATCCTGTCGCCTGACAATGACAAGCTTTTAATTTCTGATTTTAAGGCTTTTATTTAAAATGTGCATGCTATTGCAATGGGTTGCTTTCAGCATAATGCAGTTCATCATTATATTGTATAGAGCATTTTGAACTGTATTGTCTTAAAATGCGTTCAATTAGTAAAAAATAAATAATATGTACAAGATACTAAGTCTACAATGAAAATAACAATACTTGACTTCAGCCTCCACAGTCCCTACTCTCTCACAAGAGGGTAACCATATTGAAACATTTAGCTGTTATTAGTGGTATTTACCTTTATATTCATAAACAGTATGCTATGTTAGTAATTTCGTATGACAACATTTTACATTTTATGTCAGATTTCTGTATGGTAGGTAAAATTTGATTATACCAGTATGCCTTTAACTTCAACTCTCTACATATTGCCGTATATGGCTATATCAGCATTTTCTTTCAGTCAAAAGCTGTATTTTTATTACAAATTATATATTTAAACTATCTCTGCATCAATATTCAATCATATTTAATTTTCTTTGTTATAAAACTTACTGGTTTTTCTGAAATTAATGATTGTCTCATGTTTTAACTTGTCTGCTTTTTTTTGTATCTAATTTAATTGCTTCCACATGCTCCATTCGATCTGATATATATCTATCAATGTCACTTTAAAGACGTCTAAACATACTAGATAACAATCAAGGTCATTTTTCATGCCCCCGAGGCCTCCTTCTTTCTGCTACTCTAAGTGCTGCCTGGCTATTCTAGCCTACTGCATGCTGCAATTGTAATACTTTGCTTGCGGAACCCTCACAATCCATCGCCTGTTTATGGTGTTAGATTTCCTGTTTCCTGGATCTTACATTCCATAGCAGCTCTATGTCAAAACAACAATGGGAAGTAAATATTGAGAATGCTTGCATTAATGTAAATGTCTTCTTTTCTATCCTTCTGCTTGACTAGTATTTGAATGAGTATATAATTTTAAACTGGAAATTCTTTCTCATCAGAAATTTTAATCATATTGCTAATGAGAAATCTGATGTAATTTAAAATTTCTGTTCCATCATTTGTAACATAACTTTTCATTCTGGTGTTGTCTTTATTTCTCATGTTTTAAGACTTCACGATCAGCTGCCTTAGATTATGTTTTTTGCATCATTTCATGCATTTTGTTGCATACACAGTAGGGTATGCCTTTCCATATGGAGACATTTTTAATAATAAAGATGCTTTTAAGTATTCAAATTAATATTTATATATTAACATTATCTTTTAAAATATTATTTTAAAATAATTTGTGTGTTAACCTATGCATTATTTGTCCTTTGTTGAAATTTTTTGTCATGTATTGGAACTTCTGAATTTATTCTTTAATTTTTTTAGCTCTTTCTTTCTTTTATTTGATTTTTGTTTTATATTGTTATTTCTTTATACATGCTTATACATATCCTTTTATGTAATTGTTGAATAATATTTTATGCAATGAAAGTTTTAGTTCCCAAGATCTTATTTGGATTAGTTGGGTTGAGTCTCTTCTCCCCTGCCACCAAACCCCACCCCAACTTTTTGATGACTGTGTTTCATGTTGTAGACTTTCTTTTCATGGCTGCTATTTGTTGGTTGTTCATTTAACATTAAGAGTAATTATGACTAATTATGATCTGAGAGCTCTGCTTGTCTGAATAGGGAAAACTGACATGTGGACTACACGGTAAGACGATGGTCATTCAATCCCTTCATTGTATGTTTTGAAGATTTTACTGAGACTCTTAATTTCCTTCAGCAAATAGTTCTCCAATGCCCTGCCTAACAGAAACAGGCTTGGCAATGAACATTTTGAAGTAAGGAAAGGGAACGGGGCAGAAATTGATCTTACTCTAGAGTGTACACTTTCATCCTGCCCTCAGTTTTTAGTATGGCTCTTATCTCTCTCCCTCCTCTAAGTAGATACTACTTATTTGGAGACTGTCTTAAACCTACCTGCAGATGGGCTGAAGAGCTGAGGTCAATCACCTGAGTGAGAAGCATAGGAGATAGAAATTGCAGATTCACACTGTTCTGTGTATATAGCAAGTTCTCAAGTTAGTGCCCTTATAATTTATGAGAAACTCCTCCTTCAGATATCCACATGGTTTGTTCACTCACCCCTTTCAACTACTTGTTCAAATGACAGTTTCTCAATGAGAACTTCATTTAAACATCACATTGAAAATTGACTCTGCCTCAGGCATGACCTTCCCTATGTATAGTGTCCAACTCATTTTTCTACAGAATTGCTTGTAATTTCTTGATAAATTGTTTATTGCCTCTGCCTTTTTCTTTAGGAAATAATCTTGGTGCTGGATGTGATGGCTCACACCTGTAATCCCAGCACTTTGGGAGTCCCAGGTAGGTGGATCATGAGGTCAGGAGATCAAGACCTTTCTGGCTAACACGTTGAAACCCCTTCTCTACTAAAAATACAAAAATAAAAGTTAGCCAGGCGTGGTGGCAGGCGCCTATAGTCCCTGTTACTGGGGAGACTGAGGCAGGAGAATGGCATGAACCTGGGAGGTGGTGCTTGCAGTGAGCCAAGATCATGCCACTGCACTCAAGCCTGGGTGACAGAGTGAGACTTTGTCAAATAATAATAATAATAATAATAATAATAATAATAATCTTTGTGAGTATAAGGACTGTTACAGCCCTGGTGAACAGGGTTTAAATATAGAAAGCAATTCACAAATAACTGTTAGATAGAAGATGTTTGCTTTCTGAAAATAATCTTTGGAGAGTTCTACATAGATAACCACTTTGTCAGTATTGTAATAGAAATATAAATGTAATCGACTACAAAACTATACCAATTCATCAATTCAGATAGTCAAAAATATTTACTTACTGTCTGGTATGTACCAAGTACTAAGTAATATGCTAGATTCACACTAATGAATAAAATATACTTTTCAAAAAGTAGTCTTCTACTCCTCGAGAAGAGCAACTCCAAGATACATAATTGTCAGATTCACCAAAATTGAAATGAAGGAAAAAATGGTCCAATTAAAAGACACAGACTGGCAAATTGGATAAAGAGTCAGGACCCATCAGTTTGCTGTATTCAGGAGACCCATCTCACATGCAGAGACACACACAGGCTCAAAATAAAGGGATGGAGGAAGATCTACCAAGCAAATGGATAACAAAAATAAGCAGGGGTTACAATCCTAGTCTCTGATAAAAAAGACTTTAAACCATCAAAGATCAAAAGAGACAAAGACGGCCATTACATAATCGTAAAGAGATCAATTCTTCAGGAAGAGCTAACTATCCTAAATATATATGCGTCCAATACAGGAGCACCCAGATTCATGAAGCAAGCCCTTAGAGACTTATAAAGAGACTCAGACCCCCATACAATAATAATGGGAGATTTTAACATGCCACTGTCAACATTAGACAGATCAACAAAACAGAAAGTTAGCAAAGATATCCAGGAATTGAACTCAACTCTGCACCAAGCAGACCTAATAGATATCTACCGAACTCTCCACCCCAAATCAAGAGAATATACATTCTTCTCAGCACCACATCACACTTATTCCAAAATTGACCACATACTTGGAAGTAAAGCACTCTTCACCCTAAAAGAACAGAAATTATAGCAAACTGTCTCTCAGACCACAGTACAATCAAACTAGAACTCAGGACTAACAAACACACTCAAAACAGCTCAACTACATGGAAACTGAACAACTTGCTCCTGAATGACTACTGGATAGATAACAAAATGAAGACAGAAATAAAGATGTTTTTTGAAAACAATGACAACAAAGATACAACATTCCAGAATCTATGGGACACATTTAAAGCAGTGTGTAGAGGGAAATTTATAGCACTAAATGCCTACAAGAGAAAGCAGGAAAGATCTACAATTGACACCCTAACATCACAATTAAAAGAACTAGAGAAGCAAGAGAAAATACATTCAAAAGCTAGTAGAAGGCAAGAAATAACTAAGATCAGAGCAGAACTGAAGGAGATAGAGACACAAAAAACCCTCCAAAAATTCAATGAATCCAGGAACTGGTTTTTTGAAAAGATCAACAAAATTGATAGACCACTAGCAGGACTAATACAGAAGAAAAAAGAGAAGAATCAAATAGATGCAATAAAAAATGATAAAGGGGATATCACCGTCGACCCCACAGAAATACAAACTACTATCAGAGAATGCTATAAACACCTCTATGCAAATAAACTAGATAATCTAGAAGAAATGGATAATTTCCTGGACACTTACACTCTCCCAAGACTAAACCAGGAAGAAGTTGAATCCCTGAATAGACCAATAGCAGGCTCTGAAATTGAGGCAATAAATAATAGCCTACCAACCAAAAAAAGTCCAGGACCAGAAGAATTTACAGCTGAATTCTACCAGAAGTACAAGGAGGAGTTGGTACCATTCTGTCCGACATTATTCCAATCAATAGAAAAAGAGGGAATCTCCCTAACTCATTTTATGAGGCCAACATCATCTTGATACCAAAGCCTGCCTGATAGAGATACAACAAAAACAGAGAATTTTAGACCAATATCCCTGATGAACATTGATGCAAAAATCCTCAATAAACTACTGGCAAACCAAATCCACCATGGTGGATAAGCACATCAAAAAGCTTATCCACCATGATCAAGTGGGCTTCATCTCTGGGATGCAAGGATGGTTCAACATATGCAAATCAATAAACGTAATCCAGCATATAAACAGAACCAAAGACAAAAACCACATGATTATCTCAATAGTTGCAGAAAAGGCCTTGACAAAATTCAAAAGCCCTTCATGCTAAAAACGCTCAATAAATTCGGTATTGATAGAACATATCTTAAAATAATAAGAGCTATTTATGACAAACCCACAGCCAATATCATACTGAATGGGCAAAAACTAGAAGCAATTCCTTTGAAAACTGGCACAAGACAGGGATGTCCTCTCTTACCACTCCTATTCAACATAGTATTGGAAGTTCTGGCTAGGGCAATCACGCAAGAGAAATAAATAAAGGGTATTCAATTAGGAAAAGAAGAAGTCAAATTGTCCCTGTTTGCAGATGACATGATTGTATATTTAGAAAACCCCATTGTCTCAGCCCAAAATCTCCTTAACCTGATAAGCAACTTCAGCAAAGTCTCAGGATACAAAATTAATGTGCAAAAATCACATGCATTCTTACATACCAGTAAAAGACAGAGAGCCAAATCATGAATGAACTTCCATTCACAATTGCTCAAAGAGAATAAAATACCTAGGAGTCCAACTTACCAGGGATGTCAAGGACCTCTTCAAGGAGAACTACAAACCACTGCTCAGTGAAATCAAAGAGGACACAAACAAATGGAAGAACATACCATGCTCATGGATCGGAAGAATCAATATTGTAAAAATGGCCATACTGCCCAAGGTAATTTACAGATTCAATGCCATCCCCATCAAGCTACCAATGACTTTCTTCACAGAATTGGAAAAAACTGCTTTAAAGTTCATATGGAACTGAAAAAGAGCCCGCATTGCCAAGACAATCCTAAGTCAAAAGGACAAAGCTGGAGGCGTCACGCTACCTGACTTCAAACTATACTACAAGGCTACAGTAACCAAAACAGCATGGTACCGGTAGCAAAACAGAGATATAGACCAATGGAACAGAACAGAGGCCTCAGAAATAATACCACACATCTACAGCCATCTGATCTTTGGCAAACCTGAGAGAAACAAGAAATGGGGAAAGGATTCCCTATTTAATAAATGGTGCTGGGAAAATTGGCTAGCCATAAGTAGAAAGCTGAAACTGGATCCTTTCCTTACTCCTTATACGAAGATTAATTCAAGATGGATTAGTGACTTAAATGTTTGACCTAATACCATAAAAACCCTAGAAGAAAATCTAGGTAGTACCATTTAGGACATAGGCATGGGCAAGGACTTCATGTCTAAAACACCAAAAGCAATGGCAACAAAAGCCAAAATTGACAAATGGGATCTAATTAAACTAAATAGCTTCTCTGCAGCAAAAAAAAAAAAAAATAAAAAATAAAAAAATAAAAAAATAAAAAAATAAAAAAAAAATACCATCAGAGTGAACAGACAACCTACAGAATGGGAGAAAATTTTTGCAATCTACTCATCTGACAAGGGGCTAATATCCAGAACCTACAAAGAACTCAAGCAAGTTTACAGGTAAGAAATACACAACCCCATCAAAAAGTGGGCAAAGGGTATGAACAGACACTTCTCAAAGGAAAACGTTCATACAGCCAAAAGACACATGAAAAAATGCTCATCATCTCTCACCATCAGAGAAATGCAAATCAAAACCACAATGAGATACCATCTCACACTCATTAGAATGGTGATCATTACAAAATCAGGAAACAACAGATGCTGGAGAGGATGTGGAGAAATAGGAACACTTTCACACTGTTGGTGGACTGTAAACTAGTTCAAACATTGTGAAAAACAGTGTGGTGATTCCTCAAGGATCTAGAACTACAAATACCATTTGATTCAGCCATCCCATTACTAGGGATATACCCAAAGGATTATGAGTCATGCTGCTATAAAGACACATGCACACATATGTTTATTGCAGCGCTATTCACATTAGCAAAGACTTGGAATCAACCCAAATGTCCGTCAGTGACAGACTGGATTAAGAAAATGTGGCACATGGCCGGGCGCGGTGGCTCAAGCCTGTAATCCCAGCACTTTGGGAGGCCGAGACGGGCGGATCACGAGGTCAGGAGTTCGAGACCATCCTGGCTAACACGGTGAAACCCCGTCTCTACTAAAAAATACAAAAAGCTAGCCGGGCGAGGTGGCTGGCGCCTGTAGTCCCAGCTACTCGGGAGGCTGAGGCAGGAGAATGGCGTGAACCCAGGAGGCGGAGCTTGCAGTGAGCTGAGATCCGGCCACTGCACTCCAGTCCCGGTGACAGAGCGAGACTCCGTCTCAAAAAAAAAAAAAAAAAAAAAAAAAAAAGAAAATGTGGCACATATACACCATGGAATACTATGCAGTCATAAAAAAGGATGAGTTCATGTCCTTTGTAGGGACATGGATGCAGCTGGAAACCATCATTCTCAGCAAACAACAGCAAGAACAGAAAACTAAATACCACATGTTCTTACTCATATGTGGGAAATGAACAATGAGATCACTTGCACACAGGAAGGGGAGCATCACATACCGGATCCTATTGTGGGGAGGGGGTAGAGGGGAGGGATACCTTTAGGAGATATACCTAATGTAAATGACGAGTTAATGGGTGCAGCACACCAACATGGCACATGTATACATATGTAACAAATCTGCACGTTGTGCACATGTACCCTAGAAATTAAAATATAATACAAAATATGTTGTCTTCATTATTTTTGAATAATTAGCAAATAAAATATATCAAAATGTGCTACATAATTTAGAGAAAAATAACAAAATGGTAAAAGTCATCAAGAAAAAGCAAAACAAGGATACTTTGTACTTGCATTTAGGGACATTCTCTCTGAAAAAAAAAACACCTTCACTGTGTATTTAATGAAGTTTAAAAAAATAACATTCCAGGTAGAAATAAAATGTCCATAGTGTTTTTGAGGATGTGGGAAAAGGTCATTGTAGCTAAAACTGAAAGAGTAATAAGGGTAGTGTCAGAATTTGAAGCTGCAGGGATGGGCAGGTAGGGCATATCCTTGAGATTCTGAAGGCTATGGTGAAAAAATGCAGGCTTTGGTACACATATAATGTGAAGCTGTCTTCCCAATTCAGTAAATAGAAATTCTATTCTTTTCAGTTGCAAGGATTTTTATGTTTTATTCACTTGTATATTCCCAGTGACAACAGGAATATACATGATGTCCAATAAATGTCTGTAGCTTAAATACATGAATTTAACTTTTGTATAGCAAATTGTATTCAGATCTATTCATGTATACCTTTCTTTGAATTGGCATTATGTTCCTTTCTTTATTCAAAGAATTCTGACAACTATCCAGTTGCTACTATTTGTTTTAACTAGTCTATTATTTTGGAAGTGGAGGTGGGTACTGAATAGAGCACTTTGTAAATTCACAGGCCGCTACATACAGATTTGAATTTGAAATTTGTCTTGTAACTTTGGACAATTTGCTTAACATTTCTGGCCTTGATTTCTTTTACTGTAAAATAGAAAAGTACATTTATCATATAATTTTAGTAATAAATTCATAAAAAAGCAAAAGTGACTAACACCAAGAAAATATTCAGTAAATGGTATGCTTTTTAATTTTTATTGACAGTAGTATTATCATTATTTTTGTAATATAATTTCCTTATGATGATCAACATTAAGTTAAAATGGTATTTTTCCCAAATAATTTTCTAAATGTTAGCCATACAATTCATTTCCCCTATTTAAAAATATTTTAGAATTCTCATTAATATCTTAAATCAAGTTTACATGGAGGTTATTGCAAAAATTATAAAGAGTGCACCTGGAAGCATTTAGGAATGTTCTTAAAAAACAGAAGTTATGACTGAATAAACAAACAAAAACCTAATGTAAGACCTAAAACTATTTTCATATTTGTATTTGTTTGGCTAAATAATTATAGGTAAACAATATAAATATATATTTTTGTGGATATTTTCTTTTTCTTTTTGCTCTGCAGGAATATTTTCTCAAAATAACTTGATCTAAATTAATGAGGAAATTACATCGTAGTCATATATATCTGTTTGCCAAATTCATTCCCTTCCCTTAGTTGTCTTTTACTTCACATTACTATCAAACTTTTGTCTAAGTACAATTGAAATTGAGAAATTTAAAAGTTTGTTGTGTTTGATTTCAGTCTTAACTAGCAATTGTGAATTTCATTGGCACAGGCATTTTATTTGACTCTAAGCTGATTGAGCTTACTTGATTATTTATAAAACCTCAAGAACCTCTCTAATCTAAACACTTATTTCACTGATAAACAGTTTTCAGAGTCCGGTTTGATTAAATATAACCTGTTTGTAGGGAATAATTTATTCACTATTTCTTACACTGGCAGAAGAGTCTTGCTAGGAGTTAAAGAAACCTGTGTTGTCAACACGTTCAAAAAAATCAGACTGCACAAATTTGAATGTGAAGATTTAAAAACTTTCAAAAGAGATAGGTCTGAGTTAAAAAATTGGGGCAATTACATTTCAAAGAAACACATAGATCAAGTGTTAAAATTGCAAACTCTATTTGATAGATGTGGACTATCAATTTTTTCTTGACCTTCGATTAAGACTGAAAAGTTTATAAATATAAGTGTTTTTTGACCTAGCTAAGGGAAGTTAAGTTACCCTTGCTCCATTTCAGTTTTATTATTTATATTATGCTTTTTCCACCCACAGAGCTAATTGTGGGTTGTGATTTTTGGGTGTAGCTCTTTTCTATTATATTGTACTCTTTGAAAGGATTGCAATATCAGTATTTGTGGTTTGTAATAGCAATACTTCAGAAACTACTGAGAGTCCTTTAATCTCCTTTGGTTTTTTGCCAATTCTTACCCCTCACTTCTCCTCTTCTCCTTCTCATGCAGTCTCATCTCAGACTTCTCATGAGCACATCACCAGTAATCCTTAGCAATTTTTCTGACCCTTTTACCCCCATTCCTCCATGGAAGAGTAGAATTTTTAATTTGTATTTTTTGTTACTTTGGAAAGCAAATATTTTATCAAGATCTATTGGTCAGAGGGTAGAAACACTAATGAAGACTATCCTAAAACCTCTTCACAGAAGAGATAAATTTAGCAAATCAACACATTAGCCAAATGGGTTGCATTGCTTTAAAGACCACAGGGCAAAGTGGCTTGAAACCAAGAAAAACAGCAAAGACGTTAATGGCAAGTAATACTTATATCAGAATTTTAAGATATATTAAATGTGTATCTTAAATTTTATTTCAAATAATATATTGAACATTAATGTCATTTTTACTATTAAATTTGAGCTTTTAAAATAAAATATTGACATTTATAACAAGTTTTCTTTTGAGACAAGCTCTCACTTTGTCACCCAGGCTGGAGTACAGTGGTGCTATCTCTGCTCACTGCAGCCTTGACCTCCTGGGTTCAAGCAATCCTTCGGCCTCAGCCTCAAAAGTAACTGGGACTACAGTTGCACCCACCATACTTGGCTAATTTTTATATTTTTAGTAGAGATGGCATTTTGCCATGTTGCCCAGACTAGTCTTGAATTTCTGGGCTGAAACAATCTGCCTGGTTTGGTTTCCCAAACTGCACCATGCCTGGCTCTATAACAACGTCTAAAATCTTACATATAATATATACCAATACATCAGAATTGTCATTTGCTTACACAAATACAGTCTTATCATTAGATTTAAGTATTTGTCTTACTGGTTAACAAATTATGAAGTCCTGAATAGATGTGATATTTACTTTCTGGTCAGTAACCTGACTTCAGGTATCTCCTTTGAATGCAAATGTATAGATTAATCAGGCTAAAGTATTAAAAAATGTTTCTTTTAGAAATACTTGAATTTTTTTTTTTTTTTTTTTTTTTTTTTTTGAGACAAAGTCTCGCTCTTGTCCCCCAGGCTGGAGTGCAATGTTGCAATCTCGGCTCACTGCAACCTCCGCCTCCCAGCTTCAAGCAATTCTGTTGCCTCAGCCTCCCGAATAGCTGCCCCCCATGCCCGGCTAATTTTTGTAATTATAGTAGAGACAGGGTTTCACCATGATGGCCAGGCTGGTCTTGAACTTCTGACCTCAGGTGATTCATCTGCCTTGGCCTCTCAAAGTGCTGGGATTACAGGTGTAAGCCATCATGCCAGGCCAATATTTGAACTTTAATTAAGGTTATTTCTAAAGATCAAGGAAAATTGTCTGTAGTAGTGTGATATTTATAAATTATATTATGTATGAATGGTCAAGAATTTTTAATAAATGAATACAACCCATTTAAAGTTGTTTCTATTGTTTTATTTTACAGAGATAGATGTTATTGTGCTTAAAGTTTATCTTCTGTTTTATTTACTAAGATAGATGACATTTTACCAAATATTATTATTGCTACACAAAATTATTATAATTAACGTAATTTTATTAAACACATCTTTATTCTTTTCGTACTGACTCTCTCATAACATAAAGTAAAAAAGCATAAGATCTTGTGATTCACTGAGTGCTAGTCAAACCAAAGATCCTCATCCTAAAAAGATAGCTTCCAAATTTGGAGTATGCATTCTTGTTTTAGTTTGCAAGTAGCTAAAATACTGCCTCTCCCACTCCTTCCAATCCATCACCCCATCAGATGATATTCCTAAATTTAAGTAAAGCTACTTCCCATTAAAGAGGTTAATGGTCTTGAACTCTTAGCTTCAAGCAATCCTCCAGCCTAGGCCCTCCAAAGCATTGGGATTACAGACATGAGCCACCACACCTATTAGCTAGACTAAGCAAGAAAAGGAGAGGGAAGATCCAAATAAACACAATCAGAAATGAAAAAGAATGCATTACAATTTATGCCACAGAAATACAAAAGATCTTCAGAGACTGTTATGAACAATACATGCTCACAAACTAGAAAACCTAGAGGAAATAAATAAAATCCTAGAAACACAACTTCATCAGAATTAACCAGGAAGAAATAGAACTCATGAACAGGTCAATAATGAATAGTGAGACTGAATCAGCAATTTAAAAATCTTCCAAAGAAACTCAGGACCAGATGAATTCACAGTCAAGTTCTATCAAACATAGAAAGAATAACTAATACCATTCTCCCTTAAACTTTTCCTAAAAACTAAGGAGGAGGGAATTCTTCCTAATTCATTCGATGATACTAAAAGCAGACAAGGAAACAACAGAAAAAGAAAACTACAGACCAATATCCCTGATGAACATATATATAAGAATCTTCAACAAAATACTAGCAAATTGAATCCAACAACACATCAACAAGATAATATATTATGATCAGGTGGGATTTATCTCAGAGATGCAATGATGGTTCAATATACAGAAATCAATAAAGACGATATATCACATGAAGATAATTAAAAACAAAATGTATGTGATTATCTTGATAGATACAGAATAAGCATTCAACAAAATTTACCATCACTCAGATTGAAAATCCTCAAAAATACAGGCATAGAGTCTTTAGTTCTGTTTATGTGATGAATCACATTTATTGATTAGCTTATGTTGAACGAACCTTTTATTCCAAACAACCTTGGTGATGAAGGATTAGCTTTTTGATATACTGTTGGATTCAGTTTGCTAGTATTTTGATGAGGATTTTCATATAGATGTTCATCAAGTACATTAGTCTTAAGTTTTCCTTTTTTGTTGTGTCTCTGCCAGATTTTGCTATCAGAATAATGCTGGTCTTGTAGCATAAGTTACAAAGGAGTCCCTCCTTGTGAATTCCATGCCCAGGTTTTTTTTTGTTTGTTTGTTTTTTGTTTTTTTGTTTTTTGTTTTTTGGTTAGTAGGACATTTTTTACTGATTAAATTAGAGTTCATTACTGTTCTACTCAGGGATTCAATTTCTTCCTGCCTCAGTCCTGGGAAGGTGTATATGTTCAGGAATTTATCAACTTCTTCTAGATTTCCTACCTTCATGTGCATAGAGGTGTTCATAATTTTTTTTTATGATTATTTGCATTTATGTCAGGTCAGTGGTAATAGCCTCTTATTTCTAATCAAGTTTATTTAAATCTTTGAATCTGTTATAATAGTCTAGCTACTGGTTTATTTTATTTAAAAAAAGGTCCTTAATTCATTGATCTTTTGAATTTTTTGTGTGCATCTCAATCTCCTTCAGTTTAGCTCTAATTTTGGTTATTTTTTATTTTCTATTTTTTTTTTCTTTTTTTTTGCTAGCTTTGGGTTTGTTTGCACTTGGTTCTCTAGTTCTTTTAGTTGTTAAATTAAGATCTTTCTAACTTTTTGAGATGGTCGTTTAGTGCTATAAATTTCATTTTCAACACTGTCTTAGCTGTGTCCCAGAGATTCTGGTATGTTCTATCTTGGTTCTTATTAGTTTCAAAGAACTTCTTAGATTTCTTCAAAGATTTCTTCCCTTAATATCATTATTGACCCAAAATTCATTCAAGAGCAGCTTATTTAATTTCCATGTAATTGTATGGTTTTGAGTGATTTTCTTAGTCTTCATTTCAAAGTCGATTGTGTTGTGATCTAAGAAACTGTTATAATTGTAGTTACTTTGCATTTGCTGAAGAGTGTTTTGTATCCAATATGTGGTTGATTTTGGAGTATGTTTCATGTGTGATGAGAATTTCTATTCTGTTGCATTTGTGTAGAGAGTTCTGCAGATTTTTATCAGGTCCATTTAATCTAGTGCTGAGTTCAGGTCATAAATAATTTTGTTAATTTTCTGTCTTGATGATCTGTCTGATACTGTAAGTGGGGTGTTGAAGTCACCCAGTATTATTGTGTGGAAGTCATAGTATCTTTAAACATCTCCACGAACTTGCTTTATGAATCTGGGTGCTCCTTTGTTGAGTGCATATATTTAGGATAGTTAGGTCTTCTTGTTGAATTGAACCCTTTGCCATTATATAAAGCCCTTCCTTGTCTTTTTAAAAAATCTGTGTGAGTTTAAAGTCTATTTTTTTCTGAAATTAGGATTATAACCCCTGCTTCTTTCAGTTTTCCTTTTGCTTGGTAGATTTTTCTTCATCTCTTTATTTTAAGCCTATTGATGTCACTGCATGTAAGATGAGTCTCTTGAAGACAGCATACCAATGGATCTTGTTCTTTATCCAGCTTTCTGCTCTGTGCCTTTTAATTGGGACATTCAGACCATTTATATTTAAGGTTAGTATTGATATGTGTGGATTTGATCCTGCCGTCATAAAGTGAGCTGGTTATTCTTCAGTTATGGTTGTTTTATAGTGTCACTGGTCTGTTTTAGTAGTGGCTGGTAACAATCTTTTCTATTCATATTTACAGTATCCTCAGAAGCTCTTGTAAGGCATGTCTGGTGGCAATCAATTTTCTCAGCATTTTGTTCCCTGGAAAGAATCTTATCTCTCGTTTGCTTGGTTTGACCTGATATTAAATTCTTGGTTGGAATTTATCTTCCTTAAGAATGTTGAATATTGGCCCCCAATCTCTTCTAGCTTGTAGGGTTTCTGCTGAGAGGTCTACTGTTAGTCTGATGGGCTTCCCTTTAGTCTGATGGGCTTCCTTTTGTAGGTGACCTGATCTTTCTCTTGAGCTGCCTTTAGCATTTTTTCTTTCATTTGGCCTTTGAGAATCTGATGATTATATGTCTTGGAGATGACCTTCTTGTGAAGTATTTTACTGGAGTTCTCTGCATTTCCTGATTTTTAATGTTGCTCTTTCTAGCTAGATTGAGGAATTTTTCATGGATGATATCCTAAAATACATTTTCTACATTGCTTACACTTTCCCCATCTCTTACAGGGACAGTTATTGGTAACAGATTTTGCTTCTTTACATAATCCTATATTTCTCAAAGGTTTTGTTCATTTATTTTTATTCTTTGTCTTTATTCTTCTATGACTGTCTTATTTCATAAAGTCAATCTTCAAACTCTGAGATTCTTCCCTCAGCCTGGTCTACTCTGCTCTTAATAGTGGTGATTACATTATAAAATTCTTGTAATGCTTTTTCAGGTCTATCAGGTTGGCTATGTACTTTTTATACTGGCTACTTTGTCTGTCAGCTCCTGTATCATTGTATTGTGATTCTTAGCTTCCTTAGATTGGGTTGCAACATTCTCCTGAAGCTTGATGATTGTCATTCCTATCCCTATTGTGAATTCTATTTCTGTCATTTCAGGCATCTCAGCCCAGTTCAGAACCCTTGCTGGAGAGGTAGTGTGGTTGTTTAGAGGAAAGAAAGCACTCTGGCTTTTTACAGTGCTAAATTCCTTGCATTGGTTTTTTTCTCATCTTTGTAGGCTAATGTTTCTTCAATCTAAAATTGCTTATCTTTTTTTTCTTTTATCCTACTTGAAAACCTTGAGGAATTGATTGTTGTATAAGATGGATTCAGCCAACTAGCTTTGTTTTTGTAAGTTGTTGGGAAGGCAATACCCAGCTCCCAACTCCTGGGCTATGTGCTCTGATGCCGAGGGACTCGTATCAGGCCCCAACTTTGTTTTCTAGCTCCTTGTGGTTAGGAGTCCACTGCTCTGTAAGGGGGTCAAGGTGATCCTGAAGTATCATTGTTTACATATGCCAGCAACAGTGGCAGTGTGGTAGGGTACACACTCATCAACTGGAGCAGGGTGCTAGTAGGTGCTGGGGCTCCTGCCTTTGTGTAGGTATTCACAGTAGTGGCAGAGGCAGCGTGGCCTAGGGGAATGGGGGACCCCTCCTGGAAACGGAGCATGCAGTTTTACTAGTGGTGGTGTTAGCACAAGGGCAGGGCACTCGTGAATATTGGTCTGTCTGAATTCTCTGTGCACTTCAGGCAAGGCTGGTCACTCAGGGCAAAAGAGGATCTGCTGTTCATGGCAGTGTTGGCAGAAGGGCAGGGTGCTGGTGGGGATGGGCCTGGCTAACTCTGTGCCTGCCAAGGCTCCAACTGCAATGACAGTCTGGTGTGGATAAGTGGGAATGGATTGCATTCCCACCACATGAGTGGCAGGACAGGGTGAAAACAAGCAGCTGTACTGCTGGGACAGGCAAGGCAAAGTCACCCATACACATGTTCATAAAGGCAGACATGGCCAGGCTGGGACCCTGGAAGTGGCCAGCAGACCAAGGGGTACTCAGGTTGGAAAAGTCCCATCTGATGGGTAAAGCTGTCCTGCAAAGTTCAGGTCCAACAATTTCCCTGTAACTAAAGATTCCTATGGGAGAAAGTCAAGTCTAAAATGGACTTCCCTTGCTATGCTCCACTGCAGACACTGCCATACCAAACCCTGTGGACTCTGCTTCCATTGGTATTCCGCACCTACCACTTCTCTAAGCAACTCTTTCCACCAACTCAAGTGTCCATGGTGGTTGAGGGGTCTCATCCTTCTGAGATTCCAAAGACCCATGGTGAGAGTGGATTGCGTCTTGTTTATTCAACCCACCCATTCCTCTGGAGTCACTGGGGACCAGGAATGAGTCCTGGTATATGATAATTCCCTGCAGGGTTACCAGCTTCATCTTTCAGCCCAGCTTCTGTGTCTTCCCTCTGTCCAATGTCTGTGCCTACCCTCTGAGATCTGTTTAACAGTGTGCCAGTCATCTTGATCCCTCAGTGGGAGCTGTTTCACCTACCTGTGTCTAGTCGACCATCTTGTTCTCTCAGACATTTTTCAAAAAAAGATATAAAAGCAGCCAAAAACATGTGAAAAAAATGTTCAACATCACTGGTCATCAGAGAAATGCAAATTAAAACTGCAATGTGATATCATCTTACACCAGTGAGAATAACTAGCCTAAAAACAGATGTTCGAAAGGATATGGAGAGAAGGGAATGCTATACACTGTAGGAATGTGAATTAGTACAGTCTTTATGGAAAACAGTATGAAGATTTTGCAAAGAACTAGAAATGGAACTACCATTCAATCCAGAGATGTCACTACTGGGTATGTAACTGAAGGGAATTAAGTCCATTTTATAAAAAAGGACTTGTACTCATATGTTTATCACAGCACTATTCAAAATAGCAAAGATTTGGAATCAACCAAGGTGTCCATCAATGGAGGATTAGATAAAGAAAATGTGGTGTATTTTCTTTATATTGAATACACACACACACACACACACACACACCATGGAATGCTTCTCGGTTGTGAAAAGAGAATGAAATTATGTCTTCTGCAGCAATGTAGATGGAGCTAAATGCTATTATCCTAAATGAAGTAATTAAGAACTAGAAAGTCAAATACCACATCTTCCCACTTACAAGCAAGACCTAAACAATGGGTATACATTGACATACAGAGTGGAATAACAGACACTGAAGACTACAAATACGGAGGGGTGGGAGGGGGTAAAGGTTTAATATTACCTATTAGATATAATATTCACTATTTGGGTGATTATTACACCAAAAGCCTAGATTTCACCACTGCACAATATAAGCATGTAAGAAGCCTGAACTTGTACTCCCTAAATATATAGAAATATATTACAAAATAAAATTAAAGCAAAATAAAATCAAAGGAGGCTAGTGGAAAGATCCACATTGACTTTACAACTTGTGTTTATCAATGCTGTGGAATGAAAGAATGCAACTGCTTTTTGAAAATGAATTTATCACCTGCAGAGGTTTAGGAACAGATAGTTGTCAAATAGGAATCAGGAAAAAGGACTCGGAAAATGTTTTTAAGATTTTTTTTTCCAGAATAGTTACTTAGATGTTTACTTTGACCAGAGGTGCAGTTGGTCATAACAAAGGCAATTGCAGCCAAGCCTCCCAGGTTTCCTTCCTCTGTCGTCACAATTTGCACCCTGTGGAATGGAATGTCAACCCACTGAGCCATGTCAGGGCAATGAGCATAATGATAGAAACTCAGTGGTATAAATGAGGTTAATAACTGGTGAGAAAGTAGAGCTTTGTTCCTAGATCCTCTGCATTTTCTTCTCTGCGCAGTGTAGCTCTTTAGAAATATTGCCTGTCTGTGGAGAGCTAATGGCTCTCGTCATAAAGCTAATATACTGTGCTTCAGTAGTCTTAGAACTCATTTCTGAAGTCACACTAATCTGCCTTTCCTCTGCTATGTTTTGTTTTTACTCCTGAAAGGTTTTCTTATTTCCCAAGACTTCAAGCTGAGTGTAAAGCTTTTCTCCTGCTTCTTATGCCATTTCTAATCAGAGGTAACACTGGTTTTCAGGGACATTTTACTAATTTCAATTTTTAATACATAGAAAAGCATCTTGTGAAAGAAATAAAGAATACATTGAAATGTCTCAGACTAGCTTTAATACTGCTGCTTTGCGAGCCATGTTCACCCTTCCTTTTCTTTTTTCACCATTCCCTAACTCTCAGCATTGTAGGAGGAATTTTGCTGTCTGCTGCTGGTACTCCTTGCATTCTGTCTGTCTTACATGCTATTTTGAGGATATGGAGTCTCATAATAGACTAAGAGAACCATATATATTTTTTGAGTTGCCAGGGATTACCTAAAGGCAACTGAATCCATTTGATCACACACTGTATTAATGTATCCTTTGCAATCTGTTTATGTGATTTCTTTTGTTCATATGCCCATTCTTTGAACTTTTTACTCCTGCTCCTACATCCTGAAGGTCTGCAAGCTTTTAAGGAATGAACCTAAATAAGCAATCTTGAATGGATATCAATTCACAAAGGAAAAACGTGTTAGAAAAAAAAGACATCTTCATTTCTCACATTTATCCCCTTGCCTGAAACAGTATCCTCCACGAACAGAATCCTTTGAATTCATCTTTGATCACCCTTCCCTTTTCATGTGCCTTTTCCTTTTGTGTTTTAGCTTCTTAAAATATTGTAGTAATACTTCCTTGGTAGTTAAAGGTTATCTAGTCAGGGCACTGCTTTTACATAAAATAACTCACATGAGGTATATAGTATCATTAGCTTTCTTTTACAAAGAAAACAGTCAAGTAATCTGCTTTAACAATTTGCATAGAGAAGTAAGGTGATTTGCTCAAAGTTGCACAGCCAATAAGTGGCAGACCTACAATGTGGATCAAGATAATTTAGTTCTAGAAATCATATATCCCACAACAACAGCATACAGTGTGCAAAAGGCTCCCGTACAGCTTAAGAGAATCAGTGTATAGTCTGCTAGGTATGCTTTGAAGCATAATTCTCCCTCTTAATAAGATTTATGATAGTGGACATATTACTTTGCTTTTTGAGCTTCAGCATTGTTATTGGTAAAACAAACTAATAACCTTGTTCTCATTGTGATTTTTTATGGATTAAATATTTTTAAAAATGGATAAATACTACCTGTAACTTTCTGATGAGAAAAACAAGACATGGAGAGATTAAAAGACAGGTATGGCCATTTATTTAAATTTATGTAAATATACATATTCATAACTATCTATATATGATATTTTACAATATATTATTGAATAATATTTTTTCTTATGTCTATAAATTCCATGACCTGGGCATATGAAATTATCTTCTCCAGCTAACCCCATTTCCTACTCCTCCAACAAGGTCAGCTCTTCTCTAGGATCCATTGGTTTGAGTATCCTATCACTCACAGTGTTATTTAAATTTTTAATGTATTTCATTTTATATCCCACCAACAGTAGGAAATTTATAAAGTCTTCACAGTCATATAAACATTTGTCATGTTCTGTGTTTTGTTACTAGCCAGCCTAGCAATGACAGTGAGGTTTTATCTCATTGTTGTCTTTATTTGCATTCTGCCAATGATCAGTGATTTTGAGTACCTTTTCACATACTTATTAGTCATTTTTATGTCTTCTTTGGATAACTATTTATTTCAGTCCTTTTCCCATTTTAAAGTCATGTTATTTTTGGTTTTCAGCTGTAGGAGTCACATATATTTGGAATATTAATCCTTTATCAGATATGTAGTCTGTGAATGTTTTCTGCTATTGTGTAGTTTGCCTTTTCATTCTTATTGCATTTCAAAAACAGAGGATTTTTAGTTTGATGTAGTCTCATTTGTCTAATTGTTGCTTTTTTGCTCATACCTTTGGTGTCATATCTAAGAAATTATTGCTGAAACCAATCTTATAGAACTTTTCCTCTGTTTTCTTCTAGGAGTTTTACTATTTTAGGTTTTGTTTAAGTTTTTAATCCAACTTGAATTGATTTTTGTGTATGGTGCAATATAAGGGTCCAATTTCACCCTTTTACATGTACATATCAAGTTTTTCCAACTTGATTTTTTGAAGGGATGATCCATCTACCATTGTGTATTATTTGCCCTCTTTTTAAAATCAATTGTCTGTATATGCAAAGGTTTATCTGTGGGTGGACGCCCTATGCTGTTCCATTGATCTATACATCTGTTTTCCATGCCAGCACCATATTGTTTTAATTTCTGTAGTTTTGTAATATATTCTGAAATCCTAAAGAGTGATGCCTCTAGCTTCGTTTTTTCCTGTCAAGTTTACTTTGCATATTCAGAGTCTTTTGTGGATCCATATGAATTTTAACATTTTTTTCTATTTCTGTAAAAATGCCATTGGGATTTTGATAGAGATCACATTATATCTGTAGATCACTTTATGTAGCATGAATATTTTAACAAACTAAATTTTCCATCCATGAACATAGAATAGCTTTCGATTTATTTTCATTTTCTTTAATTTCTTCCATCAATGTTTTATAGATTTCAGTGTACATGTTTTTCACCTCTTTAATTCAGTTGAATCCTAAGCATTTTATTCTTTTTGATGCTATTGTAAATGAGATTGTTTTCTTAATTTTTTGATGGGTGGGGATGGTTTGTTGTTAATATGTAGAAATATAGAATTCTGGTAACTAAGCAAGAACAAGGAAGTGTCCTCAGATGCAAGAGAGTAACTATTCTGAGAAATGTCTAACTACAAATGACTCATGGCACAGTATCCTGTTCCCAAATACTTCAATTTGCTCATAACCCCAGCAGCATGACCTTATCTGCACGTAGTCCCTCCAGCACCACCCTTTAAAATTTCACTCCAGTCCTTTCCTCTTGGCAGAGAGCACCTTCTCTGCTGTGCTGCCCATTGCTTCCTTGTAACATACTGTCTCTCTAATAAACGTTCTTTCTTTAACTCATTGCTGTTTTGGTCAATTATTTTACCACTCACAACATTAGTGACAATCTGTTGCAATGAGTGACAGGAAAAATAGTTGATTTTTGTTATGTTGATTTGTATCCTTCAGCTTTACTCATTGTGTTTATTAGCTCTGACAGGGTTTTATTTGCTTTTCTTGTTGTAGTTGTAGTCTATAGGGCTTTCTACATGTAAGAACATTTCATTTGGGAATAGCGTTGATTTTACCTCTTTCTTTCTGAGTTGGATGTTACTTATTCATTTATAGTCTAATTGCTCTGACTAGGCCTTATAGTACTATGCTGAACAGAAATAGAGTGGACAGCCTCTCTTTTTTCTTCATTTTAGAGCAAAAGTATCCAGTCTTTCACCGCTGAGTATGATGTTAACTGTGAGCTTGTCATATGTGGCCTGTAAAACATAAAAGAGATAGATACCTTCTATGCCTCATTTATTTTGTAGAGAATTTTTATTATAAAAGAGCATTTAATTATGTTTGATGCTGTTTGTCCCTCAAAAAACAAAACAAACAAAATACAAACAACAACAACAACAAAAAGAATTATTAAATGATCCAACAACCCCACTGTGGATATATATCCAGAAGAACTGAAATCTGGATCTCAAAGAATTATCTGACTCCCACGTTCATTATTACAAACTGTATTTACAATAGCCAAACTGTGAAAACAACCTACATTTCCATTGACAGATAAATGGGAAAGAAAATTTAGCATATGCAAAGAATGGAGTATTACTCAGCCTTAGAAAGAGATAAATACTGCCATAGATGACAACATAGATGAACCTGGGGATATTATGCTAAGTGAATTAAGCCAGTCACAGAATGAAAAATATCACATGATTCCACTTATATGAGGTATCAAAAATAGTCTAACTAATAGAAGCAGAGAGTATAATGGTGGTTACCTGGTGCTGCAAGAGGGAGGGTGAAATGGTAAGTTGCTGTTCAAGGGGTATAAAGTTTGAGTTATTCAAGATGAGTAAGTTCTAGAGATCTGCTGTAGAGTATTATGCCTACAGTCAAAAATACTGTATTTTGCAACTAAAACCTTAACAAGGGGGCCAGGAGCGGTGGCTCAGGCCTGTAATCCCAGCACTTTGAGAGGCCGAGGCCGGGCGGATCACGAGGTCTGGAGATCAAGACCATACTGGCTCACATGGTGAAACCCCGTCTCTACTAAAAATACACAAAAATTAGCTGGGTGTGATGATGGGCACCTGTTGTCCCAGCTACTCGGGAGGCTGAGGCAGGAGAATGGTATGAATCCGGGAGGCGGAGCTTGCCGTGAGCCGAGATCGTACCACTGCCCTCCAGCCTGGGTGACAGAGCGAGACTCCTTCTCAAAACAAACAAACATACAAACAAACAAAACCTTAACATGGATATCTTGTGCTAAGTGTACTTACCACAATGAAAAAAAATAAAATATAAAATAATAAAGAATCTTGCTACTGTATGTGTCTATTCCCCTAAGGATGAGCTTCCTTTCTTTCAAGTGCAAATGTCTCAAGTTAATCTAAGTATTCAAGATTTGCTAAATATGAGAACTGTAAAGAGGTGAAGGACTTCCTAGATGATTATAAAATTTGAATAGCATTTAATGACAATGCCATTGATATCTGGTCCTGTAACGTATCATTAAAACTTCTGTCCTGGAGATGAAGACACATAGGAACCCAAAAAGAACATGGAGAAAACATCTCACTGCACTTTTCACTGTATACTGTATTGTTTCTTTCCAAGCAAAGTGTCCAGAACTGATTTCCAACAATGCTTTGATAACAAGTTCTACGGAAATAGATTGTTTAATATGTGGTTCACTTTTCTCAAATAACTTTGAGAGATTTGCTAGATATATAAACCCAGTGACCAAGTTTTGAGGAAGTAATTAGTATTTTATATTCTCCTGATTAAAGAGTCACTTTATTGTTCTTTTTAAATTTTATAATTCAGCATCATCAATGTGTTTCACATTGCTCTCTACTGTGACCCAGGCTCATTACATATAGAAATTAAAAAATAAAAATGTCAGTGTTCTGTATCTACTTGCTAGTTATCAGACCAATTACATATGTTCTTGCTTCTTGCTATTTAAAGAGAATCATTGTGTAAATACAGTCTATTTCTATTACACTTTGTGATTTACTTTCAAGGAAAATGTTTCCCTACACACAGACTTATTTTATCATTTTCTGTGTTCCACTTGCATTTTAATCCCTAAATTACATAGTATTTGTTATATCCCAATGTTACCTTGTTTTCTAGTAATCTAATTTTTAGTAACCCAGTTGATAGTATATGACAAAAGAATGGTTAGTAAGAACTTACTTGGCACTCAGCACATTATTCAGTTTGGTGGGCAATATACAGTCTGAAATAGCCCAAATGCCAACAAGGCTTACAGCCTAGCTGGGAGAGGGGCACGATGAAAATATATAACAACATGCTAAATGTATGTTTATATATTGAGTCAATAATTTCTGTGGGAACTTCTCCATCATTGCAGACATTATGAAGAGCAATACAATGTTGTATGGATGTGAAAACGTTGGGATATTTAAAAACTTTTTCTTCATAAGGTGCCCATACAGTAATGGATCACCTGTAAAGAAATAAGTCAAGATCCATCATTTGATGACATTCATTATCAAACAGGAATGATAGACTGACAAACAGAAAACACTTTCTCCTGGTAAGTGAATGACAAATACAAACACAGTGCACTCTGAGAGCAGTGAGGATGGGAATTCAAATTCGGCCTTCCCTGTGTTAGTTGGTCAGGAAGAACATCCCTGTGAACATAATTGTAAGCCAAATGCAGAGAGCAGCTTGAGCAAAGACATGAGGTTTCAGCTGCAAGAAAATTCCCATCACTGGAGTATAAAAATCAAGACTAGGCTCATAGGACATAGGCTGCGTATGAAGAACAGGAGCAAGCTCTGTAATTTGGCGACACTGAATAAATGTGACATTATTCACACAGTCTATCAGCCAGACCTTGCCCATAAGGGCAGGTCAATACGGAGACTCTTGAAATCACTGACACTCATAGACATTAATATTCTGGGTAATTTATTTTGTGATCACTCTTACAGTCTATAGAAATAACCCATATTTATACAACATGATATGTCAGAAAATGATGTGTCTTTGCCTCCCAAGTGCATTAAAATGTGCACCTTCCTACTTATTGCCCCTGTTTAATGTGGGAAGAATGAAAGCATATGAAGGGAATGGAAGCATGCAAGTATCTGGACCTTTTCCCTTGTGCTTTCAACAACCTGATGTACTTTCTTTTAGTGTCGAGATTGACTTTGGTGAATAAAAGAGTCTTAGAAAGAATCTCTTACATCAGAGCTATAAATTAGAATAATGCTGCGGCTTCAGTCAAAGTTTAAACATTTGTTTATTGTAACAGAATTTTGAATAGACTATCTGAAACATCTTGTTTTTATATTCTGTGTTAATAATTACTAATTTGGGTAATTGCAATTTTGGACAAGCAAAATTGCAATTTTGTGTTCAAAGTATTTTCATTTGTACTTTTCATATTTCAAATTTCTATGATTCAGTTATATTTGTAAATTATTCTCTTAATATTGGTTGCTAAATACATATTGTTTCTCATACAAGGTTCATAATATGCATTACAATGTTATTATTACAATGTTTTTGGTGATACACATAAAGAAACAATAAATATATCAATTTTATACGGTCAGCAGATGGCAGTGTTTCTGAGCTGGTGAGTACAGCTTCCTGTTAACCTACCGAATTTGATGTTTTGGGATTGAAATACAGCATTTTTTTTTTTTTTTTTTTTTTTTTTAGAATTCTAATACTACACCTTTCTATCGGAAAATATGTTAATGTTTTTGTAAAGCTTAAGCACAATAAATATGGGAAGCACTTTTCTCATGATTTAATCCAACTTTGTTTCTTTCAGTCTTTTTCCTCCGTCTTTCAAACTTCCTTCATTTTCCCTCCTTTCCTTTATTCTTTCTCCATGTTTTCATTTCTTGACTCTTCTTATATTTTTTATGCCATTCTTTCTTATTGCTATTTAAAACTATTCTAAAAAAAAAAAAACAAAAAACCTTCATTTGGAAAGTTAAAATTTAATATAAAATTCAACGTGTTTAATGTAAAGATTAGTCTTGCAAAAGAAAGGAGTTTTGTAGAAGCCGTCAGTGAGTCTATGTATGAAAAACACTTGTACTCAGAATAATGCTTTTAAAGTTAGAATAATTGACAGATTATTGTTTGCTGATCGATTTAAATAACCCAAATTATCTAATTTTTACTGTGTAAAAAAATTGTTTTAGGCCAGATGTGGTGGCTCACGCCTGTAATCTCAGCATTTTGGGAGACTGAGGTGGGTGGATCACCTAGGGTCAGGAGTTCAAGACCAGCCTGGTCAACATGTTGAAACTCCGTCTATACTAAAAAAAAAATAATAAAAAAATAAAAAAATAGTCAGGTGTGGTAGCAGGCACCTGTAATCCCAGCTACTTGGGAGACTAAGGCAGGAGAATTGCTTGAACCTAGGAGGCGGAGGTTGCAGTGAACAGAGATCATGCCATTACACTGCAATCTGGGTGAGAGAGCAAGATTCTGTCACACACACACAAAAAGTGTATGCATGTGTGTGTGTGTGTATAGTATAAAAGTATATATATATATAAATACTTTACATATAGTACAAATGTATATATATATAACTACATATATTATATACAGTTTTATTTTGAAATTCACATGGCAATTTTAACTGTTTCAAAATAGAAAATGCCATCCTAATGCTTTCAAGATGCTTGGACTTCCCTGTATTTTCACAAGCCGTGAAGTGTATTTACAGAGTTAGTTTTGAGCTGTTCGGGAGGTATTCCTTTCTCTTGGTGTCAAATTATTTTGTTTGTACTTTTTTGTTTTACTTAAGATCCTTCAGGATTTGCTTTAAAGTAAAAACTTACTGTCCTATTGAACAATTGAGTTTTGTCATGGATATTTCATAGCTGATGACTGTATATTGGATATTGTTTGAAGCAAGAAAAATGAAGAACTATTTAATGAATAAAGGCTCCATTTGTTTTTATTCTAAAAGCTTACCATTCTATGTAGGGAAAGGGTCATCTTTTAATTAAGGTAATTAGTAGCTATTGATTAACTTTCATTGGGATTTTGAGAGTATGTTTAGCTTTTTGTATTTGTGTGCTTCTTATTAAGAAGCTAAACTCAATGAACATGTTTTTATTTAGAATATAGTAAGTTATAAACCCTCTATCTGCTATTCATACAAACATTGTGGTCAGAAGTTCGAATCTTTCATCACTTTCAACTAAGGCATTAGTTACTGTTTGATGGAAAGAAGCAACCTGACCAATCCAAATCTTTGCTTATTGTATATTTAACATTCCTATGTGTACACCTTCTCTGAAGTGCCAAAGAGGACCCTGAAAAACATCCTTGGACATAGTTCAGGGTTGTAGGGAATCTCATTTCTAGCATTTACAGCAATATTGAGCAAATTGCCAATACTTGGGCAGAAGAACATAGAGAAGTCCTATACAATTTAAAATATAAACTTTAAGTCAAAGCTTATTACTATGTTTTTTACTCAAATTATAAAATACAACACTTTTCTATTTTAAATGTATATAATAAAGATACCAAACACTTTTTGAACAACTATATCAAGAATTCTAAGTATGTCTGTATTCTCATTATCGTCATCCTATAGCTGAGCAAATTGAGGCTTAGGAAGATAAGACAGCTGGATATTGGTTTACTCTTTAGGGAATGAGGACACATAGGAAGTCTTAAAACAACAACTAACCAACCAACCAACTAACCAGTAAACAAATACATCAGAGGATAGCATGATTAGAGCTAATATAGAGAGATGTCTCTGAGGGCATTGTGTAAGAATCTTGTTTGAAAGAAAGCACAGAGACTCTTGGGCAGCCCAAACAGTAGGAGGTAATTCAGATCTCTCTAGTGGCAATAGCACAGAAAATTGAGAAGAAAGTGTAGATACAAGGGACATCAAAGTTGAGCTTGACATAATTGATTTCCTTTGTGTTGAGAGCAAAAGAGGATGGAATCTACTTAACTTTAGAGTAAACTCCTTGAAGATTTTCCTGTTTACTCTGACGTCTACTCAAAGGGTCAAGGAACTCAATAAATATAAATATATTGAAGTGCAGCAGCTTTTAACACCTTGAAAATTTAATGTGATTTTTCCCCTTAGACAGATCTATAATTAACATATGTGAGTTGATTAAATATGAAATGGATAACACTATTTGTTTCCTTTGTACTTCCTGAGAGGCACAAAATCAAAATTCATGAAGGCAGGCATTAGAGAATTAAGGCACACACCTTTTTTTGTTTGTTTGTTTGTTTGTTTGTTTGTTTTTCTTTCTGGCTTTGAAAAATAGTAACATTTGGGATAAACAGGTAATTCACACTGGAGTACTCAAAAATTAAAATGATTTTTAAAAATAATAATACCATGAATAAAACAGAGAAAAAAAAAGAGAGAAAGCATAACAGACACAAAGTATACATTAGTCCTAAAAATAAACCCCCCAAAATTGCATGTTATTCTCATTAATAGTGTAAACAGAGTATTGAATTGAAATTATCTTTACTATGGTCTATTACTGGTGCAAGCTCATCATTCCTTTCAGCTAGTTAGATGCTTTTGAATAATCTTCATCAGACATATCAAAAAGTTCACTCAACGGGGAAATTACGGACAAGGGATTTGGGGAGAGAAAAAGATGTCTTCCATTGTAAGAAGTCACTTGTTAAAAAAATGGATTTTTATTAGAAGATAGAATATTATTCTTATTGAAACATGTATTTTCCATAACTCCCTATAATTCTGCACATGCAAAAAGAGGAGTTGTATGCAGGCTAGACAAAAGATCATATACTGAATTCTCACTAGGTACAAAATATTTTACATTTTCTCTTCTCGGTGACCTTATTATCATCCCCATTTTACAGATGAGAAAATTTAGGCAGAAAGAAATTAAATAACATGCATGAGACTTCAAATAATCTGCCTTTAGATTACTTATAATTACTTAACTGCAATTTGGATATTTCACTTGTAGTAAATACTAAATTAAAATATTAATATTTAATGTTTAATGTTTGGAATATTTTTCTGAGGAAAATATTTTTCTTATTTAAAAATTTATAATGTTATGAAAAAATCTATGTATGTTTGTACATGTCAGAGTGATTATGGAAGAAAAAAATTGCATTATAGAAGACAATGTATTCTCTACATACATGTTTTCTTGTGTATAATTTTGTTTTTTAATGATGTTGCCTGTCTATGAAAAATTAAAGTGCCAATAAATTCCCAGATGGTCACTGATATTTATAAGTCTCTAGATATTCATTATGTTTTAAATGGTGATAAGATAATTAGTTTTGAAAATATGAATGGCAAGTTGAAATTATATTACTACATATATTATAGACCAAGTGAGAATAACTGTCCACTGCTTTATGACTCATCTAGGTCTACTTTGGTGGATATATAAGGCTTCCATACATGCAGAGTAAATGATAATTCAAGATTTAATTTTCAAGGACTTTTCTGTAGTGGAAATATAAGAGTTTTATTTTCTTACTTTTAAGTCAATGGAAATGAATTCTTGTACAATTATATTTTGGGATAATTTCAAATTGACACAGAGATAGCAGAAATGTTATGCTTACAGAAATGCTGTATTGACGGTGGCTCAAGCCTGTAATCCCAGCCCTTTGGGAGGCCGAGACGGGTGGATCACGAGGTCAGGAGATCGAGACCATCCTGGCTAACACGGTGAAACCCCGTCTCTACTAAAAAAATACAAAAAAAAAAAAAAAAAATTAGCCGGGCGAGATGGCGGGCGCCTGTAGTCCCAGCTACTCGGGAGGCTGAGGCGAGAGAATGGCGTAAACCCGGGAGGCGGAGCTTGCAGTGAGCTGAGATCCGGCCACTGCACTCCAGCCTGGGCGACAGAGCGAGACTCCGTCTCAACAACAACAAAAAATAAATAAATAAATAAATACAGAAATGCTGTATTGAAACTTTTATACAACCTTTACTCAGATTCCCACTGATGATATTTTACCACATTTGCTGAATCACCTCTTTCTGGCTTACTGCACATAAATATCAAGAACTGTGAATGATCTGATATTTTATCCTGCTTACAAGCTAGCACGTTAGCTTGTCATAGTTGCATAGGTGCTGGCAGAACTCAAGAGACTTCAGGGTCAGAGACAAATACTTTATTACTCATGACATAGCAGGCAGCATTATGTTAATGCTCCCATTGGTTTCTCTTGGTCCCAGTGATGGGGATGTTGAAAAGGCAGGTCCAGGTAGACAATTTACATCAAATGGGTCTTTATCATAACTAAATAATCCCAAATTTAAAAAAGCATCTAACTTATACAGATATTGCAACAGACCCATTCAACATTTATCCAAGAGGAGAAATTAAGTTTCTTATCTTAGTCGTAAAACAAATCTCCTTTCTGCTGACTAAACGTTAATACTATCTCTGTATTCCACGGCTATTTGCTATACAAAAATCCCTGCAAGAGAGTATAAGATAATGTATTTTTCAAGACATGCAGAAATGTAAAGATTCATGGAGAATTGTCTCCTAACAATAAATATAAATTATCATCCTTCCCTTTTTCTAATCACTGAAAATGTCTCCAGACATCAAGTTCAATTAGTCCTTAATTAATACAACAATGCATATTTTACAAAAACAAAAATATTCTACATTACCATAGCACAACCACGAAAATCTGGAAATCAATATTAATACAGTATTCCTATGCAATGCACAAATTTCATTTACAATTCACTAACATCCAACAGTATCTCTTTCTTTCTTGTTTAAGATCAAATCCAGAATCATTCATGTATGATCATATCTCTTTATTCTTCTTCTATCTAGAGCATTTCTCCAGTCTTACATTGTCTGTCATGATGCTGACTCTTTGAAAGAATGTAGAACTTTCCATCTGAAGAATTTTTCTCAATCCTGTTCTGTCGAGTAATTTCCTCATGTGCAAAGTCAGCTCACTACTTTTGAGGAAGAATGTTATCCAGTGATACTGAGACTTTCAGTGAGTCACATACTGGGAACAGGACATTTTCCCCTTCTCCCACTCGGTCTGTAACTCTAGTACCCTAGTTAAGTTGCAAAATTGTCTGCAAATTTTCTTTACTGAAAATGTGTAGTTTTTCTTTGTGTAATTTTTAATTTTAAATACCTAAAGAACAATTACTGTGAATAGGCCTCAGTATTCTTTTATCACCACATTTTTGGCCACCAGTTTTAACAATCTTGATGCCCCCTGCTGAGTTGAAGCCCACTATAATGGTCCGTTTTCTATGTCTCTTATTCTTCCTACATATATTGATATTCTAAGATGAAGATGATATTTTCCTTTATCCTCATACATTTATTAACCTGTTAATTTATTTGTATCTGTATGGAGTTGTGGATTACTATTTTATTCAATATTACATAAGCCAATACTACTGATATATTTCTTGATGCTCAAATTCCTCTAGATTTATCAAATAGGAGCCCCTTCAAGCTGACTTCTGTCTCTTCTTGACGTGTCTTGTTACTTTGAGAACTTCTAAAATTTTTGTAACAAAAATGTGTTGCAGACTCATCTTCTACTTTTTCTGATCCAGTCTTGAAGCTAGTCATCCACTGATTTCCTGAAGGACTCTCATTTCCTTTTAATGGGTGATGGGTTTTGAGATCAAAATCTATGTGCTTGGCATCCTCATTGATACAGAGGTATCATAGAATCTGGGTCCTCTAGATAATAGAGCTAAGAAATATCTA
The DNA here is from genome assembly GCF_009764315.1 of Trachypithecus francoisi. Lineage (NCBI taxonomy): Eukaryota > Metazoa > Chordata > Mammalia > Primates > Cercopithecidae > Trachypithecus > Trachypithecus francoisi. The sequence continues at coordinate 73,827,421 of NW_022681454.1, read as the reverse complement.
TATCTCTATCGAATATTACTTAAATATACATGCATACCTATATTTATTTGTATGTATAAATATGTAGAGGTCTATTCAGAATATTACCATGTCCAATCTAATACCATCTCTCTATATATATTTGTAAATTATTTCTCTAATAGTGAGAGTCCTGACTCCTATAATATAAATGTATTTATTTAGTTGCCCAATCACCCTAGGTGAACTCAATCTCCTGGTGATGCCAGCCACTTCTCTGACCACTGGCAACACTGCCAACTCCTTGGCTCCACTCCTCCTCGGCCTCCCATCCCATCATCTATTCCTGGGCACTCACCATCTATTTGGCGTTATTGACACCTCCTCATCTATACTGCCTATTTGGTCCCTTTAAGGGAAGAGAAATGGAAGAAAAAGCTGAAACGTATTGTATTTTTAAAGTAAGCATTATTTGTTTAATATTTGACCAGATAAAGTTCTGCAGCTGGACAAATGACATTTACAGGATAGCCCAGAATCAATAACATTGTGTGGAGAAGTTATTCTGCTCTACATTGCCTAGAACTGTCCTAATATGATTATATATAGATTTCAGTATTAAAGCATCAGTTTTTGAACTGTTACTGATACCCAACTCTTTTTCCTTCCCAGTTTTGTTACATTAGAGATGACATTCCAGTAAATCAATGAAATTCTGTTCAGTATTGTTTCAGTGGTATGGAGTTTCTGAGAAAACGCAGAAATCAGTTACTTATGAGAAATAGTATCTTTGAACATGACAGGCCACGATACACCTTCAGCAGAACTGGGACAGGGGGGTCCCAAGAGTTGCAGATAGAACTCTGAGTAACTTAGATATTTTATACACACACACAAACACACACAAACACACACACACACACACACACACACACGCGGAAGTATCTTGATATCTCTTCAGGAATCAAATATGACTTTCTAAATGTATGCATGCTAAAAAGAAAGATTGCATCACTTCTGAAATAAATGTGAATCTTTTATCAAATCCAATTCAACATGAATTGAAGCTTCAAAAAGCAGATACATATAGATACTCTTTTTTAAAAGTGTTAATAGAGCACTAGTGTAATACTTTGTGTTTTGAATAATCATTCAATGAATCTAGGAATGCTCATGTCATATTTTGAGTAAAAATATGTCAAAGTAAAATTTAAAGGCAAAAATGAAATCAAGGGAAATCATGTTATTGGAATTGTTGCCCTCAGAAAAGCTTTTGAAATAATTGTAATAAGTGAATGCAGCTGGAATGAAGTTCTGAACGTGTGCGTACAGAATGTTTCTAAACCAATAAATGCTGAAGAGCATATATTGATCTTAGAGTAAGATGGCATTGACAAATATTAAGTCCTCAAAAATGTTAGTTATTACTATTTCTTGATGTGGAAATTTGGAATGTGATTTTGAGAGAAAAGGGGTTCATTTTATCTATTACTTACTAGATCTGGGCTATGCACAAATCTGACTAAGTGAATAAGAATTATCACTAGTTGGAAACCAAGACCCTGGAATATACATCAAACAAAGTTGTATGTGAAAAAAATTTAGCAATCTATTACTTTAAAAAGTGAATTGGCATGCTTCTTTGAGTCTTTATTTATTTTTAATCCAAGAATGGATAGTGGTGAAGAATGATTGATAGGGGTTGAGATCTGTTATAACCAACATGTCACAGGTAGGCAGGGCCAATGCCCACGTAAAGTGGCTTTCTCCACTTGCAGAAAATAAGGCTGAGACATCCTTTTGCAGGAGTCAGAAGCATGACATACAGTGGTAGCTTTTCCATCAGAAACATATAACTCTTTACTGTGTGCTTAGTCATTGAGGGTGGATATATTTTAATCTGAGAAATGATTTAGGTGACAATTTTATCAGCACCTTAAATCTCATCAGGCCATTACCGCGAGCATTTACATGAGTGATGCAAATGATCTGATTTTGTGTTGTATCCCTAAAGAGGAGTTATCTTTAATCTGCTAGTCTCTAGTCTTCTAAGTAGCAGACAAGGTGGTGTGGACATTGTCAACAGCTCAATTGTCAACTGAGCGGAGCAACCATGTATGCTTTTGGTTTTGCACAGCTGGGTGGATATCATTGGGTTTTGGCTTGGCAGAAGCATCAGTGACCCAGGCCAATGGAATTAGGGGAATCTCTGTCAATCAAGGGATCCATTGAGCCAGCAGGTTCATTCTACATGGTAAAGTAGGGTTGGTTGTTACTTTTAAAATCATTTTGTAGATATTTTATTTTTTCTATTATTTAAGTGAACTTCCATTTAAACGGAAATAAAAATTATAAATTAGATTATATAATCATCTTAGATATTAAACCTGGAAAGCACTCAAAAATAGCATAATTTATCTTACAGATCACATAATTATATGCATTTACCCTGTTTCCTAGATAAGAGGGGCATCAACATGTGAATCTGGGACTTCTCATAACTCTTTCATAAAAAATGATAATGATCTTGAAGTTTGTTATTTTCTCTTTTCTTCACGGAATGTTTTTGTCATGTGGCTCATTCCTACCCCTATACACTTTTTTTTTTTCAGCTTTATCTGCTTTAATATTGTCCTTTTTAAAATTTATCTCATGTATACCCAAAGAAGTTGTTTTCTGTCAAGTGATTTACTTGAGAAAACGTTCCATTGCTCTTATACACATGACTTAGTCCTTCTCTTATTCACATGTGTTTTGTTTTGTTTGTGTTTCTGTTTCTTTATTTCTGGTATATGTTGCTTTTTATCAAACAGCAGGACTCAGTCTTGACAAGTAACAATGCTTCATTGATTTATTGGAATAAAGTAGAACCAAAAATTATATCAACATCTATAGTTGATATATTTTTATTACATAAAAAAAAACAAGGGTTGATAAACAAAAAAGTCTTTTGAGAAAATACTGAAGAAGATTAATGCATAATAATAATAAGCTTGTCTCCCTGTATCTTTCGGTTGTGGATTAATTCCTGTATAGACAAGTACTCCAGAACATAAGAGTAAAGTAAGTGAGAATGTCAGTAAATATAGGAAATGTTCCCAGATAAAATACAAAATTATATTCTGAATTTTTAAAGCACAAGACAAACATTGCACTGAATGGAAACTCGAGAATCATTGAGGCAAAGCAAAAACTAAGTTCTATCTCTAGATTCAGCAGTAATATAAAAATTCATCTGGCAGAGTTGGGCTAGAATGCCAAAAAGTTCCTTCAGTCATACAGCCACCAGTGGTATCAAATCTAGTGGGGTTACTGGAGTCCAATTGACTTTGTGACAATATGTACTGGTCAGAAACAAATTGTACTAAACTTGACTTTTGGGCCATATACTGTAATCATTTTTTTTCATCAGTATCACTGTAACTTTTTATTGCTTTCCTGACAAAAAGAGTTTCTACTTTTGTGTTGTTTGGAAAGCTTGGTCTCCTAATAACACAGAATGTGGGATAAAGCAACCTAATAGTGGTTAATAAATAATAAAAAAGACTCTCATTTCACATTAATTAATTCTGTTATTTTATTATAACTCAAACTTAAGTGATAGGTTAAAACGGAGTTAAGAAATTGCTATTTGTTTATGAAGAAAATTAGTGGTCATATAAATATTAAAAAATAAGCTTTCTGATATGAACATATGCCTCCATCATAAAGCTTCTCCATTCTTAGCCTGAATATACTTGTACAAGGATTTCTATAAAATTTTCCAAGAAAATATTTCAAATATTTCATTGGATTTTTTAATTCCAAAACATTAATGTATTTCTCAAGTGTAATTAAGCTTAGTTATATGGTTATAATTATTCTCGTGATAGATTAGTATTTCTGTACACACATTTGTTCCCAAGTCCCGAAAGACAATAAATTGGTTTGGTTTGGAGCACTGGAAATATTTAAAATAACATCTTTGTAATCATATACGTTGGGTTTGTACCTTCCTTCTCTTGCTTGATAGACATCAAAAGGCTAGTTATTTAACCTAATTGTCCAAATACCTTAGCATTTATTTTATTTTGTTTTATTTTTTTTGAGACGGAGTCTCGCTCTGTCACCCAGGCTTGAGCACAATGGAGTGATCTCGGCTCACTGCAAGCTCCGCCTCCCGGGTTCACACCATTCTGCCTCAGCCTCCCAAGTAGCTGGGACTACAGGCATCCGTCACCATGCCCGGCCAATTTTTTGTGTTTTTAGTAGAGATGGGGTTTCACTGTGTTAGTCAGGATGATCCGATCTCTTGACCTCGTGATCCGCCCACCTAGGCCTCCCAAAGTGCTGAGATTACAGGCGTGAGCCACTGCGCCCAGCTACTTTAGCGTTTTTGAATCCCAGTTTTGCTCTTCGTTAAATTTTACAAGATTAAATGACTTAAAGTCTGTTGTATATTATGCACATCTAACATGATCAATAACTGGGAGTTCTTGTAAATGTCATCACCATCGGCAGTGCTATCATAATCATCATATATAAATATCCTTCCTAAACATTCCCTGAGAGGTTTGTGATATCTCAGTTTTAAAAAATGGTTTACAAACCTATTTCTACTGGAATAAGTTAAATTCTAATGTTAGCACATTGTATGAATCTAAATCCATTTTGCATTGTCAAATATGTATGCAATTGATCTTCATTTCCTGACCTAAGACGCTCTGGAGTAACCACATTCATCAATAACAAGCTCTTATGCAAGACACGAATGGTGGGTGGAAAGTCTCAAAATAGTTTGTATATTATGTTTGCATCCATCAAGATAAAAGCAGAAAACTGCAAAACACATTTTATTACCTGACAAGCACCATGAAACGTCTACCACTCCTGTATATAAAAATCATATTTTATTAACATAGGTTAACAGAAGGGAGCAAAATTTGTGGTGCAGCATGAATTTGTAAAGCATGTGGTCCCTCTTTGTGCATATACACATAAACTCAATTTAGGACTCATAGAGATTATGAAAAATCTATTGTATTGGCTTGTAAATGATTTAAAGGCATTCATTAGTGTAGCAAACACTTTTGAGAATCAACTATGTATCAAGCAAATAATTAGATCATGGGTATCCATAAGAAATTATACATGTTCCAAAAAAAAAAAAAAAAGAAAGAAAGAAATTATACATGTTCCACGATTTCAAAAAGTTCACAAGCTAAGAAGAAAGCTGAAAATCAAAATAACTACCTTGGCAGTAACTAGATCACATCCATTCCTATTTATTGTAATTTTACTCATGGGCCGAAAAAAGTGTTGCATCTGTTTATGTGTCTATATGTGTCTGTTGCAGGGTTGGTGGTAGAGATTAGGAGGAAGAAAAAAGAAAAACTACACAAAGTAGGGGTCACTGTAAACAATATATTCACAAATATATATGAATAGATGTATTTTAGAAAGAGCATTTATTTTTATATAATTCTGTAGAAGTTGAACAGATAAAATATATTAATGAATTAAAGTAAAAAAAAATTCAATGCTAGCCCCAGTAAACAAACATTTATCTTTTAGTTGTGTAAAATGATACAAACATTTCAGAAAATTCATTCATTCAGTAATAGTTATTATTTCAAAACCATTTACTCAATACTTAATATATTCCAGCATTGTCTGAATGCTGGAAATACAATGCTAAGCGAATATTCACACATTTGTTGATCTTGCACAGTTTACAGTCCAATGGAGGAGTCAGCTATGAATAAAATAATCTCATAAAGCATACATATTGATGTATAATTTGAAAAGAAGCACTTTGAAGGAAAGGAAGAAAGTGATATGATAGCATGTATCAGAGGAAATAAGCACTGGGAGAAGTCAGGGAAGGTTTTTTTTTTTGAAGAAGTGAGCATTAAATTTAGATTTTGAAAAATATAAGATTTACCCCAGAAAAAATAATAAAGGTGGGGTGAAAACATTATGTTATGGAAAATGATGTGTTTTCAAAGTTAGGTGGAACATAATAGGATAATAGGTTTGAGAACTTGTACAAAGTCCAGTGTGACTAGAGCACAGGCCATGAAAAAAGAGACAGTTTGGCACACAAATATTAAGGTCTCATATAATACATATAATGCCAAGTGTGTGTTTTTGTTTTTGTTTTTGTTTTGAGACGGAGTCTCGCTCTGTCGCCCAGGCTGGAAGTGCAGTGGCGCCATCTGGGCTCACTGCAAGCTCCGCCTCCTGGATTCACGCCATTCTCCTGCCTCAGCCTACGGAGTAGCTGGGCCTACAGGCGCCCGCCACTACGCCCAGCTAATTTTTTTTTTTTTGTATTTTTAGTACAGACGGGTTTTCACCGTGTTAGCCAGGATGGTCTCTATCTACTGACCTAGTGATCCGCCAGCCTTGGCCTCCCAAAGTGCTGGGATTATAGGCGCGAGTCACCGCTCCCGACCCAAATATATGTATTTTTAAGAGCTGTTAATAGCAAAGAACGTAATGAAGCAAATGACTTAATAAAGAAGTATATGTGCAATAAAGGAGAGAACTGTGACCCAGGTTATCCTGTAGTTCCTGGGGTAAAAATTTCATAGTGCCACAATTCCCCGAGAAATGGAATACTAACAAATGACCAAATTTGGAAGGAAATGGAGTGGTGTTTTAGAATGATACTTCTGATAATAATGTAGACTGGACATGCGGAACTAGATGGGTGTAAAGGAAGGATGATACTCCCAATGATGAACTGTTAGTTTTCTTTTATGTGTAACAAATCATTCCCAAATTCATTTTTATTTTTCATAATTATATGTTTTAGGAATTTGGACACAGCAAGAGTAGCTCAGATCTGTTTAAGAGAGTCTGGAACCTCAAATGAAATAACCTAATCTCTCTCTTTCTCACTCTCTCTCTTTCTCTACCAACCCTCCCGCCTTCCCTCTCTGTTTTGTTCTTTCTTATCCCCTCTCTCTCTATCCTCATAACCCTTCCTCATGTCTATGTTGGTGATCTTCTCTGCATGATAACCTCCGTTACTGGTATTTCTTACATGAATACTCAGTGCTCCAAGAGGAAGGAAGAAGAAACTTCTGGTCTTCTGAATGACTCGAGCATATTACACTTACTCTTTTGGTCAAAGCAGTGACAGACTCACCAGAATTCAAGAATATTTGAAGTCTAGGTTGTGCCTCTGGTTTCTCACCAATCACTGAATTCTGGGATGATGAATTTGGAAAAAGAAGTTGGTTATAATTGTTAAATTGTAAAGTCAGTGAAGTCAGTAATCTGCAATCACCTTCAGCACAAACATAAAGTAGCTAAACTTAGTTTTATTGCATCTTGTCATTTACCCTTTGATGACTGTTCATTTGTATTTTAAGAATCCCATAAGTGAGGTAGCATCAACCAATGTCCAAGTCATTCCTTACATCTTGTTGCATAATTCACTCTCTATTGAAGCAGATTAACCTCAGCATGTAAAAAAATCTCAACATCTTTTTGACACTCAACATTTTACAAAGTATTAGTAAGCAATTTTTAAAAAAATCATATATGATATCCAAATTGTACTTGTTAAATGGCATTCTTTTCAGGAGGATCCAGGAGAAAAACATAATCCCAGGTTTTGCACATTAATAAATAGATCAATCACGAATGCCTTCCTTTGCCAATGCAAATAATTGTTCCCCCCAAAATAATGGAAATATACCAGACAAAACTTCCTTGATGGATTTCTCTCCATCAACATTTGGGATAATTTTAAAATTAAAAAGAGTAAATGATACTACTGGGTTGTAACACATTGAATTGAAAAATACTTTAGAAGTCTAAGAGCTATAAGAATGTGGGAGGGTGGAGAGAAAACTCTTCTCAGCCTGTAAATGAAGATTATAAAAGTAAAGAGAATAATCAATTTTTTAAAATCATCATTTTGCATTCACTAGCCTAAAAATTGATTCAGAAAAAAGCCCTCAGTGGATTAGAAAACTATCAATTAAATGTGTTTGTGGTACAGAATATTAATATGTTCTATAATATTATCTCATAGATCCCCTACTAGTTTCAAAAGATAAAGAGTATTTTCACAATGAAGAAATCTAGTACATCTCACTTTAATCAAGTGTTCAAATAGCATCACATGCTTTCAGTTTCAGCCCAAAGAGGTAAAGACCTAGAGAAAATGTTGCTTCTACCAGTAATACAATATGAAAAATAACTTGGCAAACAGCAAATTAATGACTTCTTCTGCTCTCCTCAGAGAATTGAATCCACACGGCAAACAGCTAATCTGAATCTTAAGAGAAACAGTCACCCACAGGGAGAGACAGGACCCAGACATTGGTCTGAAATAGAAGAACACAGTGTCTTATAAATTTGAATGAATTCTTTGAGGCCAAGTGTGGGCAAGGAAGCATGAAACTGATTATCAGTTAAATTATGTCCACTCAACATTTACATGTTGAAGTTCCAATCCCCAGTACCTCAGAATGTGACCTTATTTGGAGATAGTATCTTTAAATAAGTAATCAAGCTATAATGAGGCCATTAGTGTGCCCTCATCCAGTAACACTGATGTCCTTACAAAAAGTAAAAATGTCGACACAGAGACACTGAAGAAGGGAAGATGAAATGAAGAAACAAAAGGAGAAGGTGGCCATCCACACGCCAAGGGTAGAGAACTGGAACAGGTCTTTCCCCTCACAGTCCTCAGAAGGAACCGTCCTTTTATGTACCTTGCTTTTTGACCTCAAGCCTCCAGGATGTGAGATAATACATTTCTGTTGTTTGAGCCACTCTGTCTGTGTCACTTTTTAGAGTGTCCCAATATAAAGCTACTGAGGGATGTAGTCATAGTGGGGTTTTCACCATCACACAGACTTTTCCTCAAGGAACTCCACCAGATACCCACAGGGAAAGTCAGAGAGCATCCTGAGAAAGCCCAGTGGTGGAGGTGGCTTAAGGAAGGAAATCGCAATCACTGCCAGAATCTATCTACACCCTTCTCCCCTGTGTCCCTTTTGAAACAAAAGATTTAATTTTTATGAGCAAGAACATCTAAACATGCAGCATCAGAGTTCTATGAGAAGTCTATTGAGACTGGGGAAATGAATCAAAGCTCAACACCCAAACTCCTCACACACGTGTCTTGCTTATCATTCCTGAGTAACAAAAGCATTGATTTGTGGCTTGTAGGGAACTCACCCTTCCACGTCGCTCCAGTGAGCAAAACTCAAATAAAAATAACAGTAACATAGAGTTGGATGAGTTATAAGAGCCAGGATCCCTCTGGGAGCAACACAAAAGCATGATCCAGAACCAATCAGAAAAACAAAAATCAGGCATGACTAAGTATCACTAGGGGAATTGGAGTCTCCAGTGCACCAGCCATACCATGGTAACAACAAACTTCAAATCTAACCAACTGCTGACTAGATTAACCCAAATACCCACATTAACATCCTAGCATAAAAAAGAAAAAGCCATGTTCAACAGCAAACATAAAAATACATTGGCATCAGTATCTATTATCTTATCCAGCATATTTTGCTTTCAACAAAAAAAAGTCAAGGCATACAAAAAAGCAAGATAAGCACATCAGAAGATAAAATAATCATAAAAGACAGATTTAGAAATATACGGTTGTTAGAAATATCAGTCAGGTAATTTAAAACAACTAAAATTGATGCTACAACTTTTAATAAATCAGGTAGATAACGTGCAAAGTCAGATAAAAATGCCATCAGAGAGATACAAATAAGAAAAATAAGCGAAAATTTTATAAATTAAAAATATAGTCACAGAAGTAAAGAATATTTTTAAAAGGCATATCTTTGTACTTTATAGTAGAAAGAAATGAATTTGACTTTACATCAATAGAAATTTTCCAACCTAACAGTTAAACACTGAACAAGCAAAAAGAAGAACAGATCATTCAGAAACAGTGAGTCAATATCAAACATCCTGAAACATATGTAATTTTGAATCCCAAAAGGAGAAGATAGAAATACTTGAAAAAAATCAATGAGAATTTGTCAAAACGATTGGGACACCAAACCACCAACTCGGAACTCTCAGAGAACATGAAGTAGGATAAGGATCAAATAACCCACAGCAAGGCATATAATATTCAAACTATTGAAGCCAAAGAGAAAAAAAAAAATTGAAGCCAGCAGAGGAGATGATATTACCTACATCTGTTTTTAGAAACCTAAAAGCAAGAAAAAGCTACTAACATATTTAAAGTAGGAACAACAACAAAGAAAACCCTGTAAACTCAGAATTCTATAGTGTACATAGCAAAATATTCTTCAAAATTGAAGGACAAATAAAGACTTTTTTCAGGCAAATAAAGACTTTTAAAGACAATTAAAACAAGGAATTTATTGTTAGCAGACATACTCAAGAAATGTTAAAGAAATTCTTCAGGGAGAAGTAATATGCTGTCGATCAAGGTTTATATACACAAAAGAACATACAGTGTTGAAAATTGACTAAATGGAGTTAAAATATAATTAGTTATTATGTTTAATTGCTCTGAAAAGAACTGATGGCTTAGAGTAATAAAAGTAAAACTGTATTGTGTGTTCACAGCATATGTCAAAGTGAAGTATTTGACAGTTATGGCACAAGAGATGAAGGGAGAAATTGGATAGATACTGTTCTAAAGTTCTTAGACCATTTTAGAAACAGTACAATATTTAAAGATGGATTCAGGCTATTTAAAGTATATACAGAAAATCTATGCAAAACATTTAGAAAGCTAATAGAATAAAGATACTGTTACAAGTCAAAAGAAAACATGAAATGAAATCATAAAAAATGTTAACCCAAATAAGGCAAAGAAAAAGTTTAAAAAGAAATAAAGAATAAATGATTGACACATGTTGAATTGTATTATCAATACTTTAATAGTAAAGGAGCCACTACAGAAAAAAGTTTGACAGTTCCTCAAAAAACTAACATATGACGCGCAATTTTACTCCCAGGTATATACAGCAGCATTTCCCAGGAAATAATTTTAGACTGAAACAAATGTGCCTGACTCTACTACAAATGTTTGATACAACCTCAATATGGGGCACAGAGGGAAAGGAACTGACTGTAATAAAGTCTGAATCCATTGTTGATGTTTGACTGTTGGCAGTTTTCAAGTCTCATCATTCTGTGTTCTTCTCTTGTCCTATATCTTGGGTACCTGATAAGAAAGGCCACACTATTCTGTCCTTGATGCCAAAGGGGAGTTAAAATCATGCAAGATCCAAACTGCAAGAATACAGAATACTCATTTTAGCCTGACCCCTCAACCACACACACACACACACACACACGACACACACACACATGCACAGGCACAATTAGTTGCTGCTCCTCAATTAGCTGCTGCTCCCTTCTTTCTCAGGCAATGTTTGAACCTGTTCAAATGTCTTCTCTGCACTCTGCCAAAAGCCTCGCTATGTGAATAGTAAATATCTTCAGATCCGTTTGGTGTCTGTGTGGTTTCATCAGTGTCCACGTCTTCGGATGAAAAAGAGTGTGCATGCACCTTCAAAGTGTGACTATAGTACCACCGATATATGTAGGTTTGAAAATGGTATTTTCACTGGGTTCTATAAGGATACAGACACAATAACATGTACATAAACACTGTATTGTGAAGCATAAGCTCCGCTATTCACCACAGAGTTAGTGACTCAGAATTCTGAAACTATATGTGTGGCAGGTTCAAACTAACAGTACTTTAACCAGGTTTCTCAATCTCAGAGTAACAATTTACTAACAAGACTAACAAGCAGGTAAAATTTTGCAAAGAAACAAGTGAATAAGTTAGAAGAAACTCTTTAGTGTAATTAGAATTGCAAATATTGGTATGTACTTATTTCAGTGTGTATGTGTATTTTTTAACAGATAGATGGTGAACTACGTATAGATACCTGTATAGAGTGCATTCTATGGCTACATACTGGTTTCCTCACACTATATTTCTTAATTAAAAAAAAAAAAAAACATTTCTTAGAGAAATAGCTGATCCTAGAACTTCAGCAGAGAAAATACGAGATTAGCCTGGAGTACCTTACAGTGCCAGAAACTAAAGAGGTGTTCAAAAACAGAAGAAGAGGGCAATAGCAAAGAGACACAGGAAGCAACCTGAAAGAGCTCATAATAATCAAAGCTGGAATAATCTGAGTAACAAAATCATAACAACAAAAATAATAATAGTAATAATTATAACCCAAGTATTAAAATAAATAAGTATCCACACATCCATATTGACACAAATAAAGGATTGGAAAAAATAGTCAAAAGTGAGGGAAAAAGAATAATTCATTTTTACAAAAGACTTTTACATTATATTGTGTGTGTGTGTGTGTGTGTGCAGAGAGATAAAGACAGGACTCCTTTTTTAGGAGGTGGAACTTACCCCTCCCCTTAAGAATGGATTGGACTTAGTGACTCTCTCAAATAATAGAATATGGAGTGAGAAAAATGGTAACTTTAAAGTGGAGACAACTGGCAGGCACCACCTTAACCAAACACTGAGGATTAATATCACCAGTAATAAGTCATGGTGATATCTATCATATATCCTTCACATTTATAATATTATTTCCAAAAATCAATAAACCCAGTGTGATAATGAGACAATATCAGACAAACACCAATTGAATGGCTTTCTAGAAGAATGTTTGATCATATTCCTTCAGAAGTGTCAAGGTTATGAAAAATAAGAAAAAGGTATAAAACTGTCATAGACAAACAGACTAAGGAGACATAATGGCTAAATATAACATTGCATCCTGGATTGGATCTTTGAATAGAGGAAAAGGGTCTTAATGAGAAAACTGGTAAAATCAGAATAAATCAGTAATTTACTTAATAGCATTGTACTAACACTAATATATACTTTTGGCAAATATTCTGTAAGTATGTAAGATGTTAACAGTACAATCAAGTTGTAACTTTTATAATAACTCTCTATATTCTTTTCAACTTTCTATAAATCCAAATTATTAATGCTTCAGGGCTTACCACGAAAGTTACTTCCAGAAAAACTCGTTATCAAGTTGAAAAATCATAAGTCAAATCATTAGTTGGGTACTGTCTGTTTTCCAAAATAAAAGTGTGTTTTAAAAAGCACAAAAATAGTATAATAAGATTATATTACATTCCCGTGATTATGATGTAATAACACATAGCACAACCTATACTATATTCTTACCAAAAAAAGTATCATCTCAAATATGAGATAATAACAATAATTATCTCTAGTTATGGGGGAATAACAAAACGAATATAGACGAGATATTCCGTTAAACAACTGGTGTGGGTTTAAGGGAAAAAAAGGCAATACTTTGAAATACTGAAAAATAGAGAAGATTGGAGTGTGCATTAGTTCCCTAGTATTGTCCTATAAAATCACACATTTAGCGGCTTAAAACAACCTAATTTATCATTTCATAGCTCTGGAGAGAGGAAATCCAAAATCAAGGTTTCATCAGATCAGTGCTCCCTTTGTACACTCCAGAGGGAAATTCTTCCTTGCCTCCTCCATGTTCTGTTGGCACTTGGTGTTCCTTTGCTTGTGGCTGCACCCCCGTCTTTGCCTCTGTCTTCACAAGGGCTTTCACTCTGTATGTTTTCTCTTCTGTCTCTCATAAGGACATTTGTCATTAGATTTAAGACCCAGCCAGATAATTCAGGATGATTTTATCTCAAATCCTTAATGTAATTACATCTCAAAAGACGCATTCTTTTCCTTGTTTTTTTTTTTTTTTTTTTTTTTTTTTTTTTTTTTTTTTTTTAAGTAAGGTTACATTCACATGTTCTGGGGCATGAATATGTCTTTTCTGGGCCACTATGTAAACCACCATAGGAGAAAACAAAGGTTACTAGGTGGTAAAGAGACATGAAAATTACATGCGGTGAGCTATACTTAGCTGGATATGGATGGGAGAATGCCTAGGGAGACGTTAATGAAGCAGTTGTGACATCATAAAATAAAATATATTTATTATGTATTATTTATTATATCAATATTATATTTCTTAAATATAATAATGGTATTTTTATTATACAGAGAAGAGAACACTGGTTCTTAGGGGTGAAATGTAGATATAATTGAATTTAAAATAATGCCTAGAGCTTATTCTCAAATAGTAAAAATGGATTATGTGTGTATAGGTGCACAAGCATGCATGTATAAAATAGAGGTATATGTAATGAGAGAGAGAAAGAGAAGTGAAAGAATGTGGCAAAATATTAACAATCTAGGAAGTCTAATTTTAGACAAGTTTTTACTGCATTCTTTATATTTGATATTGGTTAATCTTTCCTTAACATTATTTAGGAAAACAAAATAATGCATTAGTAATTTTCTATCTGTTTTTATATTAAAGAAAAGATCTGTGACTCAAGATTTAGAGATAAAATATAGTTGACTTTTAACCAATGCAGTGATTAGAGGCACTGACTCCCTGCCCAGTCAAAAATCCTCATGTAACATTTTACTCCCCCTAAACTTAACTACTAATAGCTGACTGTTAACTGGAAGCACATTAATTATATATACTCTTGATTAACACATTTTTAATGTTATATGTATTATATGTTGTGTTCTTACAATCAAGTAAGCTAGAGCAATGAAATGTTATTAGGAAAATCACGAGGAAAAAATGTGTTTATTGTTCATCAAGTAGAAATGGATCATCATAAGGATACTCATCTGCCTGGTCTTCACATTGAACGGACTGAGGAGGAGGAGGAAGAGAAAATATTGTTCTTGCTGTCTCAGAGGTGGCAGATACGGAAGAGGTGGAAGAAGTGTAAAGGGAGCCATGAGAGGCAGGTACACTTGGTGTAACTTTGTGTAAATACTTCAGAATTTCTGTTTGACTTTTTTGCTTTTTCATTTCTCTAAACATCTTTCTATATGGTACAAATCCTCCTTTCATTGTTTGCTTTAGTTTTAGTGTCCATGTCATAGAAAGGTCCATTCACTAAAGAAGTTGCAAGTGATCTTGAATAATTGAAGTCCTTCTGCCTGATTATCTCATGTTAACTTGTTTTTCACACTGCTTCTTTTGAGTCTTCTTCCTCATCGTCTATCACTTAGTGGCATTCACAACCATGAAGTCATCTGTTAATTCTCTGATGTGATATTTATACAGTCTTGAATTTCCTCATTATCCATACCTAAAACCCTTCATTTCTCGCCCTCTATTTTTACCATATCCACAATATCTTTTATGATTGCCTTCATTGGCTCTGTCATAAATAGTGTGAATAGTGCTCAACATCTGAATACAGTTTTCTCCAGCAGAAATATATTGTTTCAGACTTGATGGTTTTCTCTATAAGAATAGTGATATCTTCAATGATGTAATCCTGCTAGACTTTGATGATCTCTCCAGCAGGTTCTCTTCCATGGAGGTAACAATCTTTTCCACAGAGTACCATGTATAATGAATCTTAAAGTTCTTTATAACCCTCCAATCTGGAGGCTGAATTAGAGGTTGTGTTTGGAGGAAGGTAGACCACTTCAGTGCATTCAATGTTGAACTCGTGGGGCTCTGGGTGGCTAGAGGCATTGCCCAATATCAAAAGAACATGAAAAGACGCTTCCTCTGAGTTCCTGATGAGGTACTTCCTGACCTCAAGGACAGAATATCCTTGGAATCAATCCAGAAAAATGATTTTGACTGTCCAGGCAGCTGGGGTGTATCTTTCCCTTCAGGGTTTGGGACTTAGTAGCTTTATAAATCAGGACAATCCTATTTATAAACCTAAGTGAATTGGCACAAAACAGTACAGTTGACTCTTGAACAATATGACTATGAGGTGAGCTACATAGGTCCATCTATTCACCGATTTATTTTTCAACTAAAATATTGAAGTTATAGTATTTGTGAGATGCAAAATCTGCATGTATAGAGGACTGACTTTTCCTATACACAGATTTTACAGGGCCAACTGTGAGACTTGAGTATGCATGAAATTTGGTATATGCTGGGGGTTCTGGTCCCAATCCCCCGCATTTACTGAAGCACAACTGTAGCGCTAGCTATCCAGTCCTGCCTTAGATCCTGGTGCTCATTTTTCATTCTTACTAATAAATTTCCATTGTTACATTTTTTTCTTCT
Organism: Trachypithecus francoisi; assembly: GCF_009764315.1. NCBI lineage: Eukaryota > Metazoa > Chordata > Mammalia > Primates > Cercopithecidae > Trachypithecus > Trachypithecus francoisi. The sequence goes on along the minus strand of NW_022681454.1, from coordinate 73,811,345 downwards.
AAAACAGGGCACTTTTGTCTTCAATAAAAACCTGTTCAGGCAGATATCCTTTCTCCTCAATGATTTTCATAATGATGTCCGGGAACTTGTCTGCTGCCTCTTCATCAGAAGAAGCTGGTTCTCCTAATATTGTGAAATTTTCTTAAGCCAAATCTCTTTCTAAAATTATTAAACTATCCTTTGCTGGCATTAAACTCACAAGCCTTAGATCCTTCACCTTCCTTTTGCTATAAATTGTCGTGTAACTATTTCATGTCTTCTCAAATCATTTTAAATTTCATAGGTATGTATTTCTTGTAGAACTCCTTCACTCACATAAAAGCTATGTTTTCAATAGGATATTAAAAGCTACTTCACAACAAGTGGAAGGTTGTTGAATCTGCTGGTATAGCTGCAGCACGGGCTTCACAAATTGTTTTTATTTATTTACAATGGCCCTTATGCTAAATTTCTTTATCTTGAAATGATAAGTAACAACAACTGCAGAGCTCAACCTATGGTACATATCCAGCAATTCCGCTTTCTCTTTTAATGTAATGACTTTTCTCTGCTTCTTGGGAACACTTCCAGCATCACTAGTGTCACTTCATATGGATGCCATGGTGTTATTCAAGGTTTGTAATATTGCTCTAAACACAATTAATGATACATAAAAATCAAGAGAAATCACTTTGTGCTGCAATATGTAATTGTCTTGACAGATAAACTGCTTATGAGAAGATGATTAGTGCCACACAGTGTTTTAAGTGGATACTCAAACCACTTGAGCTCAACACAATAGGAACAGGAGGTGGCTACAAAATTATTAAAGTGATACAGTATGCACTACAGTTAACTTTATGCAGCTATTATTTAATACTATATTTTTGTGCTTGTTTACATTTGTCTGTACTATAGATGGCACCATGTGAGTTCTGACAATATTTGAGTGCATAAGTATTGATACATTTAAACTTTTTATAACAGGTTCATATTTATAGTTTATTATATAAATGATAGAATAGACCATTCTATCTACATATATTTTATGCATTCAAGACATACCTAACTTTTTTTGATATTTCTAAGCTATATGGTTCATTTATGAGTTTTTTCAAATTGCTGCACATCTCCAAAATGTTTACAATAAGAAAAAAGTCTGCAAATAAGTGGACCTGCATAGTTCAATTCTGAGTTGCTCAAGGGTCAACTATACATTTTCCCCCACCACTAAAATTTATGTAGTCAACAATCTTAGGAATTAGTCAAACTGTAAAGGCTGAAACTTTTATCCACAGAAATTAACAGTTCTTAAAATTTAATGCAAAAGATAGCATATTCACTTATTAAACAAATAATATTTGGATAATACCTATATAATTATGTGGGAAGATTTACATATCTAACAAACAACAGGATTTTAAAAGCAAAATGTTAAGTTTTAGGGAAAACACACAATGTTGAATATGTCAATAAATGCTTATATCATTTACTTGTGAAAATATGTCAAACATTCATATATAATAATATTTTAGGATCCAACTAATTAAAAAATATTTCATTTCCTAGAGCAGAAAAAAATAGCTGCAGAAAACCCTGTATAGATAGTTCATTTTCGTCCATTCTCTGGCACTTATAGCTGTTGTCTGCTCTGTTGAACACGAATCTACGTACATAGTGAACAGTGAGAGCATTGTCATTTATATTACTTAATTGTGTCAATTTTTCATATTCCAGGCATTTGCTGAATATTACTTCAATTAATGACTGCAGATACCCTTACATGGAAATATAAGGCAGTTATCGCCAAATAAAGTGCTGTATTGTGTGTGTGTTAAAGAATAGGTATGCTTTAGAATTTCTGAACAGCTTATTTTTTATTTATGAAGGTCACTAGTGAATATAATCAATCAAAATGTGACTTGTTTTCAATAAGGGTCTTGATTGAGCAGTCAATAGCCAAGTGCATTTCAGACTACAATTCCAAAGGTCCTTGGAAGCACTCTATTTGGCGGTTTGAGTTGGAAGAATACAACCCTAACCACATACATTTTTTTAAAAGTATGCCAAGGCCTACTTTCTAAAAGGGTACATAAAATTATGAGTCTTTTTTTTATTTCAAAAAGCCACTGACTATAAATAACGCCACTTTTTTCTATTAAAAAGTTTATGGTTATCTTCTTTGGTTTTCTGTAGCTTTCCATTTAGTTAAATAAAAATAAATTAATGGAAATATTTTAGTTTATCTTACTTAACAAACATGAGTTTATCCTACTTTGGAATATGTACCAAAATTATTGTTATCTATGACTCTATGGGATCTATGTATGCATTTCAGTCATTTATGTATTCCTCTTTTGTTTATATCATTTTAATGAAACAGAGATGCACAACTAGATCCCCATTAGGGAAAGATTTTGTGCCAGCGTTGCTGGGCGGGCCATCTGCTGACTTTTTGTTTGAATCTACCATCTTTTTCGAATGGCCACAGCTGCTGTTCCACCATTTCAGTCTAAAGCAGGACAACTATGACAGATTACTTTAGTCTCAAGCTCTCAGAAGTGCTAGCTAAGAATACAATGAGGCTTCCTTTGCAGCATACCTTTTACCTTTGCCCAGTCTAGCCCTGCCAAGCCCTCTAACTGTAAACCACATACATGTGGTGATTCCAAGAGCACTCTCAATAATCATCTTACACACTACACTGTGCTCCAGACTCTGCTTGTTAAAGAACTCAACATGCAACAAAAAGGTTAAAAAGAAAGAAAAGAAAAAAAAAAAAAAAAAAAAAACTAAGGCGACTGAGTCTTCATGCTTACAAATCCAATTCCTACATTATATGTTTGTTTTTTTTTAAAAAATAATTTGAAAATTGCCTTAACCCTTAAGTTATATTGTTTTAAACTACTTCTTCTGTGGAGACATTTTATCCTTTCTGAATATTAAGTTCAGTGCTGCCAGATTCAGTGTAACCTTATAGTATTGTCTCAACATATCTGAGAACTAAGGACTGCTGCACAAAACCAGGGTGGAGTAATATGATCTGTACTTACCCTCCCACCTAAAAGAACCACAAAATACAACAAGTAAAATTGGAATCAATGGTTCTCATTCACTAGACATCAAGCAGAGGCACAGTGACTTTTGAGAGATGAAAAGCAACAGAGGTTAGCCTTACCGTTGCTCAAATTTACTGCTTGAGAGAGTTTTCAGGCTTTTGTGCAGGGAGAAAGAACCCATGTGGAACTAAACAGAAATGAAAAAAAAAAAGAAAAGAAAGAAAAGAAAACCCCAAATCCATATGAACATCTCAGTAGATGCAGAAACATCATTTCACAAAACCCAACGTAATTTTTTTTTAAAGTTTGCAGCTAATTAGGAATACAAGATAATTTTTTTCAACCTGGTAAGATGTATCTGTTAAATATCCATAGGTAGTACTTAATGGCGAAATTCATCATACTTAAATAAATCACACTTAATGGTGAAATTCTGAATTCCTACACCAAAACTCCCTCACAAAATCAGGAAAAATACAAAGATGTCAGCTCTGGTCACTTCTATTCAACATTATTTTGGAGGTTCTATTCAATAAAATAAAAAGAAAAAAGAATAAAACACACATAGACTGGAAAGAAGAAGTAAAACTATTATTATTTACAAGACCACATGGGCAATTATATAGAAAGTCCATTAAGATCTATAAAAAGTTATACAAAATCATAAGCAAATTTGGCAAAGTTGGTAGAAAGTTACATCACTGTTTTGAAAATTGTGCTTCTATCTACTATCAATGAAAAAATCAGAAACTAAAATTTTTATAAATACTATTTATAATATTATCAAGAAATATAAAGGCTGTAGGGGAAAATTTGACAAAATATGTCAGATCTTTATACTGAAAACTCTAAAACACTGTTAAGAGAATTTAAAGGAGACCTAAAAACATGAAAAATATAATGTGCTCCAGTGTCAGAACACTCAATAATATTAAGTTTTAAATTACATCTTTTTTTTTTTTTTTTCCTGTGGAATCAACACAATTCCAATCAAAACTCCATTATCATTTGAACAAAGTGGCAAACTAATTCACAAATTCATAGGACCTTTCAAAGAAACTAGAATACCCAAAACAAGTGTGAAAAAGGAAAAATAAATTTATTTATAGTCTCTGACTTTAAGACTTACTATAAACCTACTCTATTTAAGACAACATAGTATGGTGTAAAAATAAGCAAATATGTAAATGGGACTGAATATCAAGCCAAAATACATGCACGCTGATATGAATAACAATTTTAACACATGTTTCTGAAATAACTGGATATACATATGCAAAAAAAACTATATTTTTTTTAAATAAAGTAATTCTAGACCATATCTCACACTATATATGAAAGCTTTACAATTTCTAGAAAGAAAGCAACTTTTTTCATCTTGGAGTAATCAAATATTTCTTAGATACAACACTGGAAGTACAATTTATAAAAGAACTTATTGATATACCAAACCTCATTAAAATTAAGAATTGCTCTTCCAATGTTTCTGATAAAAGAATGAAAACACAAACTAGATAGTGGATTACAAAATTGCAAATTGTACATTTGATAAAGATTTTTAATCTAGAATATATAAAGAACTACCAAAACTCAATAATAGGAAAATGAAAATAACACAGTAAGAAATGGGCAGAACATTTGAATGAACACTCTAAATAGATCCCCTAAGACAGAAATCTATATTCAGTAAAAAAGTGACAGGAAACACCTCAGGCAAGGGAGGACAGGGAAGCGAGGACATCTGCTTGGCCAAGATCATCTGGGTGCCTGGAGAAATTTCACAATGTGGGGAATGCGTAAGTGAGTGATCCCAAGAAGTCCACATTTCAACCATGGATTTATGCAATCCTAGCCATAGAAGAGGTCTTCAACGTACATGGGCTCTGAGACTAACAAAAGGAACTCTCTGGATACTGCACAACTGCATTCCTCCAGAGAGGGACCTCACATTGGGTCTCACACATCCCCCAGCATCAAGAAGCTATAGAGAGGTGCCATTATGAGGCCATAGACCCCATCAGACTGCATCCTGCCATTGGGCTCAACAGCCTGGATCTCTACATTGTTGGACCCCCATTGACATTCCTTACCCACATCTGGGTACTACTGCTAGCTGCTACTGCCAGGGCCAAGGTACAAGCCACTGGCAATGATCTTACCACCGCCAGTTGTGCCACTCTGCATTTAAAAGTGCCATGAAGAAAGGGTACTTTCTTATAGGCACCAACTGGAAGCTCCTGTTTACTGCTGCTGCCAGTTACAGCTACTCTACCTTCCCCAGCATCAGGAACATAGTGTAGACACTGCCACCCTCAATCAAACATTCTGCTGGAGTCTGGGAATTACCCTGTTCTTGCATACAACAGCTAGAACTGAGTGGCATGCAACATGATGGTGCCTGGCCAAAGTTCTCCCTGGCTTGACTCTACCCTCCCTGCACCTGAGTTAACTGTCCAGGGGACCAGAGACCAGCCTAACCCATTCAATTAACACCTGAGCACTTCTCCTCCACCAAACTGCTGCTACTACCATACCACAGCAGGCACCACACATCCACACATGCCACCTCTGAGCCTGGGGACTGGCCCACCCAGTCCATCACAGTCCCTGCTAGTACCAGAATGTAATGCCTAGGAGCCAGATGACTGTCCCACCACAGCTACCGCCATTGCCAACATCATGCCAGCTTCCCAGTATCCTGAGGAACTGCCTACCAACTTAGCACACTGCTGTCACTGGTGGCACCCGAACAAGGTGCCTGGGGGCCCACAACCTTATCTACCTAGACCAGCTACCATTGGAGCCAGCATATACCATCCTGGTGCCTAAGGATGGGCATGATTTACCTACTTCTATCCCCACTGAAGCCTCAGGACTGGTTCACCTGATGTGCCCATCCCTAGCAAAACTGTGCCACAGCTTACACTAACGACCACACCCGAACCCTGTGAAGAAATAACAAACATTACTGACATGTTTTACAGATGAATAAATCATACAGAGTCTACACTACTGCTCAAACACAGAATCAAAATGCCCTACCCAACCAATGGCATAGATACATATTTAGGAAAAAGCCTTCCCCTGTGAAAACAAGTTAAAAAAAAATTGGAAAGAGTGACCCTTATGTCAGATGCACAGATAAAAACATAAAGACACAATATACATGATAGAGCAAGGCAATAGAACAGCTCTAATGGAACACAATAATTCTTAAGCAACAGATTTGAATAAATAAATTTATATGCATTCCAGCCTGGGTGACAGAGCAAGATTCTGTGTCAAAACACAATAAAACAAAGCAAAAAACAGAAAATTTCTAAAATCCTGGAAAAAATAATTCAAAATAATGGTATTAAAGAAATTGTGCAATACACAAGAAAACTTGGGAAAAAAAGCAATAGAAAGAAATTTTTAAGATCAGTGTATGAGCAGTTTATCAAAAAGATTGATATCATTAAAGAACAAAATAGAGATTATAGAATTAAAACATTCATTGAATGAAAGCTTCAACAATAGACTATATCAAGCAGAATAGAAAAATGTAGAAATTAAAGACAGGTCTTTTAAAATAACTGGATTAGACAAAAATAATTTAAAAGAATAAACAAAGCCTATGTGACACATAGAACATCATAATGTGACCAAATATTATAATTGTTAGTGTGTAAGAAGGCAAAGAAAAAGTGAAAAGGAAAAAAATATTTAACAAAATAACAGCTGAAAACTTCCCAAGCCTTACAAGAGATTAAGACATCCAGATACAGAAAACTAATCGATCCCCAAACAGATATAGTTTCAAAATGTCTTCTTCATGGCATATTATAATCAAATTGTCAAAAATAAAAGACAAAGAGGCAGTTCTAAAAATAGCAAGAGAAAAGTATCCAGTCATTTATAAGTGAAATCCCATCAGACTAATAGCAGATTGTCAACAGAAACCATACAGATAGGGAATGGAATGGTATATGCGAAGATCTGAGAGATAAAAAAAAAATCACCACCAAAGATACTAGACTCAGTGAAGTTTTTCTTCATAAATGAAGAAGAAATAAAATCTTTCCCACACAAAAAAGACGCTGAGGAAATTCATCACCACTAGATGAGACATGTAAGAAACTCTTAAATCCTATAACTGGAAGTAAAAAGGCGATATTTATCATCATTAAATTACATGAAGGTATAAAGTCCACCTGTAGAGCAAACACACAAATGAAGGAAAGAAAAGATAAAATGTTACCACTACAGACAACCATGAAACCCAATGATAAAGAATATGAGAGAAAGGAAGGAAATTACACAAAACAATTAGAAATCAGTTTGTAAAATTACCAGAATAAGTTCTCATATATTAATAATAATGTTGACTCTTAATGTATTAAACTTTTCACTTACAAGATATACACTGGATATATGAATAAAAAATATGACCCATGGATATGCTATCTACAAGAAACTGAGGTCATCTGTAAAGATATATATAGACAAAAAGTAAATTATTGGAAAAAGATATTCCATACAAATAGAAACCAATAATGGTCAGGAGTAGCTATACTAATGTTAGATAAATGAAACTTTAAGTTAAAAACTGGTCAAGTAAGACAAAGGAGGTAATTATATAATAATGAAGTAAGTAAATAAATTTCAGAAAAAATAGAAAGAGGATTTAACAAGTCTAAACATATGCACCCAAAACCAGAGCACTCAGACACATAAAGAAAATATTATTAGATATAAAGAGAGAGTGAGATAAACTTCAATAGTTGGAGAGTTTAGCCTCCTTCTTCTGCATTAGAAAGTTTATTCACACAGAAAACAAAGAAATATTAGAATTTAGCTGCACACTAGACTTCTACAGAAAATTTTATTCAGTAGCTAGAAAACATATCCTCCTGATCAGTATATGGAACATTTTTTGTGATAGACCATATGCTAGGACAAAAAAGAAGACTTAACAATGTTTAGAAAATGAAAATCACATCTAATTTATTCTCAGATAGAATAGCATTAATATTCAATAACAAGAGGAACTTCAGAAACTGCATGAATACATAGAAATTATACAATATGCTTCTGAATGACCACGGAGTCAGGGAAGAAATTAAGGAAAAAAAAAATTTAAGCTGAAACAAATGAAAATCAAAACACAACTTACCAAAATCTATAGGATACTGCAAAAGTGTGATAAAAAGGAAGTTTATAGCAATATACACATATTGAAAAATAGAAGATTCTAAATAAACTATCTAAAATGTATCTCAAGGAACTAGAAATAAAAGAAACAATAAAGAACAGAGCAGAACTAAATAAAATTGAGACAAAAAATACAGAAGATCAAAAAAATAAAAATTTGGTTTTATGAAAAGGTACACAAAATTGGAAAATTTTTAGCTAGACTAAAAGTAAAAGAGAGAAGACCCAAATAAATATAATTAGAATTAAAAGGAAACACTACAACTGATACCCCCAGAAATACAAAATATCATCAGAGATTAATATAAACAACAATATACTAACTAGTTAAAAAACTTATAGGAAATTGATAAATTCCTTAACACATACAACCTACCAAGGTTGAATCAAGAAGAAATAGAAAACTGTAATTAATGAATAATTACTAATGCAACTAAATTAGTAATAAAAGTCTTAGAAGTCCAGGACAGAATGGCTTCACTACTAAGTTCTTCCAAATGTATACAGAAGAACTAAAACCAATTATCCCCAAAGTATTCCAAAAAAGAAAAGGAAAGAATTTTCCCTAATTCATTCTATGAGACCAGCACTACCCTTATACCAAAACCAGGCAAGAATGCAACTAAGATACAAAACTACAGGTCAATGTTCCTCATGAACATAAGACACAAAAGTTCTCAGCAAAACACTTGCAAGCTGGGTTCAGTAGTATATAAAAAAAAAAAAAATACACCATGATTAAGTGTAATTTATCCCAGAGATACAAGGATTGTCCAATATACACAAATCAACAAATGTAACATATCACATCATCAGAATGAAGAACAAAAACTATCTAATCACCGCAGTAGATGGAGAAAGAAAACATTTGATAAAATTCAACACACCTTCATGATAAAAACTCTCAACAAAGAGGCATGAAGAGAACATACCTCAACTCAACAAGGCCCATATATGATAAATGTGCAGCTAACATTATGTTGAAAAGCAGAAAGCTTAATATTTTTTTTTCTTTTAAGAATGGAAACAAGATAAAGTTGTCCATATTTACCATCTATTATTCAGCATAGTATTGGAAGTCTAAGCCAGAGCAATTAAGCAAGAGAAAGAAATAAATATCATGTAAAATAAAAAAGAGAAAGTTGAGTTGTTCCCCATTGTAGAACATATAACTTTATGTCTACAAAAAACTAGACTCCACCAAAATCTCAGATCTGATAAATAAAAGTAAAATTGCAGGATACGAAATCAGCATACAAGAATCACTAGTGTTTCGGTACACCCATAATTAGCTACATGAAAAAGAAATTAAGAATCCAAACCAGTATAGAGCTACAAAAGAAGAAAATACCTATAAATAAATTTAATCAAGAAGATGAAAGTACTCTATAAGGAAAACCACAAAATTCTGATAAAAACAAATTAGAGAACACAAACAAGGAGAAAAATATTCCATACTCATGGATTGAAAAAAATTCACATCATCAAAGTGACCCTACTACCCAAAGCAATATATGGAGTCAGTGCAATCCCTATCAAAATAATAATGGCAAGTATTACAGAAATGGAAAAAACAATCTTAAAATTCATATGAAACAGAAACAGAGTCCAAATAGCCAAAGCAATTCTGAGTAGAAAGAAGACAGCTGGAGGCATTATACTACCTGACTTCAAAATATCTTCCAAGGCTACAACAATCAAAACACCATGACGATGAAATAAAACAGACACACAGACCAATATAACAGAATATGGAATTAAGAAATGAATCCATGGCGCGAGTGACACAGAAGACTGGTGATTTCTGCATTTTCTTTCTTTTTTTTTTTTTTTTGAGATGGAGTCTCGCTCTGTCGCCCAGGCTAGAGTGCTGTGGCCGGATCTCAGCTCACTGCAAGCTCCGCCTCCCGGGTTCACGCCATTCTCCTGCCTCAGCCTCCCGAGTAGCTGGGACTACAGGAGCCCGCCACCTCGCCCGGCTAATTTTTTATATTTTTTAGTAGAGACGGGGTTTCACCGTGTTAGCCAGGATGGTCTCAATCTCCTGACCTCATGATCTGCCCGTCTTGGCCTCCCAAAGTGCTGGGATTACAGGCTTGAGCCACCGCGCCCGGCCTCTGCATTTTCAAATAAGGTACTGGCGTCATCTCACTGGGGAGTGCCGGACTATCGGTGCTGGTCAGGGCTGCAGCCCAACTAGCGAGAGCTGAAGCAGGGCGAATCATCGCCTCACCTGAGAAGCACAAGGGGGAAGGGAATCCCTTTTCCTAGCCAGGGGAACTGAGACACACAACAGTTGGAAAATCGGGTAACTCCCACCCCAATACTGCGCTTTAAGCAAATGGGAACACTAGGAAAATATATCCCACACCTGGCCGGGAGGGTCCCACACCCACAGAGCCTCCCTCATTGCTAACACGGCAGTCTGCGATCTAAGGCAGCAGCGAGGCTCGGGGAGGGGCACCTGCCATTGCTGAGGCTTAAGTAGGTAAACAAAGCTGCTGGGAAGCTCGAACTGGGTGGAGCTCACAGCAGCTCAAGGAAACCTGCCTGTCTTTGTAGACTCCACCTCTGGGGACAGGGCACAGATAATTAACAACAACAAAAAAGCAGCAGAACCTCTGCAGACGCAAATGACTCTGTCTGACAGCTTTGCAGAGAGCAGTGGATATCCCAACACCGAGGTTGAGATCTGAGAAGGGACAGACTGCCTGCTCAAGTGGGTCCCTGACCCCTGAGTAGCCTAACTGGGAAACATCCCTCACTGGGGACAGTCTGACACACCACATCTTACAGGGTGGAGTACACCCCTGAGAGGAAGCTTCCAAAGTAAGAATCAGACAGGTACACTCGCTGTTCTATCTTCTGCAACCTCTGCTGCTGGTACCCAGGCAAACAGGGTCTGGAGTGGACCTCAAGCAATCTCCAACAGACCTACAGCTGGGGGTCCTGACTGTCAGAAGGAAAACGATCAAACAGGAAGGACACCTATACCAAAACCCCATCAGTACATCACCATCATCAAAGACCAGAGACAGATAAAACCACAAAGATGGGGAAAAAGCAGGGCAGAAAAGCTGGAAATTCAAAAAATAAGAGCGCATCTCCCCCTGCAAAGGAGCACAGCCCATCGCCAGCAACAGATCAAAGCTGGTCAGAGAATGACTTTGACGAGATGAGAGAAGAAGGCTTCAGTCCATCAAATTACTCAGAGCTAAAGGAAGAATTATGTACCCAGCGCAAAGAAACTAAAAATCTTGATAAAAGAGTGGAAGAATTTACAGTTAGACTAATTAATGCAGAGAAGGTCATAAACGAAATGACAGAGATGAAAACCATGACACGAGAAATACATGACAAATGCACAAGCTTCAGTAATTGACTCGATCAACTGGAAGAAAGAGTATCAGCGATTGAGGATCAAATGAATGAAATGAAGTGAGAAGAGAAACCAAAAGAAAAAAGAAGAAAAAGAAATGAACAAAGCCTGCAAGAAGTATGGGATTATGTAAAAAGACCAAATCTACGTCTGAGTGGGGTGCCTGAAAGTGAGGGGGGAAAAGGAACCAATTTGGAAAACACTCTTCAGGATATCATCCAGGAGAACTTCCCCAACCTAGTAGGGCAGGCCAACATTCAAATTCAGGAAATACAGAGAACGCCACAAAGATAGTCCTCCAGAAGAGCAACTCCAAGACACATCATTGCCAGATTCACCAAAGTTGAAATGAAGGAAAAAATCTTAAGGGCAGCCAGAGAGAAAGGTGGGGTTACCCACAAAGGGAAGCCCATCAGACTAACAGCAGATCTCTTGGCAGAAACTCTCCAAGCCAGAAGAGAGTGGGGGCCAATATTCAATGTTCTTAAAGAAAAGAATTTTAAACCCAGAATTTCATATCCAGCCAACTAAGTTTCATCAGTGAAGGAGAAATAAAATCCTTTACAGATAAGCAAATGCTTAGAGATTTTCTCACCACCAGGCCTGCCCTACAAGAGACCCTGAAGGAACCCCTAAACGTGGAAAGGAACAACTGGTACCAGTCATTGCAAAAACATGCCAAAATGTAAAGACCATCGAGGCTAGGAAGAAACTGCATCAACTAATGAGCAAAATAACCACTTAATATCATAATGGCAAGATCAAGTTCACACATAACAATATTAACCTTAAATGTCAATGGACTAAATGCTCCAATTAAAAGACACAGAGTGGCAAACTGGATAAAGAGTCAAGACCCATCAGTCTGCTGTCTTCACGAGACCCATCTCACATGCAGAGACATACAGAGACTCAAAATAAAGGGATGGAGGAAGACCTACCAAGCAAATGGAGAACAAAAAAAAGCAGGGGTTGCAATCCTAGTTTCTGATAAAACAGACTTTAAACCATCAAAGATCAAAAGAGACCAAGAAGGCCATTACATAATGGTAAAGGGATCAATTCAACAGGAAGAGCTAACTATCCTAAATATATATGCACCCAATACAGGAGCACCCAGATTCATAATGCAAGTCCTTAGAGACTTACAAAGAGACTTAGACTCCCATACAATAATAATGGGAGACTTCAACACTCCACTGTCAACATTAGACAGATCAACGAGACAGAAAGTTAACAAGGATATCCAGGAATTGAATTCATCTCTGCACCAAGCGGACCTAATAGACATCTATAGAACTCTCCACCCCAAATCAACAGAATATACATTCTTCTTAGCACCACATCGCACTTATTCCAAAATTGACCACATAGTTGGAAGTAAAGCACTCCTCAGCAAATGTACAAGAACAGAAATTATAACAAACTGTCTCTCAGACCACAGTGCAATCAAACTAGAACTCAGACCTAAGAAACTCAATCAAAACCACTCAACTACATGGAAACTGAACAACCTGCTCCTGAATGACTACTGGGTACATAACGAAATGAAGGCAGAAATAATGATGTTCTTTGAAACCAATGAGAACAAAGATACAACATACCAGAATCTCTGGGACACATTTAAAGCAGTGTTTAGAGGAAAATTTATAGCCCTAAATGCACACAAGAGAAAGCTGGAAAGATCTAAAATTGACACTCTAACATCATAATAAAAAGAACTAGAGAGGCAAGAGCAAACACATTCAAAAGCTAGCAGAAGGCAAGAAATAACTAAGATCAGAGCAGAACTGAAGGAGATAGAGACACAAAATACCCCCCAAAAAATCAATGAATCCAGGAGTTGATTTTTTGAAAAGATCAACAAAATTGCCAGACCGCTAGCAAGACTAATAAAGAAGAAAAGAGAGAGGAATCAAATAGATGCAATAAAAAATGATAAAGGGGATATCACCACCGACCACACAGAAATACAAATGACCATCAGAGAATACTATAAACACCTGTACACAAATAAACTAGAAAATCTAGAAGAAATGGATAATTTCCTGGACACTTACACTCTCCCAAGACTAAACCAGAAAGAAGTTGAATCCCTGAATAGACCAACAGCAGGCTCTGAAATTGAGGCAATAATTAATAGCCTACCCACCAAAAAAAGTCCAGGACCAGATGGATTCACAGCTGAATTCTACCAGAGGTACAAGGAGGAACTGGTACCATTCCTTCTGAAACTATTCCAATCAATAGAAAAAGAGGGAATCCTCCCTAACTCATTTTATGAGGCCAGCATCATCCTGATACCAAAGTCTGGCAGAGACACAACAAAAAAAGAGAATTTTAGACCAATATCTCTGATGAACATTGATGCAAAAATCCTCAGTAAAATACTGGCATACCAGATTCAGCAGCACATCAAAAAGCTTATCCACCATGATCAAGCGGGCTTCATCCCTGAGATGCAAGGCTGATTCAACATCGCAAATCAATAAACGTAATCCAGCATATAAACAGAACCAAAGACAAGAACCACATGATTATCTCAATAGATGCAGAAAAGGCTTTTGACAAAATTCAACAGCCCTTCATGCTAAAAACGCTCCATAAATTCGCCATTGATGGAACGTATCTGAAAATAATAAGAGCTATTTATGACAAAACCACAGACAATATCATACTGAATGGGCAAAAACTGGAAAAATTCCCTTTGAAAACTGGCACAAGACAGGGATGCCCTCTCCCACCACTCCTATCCAACATAGTGTTGGAAGTTCTAGGTGGGGCAATCAGGCAAGAGAAATAAATCAAGGGTATTCAGTTAGGAAAAGAAGAAGTCAAATTGTCCCTGTTTGCAGATGACATGATTGTATATTTAGAAGACGCCATCGTCTCAGCCCAAAATCTCCTTAAGCTGATAAGCAACTTCAGCAAAGTCTCAGGATACAAAATTAATGTGCAAAAATCACAAGCATTCTTATATACCAATAACAGACAAACAGAGAGCCAAACCAGGAATGAACTTCCATTGACAATTGCTTCAAAGAGAATAAAATACCTAGGAATCCAACTTACAAGGGATGTAAAGAACCTCTTCAAGGAGAACTACAAACCACTGCTTAGTAAAATAAAGGAGGACACAAACAAATGGAAGAACATACCATGCTCATGGATAGGAAGAATCAATATCATGAAAATGGCCATACTGCCCAAGGTTATTTATAGATTCAATGCCATCCCCATCAAGCTACCAATGACTTTCTTCACAGAATTGTAAAAAAACTGCTTTAAAGTTCATATGGAACCAAAAAAGATCCCGCATTGCCAAGACAATCCTAAGTCAAAAGGACAAAGCTGGAGGCGTCATGCTACCTGACTTCAAACTATACTACAAGGCTACAGTAACCAAAACAGCATGGTACTGGTACCACAACAGAGATATAGACCAATGGAACAGAACAGAGGCCTCAGAAATAATACCACACATCTACAGCCATCTGATCTTTGACAAACCTGAGAGAACAAGAAATGGGGAAAGGATTCCCTATTTAATAAATGGTGCTGGGAAAATTGGCTAGCCATAAGTAGAAAGCTGAAACTGGATCCTTTCCTTACTCCTTATACGAAGATTAATTCAAGATGGATTAGTGACTTAAATGTTTGACCTAATACCATAAAAACCCTAGAAGAAAATCTAGGTAGTACCATTTAGGACATAGGCATGGGCAAGGACTTCATGTCTAAAACACCAAAAGCAACAGCAGCAAAAGCCAAAATTGACAAATGGGTTCTGATTAGAGTAAAGAGCTTCTGCACAGCAAAAGAAACTACCATCAGAGTGAACAGACAACCTACAGAATGGGAGAAAATTTTTGCAATCTACTCATCTGACAAAGGGCTAATATCCAGAATCTACAAAGAAATCAAACAAATATACAAGAAAAAAACAAACTACTCCATCAAAAAGTGGGCAAAGGATATGAACAGACATTTCTCAAAAGAAGACATTGATACAGCCAACAGACACATCAAAAAATGCTCATCATCACTTGCCACCAAGGAAATGCAAATCAAAACCACAATGAGATATCATCTCACACCAGTTAGAATGGCAATCATTCAAAAGTCAGACAACAACAGGTGCTGGAGAGGATGTGGAGAAACAGGAACACTTTTACTCTATTGATGGGATTGTAAACTATTTCAACCATTGTGGAAAACAGTATGGCAATTCCTCAAGGATCTAGAACTAGATGTACCATATGACCCAGCCATCCCACTACTGGGTATATACCCAAAGGATTATAAATTATTCTATTACAAAGACACATGCACACATATGTTTATTGCGGCACTATTCACAATAGCAAAGACTTGGAATCAACCCAAATGCCCATCTGTGACAGACTGGATTAAGAAAATGTGGCACATATACACGATGGAATACTATGCAGCCATAAAAAAGGATGAGTTTGCGTCCTTTGTAGGGACATGGATGCAGCTGGAAACCATCATTCTTAGCAAACTATCACAAGAAGAGAAAACCAAACACCGCATGTTCTCACTCATAGGTGGGAACTGAACAATGAGATCACTTGGACTCGGGAAGGGGAACATCACACACTGGGGCCTATCATGGGGAGGGAGGAGGGGTGAGGGATTGCACTGGGAAGTTACACATGATAAAAATGATGAATTGATGGGTGCTGACGAGTTGATGGGTGCAGCACACCAACATGGCACAAGTATACATATGTAACAAACCTGCACGTTATCCACATGTACCCTAGAACTTAAAGTATAATAAATAAATAAATAAATAAATAAATAAGAAATTAATCTACATATTTATAGCCTAGTTTCAACAGTGGTGTCAAGAACATGCATTGTGAATAGAGTTCCTTCTTTAATAAATGGTGTTGTGAAAATTGGATATTCACATTCAGAAAATGAAACTAAACCCCTGTCTCTTGTACAAAAATTAACTCAAGATGTATTAAAAGACTTAACTCCTGAAACTAGAAAGCTTCTAGAAGAAAACGTAGAGGAAACACCTCTGAATATTGATAGAAGTGAAGATTTTATGGCTCAGACCTCAACATCACAGCAACGAAAGCAACAATAGACAAATAGGACTATGTTAAATTAAAAAGTTCCTTCACAGCAAAGGAAATAGTCAATAAAGTGAAACAATAACCTGTTCAATGGGAGAAAATAGTTGCCAACTATTCATCTGACAAGCAACTAATATTCAAAATATACTAGGAACTCAGATGGCTCAAGAGAAAAAAGAAAAAAAAAAGATCCCATTATAAAACTGGGCAAAAGACATGAATAGACATGTTTTAAAAGAAGACATACAAATGGCCAACAGCTATATGAAAACATTGTCACCATCATTAATCATTAGGACAATGCATATCACAACCACAAAGAAATATTGTTGTATTCCACTTATGATGACTATGATTAAAAACACAAAAATATTAAATGCTAGCAGAGATGAAGACAAAACGGAACTCTTACACACTGTTTATGATTATGTTCATTAGCACAGCCACTAGGGAAAACAGTATGGAGATTTATCAAAAAAAAATTGGTAAAGAAATACTTCAGGGGTTTAACTGCCTCACAGTTCTGCAGGCTGTAGAGGAATTGCTGAAGCATCTGATTCTGGGGAGGCCTCAGGAAGCTTCCAATCATGGAAGATGGCAAAGGGGGAGCTATCACATCATGTGGTAAAAACGAGAGAACGCTAAAGAGAGAGTGGAGGGGGAGGTTCCATACACTTTTGAATGACCAGATCTCATGAGAACTCACTGTTACAAAGACACACCAAGTCGTGAGGGATCCACCCCCATGATCCAAACACCTCCAGCTAGGCCCTAACTCCAGCATTGGGGATTACAATTCAACATGAGATTTGGGCAGGGACAAATAGCCAGACTATACTACTATGTTAATTAAAATAACTCAGGCACAGAAAGACAAATAGTGTATGCTCTCACTCACACGTAAAAGGTATAAACATTAATCTCACGAAGGTAGGGAGTAGAATGATAGATACCCTGGATGGGAAGGGCATGTATTGGGGTGTGGGGGTAAGTAAAGAGGGATTGCTTAATGGATACAAACATTCAGTTAGAAGAATTAATTTCTGATGTTGATAGCAGAGTAGGGTGTCTATAGTTAACAACTTATTGCATACTTTAAAATAGCTTGAAGAAAGAACTTGAAATGTTCCCAACATAGAGAAATGGTAAATACTTGAAGTGATGGATATCCTAATTGCCCTGACTTGATGATTACACTTTCTATCCACGTAACAAAATATTGCATGTACTTCATAAATAAGTACAAATATTGTGTATTATCAATATAAAAAATTTAAAAAGATTTGAAACACACTTCATCAAAGAAGACACATTTATGACACATAAGCACATAAAAATACATTTAATATTATTTATTAGGGAATTATAAGATAAAAATCACAATCAGATACCACCACACACCTATGAGAATGGCTAAAACCTAAAAAATCTGATCATATCAGGTGGCGATGGGGATGTGGAAGAACAAGCACTCTCATACGTAGCTAGTAGAAATATTAGAAATATAAAACATACCACCACATCAGAAAATAATTTATCAGTTTCTTAAAACGTTTAAGCATATCTGTACTATAAGATCCAGCCATTCCATTTTAAGCCCTTACCCAAGAAAAATAAAGGAATATTTTCATACAAAGATTTTTCATAAACTTACATATAAAGTGTATTTATCATAAGCAAAATCTGAAACATATTTCATTGTCTATCAAAAGGTAGATGAATATAATGTGGTGCATTCATACAGTTGGTAAAGAAAGGAGCACAAGTGATTTGGGATAAGTGATGGTTTCTTAAGAACTATTAGAAAATGGAAACTCAAGTAGATCAGGAAGATATTTAAAAATAATTGAACAATACAGAAGATACATCAGCTCACAAATTTCAACTATACATTTCTGAGGTCTGATGATACATTGTATAAGATAGTTCAATTAATCAATATTATTTATTTTTCTGTTTATTCATTCATTCATCCTTCTTTCACCCAACCATTGATTCAGTTCATTTTTTAAATAGTTTATGCGTGTATCAGTCAGAGATCTCCAGAGAACAGAAGAAACAGGATATATTATATGCTATTACAAGTATTACTTCATATATTATATTATATGTACATTATATATGTATATATATTTTATATAATATTATATATAAAGAGATTTATTATAAGAAATTAACTCACACGATTATGGAAGTTGAAAAGTTGCAAGATTTGCAGGGTGATCTGGCAAGCTACAGATCCAGGCAGGAAATGATTTAGTTCCAGTCCAAGTCTGAGTGCATGAAAACCAGAAAAGCCAATTGTAGTTGATGATGTATTTCCAGTTCAAAGGTTGGCAGGCTTCAGACCCAGGAAAAGCTGATGCTTCAGGTAGTCTGAAGGAAGGAAAAAAAAATGATGTCTCAGTTCAAAGGATGTCAAGGAGGAAGAATTCTCTCTTACTCAGGGCAGGGTTAGCCTTTTTGTTTTATTCTGTCCTTTACTTAGTTGAAATAAGCCTACCTACCTCCATTAGGAAGAACAAATTGCTTTACTCAGTTTATTGATTTAAATGTTCACCTCACCCAAAACCACACTCACAGACACAACCAGAATAATATTTGCCCAAATGTCTAGGCACTCTGTAACCCAGGTAACTTGACAAAAGTAACAATCACAAATTCAACCCTTGTCAACTGTATGTCAGCTGTGTATGATACTCATACACATGTCTTTAAGCCATGCTTAACCTCCAGATGATGACAATAACGAGGTCTTAATTCTGACTAGCATGTACAACTAGCCTGTGCACAACTGAAAATGCAAATTCTTTCAAGAAGAGATGCCGTCTTTGAATGATATTTTCTTTTCTTCTTGATATGTTGTACCTTAAACACTATAATGTAAAAACTAACAATTCTTAAACACTAATGATATATAGTTAATACATCTTGCTCTACATGATAAAGTAATGAGAGGGAATCTTATACACATACACATACATATACACATGTATGTAATATATGTTTACATCTGTGTGTGTGTGTGTGTAATATGCATAAATATATTCCTAACAAAATTAGGAGAAAACACTCATGACAATTACTGGCTTCATTTCTGAAACTGGTGATATGTTGTAACTGGTATTTATCACTACTTTCCTTTTCACTGTACATTTTGTGTTCCCTTTCCTTTCAGCAAGCACTTTATCTGGTTGCAGTCTCAAACTTGATGAGGTGACCGAAACCTTCAGTCTTGAAGGATCTGAGACGTTAATAATCCTGCTTGAATTTGGTTGTAATTTCATGGACCTTAATCATAGGTCATAGAGGCATGAGGAGTCCCAAATGACTGGGCAGCAGACATGACTTCCAACTTAATGGAATCATTGTTGTATCTTCCAATGGAAACATTTCTCCCTTTGGAACTAAGACCTCTAGGACGGCAGGGCATAAGGTCTTCAAACAGAAAGCTCAAATTTTGCTACTGAGTGATCAGAAGTAACCACAAATGGTGTTACTCCCATTTCCACGACTTGATTTCCTGGACCTGTGAATCCTAGCACCATATATTAGATGCTGATTTAGAGCATATGCAGCCTTCTGGAGAATTTTGCCTCAGCCTATCAGGCATTGCCACCTAGCTGGTGCTGTAATTGAGTCTTCAAAGGCTATTCCACCATTCTATCAAGGAAGCTGCTTTAGAATGGTGGAAAACATGGCAAAAACAGTGAATGTCATGAGCATGGGACCATTGTCATACTTCTTTTGCTGTAAAGTGAGTTCATTAATGAGAAGGGATGCTATATGGAATGACATAATGATAAATAAGGCATTCTATTAGTCCAGAGATGGTAGTTCTGATAAAAGCATTGTGTACAGGAAAGGCACATATATATTCAGAGTAAGTATCTCTTCCAGTAAAGACAAAACATTGTCCTTTCCATAATAGAAGTGGTCCAATGTCATCAACCTTCCACCAGGTAGCTGATTGATCACTCAGGGGGAGGGTGCCATGTTGTGGGCTCAGTTTTGGTCTTTGCTACTGGCAGATTGGTCACTTAGCAGTGGCTGTAGCCATGTTGACCTTGGTGAGTGGAAGTCAATGTTCCTGAGACCATGTATAACCTCCAACTCTGCCACCTTGCCCGTTTTTATATGAGCCTATTGGGCAATGGCAGGGGTAGCTGCAGGAGAAGGCTGACTAGTATTCACAAAGTAGGTCACCCTATATACTGGATTATTAAAATCCTCTTCTGCTGAGGTCACCATTGTAAGCTTTAACATAAGATATACACATTTGCATGACTTTTGCCCATTCAGGAATATCTATTCATATAGGTCTTCCCCAAATTTCCTTGTGGCCAATTTTCCAATAACATACCTTGCAAATCCCTGACTGTCCTGCAAAATCATTGGCTAGAGCCCATTAATTGGTATATAATTGCATGTCTGACTATTTCTGCACTGAAGCAAGGTGCACTCAGGTGCACTGCCTGAAGTTCTGTCTACAAGGAAGCATTTCTTTTCATTACTGTCCTTCAGGGATGCTCCAGAAAGGGGCTGTAGTTTTGCAGCTATCCCCTTTTTAATGATGCCTGTATATCATTGCAGAACCATCTGTAAACCGGGGCTCAGTCTTATTTTTTCTCAGTGAACTGATCAAGGGACTTCCCATGTAACTGTAGGTATAGCCTGAGAGAGAGAAGGCAGTGCAGCAGAAGTGGGTACCATGGACATTTGGGTCATTTCTTTATATGGTTTACTTGTGTTCTTCAGGGTTTGCTCTGGCCTGATTATGCATATACCTCTTCCATTTGATGATGGAATATTGCTATGCATAGCCAGCTTTATGGCTTGGAGAGTCAGATAATAGCTATGAGTTTGGTTTTGGCCAAAATCACAATTTCTTTTGTATTAATCTAATAGTGAATGGCAGCTCAGGTCTCATGGTAGCCTAGTGGCCCATATTTAAGTGTTCAATCTCTACTAATGCCTCGTAGCAGGCAAAGAGGTTTTTCTCAAAAAGAGAATATTCGCAGAGGATGGCAGGGTTTTGCTCCAAAATCCTAAGGGCTTATACTGCAATTCACTTGTAGGAGACTCCCAGACATTCTTTGAATTCTTCTAACATCTGAGAACTAATACAATAACATAAAATATAGAAAGAAGAAAGCAAACAATAATCCAAACACTAGTCAATGTTTCTGTATCTCTACCAGCATTTAGTCATGCATATTTTGAATTCAGTACATTTCTAAATCATAGTAACAATGAATTAATGTATATTCCTTTTCATTTTGTTTTAAATGATTTATGTTTAAAGTTTTAATTTTTTTTTTTTTTTTTTTTTTTTTTTTTGAGACAGGGTCTTGTTCTATCGCCCAGGCTGGAGTTTAGTGGCATGGTCATGGGTCACTGAAGCCTTGACATTCAGGGCTGAATCTCTTCTCCCACCTCAATCTCCTCAGTAGCTGGAAATACAGGTGCACATCACCATGCCCAGATGATTTTTGTATTTCTTGTAGAGACAGGGTTCATCATGTTGCCCAGGCTGCTCTTAATTTCCTTGGCCTCTGAAAGTACTGGGATCCACCCACCTTGGCCTCCGAAAGTACTGGGATTATAGGCATAAGCCACCATGCCCAGCCAAGTTTTAATAAATATTTTAATTGTAGCATAGTTTTGCTTTTATAAATCAATTTAATATGCTTATATTCATTTTTACCATCTGTGTGTTGTTGCTTTTTATTTTTTTAATTGCATCACTATTAAAAAATTCAAAAATGATGATGTCACAATATCAGCAACATTTTACCTAAAAATTCATATTACCTTGTCTTATGAGTTATGTAAAAATAAAAAGCAAAGAAAGCAAACTAAAAGTCCTGAATTTCAATGATTGGGGTAAATCATGACCTCTCCAGAATTTCATAGACCTAACATTTCCTTATTGAGTTACACTTAGTTATAAGTTATGACTTTATTATTACATGCTCCTAGTTCCTTACCTGATTTTTTTGGCTTTTGAGATGCTTAAAAGACAAGTGAGAGAATAAAATAAATAAATAAATAAATAAATAAATAAATAAATAAATAAATAAAGCTCAGCAAAAAAAACATTTAAAACTACCCCTAATGAGGAAAGTACCTGAAAGATATGAGAGTGATTCATTGGTGAAAAGAACGTTGAATTGTGCATTAGATGCTTATTTTAATTGCAAGAAGTTATTCAGGGGAGGCTTTTGCTGCAGATTGATTTCCATGTACACCAAGAACAGAAGAAACACTGGTTAAGCTTAAAAATAAAATAGAGTTAGGTTAGAAGCAAAAATGTGTGGTGTGACAATACCAAAACCTGTTACTGTGAATCTCCTTAGGATCAAGAATGGAAATTCTTAAATAAGGCAGTTTAGAATTTTCTTTTGAAAAGAAATAATTAAGTGTTTTATAAATAAAGATTATAGTTGTAAACCTCTTAATACTGAGAATAGTAAAAGGCAAATTGGGACATTTTTTAAAAGAGTAAAGTGTACACGCTTTCAAAATATTTATCTAATGCTCAGAGTTGTACATATCCTTATAACATGTAATCCACTGTGCAGCAAGTAAGCTTCAGAACATAAAGTATTAGTTTAATGTGATAAACAGCTGTTTTAAAAATTTAAATAGCCAGGGGAATATAATTCTGTGATTAATTGAAAAAAATATTTAAAAAAATAAAATCTAACTTACGGAACTTCAAAAGATCCTCTCAAATTCCCATTTCCTATTTGACTCTTGCAAATTATTTCCATATAGAACTCCCACTGACTAGAAAGGAATCCTTAGTCAAAAGATAAATACTAGTGATAAACAGAAAACTGCTAGGCCCATTTGTGTACCCTGAAGGAAAGTATGGTCACTTACCTTAACTTACATATATGTATAAATATTTATTCATATCTAAGTTAATACACACCAAATCTTAGATACGGGTTTTTGTATATGTTTCCCCATTGCTACACCATTAGTTTGAGAAGGAAAATCACAATTAAATCAATGTGATCACATAAAGGAGTCAAAGTAAAAGAAACAATACGTAGGTAAAACACTAAGATTTCAAACAGGTTTTACACTTAATTTATCAATCACAGCTTCTCAGAGGCATAGAAGCCATCAGTCTAATGGAATGCAATATACCTTCCCCTCTTAGTTTATTATACAGCAATTTAGGGGCCAATTACATTGTTGAGTGTTTCATTCCTCTGCATCACCACAAGACCCTCCCTGGGTCAAGAATATACTTTTTAAAGTAATTATCCTCTTTCATTCCTAACTGACGTATTCTAAGTATTATATTTCACTTTCCCATGAACAAGTAACTGGTGATTACGTTGAAACATGTTCTCCTGTCGATTTTTCTGGGGCTGTTAGCTGTTTGGCAGCTTCCTCCGAATCATCACAATAAAAGTCATCTTTCATCTCATCTAGGGTGACCCTATGTTAATCAATGTGTCTTCCACTTCCATATGTATTCATTTCAAGAATTTTTGAAGGTTTAGTCTAACATCTCTTTTTAAGCTTCACTTAGACATTATGCTAGAGACCAGAGGTAACAAGCATAGTGATATGTTAATTATTTGTTGTCAAAATTACATCGGCATAAAAATATTAGCTGAGTAAAAAGTCTTATAATTTTAGCATGCAGCACCACACAAACATATATTCTATACTCATAATCCTTTAAATCTAAAATTTATTTTTGAATTTTTAATAAAGCTAAAATAAATTGATATATTATTTGATGTGATGTTATTTAGCTTTCTTTCTTTTTTTTTTAAACTTGCATTTCAATCAGTTGCTTAAAAGGTCATGTTTAATGTCACATTAGCACTTTTGCAGAAAGATTTATTTTTGTTTAGGCTTAGTATAAAAGGATAAAAACTTTCTGGGTGTTCATTCTAAACAGTACTTTCCAGAAGTTCCAGCCACAGTTTCAGCATGGCTCCCTTAAGGTGCCCATCTTCAGCCAAGGACACCTAACCACTATAAAACTGTATAACAAAAGGTGCAAAGTAATATTTCTTCATTGTGTCTTTCTCTTTTGCCTCTTTAAAACTTCTTACACAAATAGGTAAAAATTAGATATCAATGTAGATATAGGTGTCACATTTAAATAGTAATTCTAAGCACAAAATGTTATTCAGATAATGTTCTCTTAAACTACATTAGCATTAGAAAATTATATGAATCAATGTGTCTTTCATTATTTTGAACGTCAAAGTAACTCTAATTCCTTGCCTCATTTTTTTTTCTCCCACTGATGAATAGCTTCTCCAAGGATAAAACAAACAAACAAACAAACAAACAAAAAAACATAATTTTCTGATGGCTTTACTGAACCTCACTGAAACTGACTATATTGTTGGTGCAAAAGTAATTGACGTTTTTGGCATTACTGATTATATTAGGTTGGTGCAAAAGTAATTGCAGTTTTGCCATTACTTTCATATCTCTTCTGTGTTGTGCAACTGAAATTATCCACAAATTCAGTGAATCAGGCAAGCAAATGGCATGGCAAAAAATGCTATTTTTGACATCCTGGCATCACTTCTTTATAATTTATAGTACTCTAGTTTAGTGCTGGTGTGCTGCTTAACACATACAAAGTAATCTATGTAATTTAAACCCTGAAAAATAACAAACTGGAATTACAGAATTTGTACTTCTCATTTCCTAGGCCATTATAGTTAAGGATATATGAGGCCCAAGGAGCATTTGATACTGGTTTCAGAGAGAAAAAAGTTTCCTGTTCATTTATAAGAATTATCAGGATAAATAACCTCGCTTTCTGATTCACATTAAACCTGGAAACACACAGATCCCAAAGACACTGGTATACCTGTTGATTCCTCAAGAAGTCTTAGCTTTATGTTTAAATAAATACAATGGGAGACATAAAGATGAGAAAAAGTTTCATTCTTCATTCAGTGATGAGGTTCTGGATGCTCCTAGATGAATAATAAAAGCCAAAAGCATCCCTTTCTTTCTTAGGCCAAAAACTCTTTACCTTTATCCCAACAATGCATGTATGAAAAACTTCCATTTCTCACAATTAAAGTATAATTCAAACATTTTATGTTTTATTCTTATATTTTTTATTAGTTTTTCAAGTTCGACATCTGCTACGTCTAGTTTGGTTTTATAGAGTATGTTTGTCTATACTTATTTTATGAACTGATCATATACTGTTTACAAATTATTTGACACCAAATAACAAACCACATGATATTCACATTTAATATTTCACATAAATATATTAAATAAAAGGAACAGGTTTTACTTATCTTTTATATCCTCTATAATATGTAGAAGAGTGCTATATGTCTTGACAGGAAAAGAAAAATTGCTGAATGTCTAAGTTGATGAATGTCACTACATTTTTCATATATTAAGAGCACATTAATGAGGGATAATACGTGCTGCTTTATAGTAGAAATGATGGAATCGTTAAACTAAATTGTACTTTCATTTGTCATTTAATGTAGGCAGAGAAAACTGTGGTGAGATGGAAGGAATTGCTGAACCTCATATACATCCTTCATCATTCAAAATATATTAATTCCTGTCATTTTAAAGGTAAAAAAATCTATTTTAAAAACAATGAGAGTTTAGAGACATAAAGGTATATTTTCCAAGTATTTTAGACAGATGCCATTGTTTCTACACTGTGAAATACAGGTTAATAATATTTACAGATCATATACTGCCATCCATCTCTTTCATCATGATATTGGGCAAAATATTATTTTTACTTAGCATTCTTTTCTTAAACCAAAGTTTCATCCCAGTCCTTTCACAGCTTCCACTCCCACACTTTTATTTTGATCCATATATTCCACTTCACTGCTTTTGCCTTTGTTTTCCTAAGGAAAACTCACATTAGAAATTCTTTTTTGCCTTTTCACTTAAATGATATCATAGATGGATATAATAATTATGAACCATGTTTAATTTTTCTTAAGTTTGAATTTTGCCTTGATAAACTCTGAGGCTTATTTTGTCAATTATAATTGTAATTTTTTTCTACTTATATCCCTAAAAATCTTGTAGTAATATTTGAAATTTATTTTCTAAGCGGGATGTGTCTGTGTCTCTACCATCACATTGCAGAATTTCTTATCAGGATTTGTCCATTAAATTTGAGGACCTTCCTCATTCATATTCAGCTAAAGCACTATCCTCAAACTTCTCTTTCTATGTATTTCTCTATATATACTTATCTACCTCAGTTTTCTAGCTTTCATTGCATCATTTTATTTTGGTCTCTGAAAATCTATCGTCTACTCTCTTCAAAAGTGATTTGCAAATTACTTCTAAAACCTTCCTTGTTTATTTGTTGTGGTGGTGTTTCTTTTTTGTTGTTTGTTTGTTTGTTTAAACTCAATCTTGTCTGTTTACTTAGGATAGTGTGTCTTGGAGCTCTCTTAAGTGATATAATTTTTCTAACATTCTGGACTTTTCGTGGCTTGGAAGAGAGCTAGGTGTCCTGCTTGCTCCTCATTGTCATTTCCAATTTTTTCTCTCCTCCTTCCTTCGACATCCCCACATCCTTGAAGTTTGTGTCATCAGGCTTACACCACTGACTTTACCACTTTATTACTACCTGGTATAACATTCCAGATTATCTCTCTTTTTTATTTTTTGAATACTTCAGCTTCACCGTGTCACTCTATATTAGTCCATTTTCACAGTGCTATAAACAAATATCTGAGACTGGGTAATTTATAAAGAAAAGAGGTTTAATTGACTCATAGTTCTGCATGTCTGGGGAGGCCTCAGAAAACTTACAATCATGGTGGGTAGCAAAGGGGAAGCAAGCTTGGACCTTCTCATATAGTGACAGGAGAGTATGTGCAAGACTGAGGGAATGCCACACTTTAAAACCATCAGCTCTCTTGAGAACTCACTATCACAAGAACAGTATGGGGGAAACCACCCCTATGATGCAATCACCTCTCACCTGGTTCTTCCCCATCAACATGTGGAGATGACGATTCAAGATGAGATTTGGATGAGGACACAAAGCCTAACCATATCACACTCTATCCCTCTGCATTTTCATTCCTTTCACTCTTCTTGCTGACATTTGAAATCAAATGAGAACCCTTTGTCTCCTAATTTCTTGCCCTCCTAAAGTTCTAGCATCTTTTTGCAACGAATTTCAGCCACTTACTTTCTAGTAGGACTTTTTTATCCCAAGTCCAAAATCTTCAGTTCAGTCATTTGATCCTATTAGGAACTTATATTCGCTACTCTTAACAGTTTTAACCCATTCATTACTTCATCCATGTCCTATTTTCTTCCTCCACTTTCTTTAGATTCCTTGTCTTATAAATTTATTCAATCCTTGCTCAGACCCTTAATTTTATTATCTTTCTCTCTATCAGCAAAAACCTCAAACCTGGTTAATCTTCAATATAAGGACACTTTATAGAGCCTACACACGTTCAACTGTATGTCACAGGAGAAAAATCACACAACTTTGTTGTCATGATTTATTGAAATATTTTTTTTTCACCAGACTTCAAATGGAGTTACTTTATACCTATTGGCTATATTGTTGTGTTCCCAGACAAATATGCTTTCTCACTCTCCAAGGCAAGCACTACACAGTCCTTCTGTCCACAAACCTCTATATCCCCTTGCTTACAAATTATGTCTTTGGATCATACTTGGGAAAATGAAAGGAGTAAGTTGGGGAAAACCCGGTTATTCTACCACAAAACCCACCCACCAACCTGTTTTTCTACTTACATGCTATTCTCTCTTCTGGTGGAAAAATGCTCTGGTGTCTCTCTCATATCAAGTTCTTGATGCTATCCTGGCATCTGACATTTGTTGCCTTCTGGAGCTGCTGCACCAACATTTCATCCTGCTCCTGCCTCCTGAATGTATCCTTTTTATTACTATTACTTATATTTACATTTAGACATGTCTAAATATTTTCTTATTAAAATCAGTGGTCTGCTCCTGTGTTCCTTTCCTGATGGTACTCCACTTCTCACTAAGAGCAAGACCAGGCTGGGCTCGGTGGCTCACGCCTGTAATCCCAGCACTTTGGGAGGCCGAGATGGCAGATCACGAGGTCAACAGATCAAGACCATCCTGGCTAACATGGTGAAACCCTGTATCTACTAAAAATACAAAAAAAAAAAAAAAAAATTAGCCAGGCGTGGTGGCGGGCCCCTGTGGTCCCAGCTACTCGGGAAGCTGAGGCGAGAGAATGGCATGAACCTCTGAGGTAGAGGTTGCAGTGAGCTGAGATTGTGACACTGCACTCCAGCCCGAGTAATAGAGTAAGACTCCATCTCAAAAAAAAAAAAAAAAAAAGAGCAAGATCTTGTCTGAGTTGGCCGTTGGTGAATACCCCTGGACCTGAAATGCCTGCAACAGAATCATACTCATTTATGTCTTTGAAAGAATAATTGCATGAATAAATGAACCGATGAATTTATGTGTAGTAGCTCATATAAATGCACATACAGTATTCCCAGAGAATCCCTTCAGAAAAGTTCACAAATGTCGAAAAATATTTAAATTTTATCCAAGAAAATGTATAGACAGTACAAACATATTAATTGTAATATTTTCTGTAAGACAACAGCAAGGAGAGAAAGAGAAAGAAATTAAAGTGTATTTATTTAGCGTCATGAACTAAGTTTGCTCATTAATTAACAACTAGTGAAATGATTGATACTGTTTACATACCTCTGATGAGATGGGCTCAGGTAGGTTAAGTCACTTGCCTAAAAATTCCTGAGCTTATTAATTGCTGAACTTGCTTGCAAACCCAAGTCTGGGTCATTCCGTTTGCACCACCACGTGGAAGTTTATAGCTGAAACAGAGTGGTTTCTTGATGGTTGTAAGAGAAGGAAAGAGAAAGGAAAATTTGTAATTCCTATCATCAGAGAATACTATAAACACCTCTACGGAAATCAACTAGAAAATCTAGAAGAAATGAATAACTTCCTGGACACTTACACTCTTCCAAGACTAAACCAGGAAGAAGTTGAATTCCTAAATAGACCAATAGCAGGCTCTGAAATTGAGGCAATAATTAATAGCCTACCAACCAAAAAAAGTCCAGGACCAGATGGATTCACAGCTGAATTCTACCAGAGGTACAAGGAGGAGCTGGTACCATTCCTTCTGAAACTATTCCAATCAATAGACAAAGAGGCAATCCTCCCTAACTCATTTTATGAGGCCAACATCATCCTGATACCAAAGCCTGGGAGAGACACAACAAAAAAAAAAAGAGAATTTTAGACCAATATCCCTGATGAACATCGATGCAAAAATCCTCACCTATTTCTTTTATTATCTCATCTATTTTTGTTATTTCTTAGGTTTAACTTCTCAATCTTTCTTTATTTACTTTATACTTGTGAAGATGAATACATTGTTACATCTCATTGTAATCTCCGCTAACATCTGTATTTCCTTTATAACTCAGTTGGCCTGTTTCTTTTCTCTGCTTTAGATTAAAGCCACCTAAATTGCCTGAACCGTTAAAATGCAAATTACAGCTTACTAAGTATATTTATTTTCTCTTTTAATATTCCTGTTTAAAATAGACACATTTCAGTTTACTTGTTGTATTCTTGGAGTGCCTATTTTTAAATTAAGGGGCCATCTTTTTGAAGATGAGATGCTAACTGTTCAAATAATTTACAGGAGAATGATCATTTAATATTGAGCTAATTATTAACATCACTTCACTTTAATATTCAAAATACAATTATCTTTAATGTCATTGACTATGTCAACCTCTGGAAAAATATTAAAATACCAGGAAAAAATAGAGCCTGTCACAGAAAATATATGATGATTAGAGTGGACCTCAAAAGGATGTTACATTTCTGTAACATTCCTGAGGTTCTCAAACACTATGGAAATTTTTAAAAATTAAATCAATCATCATTTACTAAAGAATAACGCAGAGAAATGTAGGGGTGTGTTAGGAACAATAGCATGCAGAAAGTGTTAGTTTTTTAGATACATTTTTCAGTAGATTATTGAATATCTTTTTCAATATCTTTTTATACACATCTCAACTAAAAAGGGAAGTATGACTTTCTTATGTTTTCAGATATAGTTAGTACTTAAATGAAATTCCCAAATAATTGGCTAATTTTTTGATTTTTCCACCAGATGGTTTCTGTCATGTAGATGCAAACATAAAGATTAAATATCCTATAAAACCCATAACATTCATTTAAAGTATTAAATAGTGTTTACTAGATTTTGGCAACATTTTCCTGGCTACATATTTTGTAGCTGACAATTGTAAAACAAGGCAGGTATCTTATCTTATGTTTAAACCAGGAAACCAAATAAGTGAATTTTCATCCTAAGCTACAACCTTTGTATAAAAGTATAAAACCATTGTTAAAACATAAGTTCAGTGATGCATCAAGACATATAAATGGTCCTGTGGGGTGGCCCATGCCTGCAATCCCAGAATTTTGGGAGGCCAAGGTGGGCAGATCACCTGAGGTCAGGTGTTTGAGACCAGCCTAGCCAAAATGGTGAAACCCCATCTCTAGTAAAAATAAAAAAATTAACTGGCTGTTGTGCCACTACTTGGGAGGCTGAGGCAGGAGAATCACATGAACTCAGAAGGCAGAGTTTGCAGTGACCTGAGATTGTGACACTGCACTTCAGCCTGGGTGACAGAGTG
This sequence comes from Trachypithecus francoisi, assembly GCF_009764315.1. Lineage (NCBI taxonomy): Eukaryota > Metazoa > Chordata > Mammalia > Primates > Cercopithecidae > Trachypithecus > Trachypithecus francoisi. Next base: position 73,779,916 of record NW_022681454.1, on the reverse strand, counting down.
AGATTTAAAAAAAAAAAAAAAAAAGCCATAATTATATTTCAATATAGACAATTAAAATAAATAAAAACTAAAATATTTCTGAAGACAGAGTTCACTTTCTAGCATATATATATGGCATGCATATTATATTTCTAAATCTTTTCATTTTAAATTGGACATAAACTTCCTTGAAAGAATGTGGCAGACTAGTAAGTAGTATAATTTTGATGAGTACTTAAGATTATGGCCAAGTCTTGGGACACACTAAATTCATAATTTTACCTTGGGTGTAAAAGATCATTATTTAATTTAGTATCTGGGGATGAAATTAACCAGTATATTTTAATGATAATATCATTTTGTTTTGGAAATCCTAACAGCATAATATATTAATGTTTTATTGGTTTAAATTATTCTTTGCCTTTAAAATAATGACAAGTGTCATTAAATGCATAATGTATATATAATGCAAACTTAGAATTATGTAACTTAATTTCAGAGTTAAAGAGGGAATTAGAACATAATGTAGTGATATTTCACAAGATGCTCTTATTATTATTATTTGCTGAAATTAAAAGCAAAAATTTTCCCTAATATTCACAAATAATTAAGGTTTAGCACCTTACATTTTTTGATGAAAAAATCATATTATAAGTAAACGATAACTATGTTTGTCAAAATTTCCCCAGTTTAGAAATATTTTAGTTTGAAGTACATATCTCAGTGAAAAAATCAACTAATTGAGCTAATAGTAGTCAGACAACTCCTTCTTCTCCCCTGCTTCATCTCATACTCCTAGAATGAATTAGAATAATGAGAAATAAGATGGAACTGGGAAGGTGTGAGTGCACAAAATGTTAGTGTTTCTGTTATAGGATTTTCTTACTATGACTGCCCTATAGCCATTCTATTTAGTAAGACCCTGATACTCTAAACTTTTCAGTTCCTTTTTGAGCAAGAACTTTTAGAGATGATTTTCCCTAAAGTAAAAGTAATCAACATGGTATCCTACCAAAAGCCATAAACACCCCAAGAAAGAATGTGACCAAGCCTATGGTAGTCTTCTATCCTGGGGCAAGAGATACAAAGTCAGGAAGAGGTGATGTGGGGGAATTTATGCCATTGCCATCTTCTTTTTGTTCATGCGCTTATAACATAAAGTTTTATTTTTATGTTATTTAATTTATTGGTGATGTAGTGCTTAATTCAGTTAATTCAGTTAGTATTTAAATGAAATTCACAAGTAATTGGCTAATTTTTTGTTTTGTCAAGCAGATGGTTTGTGTCATGTAGAAGCAAACATAAAATTAAATTTAAAGCAAACATTAAATATCCTATAAAACCCATCAAATTCATTTAAGTATTAAATAGTGTTTACCAGATTTTGGCAACATTTTCCTGGCTATATATTTCGTGTATGTAGCTGAGGGGTGACATTGGCAAAAGGCAGATAATCACTCATTCTCCGATTGACACACTGTAAAAACAACCAGAAGCTGTCTGAACGAATACTATAGAAACTCTAGACAACAATCAAAACTTGTAGTGAACAAAAAAGTAATCAATAAAAAGCCACCTTCAAAACAGTTGGAAAGTTTTCTGGAGTTTTTACTCACTTTTATTCTCCCCTCCTACCCTTGGTGAGCAATATTTTTGGTCTTAAAGGGTAGCAATCACTTCCGAGTTTCCCTCTCTAAACCAGAAAGAGTAGAGCAGAAGTGATTTACAAATTATTATGTATGTCTCCTTTAACCTGTCTGGAGGACTTATTCATCTCTGCCTTGCATAAGTAGGGATACAAATGTAAAAAGAGGCAAGCACTATTGGAGACCATTCACATGTCATTAACAGATGAATGAATAAAACAAGTGTAGTATATACATACTAGGGACTATTACTCAGCCTTAGAAAAGAAGGAAGTTCTGATACTCACTAAAATGAATGAATCTTGAAAACTCTATGCTAAGTGAAATAAGCCAGACAAGAACAGACAAATATTGTATGATTCCACTTATATGAAGCACCCAGAGTGGGTAAATTCATAGAGATTGAAAACAGGAGGAAATGTCTGGAGTTGGAGGAATGGAAAATAGACAGTTATTGTTGAATAGGCATAGAACTTTTCTTGGAATGATAAAAAGGCTTTCGAAATGGCTATCGATGATGGTTGCACAACATTACAAATACACATAATGACACTGAATTGCAAACTTAAAAATGATTAAAATTACAAATTCTGTGGTATGAATATTTTACACAATAAAGAGTAAATGAAAGAAAAATATGAGTGTGCTAGTGAAAAATAATAGTCCATCAGAAAATTGCAAAAGTTAGCTAAGAAATCACATTTCAATGATAAAGTTCTATGCTGGTCTAGAGCAAAATATTTAGTAATAACTTATTTCTTCTTAAACTTTTTTAAAATTATACTTTAAGTTCTAGAGTACATGTGCACAATGCGCAGGTTTGCTACATAGGTATAAATGTGCCATGTTGGTTTGCTGCACCCATCAACTCATTTACATTAGGTATTTCTCCTAATGCTATACCTCCCCCAGCCCCCCACCCCCTGAAAGACCCTGGTGTGTGATGTTCACCCCCCACGCCCAAGTGTTCTCATTGTTCAATTCCCATCTATGAGTGAAAAAGTGCAGTGTTTGGTTTTCTGCCCTTGCGATCGTTTGCTGAGAATGATGGTTTCCAACTTCATCCATGTCCCTGCAAAGGACATAAACTCATCCTATTTTATGGCTGCATAGTATTCCATGGTGTGTATGTACCGCATTCTCTTAATCAAGTCTATCACTGATGGACATGTGGATTGGTTCCAAGTCTTTGCTATTGTGAATAGTGCTGCAATAAACATATACATGCATGTGTCTTCATAGCAGCATGATATATAATCCTTTGGGTATACATTCAGTAATGGGATCACTGGGTCAAGGTATTTCTAGTTCTAGATTCTTGAACAATCGCCACATTGTCTTCCACAATGGTGGAACCAATTTACACTCCCACCAACAGTGTAAAAGTGTTCCTATTTCTCCACATCCTCTCCAGCATCTGTTGTTTCCTGACTTTTTAATGATCGCCATTCTAACTGGTGTGAGATGGTACCCCATTGTGGTTTTGATTTGAATTTCTCTGATGACCATTGATGATGAGCTTTTTTTCATGTGTCTGTTGGCTGCATAAATGTCTTCTTTTTGAGAAGTGTCTGTTCATGTCCTTTTCCCACTTTTTGATGGGGTTGTTTATTTTTTCTTGTAAATTTGTTTAAGTTATTTGTAGATTCTGGATATTAGCCCTTTGTCGGATGGGTATATTGCAAAAATTTTCTCCCATTCTGTAGGTTGCCTGTTCACTCTGATGGTAGTTTTTTGTTTTGTTTTGTTTTGTTTTGTTTTTGCCATGCAGAAGCTCTTTAGTTTAATTAGATCCCATTTTTCTATGTTGGCTTTTGTTGCCATTGCTTTTGCTGTTCTAGACATGAAGTCCTTGCCCATGCCTATGTCCTGAATGGTATTGCCTAGGTTTTCTTCAAGGGTTTTTATGGTTTTAGTTCTAACATTTAAGTCTTTAATCCATCTTGAATGAATTTTTGTATAAGGTGTAAGGAAGGAATCCCATTTCAGCTTGTATATATGGTTAGCCAGTTTTTCCAGCACCCTTTATTAAATAGGGAATCCTTTCCCCATTTCTTTCTTTTTTTTTTTTGGCAGGTTTGTCAAAGATCAGATGGCCAGAGAGGTGTTCCCCTTAAACGTTTTAAACAAATTTCCCATATATTATATAAATGAATTTTGAAAGAAAACTCAGTGACACTTCTTGCACAAATGACATGTTCACAATTTCCCACTAAACTCTGAGACTGTGGGTTGTACAACATTCAGTAATATCATTAAGACAAATGCTTATTAAGAATACGTGTTTCAAATTATATCACACATTCCACATACATACACATGAGTACATATTGACAATACTTATAAAGGAATGGTTAATCTTATTTCAAATTTAAAGATGAGTCCTTAGGTCTAAAAGTTTTAAGTAGGATTTCCACATATATTTCAACTTTATAAAATGTGCTAGGGTGTTAGCTTTGACACTAATGTGGAGATACTTAAATGTCTTCTGCGTTTATATAAACAATGTAATAGCTACAGATATCTCTTGTTGGTCACCACATAAAGATATTTTATTATTATATATTTGACATTGTTTCATTTTTCTACAAAATGTCCCTAAACCTAAATTGATATGTTCAATACAGGAAGACAGATATATTAACATGCTTACTGTTAAAGTCCTTGTGATTGATGACTATTTTATTCAAAGTAAAGTTTAGTCTCTATTTTAAGCATGTTTTTCTTTGCTATTGCCAACATGGTCTATTCTTCCAAAGCATATGATCTTAATGTCTTATTTTTTTTTCACATAGATCACAAGTAATTTATAATGTATACATAATATATTTATACTACATAAACATATACGTTATATAATATGCATTTATATAACACATATGTATATGATAAGTATGGTGCTTTCTAATCATAGCAATAAAATACTACTTAGGCATGAGACAGAAAATATATGGAGTACTTGAAAGAGGAGTCATAAAAATTCATACAGGAAAAGAGAAATGTATGTACATAAATGGGAAAAGACCACTGAAAATAAAGTTTAAAATCCAAAGACTGCAAAATCATAGGCATACAAAGAAACAAGTGTAAATAAACCTATTGAAAGACATCTTAAACTTAGTAAGTTTACAATAAATTATTCAGGGGCTATAGTATAGCAATCTTGTGTGTATGTATATATATAATACACATATTAACAATTTTAAATATATCTACATATATAACTATGACAGATATATCTGAATGCATGTGTGCCTTATTTCAAAGTTATTGCCATCTAGTTTGTGAGGCAGAAAGACAAATATATTTGTAGATAATTATAATAATTATAGTATCCTCTCAATAAATATATGCTCAGAATTTATGCACAAGCAAAAAAAAATACTCAGCTTCCATCAGCAAGTGTTAAAGAAAATTTCAAGGAAGAGTTAATTTTTAGGCTAAGAATAAAGGGATGATTATGTGATATTCAGGAAATGTAAGTAAATTATAAATGAGAGAAAGGCAAGTTAAACATTTTGAACAATGTCATGAATTAGAAAAACTACATGGCACATTCAGGAAACTAATGATAAACTTATATTACCACAGTATCAGATGCCAGGAAGTAAATATACAATTTTACTGAGGATCAAGGAAGTCCTGATCTGTCAGATTAAAGAAGTAAGACTTAAAATTATGGGAGCTACTGAGGGATTTAGAGAAGGTCACATTTTGGTTGTAAAGAAATAATTCTCCATTGAATAATTTCACTGTTAGTAAGGCAGCATGAACAACTTCACAGATTTGTTCCCTAGCCAAAAAGTAAAAATTACTGAAAAAAAAAATTCTAACATTCACCAAAATGTTACTAAGTGCATACAGTAAATGAAGAAACATTTATTCAACAAATCTACTAAAAACTTTATTAGAAAAATGAGTGTGAGGCATTTGGACCACTTCTCAGTTTCTCCCCATGCTACCTTCACCCTCCACCCTAGCTCAGAATTATGAAAATGCCACTCTAGATGAGAGCAGCCACTTCTTCCCCCAGCTCCCAGTTGGTGTGTTATAGTATCTTTCCAGGAGGAGAAAACACATAAACAAAACAAAACAAAAAAGCAAATAGCATGTTTCATCCTGCCCGGGCTACCTGTAGCAGAGGCTAGGTTTCAGGGTGAATGCAGCTTAGAGGTGAGTAAAAATGCTGAAAACCAAAGACAGGGAGAAATTTTGAAGGCAGCAAGAGAAAAATGATATTCTACTTACAAGCAACCCTAATAAGATTCACACCTGACTTCTCATCCATAATAATTGAGTTTACAAGGTAGTGGAATATAAAATTCAAAGTGCTGAAAGAAAAAAAAATATATATAATTATATAGGAATTCTATATCCAATAAAGTCATCTCCCAAAAATGAAGGTAAAATACAGATATTTCCTGATAAATAATAACTGGAACAATTTGTTGCCATCAGACCCAAGTTATAAAAAACATTAAAGAAATTTCTCCAGGGTAAAAGCAAGTGAAAGCAGACAGTAATTTTAATCCACTGAAAAAAGCAAGTAGTACTGCTTAAGGTAATTATCCAATTATAAAATATAGTATAATTCCTTCTTTCATTTTAAATTATCTTAAAATCCATTCTACAATTACATGGATTGTTATAAGTACAATTACATTCATAGTTCAGCCTATAACTTATTGAATAAAATGCACTTGCCAGTAACAGGAAAGGAAGTGGGTGAGAGGCTGTTCTGGGGATCAGAAATTTACACAATATGATAACTTAAATGACAGAGACAAAAAATAGAAACAATTCATTAAAAAGTAAGTTAGTATGATAAGGGAGAGTAACAAATATAATAAGAGCTAGGGATACACACTTGCTTTTATTTTTCCCCAAGTTTCATTAAGAGCATAAAATTTTATAAAGTAATAATTATAGCAATGTATTATTGGATTTGTAACATATATGGACATAATATATATAACAATATTACCACACAAAGAGGGGAAAGATAATAGAGTTATATAGGATTGACATTTATATATCTCACTGGAAATAGTATAAACATGAAGCAGCTTCTGAAAGGTTAAAGTGACCACTAAGAAAATAACTGAAAATACATATTATGAAAAGTCATTACAATTATATTTTTTAATATATAAAAAGGGGCTGGGTGCGGTGGCTCACACCAGTAATCCCAGCACTTTTGGAGGCCGGGTGGGTGAGTCACCTGAGGTCAGGAGTTTGAGGCCAGCTTGGCCAACCTGGTGAAACACCTCTCTACTAAAAACACAAAAATTGGCTGGGCATGCTGGCAGAAGCCTGTAACCCCAGCTAGTTCAGAGGCTGAGCAGGAGAATAGCTTGAACCAGGGAGGCGGAGGTTGCAGTGAGTGGAGATTGTGCCACTGCACTCCAGCCTGGGCAACAATGTATATGTAGAATGAAATTCTGTCATTTGCAGCAACAGCAACATGAATGGAATTTGATGTAATGATATTAAGTGAGAAAGGTCAGGCACAGAAAAAGAAATACTACATGTTCTCACTCATAATTGGAAGATAACAAAATGAATTTCATGGAGGTAGACAGTAGAATGGTGGTTACCAGAGGCTAAAAACGAAAGGAAGGAGGAAGAAGAGAAGTTGGCTAGTGGGTACAAAACTACCGTTAGATAGAGAAAATATGTTCTATTACTTGATGGTACAGTAAGGGAATTATAGTTGATAATTTATTGTATATTTCAAAATAGCTGGAAAAGTAGAACTATAATGTTTCCAACACAAAGAAAAGTGTTTGAAATGATGGATATCTAAACGAGTCTAATTTGATAATTACAAGTTTCATACATATATTGAAATATCATATATTCCCCCAAAACATGTACAACTAAATATATCAGTAAAAAATATAAAATACATATTTAACTCAAATAGGGCAATAAACATAAACATTAGAACTAAGACACTTACAAGAAAATGTTTTGTTGACCTCAGATTTAGCAATGGACTTTTAGATATGACACCATAAGCATAAGCAACAAAAGAAAACTAAATAAATCAAACTTCAAAACAGTTTAACAGTTTATTGCTTCAACAGGTACCACAAAGAAAATGAATAATTTGCAGAATTGGAGAAAACATTTGCAAATAAAATATATAAGAGACTTGCATCTAAGTATATAAAAATATCTTGCAACCAAATAGTAAATGTGATATAATCCAATTAAAAATTAGCAAAAAAATCTGAATAGACATTTCTTCATAGAAGATACACAAATAGCCATCAAATACATAAAAAAAAGATGGTCAATATCATTAGTCATCAGAAAATCAAAAAATAACTATGAGAAACCATCTCGTATCCAACAGGATGAGTATAATAAAAAACAAACAATAACTACTATTGACAAGAATAGGGTGAAAATGGAACCCACCTACACTGCTGGTAGAAATGTAAATTTGCACAGCTACTTTGGAAAACACACTGGAAGTTTCTTAAATGTAGAGTTACTATTTGACCCACCATTTCCCCTCCTAGGAATATATCCAAAATAAATAAACATATGTTCATACATAACCCTTACACAAATGCTTGTAGCAGCGTTATTCAGAAAAGCCAAAATGCAGAACTAACCTAAGCGGCCACCAACTGATTAACAGATAAACAAAACTGGCATGTCCATAAAATGGAATATTATTCCACCATAAAAATGAATAAAGTACTCATACGTACCACCCTATGGACGAACTTTGAAAATACTGTGCTCAGTGAAAGAAATCAGATGCAAAGGTTATTAATCACATAATTCCATTTATATAAAATGATCATGCTAACCAAATCCTTAGAGACAAAAGGTACAAAACTGATTTCCTTGTACCAGGGAGTATGGCAGTGTTTGGAGATGATAGCCAAATAATAAAGATTTTCTCTTTGGATTAATGAAGATGTCCTAAAATTGGTTTCTATGACTGTCGTAGAACTCTGAAAATATACTAAAAACCATTAAATTGTACACCTTAAATGGGTGAATTCCATGGTATATAAATTATATCTCAAGAAAACTTTCACTAAAATATTAAATAAATAAAAATGAAAATAAAGAAATAAATCCGGATACCATTTGAGGCCTGATGGAACAGTAGTTCTAAATATAAAACATATATAAAAGTTCAAAAAATAGCAGTAAATAAATAAGATTTATGAACAATGAATGATAGGTCATTGATGACCAAGTTAAATTCTATCATAGTTATGAATCTGTGTCATAACATATTTCCTAAAGAATCATTAGTCATCTATCTCGAACATCTCTAGTTGTAGGAAATTACAATACTAGTGTCAGCATACACTTTTGAAAATAATGATTTTATAAAAGCCTCCTTTTATGCTACATTGGCTTCATCAAAATTAAATTGGCTTCTGGCTTCATTGAAATTAAATTTGTAGATCACTACTAATATTCTTCTATGCCGTAATAATGCTTATTTCTTCTACTTTCACGCAATGCTTCTCATCCTCTGACCTTATTATTTTTTTACATGTACTTCTTATATGTCTCACATAAGTGCATAGCACCCCCATTGTGTTCCAACTGTCAATCAAATACTATATCTTTTTCTTAATTTTTGAGCTCTTTTTCTACTACATAACCAAAGTCTATAATGGGATGTACATCTATCATATTTATTGATTAGTTCTGTTCTACAATCTTCAGTTTGTAATTTGAGACAAATAACTTAAAACTCTCATATAAAAATGAAACATTATTTACCCCTCTATGGTCTATACAAGTTTTCTGAATAACTAAATTATAATTAATTAAGACAGGAAGTCCCTCTTAAGTTACAGTAGACACATCTGTAATATCACCTTCTTTTTTTCACTTTGATTTTCTCAAACCACTATTTGTTTTAGTATTGCTCTGAATTGAACTATTTCACTTTTCTGAATATTTTCCATAAACCCAATCATTTGTGAAGTTCATATAGTTGATACTTTTTTTTTATGTTTTATGTTTTTAATTATACTTTATGTTCTAAGGTACATGTGCACAACGTGCAGGTTTGTTACATATGTATACATGTGCCATGTTGGTGTGCTGTACCCATTAACTCGTCATTTATATTAGGTATATCTCCTAATGCTATCCCTCCCTCCTCCAACCACCTCACAACAGGCCCTGGTGTGTGATGTTCCCCTTCCTTTGTCCAAGTGATCTCATTGTTCAATTCCTACCTATGAGCGAGAACATGTGGCGTTTGGTTTTCTGTTCTTGCGATAGTTTGCTGAGAATGATGGTTTCCAGCTTCATCCATGTCCCTACAAAGGACATGAACTCATCCTTTTTTATGACTGCATAGTATTCCATGGTGTATATGTGCCACATTTTCTTAATCCACTCTGTCACTCATGGATATTTGGGTTGGTTCCAAGTCTTTGCTATTATGAATAGTGCCACTATAAACATATGTGTTCATGTGTCTTTATAGCAGCATGATTTATAATCCTTTGGGTATATACCCAGTAATAGGATGGCTGGGTCAACGGGTATTTCTAGTTCTAGATCGTTGAGGAGTTGATACTCTTCTTGAAGTCTCATGGCATACTTTCATGCTTGCTTTTCTTTATATGACTCTCCTTCAACTTGTTACTGTCCCTATAAAATATAAGCTTATTTGAGAGCTTTATTAATAGTTGCCTTGATCTCTTGAGACACATCCATTTAATCATCACTGAGGATAATATTTGATAGTATCATTTGATCATTTATCTTGAAATTAACGAACCCAGAGGTTGTACATTATTTCTAAAAAATATTTCTTTTCAAATACATGTGACACAGATGGTACTAATCACCCTACTCCACGGCCAATGTTAGATATGGAAACAACGATTACATGTTTCTCATGGCACTATCATGTTTTTCTTTTACATGCAGCCCCGCTTCGTACATTAAGGAATCATGCTTAGGCCCATAGGATATACTTGACGTCAATCCACATAACGGGTATCCTTTCCAAATTGGGTGTGAAGTTTCTTAGTCCATTCCTACTAAACTTCATTCTTTCTCTCTCTCTTTTTTTGTCTGCTGGTTTCACATCCTCTAAATTTTTCTACTATTCTCATTCTTCCATCATGTTGACCATTTCTAAGTAATATTGGTTTTCCATGACTGTGATTGATATGTGTTATTTTAATTATAACACTGAATTTATTGATCTTATGTGTCAGATATTATAATAAATGATTCACATAATCGCTTGTTTTATAATATGATTGTTAAATGCATTTGTCATTATATTCCTGGGTTTATCAGGACCTGAAGACCTTCCACCAATAAAATCCTCTTGCAATTCTATCTCACTTAGAAATAAATTTTAGTGTAGGCAGGACTAGAACATTACTAATCAAGACATTATTGTTATTGATAATCAGATTCAGAAAAGGGAGCAGCTATCTTGTCACCTTTGATTCCCCAAGAGACAGTATTAGTCTTACAGAATTCATTTTTCATATACTTACAGAAACTTTACCAAATATTCTGAAATAGTCTTATGTGTAAAATAAAGTTAACTACCCTTTTTTGTTATTTAAAACTTGATGATGACAGGTGTTATACTATCATTGCTTTATTTCCTCAAATGAGCCCAATAAAGAAGGTTTAGGTGTAATATTATAAAAATAGATTTTCCATTGTCTTACAATAATTAAAGAAGCATACAGTGAGGCCATGTATTTCGCTAGAGCCCATAGTTCTTCTACTTAGATGTTAGTAAAGGAGTTAACATTTCACCCACTTCTATCTGCTGTTTACAAATAAAAGTTTTATGCCTTTCTAGATAGTGGAGGACAGTCTCTAGGTTGTTCAAATTCCTTCTGTTTCAAGGGTGAATGAACAGAAGTAATTCTGTACATAATATGATTAAACCTTATCCACATTTTTTCTTACATTGTATATAAGTCAAAATTTTATTTTTCAAATATCTTTACGAACCCAAGAAATGTTAAGACATTTTGCTGTTCTTCTCTTTATTCTTATTAGAATTGAATAATAATTATATACTCTAATTGTCTGGCCTTTAAAAATATACTTTACCACTCCAAGTCTTAGTGTCCTTCCTTGTCTTCAAAATGGAAATAATAATAATAATTTTTTTAAGCAGCTGTGAGGACACAATGACATAACAAATGCAAACTATATAATAAATCTTTCATTCTAATATAAAGTAGGTACCCAAAATCCATTCTAACTTTTCATTACTTATTTATTGTTCCAAAATATAAACTAATGAATTACTTCCAATAGAATATTTCTTTAGTTATAAATAAAAATATTAGAGAAACAGCACAAGATCTATTTAAATCTTTAGATTATTATAGGAGGCCAGTTCTGAAATATTAGTTATTATTATATTACTGGAAAGAGCTGTATTTCCAAAACAGAGGACCCTACTTAGTAAATACAGAAATTCCAATTTCCTTTGCACTGAAGATAACAAAACAACATGCTGCAAGGAAGCCCTAATATTTTTTTCTTTCCCCATTGAGACGATAATAAATGTTTGAATTGCTCACCTAGAAAGATTTTCTTTGAGGGGAAGTGCTGGGGTCATTTAAAAAGTCACTTGATACTATGCTAGAGAGAGAATAGCTTTTCTCTTGGGTTGGCTATCAATAGATGAAATAGCTGTTTTCTCTTTCCTTGCCTCATCTTCACCCCCATCACTCATGCCCTTTATAATGCTGGACAAAGGCATTGCTCAACTGCATCTTGTCTGACAGTGAAGGTACATAAAATGCCCATTTTGTTTAAATGAATGGTAGTCACCTTTTTGCTATACTAACTACTACTGCACCACAGGAAACAGCATGGACTCTCCTTGTATCTCCTCTCTTTCAGTTCATGGTGTCTTACAAGTATATAAATCACAATTCCCTTTAATCTGATAATTGTTCAACATTAAGTCTCTGTGCTGCATTCAAGTAAGTTCTTAACTTGTTTGAGACACCTAATGTTTTTAAAGTTGTATACTCCCTAGCATTGATAAACAACATGTTTTCTTAAAGAAACAAAATGGCCACTAACAATCTGACATTCTGCAATGGTATCTTCTTTGGAAACAGTCTCAATGGCTACCTAATCTGTAACCTTAAGTCATTCATTCATATGAGAATTAAAATACTTATTAATTCTTATTAAGTACTAGTCTCATGTTAAGTGCTAGTCATTGAGTAGTAAGCAAGAAACATATAACTGTGTCTTCATTGACCTATCACTGTAGTTATTCATTTTCTCTATGCAATAAAATGACTTATTCATATATTTTACATATTTTATTGCATATATATTTTACATGTATTTATTATTTCTGAACCAATAGAAAAATCATCCATTCATATAAATCTTTCTTCCCAGAAATTTCATACTACTACTTTATTGCGAAATGACTTATACACTCAATATGTAGAAAGTGCCCCAGACTAACATTTAATATCCAAACTGATAATACAGAAACTATGTAAGAGCAGAGTTAGAATGAATTAACCAATTTATTCCCTCAAGGATCATATTGGAAATGCTATAAGTAGCAAAATCATACAATCGCTGGCTTAAATTCTTTTCCATTTGAGATTTACCAAGCAGCATGCCCTGAGATGAACATTATACTGCAAATTATTTATTTGGGAGGGAATTTAAGGAAATACCTGTAGGGGAATGTGGAAATGAGACAGGAAGAAGGCAGAAAATAGAACGTTCACTGTCCAGCAAGTTGCGACCATGAAAAAACAAACAAACAAACAAACAAACAACAACAGCAAGAAACCTTTATCTTGCTGAGGAACTCTAGCATTCAATGTGGAATATCTGACTCAGAGTTATCACACCTAAAGGGCGAGGGAGCTGAGACTGTAAAGACTTCCATTTGTCCTTGGTTGAGAGCTGCTTGCCAGGGTTGCTAACTCCCTGGTACTTCTGGCTTGCTGCAATAGTTGATAGAGAGGGCTACAGAGCCTAGAGGAACTCAGGCAAGTAAATATAGGAGCTACCAATTGGGTATCTGCCCAACATACACTGAAGTGGTAAGGTCATGAAACATAGATAAGATACTTACAATGTCTAATACCAAGATGTAATGAAATCATCAACCAGATACATAAAATGGTGGAAATGATAGCAACAAAAACTAATAAAGCTACTAATATGCACGACACATAAGTGGACTATCCTGCAAATATTCAGAAGTTATCATTATTCCTACCTTCTCTTAGTCCCCTAGACATACCAAGTATTCATTCTGTGATTCTCTGAACTCCCACAACAGTTTATTCTCCTCAACCACCATTTACCAAATTCAATTTTATTGTATTTATTTTAACTTCATATAATTGTCTACATTCTTCTGTAGAAAATAAACTCCACAAGTAAAGGGAAAGAATGAATCTTGCTTAATGCCCTATCCGAATAATTTACAGTGCCTGCCATGTAGTAGTTTCCTTGTAAATATATGGTGAATTGATGGGTCAATAAGTGCTAAATGTATTTTGCAATGCCATTCTGAAAGAAATAAAGAAAGGTCAGTGTTTTTAAAATGAAATATAATGAAATATATATTAAGAGCCTACATTAAAAATGTCATTAAGTAATATTCATATGTTGCATTAATGCAATAGAAATAGCATCGGTTTCACTGTTTCACTTGTTTATATATATATGTGTGTGTGTGTGTGTGTGTGCGTATGTGTGTGTGTATATATATATACACACACCATACCCACTCAGTGGAAATTATTTTGATGAAAGAATAAACTCTCAGAAAAAGCAAAGGAAATTGGCAGAGCCATTAATTAGCACTTAGCCAGACCTTGATAAAGAACGTTTAATGGTTTGGCCATCCACCGAACCAAGACAAATGACTTTAAAACATGTGGGTCAAAAAGAGCAGCATATGGAGAAAAATAAGCTGGATATTTTTAGATTTTCATTATCTTCTCATGTCTTCCTACATCATTCTTAACATCACCACATCATCTTAAAAAGTCTAATATTATTGTTTTATGGAAATTTATATTTACATATAAGTACAGTACTAATCAAATTCCTTACACCTTAAATAAAAATATACTACTATGATAGTTCAGAATTGAGAAATTGTACTATATGGAATTCCTACAGCACAAGGTCAACTTCTCAGTCTTTCGAAATCATTGACTAAAATGTAACTTCACTAGACATTGAATGAATGACAGGTTAAATTCTTTTTGGCTCCCTCATTGGAGATGTCATAATTCACTTTTGTAGCTGCCATATATCATCGATTAGAAAGAATCAAACTCATTGCTAATTCTGGAATAACAACATCAAGAGATTAATAAAATTCTTCAAACCCACAAAGATGGTCAGAAAACCAATGATTTTCTTGAACTATTAGGGATAGACTAACTTTGAATGAATTAAATTGATGAGTATAGAGAGAAGAAGTAGGATGTTGTTCAATATCTTTAGGGTGGTTTTTCTAAAGCCACAAGAAGAATTAACTTCTCTGTATTAAAACTAGACATTTTAGATTCTACATTTCTAAGTTAGCTGACTCATGACCATTCTGACTTATCATGTATTAGTTATTTCAATAGCCACTCAATCAGTGCTGACAATTACAGCAGAATGAATCCTATAATTATGGATTAGTGTAGTACACTATTGCTTCAAGAGGGAAATTACAACTTAAACTTTGCTGTAAAAAAAATAAAAAGAATAATTAAATGCTTCTTATATAACCTCTAAAAAGTTTTGCTTTCATTTGTGATTAAATGTTAGCAAATGAATGAGTGGATAAAATTTAGTCTAGAGCCAGCCCCACTACTAAAGGTATGTTTATAACATATTAATACATATGTTCTATTTCTGTAAATCTAATTCCTTAAATTGACTAATAGTTTACAATGTTATTTTAATAGAAAATATTTATAAATAAATATGAATTTTCACATATATAAACACAAATATTTAGGAGAAAATCATGTCTGCATATGAATTCAATGGTTATGTTTTTGTTTGTTTTGTTTTGATATATGGATGTAACTTAGTATTGGTAGTGTTGATAATTCTCCACAAAAGAAAAATCTTTTATTTTTCTATAGTACCAAAAAATAACTTTCATTTTTCCTTGAATTATAATTCATTATTTTACTTTAGAAATTGAGGCTGAAGTCTCTGATCCTTTGGGGTAATGCTGTGGTTGAGTATCAGTAGAGGAACTGGCTGCAGGGCTTGGAGGCTTTGCAGGATGTTAGCAAAGCCAGTAGGACTCAATTTAAATAGATACTCAATTTTTTTTTTTTCAATGAAACAAAGAATAAATTCCTTCTCCTGGAACCATTGCAGTAAGTCTTCCACTCAACACAATTCAAGTTTAGCAAAGCAATTTTGACATTCAGTCAAATTTGTTAAAATAATAATTTATTACTGGTAACAAATGACCTGACTTTATCTTTTTGTATACAAAAGAATACATAATATTTTTGTAATTTAATTTCCATAGTGGTTATTCACATGCTTCTTTGATGACTTGATTATAAGGCATAATTTATGAAGTTTGCCAAATATTTACAAACCTGCATAAAGTATAATGAGCAGTCTGGTCTAAACTCAATCTCAATCTTTGCATTTTGAATCTCAAAAAAAAAAAAAAGAAATTGAGTATTTTCTTTAGATATTGTATTCCAATTTGTTTGTTCTTTTCTAAAGTTATTAGATATTCTTGTCTCAGAGACCACTTCTTACTCCCTGATAAGAAATCAAAGATCAAGCATAATTTCAACTGGCAAGTGACACATTTGTACTACATTCTTGCATTTTCTTCCATATACTACTTTCCTCCAAGATTCTTGTAAAGAAATCCTAATGGAAAATAGACGAGAAATGTCAAATGGAACATCTTGATCTCATCTGGCTTTGGTGAACTTTAAAACAGCATAGGCCAAAGTATGTTTCGCTCCCACTTTAGCTTTATGCTTGATCATTTTATTCCATGTGCATATAACCTTTTACTTAACAAATGCTTGCTTAGACCCATAGGCAGCTTTTTTTGATAACAATGCATATGCTTAGTTTTTAGAAGAATTTAAATGGATAATGAGGTTACAGATTTAAGAATACTGTAATTTTAACATTTAAATAAATTGTTGGTCATATGAGGAAGAATGAAAGTATAACCAGTCATTTTTGAGATACGTTTTCACAAAGTAACAGAAATTTATCAGAACTATAAAGTTATCAAAAATCATAACCATGGAAAGTTTTGATATTCTTAATCCATTCATTCACCACATTGTTATGGGACACTTACTGTTTGTCAGACATTATTCTAGGCTTGGGAGGTATAATGGTGAACAAGACTTTTCCTGGTAGAGTTCACAGTATTGTTGATATAAAAAAGAGGTGAGTATAATACAGTTTTAGAAAGGCCAAACATTTTATTGAACCACTGTAGAGATAGTATATGACACAAGTTAAAGCAATTGGATCTCTTTCCTGTGATATTTCTAATCAGACTTTCTTTGAGGGAAATTAATTTTTGCTTCTTTGGTCATATAGTTTAAATATTTTCTCCAGATCTGTCAGTGTCTGTGTTCCTCACAAGAATGAATGAAAACATACAGAGAGACAGTTCACAAGTTTGCCAGTGTCTGTGATTCTTCTCTTTTTGATTTGGAATGAAATAAATCATCCTTCACCATCAAACTTATTTATAGTTTGGGGTCAATATCTGCTAAGAATCCTGTCTACGTAGTTACTCTTACAGCAGTGTCAATATTATACAATTATATTATTTTCTTATAGAAGTGCTTATATAGACATTTTGATGGCAAACATTTGGATTGACCTATACTGGAATTTTGGCAGGTAGGGATGAGAGTAAAGAATGTCATGAAATTGAGCTAGAGGAATTAGCAAAGGGATAAAAGACTACAGTGGATCACATATTTTTCAGTAATTCCTCTGTAGTAATTTATACATCTCCTGCTTCCATATCTCCTAAATTTTATTATTCAGCTATGGAGCATTTCTATAGTAGTATTAATAAACTATCTTGTTTCCGCCTCAAGCATGTTCTTAAATGTTTTCTCCATCTCCTTGGCCCAACAACAATCTGGTCCTGCCTTGGGGATACAGCGTCCTGTAAAGCCCTTTCACTGGTATGTTAATCATTATCTAAAGAGAAATGTGGGGAGAGACACCCTATATGATGTGTACCACCATAAATCAATCAAAGTTACCATGACCAGAATACCAAGGTAATTTTAAAGGAATACTTACTTCATTTGTGCTAGGCACTGTTCTATATTCATTTCATATATACCTCACTTAATGCTAAAGGTAGTCTTTGAGATAGCCTCTAGTTTCATTTGTATTTTATAAATGATAAAAAGTGACACAGCTGGAACTACTTTTTTCAAGCTATTGGCTTCTACATCAGAATCCCTGTGAATATAGTTTGAAATGCTGATTTATTAGTGCTCATCCCTGACCTGCTGTCTGAGACTTGAGGTTGTGGGATGCAAGAGTCTGAATTTTCTGCAGATTCCCCAGTTAATACTAATGTATCCTAAAGTTTGAGAACCAGTCAGCCAATAAGTTCAAGAGGTAGAATTTCAGCTCAGATTTTTTTCAGTAAATCTGAAATCTAGCATTCTTAAAATTTATAATAATACAAAATATTATATTTTAACATGAATACCATGGTGTTTGGGTGATTGATGCTCAAGTAACTTACTTTAGGGAATCTGTGATTCTTTTTGATCTTTTATATGTTAAAAATAATTTAATTACCCGAAAACATGCCTAATGAGGTTTGCAATGTTTTAGAAACTTATTTTAGCTACAGAATTATTGTTAGATTCTTTTCTATTCCGTGTGTATTCTTTCTCCATAATATTTAATAGCAAACTTTGCTAAATACAATTATTCTAAAAATTAATTAAAATATTTAAAAATATTGGTTTGTGTTGAACATGTTTGTTTCATGCACAGGAATCATGTACTATTAGAATATCTACATTGTTGTATATTTTCAAGGATATTCTCAAAAATGTCTCACTTGTTTAAATAACAGATGGATTATGAATGTTCATAAGCTTACAGTGACTGTTTAATGTTCAGAAGTTGATCCAAGCTTTTGCAATCAGATATGGTTAATGTAAAGTAATACAAATTGTATTTGATTATATTTAATTTTTGCTCCAAAATTAATTTTTCATACATTTTCCATTTAAAATGAGCTTTTATATTTAAGCATACTATCTCCCTTTTAAAAATATGTTGATAATATTTTTAAATGAACTTTTTTCTTTCTTTATGATTCATGATCATTTTGCTAACTCACCAATTACAATGGTGTCAATAATGTGACACAGAAATTTCCTGGAGTCTTTGCAGTGAACAGGACAACCTCAATGCCCCATATAATCTGTTTCTTTTACACTTTTACAAATAGAGAAATCAAAACCAATTTCTTTGTAACTGTATCTAAAATAACAGTTTAAAAGCTTAGAGCAAGGACTTCTGCAAATTATATTAATGAATCCAGCCTATACAATTGTTTAGGGACTCTAATTTTTCCTAGCTTTTTAAAATTATTCTTCAATCATTTTCTATATTTAGTTGATCAGTAGATAAAGAGGTGAAATACAAGAATAATAGGAATACATTAGCAACCTTAAAAAAGCGAGCCTTTGTTGAGAGTGTGCTTGTAGAGTATAAGTGGTTATTTATTTTTGATTCATCTCATTTATCCTTAGCATGCAATGAGAACAAGCTCTTTCTCACCATTTTTCTTATGCTGGAATGAGACAATTGAAACATCACATACCAACAATTCCTCATAGGCTTAAATTTTTTTATTTCTTATCCTCTAGTGAGTGCTGATGACAAACCATGAGAAGCTCTAGGGAAATTATTGCAGGTGGTGGCTCTGGCAAGGGAAAGGAGCATTGCTCCTAAATAGTGGACTGATCCTGATTGCATGCCTTGTATTAGATGATCCCCAGTCTCAGCAGGATTTTCAAAAGAGATTATTGACTTACTGCCCAAATGTCTCAAGCCAACAACCTGTAAATCATATGACAGAGACCATGGGAAGCTTATTTCTTTGGACAGACAGAAAAAGAATTTGGATTCCCTCAAAGAAGATTAAAACTCGAATTACTGATTTTTGAGATAGCCAAAATTAATAGAAGTTTCTTAATTTCTATTCAGTCAAAACTCAAGAGTCTTCAGCTGCCTGAAAATTTTCCTACTTCTAAAATTCTAATTGTAGCACAAAACATGTTATTTTTTACTCCAAAAGTTAAACCCATGTTTGTTTGTATTAACTTGATTTTGTTCATTATGATTTACACACTATTCTTAAGGAAAACAAATTACTGATACATTCAGGGGCGTTTTGCTACAGTTTTTCTAAAATTCAAATTAGTTTCATGAAAATTTATATTGATTGGACTTAGTTTTCTAGGTGACTTCTGAGGCAATATTTTGCCATCAATAACTGAAAGAGATGTGTACATGTGGCCCTTTGTTATTGGGTAATTTAATAGTTCATTGGCTAATATTTGAATTGGATGTGATAGGTAAATACAGATACAAATATGACAAATATTCATATATCTCATGACTACCTGTCTCTTCCAATCTGAGAGCCTGCTCCTCAAGTCCTTTTAATATTTGGTGCACGTTAATCTTTATGTTGCATCAAGAATGGTCAAGTACCAATAACCTAGGGGTTACTTACAAACTAGTCCCTCACCTTGTCACAGATGGTAAAGAGAACAGTTTTGAATGAAGCAAAACATTACTGTAAGTCCTTTTCCATTTCCACATGGGCAAGGACTTCATGTCTAAAACACCAAAAACAATGGCAACAAAAACCAAAATTGACAAATGGGATCTAATTAAACTAAAGAGCTTCTGCACAGCAAAAGAAACTACTATCAGAGTGAACAGGCAACCTACAGAATGGGAGAAAATTTTTGTAATCTACTCATCTGACAAAGGGCTAATATCCAGAACCTACAAATAACTCAAACAAATTTACAAGAAAAAAAAAACAAAAAACCCCATCGAAAAGTAGACAAAGGATATGAACAGACATTTCTCAAAAGAAGACATTCCGGTGGCTTAAGCCTGTAATCCCAGCACTTTGGGAGGCCAAGACAGGCAGATCACGAGGTCAGGAAATCGAGACCATCCTGGCTAACACGGTGAAACCCCGTCTCTACTAATACAAAAAACTAGCCCGGTGAGGTGGCGGGCGCCTGTAGTCCCAGCTACTCGGGAGGCTGAGGCAGGAGAATGGTGTAAACCCAAAAGGTGGAGCTTGCAGTGAGCTGCGATCCGGCCACTGCACTCCAGCCTGGGTGACAGAGCGAGACTCCATCTCAAAAAAAAAAAAAAACAAGAAGACATTCATACAGTCAACAGACCCATGAAAAAATGCTCATCATCACTCACCATCAGAGAAATGCAAATCAAAACTGCAATGAGATACCACCTCACACCAGTTAGAATGGCAATCATTAAAAAGTCAGGAAACAACAAGTGCTGGAGAGGATGTGGAGAAATAGGAACACTTTTACACTGTTGGTCGGATTGTAAACTAGTTCAACCACTGTGGAAAACAGTATGGCGATTCCTCAAGGATCTAGAACTAGAAATATCATTCGACCCAGCCGTCCCATTACTGGGGATATACCCAAAGGATTATAAATAATGCTGCTATAAAGACACATGCACACGTATGTTTATTACAGCACTATTCACAATAGCAAAGACTTGGAATCAACCCAAATGTCCATCAGTGACAGACTGGATTAAGAAAATGTGGCATATATACACCATGGAATACTATGCAGCCGTAAGAAAGGATGAGTTCGTGTCCTTTGTAGGGGCAGGGATGCACCTGGAAACCATCATTCTCAGCAAACTATCGCAAGAACAGAAAACCAAACACCGCATGTGGGAATTGAACAATGAGATCACTGGGACACGGGAATGTGAACATCACACACGGGGGCCTATTGTGGGGAGTGGGGAGGAGAGAGGGATGTCATTGGGAGTTATATCTGTTGTAAATGACGAGTTGATGGGTGCAGCACACCAACATGGCACATGTATACATGTGTAACAAACCTGCACATTGTGCACATATACCCTAGAACTTAAAGTATTAAAAAAAAAAAAGAATTCAGAAGTAGAATCTAAATGAGGTTGCATGTACTTATAAAGCATTTGACTCCTTTGTGCTTTCACAATATGCACATCCTGTCTTTTTGCTACCAGATTCCTTCAGTAAAACCTTTTTCTATTTTGCCTTCCTCCTTCTTCCTCTTATGAACCATGCAACCTGTATTCAAGTAAAGGCAAAAGTCAACAATTTCAGGCAAATTTGCTGTTTATGAGAACCTATAGGATTCAAAATAAATTCACAGAGTTATTGTATTAACTTGATAGCAAATGCCTAGGATTTGCAATAATTGTAGATAACTCTCCTTGTTCAGAAATTTGGTTCTCATTATTTATTCTCTCAGCTGACCAACTATACTATAGGCTTGGGGACATAATGAATTTAATCACAGAAAATGTTCATTTTTCCCCTCATTTAAATTGCTATTAGTAATGCTTCCTTTAATATTTGTCAATTACCGTCTTTGTATTAACAGGCACTCTCAGACATTATAGATCTAATTATAAATGAGATAGATTAGTTGAATAAAATATATATTGGGAGGATATAAGATAGGCAACCAACCCAGGAAGCAGGGATCCAGTAGTCTTCCTCAAGAAGATGCATACATATAGACTTGAAGAACAAGCAATAATTAGTCAGAAAAATGGTGGGCATAATACGTGGGGAGAGACAGAATGTCAGTCAGGCTAGGTTATGTTTTATTGTAGTAAATAGCAAATGAATATATAACCTAAAAATCTCAGTGGTTTAAAACAACAAAATTGATTTATTGCTTATACTGTATTTTCATAAGAGCATTTCTAAAGGAGTTATAATTATGATCATCACTCAGAGACCAAAGCAGATCAAGGCTCCAGCTTGACATATTCTTCTACAATCAGAGATAAAAGTGTAAAGAAAACCTGGAATTGTCAGACACTAGTTTTACTAATATAGTCACTTTTATTCATATTTCATTGGCTAAAGTAAGTTACAAGGCTAAGTCTGAAATTATTGGAATATAGATGTATGTATTCTTTTCCCACACAGGGACAGAACATTTGTGAAAAATATTACACACTTCTACATAGATATTTAACTGAAAAACCTTCAAGTACAAAGTTCCAGAAATAAGAACATGTAGTGGCTATTTTTCAAAGGAGGCAGCAATTAGTTGATTAAAGATAATATTTTGACTGTCACTTTAGCAAGAAATGAGACTAGAGAGATAAGCAGAAACCAGATAATAGAGGACCTTGTCACCACCTTGAATTTTATCTTAAGGAACATGTTAAAATTGATTAGAAATCATATTATCTCATACACTTTCTTCCCAAGTCACATAATTTGAGGCTCTTACTTGAAATTATGAGACCACTACAAAGACCACTTGCAAATCTTCTAATCCTTTAGCTTAGGTACAAAGAGCACGTGTGTGTGTGTGTGTGTGTGTGTGTGTGTGTGTGTGTATGTGTATGTGTGTATGTTATCTGAAATACAGAAAACAGTAAAATCATGTGTCCTTGAGTAAAATTAAATTTTATACTATCTGCATTAAACATGTAGTAGTTTTTCAGTTGTCTTTTTCTTACTTATTTCAACAAATCGTAAACAGAACAAGCAGCCTGTTCCCTAGGCTTCATTATTTTATAATGAAGGAAAAGAAAAAGTGGTTATAAACTATTGTTAATTACACAAATGTAGTTAAGTGCATGGTCTACTAGACTCATAACACCTATTGCATTTCATTTGGGAACATTTTTTACCAAAGAACCCTATGTATTTTTGCAGTACTTTATAGGATCCGAGCATTTTTAAATCACAAAGCAAACTATGTTGTTTCTATTCACACAAACACTTAACATTCAAACTTTTGTTTTGATTATTCAAAATTCTATTATTGAAACTATCAATGAACACTTTAAACTGAACTAAATGATATTTAAAATTCAATTGATTATGAATAAAATTCATATTTTATTTTGTTTCAAAACATCAGAAAATCTGGCCACTCAAGGCTCACAATTTAGCAAGGTATTAGTTTTCTCTTGCTGAGTGTTTACTAATCTTCCGGTTGACTTGTCATTTTTGATTATAAACATACATTTACATGACTTTTCTGATCTGTATAAATGTTTCCATTTGAGATCCAGATTATTTCATCTTATTTTTTTTTTTTTTTTTTCAGTAATCCTTCTGGAGTATCTTAAGGAAAATTTCAGTGAAAAATGATTCATTTCCTCAGAATGCCATTTTTTTTTTATTGTTTGACTATTTTAATTGTTATAGGTATCCCTATTATTCAACCCAGTTTGAATTAAGTTTATCTGAATAAGAAAAATTTAGATGTACAGTCACTATCATCAAACATGTGAAAGAACATCATGTAAAATGCAGACTAGTTATAGATATTCAGAAATGAAGACACAGACTGATGGGTACAAAAACATATTGTGTAAATACAGGAAGTCATTTATGTTTCTGTTAGGCTCTGCTGCACAGTAAATCAGCCCAACATGAATAGCTTAAGACAATAACCTTTTATTTAGTTCCCTGTCCAGATGGCTGGCTGCATGGTTCATTTGATCTAGGAAACTTGGCAAATCTCTGTTAGAACCATTCATGCAGTGTCAGTCACTAGGCTGGTGGTTAGTAGACTGTTGGCTACAGCAACAGGAATGACTTCCCTCTAGTCTCTCATCATCCAGCTAACTTCTCCACATGGAAGTCCCCAGGTTCAAATAGTAGGAAGATAGGATTTTGGAAGTTGTCTTGAGGTATTGGATTGAAACATGTACAACATCACAAAGCAGTTTCCAAGATCAGCCCAGATTCAAGGTGTAGAAAAGTAGATTAGATCCCCAATAGTAAGCAAGCTGAAAATTACTATGGTTATTTTTGTAATCTACCATGCAGCAATAAATTGTTTCTTATTTACCGGAAAAAGTGACTTTCAATAGCAGATGCAAGATCTGGGAAAATTTTTCCTCAGGTAAATTCACCTATGCGTGTATGGTAAGACACTGCTTCTACTCTGCTCATCAGCAAAACACTTATTACCATTTTCATAACTTTCCTAGAATTTTAGTTAACTCTCCGATGATTTTTTCTCTTAAAATTCTGGAAAGTTTACTGTTCCTGGTAGTATAACTATGGAGATAATATAAATATGTGTGATCTATCAGCCACTATTGAGAGTGTAACCAGCTCCTTCTAACTTCTCTTCTGATTATTTTTTCTATTTAACTCAAGAGTTTTTATAACAAAGTTTTGCTGTAATATTTTGCCACCAGTTATTTCATCCTTCCCCTGCAGTGTTTTAAATTACTTATAATTTCACAAAAAAGACCACATAAAAGCCACATATCCTGCTTTATTTTGCTATGGACACATAAACTTCACAAAAGCTAGGTGTGTATATAGAACAGAAGCAAATGAAGCATGACATGACATGTCTTTTTCTTTGCCCACTAATAGGTTTTAAAGGGTGTATAGCTACTGATTACAGTCTCTGAGTAGGAAATGTTTTGACAAATTTGAGAAAATATCCTATTGCAAGCTACTATTTCCAAACTCAGATTTATGCCAAATTTCCAGAACATTTTAAGTATGTTCCCTCCCTATAAGAGAAATATTTTCTTGTAGATCCTATTTCCATAATCTCTGATTCTGACCCAACACTTTTGTTTTTTCTGAATTACAATAAACTATTGGTTTGGTCCAAGATTATGACCACAAATCTATTTCCCTGCATTCCCTTTTGACAAATTTAAGATGTAAAAATTAAAAGCTTCAGCTTGGGGCAACTCTATTACTACATGCCCAAATCACTGCATAGTATATACACTTTGACGTAACCACCCTATATTCCTGGTATTATCCAATCTATTTCCCAATGACTGCCTTCTTCCACAAGCTGTTTTTTCTACCAATAACTTCACAGTTGGTCCCAAACCCTAAGTTGATTCCTCTTCCTCTTTGTATTTCACAATGAAGTAATTTCTGAATCTTCTTATTCCAATCCTCAAATCAGCCCCTCTATCCTGTTTGCCATTTTTTTTCTGTCCAATATCCTACCCATCTGGTTTCTAAATTCATCTTTTGAAAAATTCCATCATGTCCAGATAAATATATCCATAATTACATTGATTTTATTGAAGCAAAGTTCTGATACTTTACTCTTCTCCTTTAAAAGCATGCTGATTCATTAGGCAAATATAAAATATCCTTGCAGTCAAAATTCAGTTTGACTTTTCTAATATTTTCCACTCTCCTGTTTACCATATGTATAGTGCATCCCCAAATTCCTTTTGTTTACTTTTTAAATTTTCTTTCCTGGGATTTTTTTTTTTTTCACTTTTACTTTTATTATAGCCAAACCATATGCATCCTTCCAGGTCTATATCCAAATGCTGTCTTCCACAGGAACTTTTTAATACATTATCTATTTCTCTATTGAATGTACTCATCTATTTCATCTGTGCTTCACCATTACTGATCACTTTTAGTGTGGCTATAACTCATTTGTGCATATGACCCCATTTCCTGTAGTCCAAGTTTTACTTCTCCACAATAGAAAGTATGTATAATAGGCAGACAGGTATAGTATTAATTCAATGAATTAACTCATTAATTCAATGAGTCAGTAATATAATTCATCAATGCAGTAAATATTCCATATCAGTCTGCTTATCAGTCCCTGTATCCAGTTTATGCTGTATTCTCTTAAAAGACAAAAAGTATATTTCGTTTCATCCATTAATCATGTGTGTGATATACCCATCACATAGTATGCACTCTGCATTCTGGTTAATGATTCATTCTTATTTTTGAAAGGACTAAAAGACTCCAGTTTCTCTACTGCCTTATCATAATACAGCATGATGAACAAGCTATTGTTGTTACATTTTTCCTTGCATGAAATTGTATGAGACTAGTATGTATACCTGTACACTGAAAAATATATTTTTCTTGATATAGGATATTATTTCATTAGAATTTTGGTTGTCACACTGCATTGTTAATATATAATTAAATTACAAACAACAAATCATCTTTATTTATGTATATACAACACACATACACATACATATGCATATGTGTGTATACATGCACACAGATATGTGTGTGTATATATATATATACACACACATATATGAATGTGTGTGTTTGTATATAAAGAGTTGTTTGAAAAGATGATCCCATCCTTTTTTAAAGCATTACATTTTTCAAACTAAGATGGAGACACAGGTATCCCAATTTTACTTTAGGTATGGTTTTCCTTCTATCTTTTTTAAAACTTTCTGATATAATATTTTTAGTTATTTGTTTCACTTTGTGTCATAATTAGATTTGAAAAGCACACCTGACCATGACGGAATGTTCTGTTCATTGTAGGACTACTAGTGTGCAAAGCAATATTGATTTTGGGGGGAAATATTTATGAAAAAGGAACACAGAAATGCAGAAGAAAAACTACTTTTAAAATGGAATGTATTTTATACTACAGCTCAGTCCGAAAAACAAATTTATGCTTTGTAGTTGTTCATTACTTATTGCATGAAATTGAGATAGTAGAAAATAGTTATAAAGCTATCTGCTTGCTCTATCAATTACCAAAAGAGTAGTTTTAAAATCTCACGCAATGGTAGTGTTTAAAATTTTCTATTGGTCTACCAATTAATACTTATTTTATATATTTTGAGGCTGTACATTGTATTAATAAAAATATAATAAATTATTATATCTTCCCATTGAATTAAACATTTTGTCTGTAAGTAATAAGATATTTATTTTATACAATTAGGCATTGAGAGTAATTTTCCTTCGAAAGGATATCTTTTGGGTAGGTAATTCCATTTAATTTTATTTTCAGCTCTACTTAGGTTTGACAAATAAAAATTGTATATATTTAAGTTGTACAATGTAATGATTTGACATACATACACATTGTGAAATAATTACCACAATCATGCTAATTAACATATTTATCATATAGTGACTGTGTGTGTGTGTGTGTGTGTGTGTGTGTGCGTCTAACATTTAAAATCTACTGTTGGGAAATGTCAAGAATACTATACAATATCATAAACTATAATCACCATGCTGTACATTGGATCTGCAGAATTTATTCATCCTGCATAACTGAAACTTTGTACGCTTTGACCATTCTATTTTGTTTCTGAGTTTGACTTTTTAAGATTTCATGTATTAGTGAGACCATACAGTATTTGTCTTTCTGTGACTGGTTTATTTCATATTAACATAAGGTCGTGCAGGTTCATCCATATTCTCACAGATGACAAAATTCCCTTCTTTTTTAGGACTAAATAATATTCCATTTTTTATATAGACTTCATTTTATTTTTCCACCCATCAATTGACACTTAGATATATTACTTGTCTTGGCTATTGTGGCCCTAGGGCAGGCCTGAAGACTTCGGCTTCAGAGGCCAGGCTGGAGCCTAGAGCCATGTGTGTCAGCCTGGGGATAATGTTTACAGGGGTTGGCCTTATGCTGGGGTAAGCGACAAAGTCAGGTGCTTACTTTACTCCCCTTTTCCAACCCAGAGGCTATCGCTCTTCATGATTGGAATGGGGTGATATAGGTAATGTGAAACTGTTTTTTCTACCCTCTTCAATACGTTTTTTTTTTCTTTATTTCTATACTCCACCAGGAGCTACAATCTCTTACCTGCATTCCACAACCTTTGTGAAGGTATAATAGAGTGTAGTTGGTGGTTCAAGTTGATGTTTTTGTGAAGGGACTAACATTGGAAACTCCTATTTCACCATCTTGCTGATGTCATGCCACAAATAAATATTTCTGATATATCCCTGTAGTTCCCTAATCTTCTCTTCAACTGTGTATAATCTGCTAGAGTCATATGTTGGGTTTATATTCATTACAATTATAATTTTTACATTCAGAACATACGTTTGCTTCTTTTTTACATCTACATGCCACCAGTTCGTATTTGACATTTTTGCTTTATCTTTGATAATGTTATGTGCATATTTTAAAATTCTGTTTTCTATAATTCCATAATCTGAATTTCAAAAGTCTGTTTATTTTCTGATTGTTAACTCTAAACTTCCTGTTTTTCTTGAAATTTTGTCTAATACTTTGAAGCATGTTTTGAAGTAAAGTTCTGCCAGGGTTGTTTAATAAAACTTCTAAAAGTAACCTAAAGATTACCCTGGACTCAAATCATTCTAAATTGAATTATCTGAGATTTTTAAAAATTACATGGAAAACATCAGTTGAAAATGTGAATGTGATAGGGCATAGTTGTGATTATAAATTCTCAAACAGGCTTTTTCTTTGCCTTAACACAGTAGTAGGTTTTAGATAGGTAATTGTATTTGTTGTATTTCTAGGAATAGTGGAGTTTGTTTCTTATACCCCCTTTGGTAAGCTATGCAATGCTATGAGGTCTCGTTATTATGTGGAGGTTCTATTAGGGTTCCTGGCGATGGTAGCTCTTAGCATTTTGTGTTGCTTCCTTTGCCTGATGCAGCTTCTCAGAGCTTAGCAGAAACCCTAAGTGTTTCGTTTGGTTTTTACACTTTCTACCAGCCAAGAATAACAGTCTCATTAATTCAAAATTCTTGAAAGATTACATTTACAATTGCCTAACAATGGTTATAACTGTATCAATACCTATCTCTAAATTTGCATTGACATCTCTCTATATAGACAAATCAATACAGATCAATATAGATATAGAAATATACATATATAGATATGTGTTCATAGAAGAATATATATTTTTTACACAAATGCTCATTCACTTTCAATGAAGTCTCGTTTCATTAAGCATACTGTAATTTGAAAATATCATAAATTGAAAATGCATTTAATACATCTAACTTATTGAACATCCTAGCTTAGTCTATACTACCTTAAAAGTACTCGGAACACTTTACAGCTGGGCAAAATAATCTTACACAGAGCCTATTTTACAATGTAGTATTGAATATCTGATGGAGTTTATTGAATATTGTACTAAAGTGAAAAACAGAATGCTTGTGCAGATATTCAAAGTATGATTTTTACTAAATTTGTGTCACTTTTGCACCATTGTAAAGTAGAAAAATTATTAACTTGAACCACTGGTATTTGTGGAGCTCCGTATTCAAAACTTCATCGTCATTTTCAGCTGTTATATCTCTTCTCTGCCTTTTAATATTTTTTCTAATATTATAACACCTAATATGCAGTGATATTCTAACTTAATGCTAAGTATTTAAAGTAATTATCTCATTCAATACTTAAAATACCTCCTTGAAGATATTTTATGATGTCTAATTTTATGTGAAGTAACTAAAGTTTTAGCTTACATAACCTGCCAAAGTTTCCACATCACATAATTTTCAAAGCTTAAAGTTGAACTCAGCATCAAGTCAAATAAATAAGCATATCTTATTTTTAATAATGACATGCCATTTTGTTATTAGATTAATAAGATATTTTTGAACACTGATATAAGAATTGAGGACCATGTGTCCTGCTGACAGATCCTTATGTTTTAGAATATGATTTACAATAAATCTCTCTGAACCACAGTGGTTCTAACTGTAAACGAGGAAGCAAATGTGTGCACATTCATTCATAGGAAAATTGGGGATTTATCTGTTAATTGGCTTTGAGATCCTAGGATTAAAGGTTTAAGTACTATCTTTATTAAAGATACAAACTAATTAAAGTTTTAATCTCAAATAATCTTACAATTAAGGGATGTCTCTTAAATTTATGTAATGGTTACTTTAAATAAATTTGATCTTTATAGTTCTAGGTCCCTCTTCTTTTTCCTTTCCTCTGCTATGATTTTCATCCTAATTTCTGTCTTTAGTCAGTGTCAAAATCATTTTCTTATTCTCTTAGCGGAATATTACAAATACAATTTCTCATATTTAGATCAATAATGGTAGTTTAATTTCAGTATGGACGACATGCCTATGTTAAAAGGATTCTTCAAGCAACATTCAGAAATCCTATTCTAATGACTAATCACATTTTGGAGGGAAAAGAATTCCTATCCTGTCAACAACATTATTTCTAAACAGATCTAGGAAATTATAATTGGAATAATGAAACCACAATTATTAACATGGTTCTAGATATTCTCTAGTTGCCCACTAAACTACCGTTTATTCCATGTGAGTTTAGGTAGTAAAACAGATTTGGTACCGGTGTTAGATTTACATGAAAAAATTAAAAATCTTTCACATACCAGGATTTTTTTTCTTCTTAAAGAAATTCAACTGGTTATGAAAAAGCACTCATGGTATAGATAGAGACTATCTTCCTTAAGGTATTGCACAGTTGCAGAACTCAAAATTAAATGACACTCCCTAATGTACTTTGATTAAATAAGGTAATTAGTAAATAGAATATCAGAGATATCATTGAAAGGGAAGCACCCACTATACATACGTGTATATATTTAGACCAAATGTATTGTAGCCACAAAGGAGTGTTAAGCAATTAATTTTGTTTCCACTCTTTCAATAATAACAAAGTTCTAAAATCAAATATATATATAAACATTTATGAAATACTAATTGTGAAAAGATATATATATATATATATATATATATATCTGATAATATTGTACATATAAAAGAAACATGACACCTACTTCTACTGTTCTTAAAACCTAGTTTGGGGAATATAAAATAAATCTTTAAATTCTTACACTTTTTATTTAAGTAAAGACTAAAATGACATAGTTAGAGACCTGGAACTTGTAGAACAGAAATATTTTACTTTGTTATGTTCATTGAAGGTTTTCTCTACAGAAAAATGGAATCTAAACCTGACTTTTTATAATGGGAATGATTTGGGCTACTACTGTTTTAGGCCTGAATTAAAGGTTCCCTCTTAGAACATAGCTTCTCCAGTGGGTTCCCAGTACTTCTGCCTGGGTGTCGTCCTATATTGTAGTCTGCTTCAATTCAGGTAAGTGCTCCTCTTTCTATGTTGGGCCCTTAACACATAGGCTTGCTGAATGTTTGGTTTTTATCAATATTTCACTTGTAGCCTTTCTCTCAATGAGCTTTTGAGCTATTTAAGCCTTATTCCTAAAAGCCAATGACTTCACATTCACATTCATGTTCAGAACACAGATGTGTAAGTCTGTCTAGCCAACTTATCTACCTGATTAGGTCACACCATCTAAAATTCAACATAAAGAAAAAACTGCAATATTTATTAATGTAAGTAAAATATGATATTTTAAATATTTTGTTTTTAGTATTACTATTATCCACTTTTTTCCCCAAGTGAGAGAACTGAGACATTGCTCTGTTCCATTCTCCTCCATATTCTTCAGATATGATTATCAAGTTTTCCTGATTAAATGTTCTTTACATTTCTGAACATACACTTGATATGGTTTGTCTGTGTTCCCAATCAAATCTTATTTTGAATTGTAGTTCCCATAATCCCTGTGTGTCAAGGGAAGGACCCGGTGGGAGGTAATTGAATCATGGACCAGTTTTCCCCATGCTATTCTGATGATAGTAAGTTCTCATGAGATCTGTTGGTTTTACAAGGGGCTTTTCCCCATTTTGCTAGGCACTTCTCCATCTTGTCATCATGTGAAGAAGGACATGTTTGCTTCCCCTTTTGCCATGACCATGATTGTTAAGTTTCCTGAGGCCTTTCCAGCCATGCGCAACTGTGAGTCAATTAAACTTCTTTGATTTATAGGTTACCCAGTCTCAGGCAATCTTTTATAGTAGCATGAGAAAGGACTGATACAATAACCTCTACTTTATTTCCACACCCACTGCCACATCTCAGAACCTCCACATTTCTACCTGTGCTATTACAACTCATTGTCCTCATCTATTTTGTTGAAGTCTTTTTTTCCAACCCAACTTACAGTTCTCACAGTATGCTTGCTAATTTAATATTTCTATATAGAAATCTGTTTATATTATCCCCTGTGCAAATTCTTCAGTAACACTCTGTCACCTGTTTAAGATTTATTATCCACTGCCCCTGGTTCACCCATGGTTTTTAATTGATGGTGACACACGAGTTTCTTGATTGCATCTGTTGACTTTTTATCTATGCCTTTACTCATGACTTTAAGCTCTCCTTTGCATAAATTTACTATGAACCTTGACTCCTGAAAAATTCAAATTTATTTCTTAATTCTTAGTTTAAGCATGCATTACAGTGTGAGTTCATCTCTATCTTTTTGGTTAGATTTTATTTTCTGTGGAACTCATTTGTTCTCACTTTATTTGTATGCCAAATTCTTAGCAGAAGCATTTGGCAATATAGAAGTTATTTATTTTCTATATATTGAATTAATTTAATAATCAATTGATGATAATGAGTGACTATGTAGACTATTGCCTAGACTACAAGGCAGTACACATAAAGGTTATCAATAAAAGAGTAATATGGATTGGGGTTAAGACAAACCCCAGACACTGGAGAAGCTGAATCAATTGTAAAGCAGCTCTGAAAACGCTTCATACGTTATGCAAAGTTCTCATCAGGAAAAAAAAAAAAAAATTCTGGAAGTTATACCTAGTAGGTTAGTGTGGGATAGAATGGGCGGGGGGGGGGGGGGAGCGGGGGGGGGGGGGCAGTCTCACATGTGAAATCAGAGAAATGTCCAGAAGACATTGAATCCTCCTGTTCATGTTTAGCCTGACTAGCCTGAAGCTGAATGTTAAATTCTCTAGCTACAGTTGATCAAACCAAACTATTATCAAATATTCGTATAGGTAGAAGAAATTGAAGGAAGACCTATCAGCACAGGATCAAGAAAACAAAAGGTGTGTATGTGTTCTAAAAAAGAGTAAAATTTATTTAAATTTAGATTTCATACATATGCAATTCTCATTCCTGGCCTTTCCAATTGGTAAGATACTTTGTTGGGCACTGGATATCAGTTAGAAAAAGATTTTCATAGTCCCTTACCTGTACACTTTCTTTCAAGTTGGAAGAGACAGTCAATAACACATTAATATACATGGGTATAGTTTTAATTCTAAACAATGATATAATTAAAGACTGTAATATACTGCTTTCTATGATTTTCATGTGTTCCCTGAAAGTTCATCTGTCAGAAACTAAATTTAACAACAGAATTTGAAGGAAAGGGCCTAATAAGAAGTGATGAGGTCATGAAAGCAGAGTCCTCATCCCTCATAAATAAACGTGACTATTGCAGGACCTGTTTGAAAGTGGATTGTTATAAAGCTAGTTGGGCCCCTGGTGTCCTTCTCCTTCACAGGCACTTGCTTGCTCCTCCTTCCTTCTGCTCTTCTACCATGGAATGGCATGGCCTGAGGCCCTCACTGGATTCTAGTCCCTCAATGTTGGACTTTCCTGCATACAGAACCATGAGCTAAATAAATATCTGTTCATTATCAATTA
Source organism: Trachypithecus francoisi (assembly GCF_009764315.1). Taxonomy (NCBI): domain Eukaryota; kingdom Metazoa; phylum Chordata; class Mammalia; order Primates; family Cercopithecidae; genus Trachypithecus; species Trachypithecus francoisi. The sequence continues at coordinate 73,745,670 of NW_022681454.1, read as the reverse complement.
TCCAGCCTGAAGCATTCATTCATAATGTCAGAAAATGTACTAACACAGTATTGAGAAATAATCATAGAGGATATTTAATTAAGATGAGAAATTAAGGAAGAACTCTCTAGGAAATGTGCATTCATACTGAAGTCTAACATAAATTACCCAAACAGAAAGGGCATATTTGTGGGAGAGGGGTAACCTTGTAATGAATAGATGGGATCCTGGGATGGAAAAAAAGCTTGGAACTTCTGAGGAATGAGTGAAAATTCAGTGCAGGTGAAGTGTTGAAAGACAAGGGTGGGTGACACCAGCTACAGCTAGAAGAATAGGCAGGGGTTTACTATGCATGGGCCAAGACTGTAAGCTGTACCACCACTGTGCCACTTTCTTATATCTACTAAAAACTGAACATCCTACACAAAAGGGATACTTATGAACCACTGGAACTTATGGAAAACACAGTAGCAAATGGGAAAATGGCCAGGGACGGAGTAGTGAAGTAAGTAAATATAAACTACAGTTTCATACCATATGAGGCCAATGTAGCCCACAAAGAGTAGACAGAGGTATCCTGTGTCTCTCAAGTCTTCTTTAGCTTTTTCTTCCAATCAGATCTTTAGAAATATGAGCATGTAAATATGTGGATGTGTTCATTTCTTTGAAATGCATTTATTTGAACTGTAGTTCTTCCTTCAAGTCTAGGCATTCAACCTAAGGATTGTCTCTCATCTCAAATTGTTGTAAAACTGAGACATCTCCTCTTAACATGGGATAGTGTATAGGCTTTGTCCACACTCCCAAAACAATCAAATTAAATCAAAATTCTTGCAGGGTATCCAGTTTATTTCTTTAATCCACAGAAGAATAAACTAAAACCTCAAAGTAATCATATCTCCAAGCATCTTAGAAAGCAAAAATTAGGCCGGGTGAGGTGGCTCACGCCTGTAATCCCAGCACTTTGGGAGGCCAAGGCAGGTGGATCATGAGGTCAGGAGATCGAGACCATTCTGGCTAACACGGTGAAACTCTGTCTCTACTAAAAATACAAAAAAAAAAAAAAAATTAGCCAGAGGTGGTGGTGGGCATCCCAGCTACTTGGGATGCTGAGGCAGGAGAATGGAGTGAAACCAGGAGGTGGAGCTTGCAGTGAGCCGAGATCGCGATCACACCACTGCACTCCAGCCAGGGTGACAGAGCAAGATTCCATAAAAAAAAATAATAATAAAATAAAATAAAAAGAAAAGAAAGAAAGCAAAAATTAAATGAAAAACAGAGATTTCCAATTTTTACAATGAATAAAATTTTCCAGGAGCAAAAGAAATAAATATAGAATGACGAGCCAAGATATACTACAATAGAATCACTAAAGTCATAAAAGTTGTTCCATCTCATCCAGTCATACATTATGGGAGGATGTAGTTTTATTTTATTTCAGGCCGTGTTGATGATTTTACATTGTCTTTGGAGAATTTCTTGGACTTTACTTCATATATAATTTTGGCTCTTAAATCATGAATCCCTTTTGCTTCTGAAAATTAGTTAAATTTATTTTTTGTTGTTGTTTTACAGGTACCTTAATGAATAGCTGCATTATTATGTAACTGAAAATTATCAAATGAGTTAAGAAGGATAATAATTTGACCCCTAATTAAGGTAAGTTGTTGATGAACAATGAAATTTTTATTTTTAATTGCTAGAAACAGGAATATCAGAAGTTTCTTAAACCTTCTTGTTTATGAATTTCTCTCCATGCAATTATAACTATTTACAGTCAAGTGCTGAACATCTCAAACTAATCATACTGTTTATTACAGAAAGTCGTTTAGTGAGTAGATGTTAATTGTGTCCCTGAAACAAAAGACTTCACATGAAAGTATTATTCTTCTGCTGTCCTTAACCATTGAAATATTTTTTGTCCGGATAATCAGCATGACTCTATCCAAATAAAAGTGGTCTACTCAAGGAATTTATATTCTACTGTTAAATAGAAATTCTGCATTACTTAATACGTTTTAGTTGCAGTTTAGTATTGTTCTGTTTATCACACTTATTATAACTTTTTTTATTTATTTATTTTATTTTATTTTTATTTTTGAGACTGAGTCTCGCTATGTCGCTCAGGCTGGAGTGCAGTGGCGCGATCTCGGCTCACTGCAAGCTCCGCCTTCCGGGTTCGCACCATTCTCCTGCCTCAGCCTGCCAAGTAGCTGGGACTACAGGCGCATGCCGCCACGACCGGCTGATTTTTTTGTATTTTTAGTAGAGACGTAGTTTCACCGTGTTAGCCAGGATGGTCTCCATCTCCTGACCTCGTCATCCTCCCACCTTGGCCTCCCAAAGTGCTGGGATTACAGGCGTGAGCCACCGCGCCCGGCATAACATGTTTCTTAAAGTGACTTTTCAATAGATATGCAGAAAATATTTTAAACTTGGCATCCCAAAGAGAAGTAATCATTAGTTCAAGCGCTACAACGATCAGATTTACAATCCTACATTTTATTTTGTTTTAAAGAGTAGTTGAAATAAAAACAGAAATTCACATAATGGATAATTTCCTTAAGTAAGCTATAGTAAAGTTACAGCTTACTTAAGGAAATCATCTATTATGTGCTACAGCTTACTTGAAAAAATAATCTATTATGTGCATTTGTAATGGTATGGCAAGAGTGTTTTTAAACTCAAATTCAAAGAATGTATTCTTGACTATCTTTTAATTTCAGCCCTTTTGAATATTTGTTTTTAGAAACTGATGTAATAATACTTTAATTAAGTGCTAGTGAAATATAATAAACACACCATAGGATACTAACTACATATGATTTGCAAAAAAAAAAAAAAAAAAAAAAAAAAAACACACACAAAAATTAAACCTAATGTTTTCAGTTATATAGCAAACTGAGAAGACAGGGAGAGAGAGAGCAAGAGAGAGAAAGACAGAGAGAAAAAGAGAGAGATGACAGATAATAAGAGTCAGAGAGAGAAATAATTCTAATATTTCTCATAGTACAATTGCTTCATTCAGCTACTCAATAGTTAAAAGAAAATGGTTTCCTCATTTCCATATTTGAATCTTTATGTGTTATGGCATTTTTGTTATGTGCTTACTCTTGTGAGGAAACCACACTGTCCCATATTTCTTGTCCACTTGAGTTGTAAGGGATCGCTTCAGTTTTTGTAATAATTATAGGTAGTGTTGAACCAGTAATTTTCTCAAGTTTAGGTTTTGACTATAAACTTTATTATTTGTGTATCAAAATTCTCTAGCAACATTTTTTGCTGAAGTAACAAAAATCAGTGTCAGGCTGTGATATTAGAAGTTTACTTCCCTTCAACCAAACGTTTTCATTGTCTGCTACATCAGAAAGAATTTCATTTCTTTCTTCCTCTTTTTTGGGTTAAAATCTGTCTTTTGGTATTAATTGAAGGTATTTTCAACAGGAATGACTGTATGAGTCAATATCTCTAATATGGAATAGATTTCCTGGTAGGCAGAAGTGGCTTCTTATTTCATACTACCTGATATAATTCATTAAAATTATAGACAAATACTTTTCCATTTGCTAGTTGAGGTGGAAATAAACAGAAAAAAATATAATATCTACATCTTTACTAGATTAAGCCAGGATATATTGTCCCTATAAATATAACTTGGTGAACATTTCTCCTCTGAGATTTGTTTTTTGTTTGTTTGTTTGGTTTGTTTTGTTTTGTTTGTTTGTTTGTTTGTTTTTTTTTGAGACGGAGTCTTGCTCTGTCCCCCAGGCTGGAGTGCAGTGGCCGGATCTCAGCTCACTGCAAGCTCTTTCTCCCGGGTTTACGCCATTCTCCTGCCTCAGCCTCCCGAGTAGCTGGGACTACAGGCGCCCGCCATCTCGCCCGGCTAATTTTTTGTATTTTTTTAGTAGAGACGGGGTTTCACCGTGTTAGCCAGGATGGTCTCCATCTCCTGACCTCGTGATCCGCCCGTCTCGGCCTCCCAAAGTGCTGGGATTACAGGCTTGAGCCACCGCGCCCGGCCTCTCCTCTGAGATTTAAGGCTCCAACATTCCAGAATCTTGAACTGCTGGGGCAGTTAAAGACATTTTCTCTAGAAGATGCAAGTATGAAAAAAATTGCACTGTGTCACCTGGACTGTGATAAAATAAATGATAATTTCTGGATGATTACAGCAGATGCCAAATTGATTTTCTTAAGTATAATAACACCTCTTCTATAAGTTGTTAACTTCAACATACTTATTGGCAGACATTGCTTCTGTCACACCTTTATCCTGCTCAAAGGTATTATTGATCTCCATTGCTTGTCAAGTATATTTAGAAGTACTTATTTATCGATCAAGGCACCTAGAGCAGTTTGATATTGTGAATATCAGATAACATGATTTTTAAACAATCTGCACAGCAGCGTGTTTGTGTCCAATGATACGGACCAATTCAGTAGTACCTAATGGAACATCAAAAAGGAGGTTTTAATGAGATTTTCAAAAGTGTCAAGAATTCTAGGGAGGAAATCATTAAAACATGAGCATTTGGAATGGTAAAATAAATCCAAAGAAGATTGACCAGAAGGTTATGAGAAAGTCTAGAAACTAAAGCTGAATATGAGAATGGACTTGATTTCAATATGAGAAAAAGGTGGATTAAAATCAAAAACATTCTGGAGTCAGAGCCGATGATACCAACCTAAGCCAGTCTCTTACTGGTATTCTGTCACCAGAAAGGAACTGGCTTATGCTGAAATCATCAGCTTTCACAGATTTCCCCCCATCCTTACAATAAACTTTGAGAATGGTTAAACAGAAATGAAGATAAAGCTTATCGGATTTTAAACTGTCAAGTTATTGTGAAGTGTAGATGTTGTACTGATCCTCAAAGAAAACAAAATATAGATTCTACTAATTTGGAGAGAGGATTCAAATTTAGTATGTTAAATGTGAATAATTAGACTAAAACCCTTGGTGCTAAATTCATAGAAGAAATCAGTCACAAGTAAAATATAAGAGCCCCGTGGAGCATATTTTTGCCTTCTTATCTGAGTTTGTAGTTGTATTTGTCTGAGATGACATCTCAATCAACTCTCAAGTTGTACTTTGTCAAATATGAAAACATTAGAAATCATACATCTTAATTATTCATCTCTACAAAAAGCAAATTGTAGCTGCTTTCAATCTCTTTACACATGCTTTTCGTAAAGAAGAAAAGGCCATAGTTGTGACTGTCCTCTGGGAAATTGATAAATATATACTAATCTTCAGGATCCTGTCTAAAGTGTGATAACAGTGACTATAATCCCTGAGGTTAAGAAACTAACAAAGAATGTACTGTGTGCATATAGGTATGCATATGTATCCTACTTAGAAAATAAAGCAGCAGAGTTAAATTTAAATGAAGGATTAGAGTGAGAAAATATTTTAGAAACTTAATCTGTGTATTTATGATGATATTTATTAATTCCAAAACGAATACAATGGTATTTATGCTAGCAGTTATATATGACTCTAAGTAAATGTCCCTCTATCTTGCCAAAAAAAGTAAGAGATTGTTATACAAAGTAAAATAAGTAAGAAAATGTCAAACATTTTTTCCAACATTTCTGCAATGCAGTATTTTTTTTCTAACAATTCAGGACAAAGATACTTGATATGAGACTGACCATATTTCTTACCAATATTCTAGACCCTTTGCTTATCAGACAGTTTCTTTTTTGAGGCCCTTAAACACTCCTGGCTGGTATATACGTAGCATACCTATAAAATTATTGACTAGTTAGTGATGAGTTAATTAGTGTGTCAATTTGGGTTCTCCAGAAGGCATACCAAAAGTGAATTCAAAGTAAAAAGTAATTATTTTAGGAAACTCATGCAAAGGATAAATAAGAGAGAAGGGAGGGTAGGCATTGTGACACTGTGAAAAGAAATTAGGAAAGAAAAAGAAATGAGAAGAAAATCCACAGACTACAATGGAATTTTGCCAAAATTTTGACCAGATCCACAAGAAGCCACAACATAAGGATCGTTGTTAGAGGAATCCTGTGTTGGGGGAATTGCCCTGGCTTTATATCTCCTCTGTGTTAGTCACTGCCTGAGAGTAGCCCAGGCAGAGCATGTTCTTGGTGTGAATGTTTAATGAGTTCTAAAAGTGAGACATCTGGAGACTGTGAGCCCATTGTGCTCCTCTAGCAGGATCACCACTGAATTATAAGGTCTGAGTGATGCACTACTACAATGACTTCCATAAAAAATATATCACAGATTTCCTCCTCATATTTTGCTTACTTCATTTAAGAACATTTGTTGGATTTATAGGGCCTTGGTATTGCATTTTGTTGTTTTATTTTCAGATTTTCATAAATTGTTCCCCCGACAACCGCCAAAGGGTTTGTGGCTGAAAAAATGTTATGAACCCTTGACCTAGAAGATACATGTAAGTGGTTAGCATATTGAGTCAAATTTCACAGTGTGATATCAAGTTTTTCAAATTTTTTCTAATGTGTGACTCTTCTAAAAACTCTTTAGGTTCAATTGAATAAACTGCCTGAATTGTTTGTATTTAAGCACTGCCATGAAATTCTCTCTCTAGGTTTGCCTGCAACTGTGGCATAGATGTCTTATAACAATGCTTTCTGCCAGATGCCATGGCTCACGCCTGGAATCCCCAACACCTTGGGAGGCCAAGGCGGGAAGATTACTTAAGCCCAAGAATTCAAGACCAGTCTAGGCAAAATAGTAAAAGACTGTCTCTATAAAATAACAATAGTGATAATATGAAGAGGAAGCAGACAAATAATAATAAATAAGGACAACTTTCTGTGAGAATGCAGGAAAATCTGTATTTAACTCCAGGCAAAATTATTTGAAATATAAGCTTTTCAAAAACTATTTCCACTCTAACTCTTCTCTCAGCTAGCAGAAAGAAATGGAAGGAAGGAAAAATAGAAAGGAAGGAAGGAAGGAAGGAAGGAAGGAAGGAAGGAAGGAAGGAAGGGAGGCTGGCCTGGCCAACATGGTGAAACCCCCATCTCTACTAAAAATGCAAAAAAATGAATCAAGCATGGTTGCAGGTGCTTGTAATTTCAGCTACTCAGGATGCTGAGTCGGGAGAATTGTTTGAACCCGGGAGGCAGAGATTGCAGTGGGCTGAGATTGCACCATTGCACTCCAACCTGGGTGACAAGAATTGGACTCTGTTTCAAAAAAAAAAAAAAAAAAAAGGAAAGAAGAAAGAAAGAAGAAGAAAGAAAGAAGAAAGAAAGAAAAAGGTAAAAGAGAGAAAGGAAGGAGGAGAGGAAAAAAGAAAGAAAGAACAAAGTAAAAGAGAGAAAGGAAGGAAAGAAAGAAGGAAGGAAGGAAGGAGATGAAAGAAAGAGAAGAAAGAAGAAAAAGAAGAAAAGAAAGGAAGAAAGAAAGAAGAAAGAAAGAAAGAAGAAAGAAAGAAGAAGAAAGAAAGAAAAAGAAAAGAAAGAAAGAAAGAAAGAAAGAAAGAAAGAAAGAAAGAAAGAAAGAAAGAAGAAAAGAAGGAAGGAAGGAAGGAAGGAAGGAAGGAAGGAAGGAAGGGAGGCTGGCCTGGCCAACATGGTGAAACCCCCATCTCTACTAAAAATGCAAAAAAATGAATCAAGCATGGTTGCAGGTGCTTGTAATTTCAGCTACTCAGGATGCTGAGTCGGGAGAATTGTTTGAACCCGGGAGGCAGAGATTGCAGTGGGCTGAGATTGCACCATTGCACTCCAACCTGGGTGACAAGAATTGGACTCTGTTTCAAAAAAAAAAAAAAAAAAAAAGGAAAGAAGAAAGAAAGAAGAAGCAAAGAAAGAAGAAAGAAAGAAAAAGGTAAAAGAGAGAAAGAAGGAAGGAGAGGAAAAAAGAAAGAAAGAACAAAGTAAAAGAGAGAAGGAAGGAAAGAAAGAAGGAAGGAAGGAAGGAGATGAAAGAAGAGAAGAAAGAAGAAAGAAAGAAAGAAGAAGAAGAAAGAAAGAAAGAAAGAAAGAAAGAAAGAAAAAGAAAGAAAGAAAGAAAAAGAAAAGAAAGAAAGAAGAAGAAAGAAGAAAGAAAGAAAGAAAGAAAGAAAAGAAGAAAAGAAGGAAGGAAGAAGGAAGAAAAAAAGAAAGAAAGAAAGAAGAAAGAAAAGAAGAAAGAAGAAAGAAAGAAAGAAAGAAAGAGAAAGAAAGAAAGAAAGAAAATAGAAGTGGAAAGAAGAAACAAAAGGAAAGGGAGGAAGAAAAGGAAGGAAAGAAGGAAGGAGAGGAAAAAAGAAAGAAAGAACAAAGTAAAAGAGAGAAAGGAAGGAAAGAAAGAAGGAAGGAAGGAAGGAGATGAAAGAAAGAGAAGAAAGAAGAAAAGAAAGAAGAAAGAAAGAAAGAAATAAAGAAAGAAAGAAAAGAAAGAAAGAAGAAAGAAGAAAGAAAAAGAAAAAGAAAGAAGAAAGAAAGAAGAAAGAAAGAAGAAAGAAAGAAAGAAAGAAAGAAGGAAGGAAGGAAGGAAGGAAGGAAGAAAAAAAGAAAGAAGAAAGAAGAAAGAAGAAAAGAAAGAAAAAGAAAAGAAAGAAAGAGAAAGAAAGAAAGAAAGAAAATAGAAGTGGAAAGAAGAAACAAAAGGAAGGGAGGAAGAAAAGGAAGGAAAGAAGGAAGGAAGAAAGGGAGGAATGTAAAAAAGAAAGGGAGGAAGGGAGGAAGCAAGCAAGCAAGAAAGATGTATCCACATGTTTTAAAACATTAAGAAGAAAAAAAAGTTTGAATTTGGAGCTAAACTAGACCATTGATTGTGTGTAGACAAAAGGAATAGAAGGTTCCATCTCTGTTGCTTCTCTCTACAAACCTCCTATTAACATAGACTATTAGGTATCGTATATAATAGGTCACTCTATAAACCCATTATATATATATTGTGTTTATTTACTCAAGTTTTTTTTTTTTTTTTTTTTCCTGAAGTCTCAGTTAAGTTCATGTTTAATTCAATTCATGCTTCACTTAGAAAATCAAGATTACAACTTTAAACAGGAAAAATTAGAAAATCTGGTAAGTCTGAGAAAACGTTATTTCTTTCTGTGGCTAGTGGAAAATAAAGACTTGCCAGAATAATCAACCTTCATTCTTTTGTCTAAAATTTTCATTTTTTCCCTACATTTGTCCATTTTAATCCCAATAGCCTTATGTTTATATTCAAAATCATTAGTTGACGTCAGGAAGTTTCTTCCTAGAGAGATCCATTCCTGTTGTTTCTCTGTACAATTTTTCTATTAACATAGACTATAGCATATCACATATAATAGGTCACTCTCTGGTGATTAATTTATGTGTCAACTTGATTGGGCCATGGAGTACCCAGGTATTTTATTCATCATTATTATGGGTGTGTCTGTGAGGGTGTGTCTGAATGAGATTAACATTTGACTTGATCATTGAGTAGAGCAGATTGCCTCTCTTAATGTGGAGGGACTACATCTGATCCATTGGAGGTCTGAATAGAATAAAGGTGCTGAGTAAAAAGTAATTCATTCTCTGGTAAAATGTCTTCAAGGTTGGACATTGACATTCTCCTGCCTTCACAATAGAACTTACATCAGCAGTTATTCTCCTTTCAGGCCTTTGGACTAGGACCAAAATTATACTGTTGACTTTCCTGGATCTCCAGTTTGCCAGCCAAGATCTTGGAACTTCTCAGCCTCCGTAACTTCCTGAGTCAAGTCCTTATAATAAATTCCTCTCTATTTCTACACACACACACACACACACACACACACACACACACACACACACACACACACATTCTGTTTCTCTGAAGAAGCGTGACTAATAGAACCTTTACTAAAACAGTGTATTTCAGTCAGTGAGTAATGATAATTGATGAAAAGTTCACCTTTTTGGACTTAATGTGCAGTTCATTAGGGAATAGATTTGATAAAAAGTTAGGAGGGCATAATAGTATCAAATGTGAGGAAAGAAGTCAGATTTCTCATCAAATATGATTCACATATTTTGGCCTGAGGAGTGAAAAGAACTAAAAGAGCTCAAAACTTAATTTTTGTTGAAAATGGATCATTGTTTCCTGATTTACTGACCCAATTTTCCATAGATTCCAGCAACATCTGTTTTTGTGACTGTAGAAGAAAAAAGGCACTAGTGCTAAGAAGTTTTGTGTTAAAGATTTGATGGATGGAATACTCAAAAGCTAGTCCTGTCACAAGCAGAATAGATTTCTCTATAAACTGTGATACTGGGGATTTGGGTTTTCTTAGGGAGAAATTTGTTGGTGAGTAAAAATTCTCATTTTCAATGCCTATTTATCAGCTGTTTTTTCAGAGAGAATGTACAAAATAATTCCATAAAAGTAGGAGAGTAATCATTCAATATACTATGAAGTTAAAGACTGAACTAAAGAAAGCACAAAGATTAAACCATAATGTTAAACTTCTGTTTGTACATTTGTTTTTGAGATCTTTGCTTTTCTCATAATGTTTAAAGGCACATAGGAAGGAAGGAGCAGTGAATAAATAAGGTTAAGCAATTATGCTTAGCAATGTCTAAGCACTTGATATTCATTAAAATAAATACTTTGACCTTGACTTTAGTCACATAATTCTGGAGGCTACCATTCTTGTTAGTCTGCACTATAATCTTAAAATAGAGTGGAGAAGTAATCTATGTTAGTTTAGAAGGGTCCTAATGCAGGTCCATGCAAATAAAATTTCTAGTGAGATTCCTGAGGAAAAAGAGTATTACTTATGGATATAATCTTTTCATTCATTATCTACTAATTCATTTATTAGTTTTTCTTTTTTAAATCACTGTTCTAGTCCCTGAAGATATAAAGAGATGAGTATCCTGCCACTGTAGAATTTACATAGCTTAGGCAAAGAAAGACTATAAGTAAAACAGCAAAGAAGCAAAATAATTAGAGGCATAGATATGTGCTATGAATAAAATACACAGACAATAAAATAGATAATAAGTTGAGGTGGAAATTACTAGTTTAGGTGGTCAATAATGGTTTTGCGTTCAAGGTACAATTTTAGGGAAAAAATGAGAAGGATAAAAAGTGGCCACCCATTCAAAGACAGCAATGTTGCTATAAACAGTACACTGAGTATGAGACTAGTGAGCGATCAAGTCAGAGATCTGTGAACATCAGAGAATTAAGGGTGTTATGCTATATTATAAATATTTTGTCTCTTTTTCCAAAAACAATGGGAAGCCATTGATTAATTTTAGGCAATGTAGTAAGTAAAAAAATTAATTTTAAAAGATTAACTCTACATGGGAAATTGATTATAGAGGCAGGGGCCAGAGTGAGTTGATGAATTATGTTATTAGGTTCTTATTTTGTATATCAAGAGGATTATCATTCGTTATATTTAACACTAAAAAGGGGTTCAATATATACTTTTTCAATGAATAAATTTGTTTATAAATAAGTGAATTGACATAATAATGGATTCAGATAGAGCATTGAGCTTCCCCAGAAGCAATGCTCTAGCTACGTTTTCCTCTTATTACTTTGTCAATATCACTCAAGGGTTTTATACATACTCCACATTGAGAATTTTACACTAACTTAAAGGTAGACCCAGGAAAAGAACAGAAACAATCAACTAACCAGGAAGTAATTCCAGTAAGTTTTATTATTACTATTGAAAAATATTCTCTTAAAATAGCTACACAAATAATAGCATTGCCAAAGCAATGCCAGGTAAAAGTGAGTAAATAAAAACAGCCTTTAGCCAGTAAAAGGCACAGTCTCCACATTTCTGCTCAACTTTGATGTCAATTTTTATCTCTAGTCACAATCTGGTAGTGCCCAGATACAAGAAACCTGTGTGCAAACAGAGACATCAATAATCAGTTGGGACAAACATAAGAGAATCAGTTTTGGAAATAAAAAGCAGAAAAAGTTTGGAAATCTGCTTTTCCAAAGAGCAGATTTGGAAAATAAAAGCAGAAAAAAGAATGTAAATTGAGAAGAACAGATTCAATTCTGTTTGCACAAAGTGACTAAGGGTTTTGTTTCCCCAGTAAGAAAGAATAAAAGATCATTTATGACAGAATTCCAGTTCTTACATTTTATGCCAATGTGAACTATATAGAAAAATAATTTTTTCTCATATCATGTTCTGTATTTGACAATTTCAACAATTTATTCTCATGAATTTCCAAATTAAAGAACCTAAACTATGCCTTCTCTAATTTGTTTGTTCATTAAGCAAATATTTGTAGACTCCTAATAATGCCAAACAGCATTAGGACATGGGGTGAAGTAGTGAATTGTTGCAGATGCTGTGTCTGCCAATAATAGAATTTACAGTCTAATGGCTTATGCACTGTAACATGCAATTTCAATATAATGTGATCAATATTACAACAGAATATAAATAGTTTTGCCCTAATAGAAAGGGTTTCACTCCAGATTTGTAAAATCAGCGTATATTCTTCCCAGCAAAACTGATATCTATGGTAAACACCAAAATTTGAGTAGAATGTAGCCAAATGAAGATAAAGTGTTAAGGACTATTGGCATGAATTATTTACCAGAGATAATTCATGTAATATAGTATCAAGAAAACTGTATACCAGATATAGTATATATAAGTATAGTATACCAGAAAACTGCACTATAAACAAATAACTTGAAGAAATTAGAAATTAAATGTAATGAATATGTGTCTGGATAAGCAGTAGTATGCTGGTATAGTGGGTTGTGTGGGTAGGGTTAAAAAAAGTACGTGACAATGAGAAAAGAGGCATGAACAATAGAAAGAGTCTCATTGCTCAGGTATTATAAGCAATATTAACATTTTTCCTTCTCTTAGTGTTTTGGAAAGTCATGTAAGGGTTTTAATAAAACGCATCATGCGATCAAACACAATTTTTAAACAATTATTCTGGCTGTAATGTGGATAATTTATTGAATAACAGTAAAGCAAGGACAAATATAATAGAAATTTGGATACAATGATCTTTTTTTGATTATTCCAGTTGCATGTAATCCAACAAGAGAGGATACATTCAAATAAATACTGCAGCACTCAATAAAATAAATAACTTGAATAAAGCATGTGTCTGGTGACACTTCTTTCTACGTATATGCAATATACAATGTTGGTGGAAGTTTGTTTGTTTGTTTGTTTTCCCCCATAAGTGGATAATCACTACCATCATTTCATTTTTTCTTTTTTTTCTTTTCTTTTTTTTTTTTTTTTTTTTTTTGAGACGGAGTCTCGCTCTGTCGCCCAGGCTGGAGTGCAGTGGCCGGATCTCAGCTCACTGCAAGCTCCGCCTCCCGGGTTCCCGCCATTCTCCTGCCTCAGCCTCCCAAGTAGCTGGGACTACAGGCGCCCGCCAACGCGCCGGCTAGTTTTTTGTATTTTTTAGTAGAGACGGGGTTTCACCGTATTAGCCAGGATGGTCTCGATCTCCTGACCTCGTGATCCGCCCGTCTCGGCCTCCCAAAGTGCTGGGATTACAGGCTTGAGCCACCGCGCCCGGCCTTCTTTTTTTTTTTTTAAACATTTTACTTTTTTAATTTCAACTTTTCTCTTAGATACAGGGGATACATATGCAGGTTTGTTATATGAGTACACTGCATGATGCTGAGGTTTGGGGAACAGATTCCATCACTCAGGTTGTAAGCATAGTACCTGCTAGGTAGTTTTTCAATGCACACTCCCTTTTCTTCTCTCCCTCCCCACTGTGATAGTCCACAGTGTTTAATGTTTCCATCTTTAAGTCCATGAGTATTCAATATTTAGCTCCCACTTATAAGTAAGAACAAGCAGTGTTTGATTTTCTGTTCCTGTATTACTTCACTTAGAATTATTGCCTCCAATTGCATCCAAGTCTCCACAAAAGTCATGGTTTTATTCTTTTTATTGCTGTATAGTATCCCATGGTATATAGGTACCACATTTTCTTTATCCTGCCTACCATTGATGAGAACCTGGCTTAATTCCATGTTTTTGCTATTGTGAATAGCATTGTAATGAACACGAGTGCATGTGTCTTTTTGGGAAATGATTTATTTTCCTTTGGGTATATACCCAGCAATGGGATTACTAGGTTGAATGGTAGCTCTATTTAAAGTTTATTGAGAAATTTTCAGACTGTTTTCCATAATGGATGAACTTGTTTACATTACCACAAACAATGTATAAGCATTCCCTTTTCTCTGCAGCCTCAGCAACATTTAGTTTTTCTTTGACTTTTTAAAAGTCATTCTGACTGGTGTAAGGTGTATCTCATTGTGGTTTTGGTTTGCATTTCTTTGATGATTAGTAATGCTGAGAATGCTTTCTTTTTTTTTTTTTTTTTTTTTTTTTGGTCACTTGTATGTCTTCTCTTGAGAAGTGTCCATGTCCTTTGCCATTTTTCAATCAAGCTATTTGCTTTTGTTTGTAGAAACTTTAACTTTCCAAATTCTCTTCAAGACTAGATATTATAAATAAATAAACTGAAGGATAATTGGAATATTCAGAAACCTCCTCTTAATGTGGAATTTGTGAGACTATGATATATATCTGGTATACATAGATATTCAATTTTCAAAAAGTAAATTTCTTTTGCATTCTTTTAAACAGATGAAATTATTCTCTTATAATATTCAGAAAGAAATTCACATTCCACCAGCATTTACCAGGAGTTAACTGAAAAAATGCATAATACATAAAAAAAACAGATAAAATTCATGAACTATAATCACTACAAGACATCAAGAAGTGATACAATGCACATTTGTAATGATGTGTGTAAAAGTCAAGGAACGTTTTATGCAGGAAACTCAAGACCTCAGAATTGGCTAAAATGGGGAGAATTATTATCTTGTCTTGCTATCCAAACAGCAGGCTCTGTAATTCTCCACCCTTTATGCACATGCAAGATGGACTGGAAAGAATCACTGACGTTCCCACATGACATTACCTTTATCTGGCACCAGAATCTACTATTTTAGAAAGCATTGCACTATGTTTTTTCTTTGAAGCACAGATCATTTCTGTTAAAACACCATCCCATAAAATAGCTATGCATTTGGAAAGCAACTTTCCTATGATGAGTCTTCACAAAAGTTATACACTGGACCCGATATTTTCATTTCTAGGAGGTTCCCTCCTAAGAGGAAGGAAAAATTTATGTTTATCAGTGTATGCAATGATATTTGTTACATAGTAATTAACAAAATATAAGGAAAAATAAAGTAAATATTTCAAAGGAAGAGATGGTTAAATATGGTAGTATATATCTATATGATGGACTATAAAAAGGGGGGTTTGGAAAATGAAGTTTTAAAATAATTTTATGAAATAAAATATTATAGTGTCAAGTGAAAAAGCAAGACAAAACATATACATATTATATATAGGACCCTATATTTATAAGTGTTTATATTATTTTTAAAGTTCTGTACACCTTTACACACACACATACACACACACACACACACACTCTTAGATATTAGAATAACATGCATGTACACACAGATACTCATTGAATTTGAGTACTAATCTATTAAACTCCTAATGATTTTTTTAGCTGTTCAGATTAAACCAAAACTGTTCTCAGTCTGTATTACTAGTGCTTCCACACTATAGTGTAGAATGTAGTGTCTAGAAAGTTATTGTAGGCCTTTCATGCTTTACACTGCATTGATACCTTTTCAAAAGTGTAAAATATATTTAATTATACCTTCCATGCTTAATAGGTCAATATTTATTAAAACTTTACCCTTTTCCATATTCTCTTTTCTGCTGTATACATGCCATTATTCTCTCTTATGAATATCTTTTCTTCCTGGCTGTTTCTAACAAGTCATCTTTCTATGCCTACTATTTACTCATACTCAGCCAGTACATTCGCCTAAAAATCAATTTCATTGAAGTTTAGAATTATGAAGAAATTTTATCTATCCAAGTAATATAGTATCAAAATACTAGAAAGAAGGATTGTCATATTAGTTTTTTTAGTGACATACAAGTTGTATTTGGACCTAAAATATAGTACTTTTACTAAAGAAAGGTTATTTAACACCAAGATTGTGCTACTGTTTTTAAATTTTGATGTTTGAGTCCCATTGAACTAATCTATAATGAAACAATATTATTTGAGAAGTAGATTTTTGTTTGAAACAGTTTACCAATATCTATCACATTTTAGCTGTGTCACCAAATTCTCATAGGAAACAACTCAAGCACAATATATCATTATACTCACACCTAAAATTTATCTACACATTTATGGGTAAGATAAATTACTTGAAAATCGTACCACTGGAAGTAGGCTCCTAAACCCCAAAACTTTTATTTTATTTAAACTGTGACTTAGAAAGATATTTCACTATTTATCTTCTCTAATATTTTTGAATTTTTAAGACAATCTGTGAACTCTGAACCAAGTACTAATGATGTAAAATATTTAAGTTATAGGTCTTAGAATCAAGACACCATGTTAAGTTGTCAAAAACTTAGTCTCTGGGTTTTTTGTTTGTTTGGTTGGTTTTGTGTTTGTTTGTTTGTTTCTGTATTTCCATGTCAGCCTATGTCCTAATATTAATGTAAATTAAATTTACTACATTTTCAAATTGTAGGATAATTTGCATGAAAGTTGTTATCTATGGGAACATATGAAAGAGAGTCTCTAAGCCTTAAAAAAACACATTTTTTCATGTTAAAGTTAGTTTCATATATGCAAGCACATGTGAAGGTAGTTATACTCAGTTATATACATGTCCTTTACATTCTTCTAGAAATGAAGGGATTAGTACTAGCTTATTTTTTTTTTAATATTACTTCCAAACTTTAAGAAGTAGGAACATTTCGTGTCTGTTCCACCTTTGAAAGCTCATTTGCACTCTGTTCATTCATTCCTTCAGATATTTTTCTCTTTCTTCTACTTCTGTTATCCTGATTATACAAATTTCAAAACTTGTTATATTGTCCCAAATATCTTGGATGTATTTTTCAATATTTGAGTTCTTTTTTTTTCTTTTGTCCTTGTGTTTCTGTTTGGAACGTTTTTATTGGCCTATATACAAGTTCCCAGATTCTTTTCTCATTTGTGTCAGGTCCTCTGATGGACCTGTCAAAGACAACCTTTATTTGCTATCTTATTTTTATTTGTAGAAATTATTTTGATCTTCTCTCATAGTTTTCATCTCTAGGCTGATATTGCCCACTTGGTTTTTCATGTTGTCTACCTTTTTCCATTACAATCTATATCAGAATTCCTAAGACCATCTCCAAATTGGTGATTTACTAGAAGTACTCATAGGACCTAGAAAAACTCTTACATTCATGGTTACTTTTTATTATAGTGTATTAACCAGGGTTCTCCAGAGAAACAACATACTTAATAGGATATATGTATTGTATATGTATTATATATTAATATATAAATATAAATATATTTATGATATATATGATAATAAATATATATATTTATTTATGAGGAATTGGCTCATGCAATCATGCAGGGTGAGAGATCTCATAATCTGCTATCTGCAGCTGCACCAGGAAAGCTGGTGCTATAATTTTGGTCTAAATTTGAAGGCCTTGGTTTTTGTAGGAGCCAGGAGGAATCAATAGTAAAAATCCCAATTCAGTTCACGAGCAGAGGAAGACTAATTTCTCAGCTCAAGCAGGCAAACAGAAAACAAAAGGGGCAAATTCTTCCTTATTCTGTCTCTTTGTTCTATTCAGACTCTCAATGAATTGGATGGTGCCCACCCACACTGGTGAGGGAAATATACTTTTTTCAGTCCACCCATACAAATGTTACTGTAATCCAGGAACAACCTTGCCTCATAGACATACCCCGAATGTTTAATCTGTGCCCCCCATGGCACAGTCAAGTTGATACAAAAAAATTTTCATCCCATACAATGAAAGAATGTAAAATAAAATTAGCAAAAGGGAAGGGCACATCAGGAAAAGTACAGAAGAAACCAGGCACAAGCTTGCAGGTGCCCTCTTCAAGTAGAGTTGCACAGACTTGCTTAATTCTTGTGTAATCATGTGTAGCAACACATAGGAAGTATTGCTAACCAGAGAGCTTACTCCTGTTTTGGCATTCAGAGTTTTTATTGCTGGTTAATCACTTGGGTATTCGGTACCTGTGTAAATGATCTCAGCTTCTCAGAGTCCAAACTTCCAGAACCATAGATTACATTGCTGGTATAAGCTGTCTTATCACATTGATACAGCCTGGCCCAAGAGCTCAGGCATACAAAAATATTCTGATCAGAAATACATATACATATATATATATATATATATATATATATATATATATATGTGTGTGTGTGTGTGTATTTATATATATACACACACATATATATATCATATTATATATATTATATATAATATTCCAAGTTACACAGAGCCAGAAGCCCGTTAAGAGCCAGTCATAAAGAGAGGCTCTTTTTGGGAATCTACAAGATTTGTGCAACCTAGGCCTCATGGGTTATTATTTTTTTTAACACAGGGTTTTGAACATATTGTTTATAGACATTTTAAATTACTTGCCTGATAATTCCAGTATCTGAGTCATATCGTAGTCGGGCTCTAATGACTACTTTGTCTCTTGAAACTTTGTCTTTTTGTTCTTTGCTTTTTGGAATGCCTTGTGATTTTTTTTTTTTTTTTTTTCTTTTTCTTTTTTTTTTTCATTTTTTTTTTTTTTTTTTATTATACTTTAAGTTCTAGGGTACATGTGCATAACGTTTATATCATGTATAACTCCCCAATGCAATCCCTCCCTCCTCCCCCCTCCCCATGATAGGCCCCAGTGTGTGATGTACCCTTCCCGAGTCCAAGTGATCTCATTGTTCAGTTCCCACCTATGAGTGAGAACATGCGGTGTTTGGTTTTCTCTTCTTGTGATAGTTTGCTAAGAATGATGGTTTCCAGCTGCATCCATGTCCCTACAAAGGATGCAAACGCATCCTTTTTGATGGCTGCATAGTATTCCATCGTGTATATGTGCCACATTTTCTTAATCCAGTCTGTCACAGATGGACATTTGGGTTGATTCCAAGTCTTTGCTATTGTGAATAGTGCCGCAATAAACATACGTGTGCATGTGTCTTTGTAGCAGAGTAATTTATAATCCTTTGGGTATATACCCAGTAGTGGGATGGCTGGGTCATATGGTACATCTAGTTCTAGATCCTTGAGGAATCGCCATACTGTTTTCCATAATGGTTGAACTAGTTTACAATCCCACCAACAGTGTAAAAGTGTTCCTATTTCTCCACATCCTCTCCAACATCTATTGTTTCCTGACTTCTTAATGATTGCCATTCTAACTGGTGTGAGATGGTATCTCATTGTGGTTTTGATTTGCATTTCTCTGATGGCGAGTGATGACGAGCATTTTTTCATGTGTCTGTTGGCTGTATGGATGTCTTCTTTTGAGAAATGTCTGTTCATATCCTTTGCCCACTTTTTGATGGGGTTGTTTGTTTTTTTCTTGTATATTTGTTTGAGTTCTTGGTAGATTCTGGATATTAGCCCTTTGTCAGATGAGTAGGTTGCAAAAATTTTCTCCCATTCTGTAGGTTGCCTGTTCACTCTGATGGTAGTTTCTTTTGCTGTGCAAAAGCTCTTTAGTTTAATGAGATCCCATTTGTCAATTTTGGCTTTTGCTGCCGTTGCTTTTGGTGTTTTAGACATGAAGTCCTTGCCCATGGCTATGTCCTGAATGGTACTACCTAGATTGTCTTCTAGGGTTTTTATGGTATTAGGTCTAACATTTAAGTCTCTAATCCATCTTGAATTAATTTTCGTATAAGGGGTAAGGAAAGGATCCAGTTTCAGCTTTCTACTTATGGCTAGCCAATTTTCCCAGCACCATTTATTAAATAGGGAATCCTTTCCCCATTTCTTGTTTTTGTCAGGTTTGTCAAAGATCAGATGGCTGTAGATGTGTGGTATTATTTCTGAGGACTCTGTTCTGTTCCATTGGTCTATTTCTCTGTTGTGGTACCAGTACCATGCTGTTTTGGTTACTGTAGCCTTGTAGTATAGTTTGAAGTCAGGTAGCGTGACGCCTCCAGCTTTGTCCTTTTGACCTAGGATTGTCTTGGCAATGCGGGCTCTTTTTTGGTTCCATATGAACTTTAAAGCCGTTTTTTCCAATTCTGTGAAGAAAGTCATTGGTAGCTTGATGGGGATGGCATTGAATCTATAAATAACCTTGGGCAGTATGGCCATTTTCACGATATTGATTCTTCCTATCCATGAGCATGGTATGTTCTTCCATTTGTTTGTGTCCTCTTTGATTTCACTGAGCAGTGGTTTGTAGTTCTCCTTGAAGAGGTCCTTTACATCCCTTGTAAGCTGGATTCCTAGATATTTTATTCTCTTTGAAGCAATTGTGAATGGAAGTTGATTCCTGATTTGGCTCTCTGCTTGTCTGTTACTGGTGTATAAGAATGCTTGGGATTTTTGCACATTAATTTTGTATCCTGAGACTTTGCTGAAGTTGCTTATCAGCTTAAGGAGATTTTGGGCTGAGACAATGGGGTTTTCTAAATATACAATCATGTCATCTGCAAACAGGGACAATTTGACTTCTTCTTTTCCTAACTGGATACCCTTGATTTCTTTCTCTTGCCTGATTGCCCTAGCCAGAACTTCCAACACGATGTTGAATAGGAGTGGTGAGAGAGGGCATCCCTGTCTTGTGCCAGTTTTCAAAGGGAATTTTTCCAGTTTTTGCCCATTCAGTATGATATTAGCTGTGGGTTTGTCGTAAATAGCTCTTATTATTTTGAGGTACGTTCCATCAATACCGAATTTATTGAGCGTTTTTAGCATAAAGGGCTGTTGAATTTTGTCAAAAGCCTTTTCTGTATCTATTGAGATAATCATGTGGTTCTTGTCTTTGGTTCTGTTTATATGCTGGATTACGTTTATTGACTTGCGAATGTTGAACCAGCCTTGCATCCCAGGGATGAAGCCCACTTGATCATGGTGGATAAGCTTTTTGATGTGCTGCTGAATCCGGTTTGCCAGTATTTTATTGAGGATTTTTGCATCGATGTTCATCAGGGATATTGGTCTAAAATTCTCTTTTTTTGTTGTGTCTCTGCCAGGCTTTGGTATCAGGATGATGTTGGCCTCATAAAATGAGTTAGGGAGGATTCCCTATTTTTCTATTGATTGGAATAGTTTCAGAAGAAATGGTACCAGCTCCTCCTTGTACCTCTGGTAGAATTCAGCTGTGAATCCATCTGGTCCTGGACTTTTTTTCGTGGGTAGGCTATTAATTGTTGCCTCAATTTCAGAGCCTGTTATTGGTCTATTCAGGGATTCAACTTCTTCCTGGTTCAGTCTTGGGAGAGTGTAAGTGTCCAGGAAATTATCCATTTCTTCTAGATTTCCTAGTTGATTTGCATAGAGGCATTTATAGTATTCTCTGATGGTTGTTTGTATTTCTGTGGGGTCGGTGGTGATATCCCCTTTATCATTTTTTATTGTGTCTATTTGATTCCTCTCTCTTTTCTTCTTTATTAGTCTTGCTAGTGGTCTGTCAATTTTGTTGATCTTTTCAAAAAACCAACTCCTGGATTCATTGATTTTTTGGAGGGTTTTTTGTGATTCTATCTCCTTCAGTTCTGCTCTGATCTTAGTTATTTCTTGCCTTCTGCTAGCTTTTGAAAGTGTTTGCTCTTGCCTCTCTAGTTCTTTTAATTGTGATGTTAAAGTGTCAATTTTAGATCTTTCCTGCTTTCTCTTGTGGGCATTTAGTGCTATAAATTTCCCTCTACACACTGCTTTAAATGTGTCCCAGAGATTCTGGTATGTTGTATCTTTGTTCTCATTGGTTTCAAAGAACATCTTTATTTCTGCTTTCATTTCGTTATGTACCCAGTAGTCATTCAGTAGCATGTTGTTCAGTTTCCATGTAGTTGAGCGGTTTTGATTGAGTTTCTTAGTCCTGAGTTCTAGTTTGATTGCACTGTGGTCTGAGAGACAGTTTGTTATAATTTCTGTTCTTGTACATTTGCTGAGGAGTGCTTTACTTCCAATTATGTGGTCGGTTTTGGAATAAGTGCGATGTGGTGCTGAGAAGAATGTATATTCTGTTGATTTGGGGTGGAGAGTTCTATAGATGTCTATTAGGTCCGCTTGGTGCAGAGATGAGTTCAATTCCTGGATATCCTTGTTAACTTTCTGTCTCGTTGATCTGTCTAATATTGACAGTGGAGTGTTGAAATCTCCTATTATTATTGTATGGGAGTCTAAGTCTCTTTTTAGGTCTCTAAGGACTTGCTTTATGAATCTGGGTGCTCCTGTATTGGGTGCATATATATTTAGGAGAGTTAGCTCTTCCTGTTGAATTGATCCCTTTACCATTATGTAATGGCCTTCTTGGTCTCTTTTGATCTTTGATGGTTTAAAGTCTGTTTTATCAGAGACTAGGATTGCAACCCCTGCTTTTTTTTGTTCTCCATTTGCTTGGTAGATCTTCCTCCATCCCTTTATTTTGAGCCTATGTATGTCTCTGCATGTGAGATGGGTCTCCTGAATACAGCAGACTGATGGGTCTTGACTCTTTATCCAGTTTGCCAGTCTGTGTCTTTTAATTGGAGCATTTAGTCCATTTACATTTAAGGTTAATATTGTTATGTGTGAACTTGATCCTGTCATTATGATATTAACTGGTTATTTTGCTCGTTAGTTGATGCAGTTTCTTCCTAGCCTCGATGGTCTTTACATTTTGGCATGTTTTTGCAATGGCTGGTACCGGTTGTTCCTTTCCATGTTTAGGGCTTCCTTCAGGGTCTCTTGTAAGGCAGGCCTGGTGGTGACAAAATCTCTAAGCATTTGCTTATCTGTAAAGGATTTTATTTCTCCTTCACTGATGAAACTTAGTTTGGCTGGATATGAAATTCTGGGTTTAAAATTCTTTTCTTTAAGAACGTTGAATATTGGCCCCCACTCTCTTCTGGCTTGTAGAGTTTCTGCCGAGAGATCTGCTGTTAGTCTGATGGGCTTCCCTTTGTGGGTAACCCTACCTTTCTCTCTGGCTGCCCTTAAGATTTTTTCCTTCATTTCAACTTTGGTGAATCTGGCAATGATGTGTCTTGGAGTTGCTCTTCTGGAGGAGTATCTTTGTGGCGTTCTCTGTATTTCCTGAATTTGAATGTTGGCCTGCCCTACTAGGTTGGGGAAGTTCTCCTGGATGATATCCTGAAGAGTGTTTTCCAACTTGGTTCCATTTTCCCCCTCACTTTCAGGCACCCCAATCAGACGTAGATTTGGTCTTTTTACATAATCCCATACTTCTTGCAGGCTTTGTTCATTTCTTTTGCTTCTTTTTTCTTTTGGTTTCTCTTCTCGCTTCATTTCATTCATTTGATCCTCAATCGCTGATACTCTTTCTTCCAGTTGATCGAGTCGGTTACTGAAGCTTGTGCATTTGTCACGTATTTCTCGTGTCATGGTTTTCATCTCTGTCATTTCGTTTATGATCTTCTCTGCATTAATTAGTCTAGCTGTCAATTCTTCCACTCTTTTTTCAAGATTTTTAGTTTCTTTGCGCTGGGTACGTAATTCCTCCTTTAGCTCTGAGAAGTTTGATGGGCTGAAGCCTTCTTCTCTCATCTCGTCAGAGTCATTCTCTGACCAGCTTTGATCCGTTGCTGGCGATGGGCTGCACTCCTTTGCAGGGGGAGAGGCGCTCTTATTTTTTGCATTTCCAGCTTTCCTGCCCTGCTTCTTCCCCATCTTTGTGGTTTTATCTGTCTCTGGTCTTTGATGACGGTGATGTACTGATGGGGTTTTGGTGTAGGTGTCCTTCCTGTTTGATAGTTTTCCGTCTGACAGTCAGAAGGACTGTCTGTTGGTCTGTTGGAGATTGCTTGAGGTCCACTCCAGACCCTGTTTGCCTGGGTATCAGCAGCAGAGGTTGCCAAAGATAGAATATTGCTGAACAGCGAGTGTACCTGTCTGATTCTTCCTTTGGAAGTTTCCTCTCAGGGATGACTCCACCCTGTGAGGTGTGGGGTGTCAGACTGCCCCTAGTGGGGGATGTCTCCCAGCTAGGCTACTCACGGGTCAGGGACCCACCTGAGCAGGCAGTCTGTCCGTTCTCGGATCTCAACCTCCGCGTTGGGAGATCCACAGCTCTCCCCAAAGCTGTCAGACAGAGTCGTTCACCTCTGCACCGGCCCCTGCTGCTTTCCCTATTGGACCTCAGCTGTGGGCTGTCCCCAGAGGTGGAGTCTACAGAGACAGGCAGGTTTCCTTGAGCTGCTGTGAGCTCCACCCAGTTCGAGCTTCCCAGCGGCTTTGTTTACCTACTTAAGCCTCAGCAATGGCGGGCGCCCCTCCCCCAGCCTCGTTGTTACCTTGCGGATAGATCGCTGCAGACTGCTGTGTTAGCAGTGAGGGAGGCTCCGTGGGCGTGGGACCCTCCCGGCCAGGTG
The DNA here is from genome assembly GCF_009764315.1 of Trachypithecus francoisi. Classification (NCBI taxonomy): domain Eukaryota; kingdom Metazoa; phylum Chordata; class Mammalia; order Primates; family Cercopithecidae; genus Trachypithecus; species Trachypithecus francoisi. The sequence continues at coordinate 73,721,273 of NW_022681454.1, read as the reverse complement.
TGGGATATATTCTCCTGGTGTGCCTGTTTCCTTAAAGCGCAGTATTGGGGTGGGAGTTACCCGATTTTCCAGGTGTTATGTGTCTCAGTTCCCCGGCTAGGAAAACGGATTTCCTTCCCCCTTGCGCTTCCAGGTGAGGCGATGCCTCGCCCTGCTTCAGCTCACGCTGGTCAGGCTGCAGCAGCTGACCAGCACCGATTGTCCGGCACTCCCTAGAGAGATGACCCCAGTACCTCAGTTGAAAATGCAGAAATCACCGGTCTTCTGTGTCACTCGCGCTGGGAGCTGGAGACTGGAGCTGTTCCTATTCGGCCATCTTGCTCCGCCCACCCCGCCTTGTGATTTTTTAATCCCTTTGGATATTAAGAGATTAAAAAATTGACTATCCAATGTTTTGTGGAATCAGTTTGTCCTAAAACCTCAGTTTTGTGATGGGTTCAAAAATATCACTAGTTTTTAGTTATTCCATCTTTCTCTTATTTTAAGTATAGGAGGAACAACTTCTAAGATTTTTACATGCTGAAACCAGAACCAGAAGTCTATTCACTTATTTCTTAGGGAATAATTACAGTGTCAGTCCCAGAGAAACAGAAGATAGCTTACCTGTAGTTTTAGATAGATACAAGTGGTGAAAGAAGAATTATAAATGTTGGTGAGCTGAAATAAAAAGGGATACACAACATTGAAAATGGAATAATTCTTCTTTTTCACTAATTTTTAATGATTGGCAGATTAAAGAAAGCCTAGTCAGAAAATTAAAATCAGGAAATAGCAACCTGTGCAATTTCAATGTCTGAAACAGATAAAGGATTGTTGCAATTTAGCTACTAAGTTCTTCAAAGATCAACTGACTCCAATTATATTGTTTAGAGTATAAATGTGTGAAAGTGTATTTTTAAAAGTTAAATTTTGACCTATTATTTCTTTCACTTCTGGAAGCACTAAATGTTAACATCACTTCATTAATTCTACTTGAAAGTGTAACTTGACACAGAAGGGAAGATTTATATATGCATCCATACCCCCCATGTGGAGAATCAGAGGTGACAGTGTTGTGATGTGGACTGAAAGAGGGCTCTACCATTTTTTAAAGTTCTTATTGGATTAGACAGCTATTCTTTCAGTTTTTCTCTGAATGTTGATGCCAGGGAGATCCACATGTGTATTGGGAAACAAATTGAGTTTCTTGCACCTGTGATTTCCTAGTCAAGAGTATGAATACCTTCAAAGCTCAAATTACTGTGATTTTAAGCATCTCTGAAAATGGCTAATGACTACATCTTCAATAAAAGAACAGTTATCTATTCACATAAAATAAAATGCTAGAATTGAAATTAATTGAGAAATGCCAAATGTATCTTTAAGATGTATCCAGATGGTTTTCGTTAAGGATTTAATTATAATATGGATCAATGATGGATAACATGTATAATCACTAATGTACTCAACCTCATAATATATTAAAACATGTAATACTGCTTCATTAATGATTACTAATTATTTAATCTATAAAAATGATTATTAGAAACATAAATGCTGCTAATAAGCAATCTAATACACACATAGGATCAAGAAAAACAAATCAGGAAATATATCTTTATTAATTTGCCAATAGCTTGATGAAGGACTAGTAAAGATCGTTATTACATATTTGATCTTTGCTTAGGATAGAGAAAGAGGATTCAAGGAGACTCTAGATGACACTGGTTTAGCAATATTGCTGGAGAATCAATCAGAGCAACCTTTGTTCATGTGTGTGTTTGTGTGTGCGTGTATGTAGACACCACAAAGTTCTGTGGAGAATTAAATTGTTACCATATAAGGTTTATATTACAATAAAACATGTGATTAAAGCATACATTTTAAAGGATGTTGACAATGTGTAATTCCCTATTTAATGGTGTGTTGGAATTGGCTTTACCTGGCTCATAATACCTGATTGATACATTTTCAAAAATTTTTCAAGCAGCTGTGAAACTTATGGTACCTTGAAATTGCCCATGGTGGGATGATTTACATCACAGAAAACAGTAACCTCTATATATTGAGACTTTTTAACTCTTATCCCCTTGTGTTGTCTTAGTAGAGCCCCACGGTAAATTTCCTTCTTTTGTCACACTGGTTGAACAACCAGGTACCTGATAGCTACTAATTGAGAAGGTCTCTGTGCCACTAACTAAAGGTGAAAAAAGAGCTAAGTTTTAGTGGTCTTAAATAAAACTAGGAAATGTTGTTTTTCACTCTTCTTCCTATATCCTTGTTTTTAAGTCCAAATGTACCTTCCAAGTCTCTGGGCTGTATGAGGACAAAGATTGAGCAAATAAATTATGTGTAGAATTTAGACTTTTCAAGCCCTCTTCATTTAAACATAATTTGAATTATCCTACCAATGACAGAATTGGTATTTTTTTTAAATGTCAAATAACTGAGAACTGTTATACCCATAAGTTGCAATTGTCATTATTTCAATGTAGAGTAAGTAATGTAAGGAATATTAGTTTATAAAATAAAATAAAATATGTAAGTGCAATGAAGCTCATAATTCTTAAAGAGCTAATTTGCAAAATCCCATTAGAAATTAGACATGAATAAAACAAGCCAATCAATAGCATGCTCTTTATACTATATGGAAAGAATTCAAAATCAGTTGTCGTTTTCCACATGTGAATTTCAAGTCATAAATAAAGGTAAAATTTAGACTCCTAAACAATAGCTAGAATTTTAAACTTTGGAAATCTTTAAGTCAGAACCAACAAACTTCAGTTTTTTTATATTTTTGTCTCTAACTGTGAGTATATTTGGTATCTGCATACATTTTTATCATGTGCCATGTTGTTAAACATACAAGGAAACTATTTAAATTTCTACAGAGGGTTTCTGTGTTTAGTAATTGCTTCAATTCATAGTGCCAAATGTTGCAAACAGTATATGTGGAATCTGTGGTGGCCAAGGCTTTTTACTTCTTTTGTATGTGTGTGTCTTTGTTCACTAAGTTAGACTACAGAATGATCCATTTTTGGATCATCAGAAATGAATGTTATGTGTCAAAACTTGATTGGGTCCTGCAGTGGAAGGAAAGGAAAAAAATCAGTGATAAGCTTCTAAAGTTATTACCTTAGAAAATCAATTATCTGCTATGAGGTAACAACTGTGAACAATTTTCTGGAAATATGGGAGAGAACAGCAGTAAGAAAGGATTAACGAAGCAGTTAGCACAGTATTGATTAGGCCTCCAAATAGCAAATCTATGCCTGGATTTTGCTAAAATGTAGAAAAAGTCAACCTACCCAAATAATATTTTAATGACTATTTGATGAGAAAAATTTTGAGACATTGCATCATATTATTTAGTATAACACCACATAAGCTGACCAGAACATAAATCAGACTTACAGGAACATATATATGTTTTGATTTTTAAAATTTTTCTAATTCTAGTAATAATTTATACTGTAATATTTGCTTAGCATAAGGAATACTTATTTTATTTAATATGTCCTCATTGTGAGTAAAAGTGAAAGAGGTAATGTGATGTATCTTTTGTTAATACATAGGAAAACAGCAAACAATTACGTCTCTACATACATGAAGTCTAGTGCATAGATACATGAGGTTGGTACAAACGTAATTGCAGTTCTTATGAAATTGTTGAAATTTGCCATTTGATATTAGAATACATTCTCAAACGTGGTTATGTTATATATCATTTTAATATGGTTATGTTATGTATCATTTACTGCTGTTTTGGTTACGGTAGCCCTGTATTATAGTATGAAGTTGGGTAGCATGATGACTCCAGCTTTGTTCTTCTTACACAGGAAGAAAACAAAACAAAACATAAAAAGTAATTGAGGTTTTTGCCATTCTTGGAATTTGCCATTTGATATTGGAATACGTTCTTAAGTAAATGTGGTTATGTTATACATCATTTTAATATGTGTTTCTCACTTTATTTTTTTGGCTATTGATATATTACTTTCTGTTTATCTTATATTTATTTTAGACTATGGACATGATGTTATACAAAAAGCAAATTTGAGCGATTTTCTTATTTGAGTACAAAATGGGTTGTACAGCAGTGGAGACAACTCACAACATCAACAACACATTTGGCCCAGGAATTGCCAATAAACATATAGTGCAGTGGTGGTTCAAGAAGTTTTGCAAGGAAGACTAGAGTCTTGAAGATGAAAAATGTAGTGGCCGACAATTAAGGAACAATTGAATGCAGTCACTGAAGCTGATCCTCTTAGAACTACACAAGAAGTTGCTGAAGAACTCAGTGTCAACCATTCTATGGTCGTTTAGCATTTGAAGCAAATCAGAAAGATGAAAAAGCTTGATAAATGAGTGCCTCCTGAACTGAGTGAGAAAAATAAAAAAGATGGCCATTTTGAAGTGTCGTCTTCTCTCATTCTATGCAACAACAACAAACCGTTTCTCAACTGGAATGTGACATGCTACCGTGACAACCAGCTCAGTGGTTGGACAGAGCAGAAGCTCTAAAGCACTTCCTCAAGCCAAATTTGCACCATAAAAAGGTTGTGCTCACTGTTTGGTGGTCTGCTGCAGGGTTGATCCACTACAGCTATCTGAATCCCAGTTACATCTGAGAATTAATGGTTTCTGAGAAGTATGCTCAGCGAATCAGTGAGATGCAGCAAAAACTGAAACACCCGCAGCTGGCATTGTTCAACAGAAAGGGCCCAGAATATGCCTCACCTGCCGTATTCACCTGACCTCTCACCAACCGACTATCACTTCTTCAAGCATCTCGACAACTTTTTACAGGGAAAATGCTTCCACAACCACCAGGATGCAGAAAATGCTTTTTAAGAGTTACTTGAATTCTGAAACATGGATTTTCATGCTACAGAAATAAACAAACTTCTTTCTCATTGGAAAAAAATGTGTTGATTGCAATGGTTCCTATTTCAATTAATAAAGATGTGTTTGAGCCTAGTTATAATAATTTAAAATTCATAGTCCAAAACCACAATTACTTTTGCACCAATCTATAAACAAATAATTTTATTTTTCATATTTTTGTCTTCTCTTGATAATGTGTTAATCAATCAGATAATTTTTTTCATGTATATTTTAAATTCAGGGGCACATGTGCAGATTTGTTACATAGATAAACTTGTGTCATGGAGGTTTGTTGTACAGATTGTTCCCTCACCCAGGTATTAAGCCTAGTATTCATTAGTTATTTTTTCTAATCCTCTCCCTCCTTCCACCTTCCACCCTCCAACCTCCAGTAGTCCCCGGTGTGTGTTTTGCTTCTCTGTATATCCATGTGTTCTCATCATTTAGCCCCCACTTATGAGTGAGTACATGTTGTACTTGGTTTTCTGTTTCTGCGTTAATTTGCTAAGGATAATGGCTTCCAGCTTTATCTATGTCCCTATAAAGGACATGATCTTGTTCTTTTTAAGGCTGTATGGTATTCCAAGGTGTATATGTAACACAATTTTTAATCCAGTCTATTATTGATGGGCAGTTGGGTTGATTCCATGTCTTGGCTATTGTGAATAGTGCTACAATAAACATATGTGCCTATGTGTCTTCATAATAAAATGATTTATATTCCCTTGGATATATGCTCAGTAATGGGACTGCTGAGTCAAATGGTATTTCTGTCTTTAGGACTTGAGGAATTGCTACACTGTCTTCCATAGTGGTTGAATTAATTTACACTGCCACCAACAGTGTATTAGCGTTCCTTTTTCTCCACAACCTCACCAGCATCTGTTATTTTTTCTCTTTTTAACCATTCTTACTGTTGTGAGATGATAAATCATTGTGCTTTTGACCTGCATTTCTCTAATGATCAGTGATGTTGAGCTGCTTTTTTTTCATATGATTGTTGGCTGCACGTACATCTTTTTTGAGAGGTGTCTGTTCATGTCTTTTACCTACTTTTAAGGGAGTAAAAAGTGTCTGTTCATGTCTTTTACCTACTTTTTAAGGGAGGTTGTTTTTCTTGTAAATTTGTTAAGTTCCTTATAGATACTGAATATTGGCTTTTTCTCAGATTCATATTTTGCAAAATTTTTCTCCCATTCTGTTGGCTGTTGGTTTACTCTCTTGTTCATGTCTTTTGGTGTACAGAAACTCTTTAGTTTAATTAGATCTCATTTGTCAATTTTTGCTTCTGTTGCAATTGCTTTTGTCATCTTCATTGTGAAATCTTTGCCTCTACCAACGTCCAGGATGGTATTGCCCAGGTTGTCTTCCAGGATTTTTAAAGTTGTGGGTTTTACATTTAAGTCTTTAATCCATCTTGAGTTGATTTTTGCACATGGTGTAAGGAAGGGCTCCAGCTTCAATCTTCTGCATATGGCTAGACAGTTATCTCAGCACCATTTATTGAATAGTGAATTGTTACCCCTTGTTTGTATTTGTCAGGTTTGTTGAGAATCAGATAGTTGTAAGTGTGCAACCTTATTTTTGCGTTCTCTATTTTGTTCCTTTCGTATATGTGTCTGGTTTTGTACCAGTATCATGTTGTGTTGGTTACTGTAGCCTGGTAGAATAATGAAGTCTGGTAGAATAATACCTCCAGACTTGTTCTTCTTGCCTTGGCTATTCAGGTTTGTTTTTGCTTCCAAATGAGTTCTAAAATAGCTTTTCTTCTAATTCTGTGAAGAATGACACTGGTAATTTAATGGGAATAGCATTTAATCTACAGATTACTTCGGGCAGTGTGGCCATTGTATTTATATTGATTCTTCCTATTCATGAGCATGGAATGATTTTTTTCATTTGTTTATGTCATCTCTGATTTCTTTGAGCAGTGGTTTGTTGTTCTCATTGCCGAGATATTTCACTTCGTTTGTTAGCTGTATTCCTAGATATTTTATTCTTTTTGTGGCAATTGTGAATGGGAGTTCCTTCATGATTTGTATCTCGGCTTGACTGTTGTTTGTGTACAGAAATGTTAGCTGTTTTGCACATTGATTTTGTATCTCAAGACTTTGTGGAAGTTCCTTATCATCTTAAGAAATCTTTGAGCTGAGATGATGGAGTTTTCTACATACAGGATCATGCCATCTTCAAACAGGAATATTTTGACTTACTCTCTTTCTATTTGAATGCTGTTTATTTCTCTCCATTGCTTGATTGCTCGGGCCTGAACTTCCAATACTATGTTGAATAGTAATGGTAAGAGAGAGCATCATTGTCTAGTACTGGCTTCCAAAAAAAAAAAAAAAAAAAAAAAAGCTTCCAGCTTTTGCCCATTCAGTGTGATGTTGGCTGTGGGTTTGTCATAGACAGCTCTTATTATTTTGAGTTATGTTCCTTCAACACTTAGTGTATTGAGAGTTTTTAACATGAGGGAATGTGGAATTTCATCAAAGGCCTTTTCTACATCTATTGTGATAATCGTATGATTTTTGTCTGTACTTCTGTTTGTGTGAATCACATTTATTAATTTGTAAATGTTGAACCAACTTTGCATTCCTGGAGTGAATCCTTCTTGAACATGGTAGATAATTTTTTGATATGCTGCTGGATTCGGATCGCCAGTATTTTGTTGAGGACTTTTGCACTGATGTTCATCAAGAATATTGGCCTAAAGTTTTCTTTTTTGTTGTTGTATCTGTGCCAGACTTTTGTGTTAGAATGCTGCTGGCCTCATAGAATGAGTTAGGGAGAAGTCTCTTATTTTCAATTTTTTAGAATAGTTTCAGTAGGAATGGCACCAGTTCTTCTTTGTGCATCTGATATAATTCAGCTGTGAATACACCTGGTCCTGGTCTCTTTTTGGTTGCAAGACTATTTGTTACTGCCTCAACTTCAGAACTCTTCATTGATCTGTTCAGGCTTTCAATTTCTCACTGGTTCAATTTTGAGATGGTTTATATTTCTAGGAATTTATTTACTTATTTTAGATTTTCTAGTTTATGTGCATAGAGGTGTTCATAATATTCTCTGATGGTTATTTGTATTTCTGTGGATTCAGTGGTAATATCCACTTTGTTGTTTCTAATTGTATTTATTCTCTCTTTTATTATTAGTCTATATAGCAGTCTATCTTAGGCATTTCAAAAAAGAAACAAAAACAAAAACAAACTCCTGGTTATGTTGATCTTGTTAAATTGTTTTCTGTCTCAGTCTCCTTCACTTCAGCTCAGGTATTGGTTGTTTATTGTCTTCAGCTACCTTTGAAGTTCATTTCATCTTGGTTCTCTAGTTCTTTTAGTTGTAATGTTAGTTTGTTAATTGAGATATTTCTAGTTTTTTGATGTGAGCATTTAGTTCTATAAATTTCGCTCTTAACACTGCCTTAGATGTGTACCAGAGATTCTGGTATGTTATCTTTGTTCTCAATCATTTCAGCAAACTTCTTGGTTTCTGTCTTAATTTTATTATTTACTGAAAAGTCATTCAGGAGTAGGCTGTTCAGTTTCCATGTAATTGTAAGGTTTTGAGAGAATGCCTTAGTCTTGAGTTCTAATTTGATTGTGCTGTGGTGTGGGAGACTATAATAATTTCAGTTGTTTTTCATTTGCTGAGGATTGTTTCATTTCTGATTATGTGATTGATTTTACAGTAAGTGTATTTGGCAATGACAAGACTGTATATTCTATTGCTTTGGTGTAGAGTTCTGTAGATATCTGTCAGGTCCATTTGATCCAGAGTCGAGTTCTGGTCCTGAAGATCTTTATTGATTTTCTTTCTCAATTATCTGTCTAATATTGTCAGTGGAGTTTCAAAGTCTCCCACTATTATTGTGAGGGAGTCTAATTCTCTTTTAAGGTCTACAAGAACTTGCTTTAAGAATCTGGGTGCTCCTGTGTTGGGTGCATGTATATTTAGGATGTTTAGATCTTCTTGCTGAATTGAACCCTTTACCATTATGTAATGCCCTTTTTGTCTTTTTTGATCTTTGTTGGATTAAAGTTTGTTTTGTTAGAAACTAGGACTGCAACATGATATGGTTTGGGTTTCTGTCCCCACCCCAAATCTCATCTCAAATTGTATCCCCCATGTATCTAGGAAAAGACCTGATGGGAGATGATTGGATTCAGTGGATGGTTTGCCCCATACTGTTCTCATGATGGTAAAGGAGTTCTGACAAAATCTAATGGTTTTAAGAGTGACAGGTTTTTTCTTTCTGCACTCTTTCTCTCTCTCTCCTGCTGCGGCTGTGCTCCTTGACGTGTACCTTGCTTCTCGTCACCTTTTGCCATGATTGTTAGTTTTCTGAAGGCCTCCTTAGCTATACAAAACTGTTAATCAAACCTCTTTTGTTTGTAAATTACCCAGTCTCAAGTGGTATCTTTATAGCAGGGTGAAATGGACTAATAAAGGTAATTGGTACCAAGGTAGTGGGGTATTCCTATAAAGATAACCTGAAAATGTGGACACAACTTTGGAACTGGGTAACAGTCAGAGGTTGAAACAGTTTAGATGGCTCAGAAGAAGATAGAAAGATGTCAGCAAGTTTGAAACTTCTTAGAAACTTGTTAAACGGTTTTGACCAAAATGCTGATAGTGATATAGACAATGAAGTCCAGGCTTAGGTACTCTCAGATGGACATGAGGAACTTCTTGGAAATTGGAGCAAAGGTCACTCTGCTATGTTTTAGCGAAGAGACTGCTGGCCTTTTGCCGCTGCCCTAGAGTTCTGTGGAAATTTCAACTTGAAAGAGAAGATTTAGGATATCTTGAAAAAGAAATTTCTAAGCAACAAAGCATTCAAGAGGTGATTTGGCTTTTCTGAAGGCGTAGTAACATCTGTTTACAAAGAGATTATTTGGGATTTAAATTTATGTTTAAAATGAAAGCAGAACATAAAGGTTTGAAAAATTTGCAGCCTGGTCATGTAGTAGAAAAGAAAAATCCGTCTACTTTGGAGAAATTCAAGATAGCTGCAGAAATTTGCATAAGTAATGAACAGCTGAATGTTAATTGAAAAGACAATAGGAAAAAATATCTCCAGGGCCTGTCAGAGGCCTTCATGGCAGTCCTCCAATCACCAGCCTGCAGGCCTAGGAGAGAAAAATAGTTTCATAGCGCAGGCCCAGGGCCTAGCTTCTCTGTTCAGTGTTGGAACTTGGTGCCCTGTTTCCTAGCTGTTCCAGACCCAGCCATGGATAAAAGGGGCGAACGTGTAGCTTGGGCCATTGCTTCAGAGGGTGCAAGCCCCAAACCTTGGTGATTCCTATGTAGTGTTGGGTCTACAGGCATGTAGAAGATAATAGTTGAGTTTTGGGAACCCCCACCTAGACTTCAGAGACTGTATGGAAATGCATAGATGTCCAGGTATAAGTCCACTGCAGGACTGGAGCCCTCCCTCATGGAGAACCTCTGCTAGGTCAGTGTGGAGAGAAAATATGGTGTTGGAGCCGCCAAACAGAGTCCTCACTGGGTAAATGCCTATGGAGCTGTGAGAAGAGGGCCACCATCCTCCAGACCACAGAAAGTAAGATCCACCACCAGTTTTCACAGTGTGCCTAGAAAAGTCACAGGCACTTAACACCAGCCTATGAAAGCAGACACAGGGATTGCACCCTGCAGAGCCACAGGGAGAAGCAGCCCAAGTCCTTGGGAGTCAACTTCTTGTATCACCATGTCCTGGATGTGAGACATGTTGTCAAATAAGATCATTTCAGAGCTTTAAGATTTACTGCCAACCCTGCTGTGTTTTGGACTTGTATGGGGCATGTGACCCCTTTGTTTTGGGCAATTTCTTCCATTTGAAGTGGGGACATTTACCCAATGCCTGTAACCCCATTAGTTACTTGGAAATAGTTAACTTGTTTTTTATTTTGAAGACTCATAGGCAGAAGGAAATTTCCCTGTCTAAGATAAGACTTTTGACTTGGACTTTGAGTTAATACTAGAATAAGTTAAGACTTTGGAGGACTATCAAGAAGGCATAATTGGTTTTGAAATGTGAAAAGGACATGAGATTTGGTAGAGGTTGGGGCAGAATAATGTGATTTGGCTCTGTGTCCCCACTCAAGTCTCATCTCGAATTGCATTCTTGATGTGTTGAGGCAGAGACCTGGTGGGAGGTGAATGGATCATGGGAACTGTTTCCCCCATGAAGTTCTCATGATAGTGAGGGAGTTCTCATGAGACATGATTGTTTTAAAAGTGACAGTTTTTTTTTTTTTTTTTTTTCCTGTGCTCTCTCCTGCTGCCATATAAAACATGTCTTGCTAACCATTTTTCTTCCACCATAATTGTAAATTTTCTGAGGCCTCCCCAGCATGCAGAATTGTGAGTCGATTGAACCTCTTTTGTTTATAAATTACCCAGTCCCAAGTAGTACCTTTATAGTAGTGTAAAAATGAACTTATAGGCCAGGCGCGGTGGCTCAAGCCTGTAATCCCAGCACTTTGGGAGGCTGAGACGGGCAGATCACGAGGTCAGGAGATCAAGACCATCCTGGCTAACATGGTGAAACCCCGTCTCTACTAAAAAATACAAAAAAATTAGCCAGGCGAGGTGGCGGGCGCTTATAGTCCCAGCTACTCGGGAGGCTGAGGCAGGAGAATGGCGTGAACCCGGGAGGCGGAGCTTGCAGTGAGCTGAGATCTGGCCACAGCACTCCAGCCTGGGTGGCAGAGCAAGACTCCGTCTCAAAAAAAAAAAAAAAAAAAAAAAAAAAAGAACTTATATACAATTCTCCAATTTTTCCTTTCCCATTTGCTTGATAAGTTTTTCTTCATCTGTTTAGTTTGAGGTTATGTGTGTTATGGCATGTGAGATGGGTCTCTTGAAGAGAGTACACAAATAGGTCTTGGTTCTTTATCCAGCTTGCCAGTCTGTGTCTTTTAGTTGTAGCATTTAGCCCATTTACATTTAAGGTTAGTATTGGTATGTGTGGATTTGATCCTGTCATCATGATGCTAGCTGGTTATTTTGTAGACTTGTTTATGTGATTGCTTTATAGTGTCACTGATCTGTGTAATTCAGTGTGTTTTGTAGTGTCTGGTAACAGTTTTTCATTCCTATATTTAGTGCTTTCTTCAGGAACTCTTGTAAGGCATGTCTAGTGGTTACTAATTTCTTTAGCATTTGCTCATCTGAAAAGGACCTCCTTTCTCCTTTGCTTATGAAGCTTAGTTTGGCCAGGCATACAATTCTGGGCTGGAATTCCTTTTCTTAGGAATGTTGACTACTGGTCCCCAATTTATTCTGGAATGTACAGTTTCTACTGAGAAGTCTGTTGTTAGTCTAATGGACTTCCTTTTGCAGGTGACCTTGCCTTTCTCTCTGGCTGCCCTTAACATGTTTTCTTTCATTTCAACCTTGGAGAATCTGACAATTATATGTCCTGGGGTTGATCTTCTCATGAAGTATCTTACTGGGGTTATCTGTATTTCCTGAATTTGAATGTTGGCTTATCTAGTTAGGTTGGAGAAGTTCTCATGGGAGATATCCTGAACTATGTTTTTCAAATTGGTTTCACTCTTCCCATCTCTTTCAGATACACCAATCAATCATAGATTCAGTCTCTGTATACTCCCATGTTTTGTAAAGTTTTCATTCATTCATTTTCATTCTTTTTCCTGTATTCTTGACTCCCTGTCTTATCTAAGAAAGACAGTCTTCAAACTGTGAGAGTCTTTCCTCTGCTTGGTCTATTCTGGTAGCAATACTTGTCATTGCATTATGAAATTCTTGCATTGTGTTTTTTAGCCCTGTCAGGTCAGTTATGTTCTTTTCTATCCTGGCTATTATGTTTTTCAGCTCCCACAATGTTTTATCATGATTTTTAGCTTCCTTGCATTGAGTTAGAATGTGCTTTTTTTGCTCAATGAAGATCTTTTTTATCTACCTTCTGAAGTCTACTTCTGTCACTTCAGCCCTCTCAGCCTCAGCCGAGTTCCAAACCTCTGCTGGAGAAGTGATATGGTCATTTGGAGGAGAGAGGGCACTCTGGCTATTTGAGTGTTTTTTTTGTTTTGTTTTGTTTTTTGTTTTTTTGCACTTAATAATCTTTATGCCTTGCTAAGTGGTATTCATTATACTAATAATGCAGCTTATTTTTTGCTTATTTTAACTATTTGATGAGAATGAAGTTGAAAGCATGGGTCCAGATTCTAGCATTATGACTATCTCTTTTTTTTTCTTTTTTTTTTAAACATTTTTGTGATAATTCTTTCTCATCTTTGTGGGATTATCTAAGTTCATTCTTTGAGGTTGCTGACATTTGTATGAGGTTTTTGTTTGTTTTGTTTCTTTTTTTTTATTGAAACTTTTTATTTCTTCAGCAATAAATTAAACATGGCTTACTATAACATTTTTTACTTTACAAACTTTTTAACATCTTTAAATTTTTCTAATCATTTTAAATAACAGTTTAAAACATGAAGACATTTTACAGTTATATGAAATATTTTTAAATTTTTTTCTTATTCTATAAGATTTTTCCTTTCATAAATATTTTTAACTTTTTAAACTTTTTTTTGTTGAAACCTAAGACACATAGCCATACATTAGCCTAAGCCTACACAGTGTCAAGATCATCAATTTCAGTGTCTTCCACCTTCGTATCTTGTCCCACTGGAAGGTCGTCACTGGTAATAACATGCATGGAACTGTCATCCTATGAAAACAATGCCTTCTTCTGGGATACCTCCTGAAGGATCTACCTGAGGTTGTTTTATACTTATCATGTTTTATAAGTAGAAGAAGAAAACACTTAAATAATATTAAAGTTACAGTATGGTAAATTCTAGGTGATAGAAAATGTTCATCTCCATTATAATCTTATGGAGCCACTGTTAAATATCTGTCCATCATTGACCAAAATATCATTATGCAGTGCATGAGTTGTAGACTTGCCAATGTGGTATCTTCATCAGTGAATTCCAACAGTACAATTACACGTTCATTGGTCAGATTAGGAAGGATGTTATCCACTATGGTTTCAATGTTTTTGTTTCCTTCTAAATTCTTTTTTTTTTTTTTTTTTTTTTTTTTTGAGACAGAGTCTCGCTCTGCCACCCAGGCCGGAGTGTAGTGGTGAGATCTGGGCTCACTGCAAGCTCTGCCTCCTGGGTTCACACCGTTCTCCTGCCTCAGCCTCCCGAGTAGCTGGGACTACAGGCACCTGCCACCACACCCGGCTAATTTTTTGTATTCTTTTAGTAGAGACGTAGTTTCACCGTGTTAGCCAGGATGGTCTGGTTCTCCTGACCTCGTGATCCGCCCGCCTTGGCCTCCCAAAGTGCTGGGATTACAGGTGTGAGCTGCCGCGCCCAGCCCATTTCTAAACTTAGTTGTCAATGCAACAGTGTTGGCAGGGTGAGCCTAATGGGAAGTGTTTAGGTCATGAGTGGCCTGCCTTCATGAATGAATCAATGCTGCTATGAATAGAGCCTGAAGGAGGGGCTTGCCCTTTAGGGTCTTCTGTCATGTGAGGAACAGTGTTTCTCTTCTCCAGAGAATGCAGCATTCAGGGAGCCATCTTGGAGGTAGAGCTGGCTCTCAACAGACACCAAACTGGCTGGCACCTTGATCCTGAACTTCCCAGCTTCCAGAATTGTGAGATATAAGTTTCTTTATAAATTGTCTAGTCTGTGGTATTCTGTCATAGATATAAAAGCAGACTAAAGCAGTATCTGTACAACCAATATTAAATTATAAGGTTATCAGGGTTTTCCCAGAATTCGTAGGAACAATCCCAAATCATAAAGTTAACAGAAGTATACAGAGTAATCACTTTTTCAGAGTACAGAAAATATATTAGCAAGAGCTTTGACTTTTACCGACACAAGCTTAAGTAACATTAATTGACTGTAAAATAATAATGCACCAAACTCAGCACTTTGTACAAAATTATCTGAGAATATCATTGTTAAAATATTGCACAGCACTCTTAAAAGTTATCTTTCGAAATAAGAAAAATGTGAAGAATCTTCTTTATGTTTTGTTCCTTTACTAAAAAAAAGATATTAATTCATTATTTACTATTATTTCTCAAGGCCTATTTTTACTTTTAAAGCCTTTTTTGATGTTATAATTTAACATGTCATTATGTATATCACTGAAAATAATAAACTGCCATACACACTACTGTATTTTTCAACAATATTATAAGCATAAAACTGTTTAAGAAATTAGTTTCTGCTCATGAGATTCAAACTCAATTATAGGATATGCTACATGGTAGAAAACGTGTTTGAAAATACAGTAAACCTTTGTCTCTACTTTTTTTTTCTTTTTTTTTATTATACTTTAAGTTTTAGAGTACATGTGCATAATGTGCAGGTTTGTTACATATGTATACTTGTGCCATGTTGGTGTGCTGCAACCATCAACTCCTCAGCACCCATCAATTCATCATTTATATGAGGTATAACTCCCAATGCAATCCCTCCCCCTTCCCCCCTCCCCCCTCCCCATGATAGGCCCCGATGTGTGATGTTCCCCTTCCCGAGTCCAAGTGATCTCACTGTTCAGTTCCCACCTATGAGTGAGAACATGCAGTGTTTGGTTTTCTGTTCTTGTGATAGTTTGCTAAGAATGATGGTTTCCAGTTGCATCCATGTCTCTACAAAGGATGCAAACTTATCCTTTTTTATGGCTGAATAATATTCCATGGTGTATATGTGCCACATTTTCTTAATCCAGTCTGTCACTGATGGACATTTGGGTTGATTCCAAGTCTTTGCTATTGTGAATAGTGCCACAATAAACATGTGTGTGCATGTGTCTTTATAGCAGCATGATTTATAATCCTTTGGGTATATAACCAGTAGTGGGATGGCTGGGTCATATGGTACATCTAGTTCTAGATCCTTGAGGAATTTCCATACTGTTTTCCATAATGGTTGAACTAGTTTACAATCCCACCAACAGTGTAAAAGTGTTCCTATTTCTCCACATCCTCTCCAGCACCTGTTGTTGCCTGACTTTTGAATGATTGCCATTCTAACTGGTGTGAGATGGTATCTCATTGCGGTTTTGATTTGCATTTCCCTGATGGCCAGTGATGATGAGCATTTTTTCATGTGTCTGTTGGCTGTATGAATGTCTTCTTTGAGAAATGTCTGTTCATATCCTTTGCCCACTTTTTGATGGGGTTGTTTGTTTTTTTCTTGTAAATTTGTTTGAGTTCTTTGTAGGTTCTGGATATTAGCCCTTTGTCAGATGAGTAGATTGCAAAAATTTTCTCCCATTCTGTAGGTTGCCTGTTCACTCTGATGGTAGTTTCTTTTGCTGTGCAGAAGCTCTTTAGTTTAATCATATCCCATTTGTCAATTTTGGCTTTTGCTGCCGTTGCTTTTGGTGTTTTAGACATGAAGTCCTTGCCAATGCCTATGTCCTGAATGGTACTACCTAGGTTTTCTTGTAGGGTTTTTATGGTATTAGGTCTAACATTTAAGTCTCAAATCCATCTTGAATTAATTTTTGTATAAGGAGTAAGGAAAGGATTCGGTTTCAGCTTTCTACTTATGGCTAGCCAATTTTCCCAGCACCATTTATTAAATAGAGAGTCCTTTCCCCATTTCTTGTTTCCCTCAGGTTTGTCAAAGATCAGATGGCTGTAGATGTGTGGTATTATTTCTGAGGACTCTGTTCTGTTCCATTGGTCTATTTCTCTGTTTTGGTACCAGTACCATGCTGTTTTGGTTACTGTAGCCTTGTAGTATAGTTTGAAGTCAGGTAGCATGATGCCTCCAGCTTTGTCCTTTTGGCTTAGTATTGTCTTGGCAATGTGGGCTCTTTTTTGGTTCCATATGAACTTTAAAGCAGTTTTTTCCAATTCTGTGAAGAAAGTCATTGGTAGCTTGATGGGGATGGCATTGAATCTATAAGTAACCTTGGGCAGTATGGCCATTTTCACGATATTGATTCTTCCTATCCATGAGCATGGTATGTTTTTCCATTTGTTTGTGTCCTCTTTGATTTCACTGAGCAGTGGTTTGTTGTTCTCCTTGAAGAGGTCCTTTACATCCCTTGTAAGTTGGATTCCTAGGTATTTTATTCTCTTTGAAGCAATTGTGAATGGAACTTCACTCATGATTTGGCTCTCTGTTTGTCTGTTATTGTTGTATAAGAATGCTTGTGATTTTTACACATTGATTTTGTATCCTGAGACTTTGCTGAAGTTGCTTATCAGCTTAAGGAGATTTTGGGTTGAGACAATGAGGTTTTCTAAATATACAATCATGTCATCGGCAAACAAGGACAATTTGACTTCTTCTTTTCCTAACTGGATACCCTTTATTTCTTTCTCTTGCCTGATTGCCTTAGCCAGAACTTCCAAGGTTATGTTGAATAGGAGTGGTGAGAGAGGGTATCCCTGTCTTGTGCCAGTTTTCATAGGGAATTTTTCCAGCTTTTGCCCATTCAGTATGATATTAGCTGTGGGTTTGACATAAAAGGCTCTTATTATTTTGAGGTACGTTTAATCAATACCGAATTTATTGAGTGTTTTTAGCATGAAGGGCTGTTGAATTTTGTCAAAAGCCTTTTCTGCATCTATTGAGATAATCATGTGGTTCTTGTCTTTGGTTCTGTTTATATGCTGGATTACGTTTATTGATTTGCGAATGTTGAACCAGCCTTGCATCCCAGGGATGAAGCCCACTTGATCATGGTGGATAAGCTTTTTGATGTGCTGCTGAATCCGGTTTGCCAGTATTTTATTGAGGATTTTTGCATCGATGTTCATCAGGGATATTGGTCTAAAATTTTCTTTTTTTGTTGTGTCTCTGCCAGTTTTTGGTATTAGGATGATCTTGGCCTTATAAAATGAGTTAGGGACGATTCCCTCTTTTTCTATTGATTGGAATAGTTTCAGAAGGAATGGTACCAGCTCCTCTTTGTACCTCTGGTAGAATTCAGCTGTGAATCCATCTGGTCCTGGACTTTTTTTGGTGGGTAGGCTATTAATTATTGCCTCAATTTCAGAGCCTGCCATTGGTCTATTCAGGGATTCAACTTCTTCCTGGTTTAGTCTTGGATGAGTGTAAGTGTCCAGGAAATTATCCATTTCTTCTAGATTTTCTAGTTGATTTGCGCAGAGGGGTTTATAGTATTCTCTGATGGTCATTTGTATTTCTGTGTGGTCCATGGTGATACCCCCTTTATCATTTTTTATTGTGTCTATTGATTCTTCTCTCTTTTCTTTTTTATTAGTCTTGCTAGTGGTCTGTCACTTTTGTTGATTTTTTCAAAAAAACAACTCTTGGATTCATTGAGTTTTTGGAGGTTTTTTTTGTGTCTCTATCTCCTTCAGTTCTGCTCTGATCTTAGTTATTTCTTGCCTTCTGCTAGCTTTTGAACGTGTTTGCTCTTGCTTCTCCAGTTCTTTTAATTGTGATGTTAGAGTGTCAATTTTAGATCTTTCCTGCTTTCTGTTGTGGGCATTTAGTGCTATAAATTTCCCTCTACACACTGCTTTAAATGTGTCCCAAAGATTCTGGTATGTGGTATCTTTGTTCTCACTGGTTTCAAAGAACATCTTTATTTCTGCCTTCATTTTGTTATGTACCCAGCAGTCATTCAGGAGCAGGTTGTTCAGTTTCCATGTAGTTGAGCGATTTTGATTGAGTTTCTTAGTCCTGAGTTCTAGTTTGATTGCACTGTGGTCTGAGAGACAGTTTGTTATAATTTCTGTTCTTTTACATTTGCTGAGGAATGCTTTACTTCCAACTATGTGGTCAATTTTGGAATAAGTGCAATGTGGTTCTGAGAAGAATGTATATTCTGTTGATTTGGTGTGGAGAGTTCTATAGATGTCTATTAGGTCCGCTTGGTGCAGAGATGAGTTCAATTCCTGGATATTCTTGTTAACTTTCTGTCTCGTTGATCTGTCTAATGTTGACAGTGGAGTGTTGAAGTCTCCCATTGTTATTGTTTGGGAGTCTAAGTCTCTTTGTAAGTCTCTAAGGACTTGCTTTATGAACTTGAGTGCTCCTGTATTGGGTGCATATATATTTAGGATAGTTAGCTCTTCCTGTTGAATTGATCCCTTTACCATTATGTAATGGCCTTCTTTGTCTCTTTTGATGTTTGATGGTTTAAAGTCTGTTTTATCAGAGACTAGGATTGCAACCCCTGCTTTTTTTGTTCTCCGTTGGCTTGGTAGATCTTCCTCCATCCCTTTATTTTGAGCCTATGTATGTCTCTGCATGTGAGATGGGTCTCCTGAATACAGCAGACTGATGGGTCTTGACTCTTTATCCAGTTTGCCACTCTGTGTCTTTTAATTGGAGCATTTAGTCCATTTACATTTAAGGTTAATATTGTTATGTGTGAACTTGATCTTGCCATTATGATATTAACTGGTTATTTTGCTCGTTAGTTGATGCAGTTTCTTCCTAGCCTCGATGGTCTTTACATTTTGTCATGTTTTTGCAATGGCTGGTACCGGTTGTTCCTTTCCATGTTTAGGGCTTCCTTCAGGGTCTCTTGTAGGGCAGGCCTGATGGTGACAAAATCTCTAAGCATTTGCTTATCTGTAAAGGATTTTATTTCTCCTTCACTTATGAAACTTAGTTTGGCTGGATATGAACTTCTGGGTTTAAAATCCTTTTCTTTAAGAATGTTGAATATTGGCCCCCACTCTCTTCTGGCTTGGAGAGTTTCTGCCAAGAGGTCTGCTGTTAGTCTGATGAGCTTCCTTTTGTTGGTAACCCGACCTTTCTCTCTGGCTGCCCTTAAGATTTTTTCCTTCATTTCAACTTTGGTGAATCTGGCAATTATGTGTCTTGGAGGTGCTCTTCTCGAAGATTATCTTTGTGGTGTTCTCTGTATTTCCTGAATTTGAATGTTGGCCTACCCTACTAGGTTGGGGAAGTTCTCCTGGACGATATCCTGAAGAGTGTTTTCCAACTTGGTTCCAT
This sequence comes from Trachypithecus francoisi, assembly GCF_009764315.1. Lineage (NCBI taxonomy): Eukaryota > Metazoa > Chordata > Mammalia > Primates > Cercopithecidae > Trachypithecus > Trachypithecus francoisi. The sequence continues at coordinate 73,701,447 of NW_022681454.1, read as the reverse complement.
TTTCCCCCTCACTTTCAGGCACCCCAATCAGACGTAGATTTGCTCTTTTTACATAATCCCATACGTCTTGCAGGATTTGTTCATTTCTTTTTCTTCTTTTTTCTTTTGGTTTCTCTTCTCGCTTCATTTCATTCATTTGATCCTCAATCGCTGATACTCTTTCTTCCAGTTGATGGAGTCGGTTACTGAAGCTTGTGCATTTGTCACGTATTTCTCGTGTCATGGTTTTCATCTCTGTCATTTCATTTATGACCTTCTCTGCATTAATTATTCTAGCTATCAATTCTTCCACTCTTTTTTCAAGATTTTTAGTTTCTTTGAGCTGAGTACATAATTCCTCCTTTAGCTCTGAGAAGTTGGATGGACTGAAGTCTTCTTCTCTCATCTCGTCAAAGTCATTCTCTGATGAGCTTTGATCCGTTGCTGGCGATGAGCTGCGTTCCTTTGCAGGGGGACATGCGCTCTTATTTTTTGAATTTCCAGCTTTTCTGCCCTGCTTCTTCCCCATCTTTGTGGTTTTATCTGTCTCTGGTCTTTGATGATGGTGGCGTACTGATGGGGTTTTTGTATAGGTGTTCTTCCTGTTTGATAGTTTTCCTTCTAATAGTCATGACCCACAGCTCTAGGTCTGTTGGAGATTGCTTTGGGTCCACTCCAGACCCTGTTTGCCTGGGTATCAGTAGCAGAGGTTGCAGAAGATAGAATATTGCTGAACAGCTATTGTACCTGTCTGATTCTTACTTTGGAAGCTTCCTCTCAGGGGTGTACTCCACCCTGTGAGGTGTGGGGTGTCAGACTTCCCCTAGTGGGGGGTGTCTCCCAGTCAGGGGTCAGGGACCCACTTGAGCAGGCAGTCTGTCCGTTCTCAGATCTCAACCTCCGTGTTGGGAGATCCACTGCTCTCTGCAAAGCTGTCAGACAGAGTCTTTTGTGTCTGCAGAGGTTCTACTGCTTTTTTGTTGTTGTTATTTATCTGTGCCCTGTCCCCAGAGGTGGAGTCTACAGAGACAGGCAGGTTTCCTTGAGCTGCTGTGAGCTCCACCCACTTTGAGCTTCCCAGCGGCTTTGTTTACCTACTTAAGCCTCAGCATGTCGGGCGACCCTCCCCCAGCCTCGCTGCTGCCTTGCGGTTAGATTGCAGACTGCTGTGTTAGCAATGCGGGAGGCTCCTTGGGCGTGGGACCCTCCCGGCCAGGTGTGGGTATAATCTCCTGGTGTGCCCATTTGCTTAAAGCGCAGTATTGGGGTGGGAATTACCCAATTTTCCAGGTGTTGTGTGCCTCAGTTCGCCTGGCTAGGAAAAGGGATTCCCTTCCCCCTTGCGCTTCCCAGGTGAGGCAATGTGTCACCCTGCTTCAACTCTCGCTGGTCGGGCTGCAGCAGCTCACCAGCACCGATTGTCCGGCACTCCCCAGTGAGATGACCCCAGTACCTCAGTTGAAAATGCAGAAATCACCGGTGTTCTGTGTCACTCACGCCAGGAGTTGGAGACTGGAGCTGTTCCTATTCGGCCATCTTGCTCTGCCCCATTTTGTTTCTTTTAACAGTGTGGTCACTTTTCCTTAGAACTGCTGTTATTTTCTGGGTGTCTGTTTTAGTCCCTAGTCACCATGGATTTTTCAGGACCTAGAGGTATCACTAGCAAAAGAGCAACCCAGCAGCCTGCCATTTCTTCTGGGAGGTCCATCCTAGGTGGGTAAAGACATGTTGCCAACCTGAACACATCTGTAGAAGGTGGCTTGAGACCCCTCTAGGAAAGTCTCATGCAGTCAGGAGGAATAAGATAGGAGACCTCCTTAAAGAAGCAGTCTAGCCATTCTTTCATAGAGCAACTGTCCTGTGTTGGGGTACTGCTTCCTTGCAGTTGGCTTGGGCTCTCCAAAGCCTGGAGGCTAGAATGACTAAGTTGCCAAAACAACAAAAATGGCAACCTACCTCTCCCTCTAGGGGCTCTGTCCAAGGAAGTTTACAAACCTCTGTCAGCTAGAGAACATTGGCAAGCCCCAGGGAAAATCCCGTCTGGTAAGTGGGATCCACTTAAGGGAGCAGTCTGTCCACATTTTCATAGAGCAGCTGTGTCATGCTGGGTTACCACTTCTTTCTCAGTCATCTTGGGCTCTCTAAAACCCACAGGCTGGAACAATTGTCACGCAAATAGCAAAGATGATAGTGTACCCCTCCCTTTGGGCACTCCATTCCAGGGAGAAATAAAAACTGTTGGGGCCGGGCGCGGTGGCTCAAGCCTGTAATCCCAGCACTTTGGGAGGCCGAGACGGGCGGATCACGAGGTCAGGAGATCGAGACCATCCTGGCGAACACGGTGAAACCCCGTCTCTACTAAAAATACAAAAAAACTAGCCGGGCGAGGTGGCGGGCGCCTGTAGTCCCAGCTACTCGGGAGGCTGAGGCAGGAGAATGGCGTAAACCCGGGAGGCGGAGCTTGCAGTGAGCTGAGATCCGGCCACTGCACTCCAGCCTGGGCGACAGAGCGGAACTCCGCCTCAAAAAAAAAAAAAAAAAAAAAAAAAACTGTTGGCCAGAGAATATGGATAGGGGTGGCTGGAGGTCCTGGTTTGGAGGTCCCACTCAAAGATGAGGAATGGATCAGAGTCCCACTTAAAGAAGTAGTCTGGTCACATTTTGGTAGAGCAGCTGCACTGTGCTGAGGGATCCCTTCTGTCCCTTTTCTATTTGAAATCTCTGAAGCCTCCAAGCTAAGAAGGCCAAACAGAAAAGAGGGCAGCCAGCTCCTGTCCCATCCCAGGAAGGTGCAACACCATTGCTGAGGGCTGGCTACGTCTTATCCTGAGTGCCACAGAAGTGGGGCCCGTGGAACAATGTTTCCCATCCCTCTGGAATGAGCCTCCTTCCCAGGGGTATGTACGAAGTTCCAACCTCCCACCTTGCCTGTGTTGCAGTCACCTTTGCCGAGAATACTGGAGCCTGAGGATATAAAGCTCTTGGATTTCTGTGTGTGCCTGAGTAGCTACTCTGTCAAGACTTCACACAGTTCTGTGTGTCTGAGGGAAGTACCTGGTGCAGTGCATTCATGAAGAGCCCTCCTGACCTGAGGGTTGTGAAGGTCCATGAGAGAAGCATGGTTTCTCAGGGTTGCACATTCACTCACCACTTCCCAGTGGGGGAGGATCCCCTGGCTCTCTGTTGCCTCTGGGTGGGCTGTCACCCTGCCCTGGTTTTCTCCATTCTCCTTGTGTCATGCTGTTTCCCTGATGGGTCCCAAAGCAAGTACCTGCATCCTTCAGTTAAAGGTGCTGTATTTCCATGCTCCTTTCATTTCTTTTCATGAGAGCCATGCAGGGTAGCTGCTTCTAGGCAGTCCTCTTGGCCCAACCACCACAGATAAATATTAAGGAGTCACAAAATGCACTTTTAGGAGCATAAACAAGGCAACTGGGACAAATAAATTCTTGTAACTTATATACACTTTAAATTGGTGAGACTTTTGGACCTATGTCAGAAAGTTTATTTCCAGGAGAATAAAGAGAATAATAAAAGTTAAAAACATAAAGAAAGATTGGTATAGACGAATCTTTTACTCTACTTTAAAATTTCTGACAGTCTTACATTTGAGGGATTTACTTAAGGGTTTAACTTGATTATCATTAGTCAAAATATCAAGAATGATGCTATGAAGCAATGAATGAAGTAAAACAGCAATACTTCTCTAAGTTCCTAAAATAGTAAAACTGAAAGCAAATAGTTAAAAGAAATGTAGGTACTCATGTATACACGTGTTTGTGTGGTGCTATTTGCACTATAAATGATAGAGGATCATCATTTAATGAACACAATGAAGTCTTTCTGTGTAAATAAAATAAATGCACATGCACATTGTCAAAATTCTGTTTGTGATGGTTAATTTTTTATTTTTTGTTTTTTAATACAGGATCTCACTCTGTCACCCAGACTGGAGTGCAGTGGCATGATCTCAGCTCACCGCAACCTCTGCCTTCCAGGCTCAAGCGATTCTCCTTCCTTAGCCTCCTAAGTAGCTGGGATTACAGGCATGCGCCACTACCGTCCAGCTAATATTTTTTATTTTTAGTAGAGGTGGGATTTAGCCGTGTTGACCAGGCTGCTCTCAAACTCCTGACCTCAAATGATCCACCTACCTTGGCCTCCTAAATGTTATGGTTAAATTGATGAAGAGAAACTGAAGCTTATGTTTTGATATACTTCATGAACAGTTTGGCACCTTAATATTAAATGTTTTTAATTTTAATATTAAAATGTGAATAAGTACAGAGTTAGGGTTTTAATCCATTTGGTTTTCATATGCATATATATCATGGTTTTCAAAGTCCTAAAAATGTGCTTATGTTATTCCAAGGGTATCTCAATCTACATCCTTTTTTCTTTTCAACTTTATGTTTCCTTCCAACAAATTTCACTTTCAAAATCAAACTTCCATAACTTGAAGATAAAAGCAAACAAACAAAAATAATTGTCAAGTTTGATTGAAGGTATATAGTTGCATTTCACATTATACCAATGTGGTGCCTGGATAGATGTATTTTTTTTAAATAATATACTGCTACTGATAGTTATGTGTCAGCTTGATAAATGGGTTGTATAGAACTTGTCTGCCTTCCAGCATTTTACTTTGACTTGTTTTTATTTGGGATTTCTTTGCCAATAAATAATTTTCACTCTAGCATTTTAGTTTATACATTATCAAATAAAAACTAAAGACTTGTGGACAGATATACTAGGAAGATTTAGTACTATAGTCACATTTATGTTTGTGGAACTTAGAAGCAAATTTCAATTTAATATTTGAACTATGACCTCTTCATTGATAAAGTGGTAAAGCTTTGTAGAAGTCATCATTATGATATATAGTCATACCATTAAGATGAGCTGTTTAGAGGTAGTTTTTCACATAAACAATCTTGCTTCACGTTCTATAAGTATTCCAGGAAAAGAAAATACAGTTACATAACAAATAATCAAGAAATAAAGACAAATTTACAAGGCTTATGTTTCATGTTTTGATACATACATATTTGCATAACTAGTTGAATGCTAACTAGAAATTTACCAATTTATCTCTTGGCATTAAATTGGTATTATAAAAGACATGTACTAATTATATCATCTTTAATAAATCATTATGAACAGGATAAAAATCCTATAAATTTTAGTAGCAATATATATATTAAGCACCCAAAAGTATGCAAATGAATAAATTAATCATATTGCTTCACACAATCCATTTGTTTAATAAAAGTTGGTTTGTATTGTTTTTGTTCAGGCTTGGTCACTAATTATAGTATAGTTAATTTTTTGTCTTATTTAACTTATAAATTTGCCTAGGATCAAGATGGATTGATACATGAAATACAGAATGTAAGAAAAAATATGTACATTCAATATAAGGTAATAGCCACTCTTAATTATCCAAAAAGAAGAAAATGAAAAAATAGAATACAAGACAAATAAAACTAGAGTAATCCATACAATAATACTGAAAGAATAACATATTTCAGAATGTTTTTAAATCTCCCAACCTAGATTTGTTAAACTTTTTGAATTAATTGCTAAGAAGTTTCAAAAGTTCATTTCCAGTAATGCTCAGGTCTCAATGAATACTTGAATTCTCTTTTGTCTTTCTAATTCTAGTGTGAATTCATTTAACATCTATCTATTGAGCAGAGGCTGTATATAAAATAGTGTACTAAAGTTTTATTATAGAATTTTTTAAGAAATGGAAATGTCACCTCATCACCAAAGTTTGCAAGCTCAATAAGAATTGTAGGTACCAGAAATGAAACAGTACTTTCAAGTGGTATTCATCTAGAAGGTAACTAAAAAAGAATATAAAAGCTGATATTGAATCATGTCTGCCAGTCTTAGAAAATACTAACGTACTAAATAGAAGAATGAATGAATGGTAGATTTCAGTGGAGTGGATGTGATGTGAAATTGAGTTTAGACAGAATTACGTTCAAGGTGATAGAAAATCAATCAAAGAGAAATAACAAAAAATAACACTATGAAACATTTTTTAATCATGTGTTGCCTGTTATGTGGCATTTCCATAATGAGGATTGAATGGTATATGTCATGTAATCAAATATTTCATTTTTAGTATTTAGGGTAGACTGAAAATTTACTGGCTTAGAACTGGACACATCATTTTCCATTGAATACATCTGTATCATTTTTCTTCCATCAAATAGACAAAAAATAAAATTGTTCTTGTTAATGAAATTTGGTCCTGTACTCCCATGTACTTAATCTCACTACTTATTCATGTAATAATGTCTGTGTATCTGTAAAATAAGGTTAAACATATTCTATTAAGACAGATGGCTGGCAAAGACAATCTAATGAGTTTCCTATATTTGCAGCTATTTCTCTGTGTCAGAAATAATATGACTGCATAGAAAAGTTTCCTTTCTGGTTAGTTCTTCACCTTTGTTTATTTTTTCCCACTAACTGCAGCCTTTTATGAAAGAATGAGTTAAACGTGATTTCTTTAAATGGAAATTTGTATTATCTTCTAAATTTAAAAAGTCTAGAGTAACAATAGATTTTGACAAATATTCACGAGTTAAATTACAGTTGGACCCTCACAGATGCTCTGTCAGTGGAACATCTACTAGAATCAGGCATTTTGAGCGCATGAAATAAAATAAACATATAATACACATTTCACTGTTGCATAAAGTGTCAAAACAGAGGTTCATATATATATATGTCATCTTGGAGCACCTTAAACTGCTAACTTTCAGGATCTTAATTAGAGATGCAAAACAGACAATTCATACATTTTATTATTTTGTAGAAACCATTAGTATATTTAGCAACAGGAAAAATCTCAGAAAAGCTAAAAATTAAATTAAATAAGAGACAAATATATTTATAATAATAAAAATGGCTGCCAAATCATGCATTTCTATGGCATATTTAAAATTCAAAACCCATCACATAAATATGAGTTCTACAAACATAACCCCATGAATTAAAACAGATAAAAACAGCTTTGGCAACAGACTGGTGATTAGCACTTCTAAAAAATATTGAGCAATTTTGATAAAATTTTGATGAAACAAAACAATTATTAACAAACGGTATATTTCCGATCAATTCATTTTTTGTTTAAAGGCATAAATTATAATTATTTAAAAATATTTCCCACTATCTTTGATTTAATTTATTCTGGCAAAATAAATACATAATTAGTGATTTTTGAACACTAATCCTCATAATTTAATTTATATAGATAGGAAATTATAAGATCTTCTCTTACAGATCTTAAGAACTATCTAGCCAAATTAAATCAAACACGTATTATTATTTGAAACTAGACTTTTCTCAACAATTGCCATTTTAGTGAATTTTGTGTTGCTGTAATAGGATACCTGAAACTAGGTAACTTATAAAGAAAAGAGTTTTGTTTGGTTCATGGTTCTGCAGGCTGGGATGTGGTTGTAAAAGCATGATGTGGGCATCTGCTTGGCTTCTTGTGAGGGCCATGTGCTGGGTCAAAATACGTTAAAGAAGGCCAAAGGGGAAGCAGATATTTGCAAAAGTCAAAACCTGAAGGGTGTCCTGGCTTCATAACAACCCTCTATGAAAACCAGTCCATTTCCCTGAGAATTGAACCCATGCCACCAGAATGATAACTCCTGACTTGTTACTGCAAGAAGGGCACCAAGCCATTCAAGAGAGATCTGCCCCTGCAGTTCAAACACCTCCCATTTGTCTCACCTCTCAACATTGCCACATTGGGGATCAAATTTCAACAGGAGTTTTGGTGAAGACAAACTCACACTGTATCCAAACTATTGTAATTGCTTATCACAGAATGCATGTGGTTTAGTGGTATTCTGTTGTACTAAGAAGGTAAGTGTGTGTGTGTGTTTGTGTTTTAGTGATGGGTCTTTGTCACTAGACTGGAATGCAGTGGAGCAATCATAGCTCAATGCAGCTTTGAACTCCTGGGCTGAAGGGATCCTCTTACTTCAGCCTCCTGAGTAGCTGGGACAATAGGTAAATGCCACCACAAATGTGTATTATTTAATATTTAACAGCTAAAAATTGAAATAGTAATAGTAATAGTTAAATTTGTAAAAATAAAGCAAAACAGCTTATTTTGTTTAGTTTTAAGCTAAATACAAATCTGGCACTTTTGAAAGAAATAAGGCATTTGCTGGTAGCACTCTTACCCAAAAGAATTGATACTTGGGATATCTTATTACTTAGAATAAAAGCTACACCTAGAAATATAAGAGCTATATGATAATATTTGGCCAAGTAAATAGTTCAAAGATGCATGTTTACATTCATGTGAAGAAAAATACCAAGAAAGCAGAAGTGAAACATGGTCCTTAGGGGATTGGAGTTGCAAAGGGCAAAATACGTGAACCTGGAAAAAGTAGGATACTTTGAGGAATAAGGTGAATCATGCATTAGTAAGAAGGTATGAGGTCAATTATTTCCGATAAGAGGTAATAGAGCAAAAGGTACATTTCAGGAAAAGCGGTTCAGTCCTCAGAACGGTGTCTCTTTTGTCAAAGTAGTTGCACGTGTCTTGGTTATGCGTTAGCAGGCCATTTAGCACAATATCCTCTTATTATTTTGTTGTAGGATTTAATGAGAACTTATCAACTCCTTGTTATGTACATATTAATTACATGTCACACATGGCAAAACTGTGGCTAGAAAAGTCTAAGGCTTGTTTAGGTAACTCTGTAGTTTGACCAGAGAGTCCTACCATTAGGAGGTAGAAATATATTACTTGATTGTAGATTTTCAAATACTACACATTTAATTATGAAATAAAGTATTCTACCTTCATTCCCTAAATAGAAGGAAGCAGTGCTTTATATATTGGTGACTATGTACAATGTTGAAGTTAATCTAAAACTGCTGAGTAAGGGAATTGGATTCATTTTCTGGAGGGGTAATAGTGGGTTTTGATTTGTTTTAGTTTGTTTGAAGTCCTTGGAAAGAAATATTTTTAGTAAGCAGAAAATTTGTGCCACTAAGACAGAACTTCAGCCTACTTGTTTTGGAGTCCAGAATGCATAAATAACAATTTTTAAAAAATTAGCTAACTTTTTGTAAACATGTATGCTATTATAAATACTCCAGATAGTCTTTTATTCTGATCTCCAAGGGTGGAAATTCTAGTATCTATAGTTTGTATGTTGCTCCTGATGATGAAGTTGAAATCAGTTGAGATCAATTTCTGCAGGAAGTACAAAAAAGGAGATGACTAGATTTTGGTCAAGTGGGAACAAGATTACATATGTTATAATGAAGTATATTGGTTTTATGTGCCAGTTATTGAGGTAGACTAAATATGAAGACAATAGACAAACAGTGCTCAAATTCCTAAAATAGATTTTCCCTGAGTATAGCATGCAATAAATTGCTTTTCTTTAATAATGTAAGGAAAAGAATATCAAGTTAAGCTACCCAAAATAAAATATAAAATTCCATGGAACCAATACATTTCCAGATATTTTTAGTTTTAGCAAGCACATTTCTATTTAAATTTGAGGTAACGCAACGTATCACAACAAGTATAAGGAAGGAGAACATCAGAGAATCTCTGGAAATATTTTGATTTCTTCTATTTGAAATATACACAAAATTTTCAGAGGTGTGGTAAAAGTGAGTGCATTAGTTTGCAAATGCCTATCCATGTTCTTGTTATAGATTTTCTATTGTCTTAGTAGATCTTAAATCCTAAATGTTATAGATTATAAGAATCAGCTCTCTATATCTTTAAAATCTAGTAAGTTAGTGTGAGTCTAAAGGAATATGATAAATACAATAATTTTTATGGTCTCTTTAATGTTCCATTTTCCACTTACCTCTTTAACGTTTCCAAAATCAACACTGTGTCCTTTAATGTCTTATAAAGCCTTATTTGTTAACAGGCGATTCCTGAAAAGGTAGCACAGAAATAAAATATCAGAGTAAAGGGATTGTTGGCACTGACAGTAATAAAATGAGAAGCCTGATGGTCAATAAAGCTCTATAATATTTTATTTATTTTTATTACAAAATAGGACTGTAAATCCACAGCGATGTTGAAATGCCAAATGAAGAAGTACCAGAAGGTTGTATTCAGAAATTTATCTAGAGCCTAAACCTCAAACTTGAAGAAGTAGTAATCTTTCCCCACAGAAATATGAAGCTTGCATGGAAGCACTGTTAGGTAGGAAGTGATGTTTCTCCTATAGACTAACCTGTGTACCATGCTCTTGGTTACACCAACAGCACATCATTTCTTCTCTCAAAGTCTTGTAGTCTATGGGACGACCCTGTAGTGGACCATCCTGGTGACTCAGGTAAGATTAATTAATACTCTGAGTTTCATGTGCTTAGTCAGAAATGCTTTAGTTCACAGGATCATATATAACTATACCCTGTGCTGGAAAAAAAGGCTCAATTTTGACAGTTTCCTTCTGAGAACTCCAGAGAGACCAAGCAGATGCCAGCACTGTGCTTCCTGTACAGCCTGCACAACCATGAGCCAATTAAATGTCTTTTCTTCAAAATATTGCCCAGCCTCAGGTACTTCTTTTCAGCAATGTGAAAACAGATTGATATAAACATTTTTTTTTTTTTTTTTTTTTTTTTTAGAGCACTGTGGTTTCTATTTTGCAGCTTGTATGAATAAATAAAAGATTATTTGGGTCCATATATATAGTGGACTTAATCAGATGCAACTCTTGTCTCCAAATGTTTAACTGAACAAGAGGTGGTAACGATAGAAATTAAACTGGATTAGAGTCATATATGTATATAGATATTAAATAGGTTTAAAATCTTGTTTTGTGTCCTTGTAAAATAGCCAAGAAGGAAGTTGATGATAATGGAACTGAATACTGGACAGATTATCACTACAGTGATTTAGGTTCAAACCAATAAAAGGACCTAGTTTTTATGGTAGCAGGTGGAATCTTGGTCACAATAACAGGAGTGACATCCATATGTTACTGTCGGTCTAAGATATTATACCTATAAATATCATTAATTTTTGACTAGGTCCGAGTCATCTAAACATCAAGATATATGCATACACCACTAGACTTTTCTAAATTACTTTTTGAAAAGATGTAGCCAACACTAGCTATGGCTAATGATAACCTCAGTGTTAGAGATCCAGGCAAATCACAAAATCAATAAAAGGAGCAAGACCATAAAGAGATACGAATAGGCCAGCACAGCGGTACATGCCTGCAATCCCAGAACTTTGGAAGACCAAGACGTGAGGATCACTTGAAGTCAGGAGTCTGAAACCAGCCTGGCCAACCTGGTGAAACCTCGTCTCTACTAAAAATGTAAACATTAGCTGGATGTGGTGGTGTGTGTCTGTAATCTCAGCTACTTGGGAGGCTGAGGGAGGAGAATCCTTTGAACCCGGAAGCAGAGGTTGCAGTGAGCTGAGATCATGCCACTGCTCTCCAGCCTGGGCAACAAAGCGAGACTCCAACTAAAAAAAAAAAAAAAAAAAAAAAAAAAAAAAGAAGAGACATGAATCATGAATACTTTGGTCTTAACCCCCACAGGGTTTATGCTCCCCACAAAGACGTTTTGCTCCAGAGAGTGCCCTTGTAAACTTGTGCTAAGCATACCAATCTTTAGGATGGTAGCAGAGCTTTTAGTAGAACTAAGAAGTCAAAGCAAGTTTTATCAGCAATAGCTTATGCCAAACACAAAGTTCTTGGCCTACTGATTTGCAAATTTATCTATATTTGATAAATTATCATTTCACTATACTTGTAATCTATAATTAAAATTGTCATATGTTTTCTCTTCCTGGACTTTGTTTGGATATAGTAATCTATGTCTCCTCTCAAATTTTCTTTCAATTATACACACAGGCAATTTGTAAGCACATGAAAATAATTCAGTAATTGACAATTCATAAACAGGACTCCAAGTTATATCTCTCATTCTGGATGCTATTTTCTCTTAAGTGGAATGGAATTTAAATCACTCATGAAAAAGTTATATGTGTTTGATACATCTGCTTCTTCAATCTCCTTTTAATTAGTAATCACATTTAGATCATTAATGCAGAGATTATCCCTTTTGCGAATTTATCATATACATATATCTAAATGTTCATATATGTATTCATTATATAAATAATAAAATAGAACATCATATTATCATAGATAATAACAGAGATATTATCACATAAATATCGATTTATGTGACAGCCCTGATTTGGCTGCTGTTTAGCCTGGTGGTTATCATGAAAAAATTAGTTAACCTCATCAAAGCATCAATTGTTTAATATCTAAAATTAACATAATTATGCTCAATTTTTAAGACTGTTATAGAAAGTAAACACAATTAAAACTTACATAATTTCTAGTTTGGTCTCTGCTATAATCTGAATGTTCCTATTTACCTCTAATTCTTATGTTAAAATTTTAACCCTCAAGTTGATGTTATTAGGAGGTGGGACCTCTAGGTGGCAATTAAATCTTTAGGGTAGAGTTCACACGTGTGGGATTAGTGAACTTATAAAAGAGGTCCTAGGAAAACCCCTAGTCTCTCTCACCATGTGAGGTTATAGATAGAAGACAAGCTCTCATCTTAAACAAAACGTTGCCTTTGTCTTGAACTTCCCAGCCTACCGAACAATTTCTGTTTTTGTTTTTTTTGTTGTTGTTGTTGTTTGTTTGTTTGTTTTTTGTGATGGAGTTTCACTCTTATTGCCCAGGCTGGAGTGTAATGGCACGATTTTGTCTCACTGCAACCTCCACCTCCCGGGTTAAAGTGATTCTTCTGCCTTAGTCTCCCAATTAGCTGGGATTACCGGCATGCAAAACCACACTTGGCTAATTTTGTATTTTTTCTAGAGACGTGGTTTCACCGTGTTGGTCAAGCTGGTTTTGAACTCCTGACCTCAGGCTATCTACCCGCCTTGGCCTCCCAAGGTGCTGGAATTACAGGCATGAGCCACCACACCTGGCCAATTTCTGTTTTTGTAAGGTACCCAGTTTATGTTTTTTGTTTACAGAAGCCCAAATTGAATAAGGCAATGTGTGATCAGGATAATCAGTAAAATGAATTCAGTAAACTTTGTATTTCTTATATGCGTATGTATGTTATTTACATATCAAAACTGAGATAGTAAACCGGGCTTCTGACTTAAGCATCACCCTTCTTTAGGATTAAGCAAGGTAAGGATTTGCATCCTGTACTTGATTATTTACTGGTACTCCATAGTTGAGTTTCATCACTCGGTATCTGATTAATTTTTGTCCTTTGGAATTATAAATAGACAAATGTGTATATCAATTTCATTTGTGATAATGTCATGTGGGGAAAATAATCATGGGGTCATATATGGTAAATCCTGTTTAATCAGTGTAATCTCAATACTATGAAGAAGATTTTCATTTGGATTTATACTAAATATCTGAGTATTCATCTTAAAATATATATTCACATTATATATAACAATTTGAAAAGCCTCCTCACTTTCTTTATATATTCAACTTCTGTAATTAGTTGATATGTACACATAAATGCCTATATACATAGGAAATTGTGTATAGATAAACATTAAATGTGAAAATTCTTGATTTTATAACCAAACCAATATAGAAATTTCAATTTTTTTAAAAAAGGGAAATATATTGTAAAATTATTATTAAACAGTATACTATTTATATATGTCTAAAATAAAAATATCAGTTTATAAGATTATTTAATTTTTAACTATGAATATCAAGAAAGAATAGCAAATATAATTTAGTATAACTATTTTTCTATAGTTGTGTGGTATGTCAGCATTCATGACTTCAATATAATTCAGAAACAATTCTTCAAGTTATGTATTTCCATGTAGCTATAGCTATTTCATGGAAAATTCTATGTATGAACTGTACAATTTATAACAATGTTTAGTTTCCACTCATTCATAATTTTAAAATCTCTAATACTGAAACAGGAAAAACTCCCTTATCCCCCTCACAGATCACGTGATGGGGGTGTGGCTTGCTCCTTTGGTGCCCTGCTGCTCAAACCTCTAGGGTGATCATGCAGATGGGCAGGCTGTGGGCTCTGACCCCATGGCAGTGTCTAGGGGTGATGTTTACAGCTGAAATCGCAGTGGGCATGTGTTACAGGGTGCTCTTTTAGTTTAGCTGTCCATGGGCAGCTTGTGTTAGTCAGCTCAATCAGATGTCCTGCCTTATCACAAGAACAGAGGACTTTCTGTATCCCAGGGTTTCTTGCCTTGGTGTACCAGAAGAATCGGATCACACGTGGGCTTGGAGAATGAGTGCAAGGTTTTGTTGAGTGGAAGTAGCTCTTAATAGATGGGGGAGTCAAAAGGGAGATGGAGTGAAAAAGTGGTTTTCCCCTCTGAAATTGGGTTGTTCAGTGGCCAGGCTCTCCTCTGACCACCCTGACCTAACTCCACATCGTTCTGCCGGTTGATGACCTGCTGGTGTCTGCTAGTGCCTGTTGGTGTGCTCTTACGCCAGTGCATTCTTCTCAACATCCAGTTGCTTATGTCTTCTTCCACCAACACGCTCCTCTTGACATCCAGCCGCTTGTGTGCATGCCCACTAGTGTCTTGTGGCAGGCCAGCATGGTCTTGAGAATTGCAGCAATTGGGTACAAAAACAGAAAGATCTGTCCTCACGTAGGTCCATGGGTAGAGGCCTGGGGGTGGAGTCCTAGCCAGGGACCACACCCTTCCCTTCCCAGTACTTCCCTGATCCCTCCTGTATTATATGCCCCTTCTGAATAGGTACATCTAACTGCCATTAGAATATGGCAGTTAATACTGGACAATGGCCAATCTTAACTGGTTCCCGCATGCAGAGAGTGTTGTGTAGGGGAAAACAGCAGTCAAATTCTTCCCAGGGGTCTATCTAAAGGTTCCCAGCAAAGGGGAGTCATTGTTCAAGGCTCCAGTTGCCTGACCATTTGGAGTTTGATGGCTTCTAGGCATGAGAGAAAAGAAAAAAGTTTTATAAAGTTGAGTATGCACAGGTTAAACACGTGTATTATATAAGGAAAGAATTTTGTACCAAAAATTACAACGATAAGAAGTGACATATACTAACAACAATATTGTACCCCAAGCTGTTTCACCCTGGTGAAAGAAATTAAATCTTGTATAGGAGCCGATACACTTTTAGAAGGGAGATAACTATTCTTGACATATCTTTAGCAGTTAACAGGCATACCCTGGGAATTCTGGGGTTTGTAGGCTTGCCTGGTGGCCATTAAAACTTTTGTCTCTTTCTTAAGTCTCCATTTCTCTATTGTAAAAGACCAAGGTGACCAGTTTCAGGAGGACCTCTAATGTACTATCTAGTCCCGAGGCCCATTTCTGCAAGTTTCTTCTAATATTAGGGGCTGCCTGAATACTTTATCCTTTAGGATTAGCTGTCCCTCGACTGAGTCAGGAGATAGAGAGGTGCATTTTACCAAGGCCTCTCTTAGCCTCTCCAGGAAGGTAGTTGACTTTCATCAAATCCCTGATCAACCATTTACAACTTAGTATAATAGAGAAGCTTGTTCTTAGTCCTGCATAAGGCCACTGTTATGCACACCTGAAAGTGTGTCCTCTTCCTGTCTCCCATCTCATCACTGGGATCCTATTTAGGGTCATTCACCGGTACTGCTTCTCTTCCAATTGGATAGTTTTCACTGCCTTCCCTGATGCTATATGTGATGCAAAGCTCATCCCCAAATCTTTCTTCTACTTGCAGAGCAGCCTGCTTCTCAGTGTTGTCAGGATCTGATTCAAAAGTAACACAACATCTCTCCAAGAGAGTTCAAATATTTAGGTGAAATTCTGGAAAGCCTCAATATATCTATAAGAGTAATCTGAAAACTTGTCAAGATCCCCCTTAATTTACTTTAAGTCCTATAGGGAGACAAAGACCTGAACATTACCGGGCACAAATGCAATGGGCATTTGTTGGAGGGGCAAGAGTGAGAATGGGGTTTGTTTACAGTGGAGTGTTTAGGAGGGGGCAAGTGAGAGGCTGAAGCTGGATAGGAAAGTCTGGGTGGACCTAGAGGAGCAGGCCTGGAAGGAACTGGCTTTTCTGCCAGGGTGCCTCTGGTACTTTTATCTTTAATTCCTCAGTCTTGCCTCTTATAGCCTTCCCTGAGATGGCAAACAGGAGAGCTGGATAAATCATACACTGTTGGCAAAGGTCTGCATTGCCTTACAATGTATAGAAAGCCTGCACATAGGGGGACTCAGATCATCTGTCCTCAAGTCTACAGAAATGTGTCAACTGCTGGATGATATCAGAATGAATGATTTCTTCCTGAAGCCAGACCAGTCCTTGCTGTAAATCATAATTTGGCCAAAACCTTTGTGCAGAGGGCTATGAGACATTTTCCCTCCAGATTCTGAGGTCAAAGCAGTCCCCATGGTTTAGGATACACACCAGAGGAGTATAAGCTGGGAGTGGTGAAGCGAATTGGTTGCCAATTCTGCAAGATAAGAAATAGAGATGTCCCTCATTTCCCTTTTTTCTTTCAGTAAAATCTCAGGGTGTGATGGAGAGAGAAAGCGAGCATCCCCCCTTCACTTTCCACCTCTTATCCCTGAGCCCCAGCAACCTTAGCAGGTGTCAGCCATAGGTACCAATGTGGTATGTACCCATGAAGCAGGAAAAACCTGGAGAATAGGAATTAACCGCCCACATCTATGCCTCTCTTTCTCTCTGCTGTCAGAAACCTTTGAGTTCCCTGAGCCTGATTATGCCACAACAGCATGGCCTCTTTCTATGGGGTAGGGTTTAGGCAGCAGGACTTGGTCCTGCCCATTTACATTGTTCCTGTTGCCTGGCTTCGGATCCCTCAGACCTGGTTTTTCTTTCTAGGGCCTCAAGAAGCTTGGAATCAATTTGGGACTAAAAAAGTATTTTAGTAAGTGTTTATATCCGTTTAGAGCATCTCAAATAAGCCCTGCTGAATTTGCAGTTATCAGCCAGCAGGGGCCATTCCTCTGTTAAATTCCTATCATATATAGTGCTGGGTGTGGGAGCGTTTCACTTAGAAAAAGAAAAAGGAGAGAGAGAGAGAGAGAGAGAGAGAGAGAGAGAGAAACAGTCTAAGGGGCAAAAAGGAGAGATCCAGGGGAAAGAAACCCTTGCTCAATGCAAGTGGGTCCTTCTAAACCTTATATATTTTCCCTGGTTCAGACTGGGTTGAATTCCTTGGCTAGGGAGAAATGTTCTGTCGGCACTGGGGGCGAGAAGCACCCATCTGTCCTGTGGGGTTATGGCTACCATCGTGGCTTTCTGCCACCCCATCCCTAACCCGTGGGTTTTAGGTGCAGCATTTGTAAGCTGCAGGCACACCAAGGCGCACAAGCTAGAAGGAAAATGGGCAATGCCCTGAGCTGTAAGTGCCTGTGGCTGTTGAGATGGAGGCATAGATGGCATCTCTAGGAAGAGTTGGTCTGATTTGCACCTTTGGCGGCTGAGCCAAATGCTATTTTATTTAGTAACATTGCCACAGCCAGTTGCAAAGCTCGTAACATCATAAAGGAAGAGATAAGAGTTGCTTCAAACTGTGAGAGAGAGAAAAGAGATGAAGTTCGGGGGTTTTATTGGCCCAGTTAGGGCAGTTGAAAACCCCATTAAAGGAAACAGAGCCTCTTACCCACAAAAAAGAGAAAGAAGTGGCAGGTATTGGAAGAGAGGCAGACTCAATAGTTTCACATTTGCACTCACTTTCCATGATCCCAGATGATCCCCCAGTTGAAACAGGAAAAGTTTCTTTATCACTCTTGTAGGGCGTGTGATGGATGCTGGTGTGGCTCGCTACTTCCGTGTACTGCTGTTCAAACCTGTAGGGGAAACATGCAGATAGGCAGGTTGTGGGGCTCCAACCCCACAGCAATGTCTAGGGGTGAATGTTTACAGATCAAGCCCCAGTGGGCGTGTGTTACAGTGTTCTCTTTCACTTTTAGCTGTCCATAGGCAGCTTGTGTTAATCAGCTTAATTAGACCCCCTACCTTATCACAAGGACAGAGGGTTTTCTGTATCCCAGGGTTTCTTGCCTTGGTGTACTGGAATAATTGGATCACACGTGGGCTTGGAGAATGAGTGCAAGGTTTTACTGAGTTGAAGTAGCTCTCAGCAGATGGAAGAGCCAGAAGGAAGATGGAGTGAAAAGGTGGTTTTTCCTTCTGAAGTCGGGCTGTTCAGCAACCAGGCTCTCCTCTGACCACCCTGGCCAAACCACATCGTTCTACTCTTCGATGGCCTGCTGGCATCTGTTGATGGCTGTCGGTATGCTCTTATGCTGGTGCATTCCTCTCAACTTCCAATTTCTTGTTTTTTTCGGCTAGTGTGCTACTCTCGAAGTCATGCCACTTGTGTGCCCGCCCACTAGTGTCTCAGGGTTTTTAAAGGCACAGGATGTGGAGATAGCAAGCCAGAGTGGTCTTGGGAAATGCAGCATTTGGGCACAAAAACAGAAATGCTTGTGCTCATCTAGGTCCCTGGACAGAGGCCTGGGGGTGGAACCTTAGCCAGGGACAATCTTCCCAGCACTTCCTTGCCCCCCTCCCATATTAATACAACCTATAATATCAATTATGCATATATAAAAATAATGATGGTGAAGATTAATATGAAGAAGATTAATGTGAAGAAAATATGAGTTTTTCAAAGTACATTTTATTATCACTAATTTAGACATCAAAATAACAAGAGCTGTCTATTGCAAACCGACAGCTAGCATTATAGACAAAGAGCAAAAGATAGAAGCATTCCCTTTGAAAACTGGAAGAAGACAAGGATCCCTGTCTCACCACTCTTATTCAATACAGTATTGGAAATCATAGCCATAGAAATCCAACAAGAGAATGAAATAAAGGGCATCCAAATAGGAAGAGAATAAGTCAAACTATCTCTGTTTGCAGATGGCATAATTCTTTAAAACCCCACAGTCTCCACCCAAAAGCTCCTGTAGCTGACAAATAACTTCAGCAAAATTGTAGGGTACCAAATCAATGTGCAAAAATTACTAACATTTCCATAAATCAGCAACAGCCAAACCAAGAGTGAAATTGGAAAGGTAATTCCATTCACAATTTTCACAAAAAGAATAAAATCCCTAGGAATACAACTAATCAAGGAAGTGAAAAATTTCTACAATGAGAATTGCAAAATACTGCCCGAGGAAATCAGAGATGACACACAAAAACATGGAAAAACATCCCATGTTTATGTACAGAAAAATATCAGTACCACTAAAATGGCCATAATATCCAAAGCAATTTACAAATTTAATGATATTCCTATCAAACTACCAATGACATTTTTCACAGAACAAGAAAAATCTATTCTAAAATTCACATGAAACCAACAAAAGAGCCTAAAAGCCAAGGAAATCCTAAGCAAAAAGAACAAAACTGAACGTGTCACGATATCCAACTTGAATCTATGCTACAGGGGTACAGCTACCAAAACAGCAAGGTATTTGTACCACAACAGGCATATAGTTCAATTGAATAGAATAGAGAGCTCAGAAAAAAGACTATGCATCCATGACCATCTGATATTTGACAAGCTGACAAAAACAAGCAATGAGGAAAGGATTCATTATTCAATAAACGGTGCTGGGGTAACTGGTTAGGCATATGCAAAATATTGAAGCTGGATGCTTCCTAACACCATGTAAAAAAATCAACTCAAGATAGATTAAGGGCTTAAACACAAACCTCAAAACTATAAAATACCTAGAAAACAACCTAGGCAATACTATCTTGTATCCAGGAATGGACAAAGACTTTATGACAAAGACGTCAAAAGCAATTTCAACAAAAGTAAAAATTGACAAGTGGAATCTAATTAAACTAAAGAGCTTCTTTACAGCAAAAGAAACTGTAGTCAGAGTAAACAAACAATTGACCGAATGTGAGAAAATATTTGAAAACTATGCATCTGACAAAGGTCTAATATCCAGCATCTATAAGGAATTTAAATAAATTTATAAGAGAAAAACAATCCCATTAAAAAGTGGTCAAAGGACATCAATAGACACTTCTCAAAAGAAGGCATACATGCAGCCAACAAATATATGAAAAAAGGTTCAATATCAAGCAAACACATATATGAAAAAGGTTTAATATCACTGATTATTAGAAAAATGCAAATCAAAACCACAATGAGATACTATCTCAAATAAGTTAAAATGGTTGGTGCAAAAGTAATTGCAGTTATTGCAGTTTTGCCATTAAAAGTAATTTGACTATTGAAAAGTAAAAAACAAACAAACAAACAAACAAAAAACAGATGCTGGTCAGGTTGTAGAGAAAAGGAAACACTTATAGACTGTTGGTGGGAGTGTAAATTAGTTCAACCATTATGGAATGCAGTTTACAATTCCACAAAGAGCTAAAAACAGAATTACCATTCGACGCAGCCATCCATTATTAGATATATATCCAGAGGACTATAAATCATTCTACCATAAAGACACACACATGTAAATGTTAATTGCAACACTATTCACAATAGCAAAGACATGGAATCAACCTAAATGTCCATCAATGACAGATGGAACAGAGAAAATGTGATACATATGCCCCATGGAATGCTATGCAGTCATACAAATAATGAGGTTATATCTTCTGTGGGAACATGGATGGAGCTTGAGGCTATTATACTTAGCAAACTAACACAGGAACAGAAAATCAAATACTGCATGTTCTCACTTATAAGTGGGAGATGAAAGATAAGAACTTATGAACACAAAGAAGGAAACAATAGACATTGGATCTACTTGAAGCGGGAAGGTGGGAACAGGGAGGGGAGCAGAAAAGATAACTAACTATTGGGTACTGGGCTTAATACCTGGGTGATGAAATAATATGTACAACAAATCCCTGTAATACATGTTTACCTGTATAATAAACATTCAAACCTAAAATAACCCCCAATCTATAATAAATGCTAAACTAAAATACATTTAAAATAATTTTTTTAAGAAAATTAATTTTGAGGCCGGGCGCGGTGGCTCAAGCCTGTAATCCCAGCACTTTGGGAGGCCGAGACGGGTGGATCACGAGGTCAGGAGATCGAGACCATCCTGGTCTACACGGTGAAACCTCGCCTCTACTAAAAAATACAAAAAACTAGCCGGGCGAGATGGCGGGCGCCTGTAGTCCCAGCTACTCGGGAGGCTGAGGCAGGAGAATGGCGTGAACCCGGGAGGCGGAGCTTGCAGTGAGCCGAGATGGCGCCACTGCACTCCAGCCTGGGCGACAGAGCGAGACTCCGTCTCAAAAAAACAAAAAAAAAAAGAAAAGAAAATTAATTTTGAGATCCTGCAAGCTTAAAATTCAAACAAAAAGTGTTAAGTAACTTGCTAATCATTTTCAGTATTTGAAAAAGGAAAAGTTTTGAGATTCACTAAAGGCCCCTAAGGAAGTTTCTCTTAAAAACATGTTACCAGATCTTTTTTTTTTTTTTTTTTTTTTTTTTTTTTTTTTTTTTTTTTTTTTTGCATGCTGTTATGCCTGCAAGAGTTAGGGATATTGTTAAATATATTATTATTTTTTACTTTCTTCATCAAATGTCTAGACACACAGAAACCATTAAAATTCTACTTGAAGTCTGAAAGCATGTTGAGTCATCACTTCTATTTTACTTGCTTGCCATAATATGTCTGGGTATAACAACAAAATCATGCTGAATATGATTAAAGAAATATAGAAAGAAAAATTAGTGAATAAAATGTTTATGCAAGTGTCAATAGCAATGAAATACACATGATCGTGATCAAAGATTATTTAAGAACCATACTGTTACTTGTAGTTAAACAAGCATGAGTGGGGCAGGAGAGGGCTTTCACTCACCCACAAGGAATGCCAGTGCCAGGGAGAGGCCATTTGCTGATGATCCACACTTGTCATGCTAAAGTGTTAATTGAATGCAGACACCAGAAGAGGCCACTTCCCGGATATGTGTGTTAAGAGACAAAATGACTGAGTATGACTTTCCGGGGACACTCCACCAGTAAAGGGGAGAAAGCCTCAGATGGTCATGAGTACAACTTTCTGAACACACTGTGTGTGCTCACTTCTCCAGCATAAGGACATTACACATGTGGGCAGCCCACCCTCAGGGAAAGGACTCAAGATGCCAGAGGTGGGTCAGCCTATAAAGTCCTTGGATCAAGGTTAAACGTCACATTTTACCTTCTCGATGCCCATTTGAGTCTCTTCCAAATGTATTTCCCTTTCTTTCCTGCTCTAAATCTTTTTTGTAAGCTTCCACTCCTGCTTTGAAACTTGCCTCAGTCTCTTTTCTGCCTTATGCACCTCAGTGGAATTCTTTATTCTGAGGAGGCAAGCAGTGAGGTTGCTGCAGACACATGTGGATTAGATTGCCTGTAACTAAGATACTTTCCACTGGTAAGTATTTCCACTTTTTACAAATATACTTTAAATATTCAGAATAAAATTATAGCGTGGTACAATATAACAGAATTGCCTACTGTAAGCAAAAAATAGCCATTTACATCATTTTTTGTCAACTAATTTTGAAGTTCCTTGTCAAATATAAGTTATTCAAAGATGATGGAGCAGCAGCTAATAAACATGTAAAAGGATGCTTGAAACAGTGAATGTCTTTATGGTGTGATATGTTAATTTCAAGTGGTAAGATTTACCAACAACCAAATCCTTTTTAAAAATTAATTAATGATTTTATGTTTTTTTTTTTAATTTATTTCCACAGCTTTTTGGGAAACAGGTGTTATTTGGTTATATGAGTAATTTCTTTAGTGGAATTTGTGAGATTTTTGGTGCACCCATCATCCAAATAGTCTACATTGAACCTTTTATCCCTCACCCCCTTCCCACCTTTTCTCCTGGAGTCCCCAAAGTCCATTGTACTGTTCTTATGCCTTTGCATCCTCATAGCTTGGCTCCCACTTATGAGTGAGAACATATAATGTTAGGTGTTCCATTCCTCAGTTATTTCATTTAGAATATTAGTCTCCAGTTTCAACCAGGTTGCTGTGAATGCCATTAATTCATTCTTTTTTATGGCTGAATAGTATTCATATAATATGTATACATATCAATTGTATATTGATATGGGTAAATAGAAAACCCACAGAGTGGGAGAAAATATTTACAATCTATACAACTCTTTAATGCTAAACAGTATGAACATTTTTTAGTAGTTTAAAAAAGGGGAACTTTTAAGATTTACCCAAATAGTTGGTTTTTCAGAAACTCTGTAAAGAAATAGTTGAATTACTGTGCTTTGTTAGTAAAACAGTTTTTGGTTGCCACCTGTTATTGTCATTCTTCTACTGGAAGATGCAGAAATTGGCATGCGTGCAGCAAAAGCAAAGATGCAGATAAATTTTCAGAAATAATTTTGTAATTTTTAATATTAATTACATTATTTTATTTCTGCATTTCTAGATCCAAAATAAAGGCTATATTTTTCCTCAACTCTTTATGTAAGGAAACGAGTATATGCAAAAAATATAACAAAAACTTGACTGTAAGTAAAAATCTTGGTCTGCTTTGGAAAGAGAAAAATATGCATTCTTAAAGCATCGCATAACTCTTCAATTTGTGCTTCAATCAACTTTCACCATCACCTTCATCATCATCATCATCATCTCCAAATCTTCAGATCCAGGAAATGAAGAGGATAGCATTCCTTGTCTTACAGGTTTATTACTGAAAATTGTGAGCATAATAACTTATAACCAGCATCACTTTCAACAGTATCCTTTAGATTATAAGTTGAGCCAAATAATGTCTTGCTCTTTTATCAACAGCAAATTAATACAAACAACTATTTAGTAGCAAAAATGTGCAGTATAGTGACTGTTGAAATAATTTAGCACACACTTGTATTGGAAAACTATTGTCCTTGTGCAAAACTTTCAAATTTTAAAAAATAACTGACAAGACATTAGTAATAAAAATGTTCAAATATTCATCTCAACTAAAAATTTAAATTTATTCTGATATCCCATTTATTAAATCAACACCATTGATATAATGTCAATGATGAATCATCGGCATTAACCTCCAAACACAGCATTTTACCACAATGTGTATTAGGCACACTTCTGCATAGGCAGAGATATTTTATTAAAATCTGAAATTTTTGGCTTAAATTAATACACCTCTCACAAGTTTGTATAAATGATCTATGTAATTTTTGGTTGATTTATTCATAACAGGCTGATTTATTCATAACAGAAAAGAGAAAATTACTTGAACACAAAATTTTCTAGAAAAACTTGAATGCTTCAGTGCTTAATTGAAAAGTATGGCAACATACCCAGAACTCACCAAGGAAAGAGATGAGTGTCTCACAGATCTTAAACCAAAGGTGAAGTGGAGTGTGCATTAGCAACCTGATTGCTTTCAAAGGTACAAAAGACTTAAGAACATTCATGACTGTTCTATCACTTAAATAAAAATTGTTCAGTATATATCAAATGACCTTGAAAACCATCTTGGATTGTTTAGATCAAAGTGATTTTTCAGGAATACATCTGAGAACAATTAAAGTTAGATTTGCTTTGTGTCTTCTAATTTTAGGAAGAGTAATTATAGAATTTATTAATAATTAGCATTGCTGATGTACTTTAAATACAAATACCTGTATTCAGTGTTGACTTCAAGAGTGACTTATATTTTATATGCCTAAATAACATATAATAGAGGAATTACAAATTATATCCATCTATCTTTAAACTGAATTGGACTTCCTAGATATCCTACATAGAAAGGCTGTGGGGCTTACTATATAATTCTCAACAATGAATTAAAATGTATCAGTATTTACAAATAATGAAAAGAATTCTGGGTAAGAAAATCTCTATATTAAAATACATTTTTCAGTCAGAAAAATCATATTAATGAAACAAAATTACCAAATATTTGATTTACAAATAGAATTTGCTCATTCTTTTTTCATATTTTGTGTAAATTTGTCATGTCCTTTTCTAACTTGTCTTCATTTATTTAGATAACCTTTGCTTCCTTGCCATATATTATTTGCACTGTCTTTAGCGATTTATTGGTTACATAAACACATGTACACAAAAGGGATAGCTGTCAATTTCAGAAAAAAAAATCTTTTAGAAAAGAAGTCATCTCTATTTCAGATAATTTTCGTTATTAAAATAATAGTAGTAGATGCACTATTTGAAATAAAATTAAGTAGGAAAAAATTAGAAATAAGTAAAAAGTAACAGAACAAAGAGAACTAAAGCTTATTTTATGGTAGAAGTAGGAGATTATTTTCCATTCATTTGCTTTTTATATTTTTAATAGTACAGTTTAGAAGAAATATGGAAGCATATATAAAGCATGCTAAAGTCTTGGAATCTCATGCTGGCACTTGCTAATAGCAGAGATGTGTGATTTGGGAGGAAGAAGTGAGACATATCTCGAAATATGCATAAAATCAAAGAATGAATCTGCATATATGATACATGTGGATTTTGCTTATGCAGTACACCGTATTCTAAAATGGAGTTATCAGGATAATTAAGGTGCTAAAACTCAACTTTTATGTAATCACAATTATCAGGATAAATTTAGGTTCTGGTAAATGTGTAAAAGAGGGATGAGTTGATTCTACCAATACCCTCAGAATAGAATTAAGTTGCTTAAGCTTATTTATATCTTTAGTATCCAGGTTATTTTGCATACCCAGGAATAGAATTATATGAATCAGAGATGATGTCATTGAAAAAATCCACAATAGGCTTTCAAAATCATTAGATATAAATATACACATATGAAATATAGATAGGTATAATAGGCATATGTATGTGTGTGTTTGTGTATTTATATATTTATATCTGCACTATTTCAGAGCTGAAGCAATTTTGTTTCTCTTGTAAAGAAGAATAAATAACATTGAAAATTTTGTATTAATATTATTAACTACAAATTTCGACATGCTTTCCATGATAAGGTATTTTATCCTATTTTCATACCACTTAGATAGGAAACTTTCAGTCACCAACGTACACATGAATGCATTCCTTTTTCTAATTTACTCATTTCAGAAATTGGTACCACTAATCACTTGCTCAAGTGAAACACTTATAATTGAGTCAACTTTTGAGCACCAAATTCTTATATCCAAATGTGACCTTTTCTCCGAATACTCAAGCAGTGTTCACTGATTGACACTTTTGCAATGATGGACTGTTCTATCTCTACACTGTTCAATATGAGAGCCAGTAGCCCTGTGTGTCTGTTAAGCACTTGAAATGCAGCTAGTGTAAATGAGATACTAAATTTTTAGCATTTTTTAATTTAAATTTATTTAAATTTAAATAGCCACATGTGGTTAGTGGTTGCCATATTGGATAGTGTATTTCTAGACCAATATAACCAACCATCAAATTTATATATTCTCTTGAATGTATTATAAGAATCTCAAATTTAATATGCATTGAACTTGGAGCCTTTGATTTTTCTTACCAAATTGGTTCCTCTCATTTTTCTTTATAATTTACTACTGTTAGTTTTTTATTTGCTTGTTCTATAGTATTATAACTTCATAGCATTATCACCCTATCATTTTATACTCTATTTATTGTATTATGGGATTATTTAAGTAGGTTAAATAGAAAAAAAAAAAAAAAAACCTCATCCATATTTTTTTTTACCACTCTATCCACAGAACCTTGAATAGTGTTATATAGTAATCACTCAATATTTCTTGAATGAAAGGATAAACAAGTGTATTGTTAAAAAAAATGACAATTATATAACCATAGACCAAGAGTGCTGAGACTAAAGGTGATAAGTTTGTACCTAGCTATTAATTGTATTAGATCTGCCTTTTACGAGTAATGTGTCCTCAGGCAAATAACTGATTGGGTCTCAACTTTATTCTATGTACAAATAGATTATAAAAATACTTGCTTTATAGAGTTATTTTAGTCTAGAATAATATAAAGCTTATTTAGGACATTTAGTCAATAAATCTTGGCCATAGTAAGAATAGTAATAATAATAGTAACTATTGTTATTTCAGTTTTAACTTATATGTGATAGATGTCCTTAGCCAAGATTCTTACATTTTCTGGCATCTGTTTCTTCATCTGTTCCATGGAGCAGTTGGAAGTTTGAATCTCTGTTTTTAGAACTAGCAATCTCCATGATTCTGAATATAAGTCCAATCTCTAGTGCATATTTTAAATGAATTAAAATTGTAGTCTAAATGAACACTAATAAAACACATATATATCCTTCTCTATTCAGTGTCTTTGATTACTATTTTAGATAAATCAATATTTCTTTTTCTCCAGTCTAAAATGTCTCAAGGAATCACAATATTGACTGTTTAAAGTAATAAATTATTGCATATTTTCACTTTAATTAGTTGAAATTTCAGACTATTGACATTATCCAGTTTTCCTTAAAATTGTATTATATTTTCCCCTTAGAAAATTTTGTCTCCTTAACAGATTTAACTTTTGTCTCTTTAACAGATTTAACTTACAAAAGAATAATACAAGAAGGCATTATTATATCTGAGTTTAAGGGACCTTAATGTTACTTAATGATTTTAGCTGGCACCTTTATAAGTTGCAATACAGTGCCAATAGATCAAAAACCAAGTGCTCTGAAATTCTGATGCACCGTATGTGTTACACTTAGAAAGTAATGAAAGAAAAAGCATACTTAGAGGAGTATGATAGTAGCTTTGCTTTGTACTGAGCAGTAGAAAACCTAACTACTGAACATGCCTGTAAATCATCAAGTTACAGTAACAGGATCTGGCAAGTGGGTAGAATGAACTATTTGCATTAAAAATCTGTCAATTTAAAATGCAATAAAAACAAAAAAAATCAATGATAATGCATTTAAATTCAAACAGTCATCACAGCACTGCACTGGCAATCAGTCATATTTACCAAGGCCACATATGTAATAATCCTCCTGATCCCTCTATAATTACTTGCTTTGCCTCTTGAATTATCAACAGCTCTTATGGCGTATTGCCTCATGCTTGCTTAATAAGCATTTGCAATCAATAATCTTGCCACAGAGTAAGAGGCAACCAGCCAGCCAAGCCCAGGGTTTAAATGCCTCACAAGTGATCGTTACATCGGTGTGAACGACAAAGAGGTGGCTGTGCTAATGGGAGAGGCATGCAATAAAAAGGTAATTTAGAAAATCTGCTTGCTGCAATGTGTGGATCTTACCACGGCTGGTGGTGTCTCAGCTATGGGGAATAGTCACCCTTGAAAACACATTTTCAAATCTTTCCCAGAGGTGCTTTTACAGTGATCATCATCTCCAGCAGCTGTCTTCTATATCTTCCTATCAACATAACACATCCAGTTTGCCTGAAGTGCTTTTTGCCTGACTGGAAAAGCAAACAGTTATTTTCTTCATTCACATGGTATATGATGGAGAACAGGAATTTATATGCAAATTTGAGTATTAGTGACACTTTGATGAGAAGAGTTTAAGGACCAATTGTAGTTGTCAAAAATGTTTGAAAACCCCTATTAACGCCATTCACATGGAACATAAAATTGAAGATCCAATAGAGAAAGTGTGTTGTATAGAGAGCAACATCATATTGCTTATTTTATTCAGTCTGTTGAATTGTAGAGATTCACAGATTGCTGTAAAAGAGACAATTGGAAATACATTCATCAGGGTAATTTTATTTCATTTTTAAACTTGTAAATATTAACTATGCTTGTTATTGTTATTACTTAAAATTTACAATTTATCCACTATTTAAGAGATGTTACATAATATATATTTAAAACACTGCTTTTGTTCCCACAGGATATGTATTAAGTAACTAACACAGGAGAGTAATCATTTGAAAAATAAGGCTTAGAAGTGCTTATTTGTATTATCACCTGTAAATTAGAGCCTAAGTCCACCAAATTACACTTAACATTAATTTTAGCCTGGTTTAACATTGTAAAATGTGTAGTGTGGTACAGTATTAGAAGGTGCTCCAGGTATCGGCTGAGGCGTCTTTCTAGGACCATTACACATCAGAGATGAGTGGTCTTACAGGCCCACACTAAAGTCTCTTCAGGCCTGTAATAAAGTTTTCACCCAGGAAGAGCTGGGTGTGATAACCTCTTCATGTGGTCAGAAATTGAAGCACAGAAGAGTGTTGCCAAGTCTCTCCCTGATAAATAAAATTAAGGGTACAGGCAAACAGGACAAATGATGTTCATTACAGAGTGATATCAGAGCTACTGAGTTCATCAGAGTGATGGAAATCTCCAACAGTTTCTAGAATGGTAGATTCTGTTGTTACCTTTATATTTCTTCACAATTCTTCATAATGATCGCTAATATTCTATTTTAGGAACTGAAGGGAAGAAAAGAGGGGAAGTTGATGAGGCTGTATGTAAATCTGTTTTATAGGGGAGTGGAGACTCAGGTATGGGGTAGAATTAGTAAAAAGGGAATTAATTCTCTGAGGTTTGTTATAGGGAGATAAGAAGAGCAGAGGGGATTATGCCAGTTAACATTTGGCTGTTAGATTAAAAAGAAGATATTCACTTGGTTTTTCAGAGATAGAGTGAATCTCGCAAAGAAAAAATATATATTTTCATTGCTTGCAACTCTTAATTCCTTACATTTTTTATATACAGGGTGTCTCTACTTTGATATTTTCTGAATGTTTCAATTACAAAATACAAAATACTAAAAGTATTAACATTTCTTTTTACATCTTTTCTTACTTTATAAAAATTAGAACATAATTAGAGTCTTTTGCTCTCAGGAACATATTACACTATGTTCTCGGCAATTTTAATTAAATAAGTATATTTTAGCTCTTCTTGTCACAAAAAAGTAACTATGTGAGATAATAAATATATTTATTTACTTCACTATAGAAAACATTTTACTCTCTACATGTATCCCATAGAATCATGTTGCAAATCTCAAATAGATACAATAAAATTTATTTTTTTAAAATCAAGTTAGCAACAAGGGAAAGCTAAGAGAATACAATAAACAAATAAAAACGCATAAGTATAAAAAATACATAAGTATAAAGCCTTAGTTGTTCAAATTGGGATCCACATCCATACTGTTGAAAATCTGCGGGGGGCAGAGCAAGATGGCCGAAGAGGAACAGCTCCAGTCTCGAACTCCCAGCGCGAGTGACACAGAAGATCGGTGATTTCCGCATTTTCAACCGAGGTACTGGGGTCATCTCACTAGAGAGTGTCGGACAATCGGTGCTGGTCAGCTGCTACAGCAGCTGGGAGACATCCCCCACTAGGGGCAGTCTGACACCCCACACCTCACAGGGTAGAGTACACCCCCGAGAGGAAGCTTCCAAAGTAAGAATCAGACAGGTGCACTCGCTGTTCAGCAATATTCTATCTTCCGCAACCTCTGCTGCTGACACCCAGGCAAACACGGTCTGGAGTGAACCTCAAGCAATCTCCAACAGACCTACAGCTGAGGGTCGTGACTGTCAGAAGGAAAACTATCAAACAGGAAGAACACCTATACCAAAACCCCATCAGTACGTCACCATCATCAAAGACCAGAGACAGATAAAACCCCAAAGATGGGGAAAAAGCAAGGCAGAAAAGCTGGAAATTCAAAAAATAAGAGGGCATGTCCCCCTGCAAAGGAGTGCAGCCCATCACCAGCAACGGATCAAAGCTGGTCAGAGAATGACATTGACAAGATGAGAGAAGAAGGCTTCAGTCCATCAAACTTCTCAGAGCTAAAGGAGGAATTACGTACCCAGTGCAAAGAAACTAAAAATCTTGAAAAAGGAGTGGAAGAATTGACAGCTAGAATAATTAATGCAGAGAAGGTCATAAACAAACTGACAGAGATGAAAACCATGACAGGAGAAATATGTGACAAATGCACAAGCTTCAGTAACCAACTCGATCAACTGGAAGAAAGAGTATCAGAGATTGAGGATCAAATGAATGAAATGATGCAAGAAGAGAAAACAAAAGAAAAAAGAAGAAAAAGAGATGAACAAATCCTGCAAGAAGTATGGGATTATGTAAAAAGACCAAATCTATGTCTGATTGGGGTGCCTGAAAGTGAGGGGGAAAATGGAACCAAGTTGGAAAACACTCTTCAGGATATCATCCAGGAGAACTTCCCCAACCTAGTAGAGCAGGCCAACATTCAAATTCAGGAAATACAGAGAAAGCCACAAAGATACTCCTCCAGAAGAGCAACTCCAAGACATATAATTGCCAGATTCACCAAAATTGAAATGAAGGAAAACATCTTAAGGGCAGCAGAGAGAAAGGTCGGGTTACCCACAAAGGGAAGCCCATCAGACTAACAGCAGATCTCTCAGCAGAAACTCTCCAAGCCAGAAGAGAGTGGGGGCCAATATTCAACGTTCTTAAAGAAAAGAATTTTCAACCCAGAATTTCATATCCAGCCAAACTAAGTTTCATCAGTGAAGGAGAAATAAAATCCTTTACAGATAAACAAATGCTTAGAGATTTTGTCACCACCAGGCCTGCCTTACAAGAGACCCTGAAGGAAGCCCTAAACATGGAAAGGAACAACCGGTACCAGCCATTGCAAAAACATGACAAAATGTAAAGACCATCGAGGCTAGGAAGAAACTGCATCAACTAACGAGCAAAATAACCAGTTAATATCATAATGGCAGGATCAAGTTCACACATAACAATATTAACCTTAAATGTAAATGGACTAAATGCTCCAATTAAAAGACACAGAGTGGCAAACTGGATAAAGAGTCAAGACCCATCAGTCTGCTGTCTTCAGGAGACCCATCTCACATGCAGAGACATACATAGGCTCAAAATAAAGGGATGGAAGAAGATCTACCAAGCAAATGGAGAACAAAAAACAGCACGGGTTGGAATCCTAGTCTCTGATAAAACAGACTATAAACCATCAAAGATCAAAAGAGACCAAGAAGGCCATTACATAATGGTAAAGGGATCAATTCAACAGGAAGAGCTAACTATCTTAAATATATATGCACCCAATACAGGAGCACCCAGATTCATAAAGCAAGTCCTTAGAGACCTACAAAGAGACTTAGACTCCCATACAATAATAATGGGAGACTTCAACACTCCACTGTCAACATTAGACAGATCCACGAGACAGAAAGTTAACAAGGATATCCAGGAATTGAACTCATCTCTGCACCAAGCGGACCTAATAGACATCTATAGAACTCTCCACCCCAAATCAACAGAATATACATTCTTCTCAGCACCACATCACACTTATTCCAAAATTGACCACATAATTGGAAGTAAAGCACTCCTCAACAAATGTAAAAGAACAGAAATTATAACAAACTGTCTGCCAGACCACAGAGCAATCAAACTAGAACTCAGGACTAAGAAACTCAATCCAAACCGCTCAACTACATGGAAACTGAACAACCTGCTCCTGAATGACTACTGGGTACATAACGAAATGAGAGCAGAAATAAAGATGTTCTTTGAAACCAATGAGAACAAAGATACAACATACCAGAATCTCTGGGACACATTTAAAGCAGTGTGTAGAGGGAAATTTATAGCACTAAATGCCCACAAGAGAAAGCAGGAAAGATCTAAAATTGACACTCTAACATCACAATTAAAAGAACTAGAGAGGCAAGAGCAAACACATTCAAAAGCTAGCAGAAGGCAAGAAATAACTAAGATCAGAGCAGAACTGAAGGAGATAGAGACACAAAAAACCCTCCAAAAAATCAATGAATCCAGGAGTTGTTTTTTTGAAAAAATCAACAAAATTGACAGACTGCTAGCAAGACTAATAAAGAAGAAAAGAGAGAGGAATCAAATAGATGCAATAAAAAATGATAAAGATGGTATCACCACCAACCCCACAGAAATACAAACTACCATCAGAGAATACTATAAACACCTCTACGCAAATCAAGTAGAAAACCTAGAAGAAATGGATAATTTCCTGGACACTTACACTCTCCCAAGACTAAACCAGGAAGAAGTTGAATCCCTGAATAGACCAATAGCAGGCTCTGAAATTGAGGCAATAATTAATAGTCTACCAACCAAAAAAAGTCCAGGACCAGATGGATTCACAGCTGAATTCTACCAGAGTTACAAGGAGGAGCTGGTACCATTCCTTCTGAAACTATTCCAATCAATAGAAAAAGAGGGAATCCTCCCTAACTCATTTAATGAGGCCAACATCATCCTGATACCAAAGCCTGGCAGAGACACAACAAAAAAAGAGAATTTTAGACCAATATCCCTGATGAATATCGATGCAAAAATTCTCAATAAAATACTGGCAAACCGGATTCAGCAGCACATCAAAAAGCTTACCCACCGTGATCAAGTGGGCTTCATCCCTGGGGTGCAAGGCTGGTTCAACATTCGCACATCAATAAACGTAATCCAGCATATAAACAGAACCAAAGACAAGAACCACATGATTATCTCAATAGATGCAGAAAAGGCTTTTGACAAAATTCAACAGCCCTTCATGCTAAAAACTCTCAATAAATTCGGTATTGATGGAACGTACCTCAAAATAATAAGAGCTCTTTATGACAAACCCACAGCTAATATCATACTGAATGGGCAAAAACTGGAAAAATTCCCTTTGAAAACTGGCACAAGACAGGGATACCCTCTCTCACCACTCATATTCAACATAGTATTGGAACTTCTGGCTAGGGCAATTAGGCAAGAGAAAGAAATAAAGGGTATTCAGTTAGGAAAAGAAGAAGTCAAATTGTCCTTGTTTGCAGATGACATGATTGTATATTTAGAAAACCCCATTGTCTCAGCCCAAAATTTCCTTAAGCTAATAAGCAACTTCAGCAAAGTCTCAGGATACAAAATTAATGTGCAAAAATCACAAGCATTCTTATATACCAGTAACAGACAAACAGAGAGCCAAACCATGAATGAACTTCCATTCACAATTGCTTCAAAGAGAATAAAATTCCCAGGAATCCAACTTACAAGGGATGTAAAGGACCTCTTCAAGGAGAACTACAAACCACTGCTCAATGAAATAAAAGAGGACACAAACAAATGGAAGAACATACCATGCTCATGGATAGGAAGAATCAATATCATGAAAATGGCCATACTGCCCAAGGTTATTTATAGATTCAATGCCATCCCCATCAAGCTACCAATGACTTTCTTCACAGAACTGGAAAAAACTGCTTTAAAGTTCATATGGAACCAAAAAAGAGCCCGCATTGCCAAGACAATCCTAAGTCAAAAGGACAAAGCTGGAGGCGTCACGCTACCTGACTTCAAACTATACTACAAGGCTACAGTAACCAAAACTGCATGGTACTGTTACCAAAACAGAGATATAGACCAATGGAACAGAACAGAGTCCTCAGAAATAATACCACACATCTACAGCCATCTGATCTTTGACAAACCTGAGAGAAACAAGAAATGGAGAAAGGATTCCTTATTTAATAAATAGTGCTGAGAAAATTGGTTAACCAGAAGTAGAAAGCTGAAACTGGATCCTTTCCTTACTCCTTATACGAAGATTAATTCAAGATGGATTAGAGACTTAAATGTGAGACCTAATACCATAAAAACCCTAGAAGAAAATCTAGCTGGTACCATTCAGGACATAGCCATGGGCAAGGGCTTCATGTCTAAAACACCAAAAGCAACGGCAACAAAAGCCAAAATTGACAAATGAGATCTAATTAAACTAAAGAGCTTCTGCACAGCAAATGAAACTACCATCAGAGTGAACAGGCAACCTACAGAATGGGAGACAATTTTTGCAATCTACTCATCTGACAAAGGGCTATTATCCAGAATCTACAAAGAACTCAAACAAATATACAAGAAAAAAACAAACAACCCCATCTAAAAGTGGGCAAAGGATATGAACAGACATTTCTCAAAAGAAGACATTCATACAGCCAACAGACACATGAAAAAATGCTCATCATCACTGGCCATCAGAGAAATGCAAATCAAAACCACAATGAGATACCGTCTCACACCAGTTAGAATGGCAATCATTAAAAAGTCAGGAAACAACAGGTGTTGGAGCGGATGTGGAGAAATAGGAACACTTTTACACTGTTGGTGGGATTGTAAACTAGTTCAACCATTATGGAAAACAGTATGGCAATTTCTCAAGCATCTAGAACTAGATGTACCATATGACCCAGCCATCCCACTACTGGGTATATACCCAAAGGATTATAAATTATTCTATTACAAAGACACATGCACACGTATGTTTATTGTGGCACTATTCACAATAGCAAAGACTTGGAATCAACCCAAATGTCCATCTGTGACAGACTGGATTAAGAAAATGTGGCACATATACACCATGGGATACTATGCAGCCATCAAAAAGGATGAGTTTGCGTCCTTTGTAGGGACATGGATGCAGCTGGAAACCATCATTCTTAGCAAACTGTCACACGAACTGAAAACCAAACACATGTTCTCACTCATAGGTGGGAATTGAACAATGAGATCACTTGGACTCGGGAAGGGGAACATCACACACTGGGGCCTATCATGGGGAGGGGGGAGGGGGGAGGGATTGCACTGGGCATTATACCTGATATAAATAATGAATTGATGGGTGCTGACGAGTTGATGGGTGCAGCACACCAACATGGCACAAGTATACATATGTAACAAACCTGCACGTTATGCACATGTACCCTAGAACTTAAAGTATTAAAAAAAAAAAAAAAAAAACTAAAAAAAAAAAAAAGAAAAGAAAATCTGCCAGGTTTACAGAAATGTTTAATGTTATGTTTTAATTATTGTAATAAAATGGAAGAGAATGTTAATTTAAGCCTGGTTAATATTACCTGTACTATTGCCTTGTAGACAATACAGAAAAACCAAATCTCAATGACCGTATTTGTTTTTGTGTGGCCAATTGTCTTTGC
This sequence comes from Trachypithecus francoisi, assembly GCF_009764315.1. Classification (NCBI taxonomy): domain Eukaryota; kingdom Metazoa; phylum Chordata; class Mammalia; order Primates; family Cercopithecidae; genus Trachypithecus; species Trachypithecus francoisi. Next base: position 73,665,534 of record NW_022681454.1, on the reverse strand, counting down.
ATTAGGTCTTGCTACTTTAATTGTCCTGAGCTAACGATGAAAGAATTGAGTTAAACATTATACTTGTGTGATGCATTCAGCCACAGTGAAGGAAAAATAATATATTGCACATAATTATGTAGGAACAAATATTTAGTGATAGTTCAGGTGGAGAAAAATGGTAGAATTGAGGTGCAACCAGTCATAGAGCCATAACAGCCTCCAGAAATAAGAAGAAGCTGTGGTAAAAGACTTATTACCAGCTATGTTAGCATCGGCAATTTCCCAACATCATTCTTTACGTTAAATGAATGCTGTTAATTAGAATATTTGTATATTGTTATTCTTATTTAACAAATATATCTAATTGTATATAATGTAACATAAAAGCTTTGAGCCTCAAATGCTGTAATTGTATATATTGAAATATTCATAAAATAGTTTTAGTCAACACTAGAGTTTCACATTCTTCTGGTTAGAAAAACACTGTTATAATAATACTACTGAGAGTATAAAGAGTGTGTGTATCAATCCTTAATAAAATCCAGAAATTCTTCACAAAGTAGAACTAATCTATCCTTTCAAAATTTTCTCCCTCTAGAATATTTCATGAGAACTTCGACTTATCCAGACTTACTATTTTCTAAAACGTTGGGAACATTTCCTGCCTTGGCGTCTATATTTACTGTTACTCTTGACTGGATTTTTCTGTCCCCATCCTCATTCACTCGCTTGAGATATATCTGAACTTACAAAACATTGCTCTGCTCCTTACTTATCTTAACATGTATTCTTTTGAAAATATTGTTTTCACATGACATATTTAATTTATCATTCATATTTGTATATCTTGTATAAATGCATTCTATGTATATATCCATATTTATCTCTATATATGTATTTTCTATGTTCTTCACTCCAAAAAAAATAAGCTCCTTGAATATGATCCTGCAGCCAGTGCCTTGCAGACAGAGGGTATATCATAAACATTTGTTGATGTATAGAGAATACAAAATCTAATGAGAGATAGTTCATATCAAATCTCCATTATATAATAGAAGTATATGTGTGACAGTTTAAGCAGGGAGATATGTTTTGGGAGATGTGTGGGTAGGATTTCAAAGCTATCTCTGTCATTCTCTTCACTTTCTTAATATGTTATTATTCCCCCACACAATTAGGGATTTATTCTTGTTCCAGACCTTCTTTTTTCTTTCTCTTATCCTGCTCATGATGGTTGTCAAAACTGCAAAGCTGAAACACTAACTTCCACAAACCAATCTTAGTCCTTCATCTGTATCAGTGACCAGTAGCTCTCAAGCCATCCCAAATCCAAAAATGTCCAAGAAAATGCATATTCTCCCAGTGTTTTGGCAATGCCACTGGGCAAGTAATATTTGCTAAACATCACAACAAAACAGAAGGGCTTCTAATATTCTAAGAATTATTATTAAAATTTTAATTTTGTTACAGATTATAAAATTATCAGATATTTATTATAGAAACTTACACATACAGATAACTTTAATAACTAATTTATAATTTAATTCCTGAAAACAAAGAAAAGATTTTGTTCACTTCAGAATGGCTGTTGTTCAGTACAATGCCTGAATAACATTAATGAATGATTCTATGACTAGATGGGTAAAAATAAAATTATCATCATTCCTTTAACATTTTAATGTATTCCGTTTTTATCATGCACATGTGCACATACTTGTTCTTTATGCAAATGTGAATATAATATTGTTGAATCATATATAGATTGTTTTCAATTTAGTATCATATTGTAAACATGATAAAAATATTTTCAACAAAATATGATTAAAATCTGTTTTACTATTTCTCCACGTGGATATGCACTAACTTAACATTTTATAACTTCAGTGATATTCAGGTTGCTCCTAATTTTCACTATTGAAAGTAATGGTATAGAAAATGTCATGCATAAATTTTGATCCCTGACCTCTTTCTCATTTTCTTTCCTGTAGGGATAGTCAGGGTATCATTAATTAAGATGTTAGGTATGGATTTTGTTTTGCAGATGACCTGTAACAGGTTAAGGATACTCTCTTACACACTAAATGTGATGCATTATTTTTAAATCATAAATTGGTAGATTTTGTCAAATGCTTTTTCCTCACCTATCGAAATCATAATATGGTTTCTGTCATTTAATCTATTAATATGACATACTTCACTGATTTTTTTTTTTTAATATGTTTAGCCAATCTGGAAATTCAGGAATGGATCTTTTGAGTCATGCTAAATAACTCTTTAATGTGTTGCTATAATTAGTTTGCAAGTTTGAGGATTTGAGGGTTTCTATTTACAAGTAATAATGGGATATATATATATGTGTGTATATATATATTTGTATAATCTTTATCAGATTTTAGCAACAGGATAATATTGTGATTGGGATGAGTTACTTCTCATTATTTTTGAAAGAGTTTGATAAGCATTGGTATTATATATTATTAAATGTTTTGTAGAATTCACCAGAGAAGCTATCTGGTCTTGAGATTTTTAGGGAAGTATTTTAATTATTAACTCAATCTTTGTACTTTCTGTGATTCTTCTCATATTTTCTATCTATTCTGTTTTTTGCTTCAGTTTTGATAGTTTGTGTTTTTGTAATAATTTGTCTACTTCATCTAAGTTATCTGATTGGTTTATGTAGAATTGTCCATACAAATGTGTTCCCTAATGTTAATAATAAAAAATGAAAACTAATGACAAAAGTATTGCCTAAGAATTATTTTTAATTTCTGTATGGTCAGTCATATATTTTATTTCTGTAATGTCTTTTATTCTTGAATTTAAGAAATAATGTATTTTCTCTTTTTTGCTGGCTTGTCAATTATATTAATATGTTGGTTTATTCTCAGAAATAATGTTTGTTTTAGTTGCTATTCTTCATTTTTATTTCTGTTCTCGAATTAATGTAAAGTTTTGCTCTAACATTTTCATTTTGCTTTAATGGATTTAATTTGCTCTTTTAATTTTTTAGTTCCTTAATGTGAAAGATAGGTTATCCATTTCAGATAATTCCTTTTCTTAATATAAAAGTTTACAACTATAAATTATTCTGTAGTTGCTAGTTTAACTGAATCTTATAAATTTTGATAAATTGTGCTTTTGTTTTCATTCATCTTCAAGTATTTTAAAATTTTTCTTATTATCTGAAATTTCCAGATAGCTTTCTTGCCTTGTCCCATTGGTTATTTATTAATCTGTCGTTTAATGTTCAACTTGCATTAGTTTCCCAATATTTATTTGGTTATTAATTCACATTTTCATACCACTGTGTTCAGAGAACACGATTTATATAACTTAAATACTTTAAACTGTATTGAGATTTGTTTTGTAGTCTAACATTGAATTCCAAAGTGTTCCATATGGGCTTGTGAGAAATATCTATTCTGTTGTTGGGTGCTATGCCAATCCCTCCCTTCCTTTTTTTTTTTTTTTTCCTTTTTTGATACAGTCTTGCTCTGTCACCCGGACTGGAGTGCAGTGGTGCAATCTCAGGGTCACTGCAACCTCCACGTCTCAGGTTCAAGTGATTCTTGTGCCACAATCCCTGGAGTAGCTGGGACTACAGGCCACCATGACCTGCTAATTTTTTTTTTTTTTTTTTTTAATTTTTAGTAGAGACAGAGTTTTGCTGGGTTGGACTGGCTGGTCTTGAACTCCTGGCCTCAAGTGATTCACCCACCTTGGTCTCCAATTTCTGCTTTTTAATTGCATTGTGGAATGTATTAATATTTACCAGACTAAGGTAAAACTTAAGTCTGCAATTTCATTTACTTTGAATATTTTATATATTCTTTCTCTCTCATCCATTACTGTCTTTGTTTTGCTGAAATAAATATTTTCTAACATATTGTTTTACCACTGTCATTTCTTATACAATATGTTTCTACATTTTGTTCTCAGAGATTATTTATATTATTAAAATCTTTTACAAATTAATAGCAACTAAATGTCAACAGCACAAAAGCAACTGTATTCCAATAAAACTCAATTCCTGTTCCTCTCCTTTGTTATTTTATTTTAATATATATTACATATTTATGCATTGTCTTCTCATAAACACACATTTCTGGTGATTATTCACACAGTTGCCTTTTAAATCAGAAGTAGAAAAAAATTACAGATAACAGTTACTTAGCTATCCTTCGTATCTAAATATATAGTTGCATTTATAAGTGTATTTATTCAAGACATTGGGAAATATTCCATAGAATCCTTTTGTACTAGGTTTAATAACTGCTAATTTGCTCAGTTATTGTTTTTAAAGAATTATTTTACTGTATGTAGAATTCTTGGCTTACAGAGTTTCTTCTTTACCTCCACATTTTGAATATGTCACCCACATTTCTCTAGCTTCTATAATTTTTGGTGAGAAATCAACTTAATTTTATGGAGAATTCTATAAGTGTACTGTGTCATGTCTCTTTTCATGCTTTCAATATTCTCGCTATGTCCTATCATTGGAGAGTTTAATTATAATGTGTCTAGCTGTGAGTCTCTGGGGGTTTATCCAACCACTAGTACATTGAGCATTTTATATATGTAGAATAGTATTTTTCACCAAATTTTGGACATTTTTAATGATTTTTTTAAATTGATGTTTTCTGTTCCATTCTTTTGTCCCTCTTTCTGTAACACCCATTAGGCACGAATAGATACACTTGATGTTTTTCACGGGTTTCGAGTGGCTTTATTCATTTTGTTGTTGTTCTTTGTTTTTTTCTCTTTGGACTAGATAATCTCCATTGACCTTTCCTTAAATTTGCTTGTTCTTCTGCTTGCTCGTATCTGCTGTTGAGACCACTAGTAAATTATTTATTTTACATTTTAGTCACTGTAAATTTATTTTTTTCCTTTTCATTTTTTATTATACTTTAAGTTCTGGGAAACATGTGCCGAACATGAAGGTTTGTTACACAGGTATACATGTGCCATGGTGATTTGCTGCACTCATCAACCCGTCATCCACACTAGGTATTTCTCCTAATGCTATCCCTCCCTTTGCCCCCACATTCTGACAGACCCTGGTGTGTGATGTTCCCCTCCCTGTGGCAATCTGTTCTCATTGTTCAGCTCCCAATTATGAGTGAGAACATGCAGTGTTTGGTTTTCTGTTCCTGTGTTAGTTTGCTGAGAATGATGGTTTCCAGCTTCATCCAGGTCCCTGCAAAAGACATGAACTCATTCTTTTTTATGGCTGGATAGTATTTGATGGTGTATATATGCCACGTTTTCTTTATTGAGTCTATCATTTGGTGGGCATTTCCGTTGGTTCCAAGTCTTTGCTGTTGTGAACAGTGCTGCAATAAACACACATGTGCATGTGTATTTCTACTAGAATGATTTATAATCCTTTGGGTATATGCGGAGTCATGGGATGACTGGGTCAAAGGGTATTTCTACTTCTAGATCCTTGAGGAATTGCCACACTCTCTTCCACAATGGTTGAACTGATTTACACTCCCAACAGTGTAAAAGGGTTCATATTTCTCCACATCCTCTCCAGCATCTGTTGTTTCCTGAATTTTTAATGATTGCCATTCTAAATGGCATGATATGTTATCTCATTGTGGTTTTGATTTGCATTTCTCTAACGACCAGTGTTGATGAGCTGTTTTTCATGTTTGTTGACTGCATAAACGTCTTATTGTGAAAAGTGGCTGTTCATATCCTTTTCCCACTTTTTGATAGAGTTGTTTGTTTTATTCTTGTAAATTTGTTTAAGATCTTTGTAGATTCTGGATACTAGTCCTTTGTCAGATAGATAGATTGCAAAAATGTGTTCCTGTTCTATAGGTTGCAGATTCACTCTGATGATAGTTTCATTCACTGTGGAGAAGCTCTTTAGTTTAATTATGTCCCATTTGTCAATTTTGGCTTTTGTTACCATTGTTTCGGTGTTTTAGTCACGAAGTCTTTGCTCATATCTATGTTCTGCATGGTATTGCCTAGGTTTTCTTCCAGGGTTTTTATGGTTTTAGGACTTACATTTAAATCTTTAATCCATCTTGAGTTAATTTCTGTATACATTTTAAGGAAGAGGTCCAGTTTCAGTTTTCTGCATGTAGCTAGCCAGTTTTCCCAGCACCGTTTATTAAAGAGGGAATCCTTTCCTCACTGCTTGTTTTTGACAAGTTTGTCAAAGATCAGATGGTTGTAGATGTGTGGTGTTATTTCTGAGGCCTCTGTTCAGTTCCATTGGTCTATATATCTGTTTTGGTACAAGCACCATGCTGTTTTGATTATTGTAGCCTTGTAGTATAGTTTGAAATCAGGTAGTGTGATGCCTCCAGCTTTGTTCTTTTTACTTTGGATTGTCTGGGAGATACGGGCTCCCTTATAGTTCCATAGGAAATTTAAAGTAGTTTTTTTCTAGTTCTGTGAAGAAAGTCAGTGGTAGCTTGATGGGAATAGCATTAAATCTATAAATGCCTTTGGACAGTGTGGCCATTTTCACAATATTAATTCTTCCTATCCATGAACATGGAATGTTCTTCCATTTGTTTGTGTCCTCTCTTATTTCCTTGAGCAGTGGGTAGTTTGTAGTTCTCCTTGAGTAGGTCCTTCACATCCCTTGTAAGTTGAATTCCTAGGTATTTTATTCTCTTTCTAGCAATTGTGAATGGGAGTTTACTCATGATTTGGCTCTCTGTTTGTCTATTATTGGTGTATAGGAAAGCTTGCGGGTTTTGCACATTGATTTTCGATCCTGAGACTTTGCTGAAGTTGCTTATCAGCTTAAGGAGTTTTGGGACTGAGATGATGGAGTTTTCTAAACATACAATCATGTCATCTGCAAACAGGGACAATTTGACTTCCTCTTTTCCTAATTGAATACCCTTTCTTTCTTTCTCCTGCATGATTGCCCTGGCCAGAACTTCCAATACTATGTTGAATATGAGTGGTGAGAGAGGGTATCCCTGTTTTGTGCCAGTTTTCAAAGGGAACATTTCCAGTTTTTGCCCATTCAGTATGATATTGGCTGTGGGTTTGTCACAAACAGCTCTTATTATTTTGAGATATTCTATCAATACCTAGTTTATTTAGTGTTTTTAGCATGAAGGGGTGTTGAATTTTATTGAAGGCCTTTTCTGCATCTATTGAGATAATCATGTGGTTTTTGGCATTGCTTCTGTTTATGTGATTGATTACGTTTATAGATTTGCATATGATGAACCAGCCTTGCATCCCAGAGAGGAATTGATTTGATTGAGTTTGATAAGCTTTTTGATGTGCTGCTGGATTTGATTTGCCAGTATTTTATTGAGAATTTTCACATCAATATTCATCAGGGGTATTGGTCTGAATTTTTTTTTATGTTGTGTCTCTGCCAGGTTTTGATATCAAGATGATGGCCTCATCAAATGAGTTAAGGAGGATTCCCTCTTTTTCTATTGTTTGTAATAGTTTCGGAAGGAATGGTACCAGGTCCTCTTGTACCTGTGGTAGAATTTGACTATGAATCTTTCTGCTCCTGGGCTTTTTTTTTTTTTTTTTTTTTTTTTTTTTTTTTTTTTTTTGGTTGGTAGGCTATTTATTACTACCTCAATTTCAGAACATGTTATTGGTCTATTCAAGGACTTGACTTCTTCCTGGTTTAATCTTGGGAGGGTGTATGTGTCCAGGAATTTATCCATTTCTTCTAGATTTTCTAGTTTATTTATGTAGAGGTGTTTATAGTATTCTCTGATGGTAGTCTGTATTTCTGTGGGATCAGTGTTGATATCCCCTTTATTATGTTTTATTGTGTATTTGATTCTTCTCTGTTTTTTTCTTCGTTAGTCTGGGTAGCCGTGTATCTATTTTGTTAATCTTCTTAAAAGACCAGCTCCTAGATCCATTTTTTTTTGAAAGGTTTTTCATGTCTCTAGCTCCTTCAGTTCTTCTCTGATCATTGTTTTCTCTTGTCTTCTGCTAGCTTTTGAATTTGTTTGCTCTTGCTTCTCTAGTTCTTTTAATTGTGATATTAGTGTGTCAATTTTATATCTTTCCCGCTTTTCCTGTGGGCATGTAGTGCTATAAATTTCCCTCTAAACATTGCTTTAGCTGCTTCCCAGAGATACAGGTACATTGTGTTTTTATTCTCATTGGTTTCAAAGAACTTATTTATTTCTGCCTTAATTTTATTGGTTACCCAGTTGTCATTCAGGAGCAGGTTGTTCAGTTTCCATGTAGATGTGTGATTTTGAGTGAGTTTCTTAATTCTGAGTTCTAATTTTATTGTACTGTGGTCTAAGAGACTGTTTGTTATGATTTCCATTCATTCACTTTTCCTGAGGAAGTTTTACTTGAAATTATGGATCAATTTTAGAATAAGTGTGATTTGGTGCTGAGAATAATGTATATTCTGTTGATTTGGGGTGGAGAGTTCTGTAGATGTCTATCAGGTCTGTTTGGTCTTAAGCTCATTTCAAGTCCTGAATGTCTTTGTTAATTTTCTATCTCATTGTTCTGTCTAATATTGACAGTGGGATATTAAAGTCTTCCACTATTATTGTGCGGGAGTCTAACTCTCTTTGTAGGTCTCTAAGAACTTGTTTTATGAATATGGCTGCTCCTGTATTGGGTACATATATATTTAGATATCTTGCTCTTCTAGTTGCATTGATCCTTTTACGATTATGTAATGTCCTTCTTTGATTTTTTTTGTTATTATTATTATTTGTTTGTTTAAAGTCTGTTTTATCAGAGACTACAATTGCAGCCTCTGCTGGGTTTTTTATTTTTTATTTTTTGCTTTCTATTTGCTTTGTAAATCTTCCTCCATTCCTTATTTTGAGCCTATGTGTGTAATTGCGCATGAGATTCAGTTCTCCTGAACACAGCACACCAATCTGTCTTGACTCTTTATCCAATTTGCCAGTCTGTGTCTTTTAATTGGGGCATTGAGCCTGTTTCCACTGAAGGTTAATATTATGTGCGAATTTGATACTGTAGTTATGATGTTAGCTCGTTATGTTTTGCCTGTTAGTTGATGCAGTTTCTTCATAGTGTTGATGGTCTTGGCATTTTGGTGTTTTTGCAGTAGCTGGTACCCGTTTTTCCTTTACCTATCTGGTACTTCCTTCAGGAGCTCTTATAAGGCAAGCCTGCTGGTGACAAAATCTCTCAGCATTTGCTTCTTTGTGAAGGATTTAATTTCTTTTTCACTTATGAATCTAAGTTTGGCTGGATATAAAATTATGGGTTGAAGATTCTTGTCTTTAAGAATGTTGAAAATTTGCTCTCACTCTCTTCTGGCTTGTAGGGTTTCTGCAGAGAGATCCTCTGTTAGTCTAATGGACTTCCTGTGGGTAACCCAACATTTTTCTCTGGCTGCCCTTAACATTTTTTCCTTCATTTCAACCTTGGTGAATCTGACGATTATGTGTCTTGGGGTTACTCTTCTTGAGGAATATCTTTGTGGTGTTCTCTATGTATGTTGGCCTCTCTTGCTAAGTTGGGGAAGCTCTCCTGGATAATATACTGAAATGTGTTTTCCAACTTGGTTCCATTCTCTCCATCACTTTCAGGTATACCAATCAATTGTAGGTTTGGTGTTTTCACATAGTCCCATATTTCCTGGAGGCTTTGTTCATTCCTTTTCATTCTTTTTTCTCTGATCTTGCCTTTACACTTTATTACATTAAGTTGACCTTCAATCTCTGATATCCTTTCTTCCACTTGATTGATTCAGCTATTGATACTTCTGTATGCTTCAGGTAGTTCTTGTGCTGTGGTTTTCAGCTCCGTCAGTTCATTTATGTTCTTCTTTAAACTTGTTATTCTACTTAGCAGTTCCTGTAACCTTATTTTAACTTTCTTAGTTTTCTTACATTGTGTTAGAACATGCTCCTTTAGCTGGGAGGAGTTTGTTATTACCCACTTTCTGAAGCCTGCTTCTGCCAATTTGTCAAACTCATTCTCCATCCAGTTTTGTTCCTTTGCTGGGGATAGAGTTGTAATTCTTTGGAGGAGAAGAGGCATTCTGGTTTTAGGAATGTTCAGCCTTTTTGTGCTGGTTTTTCCTCATATTCATGGATTTACCTACCTTTGGTTTTTGATGTTGAGGATCTTTGGATGGAGTTTTTGGGTGGTTGTCCTCTTTGTTTATGTTGATCCTTTTGCTTTCTGTTTGTTAGTTTTCCTTCTAACAGTCAAGCTCATCTTCTACAGGTGCTGGAGTTTGCTGGAGGTCAACTCCAGACCCTGTTTGCCTGGTTATCACCAGTGGAGCCTGCAGAACAGTAAAGATTGCTGCCTGCTCCTTTTTCTGGATGCTTTATCCCAGAGGGGCATCTGTCAGATGCCAGCTGGAGTTCTCTTGTACAAGGTGTCTGTCGACCCCTTCTGAGAGGTGTCTCCCTGTCAGGAGGCACAGGGGCCAGGGATCCACTTGAGGAGGCAGTCTGTCCCTTAGCAGAGCTGGAGCTGGGAGATCCACTGCTGGGAGATCCACTGCTCTTTTAAGAGCCAGCAGGCAGGAATGTTTAAGTCTGCTGAAGCTGCACCCACCGCCACCCCTTTCCCCAGGTGCTCTGTCCCTGGGAGATGGGAGTTTTATCTAAAAGACTCTGAGTGGGACAGTTGCCTTTCTTTCCGAGATTCCCTGCCCAGAGAGGAGGAATTTAGAGAGGAAGTCTGACTGCAGTGGCTTTGCTGAGCTGCGGTGGGCTCTGCCCAGTTCGAACTTCCTAGAGGCGTTTTTCACACTGTGAGGGGAAAACCACCTACTCAAGCCCCAGTAGGATGACCTCCCCCTACCAAGCTCAAGTGTCTCAGATCAACTTCAGACTGCTGTGCTGGCAGCCACAATTTCAAGCCAGTGGATCTTAGCTTACTGTCTCCCTAGGGTTGGGGTCTGCTGAGCAAGACCACTCAACTCCCTGGATTTAGCCCCCTTTCCAGGGGAATGTATGGTTCTGTATCCCTGGCATTCCAGGTGCCACTGGGGTCTGAAAGCAAAAAAGCAAACAAACAAACAAAACAAACAAACAAAAAAACCTCTTGCAGCTAGCACAGTATCTGCCCAAACAGCTGCCCCATTTTGTGCTTGAAACCCAGGGCCCTGGTGGTGTAGGCACCTGAGGGAATCTCCTGGTCTGCGGGTTGCAAAGATCATTGCTAAGGTATAGTATCTGGGCCGAATAGCACCATCTCTCATTGCATGGTCCCTCAGGGCTTCCTTTGGCCAGGGAAGAGAGTTCCCTGAATCCTTGCACTTACCTGGTGAGGCAACACCCAACCCTGCTTCTACTTGCCCACTGCGGGCTGCATCCACTGTCTAATCAGTCCCACCTTGAAAATGCACTCCATTTGGGCAACAGAGCAAGACTCTGTTAGTTGAAAATGCAGAAATCACCCACCTTGTGAGTTGGTCTTGCTGGAAGCGGCAGACCAGAGCTGTTCCTATTCAGACATCTTGCCCCATTGTAGATTTCAGCCCTAGAATTTCATTCTGCTTCTTTTTCTATAATAGCTGTATCTCATGGTATTTTCTTATTGTAAAGCACTATTCTCATAGATTCCCTTAGATTTTTAGATAACATTCATTTTTCTTTTTTGGACATAATCAAGGCAACTGATTTAAATCCTTGTCTAGTAAGTTCAACATCCGGGCTTCTTCAAAGACAGTTTCTATTTATTCCTTTTTTCTGTGTATTAGACATAATTTATATATATATATATATATATATTTGTGATTTTTCTATGAAAAGTAAGATTCAGGAATTTTCCTTGAATAAATAATCCTTGAATTGCTGTAAACCTTTGGTGAATTCCCAGATATCTGAAAAAGTTGATTGATTCTAACAAGTATTTTCAGTGTTTTTGTTACCTTTACAGATAACAAAAATTTGTCTGTCCTTTATTTGGCTGTATTTATTGATAGTACTTACTAGATATTATTATAATTGATCTTAAATCATTTAGACAGGTTATATAAATGCAATTATCATCATTGCAGTATACTCTTATACCTGGTACTTTACTTACCCATATTAATACACCACTTGCCTGTGAAGACTTTGACATTGTGTCTATTTGTGAATGTACAACTTATAGCTCAAAGTGTGGAATTTTTTTTTTTTTTTTTTGAAACGGAGTCTCACTCTGTTGCCCAAGTTGGAGTGCAATGGGGCACTATCTCAGCTCACTGCCAACCTCTGCCTCCCAGGTTCAAACAATTCTCCTGCCTCTGCCTCCTGAGTGGATGGGACTACAGGCATGCACCACCACACCTGGCTAATTTTTGTAAAATGTTGAATTATTAACCTGTTAATTTATTATCCAAAGTACTATGAAAATGCCCATCTAATCATATACCTACTCAAATATAATGTTATATTATTTTATATCTTTGCTATTTTGAAAAATTTTAAACACTTGCCTGCTTGGTTAAATTTGTATTTATAACAAGGAAGATTAAATTTTTGTAATTAGTATTTATTGTGTTACTTCTCGTATTAATTGTTTGACCACATACTTTGTCCTTTTCCTTTGCAGTCCAATATTTTTTGTTATAGTTGCATTATATCAGATTATAAGTAGCAAATTCCATTCCCTCCCTCCCTCCTTTTCTTCCTCCCTCCCTCTCTCTCTTTCTTTCTTTCTTTCTCTTTCTTTCTTTCTTTCTTTCTTTCTTTCTTTCTTTCTTTCTTTCTTTCTTTCTTCTTTCTTTCCTTCTTTCTTTCTTTCTCTTTCTCTCTCTCTCTCTTTCATCCTTTATCATCCTTTATTTTCTTTCCTTGGTATCCCTCCTGTTTAGAGATTACAGAACTTGAGTCTGCAAGCTAATATCATTTAAAAGCTTTTGAAAGCTATTAGCTCTATCTCTTCATATATTATTTCTATCCTGCCTTCTTTCCATATGGAATGCCAATTATACACATGACAGATACCAAGGATTTATTGAATGACTGCATGACAAATGTTTAAATATAATTTTTGAAAGCTTGAATTTTGAACAATGTTCAAGGTATTATAGAGGCTCTAGTTATACAAAAGTAGAACTGATGCCTCAACAGTAACTGCAGTAAATTGATCTACTCATAACCTAATGCTTTCATTATTTAGTACTTTATCCATATTTTATCTTCCTATTCTGTTCTTTACTTACTCTCGTGGCCCTTTTCTAATGCAAGTCTTCTGCTTCTTCATGGATTCTAGAGCTGTTTCTATTTGATATTTTTATCATTTTGTGTTCTCTGCAACTGCCATTTATTTCATTTAATTCAAACTCACCAGAGCTTATTTTGTAAGACTACAACTCACTGAATGAATTTTGTCTATTGCAAAAAGATTTTATGCATGTCCATCTCATATAAGTTGTTGACTATTATAAATAGCTGCCTATAGTAAGATGTCCATTATTGATACTGTATATGGTAATATGTCCATAAACATTTTTTTTTTTTTTTACACCACTATGGTATGGTGAAGTTAAGTTGCAAAAGAAAAAAAAAACTTTCGAATGTGAGTAATAAGCCAAATTGATGAACTGAGATTTTTCATAAAACTTCATCTTTCACAGCATATCTGATGTTAATATTTTATTTGCATGAGAACTTATGCAAGAACACAATTAAATTAATAGTTTCATATGCTTCACTTATATTATTCTGGTGAATAACAAATCATCACAAGCTCAATGGCATAAAATAAGGATTTATTACCTCACAGTGTTTGTGGGTTCAAAGTTTGGTTATTTAACTCTGTTCTCAGGTTCTTGCCAGTCTGAAAGGAAGATGTCGGCTGAGGCTATAATTTTATCTGAATTTTGAGGTCTTCTTCTAAGTTCAGTAAATGTATGGAAAATTCTGTTTCCTATGGTTGTAGTATTGAAGGCTACATTTTCTTGCTAGCTGTTGTTCAAGGACTTTCCTCATTCTTTGCTACATGACTCCATTCATAGGCTTTTTCGTAACATGGGGGCTTATATTTTCAAGGCCAGAAAAATAATATCTTCTTGCTGTGATATGACTGAGGCTTATACATCACAATTATAAAGTTGTTGATCATATTACCTTGATCAAATAATGCAACATAATCAAGAGAGGAGTGAATATCCCTTCAAATTCACAGTGCCTACTGATACTCAAGTGGAGGTGGTTATACAAAGCATGTATACCGGCAGACAGGAATATCAACAGGACATCTTAGAATTCTGCCTACCACATCTATGTTTTTATTTGTCAAAAGTTGTTATTGTATATACAAGTTTAGATCATTCCTTATCATCACTACAGTTATCACTATGCCTTTTACAAGATGGATGATCCGTGGGCTACTCTTCCTGCTTGAATTCTAAAAGGTATTATCTATTGCTGGATATGTCCACAAATTTTTCATCCTGTTTGGAATACCAAACACATCTAGTCCTACATGCTGCATCTGCCAGATAAACTAGTAGAAACTCCAATTTTTTTTTTTTTTTTTTTAAATCCGATCTTACGTGCAGCACTTGAAGTACTATCCCAAATGTGTATATTGAGATTACCAGGTCCTCCCAGGGCAGCAAAATACAAGATAGGAGAGTTATAAGGAAAAGAGTGAGAAACTGAATATCACTATTTGCTATCCCCTGCCTACTGATAAACATGTCTCACAAAATTTGTTGAAGCAAAACATAAGTATGTATAAGTATATAAATCAATCTTCATAAAGTATATAATCACCAACTACAACCAGAAATGCAACCCAGAACATGTATTCCAGAAAATCCTGAAATCTTGTTGAGATCTGTCCTATTGCTCTATTACCCAAACGGTGGACATTATTGAATTCAAAAGCCACAATTTAATCTATCCTTGAACTTTATGTAAATGAAATAACAGAGTATATGTTCTTTATGTGTGGCTTACTTTATTCAAAAATTTCCCTGACTGTTTTTTAAGAGTTTTCTCTTTGTATTTAGTTTTAGATTTGACTATTTTATTGTTTCCTTCCTTCCTTCCTTCCTTCCTTCCTTCCTTCCTTCTCTTTCTTTCTTCTTTCTTTTCTTCCCTTCCTGTCTCCCTCCCTCTCTCCTTCCCTCCCTCCCTCTTTCTTTCTTTCTCTCTCTCCCTTCCTTCCTTCCTTCCTTCCTTCCTTCCTTCCTTCCTTCCTTTTTCTTTCTTCTTTCTTTCTTTCTTTCTTTCTTTCTTTCTTTCTTTCTTTCTTTCTCTCTCTCTCTCTTCTCTCTCTCTCTCTCTCTCTCTCTCTCTCTCTCTCTCCCCCCTATTTATCCTTTATTTTCTTTCTTTGGTATCTCTTCTGTTTAGAGATTATAGAACTTGAATCTGCAAGCTAATATCATTTAAAAGTTTTTGAAAGCTATTAGCTCTCTCTCTTCATAAATTATTTCTATCCTGTCTTCTTTCCATGCGGAATGCCAATTATACACATGACAGATATTTCATTGTGCCTCACTTTTCTTTTTTGCTACTTGCTAGTATTTCATACTTTTTCTTCTCTCTAGAGAAATATAACATTTAGTCTGTATATTTTCTATTTACCTGTGTTCAAATTCACTAAGTATATCTGCTTCTAGTTAGGTCTCTGTACATTTGATTACCTCTTCTATATCAGTAGTACCCTTCCTTTATTATTTATTTAATTTTTACTAACACTTTTATTAGTTAATGTGGCAGTGGAAATTGTAAGGGGAAGTCTCCGTTGTTTTGAGTATGCACCAGACTTAGAGACTTACCTTGTTCTTTTTTACTTTTAACTTACCTAAATCAGGCTTTTGTTTTTGCAACCATTACCTCTCTCCCAGACTGCACATAACAAATACTTTCATTTGCAAAATCAAGTAGGGAAGTTCAAATCCTGCTTAAAATATCAGCTGCATTGAACATAACATAATACTCTCTTACAAAATGCTTTCTATGCTTGATTTCCAAGACTCTGCATTTGCATCACTTTTTTTTTTTCTTTTTTTCTGGTTGTGTTTTCTCAGTCTTCTTTGCAGGGTGGTTTTCATCTGTAAATTCTATTAATACTAGAGGGTCCGAGAATTCTGCTCTTGATCTCTCAACCTTTACATCTGTAGAAATTCCATAAATTGCTTATGTTATGCCTTAAATTATGTCAGTTTATAAATTATAAGCATGTATGTACTGATAATCCCTAAACTTATATTTTTAAACCAGGCATCTGTCTTGGAATCTAGACTTACATATTCAACTGACTACTTGACATTTTTCTTTTTTTTTTTTTTTTCAAGGAAGTACAATAATTTTATTTATAATTATTTATCTCTTTTTAGGCTAACAGGATTATATAATCACAGAACTATAGATATATTTTTTATTTTTTTATTATTATTATACTTTAAGTTCTACGGTACATGTGCATAATGTGCAGGTTTGTTACATATGTATATTTGTGCCATGTTGGTGTGCTGCACCCATCAACTCGTCAGCACCCATCAATTCGTTATTTACATCAGGTATAACTCCCAATGCAATCTCTCCCCCCTCCCCCCTCCCCATGATAGGCCGCGGTGTGTGATGTTCCCCTTCTCGAGTCCAAGTGATCTCATTGTTCAGTTCCCACCTATGAGTGAGAACATGCGGTGTTTGGTTTTCAGTTCTTACGATAGTTTGCTGAGAATGATGGTTTCCAGCTGCATCCATGTCCCTACAAAGGACGCAAACTCATCCTTTTTGATGGCTGCATAGTATCCCATGGTGTATATGTGCCACATTTTCTTAATCCAGTCTGTCACTGATGGACATTTGGGTTGATTCCAAGTCTTTGCTATTGTGAACAGTGCTGCAATAAACATACATGTGCATGTGTCTTTATAGCAGCATGATTTATAATCCTTTGGGTATGTACTCAGTAATGGAATGGCTGGGTCATAGGGTACTTCTAGTTCTAGATCCTTCAGGAATTGCCATACTGTTTTCCATAATGGTTGAACTAGTTTACAATCCCACAAACAGTGTGAAAGGGTCTCTATTTCTCCACATCCTCTCCAGCACCTGTTGTTTCCTGACTTTTTAATGATTGCCATTCTAACTGGTGTGAGTTGGTATCTCATTGTGGTTTTGATTTGCATTTCTCTGATGGCAAGTGATGATGAGCATTTTTTCATGTGTCTGTTGGCTGTATGAATGTCTTCTTTTGAGAAATGTCTGTTCATATCCTTTGCCCACTTTTAGATGGGGTTGTTTGTTTTTTTCTTGTAAATTTGTTTGAGTTCTTTGTAGGTTCTGGATATTAGCCCTTTGTCAGATGAGTAGATTGCAAAAATTTTCTCCCATTCTGTAGGTTGCCTGTTCACTCTGATGGTAATTTCATTTGCTGTGCAGAGCTTTTTAGTTTAATTAGATACCATTTGTCAATTTTGGCTTTTGTTGTCGTTGCTTTTGGTGTTTTAGACATGAAGTCCTTGCCCATGCCTATGTCCTGAATGGTACCACCTAGATTTTCTTCTAGGGTTTTTATGGTATTAGGTCTAACATTTAAGTCTCTAATCCATCTTGAATTAATCTTCGTATAAGGAGTAAGGAAAGGATCCAGTTTCAGCTTTCTACTTAATGGCTAGCCAATTTTCCCAGCACCATTTATTAAATAGGGAATCCTTTCCCCATTTCTTTTTTTTCTCAGGTTTGTCAGAAGGCTGTAGATGTGTGGCATTACTTCTGAGGACTCTGTTCTATTTCATTGGTCTATATCTCTGTTTTGGTACCAGTACCATGCTGTTTTGGTTACTGTAGCCTTGTAGTATAGTTTGAAGTCAGGTAGCATGATTCCTCCAGCTTTGCTCTTTGACTTAGGATTGTCTTGGCAATGCGGGCTCTTTTTTGGTTCCATATGAAATTTAAAGCAGTTTTTTTCCAATTCTGTGAAGAAACTCATTGGTAGCTTAATGGGGATGGCATTGAATCTATAAATTACCTTGGTAGTATGACCATTTTCACAATATTGATTCTTCCTATCCATGAGCATGGTATGCTCTTCCATTTGTTTGTGTCCTCTTTCATTTCACTGAGCAGTGGTTTGTAGTTCTCCTTGAAGAGGTCCTTTACATCCCTTGTAAGTTGCATTCCTAGGTATTTTATTGTCTTTGAAGCAATTCTGAATGGAAGTTCATTCATGATTTGGCTCTGTTTGACTGTTACTGGTATATAAGAATGCTTGTGATTTTTGCACATTAATTTTGTATCCTGAGACTTTGCTGAAGTTGCTTATCCGCTTAAGGAGATTTTGGGCTGAGATGATGGGGTTTTCTAAATATACAATCATGTCATCTGCAAACAGGGACAATTTGACTTCTTCTTTTCCTAACTGAATACCCTTGATTTCTTTCTCTTGCCTGATTGCCCAGCCAGAACTTCCAACACTATGCTGAATAAGAGTGGTGAGAGAGGGCATCCCTGTCTTCTGCCAGTTTTCAAAAGGTATTTTTCCAGTTTCTGCCCATTCAGTATGATACTGTCTGTGGGTTTGTCATAAATAGCTCTATTTTGAGTTATATTCCATCAATACCGAATTTATTGAGAGTTTTTAGCAGGAAGGGCTATTGAATTTTGTCAAAGGCCTTTTCTGTATCTATTGAGATAATGAAGTGGTTTTTGTCTTTGGTTCTGTTTATATGCTGGATTACATTTATTGATTTGCGAATTTTGAACCAACCTTGCATCCCAGTGATGAAGCCCACTTGATCATGGTGGATAAACTTTTTGATGTGCTGCTGGATCCGCTTTGCCAGTATTTTATTGAGGATTTTTGCATCGATGTTCATCAGTGATATTGGTCTAAAATTCTTTTTTTTTGTTGTTGTTGTGTCTCTGCCAGGCTTTCGTATCAAGATGATTTTGGCCTCATAAAATGAGTTAGGGAGGATTCCCTCTTTTTCTATTCATTGGAATAGTTTCAGAAGGAATGGTACCAGCTCCTCCTTGTACCTCTGGTAGAATTCAGCTGTGAATCCATCTGGTCCTGGACTTTTTTTGTTTGGTAGGCTATTAATTATTGCCTCAATTTCAGAGCCTGCTATTGGTCTATTCAGGGATTCAATTTCTTCCTGGTTTAGTCTTGGGAGAGTGTAAGTGTCCAGGAAATTATCTATTTCTTCTAGATTTTCTAGTTGATTTGCGTAGAAGTGTTTATAGTATTCACTGATGGTAGTTTGTATTTCTGTGGGGTCAGTGGTGATATCCCCTTTATCATTTTTTATTGTATCTATTTGATTCTTCTCTCTTTTCTTCTTTATTAGCCTTGCTAGCGGTCTATCAATTTTATTGATCCTTCAAAAAACCAACTCCTGGATTCATTGATTTTTTGGAGGTATTTTGTGTCTCTGTCTCCTTCAGTTCTGCTCTGATCTTAGTTATTTCTTGCCTTCTGCTAGCTTTTGAAAGTGTTTGCTCTTGCCTCTCTAGTTCTTTAAATTGTGATGTTAGAGTGTCCATTTTGGATCTTTCCTGCTTTCTCTTGTGGGCATTTAGTGCTATAAATTTCCCTCTACACACTGCTTTAAATGTTTCCCAGAGATTCTGGTATGGTGTATCTTTGTCTCATTGGTTTCAAAGAACTTCTCTATTTCTGCATTCATTTCGTTATGTACCCAGTTGTCAACCAGGGGCAGGTTATTCAGTTTCCATGTAATTAAGCAGTTTTGATTGACTTTCTTAGTCCTGAGTTCTAGTTTGATTGCACTGTGGTCTGAGAGACAGTTTGTTATAATTTCTGTTCTTGTACGTTTGCTGAGGAGTGCTTTACTTCCAATTATGTGGTCAATTTAGGCAGGGCTCCTTGAGCTCTGTGAGCTCCAACCAGTTCGAGCTTCCCAGAGGCTTTGTTTACCTACTTAACCTCAGCAATGGCAGGCCACCCTCCCCCAGCCTCGCTGCTGCCTTACAGTTAGATGGCAGACTTCTGTGCTAGCAATGAGGGAGGCTCCGTGAGTGGGCGTGGGACCCTTCCGACCAGGTGTGGGATGTAATCTCCTGGTGTGCTCGTTTGCTAAGACCCTTGGTACGGCACAGTATTTGGGTGGGAGTTATCCGATTTTCCAGGTGTTGTGTGTCTCAGTTCCCCTGGCGAGGAAAAGGGATTCCCTTCCCCCTTGCACTTCCCAGGTGAGGCGATGCCTGGCCCTGCTTCAGCTCTCACTGGTCAGGCTGCAGCAGCTGACCAGCACCAATTGTCCATCACTCCCTAGTGAGATGAACCTAGTAACTCAGTTGAAAATGCAGAAATCACCTGTCTTCTGTGTCGCTGGCGCTGGGAGCTGGAGACTGGAGCTGTTCCTCTTAGGCCATCTTGCCTCGCCCCTCTACTTGACATTTTTCAATGAATGTCTAGTATGCTTCTAAAACTTAATTTTCCGATATACTTAAAAACATACAACAGTGTATGTAAAACATACAACAGTGTCTGATAAATTTATTTTATCCTCCAGTAAGCTCCAACTATGTCTGCTCTTCCTGCATCCTGCTCTGTGGCAACTTCCTCATTCAGTTTAAGTATATGCATATATATTCATATATATATATATGTATATAAAGCTTTCTTTTTTCTTTCAGTAACAAATATATTTCAATTAGTTCTGTTGGACTTGAAAGCAGAATATACTAACTTTTCATTATCTGTATTGCTACTATTCTGTTCAAAGTCATCAATATATTGGTCATAACTTTTCAATTGACTTCTAATTGTCTTCCTGATTCTGCCTTTAGTCTTTCTTAGTCTATTGTCATAAAAGCAGTTATATTGATTTTATTAAAATGTAAGCTAGATCATAGTTTAGAATTTTCAAGTGGAAGATTCATGATTAATGTTGAGATCTGAAGTGTAAAATCCACTGAGAAATACTGGAAACAGGTATGGACTGGCATTTCCTGAGCAAAATAGCGTCTTGTACATCACCAAGTGTACAGCTTTGATTTTTAGTGCTCTTGTAAATTTGACTTTTGTTGTATTTGTACCTCAGTGGTTTTTTGAAATTTATTTTGAGAGTGACATTTTATTACTGTAGATGTAATCAGTAAGCTACAAAGAACATTCCTTGTAAGGCCCTCTGACTTAACCAGAACATACTATAGATATATGTCTTTTCAATAAACAATTATGATTGAGACAAAGATTATGAATAAGGAAAAAAAATTATTACTTGTTAAAATTCACCTCAAAATATGAAGGAAATCTACACATACAATTTCTGGGAAGCAATAGAAAAGAAAACATTTTTTATTTTTGTTTTTAATTTTTTGATGCATTCTTTTCTTCATCCGTATCTTTAGCATGAGGTTTTAACCTGCAAAGGCACTTAAATTCCATGAGCCTACATGACATTCAGTTGTGTGTTTTGTGCTGTGCAAAGGTAAGCAGTGTTAGAAAAACTGTTTGAAATTCTGGTCCAATATATGATATTTTAATCCAAAATTAGGGAAGAAATGGTAGAAGGATTAATTATTGGAATCATATGCTTGTCTTTAACACACTAAATCCCACTTGCCACCATTATGGCATCAGAAAAACAGAGTGACTTCTTCATTAGAAAGGTCATTAAATGTCTTTATTCAATCATTAAAATGAATGGCATATCATGTTATAAAAATAATATGCTGTCCTTATAAATTAAGAATGAAAAATCAAATAAATCATTTTAAGTGCAAAATTTAAGTCAGCACTATAAATTAAAAGCTAATGTTCCTTTTTTAGAAATAAGTTTTGCCCATAAAATCAATGATATTGGTTTATAAAAATACATTTCTCCCTTAATATTGAAGTAGGAGTAATCAAAATGTTCTTTATTTCTCAATTTGTCCTTAAAAGGGAATTTTACATGTCACCCTTCTTAAACATTATCACTAGGTAACATACATTTTTCAGAGATGAAGCTTCATAGACAAATAGATTTTGTCTTGTAAAATAAATGGCAGATAAATGTTACCTATTGTCTTTTATCTCTGAAACTTCCAAACTAGTTTAACATTCCCTGGCTTTATTTTGATGCAAACAAGCCCAACTTCTATTTCTTCTTACTCTCCAAGATTAAAGGGAATGTTATCTTTTTCTGATATTTTCTAAGGTGTAAGTTATGAGCAGACCTAGTCAGTCCTGATATGTTATTCATTGATTAGAAAAGCAACCCCATTACAGTGTTAAACTATCTTGGTGGCTGAGAGACACTGGTTTACTTGAATGTCAGAATGTCAGTTTCAAGTTTTACAAAGCTTTAAAAGTGTCCTGATTTAAAAAATATAAATAAATAAAATTCACCAAGTTGGTAAATAGATCATCATGTTTTCCAACAAGAGATTTGGTTCAAGATCCTTATCAGTTTGTTCTCTGCAAGACTGCACAAATCTGAATCCATAAGTGACTATGCAGTCACTTATGGATTCAGATAAGGAAAACATAGGAAACTCCGAGATAACCCACCTAAAAGCCCTTGATTAATTACATCTATGTTCTCATTCTACTTGTATTCTCTACTATAGCTGTTAAAGCTAATACATTTCTTCTTGCTTTAGGTGTAAGAGAACTAATAGGTTGTTTTTTTTTTTTTTCTGGGAAAATTTCAACAGTAAAAATCTATGAGTCTGAGGGATGCAGCAAGGCCTTAAATAGACTTTTTAGATCATCATCCAAAAAAGTGTCAAAAACCCATTTTTTTAATGTAAGACTTCTAAGTGTAAACTACATTACTTCAGATAACCTTTCAAATAATAAAGTTTTTCTATTCTAAATATGAGCATTCTTTTCTCTAATGTACATTATTAAGGAATCATCGTTTCTAAAGTTTTACAGTCTACAGGGTCACTTGATATCCCCGCTCTGCAGGGGAAAAATTGCATTATAGAACAAGTCATGGGCCTTCAGCTTTCTTTTGTTTTCCTTTCCAAGCAGTTCCACAACATATTGTATCTACGTTCTCAGAGAACTTCCAACTTTTTCCCATTGTTTCTAATAGTATGACAGTTTTTCATGTATAACATCTCCCTGGGGATGTTTTATGTTTTCTTCTAGCCACTGTCATTTGCTTGATTCAATATTGTTAAACTTAAGAAGTCTATTGTGCATTGGTGTTTCTCAATAGGAGAGCGTTTGGCATTTTAAGTGAGACAATTATTTATATAGAAATATCCCTTTTGTTATAAAAGGATTATCTTTCCAAACCCTGATCCTGACATTTTATTCGCGTACCTGTGTAATTAAAACATCAAAAATAGGTTTCCATTTTTTTCTATATAACTTTCATGAGAATGATGCTATACTTGCTTGAAATCACTGCATCTGAAAAGGCTTTTGTTAAAATTCAACATCAATTCATGTTAAAAACTCTCAGTAAACAAGGTATGAATGAACATACCTGAAAATAATGAGTCATGAGTGACAAACCTATAACCAACATCATACTGAACGGGAAAAAGCCAGAAACATTCCCTTTGAAAACCAGCACAAGACCAGATGCTTTCTCTCACCACTCCTATTCAAAATAGTATTGGAAGTCCTGGCCAGGGCAGTCAGCCAAGAGAAAGAAATAAAGGACATCCGAAGAGGAAGAGAGGAAGTCAAACTACCTCTATTTGTAGATGATATAATTCTATAGAAAACCCCATGGTCTTGGCCCAAGAGTCCCTCCAGCTGATAAACTTCAGCAAACTTGGAGGGTACAAAATCAATGTGCAAAAATTACTAGAATTCCTATACAGCAGCAATAGCCAAAACAAGGACCAAATCAGGAGGATAATCCCATTCACAATTTTCACAAAAAGGATAAAATATCTAAGAAAACAGTTACCCAGGGAGGTGAAAGATTTCTACTATGAAAATTATAAATCACTGCTGAAAGAAATCAGAGATTACACACACACAAAATGGTAAAACATTTCATGCTCATGGATAGGAAGAATCAATATTGGAAAATGGCCAGACTCCCAAAGCAATTTATAGACCCAGTGCTATTCCCATTAAACTACCATTGAGATTCTTCACAGAACTAGAATAAACAGTTTTAAAATTCATACAGCCCAAACAGCCAAGGCAATCCTAAGCAAAAAGAACAAAGCCGGAGGCATCATGCTACCTGATTCAAACTATGCTATGGGGCTACAGTTACTAAAACAGAATGACACTGGTACAAAAACAGACACGTAGACCAATGGAAAATAACAGAGAGCCTAGAAATAAGGCCACACATCTATAACCATCTGATCTTCAACAAACCTAAAAAAAGCAAGCAATGGAGAAAGAAATCCCTATTCAATAAATCGTGCTGAGATAACTGGCTAGCCATGTGCAGAAATGAAAACTAGATTCCTTCCATAAACCATATACAAAAATTAACTTGAGATGAATTAAATACTTAATTGTAAAACCCAAAACTATAAAAATACTGGAAGATAATCTAAGCAATACCACTCAGGTCATAGGCATGGGCAAAGAGTTTAAGATAAAAATGCCAGAAGTAATTGCAACAAAAGCAAAAATTGACCAATGAAATCTAATTAAACTAAAGAGCAAAGTAAACTATCAACAGAGTAAGCAGATAATCTAAAGAATGGGAGAAAATTTTTGCAAACTGTGTATCTGATAGAGGTTTAACATCCAGAGTCTACAAGGAACTTAAACAAATGTATAAGAAAAAACAATCCTGTCAAGGAACAAATAAAAGGCATAAACAGACATTTTTTCAAAAGAATACGTACATGCAGCCAATAATCATACAAAAAAGCTCAACATCACTAATCATTAGAGAAATCCAAATCAAAACCACAATGAGATACCATCTCACACCAGTCAGAATGGCTATAATTAAAAAATCAAAAAATATCAGATTCTTGTGAGGTTGTGGAAAAAAGGACATTTACATACTGTTGCTGGGACTGTAAATTAATTCAACCATTGTGGAAGACAGTGTGGCAATTTCTCAAAGACCTAAAGACAGAAGTACCATTTGACTAGCAATCTCATTACTGGGTCTCTAGTTAAAGAAATACAAATAATAGTATTTTAAAAATACATGAGTGAGTGTGTTCATTGCAGCACTACTCCCAATATTAAGGACATGGAATCAACCTAAATGTCCATCAATGATAGACAAGATGAAAAAATAATGTGATACGTATAATCATGGAATACTATGCAGCCTTAAAAAAAAAAAAAAAAAAAGATTGTATATAAAAAAAAAACAGATTGTATCCTTTGCATAGACATGGATGGGGATAGAGGCCATTATTCTTAGCAAACTAATGCAGGCATGGAAAAATAAATGCCGCATGTTCTCACTTATGAGTTAGAGCTAAATGATGAGAACACATGGACACCTAGAAGGGAACAACACACACTGGGGTCTACCAGACGGTAGAGGGTGGGAGAAAGGAGAGGATCAGAAAAAATAACTAATGGGTACTGGGCTTAATAGGATGATAAAATAATCTGTACAACCAACCCCATGACACACATTTATCTATGTAATAAGCCTGCGCCTGTACCCCTGAACTTAAAATAAAAATTAAAAAAAGAAAGAAAGAAACCACTGCATCTAAGCACAAATTAAATTACAAGACCAAGCCCTCTTCCTACACATACTTCAAAATCCATATATGGCTAACAGATACTAGAGACAATATTTGCAATAAAATATTATAAAAACAACTGCTATATTTTGCAACACGCAAATATGCTGTCTGTTTGGATTTGTACTCTTCTTACTCAGATTTGAAAACCTTGCTTCGAACTGGAAATCTATGAAATAAGAGGTAAAAAACAAAGTTGCTTTTCCGTGAGAATCCACTTGCAAGGAAATAATGACACTAAAATTAAGAGAAAGAATTTCTGAGACATATAAGGAAATATTGACAAATAAATTGGAAAAATTAAACTTTTAGATAATTTTTTTTATTCTAAATCATAATCATGCAAATGTGGGTATATGAGGGCTAAGTTGAAATGCACAATTTTGTTGAGTTTGGTTTGATTTTATTCCTTTAGCAAAAGAAATCTTAACAATCTTCTTTCTTTTCTCTCTTATAAATGCTTGGTTATTTGATAAATTACTATTTGTAAGTTTTTTTTTTTCTTCTTTTATTTTATACTACTAACGTTTTGTCAAATCAGTTTGGGGTACAAACAGGTTGAAAGAGAATTAAAACAATTGACAAGGCTGGGCGTGGTGGATCACGACTGTAATCCCAGCACTTTGGGAGACCACGGCGGGCGGATCACGAGATCAGGAGATCGAGACCATCCCGGCTAACATGATGAAACCCTGTCTCTAGTAAAAATACAAAAAAAAAAAAAAAAAAAAAAAAAAGATTAGCCAGGCGTGGTGGCGGGCGCCTGTGGTCCCAGCTACTCGGGAGGCTGAGGTAGGAGAATGGCGTGAACCCGGGAGGCGGAGCTTGCAGTGAGCTGAGATGTGCCAATGCACTCCAGCCTGGGCGACAGAGAGATACTCCGTCTCAAAAAAAAAAAAAAAAAAAAAAAAAAAAAAAAAATTGACTAAACCATTTATGCAAAATTCCACATAATTTAGTAACATTAATTAGAATCATTTTTATTATGTAGAACAGTGAAATTAATATTAGTAAAAGAACATACAACTTGACTTTACCATAAACATATCATCAGCTTTCGACACCCAAATGCATTTTTGGTTAAGCAGAACATCTTTTGATTCTTTAGGAGATTCTTTAGGAGAATAATAGGTTTATATTTAACAATTTTTTGGAATAGTATTGTCTTACCTATGGGAACACATAAGAAGTCTTTTTTTATTATTATTATTTTTATTTTTCCCGATACGGAGTCTCGCTGTCTCCAGGCTGTAGCGCAATGGTATGATCTCGGCTCGCTTCAACCTCTGCCTCCTAGGTTCAAGCGATTCTCCTGCCTCAGCCTCCCGAGTAGCTGGGACTACAGGGTTGTGCCGCCACGCCCAGCTAATTTTTTTTATTTTTAGTAGAGACAGGATTTCACCAATTTCACCATGTTGGCCAGAATGGTCTTGAACTGCTCACCTCAGGTGATCCACACGCCTCGGGTTCCCAAAGTTCTGGGATTACAGGTATAAGAGGTCTTAAAATAAGACTTCTAAATTATTAATCAAAAAGAATATGAGGCATCTTCATTTTTTTTTTTTTTTTTTTTTTTTTTGACAGACTCTTGCTCTGTGGTCCACGCTGTAGGGAAGGACGGGATCTCGGCTCACTGCAACCTCCACCTCCCAGGTTCACGCGATCCTCCTGCCTCAGCCAGTGGAGTAGCTGGGATTACAGGTGTGCACTACCACACCCGGCTAATTTTTAGCAGAGGTAGGGTTTCACCATATTGGCCAGGCTGACCTGGCACTCCTGGCCTCAAGTGATTTGCCGGCCTCAGCCTCCCAAAGTGCTGAGATTACAGGCGTGAGCCATCTGCCTGGCCTAACTTCATTATTTTATCTAAAATTTATTGAACACCTCCTATATACAAGGCATTATCTAACACTTTCTAAGATCTATTTTTATCATTATTATTTCTACCATCTGTCTAACAGTTTCTTATTTAACCTTAAGAACAACAATTGAAGGTATCAATTATTTCTTTATTTACAGAGCAGAAAACTGAGGTATAGAAAAACCAAATAACTTTTCAAATATCACAAAAATAGTATGCTTCCAAGCTAATAGTTCTGTGTAGATTTGTATGTTTTTAAGTATTTTTAAGCAACATATTATTAAATTTAAGCTTACAGTTGACAAAATAAACACATTATTGAAGGTCTTGGGTTCTAGAAAACAGATTGGCATTAGTTACCTATCTGTCAGTTATTTTGTATAGACAATCATGAAATGTTTTGCTCCTCTACTTTCTTATTTTTGTGATCTTGTTTATACAATATCAAAATTTCCTGAATCATTGAAATGTAAGAAAAGAGAAAGTTTATTCTTATTTAATAAATTAATTTCTAATTATTTTCATTACAATTTATATACGCTTATTGCATGTAACTTGGGCAGCTTTTTTAAAGTGTAAGGTGAAAAATCACTTAATGTCATTAAGTTATTATCCCTGTATTTATATTGCTAAATACACTTCCAGAAAAGAGGTTACAAAACTATACACCTCTGACAGGATATGTAGAGTATGTGGAACACCCTCTCCTTTTTTAAATAAATAATTTTCACAACATTATAAGAAATTAGAAATGCTTGATATTACATTACAGTGGACTATAATAAATATAAATATCTTGTAATATTTAAGCCAAATGAGTAAAATTTTTTAGAGGTTGGCCTTTTGTAAAACATACAGAACTGGATCATTTCAAACACTGTTGGAATTCATGCTAAGATTTTATTGAATTGAAATCTTTGTGTTGTACAGTAAAAACTCTTTTTTCAAAGATTACCAAACATGAGAAGTTAAAGGTTGCACTAACTAAAGAGATTCTAAATTAAAGAATACCAGTGTCACTGTAATGAAACCATTTCAAGTATTTTGAATTTTTTAGATATATTACAAATAATCAAGTATCAAAAGCCAAAAAATTTTACACAAATACATATATATCAGTATATCTGCCTAATTATGAGTCATTTGTATGCAAGAATAAATATTTTTCAAGAATCTTTTATAAATTTTTCATAAATCTTTCATGTAACATCTTTTGGAAAAGCATTGTGTTATACTTTCAGAGTGTTAGTATTTTGTACTTTCATTTATCCAAACATGAATTTAAGAATGAAGACCATAAAATTACAAAATTATCATCAATTTTAGTTGGTAATTTTTAATGTAACTGAAATATTATAAAAGTATACATTATTTTTATAATGATTTTGATGCTCATTAACTTATTTATATTTTCTTTCAGATTAAAAGTATACTTGATTGTACTTGATAGCAATGAATATTTACAAATACAAATGTACCTAATTGAACTACTTTAAATCCTTAATCCATTTTGCCTGGGTCTTAGCCTGACAATTAAATATATACATGAAATAACTCTTGGATCTTTACCATCTAAGTTAAATTTGCATTCAGCAAACAGTGTTTGGGCCTATAGAAAGATGTAGAATATAAAGGTTATTATGATAAAAATAGAAAACACTATTTTATGGCAAACAGATTTATTGAAGCCTCCAAGATAAAGTAATATAATACATCATAATATATATTTATTTATATAATTATAATATAAATAGCATATCTAATCATAATTTTTATAATGCAATATTTATATTAAAATTACATAATAAAATTAGTTTAATTATGTTTTTCAAATTTTGATTACAAATAATATATTTGCTTCTGTAACCAAACATATTTTTCAGATTTATTTTTATATATGTGCTTATCAGATTAGTTTCTTATGACAAAGAAAAATAAGAAATTTGGCTAGAATTTTTAACTTTAAATTAAAAATAAAGCATCACTCACAAATAGTTTCAAAATTCTTTTAAATAATGTCATTTCTCCTAGTAAGTAGTACCTAAAAATATTACTGGGAAAAATTATTATCAAAAATAAAATATTGCTCATAAGCAGATTGATTTTTAATACCTTGTTACTTTTGCCAACATTCCTAGTAGAATAAATTGTACAAAATTTAGAATACAATTTGAAAAAATATGAAAACGGATGTCACATACATGTAATTAGTCAATAGTTTGAGTTATTGCTACAAGCTATGAGTTAATATACAATGTCTTAGTCCAGTTTCATATTTTTTCTGTTACTTAGACTAGTGTCAATCAAAAACGTAGATCAGTGTTGCTGTAAATTTATTTATCACAAAGGATATTTAAGGAAAATAATTAAATTTGAGTAGAGAAAGGAGATCAGAAAAAGTATTATAAACAGTCATAAATGTCCTGATTTTGACAATTTTTCTTTGGTCATGAAAAAAAAGGATGTTTTTGTTCTTAAGAAACGCTCACTGAAATATTTATGTGTAAATAAACAAAAATGTATAATTTTACTATCAAATTACATAAAAGCAGAGAGTTGATAGAGTAAACCATTTGAAATAAAATGCAAACTGAATCTGGGAAAAGGGTGCAGGGCAGTTTCTTGTAGTATACTATCTAGTAGTGTATTTAGAGATTTTTATTTTTGTTTGAAATAATGTCTCCCAAAAACATTAAAAAATCTAGTCAGAGATGAGGAAAAATACAAATCCTACTAATATCACAGATTCAGAAGTCAAAGATTTATTAGCAAAAAACAGATGAAGACTTTTGAAGAAGTGTTAACAATATAATTGACATTTTAAAGGTCAGTATATAACAAATGAGACTATACAGATAGGGAAATACACACTATCCTATGCTTGCATTAAGATATTTGGAAGCAATATATTAAAACTTGGTATTTAGAAACACAAATTGTGGTACTAAAATATCTGTGTTCTAATTCATGTTTTGATTTTTAGAAGCTGTGTGCCTATACAAATTATGGAAAACTTATTTCAGTCCTTAAGTCTGTAAAATTGGAGCAACAACAAAAAAAATCTAACTTTTTTTTTGTTATGAGCGTTAAGTAAATAAATATGTGCAAAATATTTAGAAAAATACGTAGTACAAACAGTAGTAGCTATTATTAAACTCGTACAACTTGAATATTTTCTTTCTTTTTTTCTTTCAGACGGAATCTCACTCTTGTCACCCAGGCTAGAGTGCAATGGTGTGACCTTGGCTTAGTTCACTGTTACCTCCACTTCCCAGGTTCAAGTGATTCTCCGGCCTGAGCCTTCTGAGTAGCTGGGATTACAAGTGCCCATCATCACACCCAGCTATCTTTTTTTTGATTTTTTTTTTGATTTTTTTATTTTGTATTTTTAGTAGAGACAAGGTTTCACCATGTTGGTCAGGCTGGTCTTGATCTCCTGACCTCAGGTAATCTGCCCGCCTTGGATTCCCAAAGTGCTGGGATTAAAGGCATGAACCAACATGCCCAGCACAACTTGAAGATTTCCTTAAAGGAAAATTTATATAATGAATATTTTCTTCAAAAGATGTTTTATAGAACTTACCTACAATCTCTACCCTAGTAAAGTATCTCTCTTTGTAGCATTCTCTACCAAGAAGATAGTTGCTGTATGGTCAGTGATATTATATGAAGGTAATATATTCTTTATTAACAATAAAGTCATTCAACTGTTTGTTCATTTATTGAGTGATCCATTATCTTGCCATCTAAAAAAGAAAATTTGTATATAGAAATTGTATTAGTTCATTTTCACATTGCTATAAAGATACTTCCTAAGACTGCATAATTTAAACAAAGAGGTTTAATTAACTCAGCTCTGCATGGCTGGGAAGGCCTCAGGAAACTTACAATCATCGTGGAAGGTAAAAGGCAAGAAGG
This sequence comes from Trachypithecus francoisi, assembly GCF_009764315.1. NCBI lineage: Eukaryota > Metazoa > Chordata > Mammalia > Primates > Cercopithecidae > Trachypithecus > Trachypithecus francoisi. The sequence goes on along the minus strand of NW_022681454.1, from coordinate 73,634,235 downwards.
TGCCCTCTTCACAAGGTGGCAGGAGAGAGAGAGAGAGAGAGAGAGACAGAGAGAGAGACAGAGAGAGAGAGAGAGAGAAGGAGGAAGTAGCAGACACTTATCAAACAACCAGGTCTTGAGAGAACTCACTGGCTATTCTGAGAACAGCATGGGGAAAACTGTCCCCATGATCCAATCAGCTTCCATCAGGTTTCTCCCTTAACACATGGGGATTACAATTTAAAATGAGATTTGGGTGGGGACACAGAGCCAAACCATATCAGAAATATCTAAAATAAAAAATACTGTATATAGATTCTCTATGTATTAATTTCACCAAAGCAAAGTTAAAGATGTTTTGTGAAAGCTCTTGAGAAGGCTCAGTAGAGAAGACTTAATGGAGAAGATATTTAAGGTGTGTCTTGAAGTGCAGGGTTTTCATTAATTGAGATGGGATCAAAAATAATGCCCCATTAGATTGTTTTCCACAAAGAGAAGTATCCAGCTGAGAACGTGATTCTCAAAACTACAATAATATTAAAATCATTTTTCTTTTTAAATAAGCTTGGCTGTATTTTATATCATCTTTCTTTTATGGTCTACTGATCGTTAGATTTGTTTTGTTTTGATTTTATTTTGTTCCTCTCTTCTGCCACCTTGTGAAGAAGGTGCCTCCTTCTCTTTCACCTTCTGTCATGATTGTAAGTTTCCTGAGGCCCCTCTAGCCATGCAGAACTGTGAGTTAATTAAAATTATTTTTGTTTAAATTACCCAGTCTCAGCTAGTATCTGTATAGCAGCCTGACAATGAACTAATACAATTTCTAGAATGATAGATATTTAGAAATGGAGATCTCAAGTCTAGTGAAGTTAGTTAATGTAAGAATTGATCCAATGGTGTGGCTGGCCACAAGACCAGTGATAGGGAATGCCAGTTCTGAGTTAACGCCATCTAGCAGAGATAATCTCAACAGTAAGTGATAAAAAACAGTTGGCTACTGGGAATATAAAGTGTCTCAGGATAAATTTAACAAGGAACATGACCAAGAAACATGACCTCTATAAACATGCTGTAAAAGTTTATAAGTGATATAAAAGAAGATTTAAATAAATGGAGAAATATATCATATCCTTGAATGAGAAGGCCACATAATATGAAGATGGCTAATTGGCGTTCAATGTACTCTAACCTAAACCACAGAGGATTTTATTCCTAAAGTTCTCCAAAATCTTTCCACAGTTCATGTTGAGAAGAAGGTAGAACAGCTATCTAGTTTGAACAAATAAGAATGATTTTTGGAAAATGTATCTGATATACTAAATTTTAAGTTTAACCAAAATCAAAATGCAGCATTAAGACGTGAATAAACAGAACAAGACACAAAAAAATGCACTGTTAATTTAGGAATTTAACTTAAGAAAACATAAAATGTATGTTATCAGTAACAACTCACAATGGAGTGTTTGAATAGGTGTAGCAACTTTGGAAATAAGTGATTAAACGCCTTCCCATGCACTGCATATACATGTGTGTGTGTGTGTGTGTGTGTGTGTGTTTCTATTACTATAACTTTATATAAAGAATGGACCATAACATAAGAATAAGCTATAAAATATTAAATATAAAAATGTGTGTGCCTAATTGTGTAGACAGAGATAACAGTCTCAGATAAAACTATAATCATGTAGAAAATATTCACAGTCTGAATTATGTAAAAATTTTATCTTGGAAAATTAAAATTGCAAGTAATGGAGAAAGTATTTGAAAAACACACAATAAATAAATATTATGTATAATAATTAATACAATGTAAAGAAAATATATTGCTCATATAAACAGTCCAAGCATAATTTCTTAAAAATTCAATAATCTAATAATAGGGAGAGAAGCAAAAATATAATTTAATAAGAGAAAATAAACACCTGACATATACTATGTCATTGCCTACTAAATTAATCACATTTGACAAATCTAAATAACCAACGTTAGTAAAGATCTTTTGAAACTGTTACTTTTAAAAGAGGTAACGCTATGAGGTGAAAATGTGTTCATAGCTTTTAACTCATTCATCGGATTTTTGGAAACCTATTAAAGACAACTAGACTACAACGCAGTATAAATAGTATTGCGATGATCATCATTCTGGTATTATATTCTGATATTATCTTCAAATTATCTAGAATGTTAAAGTGGGGCTACTAAAAAAATCAAGAATATTTCTATTGATCCAAATGCATGTAATAGTTAAAAATGAAGTTAATAAAACAATGAGAACACAGCAATGTTTATGAAAGATATTTTACATGTGTGTATGTGAGGGTTACTTACAGATAATAATATACAAATGTAATAAATTTTCTTAATTTATTTGAACTTTAGTGTTTTGGCCTCTTCAAAAACCTAACAAGTGTTTGTGAGCACAAAATTGGAAAGAAAAAATGTTTAAGGGACAGTGCAGTGCTATAACACATGAAAAGCATATATAAATCACCCAGTGGAAAATCTATAGCAAAAGAAAAAAGAAACTTTTCTTCCCCTCGCTTATTCTTTTCATTAGGAAGCACACATCTTATACTTTTCCATATCAGTATAGACTCAAATAGGAGTAATATTTTAAATTTTTTTCTGATTTGAATAATACATATGGGGTTACATTCAAGTCATACACTTGAATCAACCAAGAAAATGTAGCTCTTTAATTTTTCTATAACGGCTAACAAATTATTTACCTACTGGAAAATTAAATTTGCCAATAAACCATATACCAATCTCTTTATGGTTGAGATTCTTCTGTTGCATTTTAAATGTGCTTTTTAGTTAATTTCCATCTTTCTAAAATATTTCCTCCCCACCTGCCAACTGCCCTGCCCAGAGTTGTAGCTGAGAGTAAGAGACTTACATGAATATGATTGACGACGGCAGCCAGGGAGCTTGCAGATCTGCCTCAGAAACTTTTGCTCCTCAATGGCTATTGTTGACTTCTCCGTTCTCTCAAGCTGTCACTTTCCACAGTATCACTTTTCAGGTCACAGAGATTTTGGCCTGTAAACTGTTAAGCATTTGCTTTTTGAGTGTTAGAAATCAATTGTTTGTTGCTATTTACTCAGATCTATCTTGGCTCTCAGCAAAACTGCCAATTCCTGAAGCATCAGCAGTAACTTCACTGGAAAGTCATGGTGTGGTTTCTGTCCTACAGCCTTCAGCACCCGAGTCACTTTGACCTCAGCACTGAGTCAAAACAATGGTGAATGTCCCTGGTAAGCTGGCAGCACAATCCACATGCTATCTCCTCAGACAGCAGCTAGGAGTTTCTGGATATCTCCATTCAGCTCCTCCTTGAACACTACTAAAATTCCTCCCTATGCCATGCTGGAAACGCTTTCATTATCAACACTAATACTGCCCTTGAATTACAGCTGTATCTTGCCTGCAGAAACTGTATACATGTGATCTATTTCATGAATTTTTAAGTTTTCTTCCTAAACTTTCTGGTATTTATAATGTTCTTAGTTAGGAATCCTCTCAAATATGCTGTGTTTAAAACAAAATTCTACAGACTTTGGAGTCAGACAGGTTTAAATGTAAAAACTTCTCCCAATGTTTACCTGAAAAACAAACTTGAGAACCACATAACCACCCAGAACTTTAAATGACAATATTATTATCTGCTTTTGTAAGTCTGCTGTTAAAATTATTTATAATGCTATAAAAAGCTTGTAAGACTAGATAATAAATACTACATAATAGCAACTGTTGTTATTAATATTATTATTATTCTTATTATTTTGAGATGGAGTTTCATTCTATTGGCCAGGTTGGAGTGCAATGGTGCAATCTCTGCCCACTGCAACCTCCACCTCCCACGCTCAAGCGAGTCTCCTGCCTCCCACATAGCTGGGATTACAGGCAAACACCACCATGCCCAAGTCATTTTTGCATTTTTAGTAGAGACAGGATTTCACCATGTTGGTTAAGATGGGCTGGAACTCCTGAACTCAGGTGATACACCCTCCTCGGCCTCCCAAAGTGCTGGGATTACAGGCATGAGCCAACGCGCACAGCCTGTTATTAATATTATTAGTATATGAAATTAGGTTTCCACTTTACTTCTGCAGTGGACATTCTGATTGTCAATTAGAAAGTCCACAAGGAATGGATCATGAATAAGTCTATTTGTATTCGGACTTGAGGTAGCCTTGAAATTGGGTACATTCTTTCTTGGAGTTTTTTTTTTTACTCACTCAAATCCCTTCCCAGTGGACTCAGTTACTATTTTAAACTGAACTTTTTGACGTTTGATTAAACTTTTGATAAGCAATGTAACTTTGAGGTAATCTAATGTTGACCAAATTAAAAGCATAATATATGTGTGTTTCCAAGTGTGTGTATGTGTATGTGTAAGCATAAATTTAGTAGGTTAGCATATCATCTCAACAAAGTTACACCTAAATTTTGTACCTAGAGTATTTGGTAACTAGCAATGGTAATTAATCGGCAAACAAAAACTGAGGCATAGCAACAAAGGTAGACAAAAAAAATCTCACAGTACACTAACCTTAAATAAATGAAATACTTTTCTAATTTGTTAAAAACATAAGGTATTTAATGTATTATTTTTTTTTAATAAAAAGAAGTCATTATACTCGGCACACAGAAAGGGTTTGCAAAACAACCCGAATTCTTTTTCTTGATTTCTCATTCATTAAGCAACCTTTTAATAGCAACTTATTTTCCAAGTATCTGAATGTTGAGAAGGGAATGTCCTAATAAATTTAAGCTAATATTTAAAGTATTAGAAATGTACAGACCTTGTTATAAATGTGGTAATTTACATTTTCATTTTTAAATCAGAATATTGTAATTCTGAGTAACATGAATGATATGATTAGACTGTGTCTACACCCAAATGTCATCTTGAATTGTAGTTCCCATGATCCCCATGTGTGTGGGAGGGACCTGTTGGGAAGTCGCTGAATCATTGGAAGGGTTTTTCCCTTGCTGTTCTTGTGGTAGTGAATAAGTCTCAAGCGATCTGATGGTTTACAAAGGACAGTTCCCCTGCACACACCCTCTTGCCTGTCACCATGTAAGATGTGACTTTGCTCCTCCTTCACCTTCCACCATGATTGTGAAGCCTCCCCAGCCATGTGGCACTGTGAGTCCATTAAACTTCTTTTTCTTTATGAATTATCCAGTCTTGAGTATGTCTTTTTTAGTAGTATGAAAATAGTCTAATACAATGAATCAATTCTTAAAGGCTAAAAGAGGTGATAATCCAATCTGAAAATCTGAAAACCACAGCCTCGTCTTAATGGCAGTACCAAGTAAGTAACTTGAGGGAGTTAGGGAGGCAGATACTTCAACCCTCCACTAGACTTCAATATTTAATGTAGGCAAATAATATTTTCTGATGCTTTTGAAAATAAAGCAGTCTGAATCAGTTATTTAAAATTTCCTTCCTCTACCTTCCAATATCTCCAAACTTCTCATATGAGGAAAGCCCCAAACCCGTTGGTTCACAATATTTTATCTCTCTCACCTTCTAGGCTCAGAGAGAACATACTGGCATTTTTGAGATATGTAGACTATTCTTCTTTCCTGAAAACTGATGGGAAAAGCTAGCTTCTTCATACACTCTTTGTCAGATTTTATCTTTAGAACCAGAGAGCTCAGATGAAAGAAAATTAGTATGACTTATCAGTGAGACTTGTCTCATCACAGAGTTTTTAAGCATTAAAATTCTGTCTGTCTAACGCATATAACTATTGTTGGCCTATTTGAGATATATTAAAACAATATAAATTAGAAATCAATACAGAAGGGAGTATAGTCAATCCCAGAGCTTGCTGTCCACATTGAATTAAAGTAAATCCAATTCAAATATTTGATTTATTTTTACCATCTCCTTCATTCATTAAATGTTCCTACAAGGTAGTAAAATAGTTATTTCCATTTTGCTGACCAACTATTCTTCTCTCACTTCAGTTAATATTATCTGTGGTTAATTTGCATAAAGATTCTTTAATATTAGATTACATACCATGTATAAAGTTATATGTATTTTAAAATATGTAGAGTCATAAACTAAAATTAAATATCCAAGAATATGAAGCAATTCCAGCAATAAATTTCAGCTGAAAAATATGGCTAGATATAATTCTACTTTGGAAAAAAAAAAGAAAACTATCTTAAATTTGTGGGAGGATCAGCGGAAATGAATGTGTTAAATAACTGACAAGAATCTTAGGAGACTAATCTCTGTATTTATAAAAATACCTGAACCTCTTTTCAATTACAAAGCATGTTAATTAACTTAAAGGAAACAATACAATTTTTACATAATTTTAAAGTTGTTACTTATGTTTATAAAACTATTCACTAAAAAGATCATAACATCCAAGATTCAAAGATATTTTCATAAAAATGATACCATGAAATGTAAGTATAATGTTTAATTCATCTCATGCCATACATTAGTATTTCTATTTGTAAAGCAACTCAAAGGCCCTTCAGTTTGCATCTGCATAATCTATGTAAAATTTGAATTTGTCTTATACAAAAATGAAATAGCTCAAGGTTACCAAAGTTATTACACTCATTAAATAAAAAACCTTAAAGGTATATCTCAGAACATTTAATTGAATTTCAGTGAATGAATTAATAAAGGAGCCAATATATCAATCGTAATGGTAAAAAGAAAGGAGATGCAATAACCTAATTAATAATCCAAGTCAAATATTCATCTTTAGAAGTGACAAAATGTAACTATTGGCTCTGCATTGAATCCAGACACTTTTTAAACATTTGACAATTTTTACTGGCACATTAAAGCAGTCATTATTTACTGTAAATAAATTTATACATGTGTTTAGTAAGCTTTTTATTTCCAATGAATGTGTTTTATTTGTGCATGTCTTTTGGACAACCTTCAGATCTGCATTAAATAATTATTTCATAGTCTAGGCAATGATTTTCTGGCCAAATCATCAATATGTGCTGTATTATGTATCAACCTATAAATAATGCAGTTAACGCTCTTTAGGCATTATGGAGGCAGAACTGTGTGAAGGCTGGAAAGTTGAAATCACCTTGTCCAAACTAGGAGAGGTTGGCAGTTTGATTTTCTATTAGCTAAATAATGCATTTTTATAATAAAATAAAAAAATAATAAAACCAAAATAATGGTTATGTTTTCGAAGCTGAAAGAGTATTCTCTTAACAGCTTTAATTAAATTTGAAAATCCAGAAAAAGGTTTTTTATTTCTAGAAAGATTTTTCTTTTTTCCTTAATGTTTCTTTGATAATTTCATGATATATAGGCATACTTCCATAAGTTTACAAAACAAAGCCATAATATGTATATAATGGATATATATATGGGTATATCATCTACATACTTTATTCATGTGTGTACAATTATGCACATATATAAAATATATAAAGTATACATATATAAAGTATACATTTATATAATTATATATTATTATTTATACAATTATATGCTTACATATTCAAATTTAAGTAATTTGGAGACATATGTATACAAATAAACCTATGTATTTTTTGTTTGCTTTCTGTATCTTCTTTTATCTTCCCTCAATGATATGTCTGAAAATCATGCAAAACCACAATATAGAGTATTTTTATGTCTGCCACTATTTTATGATATGGAGGACCATAACTATTTATATAATTGTATATTTATGTTATTATATATATGTAAAGTATATATTTATATATACTTTATAGTAAGACAATTATTTTCATTTTTTGGTCATTTTGTTTGGTTTTTCCTCTACTTCCCTTTCCCCTCCAAATTTATCTGACTGTGGCTCCAACACAAGCTGTCCGTGTTAATTTTTAAACATTCTTTTATCCTTATTAGCTTTGAGTAAATTTATTTAATTAAAATAAAAAAATTCATAGAAATTATAAATTCAAATTAATATTACATCAAATTTGAAAGAATTTTTTGTGATGTTGTATATTCCAGTTATAATGGCAACATATTTTATAAATATTTTAATATTTTTATTATGCTTACATATTCAAATTAAAGTAATTTGGAGACATATGTACACAAATAAACGTATGTATTTTTTGTTTGCTTTCTGTATCTTCTTTTATCTTCCCTCAATGGTATTTCTGAAAATCATGCAAAACCACGAGTACAAAGATAGTGTATTTTTACGTCTGCCACTATTTTATGATATGGAGGACCATGATATGATCCACCATGACAGTTATTTAGTTTAGTTTAGTTGTCATCATAAAAACAAACACTGCACTAAAGTTCCCAAACATGCATCTTACTAATTGTTTTTCATTAATTTTAATGCATAGGGGACAGATTTTCAAGGAGTGGAATTACTAGGTTTAAATGTATAGGGATTTTTTAGCCTATGAAGATTTGCTGTATTCATTTGCTTTTCACCAGCAATGTAGGACTAGGTTTTGCTCACTTTTTAATACAGTAGTAGATTCTAAAGATTTTTTGGTGTGTGTGTGTGTGTGTGTGTGTGTGTGTGTGTTGGTTGTTACTATGGGTTTTTTGTTGTTGCTGCTTTCTGTTTTTGTTTTTGTTTATTGCTTTACAGTTAAGATAAGGAATTATTTTAAACTGAGGTACGTTTCATTGACTAATGTCAATGTGGGCAGTTTTTAAACATGATTTGCTACTTGGATTTGGTCTTTTTTAAAACCCCCTACTAAAATATTTACATATATGTATTAGATTTTTTCTTATTATTTTGCAAAAGCTTACTACATGTTATAAATACTTTACTAATCTTGTGTATTGCTTTTTTTTTTTTTTTTCAAAATCTACTGACTGCGTATTGATGTTATCTATGGGGCCTTTTGCTTTGGAAAACATTTAATTCTGATAGTTTTTAATGTGTATGTGCGTGTGTGCGTGTGTGTGTGTGTACACATAGGTTCTCTCTGTCTTTCTAAATGATCCTTCTCTTTAGATACATAATAGATAGATAGATGATAGATATAGAAATATAGATAAAGATAAACACATAGATAGATGGATAGGTACATACATATATACATGCATACATACATACATACATAGAGATCATCTAAGTTACTAAGTTACTAGACTTGATTAAGAATTTCTCCCCTGCTCCTAAATTATACACAGCTTTTTCTAGATGTTTTTGCAATAGGTTAACTTTTATTTGTTCACATATATATATTTAGACCATCAGGGAAATATTTTTCCACATGATGCAAAATAAAAATTGTATTTTACTTTCTTCCACATGTATAGCTATTGTGCAAGCACCATTTATTAAATGACGTATTTTTCCATTTTTATTTTTCCCTTTTAAAATGTTAACACTACACTTATGCTGAGATCTATTTTTTTAATTATTTGTCATTGATCTACATATCAATTTCTATAACAACATTATACTAATTCTAGAATGCTAGCTTTGTAATACGTCCATATCATGTTATTGTGACATGCCTTTTTTCACTCTTCTTTTTTTTGGATGGGTGGGGAATGGAATCTGACTCTGTGGCCCAGGATGGAGTGCAGTGGCCTGATCTCGGCTCACTGCAACCTCCGCCTCCCAGGTTCAAGAAATTCTCTGCCCCATCCTTCTGAGTAGCGGGGATTACAAGCTCCTGCCATGACGCCCAGCTAGTTTTTTTTTTGTATTTTCAGTAGAGACGGGGTTTCACCATCTTGGCCAGGCTGGTCTTGAACTCCTAACCTCGTGATCCACCCACCTCGGCCTCTTAAAGTGTTGGGATTGCAGGTACGAGCCATCGCGCCCAGTCCACTTTTCTTTTTAGAGTTTAAAGTTACTTTGGTAATTCTTCAGGTAGAAGCAGGTAATAGGCATAATCTAGAAGTGAAGAACAACATTATTTTTTCCTTAATAACCTGAAGTAATTTATTTGACTAAAATAAAAAATTTTCATAGAGATTCTAAATTCAAATTAATATTGTATCAAATCTGAGATAATTTTGTACGGTATTGTATATTCCATTTATAATGACAGCATATCTTTCTATTTGATATTGCCTCATTTTTTTTAAATAAGATTTTACAGTTTTCTTTATCCATTTAAAATTCTTCTTATCTCATTTATTCTTAATTATTTTATAGTGATCCCTATGGTACAGGTACCATTTTATCTAAATTCACTTCCTGGCATTTATTGTTAGATTAGGAAAAAAATACAAAACCTTTTTTTCCCTACATTTATTTATAAACAGTGTACACTTTCTATGTAAAGAAATGTCTTGTTAACAATTATTTTCTTCACGTTGTTGATTAATGAATTGTATTGATAATTTTTCTAAAACTTAGTTGGCTTTCCATAATTTAAATAAAGCGATCTTGATCCACTATCGTGGCTCCTGTGATTTTGCTTAATCTACTTAGTATTTTATGTGGAATTTTTTTTTTTCAGATAAGAATATCATTTCAACCATTCTAAGCTTTTAGTATGAACATTGTTTGGCTTACTAAAATGGATTGAATATTTTTTTTGTATTGATTTGGTGTAACACAGTTTAAATACAGTTAAAATTATATTTTTTATAGTGTGCTGAAACACAGATGTAACATTCTAGTTTGGGTACTCTTTACAATGGTAGGTCTTAAATAATCCTCTAATCTCTTCTAGTAATTGGACTGCTTGTATTTTCTACTAATTCTTTGGCCAAACTCATATTTCAGATTTTACTGAGGAAAGCATCTGTTATCTCCAGACTTTCAATAATTTTTCATGATGTTATATGTAATAATTTCTTCATTATGTTTAGTTATGTTTCTAATTTTTTCTTCTTTTGTAAATTTTTTCTGTCTCATTTTTGTCTTATTCAAAATGTATACATAATTAGTGATTTCATGTATCTTTTCAAAATTGTAAATTTGGGTTTTCTTTCTATAGCAGTAGTTTTTTACATTTTTTTCTATTTATTGTTTTCTTGTGGATTTTTTTCTAATTTCCTAAAGTCAAAGAGTTTATTATTATTTATCATGTAAGGATAAATATTTCTTCTTGAATTCAATTTCTAATTAATTTATTTTTTTAATGAATCATTTCTTTTTTGTTTATAACTGACAAGTTATCTATCTCTGTAAACGTTTTATCATCTCTTTATAGTGAAAACATTGAAAATCTTCTATCTTAAAATAAACATTATGTCGTTAATTGCTACAGTCATACTACTGTGTAACAGAATGCCAGGACTTACTCTTTCGGTCTAACTGTAACTTTGTACCCATCCATCAACCTCTACTGGTATCCTTGTTTCCTTCCCACATGCCCTCAGTCTCTAGTCTACTCTTTTTTTCTATAAAATCAACAGTTTTAGATTCCTCATATGAGTGAGATCATGCAGTTTGTCTTTCTGTGATTGGTTTATTTGACATAACATAATGTTCCACACGTTCATTCATGTCCCCGCTAATAACGGGATTTCATTCTGTTGTATGGCTAAACAGTATTCCATTGTATATTTGTAACCATATTTGTTATCCATTCACCTGTAGATTGGCATTTAGATTGATTCCGTATCTTGGCTATGGTAAATAGTGCTGAAATAAAAATGAGGGTGCGAATGTCTCTTCAACATACTGATTTCATTTCTTTTGGATATGCACCCAGTAACAGGAATGTGGGATCATATGGTAGTTCTATTTTTATTTTTTGGAGGAACAACCACCCTGTTTTCCATAATGGCTGAACTAATTTACATTCACATTAACAGTGTATAAAAGTTCCTTTTTTTCTACATCTTCACCAGCATTTGTTAATTTTTGTCTTTCTGATTATTCTAACTGCAGTGAGGTGATTTCTCATTGTGGCTTTGATTTACATTTCCCTGATAATTAGTTATGTTGAGCATTTTTCATATATCTGCTGTATGTCTTTTAAAAAATGTCTAGACCGGGCGCGGTGGCTCAAGCCTGTAATCCCAGCACTTTGGGAGGCCGAGACGGGCGGATCACGAGGTCAGGAGTTTGAGACCATCCTGGCTAACACGGTGAAACCCCGTCTCTACTGAAAAATACAAAAAAACTACCTGGAAGAGGTGGCTGGCGCCTGTAGTCCCAGCTACTGGGGAGGCTGAGGCAGGAGAATGGCGTAAACCCGGGAGGCGGAGCTTGCAGTGAGCTGAGATCCGGACACTGCACTCCAGCCCGGGCGACAGAGCAAGACTTCGTCTCAAAAAATAAATAAATAAATAAATAAATAAAAATAAATTAATAAAAAATAAAAAATGTCTAACCAGATATTTTGCTCATTTTTAATTGGATTATTTAATTTTGGCTATTGAATTGTTTGAATTCCTTATATATTCTGGATATGAACCTCTGGTCAGAAGTGTAGTGTAGTTTGCAAATACTTTCTCCTATTCTGTAGGTGGTGCCTTCTCTTCAGTGATTGTTTCCTCTTGCTGTGCAGAATTATCTCAGATTGATGAAATTTCATCCACCTAAAAAGATTTTGCTTTTTTGTTTTGTTTTGTTTTTTTGCCTATGCTTTTGAAATCTTATTCAAAAAAATATTTGCCCACTCCAATTTTATGGAGTGTTTATCCTGTGTTTTATTCTAGTAGTTTCATAGTTTCAGGTCTTAAACTTAAATCTTTAATTTATTTAGAGTTGATTTTATATATCTTGAGAGATAACGGTAGAGTTTTATTTTGTTTTGTTTTTCTTCTGCCTGTGGTTATCCAGTAATCCCAGCACCACTTATTGAAGACACTTTCTTTTTCCCCAGTGTGTGTTTTTGAGGTTTTTGTCAAAAATCAATTGGGTGTAAAAACATGGATTTATTTATGGCTTCTGTTTTTTGTTCCATTTGTCTATATGTCTGTTTTTATGCCAGTATTATCCTATTTTGCCTACTAGAGCTTTGTACTACATTTTGAAATCAGGAAATGTGATACCTTCAGCTTTGTTCTTTTTGCTCAAGATTACTTTGGTTATCTGGGATATTTTGCATTTCCTATACATTTTAAGGATGCTTTTTCTATTTCTGTAAAGGATTTCATGAGTATTTTGTTAGAGATTACATTGAATTTGTATATCAGTTTGGGTAGTACGGACATTTTGACAATATTGATTCTTCCAAGTTATGAATATGATATGTTTTCATTTATTTGTGTCCTCTTCAATTTCTTTCATCATTGTTTTATAGTTTTCAATTGTAGAGATTTGTCTCATTGATTAAATTTTCCAAGGCATTTTATTTATTTATTTATTTTGTGAAGCTATGCAAAATGAAATTACTTTCCTAATTTGTCTTTCAAATAGTTTGTTATTGGCATATAGAAATATTGCTAATGTTTATGTGCTAATTTTTTTTTTTACCTGCAACTATAGTAAATTCATTTATTCTAACAGCTTTTTGGTAGAGTCTTTAGGGATATATATATATATATATATATATATATATATTTACATATTTTTAGATATTATATATATATTCATGTCTTCTGAAAATAGGGATAATTTGACTTCCTTTCAGTTTAGATGTTCTTTATTTTTTATTTATATTTTGAAGCTATGAGAAATGGAATTGCTTTCTTAATTTGTCTTTCAGATAGTCTGTTATTGGCATATAGATATATTACTAATGTTTGTATGTTAATATTTTAAACCTGCAACTTTACTAAATTCATTTATTCTAACAGCTTTTTGGTGGAGTCTTCTGGGAGGTATGTATATATCCCACAATCCTGTTACTGGGTGTATATTTTATATATATATATATATTCATGTCATCTGAAAACAGGGAGAATTTGACTTTTTTCTTTCCAATTTTGATGTCCTTTATTTCTTTCTCTTGTTTAATCACTCTAGGTAGAATTTCCAGTACTATGTTGAATGAAAGTGATAAAAGTGGACATTCTTGACTTGTTCCAAGAAAAAATTTCACCTTTTAGCTGTGGGCTGATCATATATAGCCTTTATTGTGTTGAGGTTTGTTTCTTCTGTACCCAGTTTGTTGAGAGTTTTTACATGAAGGAATGTTGAATTTTATTGAATTATTTTTAGCATCTATTGAAATAATCAAATGGTTTTTGTCCTTGATTCTGATAGTGTGATGCATCAGTTATTGATTTACATATGCTGAACTCTCTTTGTTTCCCTGAGATGGAATTCCACTTAATCATGGTGAATGATCTTTTAAATGTGTTGAATTTGATTTGCTAGTATTGTGCTGAGGATTTTTGCTTTTGTGTTAATCAGAGATATCGCCCTATGGTTCTCTTTGTTGTGTCTTTGTCTGGTTTTAGTATCAGCGTAATGCTAGCTTCATAGAAATAGTTTGGAAGTATTTCCTCCTCATCATATTCTTATAATAGCTTTGATATAATTGATATTAGTTGTTTTTAAATGTTTATTATTGTTCAGCAGTGAAGCCATAAGGTTCTAGGCTTTGCTTTGATATCAGTCTTTTTATTACTGTTTTGATCTAGTTACTTATTACTGGTCTGTTCAGGTGTTCCACTTCTTTATGATTCAATCTTGGTAAATTGCATGTGTCTGGGATTTAACTCATTTCTTCTAGGTTTTCCAATTTGTTAGAGGATAGTTGTTCCTAGTAGTGTCTTATTATCCTTTTTATTTTTGTGGTATCAATTGTAATGTCTCTTTTTGTGTTTCTGATATTATTTGAGGTTTTTTTTTTTTTTTAACTAGAAGTTTATCAATGTTATCTTTTCAAAAAAACAGCTTTTTGTTTTGTTCATCTGTTGTATTTTTTTTCTGTTTTGTTTATTTCTGCTCTGATCTTTGTGGGTTTTTTTGTTTGTTTGTTTCTTATAGTTATTTCAAATTCAGATTGTTTTTATTTTTCTTGTTCCTTGATGTGTAATGTTAAGTTGTTTATTTGAGATCTTTTGTCTTTTGATGTAGGCATTAATTGCTATGAACTTCCTTCTCAGAACTACTTCTACTGTATCTCATACCTGTTTGTATGATTTGTATGTATAGTATTGCTTTCTACATATTATAGTATCACATCTGTTTCCTATCAGCATACAAACTTTATCTGAAATGTGTTTACTTACAAATTGTGCTAATGCTTTCTTCACATTTCTATTCATATGTGAATCAGGGAAAACAGTCTGCAAAATAACTGTGTGTTGGACATTTTAGAGTTTTTGTGTGTGTGTGCCAATACACTGTCTGTATATAGTTCCCCACAGATATCCAAATAAATGTGGCATAAATAGATAACATATTAGTAGGCAGATAGGTAAGTAGGTATATAATTATGCAATTTCTCAATACTCTTACTTAAATTTGCTCTGCGGAATTCATTCACTTTCAAAGGAGTGATATTTAACTCCATAACTACACCTCTAACAGGTTATCATTGTATTTCTATTAGTTTTGCTTTGCATGTTTTGTTGCTATGATATTTGTTGTCTCACAAAAGTGAGCCTTTTTTATTTAATGATGTACTTTTTATATTTCTTCACAATTTTGAAAAGAATTTCAATTTATGTGCCATTAATATTGTGATCTTTGCTTCCTTTTCTTTCATTTTCTTGATGAATCTTTAGTGGGTTGATTTTTATGTTTTCCTCTCTTTTTAAAATAAGCTATTATTGTTCTTGTCTCACCTTCTAGATTGTAGTGCTGCTTTGAGAACTCAGGTGACAGCCTGATTTTCTTTTTTTAAGATATATATTTTTTTAATCTTGACACATATATGAATGAATATTCTATTCATGTTAGAATTCAGGAATTCTACAAGTATATGACCAATCATTTTATATATCCAACTCAGTAAGACCCTTTAAAACACAGGATCAATCATCTTTGCAGCTCATGAATGAAAAAGTTTTCTTGGACATTTATCATTCTTAAGTCTAGAAAACCTCAGAACTGTAGTTTAACGTCAATATGCATTTTTAAGCAAAGAAGACAAAGATAATCAAAATTACACATGGAAGTTTTTGAAAAGTATTAGGGATGACAGTTGTGACTTAATTCTTTCAGATGGAATTCCAAGTAAGATAAGTAAGAGAATACTAAGGACAAATATAGAAGTGAGAAAAAAATTAAAAAGAAAAGTAAATTCTTGTCATAATATATTGTCTAGGGTTTAGGAAGAAAACTCAGGTTTTCTTCACTTTTGTTAACTTATCTTCTAAATGTAGACCATGAATTTAGTATTAAATAAATCCAGTTTATGTTATATAATTAGGAAAAGGTGAGTATGACAACATATAATTATTATCTGAAGAACATGAAAGAAATTCAAAGGTTTACCATATAAGCAAAGAAAAGGTATGTGCATTCTAAGCTTGAATTTTGAGATCTCAAATAATTTTCAAACCAAATGGAAATCCATTTGCATGAGTAGATAGTACATAGATAATACATAGGTAGGTAGATAGGTAGGTAGATAGACAGACAGACAGACAGATAGATAGATAGATAGATAGATAGATAGAATTTATAGATGGTATGAGGAGAAGGATTTGGAAGATTGTAAGATTGAAAAAATAAGCTTGGAGTGGTTTGATTCATATTTATCTTCATTAAGATTATAATTATTTGGTTAAATCACTTAATCAATTTGACAGAAGATTTAAAGTATACCCCCCACACAAAATTGCGATTGTTTATTTTATGAAAAATGTTCACAAAGTGGAATTTTTTTCCTGAAGCAATTGTATTTTGTCAGGTTTTCACTGAATTCTTTTTCACTCGTTCAGATATATTTGACAGCTTATGACAAAAACCAGTGCAGAATCCTTAAAAATCATCGAACTGATGCTATTTTTAGTGAGTCATTTTTTTAAAAAAAATTGTATGAGTCTCATTCAGCTCATAATTAAATTTTATTCTCAAATGCTACAGCAAACCTTGTAGATTGATTACTCATTACTGCAAAAATTACATCTGAAATATGACAATTTTTTTCTGTAATGATTTACTTACATGATTTAGTTAATGATTTAGTTTAGTTCTGTAATGATTTAAAAGCATAAATGTACCTGACCTATGTAAATCTTCTGGGTGTTCCAAATCCTTTTGCCTCAGTTCGTAGTATGATTGCAAGTAGTATTCATGAATGTAGTGTATGTGTGTATGTACACAAAAAGAGAGAAAGAGATGAGGAATAGAATTATTTTAATACGATGAATGCATTCTAGATATTTTGCGATCTCGACTCACTGCAAGCTCCTCCTCCCGGGTTCACTCCATTCTCCTGCCTCAGCATCCCGAGTAGATGGGACTACAGGCACCCACCACCACACCCGGCTAATTTTTTTGTATTTTTAGCAGAGACGGGGTTCCCCGTGTTAGCCAGGATGGTCTCAATCTCCTAACCTCGTGATCCAATTGCCTCGATATTCCTTTATATTCTCGTATATTATTTTGGAAATATATATATATATATTTTACACATATCTAACATATATATAATATATGTTATATATACTATATATATTTTACACATATCTCAACAAGCCAATATTTGTGAATATATTTTTACATGTGTATGATGAATCTGTTTAGATTACTTTTTTATTCCAAATCAATTACTCACATTTTAAACAGAGCAGGAAAATAAGTTCTTATTGCTGAAATATAAAACTAAACACAAATAATTTTAAAAAAAAATGTAATAAGTAGGATCTATAATTCTGGAGAAAACAATTCCAACTAATGAAATAATCATCTAACCTAACAAAAGTAATGTGTGTATGTATATATAATATAAAATGTATATATTATATATTATGTATTTATACAATGTGTATATATACACACATACACGTGCAAATTTTAAAATGTAATTTCTACTTATCCTGTTAATTCATCGTTATTGTATATATTACATATTTACTATTACATAGTTAAAAATTAAATATATAATTTTAAACATTTTATCCTGATTTTAAAATTTGTATTTATTCTAAAGATTTTGTCCTTTTTCTATGGTATCCAGTGATTGTTTTACATCTACATTTTTGGGTACCTCATCTGAACATAATAAAATATTTCGGAACAATCACAAATACCCTCTGTTAAGCTTGTTGGTGACATTTAGAAAAGCAAAAAAAAAAAAAAAAAAAAAAAAAAAAAAAAAGAAACGCCAACTTTGACCTTGTAATGTGGAAACCTTGTGTTAATTTGAATAAATGTTATCAGCAGAAAAATCATTAGTTCTCTGTATTCTAAACACAGAACTTAGTTCTGTGTTGGCAATTATATAGTCTCAGCAAATCTTTCATGAACTTCAAAACATTACCAAATATTAGATTGATGGACAAAACTTCAAATTCCAGATTTGTAATTTTCCACGTATGTGCTTTATTTGATTCCCAAAGCTGTCAGTGTTATTTATTGTATATACTGGTCATTGCAAACAATTATGCCAAGTTTGCAAGATTGTTTCTACAATTAAATGAGTATTGTGTATAGAAATAGATGCACAATGCATTGTACCTTTTATTAGTATTAGTGTGCTTTGTTAAAATTACAGTCAGAATTAAATTTAGCGGTAGGACCTAATCTCAAGATATCTATGCAGTTATCCTTTTACTTTAACTTGGAGAATTTAGAGCATCAAGTAATTCTTAAACAATCAAAACTGGCAAAAGCATTCTCCCTCTCTTGCTTTCTCATCCTTGGCAGGTATTTACTTTTATCCAGCTATGTATACATTCATTAGTTTGAGATAACAGAAAATCCGTTCTCTCAAAATTTGCTTTTCTCTCATGACACGGGACTCAAATAGAGGAAAGCGTAAAGGAAATCATAGATCTTCTTTAGTTATCAATGTCTTTTTATTAACGATAAGATACGTGCTTTACAAAATTATCATAATATTACTTTAGATATGATTTGTTAAATATCTGTTTATAGTCTCAGCAAGATTCATTAACTATTATTTTACCTTAAATAAGTAAATCTTAGTTTCCTTTTCAAATTACAACAGTGATATAGTTTGTGTATTTGTCCCCACCTAAATCTCATATTGAATTTTAAATCTCTAGTAATTGAGATGGGGCCTCATGAGAGATGACTGGATCATACAATTGGATTTCTCATAAATGGTTTAGCACCATCTCCTTCTGCTGTCCTTGCCAGAGTGAGTTCTCACAAGATCTGGCTATTTAAAAGTGTGTAGCAACTCTCTCTGCCTGGCTCCCATCTCTGCTCTTGTTTCATTTTCCATCCTGATTAAAAGCTTCCTGATTCCTCCCCAGAAGCAGATGACAGCTCTATGCTTCCTGTACAGCCTACAGAGCCTTAAGACAATTAGACCTCTTTACTAATAAATGACCTAATCTCAAGTATTTCTTTATAGGAATGCAAGAACGGCTTAACAAAAACAGAAAAACATGCTTGTCCCTTATATGAGGTATATAAAATAGTCAAACTTAGAGTCAGAGAGTAGAATGGTGGTTACCAGAGGCTGGGGAGAGAAGAAAATAAGAAATTGCTAATCAATGGGTGTAAACTATCAGTTATCTAAGATGTGTAAATTCTAGAGATTTGCTGTAATACATTGTCCCTATAGTTAACAGTAATGTATTGTACCCTTAAAATTTTGCAAAGCTATAGTTTTTCTAATGATTACTACTTGCCTATCACAATATGAGGTAGTCAGTTTGGCAAAGTTTGTATGTATCCTGCCATATACTGCTGTATTTTTCCACTTATTTATACGTATTTGTACAAGCATCTGTATAGATACATACCAGCTTGCTTTTCTACTTTTATCTAATTGTAAGCATACTATAAGCCACCTGTTTGCAATTTGCTTTGTATCACGACTTATGTATGTAATGCCCCGTATTTGAAGTTGTTTCAGGTTTATGTGTATTTCTGTTACTAATATTTTATTTTCTGATTCATAAGTGCCGTACATTTTTATAAAATGTATTTTTGAATATCTTGTAAGTAATGTACTATTGTGATTTTTTAACTATTTCTTGAGATGCTCATTGTTATGATTGGAAAAATCCATTATTTTGTATATTTATCTTATGTTCAACTACCTTATCAGAATTTTTAATTGTCATTTTAATCTAGAACTTTTTGAATTTTCTATAAATCAAATTGTCAGAAAAAAAGCATATTTTTTTCTTAAGGACATGGTTGAAACATATGTTAATAGCAGACATCCCTGTGTGTTCCTGATTTAAAATAAAAATATTTGTTTTTCCTATATTAGAGTAAGATTTTCTGTTGCTTTTTCATAAATACTTTTTATCACATTTAAGAAAACTTTTTGTTTTTATTTATCTTTACATGTTTATGATTAGTAATGGCTGTTGAGTTTTTCTAAACAATTTTTATAGTTTCTACCATAAGTTTTCTCTCTTAATTTTTATACAATAAAATATTTTATGTGCATGAATGCAAAAGTTTACAGAATCAATAAAGGTTAGTAAAATTTGTCTGTAGTATATAGATTTACAAAACTTCTGTTAGCTATGAATGTGTGTGTGTGTGTGTGTGTGTGTGTGTAGGCTTAATTAATTTATTTCTTTTGCTCCTCTTTTTTAAACCACAAAATTATGTCCTTGGAATTTTTATCACTTTTCCTAAAACATTATTTTATTTGTTGAAAACTATTTGAAAACATGCAGCTAAAAATATTCAGTTAAATTTCTAGCTGTATTTGCTGTTTATCAATTCCTTTGAAATTAAGTTATTTTAAAATATATATTCTTAAAAGAGTGAACCCTTTTTTATCCCATTAACTCTTAGATTAGTTAATTCAATTTTGGTGGGGTGACATAAATTTGAATGATTAGTGAGCTTTTTGAATGAGCATTGAGATTTTAAACTATTCATTAATACAAAAATATAAGTGAATGACGCTGACATAATATACTTCTATGGTAATTTCAGTTGTTTATTTTGTGTCTTTAGTCTTGCTGTTACATAACATTATAAAGAACTAGAGTTCACAAATTTGAAATGCTGGAAACATATAAAACATAGAAGTAACCTTTATTATCATACTATTTAATGATAATTATGTACTTGGCACTAGTTGGTATGATTTACATATGCTGTGAATTATTTTCTATATAACCCAACAACTTGACCAACACTCAGTTATTACATTTTCTTACATAAATAGGAAAAAATGTTATGTTTACCCATTAATTCAGAAAAAAATTAATATGCTAAAAATAGAATGCTTAATCAGTTTTCATTTTTATGATAATATTGGGCAAATATATGTAAATTAAAATTTATGAAATTATAAGAGCTACTTGAATATATTATAAATTCATTGACTAAAGTAATTTCTGACACATAGAAAATAATCACATAAGATGAAAATAAGGTCCATGAAGTCAGAGTGTTTTCTTTCTTTTCACTATGGCTGCACTCCCATTACCTAGTACCACATCTGACACATAATTGTTCGTTCAATGAATGAATCTATAAATAAATATAAGCTACATCCTCATTCATAAAAAGATTGAATGAATAGAAAATCAAATTGAACGTCTGGATTTAAAAAGCATTTTTAAGGAGCATTTTCTTTTTTTTTTTTTTTTTTTTTTTTTTTGAGACGGAGTCTCGCGCTGTCGCCCAGGCTGGAGTGCTGTGGCCGGATCTCAGCTCACTGCAAGCTCCGCCTCCCGGGTTTAGGCCATTCTCCTGCCTCAGCCTCCCGAGTAGCTGGGACTACAGGCGCCCGCCACCTCACCCAGCTAATTTTTTGTATTTTTAGTAGAGACGGGGTTTCACCATGTTAGCCAGGATGGTCTCGATCTCCTGACCTCGTGATCCGCCCGTCTCGGCCTCCCAAAGTGCTGGGATTACAGGCTTGAGCCACCGCGCCCGGCCTAAGGAGCATTTTCAATAATATCATTATAGAAAGTCTGTAGTAAGTTTTTGTAGTGTTTTCCTGTTACATGTCAATAATTTAGATTAATGAATTGAGCCAAACAGAAATTTTATTGCAGTCCTAATGTATTTTATTATCTTAATTTATTTTTTACTCATCAGATATAGTAAGAACTGTTACTCAGATTTAATTTCTTTGGAATTTGATATGATCTTCCTACATTACTCAGGAGTCCTAGACTTTTCTATGATATAGTAATTAGTCCCCACCCAAATCGCCCCTTGAATTGTAATAATGCTCATGTGTCAAGGGTGGGGAAAGGTGGAGATAATTGAATCATGGAGGTGGTTTTCTCCATACTGTTCTCATGGTAGTGATTAAGTCTTATGAGATCTTTTGGTGTCATAAATGGGAGTTTCTCCTGGACAAGATCTCTTGCCTGCCATCATGAAAGATATGCCTTTTCTCCTCTTTCAACTTTTACCATGATTTTATGGCCTTCTCGGCTACATAGAACTGTGAGTCCATTAAACCTCTTTTCCTTTAAAAATTACCCAGTCTTTGGTATGTCTTTATTAGCAGCATGAGAATGGACTAATACAATTGGTATGAAGATTTAGATGTAGATACAAATGAATAGATACAGCTCTTGGCTTTCACCATTAAAGTGCTGTATCTCAACTACTTTCAAATACCTTGATAATTCCATTTATATCTAGTAGCTTTCAAAATTTGTACTTTGAAGACTGAAGACGGGCAAAATTAGTAATAACTGACACAATTAATTAAATATGAGCTACTGCTATGGTTTGAATGTCCCTCCAAAACTCATGTTGAAACTTAATTCCCAATGTGACAGTATTGAGAGGCAGGGCTTCTAAGAGGTGACTGAAACACAAGGGTTCTGAAACTGTCCCCCCAAAAAACGTTACAAAATTGATAAAGGGAAAACAAAACAATATTTAACTAGGCTTGCAGTATAATTAGCAGTAACCATTAGGCCAGCTTTCCTTTTGACCCACTTTCTTGTAGCTGGTAGTTGCTTACTACCCTAGGAAAGCAGCCCTTGTCACAAGATTCCTTGCTATTTTTCTGTTCAATACATAAAATCTAAGATGTTGTGGGATGATAAGTTTTCCACTGAATTTCTCCTTTAGGTTCTGTATACCAATAAATTTACCTATGCCAGCTGATCTGAAGAGCCCAGAAGAAAACTGACTCATGGAAGACTATAGCAACCACATCCTGATGATTTCATCCCCTCTACCATGACCAACTGACAACCCCAATCTTCCAGTCCCTTGCCCTGAACGGTCCCCTTAAACACTCTTGCTCAGAAGGCATAAGAATGATATAATGGACTTTGGAGATGGGGGTATGGTGGGAAGAAAATGAATAATAAAAGATTATGTACTATATACAGTGTACACTGCTCAGGTGACTGGTGCACAAAAATCTCAGGAATCATCACTAAATAATATCTATGTGATAAAAAACCACCTGTACCCCAAAATCTATTGAAATTTTAAATTAAAAAAAATTGTTGCCCAGAACCTCTTAGCAAAATGGATTTGAGGCTTGAGAATTGCTGCCATTTCCTTGTTTGGCACCTTGTGATCATTAAACTCTTTCTCTACAGCAAACTCCACTATCAGTGTATTGGTCTGTTGCTACACATCAAGCATATTAACCTGGCATCCCTGATACAATTATAACCTCATGAACTAATTAATCCATCGATTGGTTAATGGAAAAATTAGTTTGTAGAATAATGGGTCATGATGGAGATGAACTGGTAGCATTATAAGAAGAGAATGAGAGTGTTTAACCAGTACATGAGCACAACCAGCCCCCTTGCCATGAGATGCCCTGTGCTGCCTTGGGACTCTATAGTGTCTCTGCAAACAAGAAGACTATCACCAGATGTGGCCCCTTGACTGTGGACTTCTCAGCCTTCATAACTGTATGAAATATGCTCTTTTCTTTATAAATTACCCACTTCTAGGTTTTCTGTTATAATCAACAAAAATGGACTAAGCCGCTATGTCTCATATAAAATCACAAAACGTATCTCCGACATTTTACCGGTATTTAATATTATCTCATTAACACCACAAAATTCTCTAATGTAGACAGTGTATCCCTTTACTCATAGAGTAAACTACAAACACATGCACTTCCGAATCCATAGCAACTTGACTCTTGTGGTCATATAGCTAATGTGACTCTACTGTACCTAATGAAAAACCAATAATAACTTGAAAAATTAACACAATTTTGGAATTATGCTAAGTGTTTTAACTCTCACTGTCTCAGCCTCTCAATTAATATTAATATAAACTCAGGTGTTATTTAACTCCATTGTTCATAGTCTCAACAATTAAGCTGCTGTATGACACAGGCAGAATTAGAGCCTCACTCCTTTCACTGTAAAGTTCATACTTGTTTCAGGATACAGGATAGATTTAAACATCCTGTTCATGACCTCACACTTAGATGTCAAGTGTGAAAACCAGAAGTACAACTGGATAAGATATTATAGAAATTACATGTTTTATATTCAATTGCATAGAGCAATTAATTTAAAATACCTACATCAAGAATTATTTACTCACGTTAATAAACTCTAAGAACTAGATGTTAATTTAGGTTTAAATAAGTCTGTTAGGTTCTTCAGCATATGCTTCTTTTATTTAGATTGTGTTTTGGGGAAAACTATCATTATTTCCTTTCATAAATACTTTTGAGCTTCTTTTTTTCTGGTTGAATAACACAAAAGAATAAATGTAAGTTTTGCTAGTGAATGATTCTATTATCTTGTTTTACTTTAAGTACAAATTTCGTGAAAGGCTCTTGCTAGGAAAATGAAATTAATCACTCTCATTAATCTCTGGAAATTAAAGATCTTCAAGAAGAGAGTAAAAATTTTGGAGCTCATAAGAAAGTTTGAAATTTGCTTTAAATGTAATTCTCTTAAAACTAATGTATTTCAACTGCTGATAGTTAGGTTAATATTATTATGGGTTTCCTTGACTTACAATACAATATGTATCCTTCATACACATTTTTCCACCTACTTAGTTAGCAAAACTGAATTATAATACAGGAAAAATATTTTTAAATATTTTACCAAGAATACCTGAAAATGTCACTCAAATGTTTGAATGTTTCTTGTGAAAACAGTTCTATTTGGGTGTGAGGATATAACTTTTGATTGCTAATAACTCATTTTTATATGCCAATTGCTTCACAGTCTAGAATTATGACAGAAATTTTTTAGTAAAAAATCATCTTGCAAAATGCAGATTCACCATTTTAAACACACACACACACAAAATAAAATTGCATGTTTCTCCCAGAAAATACAATGTTTACAGTGGAAATCATAATTCAACTCATGTTGACTATTTGTCTAGTAGAAAAAAAAATCAAAAATTGAAAAACACTTGAAGCACTACTTGAATGCTGTAAGCAAACTTGATGAAAAAAACAACAGGTTTGTATCCTAGCGAGTATATCACAGACACCTGGGGAAATTTTTCAAAGGAAATATATCCAGAAACCGAAAATGCTTTGGTTTTAGCATGTTATGGAGAAGAACATACACACACATACACACACACACACACACACACACACACACACACAAACACCCCGGCAGTTTGAAAAACAGGGAGAAAACAATGCAAGAAAAGACAAAGAAAACAAGTTTTTCAATTAAAAAATTAATCTGTCATTCTCTGACAATTGAAATTCTAATAAGTGAAAGGAACTGAGTTAGACATAGTGGCAGCTCTGAATGTGCCTGGAATTTAGCTCATGTAGTGTTTGAATAGTCAAAATTTCTGGAGAAAGTGCTTGGTATTCATTGCTGATTTCTTTCTTTTTTCATAAATGACCTTAATGTGAGAAGAGGCAGTCTAGTGGAAAGTATATGGAGACTAAAATCCTGGACAAATTGTAGCTTCTCTGTTTATGTTTCCCCATGTCTCTAAATCCTCATATTCCAGGCTTTGCTAGAGTTAAAATAATAACAAAAACAAAAACCAATTGGACATTTAATAAAATGCTATCAGCATATGCAAAAATTTGATTATAGTGAAAGAACTTCAGTCAAGTCTTTAGCCTTTGGTTAATCACTAATTAATATGTTGCTCATCGTAAACATCATGACATTTCACTTTTCGGCATCTTAAATTTTCTATTTCTGAAAATTGGGATTTGGAGTAAGTCGATTATACTTAAGCAGTAATAAGAACCAAATCACTAATAAAATTTTTCAACATGGCCCCCTAACTCCCCTCTCTCTCAAAAAGTCATAGAGGTTATGTTCATTAATTCGGACTGGGTGGGATTTGGATATACATACACTTCGAAAAAATTCCCCAGGTGTTTCTGATATACTCACTGGGCTATGTACCTCCTGACTTCTATAAGGTTCTTTTCAACCCTCAATATTCTGTCAGACTCTGCCTGACAGCTTTGCAGAGAGCAGTGGATCTCCCAACACGGAGGTTGAGATCTGAGAAGGGACGGACTGCCTGCTCAAATGGGTCCCTGACCCTGAGTAGCCTAACTGGGAGACATCTCCCACTAGGGGCAGTCTGACACCCCACACCTCACAGGGTGGAGTACACCCCTGAGAGGAAGCTTCCAAAGTAAGAATCAGACAGGTACACTCGCTGTTCTATCTTCTGCAACCTCTGCTGCTGATACCCAGGCAAAGAGGGTCTGGAGTGGACCTCAAGCAATCTCCAAAAGACCTACAGCTGAGAGTCCTGACTATCAGAAGGAAAACTATCAAACAGGAAGGACACCTATACCAAAACCCCATCAGTACGTCACCATCATCAAAGACCAGAGACAGAAAAAACCACAAAGATGGGGAAAAAGCAGGGCAGAAAAGCTGCGCATCTCCCCCTGCAAAGGAGCGCAGCCCATCGCCAGCAACGGATCAAAGCTGGTCAGAGAATGACTTTGACGAGATGAGAGAAGAAGGCTTCAGTCCATCAAACTTCTCAGAGCTAAAGGAGGAATTACGTACCCAGCACAAAGAAACTAAACATCTTGAAAAAAGAGTGGAAGAATTGATAGCTAGAATAATTAATGCAGAGAAGGTCATAAATGAAATGACAGAGATGAAAACCATGACACGAGAAATACGTGACAAATGCACAAGCTTCAGTAACCGACTCGATCAACTGGAAGAAAGAGTATCAGCTATTGAGTATCAAATGAATGAAATGAAGCGAGAAGAGAAACCAAAAGAGAAAAGAAGAAAAAGAAATGAACAAAGCCTGCAAGAAGTATGGGATTATGCAAAAAGACCAAATCTACGTCTGATTGGGGTGCCTGAAAGTGAGGGGGAAAATGGAACCAAGTTGGAAAACACTCTTCAGGATATCATCCAGGAGAACTTCCCCAACCTAGTAGGGCAGGCCAACATTCAAATTCAGGAAATACAGAGCACGCCACAAAGATACTCCTCCAGAAGAGCAACTCCAAGACACATAATTGCCAGATTCACCAAAGTTGAAATGAAGGAAAAAATCTTAAGGGCAGCCAGAGAGAAAGGTCCGGTTACTCACAAAGGGAAGCTCATCAGACTAACAGCAGATCTCTCAGCAGAAACTCTCCAAGCCAGAAGAGAGTGGGGGCCAATATTCAACGTTCTTAAAGAAAAGAATTTTCAACCCAGAGTTTCATATCCAGCCAAACTAACTTTCATAAGTGAAGGAGAAACAAAATCCTTTACAGATAAGCAAATGCTTAGAGATTTTGTCACCACCAGGCCTGCCTTACAAGAGACCCTGAAGGAAGCCCTAAACATAGAAAGGAACAACCGGTACCAGCCATTGCAAAAACATGCCAAAATGTAAAGACCATCAAGGCTAGGAAGAAACTGCATCAACTAACGAGCAAAATAACCAGTTAATATCATAATGGCAGGATCAAGTTCACACATAGCAATATTAACCTTAAATGTAAATGGACTAAATGTTCCAATTAAAAGACACAGACTGGCAAACTGGATAAAGAGTCAAGACCCATCAGTCTGCTGTATTCAGGAGACCCATCTCACATGCAGAGACACATAGGCTCAAAATAAAGGGATGGAGGAAGATCTACCAAGCAAATGGAGAACAAAAAAAAGCAGGGGTTGCAATCCTAGTCTCTGATAAAACAGACTTTAAATCATCAAAGATCAAAAGAGACAAAGAAGGTCATTACATAATGGTAAAGGGATCAATTCAACAGGAAGTGCTAACTCTCCTAAATATATATGCACCCAATACAGGAGCACCCAGATTCATAAAGCAAGTCCTTAGACACTTACAATGAGACTTAGACTCCCATACAATAATAATGGGAGACTTCAACACTCCACTGTCAACATTAGACAGATCAACGAGACAGAAAGTTAACAAGGATATCCAGGAATTGAACTCATCTCTGCACCAAGCGGACCTAATAGACATCTACAGAACTCTCCACCCCAAATCAACAGAATATACATTCTTCTCAGCACCACATCACACTTATTGCAAAATTGACCACATAGTTGAAAGTAAAGCACTCCTCAGCAAATGTACAAGAACAGAAATTAGGCCGGGCGCGGTGGCTCAAGCCTGTAATTCCAGCACTTTGGGAGGCCGAGACGGGCGGATCACGAGGTCAGGAGATCGAGACCATCCTGGCTAACACGGTGAAACCCCGTCTCTACTAAAAAAAAAAATACAAAAAATTAGCCGGGCGAGATGGCGGGTGCCTGTAGTCCCAGCTACTCGGGAGGCTGAGGCGAGAGAATGGCGTAAACCTGGGAGGCGGAGCTTGCAGTGAGCTGAGATCCGGCCACTGCACTCCAGCCTGGGCGACAGAGCGAGACTCCGTCTCAAAAAAAAAAAAAAAAAAAAAAAAAAAAAAAAAAGAACAGAAATTATAACAAACTCTCTTTCAGACCACAGTGCAATCAACCCAGAACTCAGGACTAAGAAACTCAATTAAAACCGCTCAACTACATAGAAACTGAACAACCTGCTCCTGAATGACTACTGGGTACATAACGAAATGAAAGCAGAAATAAAGATGTTCTTTGAAACTAATGAGAGCAAAGATACAACATACCAGAATCTCTGGGACACATTTAAAGCAGTGTGTAGAGGGAAATTTACAGCACTAAATGCCCACAAGAGAAAGCAGGAAAGATCTAAAATTGACACTCTAACATCACAATTAAAAGAGCTAGAGAGGCAAGAGCAAACATATTCAAAAGCTAGAAGAAGGCAAGAAATAACTAAGGTCAGAGCAGAACTGAAGGAGATAGAGACACAAAAACCCCTCCAAAAAATCAATGAATCCAGGAGTTGGTTTTTTGAAAAGATCCACAAAATTGCCAGACCGCTAGCAAGACTAATAAAGAAGAAAAGAGAGAGGAATCAAATAGACGCAATAAAAAATGCTTAAGTGGATATCACCACCGACCTCACAGAAATACAAACTACCATCAGAGAATACTATAAACACCTCTACACAAATAAACTAGAAAATCTAGAAGAAATGGATAATTTACTGGACACTTACATTCTCCCAAGACTAAACCAGGAAGAAGTCGAATCCCTGAATAGACCAATAAAAAGCTCTGAAATTGAGGCAACAATTAATAGCCTACCCACCAAAAAAAGTCCAGGACAGATGGATTCACAGCTGAATTCTACCAGAGGTACAAGGAGGAGCTGGTACCATTCCTTCTGAAACTATTCCAATCAATAGAAAAAGAGGGAATCCTCCCTAACTCATTTGATGAGGCCAACATCATCCTGATACCAAAGCCTGGCAGAGACACAACAAAAAAAGAGAATTTCAGACCAATATCCCTGAAGAACTTCGATGCAAAAATCTTCAATAAAATACTGGCAAACCGGATTCAGCAGCACATCAAAAAGCTTATCCACAATGATCAAGTGGGCTTCATCCCTGGGATGCAAGGCTGGTTCAAAATTCGCAAATCAATAAATGTAATCCAGCATATAAACAGAACCAAAGACAAGAACCACATGATTATCTCAATAGATGCAGAAAAGGCTTTTGACAAAATTCAACAGCCCTTCATGCTAAAAACGCTCAATAGTTTCGATATTGATGGAACGTACCTCAAAATAATAAGAGCTATTTATGACAAACCCACAGCTAATATCATACTGAATGGGCAAAAACTGGAAAAATTCCCTTTGAAAACTGGCACAAGACAGGGATGCCCTCTCTCACCACTCCTATTCAACATAGTGTTGGAAGTTCTGGCTAGGGCAATCAGGCAAGAGAAAGAAATAAAGGATATTCAGTTAGGAAAAGAAGAAGTCAAATTGTCCCTGTTTGCTGATGACATGATTGTATATTTAGAAAACCCCATCGTCTCAGCCCAAAATCTCCTTAAGCTGATAAGAAACTTCAGCAAAGTCTCAGGATACAAAATTAATGTGCAAAAATCACAAGCATTCTTATACCCCAGTAACAGACAAGCAGACACAAATCAGGAATGAACTTCCATTCACAACTGCTTCAAAGAAAATAAAATACCTAGGAATCCAACTTACAAGGGATGTAAAGGACCTCTTCAAGGAGAACTACAAACCACTGCTCAGTGAAATCAAAGAGGACACAAACAAATGGAAGAACATACCATGCTCATGGATAGGAAGAATCAAGATCGTGAAAATGGCCATACTGCCCAAGGTTATTTACAGATTCAATGCCATCCCCATCAAGCTACCAATGACTTTCTTCACAGAACTTGAAAAAACGGCTTTAAAGTTCATATGGAACTAAAAAAGAGCCCGCATTGCCAAGACAATCCTAAGTCAAAAGGACAAAGCTGGAGGCGTCACGCTACCTGACTTCAAACTATACTACAAGGCTACAGTAACCAAAACTGCATGGTACTGGTACCAAAACAGAGATATAGACCAATGGAACAGAACAGAGTCCTCAGAAATAATATCACACATCTACAGCCATCTGATCTTTGACAAACCTGAGAAAAATAAGAAATGGGGAAAGGATTCCCTATTTAATAAATGGTGCTGGGAAAATTGGCTAGCCATAAGTAGAAAGCTGAAACTGGATCCTTTCCTTACTCCTTATGCAAAGATTAATTCAAGATGGATTCGAGACTTAAATGTTAGACCTAATATCATAAAAACCCTAGAAGAAAATCAAGGTAGTACCATTCAGGACATAGGCATGGGCAAGGACTTCATGTCTAAAACACCAAAAGCAATGGCAGCAAAAGCCAAAATTGACAAATGAGATCTGATTAATCTTAAGAGCTTCTGCACAGCAAAAGAAACTACCATCAGAGTGAACAGGCAACCTACAGAATGGGAGAAAGTTTTTGCAACCTACTCATCTGACAAAGGGCTAATATCCAGAATCTACAAAGAACTCAAACAAATATACAAGAAAAAAAAAACAACCCCATCAAAAAGTGCACAAAGGATATGAACAGACATTTCTCAAAAGAAGACATTCATACAGCCAACAGACACATGAATAAATGCTCATCACTCGCCATCAGAGAAATGCAAATCAAAACCACAATGAGATACGATCTCACACCAGTTAGAATGGCAATCATTCAAAAGTCAGGAAACAACAGGTGTTGGAGAGGATGTGGAGAAATAGGAACACTTTTACACTGTTGGTGGGATTGTAAACTAGTTCAACCATTGTGGAAAACAGTATGGCAATTCCTCAAGGATCTAGAACTAGATGTACCATATGACCCAGCCATCCCACTACTGGTTATATACCCAAAGGATTATAAATCATGCTGTTATAAAGACACATGCACACGTATATTTATTGCAGCACTATTCACAATAGCAAAGACTTGGAATCAATCCAAATGCACATCTGTGACAGACTGGATTAAGAAAATGTGGCACATATACACCATGGAATACTATGCAGCCATAAAAAGGATGAGTTTGCGTCCTTTGTAGGGACATGGATGCAGCTGAAAACCATCATTCTCAGCAAACTATAACAAGAACAGAAAACCAAACACCACGTGTTCTCACTCATAGGTGGGAACTGAATAATGAGATCACTTGGACTCGGGAAGGGGAACACCACACACTGGGGCCTATCGTGGGGAGGAGGAGGGGGGAGGGATTGCATTGGGGAGTTATACCTGATATAAATGATGAATTGATGGGTGCTGACGAGTTGATGGGTGCAGCACACCAACATGGCACATATATACATATGTAACAATCCTGCACGTTATGCACATGTACCATAGAACTTAAAGTATAATAAACAAATAAAAAATAAAAAATAAAAATTTAAAAAAAAAATTTTTCAACATGCCCCCCTACCTCCCCTCTATCTCAAAAAGTCATAGAGTTTATGTTCATTAATTCGGACTGGGTGGGATTTGGATATACATACACTTTGAAAAAATTCCCCAGGTGTGTCTGATATACTCACTGGGC
Source organism: Trachypithecus francoisi (assembly GCF_009764315.1). Lineage (NCBI taxonomy): Eukaryota > Metazoa > Chordata > Mammalia > Primates > Cercopithecidae > Trachypithecus > Trachypithecus francoisi. The sequence goes on along the minus strand of NW_022681454.1, from coordinate 73,601,932 downwards.
TATGTACCTCCTAACTTCTATAAGGTTCTTTTCAACTCTCAATATTCTATGATGCTGTGGTATTTAAATGGAACTATAGGCAATTCCTTCTGCCCAAAATGGAGTAATTGTAGCAAGATTTGTCCCTTCCATCTAAAAAGCACTGGAAAAAGTAAACGTAGAAATATATGGAAAAACAATTTCAACACATTTTTTATCAACTAACAAAGGACAGTGATCCCTGAAAGATGGAATACAATAAAGTATGACCTACAATGCTGAAAAGTGCCTAGAATGAGTTTCCAGAAAGTAGCAAAAATGGGGAATTCATAACTTGCAACATATGCAAACATTAATTCAAAATGGATTGTAGAACTGAAATATAAAGTGTCAAACTAAAAAAAGAGACAACTTGTTGTAATATTTGGTTATGGTAAGAATTTTTAGAAAAGCACAATCCAAAAAAGAATAATTGTTAAACTGAACTTTCAAAATACATTTTTAATAAAATGCAAAAATCAAACTAGGAAAACATATTCAAACCAGCTATCTGAAACAGTACTTATAGTTTAAATAAGAACACTCAAAATAAAACAATAAGCAAACATCCCTTTTCTAAAATACGTTAGAAGACATTTCAACAAAGAATGGCAAATAAACATGAGTAAAGATGCGTAACACCATCATATCATTAGAAAAACACAAAATAAAATAACAACATGATACCATTACACTCTTAATAGAATGACTGAAATTCTAAAAGATTGACCTAAGCAAGTGTTGGTGAAAGTAAAGGGTAAATTGAACTTTGATAAACTAGTAGAAATGCAAAATGATAACTTTGAAAAAAAGTTAGAAGCTTTTTCAATAATCAAACATTTACCTATTATATGATCCAACAATTTTACTCTGACTTATTTTCCAAAGAAGAATGAAGGCATATTTTAATACAAAGGAATACACATGATGTTCATAGAAATTTTATTTTTAGTAGCAAAATCCAGAAACACAGAGGTCCAATGACATGGGGATAAATAAACATATTTTGACCCATTTATATGATGAAATACTGTTAACAAGAGAATTGAGTGAATTTATGATAGATACACCATGAATAAATTTCAAAAATATATATATTGAGTGAAATAAGTCAGATAAAAAAGTATGTGTACTACATTATTAAATGTATGTAAAATTGTAGGAATTGCAACAATTGTATGGTGATGGAAAATAGTTCAGTGGCTGACTGGGTAGGAAGGATGAAAAGGAAAGACTAAAATATTACAAAAAGGCATGAGAAAGCGTTAGGGTTCTCTATGTTCTCTATGTTCTCTATGTTGAACATGTTCTCTGTCTTGATTGTGGTGATGGTTGCATGAGCAAATACATATTTCAAGATATCGCCGGGCGCGGTGGCTCAATTCTGTAATCCCAGCACTTTGGGAGGCCGAGACGGGCGGATCACGAGGTCAGGAGTTCGAGACCATCCTGGCGAACATGGTGAAACCCTGTCTCTACTAAAAATACAAAAAACTAGCCGGGCGAGGTGGCGGCGCCTGTCGTCCCAGCTACTTGGGAGGCTGAGGCAGGAGAATGGTGTGAACCCAGGAGGCGGAGCTTGCAGTGAGCTGAGATCCAGCCACTGCACTCCAGCCTGGGCGACAGAGCGAGACTCCGTCTCAAAAAAAAAAAAAAAAAAAAGATATCAAATTATACACCTCAGAATGATATGTTGGAATATATGCAGAAATAGTATAAGATTCACCTTCATGTAAACTGTTTTTTAAATAATGTAAAATTTTCACTCTCACAATTTTTTATCATTTTATCATTTTGTATACTCTAATATACTATATATGTAATCTATAACATTGATATACAAAAATATACAAATAATATGTATACACACATATATATCTACTAAGAAATTATATGTATATGCATGTCATTTATTATTTTTATTTCAAGATTCAGGATTTTACAATGACCAAATATTGCCAGTAGAATTAAGCATAAATTCCTCCACTTAGCTTTTCAATTCTTTTGTAATATGGTTTATGAATTTGTATCCTGTCACTTATGTAAGCTAAACATATGTCTCCAGAATTCTCTACATTTGGCAATTCCAGGTTAGCTGGGGTCACAGTGGATGATCTGGAAGACTGCAGTCAAGCTGCAGTCATGAATATTGTTATTTACTGACTGCATTGCTGGTTGGTGTGGGCAACACTAGGCACCACACCTTTTCTAGTTCCTCAGGGTCCCTCTTAAGCTTTCTCAACAACTAGGCCAATGTTTAACTCCTTAACAAAGGATCCTCCCACAGCCTCCCTTGAGGACTACAGGTTCTAGAACCAGACTCAGAAACAACAGCCTCCTGGAGACTGTTTCACCAACTCCCAAATTACTTAGAGTTAAACCCTTGTGGTTTTGTTTCTCTGACTGGAGAGTGAAAGATGCACTGAAGCATTGTTCATTATCCAGTAAGGAATGAGGTCTCCTTCAGTGACGTTAGGCTACAAAACTACATTCATCGTATTCAAGCAAGCCTCTACACCTCTGTTCAAGCTGGTCTGCTTATGTAGAATCAACTCATTCTCCTCCATATAAAGGAATTCACGGCCGGGCGCGGTGGCTCAAGCCTGTAATCCCAGCACTTTGGGAGGCCGAGACGGGCGGATCACGAGGTCAGGAGATCGAGACCATCCTGGCTAATACGGTGAAACCCCGTCTCTACTAAAAAATACAAAAAAAAACTAGCCGGGCGACGAGGCGGGCGCCTGTAGTCCCAGCTACTCGGGAGGCTGAGACAGGAGAATGGCGTGAACCCGGGAGGCGGAGCTTGCAGTGAGCTGAGAGCCGGCCACTGCACTCCAGCCTGGGCGGCAGAGCAAGACTCCGTCTCAAAAAAAAAAAAAAAAAAAAAAAAAAAAAATAAAGGAATTCACTTTGCTTTTTTAAATAATGTATTTCAACCTCTTCCTTGAAACTATTATAGCCTCATTTGTTTTATTATTTTATTTAATAGACCTAATATTTAATTTCAATTATTTGGGATTTAGGTTTGTTTGTCTTTTACATGTGATTGAAAGCTGGTAAAACTTGTATAATTATTTCTGCAATGCTACTAGAAATATAGTGTGTAAGTCAATCAAATTATTTTGACTATGAATACATATATAAATTCTATTCCAGATAAAAATTCATTTTCCACTCTAGAAAACAAACAAAAAGGCAACAAAAATGTGATCATTCATACAGGAAAGGTCCCCCAACATAGTCTGGGAGTGGGAAGAGTAAGTGAAGGTCTTGAAATTATGAGAAAAAATAACATTGGAAGAAAAACATATTAAACTTATACACTTCTTTTAAAATAATTTGAGTATTATATCTACTATTTTAAAATTGTAGAGTTAGTAATATTACTTCAAAATTAATTTTAAAGCCAATGAATTGGAAGTATTATATTGCTGCTCTATTTGTTTCCATATATGACATTATCTACAGGTAAAGAACTGTAAGAAAGTAGACATCCATGTCTAATGCAAAATGGCAATCCATTTACTACTGTCCTAATAAACTACATTAATAAACGTAAATTCTAAAAGTTAATGAAAACATTTAGATCTAATAGATTTTGTTTTTACTCGAAGGGTCTTCTTGATTTACAAAAAGATTTAAACAAATTTCTACATTCTGATAGAGCAATTATTGAAAAACAGAATAACAAACATATTTTCAGGCTGGCTTCTGTGTATAATCCATTAGGCAGTTCTATGAACATTTCTGACACATTTATTAATTTCCTTACCATTACTTTGTGAAACACTGCATGAAATAATAGCTATGTTTGAGAGTTAAGAAAAAAGAGGAAGACAGAATTCAGAAGATATAAAACAGGAATTTAAAAATAGAAATGTAAAGATTATATATGAAAGAAAATACAAAAATAAACATAATTTCCCTGTTACTTCTATTTTATCCCTAAAACATCTTAACTGCTCATATACTTATTTTCCATTTCAGGTGCTGAATTCAGATTTATGTTAGTAGATTGACTGTTAAATGAAGTCATCATTCTGACTGTTAAACCAAGTCATCATTCTCTTTCAATTCATACTGCTGGCAGAAGTTCATCAGTAGCTTACACATTAATTAATGTCTTCATTTTATTTTAATTTATTTTTTGAATTCATTCATTTTCCTAGACCAGAGTTGAAATTAAATAATTTTTTCCTTAAATTCAAATTGGTGAACATGAGGCTTAAAATAAATTAATAAATAACTGATGGTTAGCTTTTCATTTTAAGTCTACTTAAGGTAAATACTTAAAAGATGAAATGACTGAAGGTAGATAAATTAGAACAATGAAACAAGATAATGTCAAGATTTTGAAAAATACAGTTAAAAGACAAAGGAAACTAAAATGATCATAAACTATTGTTGTATTTTTCCTAAACTATGGAAACGACCTCCTAAATGATTCTCTGATTTCTACTGTCACTTTTTAAAATCAATGCATGCACTATTTTTAATGCAAATTTAATGATGCCATTCTCATGTTAAAAAACACTCAATGGGTTGCCTTTGCTCTTGTGATAAATTCCAAAATTCTTATTGTGGCTGGTAAGTCCTGGACGATGTAGAACTTGTCTTATTTCTCATTATTCTTCCTTCAGTTATAATCTGTTCTTATGTTTAATAAACTGTTTTCTGTCTTAGAAACTTCATAAAGGATTTTTCTCTGCTCTAGAACTTCTCCACTATCTTCTCTTATGACTACGTAGGTAATTCATACCTTAGCACTCAACTTAAACCTCATGTCAGAGGAGGCCTCCTCAAATTTTCTGACTTCATTAGAACCCCTGTTATATGCCCTGAGGTCATGCTGTATTTTTCCTATATAGCTGTATTTTGTTCTCTACTATAATCATTATCTACATTATTCTTAGTGGTACATTTCCAGTATTTAATATAGGGCATATAACAAAGAATGCAGTCAATAAAAGTGTGTTTAATTCACAAATGGCACTAATTAAATAGTTTGATATCATTATACCATGTTCCATTTTAAGTTATACTTGTCCTTTTCATGAGAAAGATTTCTTATAAAGTAAAATATCTGTATTTGGAACCCCTTACTGACAACTGGCAGATCACTATGTAAATTCCTATTGCTTATAAATCAGCATGGATGTTTACCTGGGGAAAAGATTATTTTCAAGACAAAATTGAACAAAATGGAATCCATTTACTACTGTCCTAATAAACTACATTAATAAACGTAAATTCTAAAAGTTAATGAAAACATTTAGATCTAATAGATTTTGTTTTTACTCGAAGGGTCTTATAATCATAATCAAATTATGATTATAAGAATAGATGAGGTATCTCTAGTGAAAAATTAATTTCTTAGTGTGTTAATTTTTAGGGAAAAGGTAGCAAGAGTTCCATCCATAGTTGGGTAAAAGTAAATTTTTGTCTTCCAGAAAAACTTTTTAAACAATATATGACAACGATGGAATTGAAACCATCAGTGGCAGAGAAATTAGCAAGACTGAGGTGGTGGCAGAATTTAGGCCACAGTTAATCAAAACAAGTTAACAAAGGCTAACTGCTGTAACAAGGAGTAACAAATATGAGGGATTTAACAAAATAGTTGTTGATAGTCAAGTTCAATGTGGATTCCCCTAGTAGAACATCCCTCTTATAAGTGATGACTCTTGGAATTCCAGTCTCCTTGCTTCCTAGAACTCAGATATGTTCAACCAGTGAGTTCTAAGTTTGCTTCGGAAGGGGAAAAATTAGCACAGAAAAACATGGGGCAGATTTGAGCAGTATGCATCATCACTGTTGCCCTCTTTCTGTTAGTGAGAACTCAATTAAATGGTTCATCTAACATCAAGGACTCTGGAAAGTAGACTAGTTATATACCCCCAAGAAAATAAAATACATCTAGCTAGCATGAGCCAGAAAACATTAGGAAGTCTTTAAAACAAAATTAATAGTTAATTACCCTTAATTTTAATTTTTTTTTTATTTTACTTTAAGTTCTGGGGTACATGTGCAGAATGTGCAGTCTTGTTACATAGATATACACGTGCCGTGGTGGTTTGCTGAACCCATCAACCCATCACCTACCTTAGGTATTTCTCCTAATGCTATCCCCCCCTAACTCCCAACCCCCTGACAGGCTCCAGTGAGTGATGTTCCTCTCCCTGTGTCCATGTGTTCTCATTGTTTAACTCCCACTTATGAATGAGAACATGCGGTGTTTGGTTTTCTGTTCTTGTGACTTGGATGAAACTGGAAACCATCATACTCTTACATATTAAGTTTAGTTAAATGTGAACATTTTATTGTGAGCTACTTAGCAAATCAGGATTTGATTAAATGGCTTAACACAAATTTGCAAAGATTTCCTCAAGTTACCTACTGATAGATTTATTTTATAAGCTGTACCAATCATGGTACATTTATTGACTTTAAATATTTACCTGCCTTTAGCTATACTGACTGAGGATTATCAGCTAGCCCCAACTCTTTCCTCCTTCCTGAGGCAAATCTTCTTTATATAGGCAAATATTTGGGTGTCAGTAGCAGAACTAGAATGAGGTTGGGGAAATAGCATCAAGGGGGTGTTGGAGATTCCCGTCATCAGACTTTGTATATCATATTTTAAATTTAATTTTATTTATATTTGTCTGATTTAACTTTTTTAATATTTAGCATTTTTAAGTCTCTCTTCCTTACTGGGTTATCTTGTAGTTTTAATTCTTATTGAGTTTTATTTGATTTTTATAGTATTCATTTTTATCATACAACTTTTTAATAGCTTTCTCTTTATTTGTAAATCTATGGTTTTTAGATGTAGTTCTTGGTCATAGATACATCATATAGATTGCCAATAATCTTATAACCTGAACCGAAAAACAATCCATTTCCTCTGTAGATGATTAGTATTATTATTTATAAATATGAGGCAGAGTTCTAAATCATCTCACTCTCTACAGACTTCCACTTACCAGTGGCCGCTAATTGAATAACTTCCCAAATCTTCAGGAATGTTTTCCCTCTGGTATTTTCTTCATGTCCTATCTGAATATCTATCTCTCTCTCTCTCTCTCTCTCTTGCCTCCCCTCCCCCCGCCGTGTGTGTGTGTGTCTCATATCTGTCTATCTATCTATGGATCATCTATCCATCACAACCAAAGGTCTACCAGTAGTTAGCAACCGTCCATCACTTACTAAGCTTTTTCTTACTTATCTAGTGTTTCCTCTTAGCCCTCTGTTTTGGTTAATACTGAGTGTCAACTTGATCAGATCGAGGAACACAAAGTATTAATCCTGGGTGTGTCTGTGTGAGTGTTACCAAAAGAGATTAACATTTGAGTCAGTGGGCTGGGGAAGGCAGGTCTACCCTTAATCTGGTGGGCACAATCTAATCAGTTTCCAGGGAATATAAAGCAAGCAGAAAAACGCGAAAAGGAGAGACAGGCCTAGCCTCCCAGGTTACATCTTTCTGCCAGCTGGATGCTTCCTACCCTCGAATATTGGACTCCAAGTTCTTCAGTTTTGGGACTTGAACTGGTTCTCCTTGCTCCTCAGCTTGCAGACAGCCTATTGTGGGACTTTGTGATCATAATGTAATGATCTCAGTCAGACCATACTGCAGATAACACAATATGATGCTTGTTAGGAAAATTTTCATTTGGTGAAAAAAAGATGTTTAATTAATAGGAAGTCTTCCAATTATACTCTGCCACTATTGGATTGATTGGATTGATCTCTGGAAATTTTCTCCTTCAGCTTAGTGATATCCCATGTGATCATAAATTAATACTTAATAAACTCCTCTTTATATATATTATATATTATATATACATATCTCCTAATATATATAATATGTATATCTACTATATTATATATATATCCTATTAGTTGTGTCCCTTTGAGAGAGCCCTAATACACTCTCCTTGCATTCCCTGACAGTCAGCATATCAGATCTAGGTCTTCTGGTCTGGTGTCTGCTCTGGCTGTTTTCATATTACTAGTATAGACCAATGATCACTTTGACTCAGTCTAGCAGAAAATGAGTTTAGACAATTCATAGAAAGTTCCAAAGTGGTCAAGTAAAAAAAAAATACCAACCCCCAGAAAGGACAGATTGTGTTAGGAACAAAGAATAGGAGAATATAAAGTAGGAAGAAAAAATATCAATGAAATCTGGAGACCCAAACCTAAACATTTCTATACATATTGAAAGAGAAGGAATGAGATAAAGAGATATTAAAATAGATTACACATGTTCACTGCCTGTGTGAATAAAAATATGTGAATGATCTAAGAAATCTCTTCTCAGTTTATTCACAAAGAAAATTTTATTAAAAAAACAATAAAGCAATATAAGAAAGCAAGATTGAGAAGATCTGTCACTGCACAGATAATGCTGAAATTCAACTTCACTAATAAGAGATGAAAAATGCACATTAAAACAAACATGAGATGCTATTATCATCACCACACTGGAAAAATTCACTCTGACATTTTCAGTGCTAAAAAGGGTATTCTCCCACTCTGTTAATGATACTGTAAACTGGCCCAAGGCCACTTATCACAGCTTAATTGAATTAAAAATACAAAACTAATTTAAAATTTAGCTACTTCAATTTTTTCTCAATTTCTATTCTACTAAAATAAATATTTGAAGAAAAGGTATAATCATGGTTGTTTTAAAGAGAATAGGAAATATTACAAAAATAATTAAAATAATACTATATTAAAAATGTTTTTATAAAAATCATTTAATAGAAATATCAGTGACATAGTATGCAGAAATATATGGTAAAAAATGTTGAATTTTCATTACCATATATCAAGAACAATTATTTGGGTTACGTATTTTTCTTGTTCACAAAACTAATGTAAACACTAATTATATTGCTTCTAAATTATGTAATAATGTATATTTTTAACATGATATTTACATATTTGAAAATATATTTTGAATAGATTTATTACATACATCCAACGATATAGTAAGATAAATTCCTTAACCAATAAATACTTCAAAAATTATGTAACATTAATTACTTTACCTTTCTAATTTTCCTAAAATATTTGTTTGAATTTTCACTGTGAGATACAATGTTAAGTGAATTAGCATGTGCTAAATTACTATTCAAGATATATTCTATATATTCTAAATATGTTCTTTACATATAAACTCATGCACAGAAAATATTGAGCAAAATATACATCTAATTGTTAAAGAAAATTACCAAGGTATCTTGGACTGGAAATGTTAGTTTTATTGATTTGTGTTTAGGATTTGATTGGGTAATGAAGACAGGAGGTCTAACCTTGAGATAAATATCTGAGACTCCTCAATCAGCATTATTAATCACAACTGAAGGCAAGAGAATGAGAATGCACAGAATGTAGTTATAGAAAGAAAATTTTACCATAGAAAAGAGAAAATACAAACATTGGACAAATATTTAGTCATTTGGTAGAGAATAAAAGTTTTGTTTTGAGGACTAAGAAGAAAGAGACTGAGGTATATAAGAGTTAATCCAAAAACAATACTAATATTCTTAGAAAGTAGGAGGTATATCCTGGCCATGCTGTAATCTCAGTGTCTGGTATTCTAGGCTGATGAACAATAATATTATTGAAGAGTACATGGATTTTTAAGAAGACACTCTTGTGGGGTCTTTGCTTATATGGTTTTATATGAATATTTGTATTTAGCCTTTGGATCAATTTTTAAATATTTTATAAATAAAAAAAATTTCTTTACCCTTTGCCTGACTGGGATGGGATAACTCTGTGTGTGTGTGTGTGTGTGTGTGTGTGGTGTGTGGTGTGTGTGTGGTGTGTGTATGTGTGTAGAGAGAGAAAGGACAGAGACAGAGAGATAGCCTAGGGTAAATGAAAATCTATTTGATTACTTTTAATATTCATCACCCAAAGTAGAATTTAATTGTCAGTTTCATGACCATACTGCAGATAACACAATATGATGCTTGTTAGAGAAATTTTCATTTGGTTAAAAAAAGATGTTTAATTAATAGGAAGTCTTCCAGTTATACTCTGCCACTATTGGATTGACCTCTGGACATTTTCTTCTTCAGCTTAGTGATATCCCTGAGTATAACATTTATCTAAAAGTCAAAGATATGAGGCCCAGTTATTTTTTCCTAATAAAAAGAACAGAAAACTTGGGTTGCATTTTTTTAAAATAGCTTATGAACCATATAATCTATTTGCAATAACAAAAAGACTTTAATGCATGGTAAGTCTTTTTTAAAAAAGTTGAGTGTTATGTCTTAGAGGTAATAAAATATAGTTTTCCTTAAAACATATTTTTCAAAACCATATCTTATTGTCTTAGCACATGCATCTAAGTAAGTTATATCTTTTTAATTATTTAAATTAATAAAATGAAAGTTGAATGAATCATGTTATCAAAATCTCCATCTCTAACAAGGAATAGTTTCATCATATACAGTGAACTTTGACTTTAATCATTAACACAAATTAAATCTGGTTTCTGTCCATGACATTTAGTACAAATCTTTGCTTCCAGAACTTGATAACTTTTCTCCAAAATACAAAGCACTGCCAACTATCCTCATCTCATTTATCACAATAGCATAAAATCTTTCTCTTCTACCCTCAATTAAGCAATAATCACCTCAGATCTTTAATACTCTTTTCCTTCTGCCTCTTTTTCTTATTTTCTCTATACTTGTTCCAAAATATTTCTGTTGATACTATTTTCTTTTTCTAGTGTTATGTTATTCAATTCATTAAAATCTAAAAACTAACATCATAGTATGTAATATTCAAAATTTAGTATCACTTAAAGAGCATCAAGGAAGCATAGATGAAGCTATGGCAGGAAGAAAAGGCTATCTTTTTGTTGAACTGCATTCATTTAACTTTTACTCTCAGAAATTTTAGGTAAACTATTTTCTCTGTAAAATGGTTTTGGCCTGAGTCTGTTTCCAGAGGAAGACATAGTCCATTAGTTATACTTTGGGGAATGTTCCCTTGAGACTTTCCTATTTCTGGTTTCAAGCTTAAGCTGTTCAGTAAGTCACATTTGTACAGATCACAGGTCTCTTTCTGTGGCAGCAGGTAAATATAAGGGAGGTTATAGCTGGGAAATCCAGATGTGCAAGGAAATAATTATTCCCCTTATATATTAGGATATATGTTGATATATACATGAAAACATAAATGATCTTTATTTTCCTATGTGCTTTCTTTCCAATTTGTTTTTGAAGCTTTCTAAGAGTAGAGAAAAAATAGGCAATAGGCAGTTACGATTTGGTCTGTTTTGTTGAAAGCTTGACATACTATTTTCAGTGATACGCACTTTTTTTCCAATTGCTACATACTCAGAAAATAAATTCATCTTACAGTCACAGACACCGCAAAAACTTGTCAGACAATTTAAATATTTCTATGGTTTTGGGGTGTTTATTTATTGAAAAGTTGAAATTGCTCTAATCTATTGCTCTCTATTTCACTGATAATCATTTTCATTTCTATAGTACTCAATACTTCTGAGATTGGTCCGATAATGGCTGATGAATTTATGTATGACTTTCTTGTGGACTCTTAACTCTTAAACTAAAATAAACCATTAGTAGGTGAAACAAAAAGTGTTCTAACTTTTTATTTTATTGTGAACACTTGTATTATGACTATGTCTTTTCAAAAACAATAATAGCCTCAAGACATTATTTGATCTTATAATCAAATATATATATATATATATATATATATATATCTCAGAAAACTTTTAATAGTCTTGTGAGATAGGGCTAAGCAATTATAATCAGTCCATTAATTTTCTAAATCATAAAACTGGTTGGGGAGCCTGGCTCTTAGGTAACAACTTCATATGGTTTTTCAGGCCAGGCTATGAGAAATTGCAAAGGCTTTATCTAGCAGGTCTCAAGGGAAAAGCTGCTCTCCACACAACAGACTTGTGCATAGCCAATGCACTGCTGTATCTAAAGAAAGTTGCAGTCAAGGCCTGTGGGGTTAGGACTGGTCGGTTATGCTTTTAGCATATTTTTATTCCTAGCCAGGCACTGTTACTCCTAGGTCTCTGAGGCCTTTGGCCAATGTCCTCTTCAGATTATCTCTGCCAATATCTCCTTAAGACAGTGGGAGGGTGGATTTTCAAGACATTTTCCCCCCACTTTAACTCAGTACCCAGTACTTTTCCACTCCTAGTCCTTCCCTCTGACCCTCTCCCACCCCAAAGTACATAAAACTGTTGGAGCCTTTTGTTTGGGGTTCCCTCAAGTGAGAGGATCCCCTAAGCCTGAAATCCTCCTGTTTCATGGAAGAAAACAGAACAAGGAAAATCTATGATTATCCCATCACTGCAAATGCTTAAAGGCTTAACGCTTGCATCTTTGCCTCGTTGTTCGAATAAGCTATTCTGACACCAGGCAGCTCAGCTTTCTTTCAGTCTTTCAGCCAGATGATTTCCTAAAACTGGTATATAAAAATAGTAGCTCCAAATTCCTGGTGGAGGTATAAAAGTAGGCTGATTCAAACAACTTGAATAGTCCTTTGAGGAAATAAATTTGGTACTTTTTTCCAGTATTTTTAATTTACCATTGCTAAAAGTAGCACTTCAATAGGACTTGTAACCCTAGCACTTTAGGAGGCCTAGGCAGGGGGATTGCTTCTAGCCAGGAGTTCAGGACCATCCTAGAAAAAATATTAAGGTCCTGTCTCTACAAAGAATTAATAAAAAAGTCGCAGCTACTCAGGAGGCTGAGGTGGGAGAATCACTTGAGCCCAGGCAGTTGAGGCTGCAGTAAGCTGTGATTGTGCCACTGCCCTCCAGCCTGGATGTTAAAGAGATACCCTAGACCCTGTCTCTAAAACAAAAAGGAAAACAAAACATAAGGAAATATAATTTTCACCTCTCACCCATGATACCTCCAAGTCAAAGCACAACAGAGTCTAACAAATTACAAATGAACTCAGCTTAATACCACCTCTTCACCCTACATTTTCACCTGTAATCTTAGTTCTCAGTTTCTCAAGAAGAGGTAAACAGATCAAACACCTTGATGACAATACTTTGGCTTGATTTTGTCTTTCCTAATACTGCACTGCAGCCAGGCACGATGGCTGACGCCTGTAATCCCAGCAATTTGGGAGGCCAGGGTAGGTGGATCATTTGAGATCAGGAGTTTGAGACCAGCCTGACCAACATGGCGAAACCCTATCTCTATTAAAAAAAAAAAAAAAAAAAAAAAAATTAGCTGGGTATGGTGGTGCATACCTGTAATCCCAGTTACTTGGGAGGCTGAGGCAGGAGGATCGCTGGATCGCAGGGGGTGGAGGTTGCAGTGAGCTGAGATTGTGCCACTCCACTCTAACCTGGGCAACAGAACAGAACTCCATCTCAAAACAAACAAACAAACAAAAAAATGCATTGCAAAAACATATACTTTGGCTATGTGTTTTACTCATCTTTATTCCATGTCAAACTCTTCCTTTTCCCTTCACGCAATGAAAGTAGTCAGTTTGCCAATGAGGACTCATTTAGAATCAGCATCTTCATCAGACAAATAGATGGGTCTTCTTTCTAGTATGTTCCACTGCCTCTGTTGTAGAAAAAAATCGAGTTCTTGTCACACAAACAGGAAAGATTAGGCCCACAGACACTTTGAAGGGTAAGGGGGTATGGAATTTATTGGGTGAAAGGGAAAATTCTCAGCAAACTGAGAAGGGTTCCTGTTAACATGCCCCATCTCACAGGTTGAATCCTAGATCACCACACAGGAACGGGAGAGGCCAGGCTCCTCCCCCCTGCAAATGGCGCGAACTTTACAAAGCTCAACTCAGTCCTCGGTCCTCCCAGTGCGCAGATGGGCATTATTCAGAAAGAATCAGTCGGGAAAAGGTGGGCTTCATCAAGGACCAGCAGTTTTAGGCTTGAAGGCAAGGTTTTGCCGAGCCCTTGACTGCTTCCTGTCTGTATCACCGCCGTGAAAGACTCTATTATTTAAAATTAAACATTTTTATTGGTGTCTGACTTTCCTCAAAATCTTTAAAGTTCCTTAAACAATTATTTTAAATCCTTAAACAAATGATTTTGGTTTTGTCTGTTCTATTTATATTTATCTGCTCTAGTCTTTTAGCTCTTCTGTTTCCTTTTTTTTTTTTTTTGATAAATTGATTATGTCTTAACTCTTCCACCGTATCTTCGCCATTGACTTACAAACCGTAATTATTTGTTTGAGAGGTATGTATGGTATGGCTACTCTAGAGTTTCTAATAATATAAACTTATCATTAAAAAAGATATTATTACACAACATATATAATTTAAGAAAATAACACAACAGAGAATTTAAACGAATCGCTGCAGGGATGTCAATTATGTAATGGAGTGATGTAGAATAAAATTCAAAATTTATAACCTCTATTTTTAGGTTTTCTTTTAACATACTACCATTACTTAGATCACATTTAGACGACAAAACAGAGTATTCATTGATGGTTAAATCTCTGTTATTTAGATTATCAAACTGCCCATACTATGAATTATATAAGACATTACTAAACACTCTTTGTGTGAAAACAGGCCTGGTCTCAAAACTACGCTATGCAAAGTGCTAGTTGTTGACTACCATCTTTGAAAACTAATGTCTGAATTTTATTTTCCCCATCAAGGATCAGAAATAAGAAAGCTCACTTTATGTACATGTTAATTAAACAAGAAATACTATGAGCAATATGTAGGTGCTTAATAAATATTCACTCCTTTCCTAGATTTGTGATTATTTCCTTACTGTCAGAAGATTTAAATTATAAGTATAAAATAAATGCAGCAGTGTAATTTTGTTTTTTACAAGTATATTTGTACCATCTTGTGGGCAAGATTTTATAGAAGCAAGGTTTAAAACTCCTTCCTAAGTGGAATAATTTAATTTGTATATGCATTCGGAATAGTTTTGCTTGATAAATAATTAAAAATTTACCATTATTTAAGTAAGTATCTAATCTGGGTTGACTTAGCATTATAATATTAACATAAATGGGAATTGAACCAGACTACTTCTATTCAATTGAAATTATATATATATTTAAATAGTAGAACTGTTAATAATCAATCCATATTGTTTTTAACCAGGAACTTTGTGAATATCATGAGGAACTAATACCAGCTATTTGTAGCTTGATGTTTTTAGGGTTAATTTTATATTTTATATTTTCTCTTTAAATTTCTTTGAAAAAAACATTCTCAAAGTTATTAAGTTCTAACCAGTCACTCAGCTAGTAGTTTATCAAATCTATCAATCTTTTGAACATCTATATTTTTCACCTGAATTTAAAAAGTAAATGTCCTTTGAATCACGTTATGAATTTTCTGGCAAAATCTAACATGGAATATGCTAACTACTTCACTCTGCTTAGTATTGCACTGCAAGTGCTATTGTCATTCTGATATTTATTCCATATCTTTAAATTTCTTACCAGACAATTTCCAGCCTATGGGAATGACCTGTTACATGGTACTATATCTTGGAAATATGTTTTTCTATGAGCCTTATATAAAAACCAAAAGTTACTATAAGGGGTTCTCTCTCTCTCTTCCTCTCTTGTTATTTTTATTTTTTATTTTTTGAGACAGAGTCTCACTCTATTGTCCAGGCTGGAGTGCAGTGGCCTGATCGTATCTTACTGCAGCCTCAACCTCCTGGGTTCAAGCAATCCTCCTACTTGAGCCTCCTGAGTGGCTGGCACTACAGGTGTGCACCACAATGCTAGGCTAATTTTTTAATTTCTTTGCAAAGATGGGGCTTAATTATGTCACCCAAGCTGGTCTCCAACACCTGTACTCAAGCGATCTGCCCACTTTGGCCTCCCAAAGTGCTGGGATTACAAATGTGTGCAACTGTGTTCAACCAGGGTTTCTTTTTTTAACTTACTTTGGCCAATTAAGGCAACTAAGTGAGGATTTAAGTTCTCTGTAAACTGCTCTGGATATTTTTGACATTTTTAAATGTTTACATTAATAATTTTTAAAATTATTTTTTGTCTTTCCCACATCTAGAAATGTTTGTAACACCAAAAATCCACATAAATGTTACAAACTTCTAGAAATATATTTGGTACAAATTTCTGAAATAAATATGTTTCTGGAAGAATGATTGTAGGATCCTGAGTTTACTTTTAAGGCCTTTTCCCTTTAGTTAAATATCTTGCATGTTGTTTTGTTTGCATTTATCTTTTCTTTTGTCTTTAAGAAAAAGTTTCCTCTTTAAACTCTAAAGGTATTGTGGAGTACTATAGAAGTGTACACAATAAAATATCTTGTTAGAATTTTTCTCTGTTTCCACACATAGAGATGTGATATTCTCCTATTAGCATAGCATGGCCACTGCTTAGTATAAATGACAACATTTTCAGCTTAAATTGTGTCATTTTCTCTCTTCATAAAATATTATAAAATACAAATGACTAAAAATATTTGAAAGAATAACTGTCAGATTGTGTCTAGAGATTAACAAGTCCACAAATGCTTCCTGGTATGTTGTAGACTCTAAGTAATTTTTGTCCTACATTCGAAAGATGTATAGAAGTAAGTTTTTTTGTCAGGTGAGAAAAAATACATATTCAGGAAAGTCAGTGTTGTGGAAAATAATAGTAAATAATCATAGCAGTAAGAATAAACGTAATTCATTATATGTCTGTAGAAAGTCTTTCAGTTTATAAAGAACTTTGGGATGCAACTTCCAATCTAAATAACTGTAGGAGGAGTGAGTTTGTGTTACAAGAATGAATTGGCATTTTATTGATATCTATAACAAGATTACATAATTATCTTACAATGTTTTCCTTACACAGTTTTCAAATACAGTAGGTTCTACAAAACAAACAAGTTGATTGCATTTCAATGGACCAAGATTTTGTGCTGGTTTCTCTTAACAAATCTGTACTTACTATTACACCAGGTTGGAAAACAACGCAAAACTACATGAAGCAGTTTTACTGCCAAATGCAGTTTGCAGTGAATTGCTGCAGTGATATTTTCATTTTTCACTCATAAAGCAAACCAACAATAAATGTGTATTGCAGTCAGTGATACTGTAGGGATCTGGATAAAAACTGCATTCAAGTTAGGCCATCAGTCATTCAACACCATTGAATTCATGTAAATAAATTGTGTGTGCCGGTTAAAAGGAAGAGTCAGGTGTGATGTAGGCTGAAGAGAATGATTCCCTAGGGAAGAAGTGAAAAATTAATTTTCCTCAATATAAGAGGCAGAGACAAAGTAAATGAGATCATTTAATTGGAAGCAAAATCAATTACTTCAAAAGAAATACAAAATTGAAAGACTGAGAAAGTAGCTTTTTATGTGAGATATTTATTAAATATAAAGAGAGATTAAACTGCAGGATGATTGACTTTACAATTTACTAATATAATTGGTTTAATTGTGCTTGTATTTTAAAATCCATTTTATTTCATTTCCATGTGTTTAATATTTATGCACTCACATTGACATAAAAATTACATTATTATAGAATGTAAAATGGATAATGTGTAGAGGTACACCTAGCAAAATTCTTTGTGCATATGCACGTGGTTAAGATGGTCTACAACTAGATTTCTCTTTAGGAGTAAAGTTGAATCTTTGTCCTCAATACCTACAATTGATACCTCTTCTCTTGGCACTTTATGCTATTTTAGTGAATGTATGAATACTTTTATTAGTTCCCTTTTCTTACTTACCAGTAGTACTTCATGTAATTTTCAACATATTAATTGATTCCTAGACTTTCATATGTACAAAAATTTCTCTACAAAAATGTGTATGGTATGGAAATGAGAGGCATAGAAACACGTGCAAATTTACTTTTTGAATTTTATTTCATCCAATTCCATCATCTATGATTTCAGACAGATAATATGTTTAATATTTCATACATATATTTCTCTAATTTTCTTGCCTTCTTTGCTTGGTTTAAAAAAAAGAGAAAAGACTAGAAATGTCTTGATTACATGAAGACAGTATATACAATCTGGATAGTAAAATAAATTCAGTGTCATTTTTCCAAGATTGCCATAACTACTGCCAGGGTAATTGTTGAAAATATTATGATTTATTTTATGTGAAAAGAGAAAACTTGCAAATCCTTATGGTATTTTTAATTTTGGCAGTTATCAGACATTTAAAGAAAATGGATACATATAATCTATGTAAGTATACATATTACATTATTGTGACAAATTTTAAACAAGATCTTGCAAATACTGACATTAAATATGATTAGAGTACAGAAGAGTACAGAAGATGAAAATGTTCATATTTCAGGGAATATAGTCAATTTTAAAGTCCAAGTTGGAACTTGCAGCTTCTATATCCATTTACCTTATTTTCATAGTTAAACACTTGATACGGGAAAATCATGCCAACACTAAAATTTCATGTAATATGTTTGTTAAAAAACAGAGATCACTTTCTCAATAACATGAACATACATAAATATGAATGTTTATGAAGCCAATGATTGAAATTTTACTTCTGAATATTATTTGAGTCCATGGCAAGGATGGGCACAGTGCAGTTCCTTGATGAAATCCAGCATGTTTTTTAAAAGAATAATATTGGAAGGTAGTCTTGTCCATTTATTTACATATTATCTCTAGCTGTTTTCACTATAACAGCAGAGTTTAATAGTTACAGCATACTGTAACTATTAACATATGACCTACAAAAACAAAAATTTTTACTACTTGACTCTTAAGAGAAAGTTTATAGAACGAAGAGATATTAAAACCATTCTATCTAAGTAATCTTAGTGATTGACTATGCTTTGCATTAACATAATCAATAAATATTATAGCACACCAAAATGAGAATCAAATATGGATTAAAAATAACATGTATTCACCTGAGTTTTTTTTTTTTTTTTTTTTTTTTCCAAATTAAGGAAACACGAATATTTCTTTGAGTTCAGGATTAAGAAGTATTGCATTAAAATTAGTTTTGCAGTGATTACACTGGGTTAAACATTTGAAATGATTATCTAGACTTCACAGGACATAACCACGTAAATCTTCAATATTATTAAGAGACACAGCAAGAGAAAAAAAAAACATAGGCAAGCATGTGAACCTGAGAGAATTCTAGGTGCAATTCCTTGGTCACCTAAGACCTGCTTCATGGGAGGAACTTGATGAATTTTTTTTAAAAGCAACAGTGCTTTCTCTCAGATAAACCAAAAACATAAAGTGAATGGCTTCTTCCAAACACCCGAAGAAAACACATCTATCTGTAAGAGATTTTCAGTATAAAATTACTTAAAGCTCCATAGATCAGAAGCCATAGCTGCAACTTTACCATGTGCCACAAAACTCTTCCAATTCTTTAAAAAAAAAAAAAAAAAAAAAAAAAAAAAAAAAAGAAGGATTTAAAACTTTTAGCTGTTTTAGACCTTCGGGAAAATCCAGGAGTAGCTTAAGCAGTGATAGTAACATAAAGTTATATCCTAGAGGAGGGATGTATTAATTAAAATAATTTTCTAGGAATTTCATAATCTTAATTTTGAACAGTTTTAAAGTCTTTGCTGCTAGTTTTAAAAAATAGTTTTAATTTAATAAAAATGGATTATTTATTCTTACTAATAGTGTATTTGATTTTTAAAGATGTATTATTGTTTTTTAAATGCCCATCTATGGAGGAAAATGGTTGCCTCCACGAATTTCCCCATTAGTGCTTTTTGTTGTCATTCCTTAGATGTGACCTGAATTTGAATCCTTTTTTGGAAGCAAAAGATATGTATAATACGATGGTCTTCCTGATAACGTGTTACAGAAACAAGATAGTGCTGCTTTTAGACACTATGTTAGGTATAAAAATGTGTGCCTTCCTGTTCTGAGTAGTTGGTAATGTTTAATATGTATATTTTGAAGATATACCGTGGATAAATTCAGCTGTAGTTGAAGAATCAAAAAAAAAAAAAAAAATTCAGAAACAATTATTATTTCACCTCCTTTTCACTTTATTATTAGCATCATTGTGGGTATTATCTCACCATAGCAACCATTCCTAAGTATTAATACATGGAGCTGCATATTTGCTTTCCTTGAAACATGAAGCAAAAATATATGAATTCCTTGTTTTTCATAAGATCAGATCTCCAAGAGCAAGTTAAATCAAAAAGCAACTTACAGAGATGAAAGATTCACACATTTGTGAAAACTCCAGTGATTGAACATACTCCTATTCTTTCTTTATCAACAGGAAAAGCATAAAAAGTTACATAGCAAAAAAAAAATAATAATAATTCTTCTATGTCTACAGACATTGTTTTAACGGCAAATTCTCCAAGGCAAATCAATCACTTCATACTACCAGATAGCCTTCCTTTTAGTGGATACCTTCAAAATAATTATTTTGTTCTCATATCTTTGATTTAAATAAAATGGATATGCATTTGGCTATGACAGAGCTTTAAAAGCTCCTTGATACGAAAAATAAATATATTTTGCTGTATAATGTAAAATGCACATAATTTATTAAAAGCCACTCCCTTTCTTTTTGAAATGACTGTCAAGAGCTAAAGTAAAATAAGTCTATAAACCATAACTTCTAACTTAAAATATATTTTCTTTGTTTTTTTTTTAATTTTACGCAAGCAAAAGTTTTGACTTAGAAAATAAACACTGTATATTGAGAAAAGAATATTACAACAATCATAATTATTCCTGCCTGCAGTAAAATTTCCTTTTCTCATATGGGACAGATTTTTAAATTATCTCATAATGTCCTTTGAATGTGGCTTATAATTACAAAATCAAATGTTTTATCTGAAAATATTTTATAAATGTTACTGCAGGTAATTAAGTCGGGTAATTATGCATGAATGTTGCTTTCTTTGTTCTTCGGTCAAGAATCCTCCATGTAAATCTTTTAAGCAATGTATTTCTACATATCAACTATTGAATTATTATTCCTGTTATTATTGTATCTGTTATCATTTTTATTTGAACTGCATTATCTGAGATCATACATACAAATCAGGATTAAGACACCATAAAGTCCTTCACACGGAGAGAATGCTATGAATTTGTTGCTTTGTTTATAAGACTCTGTAGAGAGACTTCTTTCATGTTCTTTCAAAAATTTTACTCTCAATAAGATGTCCTAGCAGCACTAATCAAAATGTATATAAATCTGCCAATTGAATGTTTTCTGAATAGCCCTCTTCTTATAATGAATATTTCATAGCATTTTAAAAAATAAAATGTAGAGAGAAAAACATAAGACTCAATTATCCCTTTACAGCTTCCCACCCTTTATTTTTGTATAATTTTTGTAGAACTTCAAAGGAAATCTCTTTTAAGAAAAGGAAAAATACAGAGAGCTTGACATTATAAGAGCAAAAACAGGTGAGGTGCAGTAGTTCACATTTGTAATTCTAGCACTTTGAGAGCTTGAGCCTAGGAGTTCGAGACCAGCCTGGACAACATGGTGAGACCCTGCCTCTACAAGAAGTTTAAAAATCAGCAGTGTGGTGGCGTATACCTGTGATCCCAGCTCCTCAGGAGGCTGAGGAGGGTGGATTGCTGTAGGCTGGGAGGTAGAGGCTGCAGTGAGCTGTGATTCCACCACAGCACCCCTGCCTGAGCAACAGAGCAAGACCTTGTCAAAAGAAAGAGAGAGAGAGAGAGAGATCAAACAAAGATCATTTTAATTCATGTAGACAGAAATACTCTCTCACCACACATACTTCCAGTTTTATATTTCTCACATAATAGAACATCCAAAGCCAGGTTAGGTATGGGGACTGCTTGATTTAGTGGTTTGATGGTTTTAAACACAAAGTTCCTTGCATTTCTCCTGTCTATTGTCCTAAGTTTGCCATGAGCCTTATTCTTCTCAAGCCTTCCACGTTGACTGAAACAGAACTTTTCTGGATACAACTATATCTAGAGGCAGAAAAAAAAATGCAGTAAGAAAACCATGTGTTCTTTGCACCTGCCAACACTAAGCAGAATACTCACATATTTAACAAGTCAGATTTGGGTCAGCTCCTTCTCAACGAGTCATAAGCTAAGGAAACAGGACCACTATAATTAGAATTCACTACCTAAACACTAAACATGACCTACTGAGCTTGGGATGTGGTTTCACGCTTTGGAGAAACATAGGAAAAATGCAGACTTTCACTGTCTACATCTAAACTAAGGAAGAAGAGAGAAATAAATGTTTGGCAGAATAATAATATTATTTTAATAGTCTATAACCACATTTCCAATTAACAGCATAATTTTGCCTGATATTTACCCAGATGGATGATTATGAATGAGAGTTATCTACCATATTTAAAGCACCACACTTTCAGAAACTTACTGTGGAAAAATAAATGAAAGAAAAAAGTGTGAAAAAATTCATGTTATTTATTTTAATCTGATATAATTTTAATGATGAATGATAACTTCAATTTTTTTTTTTTTTTTTTACATGTTAGCACTACAGATTTCTATGAAGTTTTATTGTGTACGCACCAATCTTCCTTATTTGGGGCAAACATATGTACTTTGAAAAATTTTGGCTCTTTACATTTATAAACCTGCATATCTCCTTGGTTATTATCTTACCATTTCACTTAGAAATAGATACAGCGCTCCATTTTATCTGAGTTCAGCTAAATATATCCTCCAATAAAAATATATTCTCCCTTAGCTAAAAAGATAGCTGGGTTATTTTACAATGGCTTTCTTTACAAGTCATGTAGCATTCATTTGTCAAATTAAACTTTTGGTAAGTAAATTCCACTCCTTTTAAACAAATGCAAATGTAAAATAAAATAATTTTAGATTATTTTGCTGATAAGCTTAGTTATAATTTTTATTGCTGTATGTAAAATTTCTTAATAAATAATACACTTTACTAGCTTTTTTTCATTACACCATTACACAGAAAGGTACACTTAATTTTTATAATAAGTCTTGGAAGATTTATTTTTCTATCTCATTTACAGAAGAGGAGAATTAGTTTCAGAGATATTAATTACCTTGTCCAAACTTGCACAACCAGCAACTAGTATGTGCAGATTTCCAAACCACGACTACTTGACATTAAAGTCAATGATGTTTCAGACACATACTTAATGGAAGAAGGTATCAATAAAATTTCAATTGCTACCTAAGTGGTGAAACATCATAGATTAAAGTTTTTCTCAGTACATTCTTTAGGCTATTAATAGCTCCTAACATGATGATAAAGTGGTTTACTGGTGAAATGATCTGGGAATGATGGATTAAAGCATGTTAAATTATTTTATATCAGAACTTCTCAGAGTTTGATATATTTATGTATATTACAATTTTGAACCCTTAAGTCAGCAATGTAGAACTATATTTAGCAAAGTGATATAATCATAAAATTTTTGGATGATCATTTCTCCTTGGTTCTTAGGCAATAAAATTCATATAGAATATAGTTTTGATAATTGCTTTAATATCCTTTTCTAATAATTCTGCCATTTATGTTATTTATTTATGTATCAGTTTTAATTGATTGTTTTTTTTTTTATCACAGGTTGTATTTTCTTGCATGTTTGCATGCCTGATAAATTCTATTAGATTCCAGACATTGTAAATTTTACCTTATTACAAACTAGACATTTTAATTTTTATTCCTATAAATATTCTTGAGCTTTGTTCTGAAATGCAGTTAAGTTACTTGGAATTTTTTTTTTTAATGCTTTCAATTTTTACTGTTAAAAATTGAACACAGGACCTCAGCTGTGTTTTGTCCAGGCATAACTTTTTCCCCACTACTCAGGCAAGACATTTTTGGTATTCTAGCAAGTGCCTCATTAATTAAGGACTATTCTGGGCCCTATATAAATTTCTAAGATTGCTATTTTGCTTGTATTGTGTGATATTTTTCTGGCCACTGGTGGATTCCTCACAAGTACCCCCTGTTGAAAACTTGAGGGGACCCCATGTGGTTCTCCCTTATTCTCTCTCTGTGCAGCTTTTACCTCTCCCATCTGTTGTCCTATCTCCAGAGCCCTAGCTCCCTCTCTTCCACTCAGTGAGAATACCACATTCTGCCTGAGTTTACCTTTCCTGTTCTGGGAACCAAAATTATCTCTAGGAATTAAAAAAGGGCGATTATTGAGCCCACCTTACTTCATGTCTATAGTGATCACTGATCACTGATCGCTATTCTTTGTTGCCTGATGTCCAAGATATTTAAAGCAGATGTTTTGAAAGCAAAATAGTTGAGTTTACTTATTGCTACCCTGTGCTATTGAATTGATTGTTTTCTTCCACCAGTTTCTTGATGTAAGAACCTTCCTAAGGTGCTAAGATTTATGGGAAAATAGGATCCATCACCAGTTTTGCTTTTGTCTAAATCAGGCATTGACACTTTTTTTTCTGTAAGAGACCAGATAATACATATTTTAGGCTTTGTATGAGTGCCACATATGGTGTACATCACATCTTCTTCCATTTTTGTTTTAAATTCTTACAGTTTTAAAACAGTAAAAATGATAATTAGCTTATGATCTGTATGAAAACAGGAGACAGGCCATATTTTTCCTGTGAGCTATGGGATAGTGATGCTAAAAAAGCAAGAGGTTTGGAAAGTTTAAGAGCATAATAGGTAAAAGTAAAAGCTTCTTTGGGTGTGGAGGGCAGGCTTAAAGTGGGGGCTCCAACTGGAATTACTTTAGCATGTATAGATGTTGATGAGGACGAAAAAGTTGAGAGTGCCTAGAGTAGTTAGTGTTAGAGAAAAGAGAAGGACATTATACATTTAATGTTTATGTGTCAGCCTTTCATTATCACGAGTTCCCCATCTGCAGGTTCAAGCAACCACAGATGGAAAATATTTGAAAAAAATAAAATAAAACAACAAAAATAACAGTACATAATAAAAAATAATACAAAATGAAAAATTTAATATAACAACTATTTACATAGCATTTGCATTGTAGGAGGCATTATACATAGAGATGATTTAAAGGCTACAGAAGGATATATGTAAGCAATATGCAATTACATCATTTTACATAGGGGACTGGAGCATCCATGGAATTTGGTGTCAGTGAGGGATACTGAAACCAATCATCCACAGATACTGAGGGATGATGATGTATACATAAACACTATATTTATGTATCTATACATATATGTACAGATATTATTTATAGAATATATATTTTTATGAAAATTAAGAAAGCAAATTCAAAATTTATTTAGTAATATTATTTTTCTATTTTCTGTTTCATTAGTTTTACTCTTATACTCATTATTTCCTTCTTGCCATTTTCTCAGGCAGACTTCTATAAATCAAATAATTTATTTTTTCTCCTTGATAATTGATGTAATAAAATAACATGTGCAAATCGAAGACTTCTGTTTCTATGAAGTAATATGGCTTTTCTATTTTGAGAATGGAATTATAAAAATGAAAAAGGATAATTTAATGTATTTATATTTTATGATAAGATCTCAAGATCTTATCATAACATTCAATTATTTAAATTCTCATATGAATGTTGTAATCATAACTATAGTATTTTTTCCAAAAATGTAATTTTTAGAAAATGTAAATGTAACGACTGTATAAAACTACAATATATTCTGTTCTCTGGAATTATTTAACACTGAATAAAAAGCTTTAGCCATCAGATAATAAACTATACGTATATAAACAAATATAAATCGTCTATTTTTACGATGATAATAAAATATGAGAAGAGTTTATTAAATGATTCAATAAAGCACCTACAGCTTTATTCAGAACAGTCAAATAGTGGAAATAACACAAATGTGCATTAATTGATCAAAGAATAAACAAAATATGGGCGGGCGCGGTGGCTCAAGCCTGTAATCCCAGCGCTTTGGGAGGCCAAGAAGGGCGGATCACGAGGTCAGGAGATCAAAACCATCCTGGCTAACACGGTGAAACCCTGTCTCTACTAAAAACTATGAAAAACTAGCCGGGCGAGGTGGCGGGTGCCTGTAGTCCCAGCTACTCAGGAGGCTGAGGCTGGAGAATGGCGTGAACCCGGGAGGCGGAGCTTGTAGTGAGCGGAGATCGCGCCACTGCACTCCAGCCTGGGCGACAGAGCAAGACTCTGTCTCAAAAAAAAAAAAAAAAAAAAAAAAAGAATAAACAAAATATGATATATCCATATAAGAAAATATTTTTCAGTCAATAAAAGAAAATAAATACTTCTATAAACTAAAAAAGATGCATATTTTGAAAACATGGTGCTTAGTAAGAGGTCAGCCTAAGCACGGTGGCTCACACCTGTAATCCCAGCATTGTGAGAGGCCAAAACAGGAGGATCATTTGAGCCAGGAAGTTCAAAAACAGCCTGGGCAAAAAGCAAGCCCTCATCTCTACAAATTTAAAATAAAGAAAAATAACTGGGCATGGTGACACATACCTGTAGTCCCAGATACTTAGGAAACCGAGGTGAGAGACGTCGCTTGAGCCCTAAAGGCTGAGGCTGCAGTGAGCTACGATCTCACCATCGCCTTCTAGTCTGAATGTAGACTGAGCCCCCATCTTAAGAAAGAGAGGCCAGACACAAAGTGTAATTTCATTTTATATGGAGCGTACAGAATAGGCAACTTCATAGAGATAAAGAGTTGATTAGTAATTGCCAGGAGATGGTGTTAAAGGTAAAAGAGAAGTAACTGTTAATAGCTATAGATTCTGTTTGAAGATGAGGAAAATTTTCTGCAAAATGTTGTTGGCGATATCTATACAATATTTTGAAAACTAAAAAAAAAAGTCACTAATTTGTACACTTTAAAATGGTGAGTTTTATGACACACAAATTATGGTTTTTATTTTTGTTATTATTATTAAATGGGTGACAAAAGAAAGGACATATTTTTAAACATGCATTTGCTTATCTGACTTTTTAAAAATCTCTTAAAGAGTATAATATTGCATAATTTTTCAGGCCTCATTTCCCGAAGTAGAATGTTACTAAACAAAATAAAAATTATAAAACAGAATGATATTCTATCTATTAATCTATCTATTTATCTATCTTTTGTCTTATCTATCTATCATCAACTATGTATCAGCTACTTAAAATGAATAAAGTAAAAAAGAAACCACAATCATTCATTTAGTAGCTTTGAGAATATGTGATCTAGCTATTTTCACATTTATATTCCACTTAATAACTTTACTTGTATATGTGATTTGGCTTCCTGTTTTGCTCATCTTTAATCTGTCCCACATTTTAGAATTGTGCAGTCTGCAGAGACATGAAGTCCTATTATATTTTCAGCTGAGAAAGATTTGTGCAAATGAAAGTTCATGAGATTTCTCTTTAGGGATCCATTCCTATGAATTATATAAAATATAGACTGCTAGTAAAGTGACATTTAGAATACACACACATCTATTTCAAATCATAAACCAAGTTTCACTTATTTAATGTATTCCAATCACATGGAAGTCATAAAAGTAAGTGTGCTCTCAGAAATGAGTGCCATTACAATAAAATATTCTGCAGTAAAACAATACACAGCAAAAATATAAAAGCATATGAAGTATTATGCTCTTGATGCTTAATTTACCAACACTTCAGGTCAGCAAAATTTTTGAGTATTTATTCCTTTGCTAAGTTTTCTTCTTAGGAAATACTATTTAGAATACATTTGATCAAAATGATATACTGTTTTCTACATGGTCATAGACTAAGTCAAGAGAGACAAACAACATACTGAAAAATGACTAAATGATGTGCAAGATGGTTTAACAAGAGTGCATGGACATATTTTTAGAGAAAAACTACTGTAGCACCAATACCAATGCTCTCTTTCTCAGATAAGTAGTCTTGTGAAGTATTTTTGATACATTCCCTTTTTCTCATATTATTTGGAAATATAAAAGGGGAAAACAGAGTTAAAACAGCCTGATCCATTCACTCCCTGCATCAGAGAGATGCCCCTGGCAAGAAGAAAGAATCAGCTGGTTTAATCTCTTTGTCAGTACAGCAAATTGACTTGTGACTAAATAGACTATTGCTAGAAAGAGGTGACTTATCACTTGAATATTTGTCACAAGGTAACCTTGTTAAAAGTTGCTTATTGAAAATAAACCCAGACTCTAAGGATGTATAGGCATGGTTTTGGAAAATGTTTTATAAGTTGGGCTATGCTATGGAGGCATATCTAGGGCAATGACATATATACTTAGAGATCTCTTTTAATCTGGGGCAAAATTTCATGTATGAAGCAGCAAAGAGAAACATGCAGAGCCACCATCAGTGTCGAGACCTCTCCTTGTATTGTCTGTTCCACCTAATTTCCCATACCCTTGAAATTATTAATAAATTTTGATACCACTTAAGAGCTCTGAATTCTTTACATCTGAATTAACAATCTAATGCCATCCCCATAAAGCTACCAATGAGTTTCTTCACAGAATTGGAAAAAACTGCTTTAAAGTTCATATGGAACCAAAAAAGAGCCCGCATTGCCAAGACAATCCTAGGTCAAAAGGACAAAGCTGGAGGCGTCACGCTACCTGACTTCAAACTATACTACAAGGCTACAGTAACCAAAACAGCATGGTACTGGTACCACAACAGAGAAATAGACCAGTGGAACAGAACAGAGTCCTCAGAAATAATACCACACATCTACAGCCATCTGATCTTTGACAAACCTGACAAAAACAAGAAATGGGGAAAGGATTCCCTATTTAATAAATGGTGCTGGGAAAATTGGCTAGCCACAAGTAGAAAGCTGAAACTGGATCCTTTCCTTACCCCTTATACGAAAATTAATTCAAGATGGATTAGAGACTTAAATGTTAGACCTAATACCATAAAAACCCTAGAAGAAAATCTAGGTAGTACCATTCAGGACATAGGCATGGGCAAGGACTTCATGTCTAAAACACCAAAAGCAACGGCAGCAAAAGCCAAAATTGACAAATGGGATCTCATTAAACTAAAGAGCTTTTGCACAGCAAAAGAAACTACCATCAGAGTGAACAGGCAACCTACAGAATGGGAGAAAATTTTTGCAACCTACTCATCTGACAAAGGGCTAATATCCAGAATCTACAAAGAACTCAAACAAATATACAAGAAAAAAACAAACAACCCCATCAAAAAGTGGGGAAAGGATATGAACAGACATTTCTCAAAAGAAGACATCCATACAGCCAACAGACACATGAAAAAATGCTCGTCATCACTCGCCATCAGAGAAATGCAAATCAAACCACAATGAGATACCATCTCACACCAGTTAGAATGGCAATCATTAAGAAGTCAGGAAACAATAGATGTTGGAGAGGATGTGGAGAAATAGGAACACTTTTACACTGTTGGTGGGATTGTAAACTAGTTCAACCATTATGGAAAACAGTATGGCGATTCCTCAAGGATCTAGAACTAGATGTACCATATGACCCAGCCATCCCACTACTGGGTATATACCCAAAGGATTATAAATTACTCTACTACAAAGACACATGCACACGTATGTTTATTGCGGCACTATTCACAATAGCAAAGACTTGGAATCAACCCAAATGTCCATCTGTGACAGACTGGATTAAGAAAATGTGGCACATATACACCATGGAATACTATGCAGCCATCAAAAAGGATGAGTTTGCGTCCTTTGTAGGGACATGGATGCAGCTGGAAACCATCATTCTTAGCAAACTATCACAAGAAGAGAAAACCAAACACCGCATGTTCTCACTCATAGGTGGGAACTGAACAATGAGATCACTTGGACTCGGGAAGGGGAACATCACACACTGGGGCCTATCATGGGGAGGGGGGAGGAGGGAGGGATTGCATTGGGGAGTTATACATGATATAAACGTTATGCACATGTACCCTAGAACTTAAAGTATAATAAAAAATAAAAAAAGAAAAAAAAAAAACAAAAAAAAAAAACAATCTAATCCATAGTGTAAACTCAGTATGAAATATGTATAATTACCACTGAATGCAAATCCTCCCCTCTAATTAGTGAGTTCCATTTTGACAGGCTCAAAGTCATACTTGTTCATATAATATTATCCTTTAGAAAATAAAAGAAATGATGAAGTCTCAGTAACAATTAAAACTAATGAATATAACAAATGTGCATAAAATATATTTAAAATGTAAGTTGTAAGGTAGCATTATTTACTCTAGAAGTATGTTACATAGCTGGTAAGTTAGCCAAAAATACTTGCAAGCTTTGAAATATAAGGTAGAGGCTCTCCAATGTAGTCTCCCTAAAGTGAAGTCCAATGTGTCCAAAGATGGATTGCTTTAGTATAATTTGCAGTTCTTCAAAAATTTTAGTTACGGAACATGTGAATTCAAAGGCTGTCTGAGATAATTAGATACAGAAGAACCTGGGAGAAGGGTTAGACAGAAAAATCAAAGTATGTCACATAATTATTTTATATTATTACTATTATGCTTGTTTAATATATGCTTGGTGAAAGATAAAGGGAGAGGAGGTAAAGGGTATTTAGGGATTAATACTATGCTATGGAGGCATCTGTAATAAATAATGTACTGAGATATTTGCTAGGTAGCCTGAGAGTGACAGAGAGTACCAAATGAGAACCCAAAATCTAACTATAAGCGGACGTAATAATAGGTAATTCTTATTTAACAAGTAACATTATCAAATGTTCTCCATACATGAACTCATTTTGTGTTCATAAAAATTAATGAAGTAGGCTATCATTTGCCTTTCTTAAACACAAAAATACTGTATTAAAATAAAGTCAAGTTGCTTAAATTCACACAGCCAAGAAATGGCGGATGTACTGTTCAAACTCTGGTAATGTGTCTGCATACCACACACTACTAATGTTACACAGTGCTTAAAAAATATTTGCTAAGTCCAATAGTGTAAGATTTGAAAATATTCAACATTTGGGTCGAGTACCTAATATAGTGACATAACCAAGAAAAATATATTAAATGGTTAGAAAGATATTTATCAATCCAAAGAAAATACAAATAAGTATAAATTAATTATATGTCGGAGATGACTTTATTTATTGTGTAACATTATGTTCTCTTTTAAATATACAGCATTTATTTCAGCAAATATACAGCTTTTGAGCATTTATTACTATCTACTTTATGTGTGATGAACTTGGCACAAAATAAAGTATTATAAATGTTTAATATTATGATTATTATTTACTCAAAACAAGTTTACAAAAAATAGGAAATTATCAAAGTTATTAAAAGAAAAGAAAAATCAAAATCAGAAAATAATTTCTTACATTGCAAATTGTAATTAGATCCAAGATGTTAGGTTTATGTGTTTATAATAGTTGAATAAACTATTTGGCATTGTAAGCCAGTGTGTTTCACCAAAATAGAAAATAATATAGCTACTTTGGTGGTAGCTGTGGAAGGTATGCTTTATAATAGCATGAGAAACGGGGTGACCCCTGAGTCCCTGGGAGTATGTAATTGACTTGCTTGTATATTATTTCTTCGGACTGGCGGGGAACTTAATATATATAGTTGGTTTACAGTTATATCCTTTTATTTCCATATTGATCTTAAATATTCTATTAGTTTTGAAAACGGAATATTGTATCTCTAACTACTGTCTGTTTTTCACACAAATTTTGACTTTTTTTGCTTCATGTATTTGGGGTCTCTCTTATGTGCTTATATGATAAATATATAGTAGTTATATCTTCCTTATATATTGAAAATTTTATCAGTATAGAATTACCTTCTCTACCTCAATACATGATTTTTTTTTTTTTTTTTTTTGAGACAGAGTCTCGCTCTGTTGCCCAGGCTGGAGTGCAGTGGCACTATCTCTACTCACTGCAAGCTCCGCCTCCCGGGTTCACGCATTCTCCTGCCTCGGCCTCCCAAGTAGCTGGGACTACAGGCACCCGCCACCATGCCTGGCTAATTTTTTTTTGTATTTTTAGTAGAGACGGGGTTTCACCATGTTAACCAGGATGGTCTCGATCTCCTGACCTCATGATCTGCCTGCCTTGGCCTCCCAAGGTGCTGGGATTACAGGTGTGAGCCACTGCGCCGGGCCTGTAAATGTTTTGTATAATAATTCTATTTCATCTTATATCATCAAAGTCACTCAAATTATTTATTGGTTATTGCTTGCATGGTATGGTAGGTGAAATAATGCCCTCATACAAGATACTAGGTCCAAATCCCTGGAACTTGTAAATGTTACCTTATAAGAGAAAAACAAAAAAAACTATTTGCAGATGTGATTAAGAATCTGGAGAGGGAGAGATTATCATAGATTATTTGGACAAGCTGTAAATGCTTTCATAAGCATCATCATTTTACAAAGACAGGGGGAAATTTCTCACACACACAGAAGAGAGGGCAATGTTAAGATGAAGCAGAAAGTATTTTGAAGACTTATCTTGATGAAGGCAGTGATGTAGCCATAAGTCAAGGAATGCCAGTAGTTACCAGAAACTTGATCAAATTCACATTCAGAGTCTCTGGAGTAAGTGCAGCCCTGCAGACACCTTGATTTTAACCAATAACAGTGATTTTTACACTTCTGATTTCCATTTGTTTGTTTTTAACCATGAAGTTGTTGGCAGCTTTTTACAGCAGGCAAAGGAAACTAACTCATATTGTATATCTTTTTTAATTATTTTATATTCTAACTTTGAATAGAAAGTGTTTTTGTCATACACAACGTATATGTGAACCATGTTTTTTATCCTTAATATGCTAGAGTGATCTTACTAATCACTATTTTTTATTAAAATTTTTAACATATTTATTTTTTATATAATTACCAATATGGTAGGCCTTACCATATTGCTATCATTATGGCTCATATCATTTCCTTGTTTTCTTCACTTAATGACTGCATCTTAAGTAAATATTTTGTAGTGTATTATTTTAATTTATTTTTTGCTACTATATATTTTCAGGGTTATTTTATTACCGGTTACCTTGTAGATTACAATTCAAATTTAAACTCAAATAAATATATTACTTTCTAATTCTCACCTAATTTCAATAATGTACAGAGGAGTGATGTCAGCAGGATGGCAGAATATAAAACTCTGGACCATCCTTACCACTATGGACATGCAGATTCCACATCAGTACACAGATGCTGAATTTTTTGTGAAAAATCCAGAAACTATTTAGGAGGCTCCTGTATGATGGGTAAGCTTGAGAACTGCACCATGGATAAGCTTCATTTAAGTCAGTTGGAATATTTGAGTCATCCTTTTGCCACATTTTTCCCCTAGCTCAATACCTCATAATTGAGAGAAGACAGCCAGCTCCTGGGTTTTCCAAGAATAGATAAGGAAAGGTCAGACCTATACATTTATCATGGACTACACATTTATCATTCTGATTTCTCTAGAGGATGTCAAGAAAATACTTTCTGTTTTGTCTGACTCTGAACATTGACAGCAAAAGGTTCCAGGTAGGGAGTCATTGAGAATAAGGTGGCAGTTTGATCTGCCATGCCTGCAATTTCCATAGGCACTCTCTCACACCTCAGAACACAGAAAATGGACATAATCACCCAGGTATCAACTTATCCCTAGGGAGAAAAAGACTTGGACTGCCCATCTAACATTCTAACTGTGTGGTGTACTACACAATAGACTGACTTCTGTCTCACTTGTCAGAGCCCTGACAGGACCTGGCATACTCACGATGTCTGGGAGCTACAAAGAACCAAAAAATATCTCATGGCATGCTGCTCTACCAGTCGAGCCATACGAGCAGACACCAGAGAGATCAAGACCTGAAAAAGAAACAATTAAGTTCCTCTCACTTGGAGTTAACACAATTCTAAAAATGATACATAGAGAAGTTTTGGGAGGCCCCACAGTCTCTTCCTGAGTTCATATGGTGTCATAAATATGTTCAATGAGCTCAGAAAAATAATGCATACACAAAGTGAGAACTTCAAAAAATATATTTAAAATATGAAAAACAACCAACCATAAGTCTTGGAGCTGAAGAATCAAATAAATAATTGAAAATTTTACTCGATGAGTTTGACAGTGGATTTGCACAAGCAGAAGAAAGAATACACAACCTCAGGACAGATCATTTGCAATTATGCAGTCATGAAACAAAAAATTAAACAAAAGAATGAAAGTGTGAAGAAGACTTAGGGACTTTTATGATACCATCACGTGGACCAATATACACATTGTGAAAGTATTCTTTTTGTATACAGTCCATAAGGAGAATATAAAAAGAAATGACCAAGAAAGTTTATGGAAAGAAGTAATCACTTAAAAGTTCTCAGGTCTTGTAAAGAGAAAGAACATCCAGATCTAGGTAACCCAATGGACTGAAATTAAAATAAACACAAAGAAATTCATACCAAGACACATTATAGTCAAATTTTCTAAAGTCAAGACAAGAAATTTTGAAAGTAGTGACAGAAGTGACTTGTCACATACAGCAGAAATTCTATAAGACTATTAACAGATTTCTTAGAAGAAACCTTTCAGGATAGAAGGGAATCAAATGATATATTCAGACTACTGACAGAAAAATTATGACCAACCACAAATACTATGAGTGATAAAACTGTCCTTTAAAAATGAAAGATTAATAAAGACATTTTCAGGCAAACATTCTAAGGGAGTTAATCACCACTAGACATGCCTTAGAAAACATGTGAAAAGAAAATCTTCAAGTTGAAATGCTAAAGAGAAATACAAATACATAGAAAAACAAAATACATTGGTTAAGGTAAACATATTGACAAATGCAGAATACTGTAATACTGTAAACATAGTGCACAAATGACCTTTAATTCTAGTGTAGAAGTTAAAACACAAAATTATAAAATAACTAAAACTGTAAAATACACGAATACTTTTTAAAAGATATAAAATGTGATATGAATAACATAAAGAGTGGGGAGATATGTAAAACATTAGACTTTTTGTATGTGATCAAATTTAATTTATCAACTTAAAGTAGAGTGTTACAAGATATTTTGCGTAAACTCATGATAACTATAAAGAAAATACCTCTAAAGGACACACACATTCACAGAGAAAGAGAGAAATAAATCAGTATGGTGCTATGAAAAAGATTAAAAGAAGCAGCAAAAGAGGAACAAAAGAAAAAAAGACCTATAAAAAATGGCAGAAAATGACACTAGTAAGTCCAACCCTATCACTAATTACTTTAAATTGAAGTAAACTAAATTCCCCAATCAGGAGACACAGAGTAGCTCAATGAATAAATAAAATAAAATAAAAATAAGAAAAAAAAGTCCTAACTAAATGCTGTCTACAAAAAACTCACTTCAGATTTAAGAACACATAATTAAACTAAAGTGATAGAGAAAATATCCCATTCAATGGGTCACAAAAACAAAGCAAGGGTGGCTACAATTATATCAGGAAAAAAAAAAAAAAAAAACTTTAAGTGAGAAGTTTTCACAAAGTAAGGAAGTATATTATATACAAATATATGTGCACCCAACATCCAACCACCTAAATGTATAAAGTAAACATTGATAGTGCTGAAGTAAAAAATCGATAGAAATACAATCATACTAGGAGATCACAATACCAAATTTCAGTAATGGATAGAACACTCAGGGAGAAAATTAATAACAGAGGACTTGAAAAACATTATAGATAAAGTGATCCTAACAAACACAGACAGAACATCTAAACAGCAACAGCAGAATACAAATTCTTCTGAAGCTAACAGAGAATAGTCTCTGGTATAAATCACATGTTAGAACACACAAAAATAGTCTTAACAAATTAAGAATCCTACAATCGTATAATAAAACTAGAAACCAATAGCAGAAAAAAACTAAAAAATCTTCAAATATGTAAAAATTAAACACTCTCTTGAATAATCAATAGGCCAAATAAAAAATCAAAAGGAAAGTTAGAAAATCCGTTGAAGAGAATGAAAATTAGGAAACATCATATCAAAATGCATGAAATGCAGTAAAAGCAGTACTAACAGGGATGTTTATAATGATAAATATCTACATTCAAAATGAAAAAAGATCTGAAATAAATGGTCTACCATTAGACCTGAAGAAATTAGAAAAATATAAACTAAACACAAGTTTGTGGAAGAAGGGAAATAACTAAGATTAGGGAAGAAATAAATGAAAGAGATTATATATAATATAAAAAGTTATTGAACCTGAATTAGTTTTTTTGGAAAGATCAACAAAATTAACAAACCCTTAGTTAGACTAAGAAAAAGAGAAAAATCAAATACATAAAATTATAAATGAGATAGGAGGCATTATTTCTGATGTCACATAAATAAAAAGGATCATAAGATTTATTATGAACAATTATACCACAAAAAATGGATAATCTAGAAGGAATGGAAAAATTTCTAGAAACAATACCCCAACTGAAGAAACAGAAAATCTGAATAGACCTATAACTAGTAAAGATATAGAGTAAGTCACCAAAAATTTCACAACAAAGAAAACTCTTGGACCAAATGGCATTGGTGAATTTTTGCAAACATTTAAAGGAGAATTAACATCAATTTTCTCAAAATTTTTCAAAAATCTGAAGAGAAGGGAACACTTCCAAACTCATTGTGTGAGACCAGCATTACCCTGAAACCAAGGTCAAAGACACTAAAACAAACAACAGGAAAGTATTTCCTATAAGTGTAGAAACAAAAATCCTTAACAAAATACTAACAAACTGAATTCAGTACGTCATTAAAATTATCATACACACTAATGAA
The DNA here is from genome assembly GCF_009764315.1 of Trachypithecus francoisi. NCBI lineage: Eukaryota > Metazoa > Chordata > Mammalia > Primates > Cercopithecidae > Trachypithecus > Trachypithecus francoisi. The sequence continues at coordinate 73,565,178 of NW_022681454.1, read as the reverse complement.
GTGATATTTACCCCTGGATTTCAATGATGTGTCTGCATACATAAATCAATGAATGTGATACATCACATTAACAGACTAAAGGATAAAATCACATAACCATCTTAATAGATACCAACAAAGCATTTGATAAAATTCAACATTTGTTTCTGATAAAAACTATCAAAAAACTAGGAATAGAAGGATATCACCTCAACATGAAAGGCAATACATTGAAAACCACAGCTAACACTCAAAGGGAAAAAGCTGAAAACATTCTCTCTGAGATCAGGAACAGGATATATTTATCTACTCTAAGTATTTCTATTGAACATAGTACTAAAATGCTATCCAAAATGAAATATAAAAGGCATTCAAATCAGAAACAAAGAAGAAATACTATCTCTTCACAGACGACATGAACTTTTAGGTATAAAACACTAAAGACTCAAAGAAAAACAATTAGAACTAACAAACAAGTTCACTAAAGTTGTGGAATACAAAATCAACATCCAAAAATCAGTTACATCTTTTTTCAGATAATTTATTGTTAATTTAACTAACAATAAATGTAACTATAAATCAGCTGTTACACTAACAATCAGTTGTTACACTAACAATAAATTATCTGAAAAGAAAATTAAAAAATCAATCTCATTTATAATAGCATCAAAAAGAATAAAATACTTGCATACTGAAAAACATTGGTGAAAAAATTAAAGAAGACATTAGGGGAAAGAGGAAATAGGGAGAAGGTAGTCAAAGTAATTAAGCTTTAAAAAAAGAAATTAAAGAAGACAAAGATAAATGGAAAGACATCCTATGTTCATCCTGTGGAAAACTTACTATTACTAAAAATGCCCATGCTATTCAAAGCAAACTACAGATTCAATGCAATCTCCATAAATATTCCAGTAATAGAAATAGAGAAAACAAACCTAAAGTGTATGTAGACTCAAAAATATTGTGAAAAGCTTAAACAATCTTGAGAAAGACAATAGCTGGAGGCATGACATGTCCTGATTTCAAAATATAGGACCAAGCTACAGTAATTAAAAGAGCATGGTACTGGAATAAAAACAGTCATATAGACCGATGAAATAGAATAGAGAACCCTGAAATAAATCCATACATTTTTGGTCAACTGATCTGCAAAGACGCCAAGAATACAAAATAGGGAAATTTATAATTTCCTCAACAAAAGGTCCTGAGAAACTTGGATATCTACGTGCAAATGAATAAAATTAGAGCCCTTTTGTATGCCATGCACAAAAATTAACTCAAAATGGATTAAATACTTAAAAATTAAGACATGAAATTGTGAAACTCCTGGAAGAAAACTGAGGAAAAACTTTCTGACATTAGTCTTGAAAGTCATTTCTTGACAACAAAATCATAGGCAACATATGCAAAATAAGACAAGTGAGACTTCATCAAACTAAACAGCTTCTGCCCAGAAGGAAACAATGAACAAAGTGGAAGGCAATCTATGAAATGGGAAAAATCATTTACAAGCCATGTATCTAGTAACAGGTTAATGACTAAAAAAAAAAAAGTAAGAATCTCTTACAACTCAGTAGAAACAGACATACACACACACATGCAAACATACACACAAGCAAAAACCAAAAAATCAGCAATGTCAGCAGTGAGCAAAGGGTGTGGATGGTGTTTCTTCAAAGAGACACAAATGGGCAACAGATACATGAGAAGGTGTTCATTGTGACTAATCACCAGGAAAATTCAAATAAAGACTGCAATGAGATCGTACCTCAAACCTATTATGATGGTCACTATCCAGAAAACAAAGAATAACAAGTGCTGATGAGGTTGTGGAGGATTTGAGATCCTTTTAAACTATTGGTAAGAATGTAAAATGGTGTATTTGCTATGGAAAACAGCATGGCGGTTCCGCTAAAAATTAAAAATGGAACTACCATATGATTCACTTATGGATATTTATTCAAAAGTATTAAATTCAGTATCTCAAAGAGATATTCACACTCCTAAATTCATTGCAGCATTGTTCACAATAGCCAATATGTGGAAACAACCTAAATGTCTACCAATGAAAAAATGGATACAAAGTGATGTATAAATAAAAATGGGTATTATTCACCTTTTAAAAAGAAGCAAATATTATTATATGTAATAACGTAGACAAACCTGGAGGACATTACACTAAGTGAAATAAGCCAGTCACACAAGGACAAGTAGTGTATGATTACACTTATATAAGGAATCTAAGCTAGTCAAATTTACAGAAGCAAAAAGTCAAAAGTTGGTTACCAGGATCTAAGGGCAGGAATAAACGGTGAGTTGTTTCTCAATGGGTATACAATTTTTCAGCTAAGGAAGATGAAAAAGGCCTTGAGATCTGCTGTACAATATTGTGCTTAAAGGTAACATGACTGCACCAGATACTTAAAAATTGGTTAAGAGGTGCATCTCATGTTACCTGTTCTTACCACAATTTTGAAAACGACATGAAAGCTAACTTCCAATACCTATGAATGTTACTTTGTTAGGAAATAGAACCACTGTAGACATAATGAGTTTAGGTGAAGTCACACTGAGTAGGTTGAACCCTTAATTTAATTTGACCAGTAGCTTTATAAAAAGCGAAGAAGAGATACAGAGACAAAGAAATGCAAGAAGAAGATGGCCATTTGATAATGGCAGAGATTGGAGTATTGCATCTATAAGCCAAGAAATGCTAGGCACATACGAGAAGCTAGAAGAGGCATATAAAGATTCTCCCCTATAGGTTCCAGAGGGAGTACGACCTTGCTGATGCCTTCGTTTTGTACTTCTAGCCTCTAAAACAGTGGGACAATAAATTTCTGTTGTTCTAAGACCAAAAACAAACAAACAAACAAAAAAAAAACAAACAAAAATACAGAAACTTTAATATATCTTTGTTTCCTCTCCTCTTTGTGTGCTATTATTGTTATACAAATTACATCTTTATATATTATTAGGCCCATCAACATATTTTCATAAATATTAATGTATGAAATTATATTTTAAGGCAAATAAAAGAAAAGATTTACAAACAAGAAATATGTTTATACTATCTGTTATACTTACCCACATACTTTTCCTTACTGGTGCTCTGCCCTTTATTTCCTCACGTGGATTCTAGTTATTGTGGATGCTGTGATCTTGTCAGCAGTTTGCTATTGCTTTTGGCAATGCCTTAGAAATAGAGTCTTTTTCACAGAGGTGATCGCTAAGTCAAATCAAATAGCCACAACACCTTGGGAACAGAGATTTTCCAGGTTGCTGCTAGTTGTACAAAATATTTACTGTGCTCTGGGGATGGAACTTTTAATGGAGCTCCAAAAGAGATTAATCCTGGGCCGGGCGCGGTGGCTCAAGCCTGTAATCCCAGCACTTTGGGAGGCCGAGACGGGTGGATCACGAGGTCAGGAGATCGAGACCATCCTGGCTAACATGGTGAAACCCCGTCTCTACTAAAAAAATACAAAAAACTAGCCGGGCGAGGTGGCGGGCGCCTGTAGTCCCAGCTACTTGGGAGGCTGAGGCAGGAGAATGGCGTGAACCCGGGAGGCAGAGCTTGCAGTGAGCTGAGATCCGGCCACTGCACTCCAGCCTGGGCGACAGAGCGAAACTCCGTCTCAAAAAAAAAAAAAAAAAAAAAAAAAAAAAGAGATTAATCCTGTCATTTGGCTGCAAGACTGCTGATTTTCATGGCTACTGTGATAAAGAGCTGTAAACAGAAGGTATTGGGAATAGACACAAGTTGAAATGCCACAGACTCTGCTATCTCATTGAGATCTGACAATGTGCTTTGGATAGGAACATTTCAGTTCACTCAGTGGATCTAGCTAACGTCTAGACTTCTGAAATGGTTGATTTTAACTGTTTTGCCAGTATTGTTTTTTGTGAAAAGTCATTACCAAGACCCTCAATTGGCCATTCTGGAGTCAACTTTGATGTATACATGTTTAAATTTTTATTTCAGAAATTTAAAACATACATAAAAGTGAAGAGATGGCTCACGCCTGTAATCCCAGCACTTTGGGAGGCCGAGGAGGGCGGATCACGAGGTCAGGAGATCGAGACCATCTTGGCTAACACAGTGAAACCCCGTCTCTACTAAAAATACAAAAAAAAAAACTAGGCGGGCGGGATGGCGGGTGCCTGTAGTCCCAGCTACTCGGGAGGCTGAGGCAGGAGAATGGCGTGAACCCGGGAGGCGGAGCTTGCAGTGAGCAGAGATTGTGCCACTGCATTCCAGCCTGGGCGGCAGAGCCAGACTGCGTCTCAAAAAAAAAAAAAAAAAAAAAGAAGAGAGAATGTATAAAAATGCACTCATCACACAGCTTTAATTTTTTTTTAATTATGGTTAATTTGCTTTAAGTATAATCCTATGAATTTCCCTTCACTCCTGTTTTTCTTTTTGAAGCAAATGCCACACACATATCATATCATTCACGGATATTTCAATATGTAACATACAAAATGAAGGCTTTAAAAACCACCATTATTTAACGCTACTTTTTAATGGTATTAATAGTTATTATTTTCTAATTTTCTCAAAAATTTTACAGTCTCTTCATATCAAGATTCGTATAATATCCTTATATACCAATTGATTAAGAGCTCCCTTAGGACTGCCTTCTAATATTATGTTGTCTCTTTCAATTTATTTTATGAAAGATTATCATATATTTATGTAGATTGTTTTTCACAATCTGCACTTTGTAGACAGCAACTTCATATTGCCATTAAATGTATGTTTGTATTTCCCACATTTCTTATAAGTGAAAGATTAAATCAAGAAACTCTGCTGTGCGCGGTGGCTCACACCTGTGATCCCAGCACTTTGGGAGGCCGAGGTGGGCGGATCACAAGGTCAGGAGTTCTAGAGAAGCCTGGTCAATATGGTGAAACCCCGTCTCTACTAAAAATACAAAAATTAGCCGGGAGTGGTGGCCGGCGTCTGTAGTACCAGCTACTCGGGAGGCTGAGGCAGGAGAGTCACTTGAACCCAGGAGGTGGAGCTTGCAGTGAGTCGAGATCGCGCCACTGCACTCCAGCCTGGGCGACAAAGCAAGACTCGGCTAAAAAAAAAAAAAAAAAAAGGTTGAGTTTGGTCCCCTTTTCTCTCTCTCATCTTCTCTTTGCCCTTCTTCTTTACACCATGTGATGATACAGCAAGACGGCCCTGGACAAAAGCCAACTCCTTGATCTTGGTCTTCCAGCCTGCAGAGCTGTGAGGAAATACATTTCTTTTCTCTATAAATAACCCGGTCTCAGGTATTCTGTTACAGCAGCACACAAAACAGACTAAGAAACTTGCCTTAATCAACTAGTTAAGTAATCTGAGCTATGCTTTGTGAATGATGAAGAAATCCTGATACTTTCTTATTGTTGGCCAGTATTAAAAACATTGTGTGTTTTCCTAGTATTCACCAAATGTGACTAGTGCATGCAGGTTTTTGTCTGTTTTTATGTTTGTTTTTGCTTTTGAGCATATTAGGGATTTTTGAATTAAATATATTTGCCATTTTTTAAATAACTATCCTACATACTTAAATTATTTTATCATTGGCTAGTGGGACCCCATCAAACTGGCTCCTAAGCCATTTCAGTATGATCTTAGGGTCTTTAATAACTTACTTTCTTTTTGTCACCTGATTTGATATCTACCGTTTCTCCAAGGGTCTCTGTTTTTGATTTGTTTGTTGTTTTTTGCTTTTTAAATGAATATGGTCCTCAAAGACTGCAATATACGTATTACTCATTGCCACCAGACTAGGCATTATTTATAGGACTTAAGAGATCAAAAATAAAAATATTTGAAATGAAATATGTGTGTGTTGTTAAGAAAAAAAATGTACAAGTTAAACAAAAAATGTGGCTATATTCAAGCCTACTGAAATAGGGAAGTATGAAGCCAGTTCACTAATAACCGCAGAGGAAGACTCCCACTACATGGAGGATAGCAAAAATCATCACTATGCCAACCACTAGAAATTAAAGTACTCTCACTTCCACACTTGTACACACTGCATCCTGAATTGCAATTTTATCAACTGCCTGAATTTGGTAAAATCAAACACTCACATGTAACAAGTTATATGAAGCAGATTTATTACTCACATATAGGCAGCGAGAGGAAAAAAAATGTATTGTGAGCTAGTCCCCCAAGGCTCAAGAAAGCTATCTGAGGCAGATGGAGTCTCAACGTCATGCTCTACTTGCACGATAGCTGAGGAATCCCAAAAGGCAACCTATGCTAGGTTTTATACCTTGGGGGCAACAAGAATCACTGAGCAAATTTTGAAGAACCCACTGCTTCCAGGGGAGAGAGGAAGGAAGCCCAGGCTGTTCTGCTCACTTCCCCTCTAACTCAAGATGTTATACTCCTTAGAAGGGACAGGAACATAGTCCAGGCTGTTTCAGGCAGTTCCTCCCTATCTCAGAATATTGCATTCCAAGAACATTCTACATTTATTCTGAGAGCTACAGGCAAGAAGAAAAGTAGGAAAGAAACTGGGTCGACCAAGGCTATCAGGGGGCTCTCCAACAGGGAAAGAGATTAAATATAACTCTCCTAAACAAAGGGCAAGAGTTTTTAAGTGCTGAGGTGAGCTAGGGGAAAAGTACCAAAGGATATTAAAGGCAAAACTGGTCAATGTCATTAGGAAATCTGAATTTTTAGCAAATTTAGATTAGTACTTATCAAAGTTATGTCCCATGCTCCTACAGACACTGGGAGACAGGGGCACTCTCTCTTGATGGTTACATTTCAAATGGATGGCTCCCAGGTCTTTGAGAATGATTCCTAGGTTATAAAACTTGCAAAATGCTGGGAGATTTACATCTCAAAGGTACAGAGAGAGAATTTATAACTGAAAGTTTCCCAAAGTAAATATTCTAAGCAAAGGGATGTCAGAGTTTCTAGTCAGGAAGTAACCTAGCTAAGTTCAGTCAAGCTAAGGAAAATGTTAAGGCTGTCTTGGTCAATACACACACACACACACACACATACACACACACACACGGGTGTGCACAAAAATACATCCACAGGCAATCACATGTAGGTGACATAATTTAATGACAACATACTAGATAAGTAGATTCTTATCATTTCAGTGCAAATTTAGGTCTATTGGGCTTTTACCTAGTTTCACTGATCTTATAAATATTCTTTTCTTTTCCCTTCAATAAAAATCCTAGCTCTCAATAATACTACCATAATTACTCATTTTATTTTTCCAGAACTGCACATATACTGGCTGAGAATGAAAATTATAGAAGTATCTCCAATTGTATGAAAATTTTTAAAGTTGCTTGGAAATTCTTTTTGTTCTTAATTCATTTCACATTAAGATATGCAGTTAGATTACTGTGTTTCAAAGTAACTTGGAAGAGATTTTCTCTGTGGGGTACCATCAAGTGTAAAGTCTGCCAAGTAAGATGAATAATGAATACACTCCAGAGATCTATTGTGCAATATTATGCCTACTGTCAACAATAACATGAGGTACACTTAAAAATTTATTACTGGGCAAATCTCATGTTGCATTCTTATGACAATAATTAAAATAAAATAGAATAAAATTGAGTTGTCTTAGTTTACTTTTTATTGTAGAAGATAACCATTTTGATGTCAAATATGTCCACTATTCCAAAGTCAAAATGATAAATATATATTGAGAAAAGTTTAGTTTCTATGCCTGCCCCTCCCCTTATTATTCTTTCCCTTTATATGGAAATATTTTTCCCTCAATGTTATGGTTTATTGTTTCATTGTTCTTTTTCATTCTATAAGTAACTATGTATTTGTATGTATGAATACATATATCCATTTGCATAGTACTCGATTGTGTGAATATAATAAAGTATAAATCCCCTCTACTACCAACTCTTTGGATATTTTTATTTGAGAGTGTACTTTTCTCACACTGTGTTTGAGTTCTATATATTCTTTCTCTATATTTTTTTTAATGCTAAGAAGCAGGGGTAGTCCAAAATAGTCTCCTTACTTTCATCATTCAGAGGTCCTGTTTTTATTGTTGCCTTTTCTAATGGTTAAAAATGTGAGCCTCTTCCCCTCCCTGACTGTATCTAATCCCTCTTTTCCTTTGTCCCTGTTGTTCCTCTGCAGCTGGATTTGAACTTTATTCCCAGTATTTTGTCTTCACTTTGGTGCTTTCTGAAAAAAGAGAGTTTCAACTGATTCTTTTTAATACTTTTTAGAGCCACTAAATATTCCCTACTGTATTCCTGTTGTATCCCAGAAAAGCCCCTTCCCATTTATGTGCTATTCTAAAACTGGGTTGCTGAGCTTTCTAGTCAGTAGCTCATGGTATTTTGAGTTTCTCCAGATTTTTAAAAAGTCACGTTTCTTTGGTTTCTTTCCTGTGGATTTCTCTTAAAGTTTTACAAATATCAGAGTTAAATGTCTACTATATACATGGAGTTTTTATGTGACTCTGGCAATAGCATCATTGACATGGCATTAGGAGTTTACAAAATATTTCATTTCATTTCATTTTTACAACCCTAATGGTTCAAAATGTATATTCAAATAGTTTAAGATAACTGCCATTGACGTCAAAGAGAGTTCATATGCAGTAGAATGAGAACTGAAGGCAGCTTCCAACCTGGTGACAAAAGCATGCTCCATACCACCATGGTTTATAGCTACATCTCGAGTAGGATGGATGCAAACTATTCTGTCAAATTGATACAATTTCCTCATATTTTAGAAACTTAAGGGAACTAGCCCATGAATATCCTAAACCAGTAATGTTCATTATCTCAAATTATAGCTCAAAAAGCTCAAAAGTATATATGAGTGACAGAGCAAATCCTTATCACCATTGAGAACAAGTGATGGACTAAGCCTTCTGTCCCTCAGTCTACAATCCTATACACTCTAATTAAATTGAAAACATCCCCCGAAGGAAACACTCAGTGAATTCTCTGCTGTTACACTTCACTCATTAAAATATTGTTCTTTTAAGTGAAAGAGCCAGTTACCTTTAGGGAAGACTGCCTTTCTGAATTCCAAAATACCTTTCCTTCACTCTTTACTACCTAGCATAATATATGGAGAATAAAAATATTGAACCTCACTTCCTCATTCATTAGTTTGTAGTAATACTAAAGTAATTGCATATACCTTAGCATCCACTGGCAAGTTGGATGCTTAGGAGTAAGAAGTTTATCCACATTTTCTCAACTGATATCAAAGAGACATGGAAAAGCATGGATTGTTATGAAATGGTATCATTATTATGGAGTTTTATCTCTTAACCTTTGATACTATATCCTTGAATTGTGAGCCATAAGGCGGCATTTTCAAATGTAACCGAAATAATTGCACATAAAATTAAAATACAGGCTGTAGGAATATAATATCGTAATATTTTGGGTGGTGCATGTGTCAACAAACTTTTTATACTGAGGCACCATGTACTGGGTCACTAGGCATGACTCCTAAAATATATTCCTGTATAGCTAGGAATTACAACTGTGGCTTTATTTTTTGGTCCAATCAGAAGGCATAATTCACATGGTAGGTTAAACAGGGAAAGCTTGAAATAGAAATTATTAAGTATAATAAAAGAATAATTTGAGTATACAATAAAATTTTATCTTATACTCTAAGACAAAAGAGAGTACTCAGAGAAGGATAGGTTCGAAAGGGGTTCCCACTGGCTTCACAGAGACTGCAGTCCCACACAGGCCTCCCTGCTGCAGCTGGAGTGATGGCAGCATCATTCACAATTGCCAAAGGGTAGAAACAACCTAAACATCTACAAAAGGATAAATGAATAAATCAAATGTGGTATATACATACAATAGATTATGATTTAGACTTAAAAGGGAATGAAATTCTGATACATGCTACAACATGGATTAATATTGAAAACATTATGCTAACTGAAATAAGCAGTACACGCAAGAACAAACATTGTATGATTTCACTTATCTGAATTACCTAGACTAGTCAAATCATAGAGACAGAAAGTGGACTGGTGGTTTCCAGGGACTGGAGGTAAGACAGATCTTGTTTAATGGACACAGATTTTCAGTTTTAGAGGAGGAAAGCATTCTGGAGATGGATGGTGGTGATTGTTGCAAAGAATGTATATATAATTAACGCTAATGAATTGGTACATAAAATAGTTAAAATGGTAAATTTTATGCTATGTATATTTTATGACAATTAAAAAAAAAGAAAGACAAAAAATACACAACTGTTCCTGGATACATCTGTTGAACAAATAATTTCATCACTGTGCTTATAGAACTGGGTGGAAGGATGGGAACTGTAAAGAATCTGTTTTTGTCTCTTACCTCTTTCTTTTGTGGATTGTTCTACCTAATTAATATGCCTATTTATGTTTCTATATCTAGTTTTGTTTTACTTTATTTGGTTTTTATAAAAAACACAAATGTTTTAGTGCACAATTCTGATTGTTGGGATGTGGATTACCATTCCTTTAGTTACTCTAGCTAATTAGGAAGTAATCTATGGGATATAATTTCATAAATTTATTTGTAAACTTCCTCTAATTTTAGATTTCCCATGCTAACAAAAAACCCACTATATTTTTTAGTATAATTATGTCTCAAGTATTTCATGAGATAGAATTATATTGAATTTCTAATTCTTTTTTAAAAGAAATTCAAATTTAACTGAGGGCCCTGTGTGTTATCTGACAACTCTATTTGGAATTCTCTTCATCTTCGATTTCTTCCTGACAACATTTTACCTAAATTTCAAGGCTTATCACAAATATTTCTTCTGCTCTTTGATCCTCTAGACAACATAGATATGTTTCAAATTCTGAATTTACTTCATAGGCAGTAGGGAGTCAGTCTTAGATTAAAGAAGAAATTCTGATATAGATGTTAAAATAAAGATATTTTGTCTTTGTTCTAATTCAATTGATCTATAATTTACCATAATATTGCATTTTTCATTGCTAGTTACTGTCAAAAGGTATAGGTTCTAATCAATATGAAAATATTTAATATCTGTATTAAGAATACAATACAGTCTATTTAACATACAAAGAATAAAGAAGAAAATAAAAGGCATTAGAGATGCCTTAATATTTCTATCTGGAAATTTTTTAGGAGTACAGAAAGAGCAAGAGCATGAAGAGCAAAAATAACTATCTAGTAACTTTTAAATGAATAGCGTTTACTAGAATTGCATTGTTTCTCGTTCTTTCTAATATTGGATTCCCCTCTAGAAAGTTCCCAAGAGGAGCCGGGCGCGGTGGCTCAAGCCTGTAATCCCAGCACTTTGGGAGGCCGAGACGGGCGGATCACGAGGTCAGGAGATGGAGACCATCCTGGCTAACAGGGTGAAACCCCGTCTCTACTAAAAAATACAAAAAACTAGCCGGGCGAGGTGGCGGGCGCCTGTAGTCCCAGCTACTCGGGAGGCTGAGGCAGGAGAATGGCGTGAACCCGGGAGGCGGAGCTTGCAGTGAGCTGAGATCCGGCCACTGCACTCCAGCCTGGGCGACAGAGCGAGACTCCGTCTCAAAAAAAAAAAAAAAAAAAAGAAAGTTCCCAAGAGGTCCGGCATTTACTAAAAATTAATGAGGAGAAAATTGTCAGAAAATCTACAGATGAAACATAGAACACTTTTCCAGGTAAATACATTTTATCTCACTAGATAGTCTGAAAATTCCTGGTACTTAAAATTGCTTAAAAGAGGAATGGCAATGTTGCTTTGTACAATTTTATGTTATGTATAAAAGAAAGGAAGTTGCTAGAATTTGATGATGAGTATCAAGCATATCAAATAGCACTATTAATTTTTTTAAAAAACTTCTTTATGGACAGAAAAGAATAGGAAATTAAAAAGTAGTGATGGCTGAACCCGCAGACTTGATAGATTCCAAAACCTCAAACCTGTAGTGGTATCCAGGAAAAAAGAACCAAACCACTTCCACTCCATTCTTGATGGAGAAATCAAGGTAGAAAATTTTCATAAAATCGAGAATTAGCACTTTCCCCTCCCTGCACCCGTAAAGACAGTCTTTGGAAAAAAAAATAATAATAATAATAATAATAATAAAGCTAATAATACTATCTGGGGCTGTAGTATAGTTTGAAATCAGGTAATGTGATGACTCCAGATTTATTTATTTTTTTTTTTTGCTTAGTCTTGTTTTGACTATGTGGGCTCTTTTTGGTTCCATATAAATGTTAGGATTTTTTTTTTTTTTTTTTTCTAGTTCTGTGAAGAATGATGGTGGTATTTTGATGGGAATTGCATTGAATTTGTATATTATTTTGGCAATACAGTCATTTTCACAATGTTGATTCTACCCATCCATGAGCATGGGATGTGTTCATTTGTTTGGGTTGTCTATGACTTCTTTCAGTAGCGTTTTGTTGTTTTTCTTTTTCTTTTCTTTTTTTTTTTTTTTTTGAGGTGGAGTCTCACTCTGTCGCCCAGGCTGGAGTGCAGTGGTGCAATCTTGGCTCGCCTCAGCCTCCCCAGTAGCTGGGACTATAGGCGCCCCCACCGCGCCTGGCTAATTTTTTGTATTTTTAGTAGAGACGGGGTTTCACCGTGTTAGCCAGGATGGTCTCGATCTCCTGCCTCATGATCCTCCTGCCTTGGCCTCCCAAAGTGCAGGGATTACAGGCGTGAGCCACCACACCCAGTCGTTTTGTTGTTTTTCTTGTAGAGGTCTTTTAAATTCTTGGTAAGGTATATCCCTAAGTATTTTTTTTTTTTTTTTTTTTTGCAGCAATTGTAAAAGGGGTTGAATTCTTGGTTTGATTCTCAACTTAGTTGCTGATGGTGTATAAGAGAGCTACTGATTTGTGTAGATTAATTTCGTATCTGGAAATTTTGCTGAATTCTTCCATCAGGTCTAGGGGTTTTGGAGGAGTCTTTAGTACCTGGCCATTTCTTAAGATGGCAAAAGAGCAGAGAGACAATCAGGCTGTGAAATCACACTATCTTATCTCCAGAAATAACATGGATAGATTAGATAGATGATAGATAGATAGATAGATAGATAGATAGATAGATAGATAGATAGGGACATAGACAGAGATAGAGACAGAGACAGAGATAGAGATAATCTTTGGAATAAAATCACCTAGTCACAACTCTAATAGCTGTAAAGGGGGGTACGTGTCAGCCAGATTAAGATAAAACTACCTCCAAAGAACAGATAATTTTGGAAAACAGAGCACTGAAGCACGTGTGCTCACACGCACACACACATAGTTATTTATTAATATAAAGAAAACTAATATTTTAAAAGCTACTTTACCTAGAGTGAAATATACTGAATTATATTTTAACTATTATTTCCCATTGAGCAATACTGACTCTTGCCAATGCTTTAGCTAAGCCAAACCCAGTCTGAAAATAGCAACTACTTCCTAGTCTTAGGGAATGGCAGAAGAAATGTTCCCCACACACTATTAAGAATCTGAAGTAGGCCTGGTGCAGTGGCTCCCGCCTATAATCCCAGCACTTTGGGAGGCCAAGATGGGTGGAACGCCTGAGGTCAGGAGTTCAAGACCAGCCTGGCCAACATGGTGAAACCTTGTCTCTACTAAAAATAAAAAAATTAGCTAGGTGTGATGGTGCATGCCTGTAATCCCAGCTACTCAAGAGGCTGAGGCAGGAGAATCTCTTGAATTTGGAAGACAGAGGTTGCAGTGATCTGAGATTGTGCCACTGTACTCCAGCCTGGGTGAGAGAGTGAGACTGTCTCAAAAAAAAAAAAAAAAAAAAAAAAAAAGAAAAGAAAAGAATCTGAAGTATTATGATATGTATGCCCTTTTCAAACAGGTGCCAAATTCGCAAATCTTTTAATTGCTCAACTCTATTGCTACCACTATAAGGAATGGTTAAGATCAATTTAGATTTTCACTGTCCCGTAGAAATAAAATGCATACCTCAAATATAAGCCATATATGTAATTTCAAATTTTCCTGTGGCAACATTTAAAAATTAAACACAAAAGTTTATTACATATCATATTTAATCTATATGAAATAGTATCACTTCAACATGTGATCTGTATGAAACTTACTAATGAAATATCATACAATCTCTTGACTGCACTAAATTTTTGGCATTGTGTATTTTATACTTATAGCCAGTCTCAAATCAGTATAGCCATCTTTTAGGTGCTCACGAGCCACAGGTGGTTAGTGAGTAACGTATGAAAAAGTGGTGATTTAGATTTTTTAAAATAGTAGTATATATGTGCCAATGTTCAGAAATACCAAAGAAAATAAAAGACATTTACAAAAAATGATTTCTCGGCCGGGCGCGGTGGCTCAAGCCTGTAATCCCCAGCACTTTGGGAGGCCGAGACGGGCGGATCACGAGGTCAGGAGATCGAGACCATCCTGGCTAACACGGTGAAACCCCGTCTCTACTAAAAATACAAAAACTAGTTGGGCGAGGTGGCGGCGCCTGTAGTCCCAGCTACTCGGGAGGCTGAGGCAGGAGAATGGCGTGAACCCGGGAGGCGGAGCTTGCAGTGAGCTGAGATCTGGCCACTACACTCCAGCCTGGGTGACAGAGCGAGACTCTGTCTCAAAAAAAAAAAAAAAAAAAAAAAAAAAAAAAAAAAAAAAAAGATTTCCCATTGCTCTTGAAATAAATCCTGTTGTTTTGGTCATATGCTGATCAAGGTTATTCATGCTCTGTCTCTCTTACATTTCCCTAGTTACTCTCGTCTTTTTTTTTTTTTTTTCTATGTTTTGGCCACAAGTCTTGCAATGCACCAAACTTCTACTCACCTTGTAGATACACAAGGCACATGGTGCTTACTTTTCCTGAAACAATTCGTATCCACATTTTTTCCTTGCTTCCTACTCACCTCTCAATTTTCAATTCAAAAAGTTTTAGTTTAACAAAACTATGAGAGTCTGGGCGCTGTGGCTCACGCTTGTAATCCCAGCACTTCAGGAGGCTGAGGCGGGCACATCACCTGAGATTGGGAGTTTGAGACCAGTCTGACCAACAAGAAGAAACCCTGCCTCTACTAAAAATACAAAATTAGCTAGGTGTGGTGGTACATGCCTGTAATCTCAGCTACTTGGGAGGCCGAGGCAGGAGAATTACTTGAACCCGGGAGGCAGAGGCTGCGGTGAGCCGAGATTGTGCCATTGCACTCCAGCCTGGGCAACAAGAGTGAAACTCCGTCTCAAACAATCAAACAAAACTATGAATCTAGGGAGACATTAAGGCTCATATTTCACATTTTAAAGCAAACTTTAAGTTTCCTTTATAATATCCAGAACACTAGTGATGTTTTAAAAGTTAAGATTATTTCCCACCACTTCTAAAAGTTTACAGAGATTATACATCATAAGAATAAACTCTAAATGACTTGTATTGTCTCCAAAATTTTATAATTTATACTCTGTCGCTGCCTTTCACACGTCATTTATCTACCACTTTGCCCATGCTTCCTTCATGCCAGCCTCCCAGATGTTCTTTCTATTCTAGTAATATGATAGGCCCTTTCCAGTAAACATGTGCTGCTCTTCTCTGTGCCAAAATGTTATTGATCTAGTCTTTTCATATGCAATGAGGTAGCCACTAAGCCACCACTCAACTTTGAAATTAAATTTATTAAAATTAAATAATTAGGTATTCACATTGCTATATATATACACACACACGCGCACACACACATATATATATATATATATACACAGAGAGAGAGAGAGAGAGAGAGAGAGAGAGAGAGAGATGGACCTTACAATCTTCACAAAAACTAACTCAAAATGAATGGTAAATCTAAATGTAAATACAAAACTATAAAATTTCCAGAATATAAGAGAAAATCAGATAGCCTTGGATTTACTGATGACATTTTAGATACAACAGAAAAGACATGATCCATGAAAGAAAAAAAATGATAAGCTGAACCTCACTAAAATTGATTTTTGCTTTTTTTGCTTTCCAAAAGACACTGTCAAGAACATAAGTGGACAGTTGGGAGAGAATTATTTGCAAACGGTAGATCTGATAAAGGATTGTTAGCCAAAATATATAAAGAACTCTTTCAAGAACATTTTCTTTCAAAACTCAGTAATAATAAACAGTCTATTTTTTAAAAAATGAGCCAGAGACCTTAGGACATGATGAGATGTCTATCTCACCGGGAATGATACACAGTTGGCAAATAAGCATTGAAAAGATGTTCCATATTGTATGTTGTTAGGGAAATGCAACCTAAAACAGCATTAAGGTATCACTACGCACGTATTAGAATAGGCAAAATCTAGAACATAGACAACACCGAGCGCTGATGAGTATGTAGAGCAGTAGGAGCTATTACTAATTGCTGAAATAGCATAGCCACTTTGGAATACTAGTTGGTAGTTTCTTACAAAAGTAAATGTATTCTTACATGACCAGCAATCATAATCCTTGGGATTTACCCAAATGAACTGAAATCTCATATTCACACAAGAACCTACCCAAGGATATTTGTAGCAGTATTATTCAAAACTGCTAAGACTTGGAAGAAAACAGCATGTCCTTCAGTAGTTGAATAAGTGAACTATGGCACATCTAGACAATGGAATATTATTAAGCACTAAAAGAAATGAGTGTCAAGCCATAAACATGTGAGGAGGAGGCCTGGTGCAGTGGCTCACGCCTGTAAGGCCTGCAGTTTGGGAGGCCGAAGCGGACGGATCACAAGGTCAGGAGATCGAGACCATCCTGGCTAACATAGTGAAAACCCGTCTCCACTAAAAATACAAAAAAAATTAGCCAGGCATGGTGGCCGGTGCCTGTAGTCCCAGCTACTCGGGAGGCTGTGGCAGGACAATCGCTTGAACTGGGGAGGTGGAGGTTTCAGTGAGCCGAAATCGCGCCACTTCTCTCCAGCTTGGGCGACAGAGTGAGACTCCGTAAAAAAAAAAAAAAAAAAAAGTGAGGAGGAAACTTAAATATATAGTACTAACTGAAAGAGGCCAATCTGAAAAATCTGTAGACTGCGTGATTCTAACTATATGACATCGTACAAAAGATAAGACTGTGGAGACTGTAAAGGAATCAGGAGTGGTCTGAGGTCAGAGACACGGAGGGATGAACAGGTAGAGAACCTAAGATTTTTGGAGCAGTGAAACCACTCTCTGTGGTACTGTAATGATGGATACATGTTACTATACACTTGTCTAAATTCAATGAGTGTACAGCACCCAGAGTAAACTATGGACTTTGGGTAATAATGATGTGTGAGTGACGATGATGCATGTAGGTTCATCAGCTGTAACATATCACTCTGTGGGGGATGTGAATAATCAGGAAGGCTATGCATGTGTAGGAGGCATTGGCTATGGAAAATCTCTGTACCTTTTGCTCAGTTTTTGCTGTGAACCTAAAACAGCTCTAAAATCTGAAATCTATTAAAACATTAAATAAATAGATGTAAAAACTCAAACATTTAGTCACATTGCCCTTGTTGTAAATGCCCAATTGCCACTTGTAACTAATAACTAACAACTAACATCCAACAGAATAGTGTGAAAAACATCTCTATCATAGACAGTTTCATTGAACAACTCTGCTCTAGACCAGAAATCAGCAAAGATGTTTTTCATAAAGGGCAAATAGTAAACATTCTTCGGTTTGCAAGCCATACGAACTCTCTCACAATTATTCAACTCTTCAGTTTTAGCATTAAAGTAGCAATAGTCAATGTACATAAATAGGCAAAGCTGTGTTTCAATAAAACTTTGTTTACAAAACAGGTGGTAGGTTGGATTTGACCCACAGGTTATAGTTTGTCATTCTCAGATCTATACATTTCTGTGACTAGTTTCTTAATGTTAAATCCTTTTCCTTCAAAATTTACCTTGCTGTTGAAGCCTTTAAAAAACACGGTCTAAATTTTCCTTTCAAAATCTATTTCCCTTAATTACTTTTAACTGCCAAATTCTATTTGATGTTCTTCATAGTATTTATTGATACCTTTGTTAATACCTCTATTTACTATAATTATTTAAATTCATTTTATATTGCTTTTCTCCTGTGCAATATGAGTCCACTAGAGACAGGAGACAGTCTGTCTTTCTTCTTTTTTTTTTTTTTTTTTTTTGAGATGGAGTCTTGCTCTGTCGCCCAGGCTGGAGTGCAGTGGCCGGATCTCAGCTCACTGCAAGCTCCGCCTCCCGAGTTTACGCCATTCTCCTGCCTCAGCCTCCCGAGTAGCTGGGACTACAGGCGCCCGCCACCTCGCCCGGCTAGTTTTTTTTTTTTTTTTTTTTTTGCATTTTTTAGTAGAGACGGGGTTTCACCGTGTTCGCCAGGATGGTCTCCGTCTCCTGACCTCGTGATCCGCCCGTCTCGGCCTCCCAAAGTGCTGGGATTACAGGCTTGAGCCACCGCGCCCGGCCGACAGTCTGTCTTTCATCATTTTGTCCCAAAGACATAGAATACATTGTCACGTTTCACTTCTAAATCTTTGATGAATGATGCTTAATATAATTATATTTAATATATTATTGTTTCATCTGATATATTACGTATATTGCCCCATAAGACTGTAAACATAACAAAGACAGAGATTAAAAAATTTGCATTTATCACTGAGACCCAGATTTTAACAAAGGACTTGGTACAAATACTATCTTTGCTCAATTATAAGACTCAATCAAATTTAACATTCAACATCAGTTAATTACACATAACAGAAATAGTACACTAATAGAGTATTTCCCTCTTATTTACAAAGGATATGTTTCAAGGTCCCTAGTGGATGCCTGAAACCCAGGAAAGTACCAAATCCTACATACATTATTTTTCTTTATGTATACAGTAATGAATGGTTAGTATATATACTGTGGATATGCTGGACGAAGGAATGATTCACATCCTGGGCATAGTACAAATTTCCCCACATGACATGCAAGTTAAAGCTTATGAATTTATTTATTTATGATTTTTTTCATTTAATGTTTTTGAACCACAGTTGACCTTGGGTACATAATGCTGCAGAAAGCAAAACTGCAGATTAAGAGGAACTACTATACATTAAATGTACACATAATAAGCCCCATTATCTTTTAGAAACATTAAATGTGAATAAAGTGGTTGTGGCCGGGCGCGGTGGCTCAAGCCTGTAATCCCAGCACTTTGGGAGGCCGAGGCGGGCAGATCACGAGGTCAGGAGATCGAGACCATCCTGGAGAACACGGTGAAACCTCGTCTCTACTAAAAAAAAAAAAAATACAAAAAAATTGGCCGGACATGGTGGCAGGCGCCTGTAGTCCCAGCTACTCGGGAGGCTGAGACAGGAGAATGCCGTGAACCCGGGAGGCGGAGCTTGCAGTGAGCTGAGATCCGACTCTGTCTCAAAAAAAAAAAAAAAAAAAAAAAAAAAAAGAATAAAGTGGTTGTTAAAGTAGAACAAGAAATAAAGCATGTTTGCTTTATGTAATAGTAGTTATCAAAGTTTAACCATTTTTCTGCCACTGGACATCCTTAGTGAAGCATGTTGCTTTGTCTCTTTAACAACATTACAGGACACAGATAAATTGTATTTAATTTTAAACAGTTGACAAGCATACATATACATAGAAACTTCTGTTTTCATTGAAGTTTTCCCACTGTTTGTGTCTGTAGGCATTATAGTAAGCACAAAAGGAAATTGCCCCTGTCTTTGTGGGAAATGTATTTATTTAACATGTTGGTACTCTCCCACTTTTTCATGCTAATTACAATAGCTTTTATGAAATAAATTTCTCTTTTATTTAAAAGGGTAAAATATATAGAGGAAGAAAGACACTAGTCTCTCCTCTTTCTTCGCTGATCAAAGGGTATATCAAGAAAATATGCTGTCAGTTACATAGGCAAGATCTCAGGTTTTTCCTATTTTTTCTAGTAAATGTTAGGGATCCTTTGTCTTTTATAATACCGAGAAAACACTGTATTTGAATGAAAATGAAGTTGAGGAATATTACAATTTTAAATGTGTTCTTTCTCTGCTCTTTCAGAGGTATGCCTTACAGTCCCCCATCTCTAGCAATTACTTCTGTTTTAAGGGATTCTCTTTTTACTTTCAGATCCAGTTCAGTCACATTGTATATTGTGGTTTGTTTTTGTTTTTGTTTTTGTTTTTGTTTTTGTTTTTTTTTGGAGATGGAGTTTCATTCTTACTGCCCATGTTGGAGTGCAAAGGTGTGATCTCTGCTCACTGTAACCTCCTCCTCCCGGGTTCAAGTGATTCTCCTACCTCAGCCTCTCGAGTAGCTGGGATTACAGGCATCCACCACCACACCCAGATAATTTTGTATTTTTAGTAGACATGGGGTTTCACCATGTTGGCCAGGCTGATCAGGAACTCCTGACCTCAGGTGATGCTTGGCCTTTCAACGTGCTGGGATTACAGGCGTGAGCCACCATGCCCGCCCCCTGTTCTTTTCTTTCTCTGTTGTCTTCATGTTATGAACTTACAATCATGAGTTGCCAGTGCAAAACATACATAGACATTATGACTTTTCTTTCAGATAAATATTGTACAATAGTATATTGCACTAAATATTTTTTTCTACCCCACATTTTAAAATGAAGGTATAAGTTTAATAAAGAAAGTTTCACCTTTTGCACTGCACAGTTATGCAAATTTGCACCAATGTATACAATCATCAAATTGTCACCATAATCAAGATAAGGTCTAGTTTCATCACTTCAAATATTTGTTCTTTGCTTTATTATGAAAAATTTTCACTGTACAAAGTAAGGTAAGGAAGACTTTATTCGAGATTGTTGCAATAAAGGTAAAGACTACTGCGTAGGAAGGAAAGATTAAACACAATTTCACTGAAACCAAAAGCAGAAAAGTGTATAAGAGCTGGAGTGAGCTAGTGGAAAAGTACTGAAGGACATTAGGGGGAAAGTTGGTCAATGAGGTTGATCAATGTGATTGGGCCATCTGTGTTCGCTAATTGGTACTCATGAAAGTTAGGCTCCTGTCCTCCCACAGGGACTGGAAGATTGGAGCTCTATCTTTCTTGTTGATTACATTTTAAAGAAATAGCTCCCAGGTCCTTGAAAAAAGATATTCTAGGTTGTAAAAATGGCAACAGGCTGCTAGGAGAGGATTTACATCTCAGAAGGATAGAGAAAGAATTTACAACAGCAAGTTTTAAAAGTAAATGCTCTAAGAAAAAAAGGCCTATAGTCAGGAAGAAACCTATCTAAAATTTAGTCAGGCTGAGGAGAACATTAGGGTCTTCTTGGTTACCTTTGTGTAATCAACTGTCTCTTTGCTTCAGGCCTCCAGGAATCACTGAACTGTTTTGTGTCTCAATAATTTTGTTTTCCCATGAATGTAATAGCAATGAAATCACATAGCCTTTGAATGTGTGTTTTAAACTCTGTATAAGGCATTTTAGAGGCTTGCAGGCTGCCAGGTATATCAGCAGTTTATTCCTTTTCCATTCTTGTGTAAAATTCTGTTGCATAGATTTACTATATTGTGCTTTGACATGTCCCAGTTGAAGGACATTTGGGTTATTTCCAGATGTAGGCAATTATAAATGAAGCTGCTTTAAATAATCACTTACATGTTTTTATGAGATCATAGATTTTTATTTCTGTTTGGAAACCATAGATTTTCATTTCAGCTGGGTAAATATCAAGGAATTAGGTTGCTGGGTCATATAATATGTTTAACTTTATAAGACACAATCAAACTGTTCACCAAAGTGCTTGTATGTTTTGCGTTTCCACCAGCAATCTATTAGTTTTAGTTGCTATATCTTCTTGAAAGGACTTGTTTTTTTTTGTTTGTTTGTTTTTGTTTTTGTTTTCTTGCGATGGAGTCTGACTCTGTCACCTAAGCTGGAGTCCAGTGGGGTAATAGCTCACTGCAACCTCCGCCTCCTGGGTTCAAGTGATTCTCCTGCCTCAGCCTCCCAAGTAGCTGGGGCTACAGGGGCCCGCCACGTCGCCCGGCTAGTTTTTTGAATGTTTTAGTAGAGATGAGGTTTCACCGTGTTAGCCAGGATGGTCTCGATCTCCTGACCTCGTGATCCGCCCATCTCGGTCTCCCAAAGTGCTGAGATTACAGGCTTGAGCGACCGCGCCCAGCCAATTTTTTTTTTTTTTTTTTTTTTTTTTTTTTTTTTTAAATTAAAGACAAGGTTTCACCATGTTGGCCAGGCTCACCTCGAACTCCTGACCTTCAGTGATCCGTCCACCTAAGGCTCCCAAAGTCCTGGGATTACAGTTGTGTGTCACTGCACCCAACCCTGACTTAGTATTTTTAATGTTTTATTTTATTTTTCATCTTAGTCACTTTAGTAAGTGTGTAGTGATAACTAATCATATAAATGTACAGTTTTCTGTTGGCTAATTATGTTCAGCAAATTTTTATTTTGTTTAATAACCATGGGTAAACTTTTTTTGTGAAGTGTCTCAAATGTTTTTGCCAAATTTTATTAGGTTATTTGTTTTCTATTATTTATTTTTTAATATTCCTTTTGTAATTTAAAAACAAGTCTTTTATTAGATTTATAATTTCAAATTTTTTTCCCATATTGTTACCATTTTTTTTTATTCTTTTAAGAGTCTCTTTCTGAGTGACATCACAGAAGCTACTGAGTGACTAACAGAAGCTAAGGTAGCTCTTTCCACCACTGTCTCCCCCAAAAAAGAAAATACAAAACATGAGTAACTGCTTTTCAACCAAAATAACTTAAGGAGAGTACTGAAGAACAATAAAGAAGCAACAGAAATTCTATACAGCACAGAAACCTGGGATGGCCACATAGAGAAAGAAATAAAACACCTTACCTCTACCACCTCATCTCTCCAGTTAGGATTAGATCGGAACCGGAGAGACTTCTCCCTGAAGGAAAATTTTAAACGAAATGACCTCAGTAGCCCAAACCACCACTAGAGAATCCTGAAATCTTCACTACTGGAGACTCCTGGTGTTGTCAGAGGCACTGAACCCAGCTGAGGGAGCTTTCTGTAGTTTACTTCCAGTGAAGGAGCCAATGCTGTACCCTATGCCCCCAGTGTGACTCGTGCTGCTACTGCTCTGCACCATCTTGGAATCTGAGCCACTGCTAGAATGCGTCCTGCCCCACAGATGAGTAGCCATTGCGTCCTTCCATCCCTGAGGCTCAGCTTCCACTGCATCCAGTAGCATACTATTTCTGAGCAGATCTGCAGCTATGCCCTACAAACTAGGGTCAAGCTATCACTGAGCCACTTGATCCACCCATCGCATTTGCCCATGCACCTTCTCCTTAACGTTCAGCTGAAGAGACACGGAGGCTCAAACTACCAGAACAGTCACACCCACAGCACTACAGCTGAGTCAGCACTCTTCCCTTCAGCGGCTCAGGTCTTCTGTAATAAACACTAGCGAAGTCAAATTCTGTTACTACAGCAAAGACACCCAGTACTACAGGAAAGTCAGGCCTCTGTGAAACCGGAGCATTCAAACTCCCAGTTCCATAGCAGATGTTGTGCCCTGCCCCCACCGGGAACACTAGACCACCTGCACACTGAAGCCATAACTCTCCTTCTCAGTGTCAGAGGTGAGGTAGTGCCCTGTCCTTCAGAGTCTTCACGGTACCAGCACATCAAAGTACTTGCATATCCCAGCACCACTACTGACACAGCACCACATCCCCAGGGATCCAGAGGCTTTGTTGAACCATGTATCATCACTTGCTGGAGCCAAACATATGCAGTGCTTTTCATCCCAGGGAACCAGAACCTTAGCTGAGCTGTGCACCCTGTCCTCGAGGCTAACCTGCCACAGCAGCATCTTGCCATTCTTGAGTTTTTGCTACTGTAGCACTTGGCCTCACAGAGCCTGGAATATTGCCATATCCCATTATCCAAGGATTCCAGAGTTAATACTGCGGGGTAATTTATACCTTGGTCTCCAAAATTCCTGTGTGCTTTATTGGTTCAGGATACTGATTTGCAGCTACCTGCTATTTCCCAGGGCCTAAGAATCCAGAGAAGCCTTTCTTTCCACAGAGCTATGACAGTACTGTGCCCTGTCCCCAGAGTGGGAACCACAGCTACATCATTCCAGCTGGTTCCAAGTCGATAGGGTGTGTCTCAGAGAAACAGACCCCAGGTTAATGGGAGAACGGCATCTACTTATACCTTAGAGAGTGAACATGTGCCTCAATTGCCAGGTGCTGTAATAGTTTCAGTAGACCGTGAGCCCAGGAACTCAGCTCCACCGCTGTTCCAAGCACCTGTCCCTTAGATCCCAGTGCCGATGTAGCTGCCTTTGAGTTATGTCAGACCAAAAACTGAGAGATTCCAGCAGTTAAGATTTCCCACTGTCAGACAAACAAGAACAAGAGGATTCTTAAAGCCCATGCCCTAATAACCTATGTAGCCACTGCTTCTGCGTACCACAGACTTCTACATCTGTCACAAATGAAGAAGCTGTACAGAAACTATCCAACTGAAACCACACAAAACAAGAGTCACCACACTTTGCCCAAACAGGACCCTCAAGCCCATACGCAGATTAAAGACTTTTTCCACAAAACCACTTTATCAGAAGTTGCTGCACCATCGGATGTGTACACATTAGTTCAGTGACACAGGAAATATGAGAAAGCAAGAGATATGACACCACCAAAGAAAGAGTAAATCTCCAGTATCTGATCCCAAAGAAACGGAGATTTACAAACTTCCTGAAAATAAATTCAAAATAATGATTTTAAGGAAACTCAGTGAGATCAAAGATAATTCAAATAGACAATTCAATAAAATAAAAATGTATATTCTAAATACAAAATTTAATACAGACATATATTTTACGATAAATATCTTAAAAGAACCAAACACAAATATTAGAGCTGAATAAATCAATCAATAAATTATAGAGTACAACTGAGAGAATTGAGAGCTTCAATATCAGACTAGGTTAATCTGAAGAAAGTCTATAAACTTAAAGACAGATCGTTTGAAAAGACTCATTTCGAGGAAAAAAAGAAAAACAGTGAAAATGACTAAAGATAGGTATGAAACATATGGGATACAATTAAGCAAATGAATATTCACATTGTGAGACTTTAAGAAAGAAAAGAGACAGAAAGGAAGAGAATTTAATTAATAAAATAGTTGCTGAAAACTTCCCAAATTTAGGGAAAGATACAGGTATTTGTACGTGTGAATCTCAAAGATTTGAAATAAATGGACCCAAACAGATCCATTCAGAGACACATTACACTGAGCCACAGCTAGAATGTGTCCTGCTCCACAGATGAGTAATCACTGCATCTTTCCATCCCTGAGGCTCAGCTTCCACCACACCCACTAGCATGCTATTTCCCAGTAGTTGCATAACCCAGCATCACTACGGACACAACACAGCATCCTCAGGGATCTAGAGGCTCTGTTGAACCATGTAGTGACACTTATTGGAGCCAAACAGATGCAGTTTTGCAGATTTCTCTTTCATTTAAAGAGAAACATTTTAAAGCAGCAAGAGAATAGTGTCAAGTCACATATAAGACAATCCCCATTACTATCAGCATATTTCTCAGGCAAAATTTTGTAGACAGTGAGAGAATGGAATCATATATTAATGTTGAGAAAGTGGGAACAGGGAAAGCTCTCTACCAAGAATATTATAGCTAGAAAATTTGTTATTCAGAAATGAAAGATAATTTTTGTTTATAGACAAGCAAAAGCTGAGGAAATTTATTAACACTACTTTTAACCTATAAAAATATTAAGGAAGTCCTTTAAGCAAAAATAAAAGGATGATAACTACTATCATGAATATGTATGAAAATATAAAACTCTGGTAGAAATAAATTCATAGGCAAATCCAGAATACTCAAATACTATAAGGGTGGCGTGTCAACCATACATATGTCTAGTAAGAAGATTAACAATCAAAACAGCCAAAAATAACTAAAGCTACACAAAGTTTTTAAGAAATGCACAATATGAGATATAAATAGCCAGGAGCAGTGGCTCATGCCTGTAATCTCAGCACTTTGGGAGGCTGAGGCGGGTGGATCACCTGAGATCAGAAGTTTGAAACCAGCCTGGCCAACATGGTGAAACCTCGTCTCTACTAAAAATACCAAAATGAGCTGGGCATGGTAGTGTGTGCCTGTAATTCCAGCTACTTGGGCAGACGCAGGAGAATCACTTGAACCCTGGAGGCGGAGGTTGCAGTGAGCCGAGATTGTGCCATTGCACTCCAGCCTAGGTGACTGAATGAGACTCTGACTCAAAAAAAAAAAAAAAGACATAAATTGTGACAACAAAAATAAAAACTGTGTGGGGAGGGTAAAAATGTTGCACACTTATATTCAATAAAAGTTAAGTTGTTATCTAGCTTAAAACATTAGATTATAAGTATACAATATTTTGTAAGTCTTAGGGTGACCGCAAAACAAAGCAAACACCTACAGAAGATATACACGTGATAAAGAAAATGGAATCAAGGCTTAACATTATGGAAAGTAAACTAATTGCAAAGATGATAGACAATAAGAAAAAAAAAAGGATCTATAAAATAACCAGAAAACAACCACGTAACAAAATGGGAATACTAAGTTCTTATTTATAAATAATTTTGAATGTAAATAGATTAAATTATCCAATTCAAAGACATAAAATTCATGAATGGATTAAAAACAAGATCTAAGGGCATGCTAATTACAAAAGTTTCTCTTAAGCTTTAAATATATACTTTGGCTGAAAGTTAGAGTAGAAGAAGTTACATCTTGCAAGTGGTAACCGAAAGAGAGCATGAGTGACTATACTTACAGCAAATAAAATAAATATCAAGTAAGAACAATAAAAAAAACTGTTGCAAGAGACAAAGAAGGTCATTATTTTATGATAGAGGGGTCAATTTATCAAGAGGAAATCCTCTTGATGTCCTGATGACCTTTTATTTTTTCTCTGGTTGATATACTCAACTTTATCTTACAGCTTATTTATTGAGTTTTTTATTCACTTCTCTATTTTTAATGTCAAAATTTTTTTTCTTATGCTAGGAAAACTCCATTTCTGTAGTGAACTGCTCTTTCTTTATAGGTGCATTATCTAAATTCTTCTCTAAAAATATGCAATATAGCATTTTGGAATTTTTTTCTGCTTTCTGTATTGTCTTTATTTTCTCTGAGTTTTTTTCCTGTCCTTACTTCCCTTACCTACCCCCACCTCCTGTTCTTTCATGTTTTCTGTTCATTCAGAGTGAGCTAATAATCTGATTGGATAAAATTTCAGGGTGCCTTGAATGGGCAGAATAATATTGCAAAACAATGACAAAGTTGAGAGGCTGGTGCTTTCCAGTTTCAGAACTTATTACAAAGTAATTCTTACAAAATCTTATTATACTAATTGAAACTTTGTTGCTGGTGTAAATATAGACATACAAGTCATGGGAATTCAATGTAGAGTGCAGCAATAAAACAACATATCTATCACCAACAGATTTCCATAAGGGTACCAGAGCAATGAATTGACAAACAGCAGTCTCTTCAAATAGTTCTAGGATAACTGGACATCCACATACAAAATAATAAAGCTGAGCCTCTACCTCATACTACATATGAAAATGCAAAGTGGATGGGAACACCTAAATATAAGAGCTAAAATTATAAAAATCTTTGAAGAAGACAAAGGAGCAAATCCCATGACCTTGGATCTGACAATAGGTTTTTAGATTTGACATCAAAAGAAAAAGCAACACAAGATAAAATCTATTAATTGGATTTTGAGAAAATTATAAAACATGTTTATAGTTTTAAAAATAAAAATCTTTCAGATATTCTTACTTTTTAATCTCTGTATTTGAATTATCCATTTGGTCATATATGTTGCTCATCATTTTTAGTATTTAACATACTAACCATTAACCACAGTTATGCTATTCTGATAGTTCCAACATCTGGGTAATTCTGTGTGTAGTTGTTTTATTTTCTTTGGCTCTTGACAAGTCATTTCATCTTTTCGTTGTTTTCTATGTCTTAAATAATTTCTTGTTTGGTTTTGTTAAAAGATAGTCTGTTTGCATAGGATATAGAAACTAATGTAAAGAATTTCATGCCTAGAAATGGGCACATCTATCTTTCTTATTAGGTCTTTGGTGTGGAGTACTTAGTCTAGGGAATAATTGAGCTAGCTTGTTATGGGTATGGTTATCCTCAGTATATTACATGCTCTATTATTAGATTCCTCTATTATTATCTTGTGTTTATGGCAATAGCTGGTTTCCTAAGGATTTTTCTCAATGTCTGTCTACTCTCAGCAGCATTAGGTCTCTCCTCGTCCTCTTCCTCCTCCTCCTCCTTCTCCTCCTCCTCCTCCTCCTCCTCTTCTCCTTCTCCTTTTCTCCTCCTCTTCCTCCTCCTCCTCTTCCTCTTCCACCCTTTCCTCTTCTTCTCCTTCTCTTTCTTCTCTTTCTCCTTCTTCTTCCTCCCTTTTTCTCCTGTCCTCAGAGACAATCTCTATCCATCTTCTTGCCCTTCTTACAACGGTTGATTGCTGTGCTTTTAGTTGATACTTTTAGCCTGTTTCAGAGGTTAAAAAGAAGCTCTCTGTTGTTCAGGTTAAGCCTCTTAGGCAGGCACTGTGTTACTGGGTTTTGAAACTGAGCATTTCTCAATGATTTTTCCCAGATATTTGCAGTAGGTCTAAGAATAGTATTAATTTTCTCACTCAGCCAGGGATAGACAATCTTTTCTTTTCTTCTCATCCATAGTTGCAATGTGTTCCTACTTTCCTAAAAGTGTAATGGTATTTATTTTACTTTTCCCAGATGTTAGCTTTTATGGAGATTAGCTTTTATGGAAGCAATAATATTAAGTTGAATAATTTTAAGATCTTGCCTTTCTCACTAGATAACTTAATTATCTAAAACATTCTTAAGAATCCATTATGATCTCAATAATATGAGAAAAAAATCTAAAATTAAAATAATAGAAATTATTTTTTCCTGAAAAAAATTCTTTATCTGTTAAAATTTTTATCCCACACTTCAAAACCAAATCTGTCTTGGCCTCGTGGATCATTCAGATATCCCGTGTGAAGGACAATCTCATTTTCATATTCACCATGGCATTATTTAGAAAAGCACTAGAGATACAGTAGAATAGTGACACTAGATGCAGTCGAATAGTTGGTGGTGATGGCATTCCATTGGTAGTGCTTTCCTGTATTTCTGGAGTATATTAGGCAGTGATTTAAAAACTAAAGATATTTACAAAATTTAAACACTGGTGACAAGCGCATTTGAGAACTAAAGGCATAATATATTTGTTAAAAGCAGTTCATTATTTGACATTATGAAAACTCACTGAATAGTCCCCAGTTCCCCTCTCCAGTGAAGTAGGAGTCATAATTTGGAAATGAACAAATAATAAAGAAAACAGGTACTGATCAGTCAAGTCTAATAGTACAGAAAAATTTACCTTTTCTGGGAATAATTATCCAGGGATGCATCCCAGTGATATATTTCAGGAAAAATATATGGTTCCTTTTTGGAGAAGATATAAGTGTACTTATTAGAGATACTTAAATGATCTGCAACTTTGGGAATTCAGCAATGATAAGGGTTGCTACATCAAAACAAATACAAAAACAATATTTCTTAGGTTTTACATCAAGACACTTCATCTGTTGATTAAAAATGGCAAATCTTTCTAAAGTAGTAAATTATCCAAACTACATTTACTAATATAACAATTTGAGTAAATTATCAGTCACTTCTAATGACAAAAATCTTAAGTTTATTTCTTGTCAGTTTCATCCGCTGCTTTGAATTATTTTCTTCTTCCTTTTAAAACAAAATTACCATGTACTTAAGATATTAAAAAAGAGTATCAAAATTAGTTCAGCCATTATAGAAAGTAGCTTGGTGATTTCTCAAATAATTTAAAACAGAGCTACCATTCAACCCAGCAATTCCATTAGCAGGTATGTACCCAAAGAAAAAATAAATCGTTCTGTTGTAAAGACACACATACCAGTATGTTCATCACAAAACTGTTCACAATAGCAAATACAGGGAATTTACCTATATGCTTATCAATGGTAGACTGGATTTTTTAAAAAGTGACACATACACTGTGGAATCCTACAAAGTCATAAAAATGAATCAGATCATACCCTTTACAGAAACCGGGATGGAGCCAAAGACCATTATCCTAGGTGAACTAAGACGGGAACAGAAAACCAAATTCCACATGCTTTTATTAATAAGTGGGAACTAAACATTGAGTACACAAAACCGTCAGATCTTGTGAGAATTCACTCACTATCACAAGAACAGCATGAGGGAAACCACTCCCATGACTCAATTGCCTCACCTGATCTCTCCCTTGACACATGGGGATTATAGGGATTATAATTCTAGGTGAGATTTGGGTGGGGACACAGAGCCAAACCATATCAATACGCATAGATACTGAGGACTGCTTGAGAGAGCAGTGTGGGAGGAGGGTGAGGATCAAAAAATACCTATTGGGTACTATGCTTGTTAGCTGGATGATGAAATGATCTGTATACCAAACTTCCATGACATGAAACTTACCTCTAAAACAAACCTGCATGTGTAACCATGAACCTTAAAGTTTAAAAAATGAATACCAGCAAATGAGATAATAAAAATATTAGTTCAAAATATCAATTGTCATTACTTTTTCCATACTAATAGTTAACCATTTAATTATGATTTTTGATATAGAGCTAAATGTTTTTACCACTACTCTTTGGTTTTCAACATTGATAATATAAAGAAAGAGGAAAGTTTGCTTACTACTTACTGCCTCAGAGCAAAGTTCTACTTTATGCATTTATTTGTCTTCATATAAACTGATCATGGCACTAATAAATCTTCACATAAAAGAGTTTGAAGCAACACTTCTAGGAAACTGTGATGGCTTATTCTGAGTAATATAACAAAAAAAGATCTCTTTTAAAAGGCCATACACGTATGTATAAAGACACTTTCAGATAATGCCTAAGTTAAGCAATATGAATTAATTAGTTAATTCGTAGCTCATGATCACATTTACCGTAGCAAAGCTAATCATTTAAATCTTCCTTCATTAGGGACATCTGTGGCTATTAGTAAGTGATGATGCACTGAAATTGTATAGACATATGACATGTTTGTGAATTATTCCATACTAGAAATCTAGGCATATGAATACTTTCACATGTTAATATTTAGATACTCACACACACACATACAATCAATACTTAAAACTGTAAATGGTCATTTTCACTCTAAATAAAATACAAATATTTAAACGATCAACTTTTCATAACTGCAAAGCTTTGCCTGTGTATGATCATTCATAGAAAAAAAAAGATGAGTATTAAATTATAAACATACAGTCTAGCAACAGCTCTATTAAAAAAAGAATACTTATGAGCAAGGCCCAACCTTATCTGACTCCTAAGGCTGAGCCATAAACTACTACATTACAGTGCTCTATTTATATAAATTCTAACAAAAGAAACAGTGGGACATTTTGACCCTTAAAAAAAAATAATGAGAGCCATTCTCTCCAGGTTCTTTCTTTATCTAATGTGAGAGAGGAGAAAAAAATGACTACCAATCTAGTTAGTTTAGCCACTGGAAAATTAGATTCATACCTCCTCTTTATAATCCCCATAGGATTTGTTATAAACAGTTTAGAAGCCCAAAAGTGTAAATGAATTTGAATGAGCATTGTGACATCTTCATTTATCAAATTAATGGACCACCAACTTAGCAATCAGGAGATGGCCTGAAGAAAATAGGACCCCCCAAAAGCGAATATTCCTTTGTGATGAGGAGTAGAAATTCTGAGCCCAGAAGACCTATCTGCTTTTGGAAAAGTGCCAGAGTAACGGTGCCTGAGAAATCAGTAGTAAGGCGACTTTTCAATGTAGAAGGAAAGTACCATGGAGGAAATATAATTAATGATGAGTACATTTTATCTTAGACCATGTCTAATACCTAATTTGATAGGAACTGTATCTTTTTCTTCTCCCCAGAGGTCTTCAGTAACTTCTACCAGTTCCCTAATCTACACTAATCTAAATCCCTTTATACCCAATTACATAGTTGTATCACAGAAAGAGCTAACAATTTGTACTCAGTCGGACGCTCAGGAAATGTGGAAATGTATATGTACATGTAATGGCAACATTTTCCTAGATAAGTCATTCCCTTCATGGTCTGTGATGCTATTTTGAGCAGATTCAGAACTATTTCCCTTAGGAAAGTCCTGATTCTGTGTTCAGGATTCTTGCTACCCACCTTACTCTGTGGCGAAGCCTAGCCTCCAATTATGAAAAGAATATAAATCATACCTTATAAGTGATTTGTAAATTTAATTTTTATTCAAAACTCAGTCTAGTGTGAGACACTGGTATCTGAAGCAAATCAAAAATAATCAATCTTAAGGCAATGAAAGTTAGTGATAATTTTTAAACAGGTAAATTAAAAGTTAAACTTATAGCAGAAGTTTCAGACAGAATTCAAGGCTCTTTCTACACAATTTATCTCAACTACAACCCCATATACTTCAAACACTATTGAGATCTGTGTATTGTAGGTCTTTTGTCAAATAGTGACATTATGCCTGTCAACAACTGCCTTGAATCTTCAGTTATTTATTATCAGCTAACCTTAGTTAAAATACGTTATTTCAAAAGACTATTCTAAGGTGTAAGTTAGTCATTCACTCCTTGATATACTTAGGCAAAATTATCTTACACACAACGAGCTATCTTCAAAGCATTTCCCAACTACCTGAGTGTGTCTAGAACAGACCTTTCCAGCAGTATCCATGGCATACTGGGTGAACTCCATGGATTAGAGATAGAACAGCTAAAAATCGTGCAGTCCAATCTAAGAACTATTCCAAAGTGAAAATAATGCTAAAATTATTATAATTTAACAATTTTGAAATGTGAGGTAATATAATATTTTATTTAATTCTCTATATATTTATTTTCAAAATAAATTATTTCCTATATAATAAAAATACTACATTGCTATGTACGTTAAAGCAATAAAACGTCATCATGTTTGATATGGTTTCCTCTGTGTCCCCACCAAAATCGCACCTTGAATTGTAATAATCCCTATATGTCAAGAGTGGGACCAGGTAGAGGTAATTAGACCATGGGGGCAATTGCCCCCATTCTGATCTCCTGATAATGACTAAGTCTCATGAGATCTGATGGTTTTATAAACATCCAGCATTTCCCCTGTTTGCACTCATTTTCTCTCCTGCCGCCCTGTGAAGATGTGCCTTCCACCATGATTATAAGTTTCCTGAGGCCTCTCCAGCCATACCTGAGTCAATTAAACCTCTTTTCTTTACCCAATCTTAGGTATTTCTGGGTGTATTCAAAGTATCTTTCGACTTAATTGATTTCTAAGTCATTTATATTTATTTGTTGACAGTATTTATCTAATCACTTTATTTTACACGTTATCAATATCTTACTTTTTAGTTACCTGTAATATTTATGAGTTGCATTTTATGGCTTATATACTTGAAAAATGATTATTTTAATAGAATCTTCTCAGTAAATACTTAGTATTTACTCAGAAAATACTCAGTAAATACTGATACTGGTACTGATATGGTTTGGCTCAGTGTCCCTACCCAAATCTCATCATGAATGTTGAAAGAGGGACCCAGTGGGAGGTTATTGAGTCATGGCAGTGGTTTCCCTCATGCTGTTCTCTTGATAATGAGTGAGTTCTCAAAAGATCTGATGGTTTAAAAGTGTTTAGCAGTTTCCCCCTTTCTCTGTCTCTCTCCTGCTGATATGTAAGACCTGTCTTGCTTCCCCTTTGCCTTCCACCATAATTGTCAGTTTCTTGAGGTCTCCCTAGCCATGTGGAACTGTGAGTCAATTAAACTTCTTTTGTTTATAAATTACCTAGTCTTGGGTAATTCTTTTCAGCAGTGCAAAAATGGGCTAAAACAGGTACTGATATACCATGTAAGCTCAGATCAGTCTGCTTAATAAAAACCATCCTTAATTGTAATTTTTTTATGTCTAAAAGTTTCAGCCTAAATATTTTCTTAGCTATTATATTTTTACCTTCAGTGTTCCCTAGTTCAAGAAATCATTTATTAAAAACCATATTAATTCATTGTTTCTATATTGATTCTATTCAATGTTTCACAAAATTTAGATACTACCAAGGTATAAGCACTCTCAAAACTATTATTTTTTTCATAGTGTACCATATTAGAGTGAACCTCCTTTGGCTGACTTTTCAGAATTATGCATTTAGTCATAAAATTAATATTGCCTATTCAACTGTATTAAAGATTGATCTAGAAGGATCTTACATATCAATGCCTGTACCCTTCATCACATCTTCAAAGCCCTTTTTGCTATACAAAGTTACATAGTCACTGGTTCCAGGGGTTTGAGGGTTGACGTAATTGGGGGCCATCATTCTACCACATACACACAATTATAGCTATGCATTGCTTAACTGCAGGGTTATGTTCTGAGAAATGTTTTGTTAGGTGATTTCACCCTTGTGGGAACATCGTAGAGTGTACTTACATAAACCTAGGTAGTATAGCCTATTGCTCCTGGACTACAAACCTGTACAGAATGTTACTATTTTAAATACTGTAGGCAATTGTAACACAATGGTGTTTGTGTATCTAAATATAGAAAAGATATAGTAAAAATACTGTATATAACCTTTGTGTATGCAGTACATCATTGACTGAAGTGTCATTATGCAGCAGATGACTATGTTTTTATAAAAATATTTATTTTTACCTATAATATATATTTTGAATGAAATATGGTACATCTAATTTTTAAAGACTTTTATTGTGAGATAAAAGCAAGAAATGTATATTAGCTGGACATCACAGGTCTGATACAATTACTGTCACATTATCAAGAAAAATTTTAAGGACATGAGTCTTAGTGGGTAAATTACAGTATATTTTTTTGTTGTATTGGCACTTCAATATATTGACTCTTCAATAATGTAAAGCTCCTCCTTCAACCCAAACTCTGAATTTTCTTTCGAGTTTCAGTGGGTCTAAATTCTTTTTTTTTTTTTTTTTAATCTTTATACAGTAGCTTTAATGAGATTTGGTGGAAGCAAAACTCTCAGTGCTAACAATGTGTGAGGAGGGTTAAATGAGGGAACATACTCACACACTTCACAGTATTAAAGAAAGAAAAGTTATGCATATTACTTGATGGTGTACCTATTCAAGTAACATGGGTGGTAGGGGAAGAAAAGAAACATTTAAAAATAAGAAAGGTGAGACTCTTACAGAATGTAATTTTTAATTAAGTGCATTGTGTTTACAAGTTACTCTCTAGATCTGTTCACATGAAAATTTTCTGTATCCCTGGTCTAATAGGGTAGCCATCAGCAACAGGTGGCAATGTAACACTTGAAATATGGTTAGTATGACTGAGGAAGTGAATTTTAATGGAATTTTTAAAGTTTAAATATACATAGCCATGCACATCATGGCCATTGATGGACATTGAGGCAGTGCAGCTTTATTTAAAGAATCAGAAAAAGTTACATGTAATCCTTGTAATGCATTTTTAAAAATATTTAATGTGTATTTTATAGAGCTTTAGGCTAAGTATGTATGTCTTTTTAATGTAGGCTATGTAATTTGTCCTTCAGAAAAATTAAAATCACATTCAAAATCATAACAGAAATATATAACAGCAACCAACTTCATCAAGCGTATCATATTTTCCATTTTTTTGATTTCTTGTAATTTTAATTTCTTCTTTTTAAGTTAATGTAAACATTTTCTTAAGAAAATGGAAAATGAACCTCAGCAGCAATATAACTGGCTCAAATGCTTCAGCACTGAAAACAAAGTAAAGCAAAGCAAGCAAAATAAGCAAAAAGCCTCTTATAAATAAATGTTATAACCATTAAATATTTATCTATAAAACTGATTCACGTACTTTATCTGCCTTGCATTTGAAATTTTTAAAATTATTTATTTATTTATTTTTGTGATGGAGTCTCGCTTTGTCTCCTGGCTAGAGTGCAGTGGTGCGATCTCGGCTGACTGCAACCTCCACCTCCCGAGTTCAAGTGATTTTCCTGCATCAGCCTCCTGAATAGCTGGGACTATAGGCGTGCCCCACCACACCCAGCTGATTTTTTTTTGTATTTTTAGTAGAGAGAGTGTTTCACCATGTTGGCGAGAATGGTCTCGATCTCTTGACCTCGTCATCTGCCCACCTTGGCCTCCCAAAGTGCTAGGATTATAGGGGTGGACCACCATGCGCAGTCTGCTTTTGAAATTGATTGTGGATTCTGTGATGTTCGTTCATAAAAATGAAAAAATTGTGCTTTTCTTTCCTTGAAGGCATTGACAAATCAGCAACCGCTGGTAACTTTTGTTGCTATTATTGCCATCAAAACAACAATGTATCTTGAATTATTTTAACATAATGACCGTACTTTTGTACATTTTATTTCAGATCATCCATTCAATATTCAGCTTTAATAGTCCAACAATTTTTTTTAACCAGAATTCAGTTTTTTAACACTCCATTTCCATCTCAGTGTAAAATAAACCAACCAACAAACAAATAAGTAAACTACAAATAAATAAAACTCCCAAAATCCAGTATTAAAATATTATTGTTTATGCCTTGGATGTCTATTCTCCTGGGGCATAAGAAATTATTTAATTGATAATCAAGTTAGTATTGTGCCTATGTCAGAAATATCTTGAAGAGCTACAAACTAATGTACACCCTGTCAAATAAGTCCCCCAAGATATAATACATTAAACCTATGTTTTGATTAATAACTAACTTAGAGGTCAATTATAATTATGTGTAGAGGAACAATTAGGTATTTATTGTATGGATGTTTCACATTTCAGTCATGGCTAAAAATCTAGGCATTAGCATCATATAATGACAATTACATGACACATCAAGCTTCAATAATATGCCTCAGTCTTCCAAATTTTTGTTTAGGCAAAATTATGCATATATAAATTTTAATTGATATAATATTCTTGATATTGAAATTGCATTCCAATGAACTTCTTATTTTAATTGTTCCCAAATTAAGAGTGGATATAAACATGTAGGTAATTATGCAAACATACACTTGAATCAAATTCTTGTATAAATTTTAGCTTAAAATTTAGCAATAAGCATAAGTCACTATCAAGTTAGCATCATTACATAATATTGAGAGAAATTTTAGTAATGTCTTGAAGATAATCACAAATATTTAGAATTTTAGAATAGGTTTAGTTATATAAAACATGTCCTCTCATCTATAAATGAGTATTCAGTTTGTTACCTAAAGCTAGTGTCAGACTTTTGGAGTTTATATATATATTTAGTAACTGTGAGATTTTTCAATTAATATATTTACATTCTATTTCATAGTTCCTCTAGTGATCAATAAAAGATCTGTTGAATTGATTATTTACAAAGTTGAGGCTCTTGCTATTTAATATTCCTGATTTCTTTTTTTTTTTTTTTTTTTTTTTTTGAGACGGAGTCTCACTCTGCCGCCCAGGCTGGAGTGCTGTGGCCGGATCTCTGCTCACTGCAAGCTCCGCCTCCCGGGTTCACGCCATTCTCCTGCCTCAGCCTCCCGAGTAGCTGGGACTACAGGCGACCGCCACCTCGCCCGGCTAATTTTTTGTATTTTTTAGTAGAGACGGGGTTTCACCCTGTTAGCCAGGATGGTCTCGATCTCCTGACCTCGTGATCCGCCCATCTCGGCCTCCCAAAGTGCTGGGATTACAGGCTTGAGCCACCGCGCCCGGCCAACATTCCTGATTTCAAAGATTTCCCAAATAGCTTTTACCACTACTAACCAAAGTGTATTATCTAACACAGATGCTAACAATTTTAATCCTCACCCAATAATTTCTTTTCTATTGCGTACTCAGTAAGCAACATGAATTCTAGTTCATCAGAAAGTGGCTCTTCAGTTCAATGAATGCTGCTTAATTACCGTAATTTTTATAGCATTTTTCTTCCAAATATATGTCAACTTATTAAACTATAAACAATCAACTGACTTTGTTAAGCAGTCCAAAAAGGAAGAATACTCTAGCCAATGTGAACAGATGAGTACATAAATACATAAATTTTTAATATTGTTTATCTTTTAATGTGAAATTTGGAAAAATGACATGAACAGAGAGAGAAAGTCAGAGATACAAAAGAACATTACAAAATTGTCCTCTTGTACTAATGGTACCTGAAGAAAATAAAATTACTGTCTATAAAACTCTTTGCCCTGACAGTGGCAGAATAATTGTGCTGGGTATATACATCTTTTTAGATTGGATAAATAGCATAATTGGATCATGTGAGAAGAGAAAAGGAGGTTTACAAATCACATAAGTTAACCCAGAATAAGTTATTTTTAGTGATCTTTCATCTAGTATGCATAATGGCCAGCTTCTCATTTCTACTTGTGTGTTTTCTTTAAGGCAGTTTGATAAGCGTTTACCCAAAGAAGTTATCTGAGAAGAACCTCTTTTATGAAGCAATTCTCATTTGTTTTTTGACCTTTTTCTTCATCCAATTAAAGAGTAGGACAGCTAGAAATGTTTCTGATCATAAGAAATATGACAATGATACAAGGATTTTAATAACCAATAGCTAATATCTAACAAAATTTGATTATTTAACATGAATATTGGCAAGTTAATATTAATTTTATCCAGTGTTGTGTTTTTCCTAGTGATTTGCCTATCACTAGTAAAAATCCACTCATCCATATCTATCTAAAATCCACCCATCCATGTCTA
The DNA here is from genome assembly GCF_009764315.1 of Trachypithecus francoisi. Classification (NCBI taxonomy): domain Eukaryota; kingdom Metazoa; phylum Chordata; class Mammalia; order Primates; family Cercopithecidae; genus Trachypithecus; species Trachypithecus francoisi. Next base: position 73,526,406 of record NW_022681454.1, on the reverse strand, counting down.
TCTAAACTCATTTTTGAACTCTTTCTTTGTTATATATACTATATTTAATGAGTAAAAGATGCATTGTGTGGTTTGATATATATTTTTAACATACTCATTTTACTTAGACAAGTCTTGCCCAATCTTATGTTCTGCTATTTTCAGTGCTTATTGATCTTGCTTTCTTCCACATCATGATGGTATGAGGAAATATTTGATATGCAAGTGTGTGTGTGTGTGTGTGTGTGTGTGTGTGTGTGTGTATGTATTTCCTACACTGTCTGCTATAGTGCTAAAACAGCAATTATTAACTGTTCCAAAAATAAGAATGTAGACATGTATACAAACATATACATCCATAATAAATTATGTCACATTAATAGAACTGGTCAGCAGAAGTCACATTGCTTCTATCCATAATAACAATAGCGATAGCTGTTATATAACAGCAATGTAATAGTAGCAATGGTTTGATCATGTAAGAGAGTTAACTTTTGAGTGAATAATCGACTTTTTCCTAGAAATATTTAAATGATAGGACATAAAATGCAAAATCATTGCTACGTCAGAAGTTTTGTCAGCAGCCAAATTATCTAAGAGATACAAACTTCGAATAAGTAAATAAATGTCCAGAAAAATTATATTATATTTGCTGTTAAAAAATAAATAAAAGCGAACATAACTCCATGTGATTCTGTGAGTCTTTCTTATTTTGAAAATACCAGGGTTTGAAATGAAAATTAAATGTCTGTTATATTACATTGTCATTGTGTGTGTGTGTGCATGCCAAGTACATAAAGAGAGTGAGAGACAGAGACAAAGTGGCAGAAACACACACACAGAGAGAGAGAGAGAGAGAGAGAGAGAGAGAGAGAGAGAGAGGAGAGAGAGAGAGAGGAGAGAGAGAGAGAGACTACACCATGATTTAATATAATGTCGTAATCTGAGTTTCAAGATCTGCTTAGTAAAGGTCCAGAAATATCTTAAGTCAAAGGAATAAAGGAGAACAGGATAAACACTGGGACAGCAGGGAGCAATTCTTTTCACCTGGGAAACCAGACGAACAAAATGCACATCCAACTGTCATGACTTTAGCAATAATGGGCTTTCCAACCTAAGAAAACAGAAAACGATGTAGAGATGGAGATTTTGGAAAGTAGCAAGACTCAACTACCTGTGACTTTTATTAGGAAATTGCTTTCAATACAAAGGAAAGAGTCTGCATTGAATCCTTCCACCCAGAACCTGCTGACAGGCACTAGGCAAATGATAAGACCTCTTGTCCAAAGTTGACATATTAGAGTTGGAAATGGGTAAAGCCAAAAGCAAGTCTCAGTCCAGGAATTCTGGTTCAAGTCATCTCTACATTTTAGAGTTATAACTACTGTTACAGTCGTGTGTGTGTGTGTGTGCGTGTGTGTGCACATGCATATATGTGTTTGTAAAGATTAGATGATTTACATGTGTTAAATACAAGTAGTTTTTTTTAACAAATATTTCCAACAAATGTTTCTATGAGATATGTAAGAAGGACTGAAACATTTAAATGAGAATTTTTTTTGAGTAGCTGCCAGTAAGAAAGGAATAGGCGTGAAACCGACCTATGCAAGGAAAGTATCAGTAATTTCCATCTTCAAGGTAATGATGTTTCTTTTTTGATATGTACCCATTTTCAGGATATTCCTTGCAGTTTTTTTTTCCACTAGAGATTTTGGGATATCAACCTTGATTGGAAAAAAATATATATATTGTAGCAATTTCTCTGGGCTCAACTAAATATGATAAGTGTTAAGTTACCAGTATTTCTGATTAAAATACTGTTTTATTAAGTTGCATTTTTCAAAATGAAAAAGAAAAGAAAAATTAAAGGTACAAAAAATACACTGAGTACATTGAAATCAATATTGGAACACTTTTATAGTTAAATGCTTTAAACTTACAATTGATATCCAGGACTAAAAAATGCTGAGAATAAGGATAAACTAACCACAGCCAATCTGTTAGTTTAATGTTCATCTTGTGATAAACAGTTTCATTATCTATTGTTTTTCAAAACAGTATTGTGAGGTGGGTATCATTTTATCCTTGTTTTTTACAGAGGAGAAATTTGGCTCAAGGAAGCAAAGCTACTAAGCAAGAAACTGTAATGAGCAACATATAGTATTTAAAATTTTTTATACAAATAGTTTTTATATAAACAATAAGGATTTTCTGTTTAACAAATGTTTATAAATTATTTTATATAGTTGGAACCTTGTAGATAGTTTTGTTATATGGATAAAACAGATTTGATGTCATCTCCAATAGAGCCTATAAGTCTAACAGCTTAATTTTAGTGAAATTCAATTTCAATATGTGAAGACCATAGTAGAGAGAACATGCACCTAACTTTATCTTGCAGATAATGAAAGATATTCTGGAAGATGAGGATTCTAAGTTTAGTTTTAGAGTAATGAGTAAAAATAAGCCATTAAAAATGTGTAACAGCCTGAAATCTCCAGTCAGACTGACTGGGTTTATGTTACAGTTCCCAGATCACTAGCAGGGTTTGTTTAAACTAATTACAAACTACGTGCCTCAGTTTCCTTATGTGTAAAATGGGGATAATGGTACATCTTTCATAGGCCTGCTATTAGATTTAAATGCATTTACATATGCATACTGCTTAGAACATGGTTAAGTATAGAGTAAGAACTACAAAATTTGAGTATTATTATTTAAGGCATGATATGCAGTAAATTCATAGCACACACTAAAACATTTGAGTGAAGTCCAGGAGGAAAAACAACAACATGTTATGTTTATAGAGCCACAGAAATTCAGTGAATATACATGGAAGATGTGGAGTGGATAACGGGGCTAAAGGTAGGTAGTAAAGGCTGAAGTCATAGTGTTACAGGACCCTTGGGGTGTTGCTTTTCTGGCCAGAAACTTGTTGCTGGTGGCACCTTTGCTTGTCTTTTGCTTAGGCCCGCTGGGCTCAGTCTGCCTACTCGGCCTGGCTCACCCTACAAGCCTGGATCCCACACCTCCAAGGGCAAGTCAAGCATGGAGCAGCATGGGGTGTGTGAGGATCTTGGGGTTCAGCCACTGCACACAGTCAGACATGCCTGCTGCTGTTGTGGGTGGGCAGCTCCAGGTGCTGGCATGGGGGCCAGCTCTCTACAAGGCTACAGCTGGACCAGACACATCACAAGCAGCCTCCCCAGCTGGCACCAGTGAATGTGGTGGCACGTGGAAGTTTGGTGATGGCAGGAATCGCGTGGCCCCTAAAAGGGAGTCACACCCCTGGCTCAGGGAGCTCCCAGGTCTGGGTTCCCTGAAGGGTTGTAGCTCTTCTCGCCATTTGCCTGCAACATGGTGAGCAAGGTGCATGTCTCAGGTCTGTTTGTGTTACAGCTCTTTCAGCCTCACCATTCAATGGGTCCTGAGTTCTTGTAACCTGGTCTTGTAACCAGGAAGAATGAGGTAAGCAGACAAGTAGAGGATTAGCAAGATAAAGAGGAGCTATGTTGAGCAATAGAACAGCTCAGAGGAGACCCACCGTTGGCAGCTCCTCTCTGTAGCCAGGGTGTCCGGATGAGTGTCCAGCTCTCAGCAGAAAGGGTAGTTCCTCTCTGTAGCTGGTAGTCTGTTGTCTTCATGTTGTCTCCCATTCCTCTCTTTATCTTCTCTCTGTCCACCACCCACCCTCTTGCCACCCTAGCCACCACCCTCACTCAGTCTGGCTGAGTCTGGGGGTTTTTATGGGCTTCAGAGGGGAGGAAGTGCCTGCTCATTAGTCCATGAGTGGTCATGGGTGGGCCTAAGACACGTTCTCACTCCAGTCTGCCTACTGGAAATGGCAGCCCTGGTTTCAGGCCCTCCACAGCTTAAAGGTGGGGCTTCACCAAGGACCCACTCCTTTCCACTCAGAAGCTTGTCTGCCTCCCACCGCTGTTCATGACTTCCAGGTGGTTTGTGCTAAGGGGTGCCCGCAGACCAATGCCAACTTGCCCTCAGGCCCTCCCCAACCTCAGCCTCTCTCCCATGCTTGTCAGCACCCAACGTCTAGAGGGGGCCGAGGTGGCAGGGTGCTGGCATGTCACGTCTGTTTTGAATGTGCACACACCGGGCTGGGTTGCAACAGTGCTTGGGTTTCACCTCAACCTTGCTCCCAGATCAGAGTGGGCATCAACAATGGGGAGAAACTGGGCAGCAGGGGCAAGCACTTCCAGGCCTGCAGGGGCGGGGGCCTTCCTGGATCCCTGAGAGTGCAGAGATGCTTGGATCCATAGCTGTGGCAGGATGGCTGCAGGGGTGCCTGGGAAGGCGGGGCTCCTGCCTGCTCCTGGCTCCCAAGAGCACAGGGGTGCACCAGTCTCGCCCTGGCTTGGGTGGTTGCAGTTGCGCCTGAGAGCTCCCCCCCTGCCATCTTGAAAGGGGCGGAGCTCACGCTTGTCCCTAGGTCCCACCAGCTCGGTGAAACACTGCTCTGCCCCAGGCTCAGTTCCACCTGGGGCCTCTCTCTGCCTTCCCTTCTCTGCCTGAATTCTCTGCTTCCCCGCCAGGGAGCGACTTAGCCTGGTCCCATAGCGCCAGACCTCGGGGCAGGCTCTGATGATTCTTCGCCTATTCTCCACACCCTCCCAGCAGTGGCCACCGGGCTAGGGTCCTGAGCAGCGGAGGCTCTGAGCCTGGGAGTGGATCCCGCTTGACTGTGAGAGGGTGAGGGCAGCACAGTAGGCTGCCTCCAGGTTGCAGGGCACAGGGGTCTTACCACCACCACTGCCGCTCCTGCAGCCCTCCTGCAGCCCCTCCTGCAGTCACCTCCTGCACCTCCCCTCTACAGCTGGCATGTTGGTAGCGGCAGCTCCGGATGTCCGGCTGCTGCCATCAGTAGAATGACGTAAATGTTGCCCTAGAAAACTTCAACTCTGTAATAGAAAACCATGGAAAGATTTCAAGTTCTGACATTGGAGGATTTTCTGTTTTTAATACATTGCCCTGAGGAAAGACAATTGTTTTGTGTTTAGCACACTAGGGAGAGTAATATTTAAGGCGCTTCTATAGTAGTCTAAATTGGACGATAAGAACTTAGTATTTGTGCAGTAGTATTAGATATGGATTTTAAAAGGAGATGAGGAGAAAGTTTTAGAAATATAAATAGAATTGTTCGAATGTTTCAGTGAGGTGTAAAAGAAAGAGAGGGATTGAGAATTCCTTTATGCTTTTAGTTAACATTGATATGTCAATTACGTAAAAAAATAAAATAAAGAATACAACAGGAGCCAAATTTAGTTGAACGTGTGCTTGGCTTGAGATTCCTGCATAGTGTGAATGAGTATGTATGGTACAAATTTGGATAACAGATACTCCCTGAAGCTGTATTGGTTTTAGCCATTTATTAGGTTCTAGATTTTTGTTTCATGTGTTTTTTAACTTATAAAATATGTGCAACATATATTCTGTAACAAAGGAAATATCTCAGGTTGAGCATATTCCACTGAGATTTTTTCAATTTTTGGTAATGGGAATGGTGCCAACCTCTAATTTATATAATGGACACTCTTTGGATTTTTAATGAAAATAAACCAAAAACATGCAAACAGTGCTTCAAAATAAATATTTTTGTCAGATGTTTCAGTGAACTATTAGGAAATGTGTTTTGATCCTATTCAACTCAGTGCAGATGAAACACAGAAATAAAGAAATTATCTTAGTTTGTTTCTGGAAGAATTCCTTTTCCAACTAAAAATTCCTCTACCTTACCATTCCAATTTAGCAAAATAAACACTCAACTACTCTAGTTCTGAGCATTTTTTAAATCTCTTTTTATTATTTCCACTACTAATCAAAATGGAAACTTTAGGTGTATGTTTTAGTTACTAATTACCTGAAGCAATTTTACATTATGTGGTCATTTTATGATTAAAATTGTATTCAGATAATGCATATAAAGTGAATACAAAAAGCTTCTGTTCAAAAGCTCTTTGCATTTTTATTTCCTTTATGTTATTTTTTTCCATCATTGCAGTCAAATTTCACTTACTGAATTTGGCAAGAGCTAAATGCACTCTACTGTGTTCTTTTGACCTTTTATTTATTAAAATCTCTGAGTACAGATTAATTTACTTTGCAAATATTTATTGTTGTTTCACCAAACTTAAAATGGGAGCTGCAGGAACTTTGATAAATGAATCAGGAGGTAGTCTGGCTTCCCCAAACTTCTTAGAATTACCTTTATCCATTACTGAAATGATATCTTGTAATTTTCTGCTAGTATGTCCCTAGGGAAACCACAACTGATATTCCTACGAATTCCATTTCTACAAAAACAGTTCTGTTTTCCTTTGCTCTCTGTTAGTGAAAATACAGCATTGTCAAAAAGTTATAAAGCTCTGAAGCATTGACTTCTTGTAGCTCATGCTTTAAGGTTTTATATATGTGATCAAAATCAATGAGGATGGACTGGAATGTGAAGAGGCAGGAAAATGGGTCTGTTTGTTAACCAAAGGAACATTGTCATAGGATAAGTCTTTGCATGTGTTGTGCTTTTGCCACTTATTAGGGACTCCATTTATTACAGCATTTCCATAACTCTTTATGATTCTGACAGTTAAATGGACCGATATTTCTGTCAGGATACTGGTCTCAGATATAAAGCTCTCAGTTTTATCAGTGTAAAATGAAAATATTTAGTTAATGTTCAAATCATATTTTAAAAACTACATATAGATGACATGTTTCTGTTTGGCTGGGTGAGACAATAATAGGTGAAGCCTTTGGGACAATACAGAGCCAAGTTAAAAACGAAAATTTTAGTCGACTGGGAAAACTTACAGATTTATCTAACAAATCCATCAAGCCTACTACTTGGCTTCAATATCAAGGGTGGTTTTGTCCAACAACTGCTTGCTCTCTTTCATCAAAAATTGCACCAGTCACATTATTTTATCCTTTCATTCAACAGATATTTATTGAGAGCCTATAACCATTAGGTTCTCTCCTAAACCTTGGATATTCAGCAGTGAACATGAACATGGAAAGTCCCTGCTCTCTGTTAACCAGAGACTGGGGAGAGTATGGGGAGTGGACAATAGAGAGAAGTTGGTCAATAGATACAAAATTACAATTAGAGGGAAAAAATAAGGTATTATGTTCTATTGCACAGTAGGGTGAGAATGGTTAACAGCTAGGTATTGTGTATTACCAAATGGCTAGAAAACAGGCTGTTTAACATCTTTACCACAAAGAAATGATCAAGGCATGAGGGAATGATCGAGCTAAATACACTGATTTGATCGTTATACAACATATCTATGTATCAAAACATCAAATATACCTTATACATGTGTACAATTACAATGCATCAAAGAAAAATAAATTTAAAAAAGAAGAAAGTCTCTGCTTTCATGGGAATTACAGCCAGCTTAACAAAAGACTATGGAGAACAAAAGAATGAATTAAATGAAAGAGTGATCGAAAACAAAGAAAGAAAGAACTAAGTGGGAAAAGAGTGACAATAATGTAGTTTCAAATACGCTAGTTAGGGAGTGTTCCTTTGACTTGGTGATGTTTTTAACGGAGACATAAAGAAGAGAGCTCGTCCTAAGATATTTGGAAGAAGAATATTTCAGGCAGAAGCAACAATTTCAAAAGCTCTGAGGTCGAATTCCAGGGATAGCAGAAAGAACAAGTGGCTAGCTATAGTAAAGTCAGGAGGAGAGATGACGTCAGAGAACAGCAAGATCATGCAGTGCTTGGTGGCCAATGCATGGGAAGGCATTGGCTCTTACTGAAGAATGGAGAAATCTCCTGGAGGGTGTTAAGCAAAGTGATAGAGGGAAAACAGTTTTAAAAAATTACCCTGGCTTCTGTTATAAGAATCAACACCAAAATTTAACTTTATGTAGTATTTTGCCAAATACCACAAAATATGAACAAACAACCAGGCATGCTCATCCTCATGCATTTTTGTTGTTGTTGTATACTTTATTTCTATTTTAACTTTAAGAATTGGGTTTTAGTTTAAGATACTAAATTAAATTACATGAGAAACATTAATCATATATTCATGAACTCAATGCTTGCATAGTCACATAACAAATCACTTCTCAGGTGAGAACATACCTACCTGTTTGGGTCTTGTTTATGTGAGACTCTGGGAAAATCCCCAATGCAAGGATGTCAAAAGCCCTTGACATCACATTTATTACACTTCCCTTTAATTCCCTGATTGTATTAAAAGCAGCTGTTTTTGTCACTTACAGCTTTTTAGTTTTAATAGGTTCAGGAGTTACATGTGTAGGTTTCATACCTGGATATGTTGCATAATGATCAGGTTTGGGATTCTAGTGTGCCCATCATCTAAATAGTAATAATTGTGCTGGATAGGTAATTTTTCAACTTTCAACCGACTCCTACCTTCTCCTCCTTTGGAGTCATCAGTGTCTCTTATTTCCCTTTGTATGTCTATGTGTGTCCATTGTTTAGCTCCCAGTTATAAATGAAAAGCTGTGGTATTTGATTATATTTTTTCTGAGTTATTTCTTTTAGGAAATGGCCTCCAGCTCCATCCATGCTGCTACAAGACACTATTTTATTTTATTTTTCTAGGTAGTGTTCCATGATGTATATATGCCAGATTATCTTTATCCAATCATCCAATGACTGACACTTAGGTTAGTTCCACAACATTGCTATTGCAAATAGTGTCGCAATAAACATACAATGTAGTGCAGGTGTTTTTTGAATATAGCAAATCTTCCCCTTTGGGTAGATAACTAGTAGTAGGATTGCTGGGTCAAATGTTAGTACTATTTTTAGTTCTTTGAGAAATCTCCATACTGTTTTCCATAGAAGTTGTACTAATTTACATTTCTACCAACAGTGTAGAAGTGTTATCTCCTTCCCATACCCTCACCAACATCCGTTGTGTGTGTGTGTGTACATGTTTTGATTTTCTAATAATAGTCATTCTGACTGTTGTGAGATTTTGTCTCACTGTGGCTTTAACTTGCATTTCTCTGATTATTAGTGATGTTGATTGTAGTTTCATATGTTTGTTGGCACATTTGTATATATTCTTTTGAAAAATGTCTGATCATATCCTTTGTCCACTTTTTCATGGAGTTATTTGTTTTTTTCTCATTGATTTGTTTTATTAGATTCTGGATATTAATCCCTTGCCAGATGCACATTATTCAAATATTTCTTCCAATTCCGTAGTTGTATGTTTATTCAAATATTCCTTTTGTTGTGTAGAAGTGTTTTAGTTTAACTCTCATTTTTCTACTTTTGTTTTTGTTGCATTTGTTTTGAGGTCTCAGTCACACATTTTTTTTTTCCTAGGTCAATGTCCAAAAGAATTTTTTCTAGATTGTCTTCTAGGATTTCTATAGATTGAGGTCTTACATTTAAGTCTTTATTGCACCTTGAGTTAATTTTTGTATATCGTAAGAGAGAGGTGACCAGTTTCAATATTCTACATATGACTATCCAATTATTCCAACATAATTTATTGAATAAAGTATCTTTTCCCCATTGTATATTTTTATCAGTGTTGTCAAAGATCAGTTGGTTGTTCAATATGTAGCTTTATTTATGTGTTCTGTATTTTGCTCCATTTACCTATGTGTCTATTTTTGTACCAGTATCATACTGTTTTGGTTAATATAGTTATGTAGTATAATATGAGGTCAGGTAATGTGATGGTCAGCTTTGTTCTTTTTACTTGGGATTACTTTGACTTTGGAGCTCTTTTCGGTACCATATACATTTTGGGATTTTTTTTTTCTGATTATGTGAAAACTGACATTTGGTGTTTGATATGAATTGCATTGAATCTGCAGATTGCTTTGGGCAGTGTTGTCATTTTAATGATATTGATTCTTCCAATTTATGAGCATAGGAAGTCATTCCATTGGTGTCATCTATGATTTCTTTCATCAGTATTTTGTAGTTCACCTTGTAGAGATCTTTCAGCTCCTTGGTTATATGTATTCCTAGGTATTTTATATTTGTGGCTATTATAACTAAGATTGACTTCTTGATTTGGTTCTAAGCTTGAACATTTTTGGTATATAGAAATGCTACTGATTTTTGCATATTAGTTTTATATCCTGAAACTTTACTGAAGTCATTTATCAAGACTAGTGGTCTTTTGGAAGAATCTTTTGGGTTTTCTAGATATAGAATCTTATTGTCAGCAAACAGAGGTAATTTGACTTATCCTTTTCTAATTTCGATGCCTTTTCTTTCTTTCTTTGGCTGATTGCTCTGTGATATCCAGTACTATGCCGAGTAGGTGTTATGAAAGTGGACATCATTGTCTTGTTCCATTTCTTAGGAGGAATTATTTTAACTTTTCTCCATTCATTGTGATGTTGGCTGTTATTTTGTCTGATAAATGGCTGTTATTATTTTAAAGTATGTTTCTTCAGTACCTTATCTATTGAAGTTTTCATCATGAAGGGTTGTTGGATTTTATCAAATTTTTTTCTGCATCTATTGACATGACCGTATGATTTTTGTTTCCATTTCTACTTATGTGGTGCATCAAGTTTGTTGATTTGCATATGTGGAACCATCCTTTCATACCTGAAATGAAACCCACTTGACTTGATATATTACCTTTTAAATGTGCCGTTTGATGCAGTTTGTTGGCATTTTGTTTAATATTATTGCATCTATGTTCATCAGCGATATTGACTTGTAGTTTTCTTATTTTGCTGTGTCTTTGCCTGATTTGGCTAGCAGTGTGATACTGGTTTCATAAAATGAGTTATGGAGAAACCTCTCCAACTCAATATTTTAGAATAGTTTTAGTAAGGTTAGTACCAGTTTTTTCCTGTACTTCTGACAAAATTCAGCTGTGAATATGTCTGGTCCTGGATTCTTTGTCAGGAGACTTTTTTTTTTTTTTTTTTTTTGAGATAGAGTCTTCCTCAGTCACCCAGGCTGGAGTGCAGTGGTACAATCTTGGCTCACTGCAGCCTCTGCCCTGTCAGGAGACTTTTAAATCACTGCTTCAATTTTATTACACATTATTGGTCTGTTCAGGGTTTCCATTTCTTCTAGGTTCAGCCTTGAGAGGTTGTACATTTCCAGGAATTTATTTATTGATGTTAGGTTTTTAGTTTGTGTGCATAGAAATACTCATACTAGTCTGTGATGGTCTTTCTTATTTCTGTAGTATCAGTTGTAATATCACATTGATTCAAGGTTTTTGAATTTTCTTTTGTTTGTGTGAGAACTTTTTCTCCCTTGAGAGTGTGACATGCGTATGTTGGGTGTGGTCCTTTAGTTTTGTGTCTTTGTGTTTTTGGGGAGCCAAGTCTCTATATATGTTCCTTGGTTATAGATAGACTTAGTGTAGTGTTTTTTTTTCAAATGCTGGTTGTTTAGAAGTTGTAATAGCAGTGAGCTGTGCTTGCTAGCAGACTCACCATCTTCTCCACAGAGAAAGAGGCTGAGGACTTGGAGACTTATCTTATACCTTGGCCTGTGCACTTCTGTCTGCAGGAATTATATTGGGTTGTGTAGTTCACCCTACAGGTCGTGATTATGGTCAAGAGCCAGTTAAGCACTGTACAATGGTGTTAGTGGAAGTTGTGATGGGCCATGTGGGTTTATCTCCCACCCAGTGGGTGGCATTTGCTGGTGAGATGTTTCTGTAGTGGTGGCAGTGGGCTTTTTATTTAGCCTTTATTATGCAGGGGAAGTACTGGAATGTCCTGGGCAACAGGTGGGCCATGAGACTCCCAGTCATCCCTGTCCTGTGTTCTGTCACCACAGCTGGTGGAGGGGGCAGAGCTGGGTGAAGCTGGATTGGGCAAATCCACGACCAGCCTCTCTGAGGTGGGTGCCCAAGTGCTGACCTTGGCTAGGGTCTAAGAGCAGCAATTAGGCCGCTGGGGCAAACCTCCAGGAAAGGGTGGAGGAATCTTTCCTGCACCACATAGCCCACTTAGAGGGAAGACCTGGGATTTTCAACCAAGAAAATGGCAGTAGGACCTGCCCAGTTCCCTCACCCCTAACCTAGCAGGTATCCCTTCAGCTTCTGGCCACTAGTAGTAAGCCAGATGGTTAGGCTAATTTCAAGCTGTTTGTGGTCTGATGACGGAATATTTCCAGGTATTATGGGACATGTGATTCCCTGAAGGGGAATCCATGGTTATCAGGACAAACCATTCCCTGTCTGCTCTCTCAAAGGGAGGGGAGCCCAACTCCTACACCACTACATGGAACAAGCACATGAAATCTACATTCTTTAGCCAACTAAGTGTAGCCACATAAAGTGATGAGCAGTGGAATGTGACAGGTATTGATGAGTAGAAATTTCGAGTTTTATTTAGAAAAGAGTAGCCTCACCATCCTTTCCCTTTGTCCTCCATCTTGTTTATGAGTGCATGCATGGCAGTGAATGATCTTGGACCACATGAATGAGGACTATGCTATAGAAAGGCCATAGGAAAGGCAGAGAAACAAAATACAAGGGTCTGCGTCTATGACACCATGATGCTAGCCCGTTATTCTTAGATGGATTACTCTCACACCCCTACATTAGAGAGACAAACTTGCATCTTATTTAAGCCACCTTTACACTGGGGCTTGGTCATAACAGCCTATTTATATCTTTATGATTATAACCAGTAGAGTTTCTAATAAACACATTTATCTTTTCAATAAAAATGACTATCATAGACAGGAAAACCTTAAGTACGGGAAACTTAAAACACTATTGTAACTTTAAATTGCAGATTAAGAAAACTGTACTGCCTTCCATAGTGTGATAAAATCACCTTTCCATGGCAAACAGCCTTGTCAGTTTTCTAAAGTTTAACATTTTTTACTTAAAAAATTTAGATGAATATATGAACATCTTAGTCTACACAGTCAAAACTCTGCACACGAATGGATCCTAACCAGTCGTATGTTTTATCTCACTGATCTGTATTTAGAACTTGGAGTTGTGTCAGATATATGACTTTGGTTTGACTCAAAACTATTTTTTAAAAGTTTAATCAGAGGTCTTTGATTGAAGAAAATTTCTTTGTTGCTGTTTTATTTTCTTCCCATTTAATCTTTTAAGAATGGTCCTACATTTTAACAGGGTTGAAAGAACTTAAAAAAATGATCATTTAAAAATGTTTTAAAACTTTCCAAAAGTAATGCTATTATTCCAGTTTACTGGGCATGATTCGACTCCCCTGGAGTTGCAGTCAGTGAAAAAAGTCTATGTAATGTGCTACATCCATCTCAATTCCACCTTCACTTATTTGACTTGTCACTAATTTATAACCTCTGATTTTCTTTCTTTTTACAACCAACATTTCCAAATGCATATGCACTAACACACATGCACACATACATACACAGTAATTTTACTTTAAACTGTTTTGTATATAGGTGTATATGTGTATGTGTTTGTATCCATAAGAATCCAGAGACTGAATAATATGTTTTGATCTCATATTTTTTTCCATACAGTTTCTGTAGTACCTGATATATTTTAATAAACATTTGTTAAATTTAATTACAATTGTATTATGAAGACTTTGGTTCAAAAATGTCATGCCACAGTATTTTGACTGAATTTGGAGAAATACTCAAGCAGATGAAATGATTAGTTTTATGTATCAAAGTGCACTCTTTTAGAGACAAAATAAATAAGGGTCCAGTTATTCATACATGAACATATGCCATCATCTGAAACCTTTTGCCTGAATTAATTATCTAAATAAATATGGGCTACTCAAGTGGAGACAAATTCTAGGGCTAAAAATGTGCCCTAGGCATATATAAGTTATTTTGTATAATAACTCTAGTGTAGTTAACTTGAGTTTCACTCGTGATTTACAACCATAAAAATGTTTATATATTACATATTCTGACATAGGATAGTGATAATTGTCATAGGGTAAGTTTTTGATAAAAGATTACAATTATTTCTTAGCACATAATTAAATAAGTATAATATATCGACATCATCATAGAATTTGTGATTTATAAGGAAACAATATGATTCATTCTTTTAATCACATTAACAAAGAAACTGAAGCTCAATAAGGTTTACTAATGTCTAAGAGCAATACACACTTGATGTGACAGTCAACATTTTCAAAGAATAGCTATCATTTATTGAGCATGTACTATATTCCAAGCACCATGTCAGATACCTCTAGGGAGATAGTTTTTTTTGTGGTGATTAACAGCAAGGGATCTGGAGCCAGACTGCTTAAACAATAATCTTAACTGTGTAATACTGAGCAAGTTACCCACTTTTTGCCTCACTTGGCTCCTCTGTAAAATAAGATTTATATTAGTATTTTACTTACCAAGTCATTGTGGGGATCAAATAAGTGAACATGTGATAAACAGCATTTTATATAGTGTCGGTCACTCATAAGTATTAGATTATTATTAACTATTTTTATTCAACAGATCACATTCAATGTTCAGAACAATAATTAAACATATTACCTCCATATTTTATATTAAAATCCTGAGGCTCTTAGAGGGTAACTTGCTTAAAAGCATAAAACATATATATGGTTTAGCTGGAATTCAAATGGTATTTTAACTCAAAATATTTTTTTCACTCTATCAACCTGTCGATTTTTGTACTCCTACTCCCAACTATTTTCCTGGAAAGTGTCCTTCAACCTGGGTTATGCAGCTGATCGCTTTTATTTTTGTGGCAAACAGCTAAATACAGTAATCAAACATAATAAAATATGATTCTGAACACCTGGGTTTTTCAAATTGCTGAAAATAGTCTTACCCCATCATTTTTTTGAATGGAGCAAAATATCACAAGGAAAGTTTTTATTGACTTTTTTATTTGCTTTCAATTACTATGAAGTTTTTTCTCTGATATGCTATATGTTCTTATTGCCAATAGAGAAAAATTTTGATCTTAGAATTAATATAATGTTAACTAGAATATTTTCTGTTAAAATAATTTGAGCCATATTTTCTGATTTCTCAACATTGGTGCAGTAATTTTTCTTACAGCATCAAAAATTTGATGATTTGAGAAACGTTTATTGCCTAAAATGCGGTATAGCAAATAATGTCATTTTACTTTTGATCACCAATGTAGAAACATACATGAAAACAAAATGAAAAATAATATAAATATGTATTAACAAAGAAATAAAATTCTTGAAGTAAATATCCTTATAGATCAGTGTGATAAATATTGGTAATTTTTAATGATTATTAAATAAAGTCTCATGAATTATTTAGTACAAAGAGCACGTAAACCGTTGGCATAATTCTATTAATTTTGAGATATTTCATTAAGTTCTCCATAATTTATTTGAATCTAAACACCTGTGTTGTTTAGAGAGCCAGCTTCAGAAATGAAGCCACAGAGTTTAATGGGGAAATCAGCAGTACAATTCCCATATCACTTGTAGAGTCAGCAGGAAATATCAACCTTCTTTGAAATTTCATCACTGATAAAATGAGTAGGCAACAGAATGAATACTTCTTAAGTCCTTTCTTTGATAATTCAGGAGGAAAAAAATGGTTATACTGGAGTGATAGTTATGTTACAGAATGAAAGATAAATATCTTCCTTGACTCAAATTTGTCTTTAGTTTGATTTTCAATTTAAACAGTCAAAGTTGGCCGTGCTAAAGTTGGAATTTATATCAATTGATTGTTCACAGTCAGTTACAGATCAAACTCCTGGTTCTATTATTTTCCTTCTTCTCCTATTGCACTTGATTAGACTTTAAATAAAAAGGGATCAAAACATTAAAAAAATTTAAATACATATGATCAATCTGAAGCATGTATTTCTCATTTTTACAATTCCTTATGTAATTAACAATGAGAGCAGATAGTAAATCATCATTTTTGAGTGTTTAATTTTTTTGAGCAGCATTGGAGACATGATAAGCTGGAAGTAATGATTATTTAAAATAAAGCATGTTGAGCAAATTATTGGCATATATTTGAAATTTTTTTATAGATTATTGAGTACATTAGCCATTTCAGTTTATTGTGAAGTTTTATGAGATTATCACCACCATAAGATTGTTTGTTTTTTAAAGAACATTAATATGCAAACTGTTTCATACCAAAGCACTCAAAAATTAGTAAATTAATAATATCTAAAAGAAATTTGTGAAACTCTGTTACTAAAAAAGGAATCTTCAGGACAACATAGACTGAGAGCTTATCTATTATATTATCAAGTACAAATTACTCTGGATTTCAAGGTCATTTATTTCATTCTTGTCCAACTTTTTGTTTCTGTTTTCTTTGTAAACCTCCTTTGGTTGCTCATTTAGCTCAGTCTCTTTGCTATCTCTTTACAGTGGTAAACTGAATAATGACTCCCAAATCCCGAGGATTTGTTTTCTAATCCCTGGAACTTGTAAATGTTACCTCATATGGAAAAAGAAGATATTTGCAGAAACAATTAAAGTGTCTTGCAATAGAGAAATTATCTTGGAATTATCTGGGTGGGGCCCTCAGTGCAATCACAAGTGTCCATCTGAGAGAAGGGCACAGAGAGATTTAATGCACATGGAAGACAGAAGTCAATGTAACAGTGGAGGCAAGGATTGGAGTGGTTCAGCCACAAGCCGAGGAATGTCTGTACCATTGGAAGGTAGTAGTGCAAGAAACAGACTGTTCCAAGACCATACAGGGGAAGTGCAGTCCTGATGACACTTTTTGGCCCGGTGATACTTATTTTAGACTTCCGGCCATAAGAACTATGAGAGAATAAAATTAAGTTGTTTTGAGTCACTAGGTTTGTGGTAATTTCTTACAAGAGTCACAGGAAATGAACGCACATGCTCCCTATTGTGCCAGTTTTCCCTCACTTAGGAATGTGTCGCATTTCTCCTTGACCTGGTCAAATTGCACCTGTTCTACAAGAATCATTCATCCTCATTTCAACATTTGCCACAAGCTCTCTCCTGCTGTACCAGTCCTCACTGATTTCCACTTTCCCAAAAGTTCTATGGCACTTATTTTGTCACACAAACTGGCCATTAGTTTACTGACTTGTAATTGATATTCAAGTAATTTTTAACCATTTAAAAAAATTCTATTAAACTTGCCTTAATTTATGATATATTTATTATTTCCATAGATTGTGGTTTCTATAATGTTGATCACATAAAAGACATTTAATATATTACATCTCAGTTGAAAGGCTTTCTAACATTGTATTATTCTTTTTCTATTATCTTCTCTCCATTTATATATTTTTCTTAATATCATTGCACATTTTCCTCTTTATCTTATTCTCAATCTTCTATTTTAAATGGAAATCATGGTTTTCTTTTTTGATGGAGAATTGTTTTGTTGGTTTTGAATGCCATGTTTGAATCCAAATTCTCAACATTGTCAAACTCTTCAGTGATGAAAAGTTTTGCATGTTCAAGAGAATACAAATTTGGATTGGTATCCACTATGTTTTGATTGCCAATATATAGTTGGTATTTAGGAGATTATTTGAAGCTATGGCCACATAACAATTTTAATTGTAAGCACATTACAGACTTTATTCCATTGGATTCTTTTATGCTCAAAAACATGGCTAAAGACAAAAGTATCAGCTTGAGCAAAGCTCCATGCACAGGTCACCAGTTAAACATGAAGAAATCAGTAATCCTGACCACTTTAAATCCTTGGTTTCTAAAATTAATAGACCAAAGGAAAATCAATGTGGGCCTTTGTGAAGTGCAATTCCAGACATGGGAAGCCAATCCTGCTTTAAGGGAAAAAAATTGCAATTAATCAGTTCTTTGCAATAAAACAACAGAGCTTTTTAAATAAATTTTACTGTCCCAATAGGCCAATTAGTCAAAGATAATTTTAAAAACTGATTTGATTGATTGACATCACTTTGACAATATATAAAAACTTGACCTTTAGGTATTATATAGCAAACTTACTTGGCAAATGTTCTCTAAATCTGATTATGAGTTTAGTGTCATATAGATAGAGCCATGGAGCACACACAGAGATGTGCACACATACATATGTCTACCTGCATTCAACACAAACATGTAACATGCATCTTGTAAAGAAATTATGAAATAAACAACTGTATGAAACTTAAATGCTTGGTAGGAAGGGAAAGAGGATTTACTTTGCTCTTCCTTCATTATCTCTCATTGTTCAATTGTAATTATAAAGCATTTAGTAGCGTATGTATGATGGAAAGGAGAGAAAGGTTCAAAACAAATGTTGTAGAGGTGCCAGCAAAAGCTATGAGACAGAGTCTTTTTGTAGAGTGGGTACTTTATGAAGAATGCAAATAAAAATCTTGGGAGGAAGTCTCACTTCTTCAGATGTTTCACTTAAACTAGAGAAAATGATATGCATAGCAGCAGCGTGGTAAACAGAAAAAAACCCAAAAATTTAGAGTGAAATATTTTCAGACATAACCATCATGAATGATGCACATGACACAAATTTAATGTTTCTCTCCACAAAAGTTATTTTGATGCCACCCTACCCAAATCCTTCCACCCTATTTTTGTCAGTTTCTTTAGAATTTCTCATCTGTTCTTTTCCATTTCTGAGTCATTTGCAATTTTCTGCTACAACAGCTTTATCCACAATGTTAAAAAGTAAAATACTTTTGCTGAAAATTTTATATGTAAGTGTATACTAGAACTATTGATTTAAAATTCATTACACATCAACCAGAAAAATAATTTAGCACAGTATGATGTTCTGACTTCAGAAATAATTTTCCTCCGATTAGTCTTTTTCTATTTGTTTTTATTGTTGCTGCAAATGCATATAAACTTCTTGTTTACTTGGTTCAGAAGTTTGGAAGTTCTGGTTGCCAAGAGCTGACCTATTTCATTTTTGTGAATGAGCACCTCAGCCTAAGTGTGTTGTTCATATCATTATTTGCGCTTCAAGGAACTTGGGAACTCAGCCCCAAGACCCTGCGCTCTTTCTTTCAGGAATATGTTGCTTTGGCTAAGCAATGTATGTGTTATCTCTACTATTTCAGACTCCTTGCCTCTGCACTTCAAAGCATAGAATTCATCTTACCAGAGAAGTCAACAAGGAAGAGGAAAATGTAATTTAAATCGTAGAGGAAACAGACTTTTCATGTTTAAACCAAATGCATGAGGTTGGCCTTTCTAGTGGTAGAAATTGAAAATCTTAATATCATGTTAGATATCCCCAACTCAAATATCTCCAATAAAACTCAGCATGTGTGGATTTCCTAAATTGGAAGATAACTTTGCAGTCTTAGGTGAGGTGTAAGAATTTGTGATAATGACTCATATCCTTTTAGAAGTAAGTCACCATTTCATTTTTATAGATTTTTCAGATGGAAAACTGAAGCAATGAAAAGAGAAGATTTTGAGCTGAATTTTCTTTGTTTTGATGAAGTCAGAGTGCAATGGAAAATATTCTATTTTACAAGTTATATATTTCTATTTTACAAGTTAATCTATCATCTAGTTTTGTTTTTAGTAATGTCAAATAATTTTTTCCCTCATGACTTCTACAATAGCCAGACATCACTAGATTATATATTCCCAATGAAAGGGATGCTATTTTGTTGTTATTCATTTATTTATTTTTTTGTATTTTGCAATAATGGTTGAATAGAGGAAATGGAAGCAGAGTAGAGGCTAAATAGAACTAAGGTTTCTTTTAAAGCAACTTTGGGAAAAATAAAATTAGTCAAGGTTTAATGAACCTTTAGAGTTGCGTTCTTTCTGATAAGGTAGGTCACCTGAGATGTGTGAGAGAGAAGGTAATAAACGTAATGTTATAAAATGTTTGTATTATGAGGTGATCTGGAAAACAACCATAGTAAATGGTTAGTTTTCTTATTTACTTAAACCTTACTAAGTATTTTTTTATGAAAGTATTTAAAGCTTTTCTTATTAAAGTCATATAAAATATTTAAGTATCTCTAGAGTTGGAGCAAATTGAAGGCTGAGACAGATACATTTATGACAGTGTTATTCAACCTAGATAAATTCACCTAATGGAAGAAATAAGCATGAAGTAAATAAGAAGTCCTCCCTAGGATAATGCAGTACAAAGCTAATAATGGGTATTCTAATTTTATATTACAGTTATATAGTACAGTTCAATATTTATATATGTGTAGTTTTTCCTTTTCTATTGATTACTAATTAGTTTTCTGTGTTTTGAGTACATCACAGTTTGTTTATCTGTTCACGTCTTGATAGAAACTTAGATTGTTCCACATTTTTGCCATTAGAAATAAAAGTGTTGTAGACATGTTTTCCACAAGTCTTTTCATTAAGAAATGTGTTCACTTGTCATGGGTAAGTAACTGGATATGAATTGCTGTATCATGAAGTAAGTGTATGTAGATTTTTATTATTAAAAAAACTGCAAGTTATTTTTCAAAATGTTTTTCCCTTTTTCATCTCCCACCAGCTACATGTGAATGCTCCAGTTTCTCTACATCCTTACCGATAATGGCTATTATTTAAGCCATGTAAATGTGTGTGAATGGTAGTTTATAGTGGTGTTAGTTTCTAAACAATTATATTGAGCAACATTTCAGATACACACTGGCCATGCTTACGCATTCTTTTGTAAATAGCCTGCTCAACTGTTTACCCATGTATTTATTAATTGGATTGTGTAGCATCTAGTTTCCAAAAATGGTTCCCAGTGAAATATCCTTTCCAGTATTTATGTTTTGAGTAGCCTTCACTCACAGAAAATCCCATATGGCCCAGTGACTCATTTTAACCAATTGAATGTGGCAGAAGTAATGTACCAGTTGTCGGTCTAAATGTAAACAAGGACTGAAATCTTCTGCTATGGTGCTCTAGCATGCCAACTGCCTTGTACAAAAGCCAATTATCCTGGTGGAAAAAAGAGGCCAGGAGGACCAGATGCCACCTGGGGAGAAAAACCAAGTGGCAGAGAACTAAGGATCACACTTTAGTGTGAGCTATTTTCAGCATTCTAGACCAACTAATTTCTATGGCGACTGCAGCCCTTATTGCTTTCACACTAGCAAGAGAACTTCCCATATGAAGTCCACTCACAATTTTGAGAAGTAATAAAATAGTCTTATTAAGCCATCATATTTCAGTATGTTTTTTAACATAGCAAGTTAAGTTGCTTGTATTTTCATTCTAGAGGTATAGAAATCCTTTATATATGTTCGATATAAATCCTTGGTCAAATACATTCATTACAAATATTTTCTCCCTGTAGTGGCTTGCTTTTTTATTATTCATTTTTACTAGGGCAGTTCAATGAGGACATTTTCCATATCGATGAAGCAGAGTTAATCATTTTAAATAAATGGTAGCACATGATCTATCTGAAAACACCTTACTTATCTACTTACAAAAATAAAAGAAAAAATAAAAATAATCCACATTCCCTTTTTTTCTTTTTTTTTTTTTTTTTTTTTTTTTTTTGGAGACGGAGGCTTACTCTGTCACCCAGGCAGGAGGACAGGAGGAGTGTAGTGGTGTGATTTCGACTCACTGCAACCTCTGCCTCTAGGGTTCAAGCGATTCTCCTGCCTCAGCTTTCTGACTATCTGGGACTACCTGGGACTACAGGTACATGCTGCCACACCCGGGTAATTGTTTTTCTGTATTTTAGTAGAGATGAGATTTCACCGTGTTGCCCAGGCTGATCTCAAACTCCTGAGCTCAGGCAATCCGCTTGCCTCGGCCTCCCAAAGTGGTAGGATTACAGGAGTGAGCCACTGCCAAATGGTTAATGTTTAAGATAAAACACTTTTATCTTTAGATGTCTGAGCTAGCTATTAAGTTTACATTTTGTGTATGGAATGTGGTAGAAATTGAGTGTTCTGTTTCTTAAAGATATCTAGTCTTTTTGCAAAATTTATTAAAATTTATAATTTTTTTCAATAAATTAGCTTTAGAACTTTGTTACAAAGTTACTTAGCTCTTTCTTTCAAAATAGCATTTATATTACTGTTTTCTGCTGGCTCAACTTTTCTGAGTTTTTTTTTATTTCTTATGATATCTTTATCTTGTCTTGATTTCTAAAGTGTGCAATATTTCCATTGATTAAAAAAAAACTTTGAGTGATAGTTTTTTTTATTTTAGCACTATAAAGACATTCCATTATCTTTTCCTTAGAATTGTGCAATGTCACACTTGTGGATTTTGAAACAATTAATCATGTTTGTTGCAACAGGAGCTTTTAAGATTTAATAATTTATATTTTGTAATAGTTTATGTCTGCCAAATTACCATTTTTATGTTCTGGGATTCTGAATAACACATATATTGACAATTTAATATTTTCCCATAGGTCATTGAAAACAAGTCTTATTTTCAGCATCTTTTTCCATTAGCATATGTTTTTCAGTGGAATAATTTTTATTGGCCAACCTGCAAGTGCATTGATGCTTCCTTCCATACTGCCTATTTTCCTGCTGAGCCAGCCAATGTTTTTCCCCAGATGTTGTATTTTCAGTTCTAAAACATTCATTTGATTTTTAAAGATATTTAAGTTTCTCTGCTGAGATTTCTTATCTAATCACTAATTCTGGCATCTTTTCTATAAATGATAAGATAAAATGACTTTTTCCTGTAGACATTGGTTTGCTAGTTGCAAATATTTAGGTAAATGTCAGTCAGTTTCTGAGAGTTTTGATTTTTTTTTTTTTAATTTGCCTCCCAACTTATTTACTTATTTGAATATTTCATTTTAAAAGATAGTTTAGATGTTTGAAAATTCAATTTTTAATATTTTTGTAACATTCAGTACAAGCTCTTTCATATATCCACCAGCTAATTAAAGAAGTAATTACTCATATTTCAACAAGGTTTGAGTTGAGTTTAAATATGTATTTATAAGACTGAATTTCCCTCTGGTTAGCTTAACCCTAATCTTATGCAACAACCCTGAGTGGCTAATTTGTTTTACTTTATCAGCATTTGTGCCATGAGGGGAATTGGCCTGTGTTTTTTTACGTTCAGCAATTAGATGCCCATAAGTACAATGAGCTATAAGAAGTGAAAAGGTGTGTATTGCACATCTGGCCATTTCTCCTTCTATGCAAAGTGCACAACCAATTGCACTGCTTGAAATTCTGCCCAGTGGGAAGATTTCCCTTCACCACTGTCCTTCAGGGATGTTCTAGAAAGGGGCTGTAGTGCTGCATCTGTCCACTTGCAGGTGGTGCCTGCATGCCGTGCAAAGCCATCTGCGAACCAGTCCCTAGTGTTTTCTTCCTCTGTCAGCTGATCAAAGGGAACTCCCCATGAGGCCACTGGGGCAGGCTAGGGAAAATAAGGCAGAGAGGCAGGAGTGGAGAGCATGGGCATTTGAGCCACTTCCTCATGTAACTTGCTGTGCCTTCAGAACCTGCTTGAGCCTGGTCATGTATATACCACTGCCATTTGATGATGGAATGTTGCTGTGCACGACCCACTTTATGGCTAGATGGGTGAGAAAGCATTCAGTTCATGATAGGCAGTTCAGGTCACATGGTGACTTGATGACCCATAGTCAAACGATCAGTTTTCACCAAAACCCAGTAACAGGTCAAGAGCTGTCTCTCAAAAAGAGAGTAGTTATCTGCAAAAGATGGTAGGGCCTTGCTCCAAAATCCTAGAGGCCTCCACTGTGATTTACCTATGGGGGGAACTGCCAAAGGCTCCAAACAGCATCTTTATCTGCCACTGACACTTCAAGCACCATTGGGTCTGCTGGGCCATATGGCCAAAATGGCAGAGCAGCTTGCACAACAGCCCAAAACTGTTGCAGGGCCTTTTCCTCTTCTGGATTCCGCTCAAAACTGGCAGGTTTCGGGTCACTTGATAAATAGGCAAGAGTACCACAAGCAAATGAAGAATGTGTTGCTTCCAAAATCCAAATAGACCCACTAGGCATTGTGCCTCTTTCTTGGTCGTATGAGGAGCCAAATGCAGCAACTTACTTTTCACCTTAGAAGGAATATCTCGATAGGACCCACATCACTGGACCCCTAGAAGTTTTACTGAGGTAAAAGTTCCCTGAATTTTAGTCATATTTGTTTCTCATCTTCTGGCAGGCAAATGAGTCCCCAGTAAGTCCCGTGTGTTTGCTACCTCTTGCTCATGGATCTAATCAGCATAATGTCATCAATATAATGAACCAGTGTGATATCTTGCAGAAAGGAAAAGCAATCCAGGTCTCTCCAAATAAGATTGTGACACAAAGCTGGAGAGATGATGTGCCCCTAAGGTAGAGCAGTAAAGGTATTTTGCCGGCCTTGCCAGCTGGAGGCAAATTGCTTCTGGTGGGCCTTATGGAAAGGAATAGAGAAAAAGGCATTTGCCAAGTCAATGGCTGCATACCAGGTACCAAGAGATGTGTTAATTTGCTCAAGCAATTAAACCATATCTGGTATAGCAACTGAAATTGGAGTCACCACTTGGTTAAGCTTATGATAATCTGCTGTCATTTTCCAAGATCCATCCGTCTTCTGCACAGGCCAAATTGGAGAGTTTGAATGGGCATGTGGTGGGAACCACCACCCCTGCATCTTTCAAGGCCTTGATGGTGGCACGAATCTCCACTATCCCTTCAGGGATGCAATATTGGTTTTGATTTACTATTTTTCTAGGAAGAGGTAGCTCTAATGACTTCTATTTGGCCTTTCTCACCATAATAGTCCTTACCCTACCAGTCAGGGAGCCAATGTGTGGGTTCTGCCAGCTGCTAAGTATGTCTATGTCAATTATGCATTCTGGCACTGGGGAAATGACCACAGGATGAGTCCAGGAACACACTGGAGCTACTGTAAGTCAGACCTGAGATAAAACTCTATTAATTATCTCACCTCCATAAGCCCCCACTTTAACTGGAGGACCACAATGATATTTTGGGTTCTCTGGAATCAACATCGGCTCAGAGCCAGTGCCCAGTAGTCCCTGAAATGTCAGATTATTTCCCTTTCCCCATTGCCCATTTACCCTGGTAAAGGGCTAGAGGTCTCCTTGGGGAAGGATGGGAGAAAGATTCACTTCATAAACTGTCAGTAATATAATGGGGTCCTTCCTCAGGGGACTTGGCCTTCCCTTCATTCAAGACATTCTGGTTCTGTAAACTGCCTCAAGTCTGGAAATTGATTGAGGGTCCACGATTCTGTTTTTGAAATTCAAATTAGTCTTTTGTCTGTTGGACCTATAAGATTTCTGTTTGTATAAATTAAGTAGAATTGCAACAGGATTCCTATCAATTTCACTTCTATGAACACTGTGATTAACTAGCCAATGCCAGAGCTCTACACGAGTCAGACTATTCTGATTGCTGCTTTGCGTCTACTCTCCATTACGGTAGCTAAGCACACCTTCCTTTTGATGGTTGAGTGCTGTCACTTGGCCCCTGTCATCTAGGGATTCAATTATTCCCACTGTATTTAAATTTTGTAGTTAGGTAACTGTGGTTCCCACTGTTAGAGCTGACATAGAGAGAAGAGCAATTATAAGGCTCTTCAAAGATGTAGGTGCTGCCCTCACAAATCTGTTTCACAAGGCATTGGTCAAGGGTATATCCTCTGGACCCTCCCAAGTGGGATGAGCAGTTCTAAAGTAATTAATCCCCTCCACCATCCCAATCTCCCTAAGCCTTTGGATCTCTTACTCTATATTAAACCATGGGAGATCAGGCATTTCCAGCTCACTCACAGTGGGCCATCTTTTAATCCATATCTCATCTAACCAAACAAATAACCTATTAGAACCTTTTGTTTTTTAAACTACCAGAGCTGCAACATTAAATGCAAAGTCCCTGCTTAGTGGGTCCAAATCAATAAATTCAGCCTGATCCAACTCTATGTTCCTTCTACCATTATCCAACACCCTTAATGTCCATTCCCATGCCTGTTCTCCAGATTTCTGTTTATATAAATTAGAAACTCAAGCAGTTATTTTTGAGCGTAGCATACCTCCTCATGGGTCACACTCTCAACCTCACCTCTAGGGGTTTGCTGGGACTTTAGTCTAGTTATAGGCCTAGAAGCAAATGGGTGCTTTGTGGGGGCTCCTGAGGAGAATCAACATTATCTGGCCTGGAAACTGCCTCAAGGGAGGTTATCACTTTTGGATCAGGCAGCACAGGGTTTATCTCCTCAATCAAAGGTGAAAAGCATGGGCAAAAGCATGGGTTAAAGGTAAAAAGCATAGCAGCATGGGTTGCACAGGGGATTTTGCCACTAATGGGGATAGGAAAGCTTTTTAAAAAGCATGGCAGCATGGGTTGCAGAGGGGATTTTACCACTACTGGGGATAGGAAAGCTTTTTCTTCAGCCAAAAAAGGTTCATCAGAGTCCCCAGCTTCATCAGTGTCCTCCCCCCTGTCCCCATTCCAAGTTTCAGGGTCCCATTCTCTTCCAATCATTGCCTTCACTTTAGCAGTAGACACCTGGGGAGGCTATGCATGCACCTTTCGTTGCAGTTCAGCCATTCTCATGATAAGAACTCATATCTGTTCTTCCACAATTTCAGCTCTTTCTCTATAGAAGATAAGACTCTCACTCAGGGCAATCTTGGCAGATTTGAGGCTCAGTATCTCCGTCTGAATCTGGGAGATGGAATTCCTGAGTTCATCATTTTCTTTAATCATTTTGTCCACTGAACTTAAGAGCAACCAACCAGTTTTATTATGTTCCTTGGTTCTCCACATATGGTCAAAGGTATTATGTATAGAATCACTAAACTCCTTGCCTCTCACAAGCAATGAATCAGGAGTGTTAAAAGCATTTATTTTGCATAACTCTCAAAACTGTTCACACCAAGGATTATCAGTGTTCTCTATACTATTAGAAGTAGAGTCCTGGCCAGGCAAGGTGGCTCATGCCTGAAACCTCAGCACTTTTGGAGGCCAAGGCAGGTGAGGTCAGGAGTTCAAGACGAGCCTGGCCAACATGGCAGAACCTCATCTCTACTAAAAGTACAAAAATTAGCCAGGCATGGTGGTAGGTGCCTATAATCCCAGCTACTCAAGAGGCTGAGGCAGGAGAAGCTTGAACCTGGGAGTCAGAGGTTGCAGTGAGCTGAGATCATGTCACTGTACTCCAGTCTGGTCAACAAAAGTGAGACTCACCTCAAAGAAGAAAAAAAAAAAAGTAGAGTCCTCAGCATTTATGTGTCTAACATATGGGTCTAAACTCAAATATATATATTTGAGTTTATTAGGTATTAATTCACAGAATCGCAAGGTCCCACAATAGGCCATCTGCAAACTGAGGAGCAAGGTGAGCCTGCCTGAGCTCCAAAACAAGAACTTGGAGTCCAATGTTCAAAGGCAGGAAGCATCCAGCATGGAAGAAAGATATAGGCTGGGAGGCTAGGCCAGTCTTTCATTTCACATTTTTCTGTCTGTTTATATTCTAGCAGCACTGGCAGCTGATTAGATTGTGCGCACCCAGATTAAGGATGGGTCTGCCTTTCCTAGCTCTCTGACTCAAACATTAACCTCCTTTGGCAACACCCTCACAGACACACCCAGGATCAATAATTTGTATTCTTCAATCCAATAAGTTGATACTCAGTATTAACCATCACAGATATTCACATTTATCTACTCCCCAAACCTTAGAGCTTGTTCATCAGCTGTGGTAGGCACAGGTCCAGATGTTTTTAGTGTTTTTAAATTTGAAAGCTGTGTATCTTGAAAATATGTCTGTTCTATATTGCAAAAATTATGTAAATTAGGGGATTTAAAGTAACATTTTAAAAATCTCTTACTTTTATGGCAAATAATAATCTCCTTCAATTTTCATTTTGCCACTTATTACACAGGTGATTAAAACGGAAGACAAGCATTAGGTGTGTATTGTTCTGTGCTATTACCAAGAGTATGCTATCTCATGGATTCCAATATTTTTCCAAAGCAATAAAATTGTTTGGTTGCTTTGTTATGTATCTCTTAAGTCATATCTGATATAGAAAAAATATAATTAGATACCCATCCATCTGAGAGTAAATCATTCTTTCAGTGAAACTTTTTAACAACCTACCATGTAATGTTCTCTATAAGAGAAAGTAGTGAACAAAATTTCCAGTCACTGCTCTTAAAACTCATGTTGAGTAATATAGACATACAAAAATATTACAATAATTATTTAAATAATTATTTATTTGTTTATGCTTTAAAGGAGTACATACAGGATTTTGTATAAGCCTAAATCCAGGAAAACTAACAGCCTTTCAATATAACAGGTATTGGGGAAAAAAAAAAAAAAGGCTCCTTAAGGTAATATTATTTAAAACTAGACCTGAATGATTAGAAAGGGTTAACTACATAAAGAGAAGAAAGCCAAAAGTTTCAGACACGTGACCACTCAAGGTGAGAGAAAGCACGATGGGTTTTACTACAGAAGGAAGAAAAACGTGATGGGTTATAGATATCGTAGAAAGCCCAAAATGCCTTGAGAAAATAATACAAATGAAGGACTGAGACAAAATGAGTTAGGCAATAGGGGAGGAGCTGAAGTCATGCAAGAAATCCTAGGGTCTGTTTGAATCTAGGAAAATCCTATAGGATTGATACGATTTTCACTTAAATCAACACTGGATATTTATTGAAGAGTGTTATATCTAGGGGTGACATGATGAGGCTTACATACTATGAGGCGTACATTGGATTGGCGTAGAGGAATAGGTGCTATGCGAAGGCCAATTATAATACTACTACTATTGCTGTTTCTAAAGTGGTGCTGTGGTAATGAACTTATACAGAGATTCCTTAGCTAAGGATATTCCAGTTTTCATCGTGTCAAATTGAAGCACTATTATGTAAGAGCATGCACACAGTTAAACAAACTTACAAGGTTTCTTGGCTGGTAAGTAGAGCCATGTGACTGAGTTCTAGTCAATGAAATACCTGTGAGAGTGACTGACATCTATTCCAGCCTTCGCTCATAAAACTATCCTGCGAGTGCTCCTCCCTGTTTCTCCACAGGAAATGTAGCAAACAAACTGTTGACTATGGCAGAGCCCATATTAGGCTGAATCAGTGATATTTTTTCATTTTTCTTTTTTTTTTTTTTTTTACCTGTCCAATATTATGAAGAGAGCAAGAAGTCTTCTATTGTGTGACACACTTAGGGCCTACTTGTTACATCAATACTAATACAATAATTTGGTTTTAATTTTAAAATTCAGTTGATTTTGTACACAACTTTTAAATAGTTGAAGATAGTTGGTGGTATGCCACTTAATTTTTGTGTTTTCTAAACTAATGATTATCAATTATGTAAGCTATTTTTATTGATTATAGTGGCAAAGCACTTCACTATGCTGTTTACATATATTGTTCACAATATGCTCTTATGACATTTGCCAAAAATCAGCTTTACAGAGACATAATATATTGTACTAGTTTCTTAAAACTGCCATAGAAGATTAACACAAACTGCAAGGCTTAACAAGATAAATTTAGTCTTTCACATTTCTGGAGGCTAGAAATTTGAAATCAAGATGTCAGCAAGTTTGGTTCTTTCTGGAGGTTTTGACAACAAATTTGTTCATATTTCTTTCCTAGCTCCTGGTATTTGTGAGCAATCTTTGGCACTCCTTGGCTTGCAGTAACACCATTCCAAGTTTTCTCTCTTATAACATGACATTCTCCCTGGGCGTCTCTGTATCCGTGTGTCTTCACATAGCCTTCTTATAAGGACATTAGTCATTGGACACCCTAATCTAGTATAACCTCATCTTAGCTTGATCATATATGCAAAGGCATTATTTCCAAATAACGTCATCTTCACAGGTACCAGAGGTTAGAGTTTCTAACATCTCTTTTTGGAAAGCACAATTCAACTGAAAACATACATACAACAAAATCCACAGATTATAAAAATACTATGTTTGAGCTCTGGCAAATAAAACCCTTATATAAGTGCCATCCTATTTATGATACGGAATACTTTAATCACCCCCAACACTCCTGACACTTTGCAATGAATGTGCCACCTCCAACCACAGTACCTCGCAATCACTAATCTGCTTTCCCTCACTAGTTTTGCCTTCTAACATGTCACTTAATGGAATCATACATTATAACATATTTTATGTCTGGCTTCTGTCACTTAGACAATATTTTTAAGATTCATCCATTTTTTGCATGTATCTAAAACAAGTATCTTTTGTTACTAAGTTTCCCTTTATATAAATCTACTGCATTTTTTTTTTTTTTTTTTTGTCTTTTCACCCATGGTTGGAAATTTTGTGGCATACACCTGGTCACGGCTTCCATATCACCCTCATGGGACTCAGGGTCGAGGAAAACTGATGAGAATATAAGATTCATGCTACCTTTGAGTAATAAAGTCCTTTCTCTCTGGGCCAGAAGTCTCATGTCTTCCACCAGTAAGCGTGCAACCATGACAAGCTAACTTAATAACTTGCAGAAAGGGTAAAACAGTTTATTTTTAATCTCTATTGTTGATAATCATTCCAGTGACTGATTATAAAAAAGTGGTATTCCATATAATTTTACTTTTGACTTTACTTTTTCATATGCTATTGTTGCATATAGTGTACATGCATTTTAGATATCATTTTTAAACTATAAATCTGTATATCCTACCACATACCTGGACATCTTGTCTTGATTATCAAATATGTGTATCAAGTGAACTATATCCACAATTGTGTTTATTAAATATTCCACATGGCACAGATCTGATTCTAAATACATCACCACTTCCTCTACCCAATCCATTAAAACATTTTACATTACTGAACTCACATTTAATTATTAAATCTTATGGCTTTCATATTATCAGTATCTCTTCAATCTGATGTGACATTTTATCCCTTATTATTAATAAAATAACTTTCAAAGGTATTGTGGCAGAAAGAAGGAAGTAAAGAAATAATTTAGATATTTGGAGAATGAATTGGCATGCTTTCATCATTACTGAGGAGTTGGAAACAGAAAAGGTGGAAAGGGAGATTGAGGTAGATACATTGGAGATGACCACAAATTTGTTTGAAATAATGTGGATAATTAATTAGGAGAGAAAATAATTGACAGAAGAATAATTTTAATATGTAAGAAAAACTTGTTATTCCAGGTTCTTTTACAAGCATTTTGTCATTTACTAATAATTAAATAATAAAGTAACTATCAATGGCACTGTTTTCCAGTAGTGAAAAATAAAATTCAACTTATGTGTTCAAATTCTTATGAATATGAAGTCATTAAATTGAAGTTAAAACCCATATGTTGGCCAGGTATGAGGGCTTGAGAGGTGACAATGTGGTAGCAGCCCTCACTCTCAGCACCTCCTCGCCTTGGAGTCCACTCTGGCGGTGCCTGAGGAGCCCTTCAGCCTGCCAGGGCACCGTGGGAGCCCCTCTCTGGGCTGGCCATCTGCTTGTGGGGAGGTGTGGAGGGAGACGCGTGGGTGGAAACCTGGCCTGCCCGCAGGGCTGGCTAGCTAGTGCTAGTTCTGGCAGGCGCAGGCATGGGTTTGGCACCCTGCACACGGAGCGGCTGGCCGGAGCCGCAGGCCCAGGGCAGTAAGGGGCTTAGCACGAGGCCAGCAGCTGCGGAGGTTGCACGGGGTCCCCCAGCAGTACCGGCCCACAGGCTCTGCATTCAAATTCTAGATGGGTTTTAGCTGCCTCCGGGCAAGGCAGGGCTCAGGGACCTGTAGCCTCCCGTGTCTGAGCTCCCCCCCCTGTGGTGGGCTCCCAGAGCCCGAGCGTCCACTCCAGGACGGGTGCCACTCCCTGCTCTGTGGCACCCAGTCCCATCGACCACCCAAGGGCTGAGGAGTGCAGGCACCGCTCAGGACTGGTGGACAGCTCCCCCTGCAGCCCCAGTGCAGGGTCCATTAGGTGAAGTCAGTTGGACTCCTGAGCTGGATGGAGACTTGGAGAACATTTATGTCTAGCTAGAGGATCGTAAATACACCAATCAGCACTCTGTGTCTAGCTCAGGGTTTGTAAATATACCAATTGGTACTCTGTATCTAGCTAACTCTATCTAGCTAACCTACTGGCGACTTGGAGAACTTTTCTGTGTAGCACTTTGTATCTAGCTCAAGGATTGTAAAAGAGCCAATTAGCACTCTGTGTCTAGCTCAGGGTTTGTAAATACACCAATTGGTACTCTGTGTCTAGCTCAGGGTTTGTAAATACACCAATTGGTACTCTGTGTCTAGCTCAAGGTTTGTAAATACACCAATTGGTACTCTGTATTTAGCTAACCTAGTGGGGCTTGGAGAACTTTTATGTCTAGCTAGAGGATTGTAAATGCACCAATCAGCACCCTGTCAAAACGGTCCAATCAGCGCTCTATAAAGTAGACCAATCAGCTCTCTGTAAAATGGATCAATCAGCAGGATGTGGGTGGAGTCAGATAAGGGAATAAAAGCAGTCTGCTGGAGCCAGCCAGTGGCAACCCACTCAGGTCCCTTTCCACACTGTGGGAGCGTTGTTCTTTTTGCTCTTTGCAATACATCTTGCTGCGGCTCACTCTTTGGGTCCATACTGCTTTTATGAGCTGTAACACTCACCATGAAGGTCTGCAGCTTCACTCCTGAGAGCGAGACCACAAATCCACCAAAAGGAAGAAACTCCAGACACATCTGAATGTCTGAAGGAACAAACTGCAGACACACCATCTTTAAGAACTGTAACATTCACCACGAGGGTCCTCAGCTTCATTCTTGAAGTCAGCAAGACCGAGAACCCACCAACTCCAGACATAGGCTCACACCTGTAATCCCAGCACTTTGGGAGGCCAAGGCAGGCAGACCACCTGAGGTCAGTAATTTGAGACCAGCTGGGCCAACATAGTGAAACCTCATCTCTACTAAAAATAGAAAAATTAACTGGGTGTGGTGGTGGGAACCTGTAATCCCAGATACTCAGGAGTCTGAGGCAGGAGAATTGCTTGGACGTGGGAGGTGGAGGCTGAAATGAGCCGAGATCACACCACTGCACTCCAGCCCTGGTGACATAGCAAGACTCCGTCAAAAATAACAACAAAGAAACCATGTTTATGATTTAAAAATCTGTATTATTTCATCTCCTTATATCTCTAAAATGATAATTGATATTTTCAAGACAAAAATATTCATTTACTATATTTTAGCATAAATTCGAAATTTAGAGGTTTTTTTTTTTTTTTTTTAATACCCAGGAATAAAATGAAACCACTTGTAATAGCCCATTAGAAGTTTTTACCAACAATTTAAAAAAAGTATAGTGACTTTCGCTATATTGTATACAAATTATATGAATGTTTTATATGCTTTGTAACTAATACATTCTAAAATGCAACATTTAAAAATGGATTAAAGAATTTTTTTTTTTTTTTTTAATTGAGAGAGCCTCACTCTGTCGCCCAGGCTGGAGTGCAGTGGTGTGCTCTTAGCTCACTGCAACCTCTGCTACCTGGGTTCAAGCGGTTCTCCTGCCTCAGCCTACCGAGCAACTGGAACTGCAGGTGCATGCCACCACGCCCGGCTAATTTTTTTTTTTTTTTTTTTTTTTGTATTTTCAGTAGAGATGGGGTTTTGCCATGTTGGACAGGCTGGTCTCAAACTCCTGACCTCAGGTAATCTGCCCACCTCGGACTCCCAATGTGCAGGGATTACAGGTATGAGCCACCATGCCCAGCCAAGGTGCTACTTTTTATATAAATCTTATGTGTATATAAAATATTTTATGTGTATATAAAATATTAATTTTGAGATGGATCATATATTTCAGAGTATTGAGAACTTCATTCATTTTTCTTCTCTTTGTTCTTTAATTTTAATAATTGGTCCTTATCACAAACTGCTGATTTGTGAATGGTGTGAGCTAGGAAAAGTGAGGGAGCATATAGAATACTATGAATTAAATATTGCACAATATACTGGACATTTTCTGAGAGTAGATTTTAGGTGATCTTACCACAAAAAAGTAACTTTGTAAAATGATGGATATGTACAATGTATTGCCTGTATTAATCATTTCAGTACATATATAAATAAATATATGAAATCATGTACACTCTAAATTTATACATTAAAAACATTACAAATAATACATATAATTAAAGAAGAAAACAATTGGGTGAATGAAATATGATGGCTCTTTATTGCACTTTTGTGTGAAGATAGAAACTAATATATTCAAGTAATGAATATTATCTCACAATCTATCATTTCTAAGCCAAATTATGCCTTTCTTCTTTCTATTCTTCAGTGTGTTACACAGGATGGAACTATGTCAACGGGAGGTTAGATGTGTGGTATTATGGTTGCTATTACTGAAGACTTATTAACTGCATTTGCAAATTTTCCAAAATGTTCTTAAGATAATTTTTAATTTGGTAGCTTTACTCATTCTCAAGCATTTTAAAGAACTATTCATGTAATAAAGAACATAGAGAGACACACATATCAATCAGTGAGATCATCTATTAATTATCAAGTGTATGTTCAGAGCCTCTGGTGTTTTGGTCACTGCACACTAGGGATTGGTAAACAGCACTTCAAGCTTTTACTGGAGATGACAGTGATTCGAAATATTAATAATCAACTATTTAAATAATTCAAAATACACAATAGGCTTTAAATGAAGAACAAGGATTTATGTCAGCCCATGTCAAGGCAGTCTAAATTAAGTTGGGATGGTAGAATGGTTGGAAAAGCATGCAATAGGAAGAGTTGTGAAACCCAGACATAAGGATAAGGAGTTAAGTAGGTAAAGAGAGAAGGTAAGTATTCCAGACTATGACTACGAAGTGTATGTAATTTGAGTGCTGAATGAAATCCCATATGGATGAGAGGAGATTCCAACTGAAAAGGTGGAATTGGGAGACAATACAGAGACCTAAAAGAATTTTAGCATGCCAGACTTTTAGGCAATATTAAAGATTTTGTGTTTAAATGATAGTGGATATCTACTGACGTTTTAAACTGAGGAGTGACACATGAGGCCTACCTTTTAAGAAAGACACTCTAAATTGGAGAGGTATGGTGGCCCAGGCAGGGTGTTTGGGGGAAGGGTAGATGAGTGACTGTGGACAAAACATTTATAAAGGTATGCTGTTTTAAAGTCAGAGCCTTGGAAATAAACTTTCAAATACATAAATTCATCAGGTGAAAATGCAAATTTTCTTTCTCTTAATGAAAGTAATCTTTGTACAACAGTTCTAACCCAAAACAGAGTTATCTGTTGCTTCCCAGGCATTCATCTAGATGCAGTCACCAGCCTCTGGCATTTGGGGACAGCCCTGTGACGAATTGCTGAAGAGGAAAATGTAAACCGGAAAGACTGTTGTCTGTTTCAACCCTGCCCACCTGTACTCCTAAATGGTTCCCCCTCTCAATTGGCTTGATGATTGTAAATTTAAAGGCAAAGCCCACATTAGGCTGGGTATTTTTATTTTAACTTTCAGTATTAAGAGCCTATGACAATTGTACTAGAATTTAAACATTAGAAATTCAGTGGAATATTTACAATTTCAGTTAATCTGCCTAAGCACATATTACAATTAATACAAGTTTAGTTTAATGTATAAAAACTTGAATATTTTAAGATAATAGATAATTTTAGATTTGTTTCCTGTATGCTATTAATTTTCAGCTCTGTGCACAGTACTTTGTTAGTAGTAATGACTAAACACTTCACCATGCTGCTGACTTTCACCTGAGATATTGTTGTATTTCTAAAATGTCACCCTTTCTTTTGCTGTGCAGAAGATCTTTAGTTTAATTAAATCCCATTTGTCAATTCTAGCCTTTGTTGCCATTACTTTTGGTGTTTTAGTCCTGAAGTCTTTGCCCATGCCCATGTCCTGAATGGTATTGCCTAGGTTGCTTTTAGGATTTTTATGGTTTTAGGTCTTATTTTTAAGTCTTTCATCCATTTTGAGTTAATTTTTGTATAAGGTATAAGGAAGGGGTCCAGTTTCAGTTTTCTGCATAAGGCTAGTCAGTTTTTCCAACACCATTTATAAAATAGGGAATCCTTTCCCCGTTGCTTGTTTTTGTCAGGTTTGTCAAAGATCAGATTGTTGTAGATGTGTGGCATTATTTCTGAGGTCTCTGTTCTGTTCCATTAGTCTGTATATCTGTTTTGGTACCAGTATGATGCTATTTTTGTTATGGTAGCCTTGTAGTATAGTTTGAAATAAGGTAGCGTGATACCTCCAGCTTTGCTCTTCTTGCCCAAGATTGTCTAGGCTATGCGGGCTCTTTTTTATTTCCATATAAAGTTTAAAGTCGTTTTTTTTCTAATTCTGTGAAGAAAATTAGTGGTAGCTTGATGGGGATAGCATTGAATGTATAAATTGCTTTGGGCGGTATGGCTGTTATCACGATATTGATTCTTCCTGTCTATGAGCATGAAATGTTTTTCCATTTGTTTGTTTCCTGTCTTATTCCCCTGAGCAGTGGTTTGTAGTTCTCCTTGAAGAGGTCCTTTACATCCCTTGTAAGTTTTACTCCTAGGTATTTTGTTCTCTTTGCAGCAATTGTGAATGGGAGTTCACTCATGATTTGGCTCTCTGTTTGTTATTGGTGTATAGGAATACTTGTCATTTTTGCACATTGATTTTGTATCATGAGAGTTTGCAGAAGTTGCTTATCAGCTTAAGGAGATTTTTGGCTGAGAAGGTGTGGTTTTCTAAATATACAATCATGTCATCTGCAAGCAGAAACAATTTGACTTCCTCTTTTCCAATTTGAATACCCTTCATTTCTTTCTCTTGCCTGACTGCCCTGGCCACAACTTCCAATACTACATTGAATAGGAATGGTGAGAGAGGGATACCTTGTTTTGTGCCCATTTTCAAAGTGAATGCTTCCAGTTTTTGCCCATTCAGCTTGATATTGGCTGTGGGTTTGTCATAAATTGCTGTTATTATTTTGAAATATGTTCCATTGATACCTAGTTTATTGAGAGTTTTTAGCATGAAAGGCTGATGAATTTTGTCGAAGTCATTTTCTGCATCTATTTAGATAATCGTGTATTTTTTGTCATTGTTTCTGTTTATGTGATGGATTATGTTTATTGATTTGGGTATGTTGAACCAGTCTTACATCCCAGGTATGAAGCCAACTTGATGGTTGTGGATAAGCTTTTTGATGTGATGCTGAATTCGGTTTGCCAGTATTTTATTGAGGATTTTCACATTGATGTTCATCAGGGTTATTGGCCTGAAATTTTTGTTGTTGTTGTGTCTCTTCCAAGTTTTGATATCAGGATGATACTGGCCTCATAAAATGCGTCAGGGAGGATTCCCTCTTTTTCTATTGTTTGGAATCGTTTCAGAAAGAATGGTACCAGCTCCTCTTTGTACCTCTGGCAGAATCCAATTGTGAATTCATCTGGTCCTGCACAATAGTTTGGTAGGCTATTAATTACTGCCTCAACTTCAAAACTAGCTATTGGTCTATTCAGAGATTTGACTTCTTTCTGGTTTAGACTTGGGAGGGTGTATGTGTCCAGAAATTTATCCATTTCATCTAGATTTTCTTGTTTATTTGCATAGAGGTGTTTATAGTAGTCTCTGATAGTAGTTTGTATGTCTGTGGGATCAGTGGTGATATCCTCTTTATCATTTTTAATTGTATATATTTGATTCTTCTCTTTTCTTCTTTATTAGTCTGGCTAGCTGTCTATCTGTTTTGTTGATATTTTCATAAACAAGCTGCTGGATTCATTGATTTTTTTGATGGTTTTTTCTTGTCTCTAACTTCTTCAGTTTTGCTCTTACCTTAATTATTTTTTGTCTTCTGCTGGGTTTTGAAATTATTTGCTCTTGCTTCTCTTGATGGTAGGGTGTTGATTTTAGATCTTTCCTGGTTTCTCTTATGGGCATTTATTGTTATAAATCCCCCTCTAAAAACTGCTCTAAATGTTACCAGATATTCTGGTAACTTGTGTCTTTGTTCTCATTGGTTTCAAAGAGCTTCTTTATTTCTGCCTTCATTTCGTTATTTACCCAGTAGTCATTCAGGAGCAGGTTGTGTAATTTCCATGTAGTTGTGCAGTTTTGAGTGAGTTTCTTAATCCTCAGTTCTAATTTGTTTGCACTGTTGTCTGAGAGACTGTTATGATTTCTCTTCTTTTGCATTTGCTGTGGAGTGCTTTACTTCCAAATAGGTGGTCAATTTTAGAATAAGTATGATGTGTTGCTGAGAAGAACGTATATTCTGTTTATTTCAGATGAAGAGTTCTGTAGATGTCTATTACATCCATTTGGTCCAGAGCTGAGTTCAAGTCCTGAATATCCTTGTTAATTTTCTGTCTCATTGATCTGTCTAATATTGACAGTGGAGTGTTAAAGTCTTCCACTATTACTGTGTGGGTGTCTAAGTCTTTGTAGGTCTCCAAAAACTTGCTTTATGAATCTGGGTGCTCCTGTGTTGGGTGCATATATATTTAGGACAGTGAACTCTTCTTATTGCATTGATCCCTATACCATTATGTAATGCCTGTCCTTATCTCTTTTGATCTTTGTTGGCTTATAGTCTGTTTTATCAGAGACTATGAGTGCAACCTTGCTTTCCATTTGTTTGGTAAATATTCCTCCATCCCTTTATTTTGAGCCTATGTGTGTCTTTGCATGTGAGATGGGTCTCCTGAACACAGCACACCGATGGCTTTTGACTCTTTATTCAATTTCTCAGTCCATGTATTTTAATTGGGACATTTAGCCCACTTCCATTTAAGGTTAATATAGTTTTGTGTGAATTTCATCCTGTCATTATGATGCTAGCTGGTTATTTTGTCCATTAGTTGATGCAGTTTCTTGACGGTCTTTACAATTTGGTACATTTTTGCAGTGGCTGGTACCGATTGTTTCTTTCCATATTTACTGCTTCCTACAGGAGCACTTGTAAAGCAGGCCTGGTGGTGTTGACAAAGTCTTTTAGCATTTGCTTTTCTGTAAAAGATTTTATTTATCCTTCGCTTATAAAGTTTAGTTTTTCTGGACATGAAATTCTGGGTTGAATATTCTTTTTTTTTTTTTTTTTTTTTGAGACGGAGTCTCGCTCTGTCGCCGGGGCTGGAGTGCAGTGGCCGGATCTCAGCTCACTGCAAGCTCCGCCTCCCGGGTTCACGCCATTCTCCTGCCTCAGCCTCCTGAGTAGCTGGGACTACAGGCGCCCGCTACCTCGCCTGGCTAGTTTTTTGTATTTTTTAGTAGAGACGGGGTTTCACAGTGTTAGCACAGGATGGTCTGGATCTCCTGACCTCGTGATCCGCCCATCTCGGCCTCCCAAAGTGCTGGGATTACAGGCTTGAGCCACCGCGCCCGGCCTGAATATTCTTTTCTTTAAGAAGGTTGAATATTGGCCCCCACTCTCTTCTGGCATGTAAGGTTTTTGCAGCGTGATCCACTGTTAGTCTGATGGGCTTCCCTTTGTGGATTACCTGACCTCTCTCAACATATTTCCCTTCATTTCAACCTTGCTGAATCTTACAATTATATGTCTTGTTGTTGCTCTTCTCAAGGAGTATCTTTGTGGTGTTCTCTGTATTTCCTGAATTTGGATGTTGTCCTGTCTTGCTAGGTCGGGGAAATTCTCCTGGGTAATATCCTGAAGAGTGTTTTCCAACTTGGTCCCATTCTCCCCATCACTTTCAGGTACACCAGTAAAATGTAGGCTTGGTCTTTTCATATAGCCCCACATTTTTTGGAGATTCCTTTTCTTTTTGTTCAAAAAGAGCAAAAAGAACACATTTTTGTTCGTTCCTTTTCATTCTTTTTTCTCTATCCTTGTCTTCTCACTTTATTTCATTAAGTTGGTCTTTGATCTCTGATATCCTTTATTCTGCTAGACCGATTTGGCTACTGATACTTGTGTGTGCTTCGGGAAGTTCTCATGCTGTGTTTTTCAACTCCATCATTTCATTTATGTTTTTCTCTCAAATGGTTATTCTAGTTAGTAGTTCCTGTAAACTTTTATCAAGGTTCTTAACTTCCTTGCATTGGGTTAGAACATGCCCCTTTAGCTTGGAGGAGTTTGTTATTACCCACCTTCTGTAGCCTACTTCTGTCAATTCATCAGGCTCATTCTCCATCCAGTTTTGTTCTCTCACTGGCAAGGAGTTGTGATCCTTTGGAGGAGAAGAGGCATTCTGGTTTTTCGAATTTTCAGACTTTTTGTGCTGGTTTCTCCCCAATTTGTGGATTTATCCTACCTTTACTTTTGATGTTGGTGACCTTCAGATGGGGTCTCTGACTGGATGTGCTATTCCTTTCTGTTTGTTAGTTTTCCTTCTAACAGTCAGGCTGTTCCGCTGCAGGTGTGCTGGAATTTGCCGGAGATCCACTCTGGACCCTATTTGCGTGGATATCACCAGTGGAGCTGCAGAACAGCAAAGATTCCTGCATGCTCGTTCCTCTGGAAGCTTAGTCCCAGAGGGGAACGCACCAGATGCCAGCCACTTCTCCTGTACGAGGAGTCTTTTGGCCCTTGCTGGGAAATTTCTCCCAGTCAGGATACATGGGGTTTAGGGACCCACTTGAGGAGGCAGCGCTGTTCCTTACCAGAGCTCAGATGCTGTGCTGGGAGATCTGCTGCTCTCTTTAGAGCCATCAGACAGGGCTGTTTAAGTCTGCTGAAGCTGCGCCCATAGCCACCCCTTCCCCCAGGTGCTCTGTCCCAGGGAGATGGGAGTTTTATCTATACATCCCTGACTGGGGCTGCTGCCTTGTTTTCAGAGATACCCTGTCCAGAGAGGAGTAATCTAGAAAGGCAGTCTGGCAACAGTGGCCTTGCTGATCTGTGGTGGGCTCTGCCCAGTTTGGACTTCCGGGCAGCTTTGTTTACACGGTAAGGGTAAAACCGCCTACTCAAGCCTCAGCAGTGGTGGACACCCCTCCCCTCACCAAGCTTGAGCACCCCAGGTCAACTTCAGACTGCTGCGTTGGCAGTGAAATTTCAAGCCAGTGGATCTTAGCTTGCTGGGCTCTGTGGGTGTGGGACCCACCCAGCCAGACCACTCAACTCCCTGTCTTCAGCCCTCTTTCCAGGGGAGTGCACAGTCTGTGTCAGTGGCATTCCAGTCTCCACTGGGATGTGGAAAAATAAACTCCTATATTTAGTTCGGTGTCTGCCCAAATGGCTGCCCAGTTTTGTGCTTGAAACCCAGGGCCCTGGTGGCATAGACACCGGAGCGAATTTCCTGGTCTGTGGGTTGTCAAGACTGTGGGAGTGCACTATTCCTCAGGTATAGCCCCTCACAGCTTCCCTTTGGTAGATGAGAGAATTTGCGGACCTCTTGTGCTTCCTGGATGAGGTGATGCCCCACCTGCTTCTGCTTGCCTTCCGTGCACTGTACCCGCTCTCCAACCAATCCCCCTGAGATGAACCAGGTTCCTCAGTCGGGAACGCAGAAATCACCCACCTTCTGCATCAATCTTGCTAGAAGCTGAAGACTAGAGTTGTTCCTAGTTGACCAGCTTGCCAGCAATCCCAGCTGCCATGTATTTTTCTTAAGAATTGGTAAACTTGATTAATATAAGGAGAGTTTAATACATAAAATCTTCCTATACCCTTAAAAGACCTCCCTAGATAGTAATATTTGAAGTTGAATTATTTTTGTTCTGCCATTCAACCATTCATAAATGAAAATAGCAGTATCTCCAGTACGGTATCTCTCTTAATCTCCCAAAATATCCTAGGTAAATTTTTCAATGTCTTGCTAAAATCTTTACCTACTGTCTTGAATTCCACTTACCTACCAATTGTTATCTCTTCCTCATAACTGACTCTAAAATTCTTGCACAATAGCTGAGTTCTACAGAACGAAACACAGTGTCATTTGGAAAAGGATTAGGCTATTTAAAAAAGATAGGACTAAGCTAGGACTCTGTATTTATCTGTCAAGAATAGCTTTTCATATTTTTCATCATGAAATATGGTGCAGAGAAAATACACAAAACAAAAAGTTACAGCTTGATGATTTATCAAAACTGAATTCACATAACCAGACTCCAGACAAAGGGAATATTGTTAGCTCCCTCAATGACACTTCATTCTGAATGTCTCCCACTTCTTCTCTGGAGATAAACGTTATGCTAAATGTCATGGGAGTAACTTCCTTGGACCCCATAGTATGCATACTAAATACCATAGTTTAATTTGATCTGTGTTTTGGAGCTTATGTAAATATAATTAACTAGAAAATAATTAAATTTTCTCTGTGGCTTCTCATGTTTAGTAAAGATGTATATACTATTGTCACTCATAATTCCTTTGTTTTTATTGTTGCATAGTATTCCATTGTGTTAATTTACAGCAATCTATTTAATCTAGTCTTGGCAGACATTTGGATTGTTTTCAACTTTTGGCCTATTGCAATGTTCCCACGAATATTTCGCTACAATAATCTTGGAGAACGTGGACTTGAGTATCGGTTGGTTACACACCTTGAAGTGGACTTGCTTATTGATGGAGTATTTGCATGTTTAATTAATTTTAGTAAATAATGATGAATAATATTCAAAAGAAGTTTTAATACTTTATATTGTTCATATAGTATATGGAAATTTTTCATCCTTCAAATGTTTGTCATAACGTGGTTAGATTTTATTTTCTTGTTTAAAATATTGGCCACTCTATCTTACTTGGTTTAATTTACAATTTGTAAATAATG
Source organism: Trachypithecus francoisi (assembly GCF_009764315.1). Classification (NCBI taxonomy): domain Eukaryota; kingdom Metazoa; phylum Chordata; class Mammalia; order Primates; family Cercopithecidae; genus Trachypithecus; species Trachypithecus francoisi. Next base: position 73,483,843 of record NW_022681454.1, on the reverse strand, counting down.
CAGTCTATGTAAATAAGATCACAGATAATTCTTGATCACATTAGAGTTGAGCATGTTTTCATACTTATAGACTATTTAAAAATATTCACCTGTGAAGTGACTAAATCTCTCAGCCTTAAAACAATTAGGTTGTTAATATTGTACTGGTTTAAAAAAGCACTTTATGCTAAACATGAAACATTTATAGTTTATATGAGTTAAAAATACCTTTTACAATTAAGTAAATTTCATTTTACTCTGAATTATCTACATTAATGAGCAATTCTCAATTTTATCAAGCTAAATTTATTAATATTTCAAATAAATAATGATTGTGTTTTACTATTTTTGTTATTGATAAAGGTCATGAATCTTTTATGATTCATGATCCATAATTTGAATCACCAAGACATTACTTGGAAAATTTACATTCATATTTATGAGTGATATTAGTATATAAATTTCTGTTCTTATAATTTCCTTATCAGGTTTTGGTGTCAAGGTTATTTGAGATTCATTACATGGATTGAGGACTGTTCCTCCTTTTTTATTCCTTAGGAGATATTTGTAAGATTGGCAAAACTTAAAGCTTAAGTGTTTGTTATAATTCAGAGGTGAAATCATTTATGTCTACAGGTTTATTTGTGAAAAAAATAAAATTAGGAGTTCAAATTCTATAATTGCTATATGGTTATTAAGATTTATTGCATTATTTTTGTTTTACTCTTTTCCCAAGAATGTGTCCAGTTCACCATGTTTTTTTCAAATATATTGGCATATGTGTGTTCATAATTGTCATCTATGTGTCTATCCCTTTGTTTCTAGCTCTTTAATTCCTTTACTCCATTAACCCTATTTTTCAAATTCATGTAACTGTTTTCCACCATTGCTGCTTTGAACCACTTTCACATTTTTCAGATTTGACTTGTTTTCTTATTCCTGGAATTTTTACCTCAACTTTGCTACTCAAAGTAAAATTTGTTATTCTCTCTAGTCTGAACTCCTACAGGACTTGATTAGCTTTTTTGACTCTATCGTTGTCACCTTAAAATCTGTCCTTCACACTACTCTTAGAGTAATGAAAGCAAAGCATATATATAATTGCTCTTTTTTAAAAGTTAACATTTTCCAACTGTGGATATCATAAATTTGAGTATATATTACAGTGAAACATTTTCTTCACATCATTTTTAACACTTAATTCATGCTCTTACCTTGGTTCAGTATAGCAACAGCAATTTTAGCCAGAAAGCATTTGCTGACTACTACCGTATCAACCTGGTTAACACAAGACTTTCATTACTCTGTGTCTTTGTATGTATTTGTGTTATATAATCACATTAACTACATTTTAGCATAAGTTCATGTTTGTATGGCGGCTGATATGGTTTGGCCGTGTCCTCACCCAGCTCTCATCTTGAATTCCCACCTATTGTGGGAGAGACCCTGTGGGAAGTGATTTAATCTCATGATGGGGAATAAGTCTCATGAGAGCTGATGGTTTTTGAAAGAGAAGTTCCCCTGCACAAACTCGCTCTTTTTTCCTGCCGCCATCCAGGTAAGATGTGACTTGATCCTCCTCACCTTCTTCCATGATTGTGAGGTTTCCCCAGCCATGTAGAACTCTGAGTTCTCCATTAAATCACTTTTCTTTGTAAATTGCCCAGTCTTGGGTATGTCTTTATCAGCAGGGTGCAAACAGATCAATACAGAGGCTCTGTAATTATTTTGTTCTTTAGATTATTTTTCTTCCTATCTCTGACTATTAGCTCAGTAACTCACATTACTGAAACTCTTAAAAATATTTATGGCCCAGCTTGGTGGCTCACGCCTGTAATTCCAGCACTTTGGGAGGCCGAGGCAGGTGGATCACAAGGTCAGGAGACAGAGAACATCTTGGCAAGTATGGTGAAATCCGTGTCTACTAAAAATACAAACATTAGCCAGGTGTGGTGGTGCACACCTGTAGTCCCAGTTACTCTGGAGGGTGAGGCAGGAGAATCGCTTGAACCTGGGAGGCGGAGGTTGCTGTCAACAGAGATCGCACCACTGCACTCCAGCCTAGGCGACAAGAAAGAAACTCAAGCTCAAAATTATACACACACACACACACACACACACTCATATATATATATATATATATATATATATATACACACACTCAATCTCAAAATTGTATATAAGATATGTAATTATATATATATATATATATATAACACAAATATTGGATAAATGAAAATAAAATATTTCAATTTAATCTAAGTAATATTGATTATTATACTACTGGACATTAAAAAGAAAAACATATCTGCCTTTATATTGCTTCTGTTAACTACTTTGCAATAGTCACAATTATCACACAATATTTAAAAGCTAGTAAACATGCCACATCTCTTAAAAACTTCCTGAGAAGTAAAGGCAGACTATCATGTGATTTGAAAATTTTCAGTTGTCTTGATGTGTAAAGTTAGGTTTTGCAACATCTGTATCAGTTTTGTTTTTAAAACATATTTATAGTCTGTCATTCTCCCTCAAGCAATTAACAGAGGAGTAGTTTTGATATCTAACTTTTCTGTAAAGTTAAAGTTTTATTTCATATCCTTGCTATAGCTATGCATTGGAAAAAACCAGGGCTTTGTGCCTAATTTTTATACTTATTCTTTTATTCTGTTTATTTTTATTGATAATCTTTGTGTAGTTTTCTTTTCTTTTTTTTTTTTTTTTGAGACGGAGTCTCGCTCTGCTACCCAGGCTGGAGTGCAGTGGCCGGATCTCAGCTCACTGCAAGCTCCGCCTCCCGGGTTCACGCCATTCTCCTGCCTCAGCCTCCCGAGTAGCTGGGACTACAGGCGCCCGCCATGTCGCCCGGCTAGTTTTTTGTATTTTTAGTAGAGACGGGGTTTCACCATGTTAGCCAGGATGGTCTCGATCTCCTGACCTCGTGATCCGCCCGTCTCGGTCTTTGTGTAGTTTTCTTAGAAAAATTATACCATAGAGCAACTGTGAAGTAATTTGAAAAATCTCTGTGGATGTCAATGCTTAATAATGAGTTTCTTATTTGCAAATTCTCCCTGCACTTCCTCTTTTCCTTGTTTCTTAAATACAAGTGTTTTTTTAAAGTCTAATATGGATTTTGACTCACTCCATGGCATCTTCCACCCTGATGACGAAAGGCTTATTCCTTTATTTCATCCTGCTGCGCAAAATAATTCAATGCTTCTTCATCACCTTCATATTAAGATGCAAGCTCCTTGGTGTATCACACAAAATAATTCACAATCTCAGCCTATTTTTGAAATTTCTTCAGCATCATCTCTTCCTGCCTCTCTCCTCTTACCTATGTTGTAGAGACACTGGAGAATCCAGATCCCAAGAATACTTTATTCTTTTTAAAAAAAAAAAAAATTTATTGTACTTTAAGTTTTGAGATACGTGTGCAGAATGTGCAGGTTTGTCAAACAGGTATACGTGATATGGTGGTTTGCTGCACCCATCAACCTGTCATCTACATTAGTTATTTTTCCTAATGCTATTCCTCCCCTGCCCCCCACCCCATGACAGGCCCTGATGTGTGATGTTCCCCTCCCTGTGTCCATGTGTTCTCGTTGTTCAACTCCCACTTATGAGTGAGAACATGTGGTGTTTGGTTTTCTATTCTTGTGAAGAATACTTTTTGATTCCTGCCTTCATGCCTTTGCACATGCTTTTCTCTGTGCTTTGAAGGTTTTCTTTTTCATTTTCTGGGTAACTGCAATATATCCTCGAAGGGCTAAACTCCTGACAGATGCCTTCCCTAACACATTGATTTACATCAAATGATCTTTCTATGGCTTTCTATAACACCACTGAGTGTCATTATGAACACATAAATGATATGATCAGTATTCATTCCAGAATCTTATTCAACTCTGTACTCCTAGAACCAAGTGCAGCACTGGGAAGCTAAGTCATTTTGTCAAATAAGTGAATGAAAATGTGGGTTTTGTGAACATGCACTGACACAGGGACCTTACTGTTCTGTCAGGTAACTGGCTTCCCTGTTCTTTTGCCTCTCACTCCTCTCATTATACCACAGTTACCATCCTGTGGATACATGTTTCATTTATGTGCCTGTTGTCCCTGGCAGATTTCTGCAGTTCATCCTCAGTGCTCAGTATCATCTGCTAGCTTCCCTTCAGCTCCTAGTTTAAATAATGTTCCATATGCATTCTTCAAGGTTTATTGATTCATCTCTCTAGAGAGTGCCCTATACTTCAAGTGAAGAATTTGAAAATATGGGGATCATTAAAATAAATTCCTGTGTTTTGGCCAAAGTTCAGTTATGGTGCTGTAGTTGTTTGCAGATTTCAGCCTGGAAGCAATGTTATATAATAGAAAAAATTGAAGGTATGCATCTAAACAACAGATTAATAAAGGGATTTTCTGGGTCTTAATTTTAATCAGTTTATTTGCCACAAGAGAATGGTGTTTGAAGTCAAGGTTTAAAATCCAAATGCATATTAATGGAATGCATTATTTCAAAGCATAGAAGTTATAAATAAAGTTAAATTACAGGTAAAACAAATACATAATGTAAGGAGAGACTTGGAATATCACTGATATTCTGGTATAATTTTATTTACTTTTTTCATAAGTGGTACAGACTTTGTATAATGTATCCAATAAAGCCCAGAAAGTTCACATATTGTATTTCAGAACCTCAAGTAATTAATGTAAATATGCCTTCAAAATCTTTACTCCTAGCTCAGAACTTTTCTCTGGGGATGCAATTTTTTAAATTGATATTGGAAATATCCAAATGGTTATCCCGTAAGCATTTCAAGCTCAGCAAACCTAAAACTGAATTGAGTGTCAGAATTCTCTGCAAATATTCTTGTTTTGTTTCTTGAAGTTTCTTAATTCCTGGTACCTTCAACAACTAAGGACACCAGTTTTAACTCACCTTCCTCCCTCTTGTAGATAATGCACCCTTCTGTCATCAATTTTAAGCAATTCTACAGCAAACATTTAATGTATCTCTATTTCCACTATTAGAGACTTTAGTTATGTTCTCATTTACACCTGGGTAATTGAACAACATTTCAGTTTACCCTGTCCCTCAGTCCAAACTCTTAGAAATATATTTTTAGGGCTGAATGTTATTCCATTGTACATGTGTGCCACAGTTTATTCTATTGTCTGTTGATGCATACTTAAGTTGTTTTCATATCTTGGCTATTGTGAATAATGCTGCAATAATCATGGAGTACAGATATCTTTATCAGGTTGTTCTTTTTCTTTTATTTATTCATTTTTATTATATTCCTAGAGCAGGGATTTTTGAGTCATACGGCATTCCTATTTTTATTTCCTAGAAACCTCTATACTGCTTTCCAAAGTGGTCGTACCAATCTACATTCCTGCCAACAGTGAACTTCCTCTTTCTCCACATCCTCACCAACATTTGTTATCTTTTGACTCTATTTACATATAAAATCTTAAAGTCAAATATTTAGAGATAGGAAACATAACAGTGGTTACCCAGGATGAAGGGTGGGAGAGAGAAAATGGACAAATATAGGTCAGATGATACAAAGTAGCAGATATGCAGGATGAAAAAATACAAAAATCTAATGTACAACATGAGGACTACAGGTAATAAAATTATACCGTATTTGGGATTCATGCTGAGTAGATTTTAGTGGCTCTTGCCATGAAAAAATAAATATGAGTGTGACATGCTGCATATGTTCATTTGTTTCAGTATAGTAACATTGTTTACTATCTATATTCATCCAGAAACATTATACTGTATACCTAAACACATGCAACAAACTTTATGTTTTAAAAAAATTATTAGAAATTACCTTTATTTTCTATTATTTTCTCAATGAAAATCTAACCTTCTAGTGAGTCCTATAGGTTCTGCTTCTAAGCTGTATCCCTAATTTGATCACATTTAATTATTCTTATTTCTTGTAAAACTAATCCAAGTCAACATAATTTTTCATTAAGATTACTGAAATAGCTTGCAAATTAATCCCCTTATCATTACTTCTGTACACCAGTCTGAAATCTTGTTCTAAAGGATAAATCAGATAATAATTAATATCACTTATAATATTTATTATATTATATTTAATATTAAACATTTCTCATACTTTGAAATTTCATGCAATATTCCTAGATATATTAATAGTACTGACAAGGTCGTAAGTTTGATAGAATATCTATTAATAATATTTTTAACCTAGAAATGTAAATATTTATTTGATATTTTATATCACAGCATAGCAATTATATCATTATTACTTGATATAATAAGACTATAGTAGTTAGCTCTAGGTAAGTAGTCAACTATTTTAATTTTCAAAATTGTCATTTTTATCAAGCTTTCTAAAATTATGTACTATGTTATAATAAATACTATATGACAAAACTTATGGACTCATGCATACATATTATTATGTCACGATTTTATTTTCTTCCCCAAACTAACACAACTAGTAAATTGTACATGCAGTATCTGAAAATTCAAACTTATAAATACAGGTCAAGGAAAAAAGGCATCAATTATCTGGTGACTTTGTTAGATAGCTCTGGAAAAAGAGACTGAAACAAAAAATCTGAACTCATTTCAGTTGTCCATAATATACTAATTCTAGAATGTTTACATCACAAATGACCTGGAAAACACAAGAGAAATATTTAGAAATCAGGTTATGAAATAGAATGTGCAACACAAATCCTCTATAAATATCCAAGTTTCAGATAGCCTGGATTTGTGTTTAGCTATGTGGCATTGATAACATCATTTTCTCTGTGCCTAAGTTTTTATACTTATAAAATAATGGTGACATTAGATGATCTATTTGATATATTTCCACTAGGGTTGTATAAAATAAAATAAATTATTGTGTTGGTTTGGATAGTCACAGAATCTGAACTTAGTGAATTATGGTAATTATTACTACTATGCAAGCACAGAAAACACAAAGGATAGGTAATGATGGTGTTATGTGTTGAATTGTGTTCCCCTAAAATCCATGTGGGAAAGAAAGGGTCTTTAATGCAATATGACAGCATTTTTATTTACAGGAGAAATTTAGAGGCAGATACGCTGAAAGAATGCCACATGAAGATAAAGCTGAGATTAATGTGATGGAGCAGAACCCCAGAAACACTGAAGATGGGTAAGAAATCACTAGAAGCCAGGAGAGAGGCAAGGAACAGGTTCTTTCTCGTGTCCTTCCCTCAGAAGGAACCAACACTGCTCACATCTTGCTCTTGGACTTTAAAGCTTCCTGAAATGTGAGACAATACTTTCCTTTTGTTTCAGCTACCCATTCTGTAGAATTTTGTCATGGCAACCCCAGCAAATTCATACAAATGGTAAATATAGTCATGCACCACATAACAACATTTCAGTCAGTGATGGACTGCTTGTATGACAGTGGTCTCATAAGATTATAGTGCCATGTTTTTACTGTACATTTCTTATGCTTAGAAATGTTTAAGTACACAAATATTTATATTTTTGTTACAACTGCCTATAGTATTCAGTACAGAAACATGTTGTACAGGTTTGAACCCAGGAAAACATGTCATATGTTTGTGGCCCTATATACCATTGAATACTATGCAGCCATGAAAAAGGATGAGTTAATGTCCTTTCCAGGGACATGGATGAAGCTGGAAACCATCATTCTCAGCAAACTAACACAGGAACAGAAAACCAAACACCACAAATTCTCACTCATAAATGGGAGTTGAACAATGAAAACACATGGACACAGGGATGGGAACATCACACACCAGGGCCTGTTGAGGGGTTGGAGGGCCAGGGGAGGGATAGCATTAGGAGAGATACTTAATGTAGATGACGAGTTGATGAGTGCAGCAAACTACCATGGCATATGTATACCTATGTAACAAAACTGCACTTTCTGCACATATATCCCAGTACTTAAAGTATAATTAAAAAGAAAAATACCATATAGCCCAGGTGTGTGGCTATACTACCTGGGTTTGGAGAAGTGTACCCTAAGATGTTCATACAGTAACAAAATTGCCCAATGAAATACTTCTAAGAATGTATCCTTGTCATTATGTGACACATGGCTGTAGTAGCTACCTCTAAGTCAGTAGTCAAAAATTTTAATTTTCAAAATTGTCATTTTTATCAAACTTTCTAAAATCATACACTATGTTATAATAAATGCTATAAAATAAAAGTCATGGACCCATGCATACATATTCTCATTTCACAATTGAGAAAATGAATAGCAGTATGTTGATTCTCCTTCCTACAGGACCATCATATGCATTACTATTTTGACAACATATATACATGAAAGAAAAGGCACAATACAAGGTCATATGTCTTTGATTTAAACTAAAGTTGCAATGATGTTTTTGAAACTGAGCCTGTAGTCATGAAATAAGATAAGAGATAAGAGACTCAACAAAGAATGATGCTTCAAATCCCACAATAATCATTGTCATGACTCAAAGTAGAGTGTAGTAAAGCAAAACACGAGACTTCTATTTTTCCATATGCATGTCAAACATATTGACCTGAATTTAGGCTCATTTTGACCTCGTAACTGTTAGATAATGAGTAACTAAGAAAGGAGGAATGCAGGTTTCCCAGCACAACACAAGTGGAGTCAATGTGGATTTTGTGCTACTACTAATGTTAAAAAAAGTAGATAGACAATAACTATTATATAAATAGAAGAACCAGAAAAAAATTAAATGGGGATATTAAAGAAAACTTACAGCATATTCTCATTTACAAAGATTAATTTTTCAATCCTCTAATCGAGTGGTATAACACTGTCAATATAGCTGACATAGCATTGATCCAAATAAATCACATATAACTTAATTTCCACAATGGAAAATACTGTTTATACAATCACAAGTGTGTTAACAAAAAAAAAAAAAAAAAAAAAGAGAGAGAGAGAGCGTTCTCTTTGTGGTAATTATATAGTATTATTGGTCCTATTTTCTAGGCCTGGCAAATTAATGAGTAATTTGATAACATGCAATAGATTTTTCCTTAAATAAAATGTGAACAACTAAGTTTTTGTTTATAAACTTAAATATTTAATAAATGGTTGTAAACATTCTTCTTTAGGTTAAGAATAGCTATTCATATTAATTCATCCCAGTTTCAACAAATTATTATAGTTTCTATTTTGTGTTTCCACCATTTGATCATAAAATACTATGCAGTTCACTGAAGTTGTTGTAAAGCAGTTTTGAAACACTTTGGAAGGGTCTCTTGTGGTTTTTACAAGCTCTATTCTGTTTATTTTCTTCTTTGGAGAACCTCCAGCTAACAGCGGACAGCACAGCCTTCGATACTGGCTTTGGTTATTCTGAAGTAAATCAATATTGTAAAGATCATACTATGTGGCCCTCATTTCAGCATTATTTTAAAGCAAAAATAAAAAAGGGAACTGAAAATAAGTCTTAGGATTAAGGTCTCCTCACCAAACACTTTACAAGAAAATAAAAACTTTGCTCAGTCTCACCATCCAGATGCCTCATTGGTAAATGCAAGAGCCAAGATTAAAATATGTAGTTCCACACCACCCCATGGCCTTTGCACAGCTGCTAAGTAGAAAAATTCATGTTATGAACAATGCAACTGATTATAAAATTAAGTGGGATGAGTTAATAAACATAAAATAAATAATCCAGAAATTGTACCTATGAGAGGCAGAAAAGAAGATGATGATAACAAGAGAAAGAGAAGAAATTTTACAGACATGAATTAAAAAAAAAAAAACTAAATTAAAATAGTCATATCTCCTTTAGAAGTCATAATTTCCTGAATTTTTAAAAATTCCACAAACTGTAATGTCAAATGAAAATTGGTACAAATAGGAAAAAGATACGTTACTATTATCTGGAGCTATAACATTTTCCTGATCATCTCCAAAAAGATTATCTGGTCCATGAGAGCTTGAAAGCACTAAAACTTCATCTTTTGTCTGTTGTGCTGTGCCATGGACTCATGGAAGGTAAAACATCAATCACAATTACAGCCTTGCATTTTAAAGCAGGACTGGGCTGCCCATCCTTCACCATTTTTCATAATGACAGTACTATGCCTGCAGGACTCAAGCTTGTATATTATTTTACTTTGCGGATTACTTTCAGCTCACAGTTTACCAAGAGGAACCAACTGCTTCTAAGAGAAATGAAAAAGCAAAGCACCAATCAACAGCTATTTCCATCTGCTGGAGTCTGATTGCTTATTTATTCAGTGGCCAAGGCTGACTGGTTTATAACTCAGAAAGTTCTCATGTCAGAGTTGTTCCTATGCTAGCCAATGCTCAGGGTTCAGATTACTTCTTTATTGCATCTAACACTGAGCAAATTGCTGCCAGTTACTTTATTTGTTTCTGTCTCCTCATTACTCACAAACCTCAAAGATTAGAAGTACAATGCCTTATTGCACATTATATGACTAGAACATGCCCTCTCCCAAAAGGGAAACATTTTCTCTCATTGTTAAAATGCACGCTTAGGGCTCCACAGTATCAAATATCTAACAGAAAATGCCACGGCTCTATCATGTGCATGATATACTCCTAAGGAAAATTATAGGATAGGGATGATTATTAGTTACTGATCCTTCAAATGTTATTCTTATTTAATAAATATATCCAAAGAAAAAGATTTTGAACAAAGTATATAATGTGTTAAAATACATTAACAACATCAGAAATGATCAATGGATATTAATTAGCCAGAGTGCCAGTTTCATGCTAGATTTAAATAGACTCATCTAGCTAGAATATTAATATTAATACAACAAGAGTAATACATTATTGTTATCTTTAAAGACAGGGAAATGTAGTTTTATTGTTAATAAAAATTGGATTAATGCTATCTTGCGCATCATTTTTTAAAAATTTCAAATAGAGAAATTAAAAGTGATGTTAAAACCATGCTGAATGGAATTTAATAGATAATGAGTCAATAGCCTTAATGTATTCACATTACTATTATTCTAAATAAATGCTAAAATTCTAGTTAATAAAGTATTAATGACTATAATACTGGGTAAAAAAGAAGTAAAGTAAATATATTGGGGCTAAGCACTAAAATTTGACAACCACTGTAACATAAGCCACTATCGTAGGGAGTCCAGAGAAAGTTATGTATTCATTCATTCATCAAATATTTGTTGAATATCAGTAATGGGCCAGTTAGTTGGGTAAAAGCTATAAATACAGCACAGGACAAGACATGGCCATAGCCCTCAAGAAGTAAAATAGCTAATGGGCAATTTCAGCAGGTAAACATATTGCTAAGCATACAGGACTCTTACAGTCCTGTAGTGTTATGGAAAGATTTATGGAACACGTGAAAGGGGAAATTGAAGAGCAGTTTAGGCAATCTGTCAAGCAAAAACAAAGAACCAGAACTTAAAAAAAGAAAGCATATTTAGAGTAAAAATGAAGTTTTAGAGTTAAGCAGATTTCAGATTACAAAAAGCCATTATCATAAATTGCAAAATTACATAATCGTGTTCATCTTGAAATATGATGTAATTCAGAAAAAAATTAGCTGATTGACATTGAATTAATATTATACCATGAAAATTCAGGAAATAATTATTTGTTTTGGAGCTTACCTCAGAAATACAAGCTCTACAATTTTTATAGAAAAACAAACAAACAAAAAATACACTTGTTTTATAAAACGTTTGCTAGTTCTATTCCTGATGATGGAGATGGATAAGGAGGAGATAGCTCTATCCCCTGATCTCAGACACAGTTGCTTGAATAGCTTCCTAAAATGACTACACAGAAACAAGAAACTTACCAAGAACACTCCAGCAACATTCAAAGTATTTAGACTGAGTATATGCCTCAGATGCTGTGTGGAAAATTTCCTGTTAGTGTGATTGAAGGATGGAAATTATAATCTGGGCAAAAGGGCTTTTAAATATCATCTGGTCTACTTCATGTCATCATTTACAGACAGATAAATGATAGATAGATAAATAGATAGACAGAGATAGATAGATAGATAGATAGATAGATAGATAGATAGATAGATAGATAGATTAGATAGATAGATAGATAGATAGATAGATAGATAGATAGATAGATAGAATGTTTTACAAATATTCAGTACTTACTGTGTTAGGTAATTTTGTAGTTACTGGGCATACTGTGGAGTGATGACCAAGATGGAACCTATACTGCCTTTATGAACCGCACTTCATTGGAATATAAGCTTTTTACTACAAACATCAGTTCAGAGTCATCTGAGGTGGTAAAATAGGTTCAATCTGAGTCAACTCACCAAATGTAGGGGTTTGCATGTAAGGTTTTAGAGAAGAAGCTTGTAGCAAACACAATAAAGAGAACATCTGTGAAATATAGGTTGAATGCATATTTTTGTTTGTTTTTTGGTCATGCAGGTTGTTTAAACTTTAGTATGTACTGCACTTTGAAATAACTTGTCAACATTGAAATATTAGAATATTTCATTTAAAAATGAGGATTCTTTAGTTTTCCTTAAACATTGGAAAAGTACGATGCTGGGCGCATGCAATTTTATGGGACTTCTAGGCTACTTCTTACCTCCGGAGTTTGGGCAGGGAAAGGAATGCCCATTGTAAAGTGGAGTCCCACAGAGTAAACCCCATTTGAAATATCATAATTTAATTAAAGTCAGCATATTTTATCTTTCATCCCATTTTATACCTTTATTATAGAACTTAATCAGTATAATTAATATGTTATTTTGTGGCTTTAGGTGCTGCTAGCATATTCTATGCTGAATAGCCGTGAGGATAGACACAGCCCAGGTAAGCAGGAATATACTAAATTAATAGTTGTTTAAGCAAACAATTATGATTGGTAATATGGACAGAGAGATAGGACCATTGCTTTAAACTGTCAGAAATTTTCTTGCCTCTCAACAATTACCTGTTGCTCTAACACTGTTTCTAAACTATCACTGGTATGCAAGGAAATTATAAAACCCAATGTCCAGCGAAGTATTCAAAGTGGAAAAAGCAATGCCTCCATAATAATAACTCAGACTCTAAAGACTGTGTAAACAGAAGATAATGTGTATTCTGTAGATTCAATATTCTTTTTGTTATTTGTTAGTGGGAGAAGAGAATGATACAATAGTAATATTGAAGATTTTGAAATTGAATCTTCTTGTGGGAACACATTTGTTAAGAAGATTTTTTAGAGAAGATACAATGTGGTCACATGGTTTAGTTAATCTGAAGATGTGTTTGGCTTGCCTTCAATACTGATCATTTTTCTAGGTATGTGATTGTTTATATTGGCAAATATAATTTCTTAGCACTTTGATGTTATCATTGTTGCGTCTTTTCTGCTATTGAGAAAAGTGCTGTCAGTCTAATATTTATTTCTTTGGATGTGATCTGTCTTGTCTATTTGACTGTCTTTAGACCTTGTCTTTGTCTTTGGTACTCTATAGAAATCAATTTCTTAGTCTGCTTAGAATACACTGTTCTTCAAGGAATAGAGGGTATATGTCTTTTATCGATATTGGAACATTTTCACCATATTTCTCAATGTAGCCTCCCCATTGTTTTATTTTTTTGAGGAACTCGGATTAGATATATGGAATATCTTCTTATTTACTGAATCTGCCTCTTATCTCCGTTAGTTTTTTTTCTCTTTCTTTAGGCTAATTCATAATTTCAGGTCAATTTATTAAATGTCTCCACTTCTTGCTAATCTGCTTTTTAAACTATCCTCCAAGATTTGTTTTTTAATTTTAATTGTAATTACTAGAAGTTGTAGGTCATTTATTTCTAAATCTAAGGTTATGGTAACATCTTGAATTTTTCTCATTTTTTGTTCATTTACAAAATTTTGTATGCTCTCTTCAATACTTAGTACGTTATAAATTTTATTGTAAACTTTGTAAATTGTATTTAATATTTCTAATTTTTAGTACATGAGATATACATTTATTATTCACTGCTTCTGCTAAATCATAATAAGTAGTCTTCTTATTGCATTCATTACTCTGTTTTATTTTAAACATACATTTATTGGTACTTAACCTACATGAATTATAAGGTATATGATATGAGGAATACGAATATTACTACAACAAAACTTATCTGTTACCTTTAATAACAAGGAAATGTAATATAGTTAACAAAATATTTGGATTGATGCTATTATGCATATCATTTTTTAAAATTCCAAATAGAGCATTTTAAAAGTGATGTTAGAATCATACAGAGTGGAATTAAATAGATAGTGAGACAGATAATAACAAGTTATGTTGAGGGATGTCTTCTTCCACGGGTCCATATACCAGAATTATATACTCTGTGGAGTCATTCATCTCTACACTTTTATGTCCCTGGAATTGTTAAGAAATGAGAAAATTTATGGCTTCAGTTTTAACCACTCTGCTTTAACTTCCCTTTTGTATTTGCTTAACTTCTTTAAGTCTTGTGAGTTCAGACATGTTTTAAAAATAAGTATGACACAATTTGTCCAACCTTTATACATTTTTGCTTATTTCTTTCCAAAATAACTATACTACTACACTTTTTTTTTTTTTTTTTTTTTTTTTTTTTTTGAGACGGAGTCTCGCTCTGTCACCCAGGCTGGAGTGCTGTGGCCGGATCTCAGCTCACTGCAAGCTCCGCCTCCCGGGTTTACGCCATTCTCCTGACTCAGCCTCCCGGGTAGCTGGGACTACAGGCGCCGCCACCTCGCCCGGCTAGTTTTTTGTAGTTTTTAGTAGAGACGGAGTTTCACCGTGTTAGCCAGGATGGTCTGGATATCCTGACCTCGTGATCCACCCGTCTCGGCCTCCCAAAGTGCTGGGATTACAGGCTTGAGCCACCGTGCCCGGCCACTACTACACTTTTAAGAGTAGTGTTCAGCCAGGAGCAGTGGCTTACGCCTTTAATCCCAGCACTTTGGGAGACCGAGGCGGGTGGATCAGGAGGTCAGGAGATCGAGACCACCCTGGCAAACACGGTGAAACTCCGACTCTAATAAAAATACAAAAACCTTAGCCAGGCATGGTGGCGGGTGCCTGTAGTCCCAGCTACATGGGAGGCTGAGGCAGGAGAATGGCCTGAACCCAGGAGGCCGAGCTTGCAGTGAGCCAAGATCGGGTCACTGCACTCCAGCCTGGGCAACAGAGCAAGACTCCATCTCAAAATGAAACAAAACAAACAAACAAACAAACAAACAAACAGTGTCCAATCATATTGATGATTTTATCTCAAAAATTTTATTTAATATTTTCTATATACAGAAGTATATAAGATAGAAACTCTAACTCAATAATAAATTTGTGTCCAGCTAAAATTTCCTTGATAGTTAATAAACTGCAGATATTTGATTAAATATTAAGAATAAGGAAATTGACATAGGCCTTTTTTTTTCTTTCTTTTTTTTTTTTTTTTGAGGCGGAGTCTTGCTCTGTCGCCTGGACTGGAGTGCAGTGGCCTGATCTCAGCTCACTGCAAGCTCCGCCTCCCGGACTTACGCTATTCTCCTGTCTCAGCCTCCCGAGTAGCTGGAACTACAGGCACCTGCCACCTCGCTGGCTAGTTTTTGTATTTTTAGTAGAGACGGGGTTTCACCGTGTTAGCCAGGATGGTCTTGATCTCCTGACCTCGTGATCCGCCCGTCTCGGCCTCCCAAGGTGCTGGGATTACAGGCTTGAGCCACCGCACCCAGCCAGGCTTTTTAATATTGACACTCACAGACTAGTTTCAATGCATTATAGACAGTTTTGCAGAATTCAAGTGTTTTCATATGTGTATGGAACAGAAATAAGCTACATTTCTAAATATATATGAATTGATTCATTTAGAAAAAAAAAACATTCAGTTAGGTTAAGTAAAATGCTATGATATGAATATATATGAAATAGTTCCTCAAATGAAGAGTAAAATATAGGAAGATAGACAGCAAGATAATGCTACATAGTATCAACACATACAATGTTAGTTACTTACCGAAGGCTATGATAAGCTAGAGGTTCTCAACCTGGTTTCCTAATTAAATTAACAAGATGCAAGCATAGAAAAATTCTTTCTGTGGAGACACCTTCATAATTTATATAGGACTCTCACATTCAAAGTCTACCTTATTAGCACAGAGTAACAAACTTTTTCAAGCACATATCTGTGCCCACAGAGTAAGCAGTATTAGAGGGATATATTTGAATCCTTAAATGGATTTGGCAAATGAAACTTTTTGAGGGTTTTGTTTCTAAGTAGACATTTTTTTTTTTGTTACTCCACTGATTTGGTTTGACTCTGTTCCCACCCAAATCTATCTTGAATTGTAATTCCCACAATCCCCACATGTCATGGGAGCAACCCAGTGGGAGATAATTCAATCATGGAAGCAGTTACGGTTACTCCCATGCTATTCTCCTGATAGTGAGTGAGTTCTCCTCCTTTGCTGGGCTCTCATTCTCTCTCCTGCTGCCCTGTGAAGAGGTGCCTTTCACCATGATTGTAAGTTTACTGGGGCCTCCCTGGACATGCAGAAGTTTGAGTCAATTAAACCTCTTTTCTTTATAAATTATCTAGTCTCAGTTAATTCTTCATAACAGTTTGAGAACGGACTAATACACCCACCACCACTCTCCCTAATGTAACTAGATCTTTCTCTGTTTTATGTAATATTTCGAGAGCAAGTTTTTACAAAATGTTCTTAAATATAATGCAAATGCCTTATGATCAAGAAACACAAATAAGTCATTCCCCCAAATTATTTTGTTTATTGATAGAGTATGAAGAATTCTAGAAATAACACAATGTCAATAAAGCTATACTATGCCTTAGATGCAAAATTAATTATAGTTAAATGATGATTAACTGTAAGTAAAATTGAGTAGTGTTCATATAATTGTATATTGTCATCCTAAGCTTGAGTATCACTAAAACATCCTAAATGAATTATTCATACTTCAGTTTTTTGAAAAAGTTCATGGAGCTCATTAACACAGGATAAAATTAGAAAATAAAATATCATGGTGAGTTCTATAAGAATCTGGAATTGGGCCCAAAATTAAAGACTAGCACATCAAAAATAAAGTATAGAAGCCTTTTTTTTTCCCCCAAAGGAGATATTCAGCAAGATGATTCTGTGCCCTGAAGGTGATTAGGAGCCCAGTCTCTTAGACAACATAGGCCAGTAGCATTCCCCGATAATTAAGAGTAACAAAGATGGTCCCCACACCTCCAAAAGCATGCTGAGAAGCAATACCATCATCCCAGGTTAACAATAAACAATAAGGATTCTTATCTAAGTTTTGGTGTTGATGTAATTCATAGGTCTTTTTCTCTTGAATTATCTTGTCATTTCCTAAAAGTAATATTATTTTTCCTAAAAATATTTTCATGATTTTTAACAAAGATACCCTCAGAAAATTTAATTTTTATCGCACATTTTGCAGTATTCCTTGAAGAGTAACTTTTGAAGAGTCAATTTATGTTGAACATAAAATATTTCTAAAGGGAACATAAAATTTTATCCTTCATATTACAAGATGTTGCTATTGTCAATTTATTGTTTTTAGCATTAGTAAACTTTCTTACGTTCCACAGTAATCAATTCTTCAGGGTAAACATATTGGACACTTTCTTTTACAGTATCTGTATGTTTATTTTTGTGTACAAATTATAACTTTGTGTTTTAATTTTGTTATCTCAGTTTTTCATGCATGTGTATGCATGCATGCAAAATAAAAAGAAACAGATGATGCATGAATGTCATTGTAAGGAACTGTAATGAACTGAATAAAATATTCTGCTAATATTATGAACTAAATAGTAGATCGCTTCCTAACATCATATGTTCTACTGTGTTTGGAAATGGCTAGATATCACCAATAAGAGATAAGCCACATGGTGAAATATGTGTGTTGAATATGTGTGTTGGCCAGGGGGAAAGGTACCCCGAGGTCCATATTGAATGTGTAAGACTTTGTCCACCACTATTTTAGGCTTTCAGAGATTTTTACTAATATATATGAGCCACACAAATATTATAACCATTTTTCTCCTGTTTCTGAGATATTGTTATGAGATAATTAGTGTAAATATTGTCTAAATAGATGAATTGCTCCTTATATAAAATGTAGTTTGGAGAAACTCAGGTTTATACTTTTTAAAGGAGAAAACATAGTCTTGAAGTAGAATTTCCAGTCCAAAAAAATGTATAGTATATGGGCTTTAAAAACTTCACCTTTAATTTGACTGCACTGTGATCTGAGAGACTGTTTGTTATGATTTCCATTTGTTTGCATTTGCTGAGGAATGTTTTACTTCCAATTATGTGATCAATTCTAGAATAAGTGTGATGAGATGCTGAGAATAACGTATATTCTGTTGATTTGGAGTGGAGAGTTCGGTAGATGTCTATTAAGTCTACTTGGTCCAGAGCTGAGTTTAAGGCCTGAATATCCTTGTTAATTTTCTGTCTCGTTAATCTGTCTGATATTGACAGTGGGGAGTTAAAGTCTCCCACTATTATTGTATGGGAGTTTAAGTCTCTTTGTAGGTCTCTAAGAACTTGCTTTGTGAATCTGGGTTCTCCTGTGTTGGATGCATATATATTTAGGATAGTTAGCATATATATTTAGGATAGTTGTATTGATCCCTTTACCATTATGTAATGCCCTTTTTTGTCTCTTTTGATCTTTGTTGGTTTGAAGTCTGTTTTATCAGAGATTAGGATAGCAACTTATGCTTTTTTTTTTTTCTTTCCATTTGCTTGGCAAATCTTCTTTCATCCCTTTGTTTTGAGCCTATGTGTGTGTTTGCATGTGAGATGGGTCTCCTGAACGTAGCACACTGATTACTCTTGACTCTTTATCCAATTTGCCAGTCTGTGCCTTTTAATTGGGGCATTTAGCCTGTTTACTTTTAAGGTTAATATTGTTATGTTTGAATTTGATCCTGTCATTATTATGCTAGCTGGTTATTTTGACTGTTAGTTGATGCAGTTTCTTCATAGCATCAATGGTCTTTACAATTTGGCATGTTATTGCAGTGGCTGGTACTAGTTGTTCCTTTCCATGTTGTTTAGCGCTTCCTTCAGGAGCTCTTGTAGGGCAGGCCTGATGGTGACAAAAATCTCTCAGCATTTGCTTGTCTATAAAGGATTATATTTCTCCTTCAATTATGAAACTTAGTTTAGCTGTACATGAAATTATGGGTTGAAAATTCTTTTCTTTAAGAAGGTTTAATATTGGCCTCCACTCTCTTCTGACTTGTATGGTTTCTACTGAGAGATCTGCTGTTAGTCTGATGGGCTTCCCTTTGTGGAGTAATCTGACCTTTCTCTCTGGCTGCCCTTAACATTTTTTCCTTCATTTCAACCTTGGTGAATCTGATGATTGTCTTGGGTTTGCTCTTCTCGAGGAGTATCTTCGTGGTGTTCTCTCTGTACTTCCTGAATTTGAATGTTGGGCTGCCTTGCTAGGCTGGGGAAACTTTCCTGGGTACTATCCTGAAGAGTGTTTTCCAACTTGGTCCCCATTTCTCCCATCACTTTCAGGTACACCAATCAAACATAGATTTGATCTTTTCACATAGTCCCATATTTCGTGGAGGCTTTGTTCGTTCTTTTTTATATTTTTTTTTCTCTAATCTTGTCTTCTTGCTTTATTTCATTAAGTTGATCTTCAATTTCTGATATCCTTTATTCTGCTCGATCAACTTGGCTATTGATACTTGTGTATGCTTCACGAAGTTCCCATGTGTGTTTTTCAGCTCCATCGGGTCATTTATAGTCTTCTCTAAGCTGGTTATTCCAGTTAGCAATTCCTCTAACCTTTTTTCAAGGTTCTTCGCTTCCTTGTATTGGGTTAGAACATGCCCCTTTAGTTCGGAGGAGTTTGTTGTTACCAGCCTTCTGAAGCCTACTTCTGTCAGTTTGTCAAACTCGTTGTCCATCCAGTTTTGTTCCCTTGCTGGCGAGGAGTTGTGATCCTTTGTAGGAGAAGAGGCATTCTGGTTTTTGGAATTTTCAGTCTCTTTGTGTAGTTTCTTCCCATCTTTGTGGATTTATCTACTTCGGTCTTTGATGTTGGTGACCTTCAGATGGGATCACTGAGTGGACATGCCATTCCTTTCTGTTTGTTAGTTTTTTTTTTTCTAACAGGCCATTCTGCTGCAGGTCTGCTGGAGTTTGCTGGAAGTCCACTGCAGACCCTGTTTGACTGGGTATCACCAGCAGAGAGTGCAAAACAACAAAGATTGCTCCCTGTTCTTTCTTCTGGAAGTTTCATTCCAGAGGAGCACCTGCCAGATGCCAACCAGATCTATCCTGTATATGGTGTATATCAGACCCCACTGGGAGGTAGGGAGGTGTCTTCCAGTCAGGATACATGGGGCTCAGGGACCCACTTGAGGAGGCAGTCTGAGCTCATAGCAGAGCTTAAACTCTGTGCTGGGAGGTCCGCTGCTCTCTTCAGAGCCATCAGGTAAGATTGTTTAAGTCTGCTAAAGCTGCATCCACAGCTGCTCCTTCTCCCAGGTGCTCTGTCCCAGGAAGATGGGTGTTTTATCTATAAGTCCCTGACTGGAGCTGCTGCCTTTTTTTCAGAGTTACCCTGCCCAGAGAGAAGTCTGGCAGTCTGGCCACAGCAGCCTTGCTGAGCTGCAGTAGGCTCTGCCCAGTTTGAACTTCCCAGAAACTTTGTTCTTGCTGTGAGGGGAAAATCACCTACTCAAGCCTTGGCAATGGCAGACGCCCCTCCCCCACGAAGTTGGAGCATCCCAGGTCGATCTCAAACTGCTGCTGTGCTGGCAGCTAGAATTCCAAGCCAGTGGATCTTAGTTTGCTGGGCTCTGTTGGGGTGGGACCCACTGAACCAGACCACTTGGCTCCCTGATTTCTGCACCCCTTTTCAGGGTAGTGAATGGTTCTCTCTCGCTGGCGTTCCAGGTGTCACTCTGGTATGGAAAAACAAAAAATAAAATAAATTAAAAAATAAAATAAACAAAACAACCACAACAACAAAAATCCTCTAGCTAGTTCACTGTCTGCCCAAACAGCCTCCCAGTTTTGTGCTTGCAACCCATGGCCCTGGTGGGGTACACACCAAAGGGGATCTCCTGGTCTGCAGGTTGAGAAGACCATGGGAAAAGCACAGTATCTGAGACAGAAGGCAGGGTTCCTCAGGCTCAATCACTCAAGGCTTCCCTTGGGTAGGGGAGAAAATTCTTTGACTCCTTTTGCTTCCCTGGTGAGGCGACAACCCATTCTGCTTCAGCTTGCCCTCCATGGGCTGAATCCACCATCAAAGCAATCCCAATGAGATGAACTGGGCACTACATTTGGAAATGCAGAAACACCCACCTTCTGTGTTGATCTAGCTGGGAGCTACAGACCTGAGCTGTTTTATTTAGCCATCTTTCCAGAATTCAGAATTAAGAAACTCACTAAAAACTGCACAACTACATGGAAACTGAACAATCTGCTCCTGAATGACTACTGGATAAATAACAAAATGAAGGCAGAAAGAAATGATGTTCTTTGAAGCCAATAATAATGAAGGCACAATGTACCAGAATCTCTGGGACACATTTAAAGCAGTGTGTAGAGGGAAATTTATAGCACTAAATACCCACAAGAGAAAGCAGGAAAGACCTAAAATTAACCCCCTAACATCAAAGTTAAAAGAACTAGAGAAGCAACAGCAAACAAATTCAAAAGCTAACCGAAGACAAGAAATAACTAAAATGAGAGCAGAAATGATGGAGGTAGAGACACGAAAAACACTTCAAAAAAATCAGTGAATCCAGAAGTTCGTTTTTTGAAAAGATCAACAAAATAGATGACTAGCCAGACTAACAATGAAGAAAAGAAAGAAGAATCAAATATATGTAATAAAAATGATATAGGGGATTTCACCACTATATTTCCCAAGTTTAAACCAGGAAGAAGTCCATTCCTTGAATAGACCAATAACAAGGCCTGAAATTCAGGCAGTATTTAATAGCCTACCAATCAAACAAAGTCCACAACCAGATGGATTCACAGCCAAATTCTACCAGACATACAAAGAGGAGGTGGAACCATTTCTTCTGAAACTATTCCAAACAACAGAAAAAGAGGGAATCCTCCCTAACTCATTTTATGAGACCAGCATCATCCTGATACCAAAATCTGGCATAGACACTCACACAGAAAAAAAGAAAATTTCAGGTCAATATCCCTGATGAACATCGATTCAAATGTCCTCAACAAAATACTGGCAAATCGAACCCAGCAGCACATCAAAAAGCTTATCCAGCATGATCAATTCAGCTTCAAACCCGGGGTGCAAGGCTGGTTTAACATACACAAATCAATAAACATAACCCATCACATAAGGAGAACCAATAACCAAAAAACACATGATTATCTCAACGGAGGCAGAAAAGGCCTTAGACAAAATTCAACACCCCTTCATGATAAAAACTCCCAATAGACTACGTATCAATGGAATGCATCTCAAAATAATAAGAGCTATTTATGACAAACTTTAACAGCCATTATGATACTTAATGGGCAAAAACTGGAAGCATTTCCTCTGAAAACTGGCTCAAGACAAGGATGCTCTCTCTCACCACTCCTATTCAACGTAGTATTAGAAGTTCTGACCAGGGCAATGAGGCAAGAGAAAGAGATAAATGATATTCGAATAGGAAAAGAGGAAGTCAAATTGCCCCCATTTGCAGATGACATGATTGTATATTTAGAAAACCCCATCCTCTTGGCCCAAAATCTCCTTAAGCTGATAAACAACTTCAGCAAAGTCTCAGGATACAAAATCAATGTGCAAACATTGTAAGCATTCCTATATACCAATAACAGACAAAGAACAAAATCATGAGTGAACTCTCATTCACAATTGCTACAAAGAGAATAAAATACCTAGGACTACAACTTACAAAGGATGTAAAAGACATCTTCAAGAAGAACTATAAACTACTTCTCAAGGAAGTAAGACAGGACACAAACAAATCGAAAAATATTCCATGCTCATGGATAGGAAGAATCATTATTGTAAAAATGGCCATAGTGCCCAAAGTAATTTATAGACTCAATGCTGTCTCCATCTCCCCATCCAGCTACCACTGACTTTCTTCACAGAACTGGAAAAAACTACTTTAAACTTCATGTGGAACCAAAAAAGAGCCCACATAGCCAATACAATCTTAAGCCAAAAGAACAAAGCTGGAGACATCATACTACCTGACTTCAAACTATACTACAAGGCTACAGTAACCAAAACAGCATGGTACTGGTACCAAAACAGATATATAGGCCAATGGAACAGAACAGAGATCTCATAAATAATAACACACATCTACAATCTTCTGATCTTGGACAAACCTGACACAAACAAGCAATGGGGAAAATATTCCCTATTTAATAAACGGTATTGAGAAAACTGACTAGCCATATGCAGAAAACTGAAAACGGACCCCTTCCTTACACCTTATACAAAAATTAACTCAAGATGGATAAAAGACTTAAACATAAGACCTAATCATAAAATCCCTAGAAGAAAACCTAGGCAATACCATTCAGGACATAGGCATGGACAATAAATTTTAGTCTAAAACACCAAAAGCAACGGCAACAAAAGCCAAAATTGACAAATGGGATCTAATTAAACCAAAGAACTTCTTCACAGCAAAAGAACTATTATCAGAGTGAACAGGCAACCTACAGAATGGGAGAAAATTTTTGCAATCTACTCATCTGACAAAGGGAAAATATCCACAATCTTCAAAGAACTTAATGGTATTTACAGGAAAAAAACAAACAACCCCATCAAAAAGTGTGCGAAGGATATGAACAGACACTTTGCAAAAGAAGACATTTATGCAGCCAACAGACATATAAAAAATGCTCATCATCACTGGTCATGAGAGAAATGCAAATCAAAACCACAATGAGATACCATCTTACACCAGTTAAAATGGCTATCATTAAAATGTCAGCAGACAACAAATGCTGGAGAGGATGTGGAGAAGTGGAAATGCTTCTACACTGCTGGTGGCAGTTTAAATTAATTCCACCATTATGGAAGACAGTGTGTCAATTCCTCAAGGATCTAGAACTGGAAATACCATTTGACCCAGCAATCCCATTACTAGGTACATACCCAAAGGTTATAAATCATTCTACTATAAAGACACATGCACATGTATGTTTATTGCGGCACTATTCACAATAGCAAAGGCTTAAAACCAACCCAAATGTTCATCAATGATGGACTGGATAACAAAAATGTGCCACGTGCAGACCATGGAATACTATGCAGCCGTAAAAAAGGATATCATGTCTTTTGCAGGGACATGGATGAAGCTGGAAACCATCATTTTCAGCAAAATAACACAAGAACAGAAAAACAACGACTGCATGTTCTCACTCATGAGTGGGAGTTGAACAATGAGAACACATGGACACAGGGAGGTGAACATCACACACCGGGCCTCTTGGGGGGTTGGGGGTCTAGGGGAGGTATAGTATTAGGATAAATACCTAATGTAGGTGATGGGTTGATAGGTGCAGCAAACCACCATGGAACACGTATACCTATGTAACAAAACTGCATGTCCTGCACATGTACCCCAGAACTTAAAGTATAATTTAAGAAAAAAAGAAAGAAAAAGAAAAAAAAAAAACTTCCTCTTTTTTGGCATCAAAAGAACCGTATTGTGAACCCACTGAGTAATACTACACAAATAGAGTTGATTAGGGGAATAAAAGGACACACACAACAACACAGCATTAATTATTTCTACAGCAAGAAACTTTTGTGAATTTTTTTGTTAATTTTACCTTTAAAAAAATGTAATTCTCTAAGGAGGGACAGAACTATAACACAGTAAGAGGGAGTCTCCATCGTGGCGCAACTGACTCTGTCTTGAAAAGGTAGGAAAGTAATCATTCCCAGTGCCAATTGGGATTTATTTACCATAGTGTTACCAAATTTACAGGAAATGGTACTACATTTCTCAAATCACCTTTATTTTATTCCAATCCACAAAAATTCAGGATTTATATGAGTAATTTAACAAGACATTATGAGTACTTCCTTTGAATTGTGTTTTGCATGTTGTCTTACTTAGCTAAGAAGATATTTTTGTTATGTCCTTATAGTCTTTTTGAGTCAAGAAATTAAAATACTGAAGCCCAAATATCCATATATAAACCAAATTTGCTCTGTCAAAATCTATTAGTAAAAAGCTAAAAGAGAAATATTTAGTCAAAAGAACTAATAGAAAGAATCTAAAAAAGTTTTACAATACTGGATGTTTATCCAAATAGAAGAAATTGTCAGGATTGAAGAATATATATTTCTTTCTGATAGTCAACATGATTTTTAACTCTTAAGTCACTGGGTTTAACAACAGTAAATGTGATAAATCAGCCATACCGTAGTGTATTGTGCTTTCCATTAATAATAATGTCTAGCCACATTGAGTTTATCAGGAGTTTTGCAATAGAATTAAATAACAGCATTAAGATATTCTAACAATTCCACACCAGCAATATAATATTGCTCCTACATCCAAAAATAAGCTTTTTGTTTTTCTACTATGATGTTGGCGGAGAGTTAAAATCTAAGATTTTAAAGTTTAAAGTTCCAAAAAATTAAAAATTCTTAGGTTAATGACAAAGTTAATTAGTCTGAAATTTAGCTCTTGTACTTTTTAATTAAAAGTCCTAAAAAATTAAAGTGTAAAATTTGTTACTCTCAAAATCTTACTATGCTCAATCTTAACCAGAGATTTTTCTGTCAAGAGAGACTTGAAGCCCATTCAGTAGCTGTAGCCCAGCCCTGTATTGCCCATATTTATTTCAGGATCTTAGAATTGGAATGAATATTTCATTTACCATACCTTAAGGGAATTCTTAGGACACCATAAATTATTATAGCACAATCCACAATGAAAAAAATCTAGAAAACATGCTAACCTCTAAAGGGCTTAAATTTATATTTGCAAAATCTCATTATTTGTACAACCTAACATAATAGTAAATCCTCAAAAGACTCTAAGTGATTTATAGAAGACAAGAAAAATCTTAGTTTCAGTTTCAACAGAATACCAGCTTCACTATTAAAAGTCAGATTGGGAAGAAATTACCAACAAGTTTTAAGAAAATCTTATTGACACCCATCCTCCTCCAAAAAAAAGAACTTTATTGTAAGAACAAGGATTAATAGTGCTGTCAATCCTTTTATTTCAATAAATTAGTTTTTGCTTCCTTAAAAAATACTAGGGATCTTTTTTTCTGATAAAGTAGTCCTTTTTGTCCATATTTTCAGGTCATCTTTTAATTCTTTAATCACTTTTTAATACACTATATATTAGGTAGGAGATCTCTCCAATAGGACGCATCATAGTATGATGGTTACAGGCAAGAATACCAAAGTCTGAGTATGTAACATATTTTATATGTGAAGAGAGGTAGTATTCTAAATGTATCTGTTTCATTTTTATAATATAGAAAATAAGAAAGTTATCAACACCTGTTTGTAATCTTTTGAGAACTAAATATTAGCACAGGTGAAAATTGAGGGTATTCTGTGAGACACAGTACACACTCATTAAGTAATAGCTATTTATATATTACACACAATTTTAAGAGAATTTATCTCTGCTATGTGTTCTTCCTGCTTATTCTTGCTGTATGAAATAAGATAGTAATGCAAAACACAATGAAATATTAATTAGATTATTTATTTAACTCTCAAGATTTGAGATAGGTATTATTATTTTCTTTTTAAAAATGGAATTTGAGCATAGAGAGTGTAAATCCTTGATTCCAAAACATACACATATTCAGAGCCAGTGCTGGGATTTGAACTCATTCCTATCCCACCTGAGAGCTAGGGATCTTATTTGTAGTAACTTTGTTTTAGTGCATTTAATGACACTTCTCTCCCATCCTTCAATTATCTGAATGTCATTCATCTGTCTTATAAGTAAGCAATAACCATTATGGCCTGCTCTTCCTCATGAATTAAAAACTAATATGAAGAAATATACACTATTAGTGGAAACACTAGTAGTTCTTCACATTTTATTTTTAATTCATCAATAGAATAGGAAAATTTATTAAATAAAAATAAGTATAGATGCATGTATTTAATCTCTATAGATTATTTCAGTCATAAGAATTATAGTTGTGTTATAATAAAAAATCAAAACAATATATTGTCTGAGAAATACCCTGATCTTTGTAGACCTTTCTGCTTCTAAGTGAGAAACAAAAATCTGAATATACGAAAGAGGCTCAATGACTAAATTAACAGTAGGGATACAAATAAAGTTTTGACTGAAGGCAGAGCTATGGAGTATAAAAGTCCTAAAAAAGTGAAAAGGCCTCCATACCCATAATAATTTTCCTCATTAGCAGTTTCAGAATTTAAAGGACTTGTTAGAAGATGGACTTTGTTGGAAATAAAATTATTTTGGTTTTGGTTCCTAATATCAAATAATTCAATTAAATATGGGTCAATTATTTTTACATACAAGAAAATTAAATTTGGTAAATTATCTGTAAGAGCTCATAAGCCCAGTCACCACACATGCTATGGTTTGAATGTTCATCCCCTCTAAAACTAGTGTTCAAATTTAATTGTTGATGTAACAGTACTTGGAAGTGGGGTGTTTAAGAGGTGATTAGGCCGTGAAGGCTCTACTGTCATGAGTAGTCTAAAGCCTTTACAAAAGGACTTTCAGGAGTCAGTTCTCTCTCTCCCTCTCACCTTTCACCATGTGCTCATGCAACAAGAAGGCTCTTGCCAGATGCCAGTGTCTTAATATTGAAATTCCTAACCTCCAGAAGATGATCTAATATATTTCTGTTGATTATAAATTACCCAGTCTCAATACTCTGTTTTAGCAACACAAAATAAACTAAGACAATCCACAGATTGGGAAAACAAAAAATGGAGGAAGGCTACATTCTGCATCTCTTTTATCTTATAATTGTTGAGAGAGACGTATAATGGACTACGTCTGCATTATAAGAAAAACAACAGGGCAAATATGAGAATGAAATGCAACTTACTGTTAGTCTTGGTTATTAGAGCTACAGTAAGGTCTGGTAGAGATTGTGGAAAATTGGGAAGTCCATGGCTTTGTATAAATTAGCCACACACTCACCAACTCTGTTGTTTATGCTGAGCCTAGTAGTTCCAGAGTGTCTGACATTTCAAGATAATCTAGAAAACCATATTTCATATAAATTATTCCAATTTTTAAATGTTGCTACAAAACAGTTGTGTGCCAAACAAAATAAATCTACCTGTTAAATCTGTCCTTTAGATCACCAGCAATTTCTGAAATATTGGCTTTGTTTTCAAACAGTCTGTCAACCGTTGTTCAGAATGGAAAAAATAATTTTGAAATGGCATCAATCAAAGTCCTATTTATGATTGCGTTGTCAAAGCTGGTCATTTATTTGTTTAATCTTAGATACTGTGATACGATAGCCAAGACATCTTTATCTTCCTCCTGGATTATTGCCTCGGCTTCCCAACTGCTCTGTGACTTTGCTCTAATTCCCTTTTGTTGATTCTTAACAGAGCAGCCACAGTGATTCTGTCCAGGCATAAGGCAAGACATGCCAATCTTCTGCCTAAAACCACTAGTGGGTTTCTAATTGCATTAAAAGCCAAAATCTTAGAAATTCTTAGATAACTTTAACCTATTCAATTTATTTTATTTTTTACTTTTTTCCTTTTTCTTTCTTTCTTTCTTTCTTTTTTTTTTTTTTTCTGAGACAGGGTCTGGCTGTGTCACGCAACCTGGAGTGCAGAGACATGATCTCAGCTCACTGCAACCTCCGCTCCCTAGGCTCAAGTCATCCTCCCACCTCAGCATCCCTCCCATGGTGGGATCACAGGGGCATACCACTATGCTCAGATTTTTTGTGTGTGTTTTTGGCAGATATGGGGTTTCACCATGTTGCCCAGGCTGATCTCTAACTCCTGAGCTCAAGCGACCCACCCATCTTGGCCTCCCAAATTGCTGTGATGCCAGACCTGAGCCACTGCATCTGACCTAACTTTCTAATTATGACCACGCTTCCTACATGTACTTCTCACTTCCCTTTCTTGTTCACTTCTAACTCATTCACCTCAATAAGGTTTCTTCAACAATGCACACAGACTCTTTCTTGAGGCAGTTGTTATTTTCTCTGTTGGATTTCTCTTTTTAGATATATCTGTAAAGCCAATTTTCTCATTTCTCTCAGGTGATTATTCAAAAGTCACTCTCTGAATAAGTTCTTTCTAGGCTCCCCTATCTAAAACATTAATGTCCTATCCTTGACTTCTTATAGCCTTCATGCTCAATACGTTAATGAACTGATAGATTGATTAATCATTTTTCCCTCCAAATTCTAACATACACATACATCAAGGGCTTGTGGTGTATATCCTTACCTTTGTCTTCTTTAATATCATAGAGTTATGATTTTGCAAAGAAAACAAAAAACCCACAGTTTTATTCAAATGAACCAGTTTTTTATATGCTAATAGAAGTAAGAACATAACATTAAGATCTGAAATTTTTAAAAAATCAGGAGACAGTGTGGATCAATTCAACGTTTTCTGATTACTTACTTTATTATAGTAGTAGAGATTAGTGAGTCAACCTTGATTGATAATTAAAAATAAGATATATATTTCAAATATTTAAAGTCTCCAACAAGTCTTTCACAGATCTTGGCTATAGATAAAGATAAAAACAAGTAATTTTAAAGGACAGCAGGTAGTGGGGGATAAAATTAAGACGGTTAAGTGGTACAAAGATCCAGTTCGATAGAAGGAATAAGAGATAATACTCAGTAGCACAGTATGTTGGCTATAATTAACAGTATTTTATTTTATATTTTAAAATACTAAAAAAGTGATATTAGAATGTTCCTAGCACAAATAAAGGACAAATGCTTGAGGTGATAGATACCCCTGTTATCCTGATTTGATCATTAACCTTGATTTGGCCATGCCTGCATCAAAACATCACCTGTACCCCATAAATATATACAACTACTATATTCCCATAATAATTAACATTTTAAAATAAAAAAAATATTATATGTGGAGCAGCCAATATTACACTCATGGAGCATAATCAGATTATGACATCTCTAACCTTTAAAGTACTATGATAATGTTTTATTCACTCAGAATAAAACCGTAAGTTATTACAATGGTTTGCTCAGTCACCTCTTTCAGATATCTACTCAAACGTCCCCTTTTGCTGTTGTATTCCTAATGATAGTAATTAAGACTGCAGTACCGCCAGTCTCCTATTTTCCTCTTCTTTGTTTGATTTTGCTAAATATTTACTTATTTGTTTATATCTTTCTTTCTTTCTTTACTAGAAATGTAAACTATACAAGTGCAGGCATTTTCATCAACTGAATTTTTTACTAATGTATTCTGTATTTTTACTAATGTATATTCTGCATTTGTCATTTATTTATGTTAGAAACATTCTAATTGCATTCTTTCAGTTATTTTAAAATATATAATAGAATATTGTTAATTATAGACACCTACTATGCTACTGAGTATTATATCGTATATATATATGTATGTATATTCTGTAAATTCAGTTATAAATGTGTATAATTTATACATACACAAAACACCATATAAATACACACACACATAGTAATGCAAGCTAAATAATTATATGGACTAAATAGAAGTATGAAACACTCAATATTCTTTCTTTCTTTTTCTTTTTGTCTTTTTCTTTCTTTTTTCTTTTTTTTTTTTTTTTTGAGACAGAGTCTTGTTTAGTCATCCAGACTGGAGTGCAGTGGTGCTATCTCAGCTCACTGCAACCTCCACCTACTGGGTTCCAGCGATTCTCCTGCCTCAGCCTCCCAAGTGGCTGAGACTATAGGCATGTGCTACCATGCCCAGCTAATTTTTATATTTTTAGTAGAGATGGGGTTTCACCATGTTGGCCAGGCTGGTCTCGAACTCCTCACCTTAAGTGATCTGCCCACCTTGGCCTCCCAAAGTGCTGGATGCACAGGCATGAGCTGCTGTGTCTGGTCCATTATTATTTCCTGATTATAATTTTGTTCTAATTAACAACTGCTTTTTTTTTTTTTTTTTAATTCAACAGATCCTTAGCAAATATGACTCTGAAATAGTTGTAGAAGTAATTTAAAAAAGTACATTTGAAAACAGCTAAAGGAGGTGTGGCAAGATAGTGATCGCCCCCACCTCCACACACAGGAACACAAAATTAAATAACTATTCACAAGGAAGCTTTCATAAAAACCAAAATTCAGGTAAGTGATCACAGTACTTGCTTTTAACATCATATCAAGAAAAGACACACAGAAGAGGGTATGAAAGAGAGTCTTGAATTGCTGACACTGCTGTTTCCCCATCCCTTGCCTGCAGCCAGTCAGGACAGACAGCATCTGTGTGCTTGGGGGAAGGAGAGTGTAGTGATTGTGGAGCTTTGCATTGGAACTCAGTGTTGTTTGTAACAAAGGAAAGCAACACAGGGCAGAATTCAGCTGATGTTCATAGAGGGAGCATTTAGATTATTCCTAGTCAGAGGGAAATTGCCCATCCCAGTGGTCAGAACCTGAGCTCTGGCTAGCCCCACCATCCTGGGCTAAAGTGCTCTTTGGTCCTAAAAAAACCTCAAAGACAGTCAATGCAACAAAGATTGCAATTTTTTAGAAAGTCCTGGTGCTGTGCCAGGCTTGGATCTGGTGGACGTAGGGTGCATGTGACCTAGTGAGGCACTAGTTGGGGCAGCCAAGAGAATTCTTGCATCACCTTTTCCCTAATCCCAGGCATCTCAACTCACAGCTGTGGGAGAGACCACTTCATTCTACTTGAGGAGAGGAGATGAGAGCATAAAGAGGACTTTGTCTTGCAACTCGGATACTGGCTCAGCTGTATTAGATTAGGGCATCAGACGGAGTCCTGAGGCCACCATTTGAGGTCCTAGATCCCAGATAACATTACAGACATACCCTGAGCTATAAGGGAACTTGCTGCCTTGAAGGAAAAGACCCTGCTCTGTAAGGATTCATCATCTGCTGACTAAAGAGCCGTTGAGTCTTGAAAAAATGTGAGCAGTAGCCAGGCAGCACTTGTTATGGGTCTTGGGTGAGAACTAGTGATGTGCTAGCTTCTGGTGTGACCCAGCACATTCTCAGCTGTGGTGGCCAAAGGGACAGACTTTCTGCTTGAGGAAAGGAAAGGGAAGAGTGAAGGGGATATGGTCTTGCATCTTGGGTAGCAGACTGGCCACAGTATGGTAGAGTAGCAGGTAGGCTCCTGGGCTCCCTGATTCAAGAAAATGATTCCTGAACAGCATTTCTGGACCTTCACAGGGATTGAATGGAGTTCAACACCTTGAAGGGAAGGACAAAAGTCTGGCTGGATTTGCCACCTGCTGAATGAAGAGTCCTTGGGCCTCAAGTGAAAAATTGATGGTAGTCAGGCAGGGGTGGCTGCAATGCCCAGTACTGTGCTAGTTTTGGTTCTGACCCAACACAGTCCCAGTGGTGGTCGTTCCAGGGGTACTTATGTCACCCCTCCCCAGCTCCAGGCAGCTCAGTAAGGAGAGAGAAACTCTGGAAGAAAATAAGGAAAGAAAAAAGTCTCTGCATGTTAATCTAGATAACACTCTCAGATCTTACCCAAGGAAACTAAGGCTGTACCCTTTCTAGTCTACAAGAGTCACAGTATTACATGGTTTGGGATCCCCCTAATGCATATATGGCTGCACTGACCAAAGACTTAAGTTACAATATTCAATTCCATTTGAATACTTGAAAGAAGGACAGGAACAAAATAACACAAACTGAGAAGACTTTAATAAATACCTAACTCTTCAATGCTCAGACATCAATGAACATCCACAAACATCACCACCATCGAGGAAAAATGATGTCACCAAAAACCAGGCATGAAGGTGGAATAAACACCTTTCCCAGGCCAACAAAAGCTCAGATGATTCATCAATACCAGGCAGATTCTACAAGAAATGCTAAAGACAGTTGACAATCTGAAAGAAAAGGAAGTTAATGAAAAATGAGAAAGCATCTGAAGGTACAAAACTCACTGGTAATAGTAAGCATACAGACAAATACAGAATATTATAGCACTGTAATTGTGGTGTGTAGACTACCCATATCTTGAGTAGAAAAATTAAAAGATAAAGCTACGAAGAATGAAAACTAAAACAATTTTTTCATGATACAGGCAATACAATACAATATAAACAGAAACAACATAAAGTTAAAAAAGCAAGGGATACAGGTAAAGTGTAGAGTTTTTATTAATTTTCTCTCTGCTTGTTTGTTGGCTTTTGCAGTCAGTATTAAGCTGTCACCAGTTTAAAATAATAAATTATGTTATTTTGCCAGCCTCATGGTAATCTCAAATCAAAAAACCTACAACAGATACATAAAATACAAAACACAAGAAATTAAAACATACCACCAGAGAAAATCATCTTCACAAAATGTAACACAGGAAGGAAGGAAGAAAGAATATATAACAAAACAATTAGAACACAAATAACAAAATTGTTGTAGTAAGTCATTACTTATCAATAATAACTTTCAATGTAAATGGACTAAACTCTTCACTCAAAAGACAGAATAGCTGAATGAGTAAAAACAAACAAAAGACCTAAGAATCTGTTGCCTACAAGAAGCACACTTCATTATAAAAACACACACATACTGAACATAAAGAGATAAATAAAAGATATTCCATGCAAACGAAAAGCAATAAAAGGCTGGACAGGATGGCTTACACCTGTGATCCTAGCACTTTGAGAAGGCAAGGCAGACAGATCACCTGAGGTCAGGAGTTTGAGACCAGCCTGTACAACATGACAAAACTCTGTCTCTGTTAAAAATTTAAATAAATAAATAGCTAGGTGTGGTAGCATGTGCCTCTAATTCCAGCTACTCATGAGGTTGAGGCAGGAGAATCACTTGAATTTGGGAGATGGAGGCTGCAGTGGGCCAAAATTGTGCTGCTGCTCTCCAGCCTGGATGACAGAGAAGGACTCTGTCTCAAAAAGGAAATAAATAAACAAACAAATAAATAAATAAAACCAAAAAGGAGCGGGAGTAGTTATAGTTACCTTAGACAAACATGATTTTTAAAACAAACACTATAAAAAGAGACAAAGGAGTTTATTATATGATGATAAAGGGGTCAATTCTACAGGAGAATAGAGCAATTGTAAACATAGATGCACTTAATACTGTAACACTCAGATTTATAAAGTAAATACTATTACAGAGAGACATAGACCTCAATATAATAATACCTGGAGACTTCAGTACCCTACTTTCAGCATTAGACAGGTCATCCATACAGCAAATCAACAAAGAAACATCAGATGTAATTTGCACCCATAGACAAAATGGATCTAATAGATATTTACAGAACATTTTATCGAATTGCTGCAAAATACACATTCTTCTTCTTAGCACATTGATCATTATCAAAGATAGACTGCATTAGGCCGCACAAACTTGAGAAATGCAAAATACTTGAAATTATATCAAGTACCTTCTCTGACCATAGTGGAATAAAACTAGAAGTCAATAACAAAAGGAATTATGGAAATAATTCAAACACATAGAAATTAAACAACATGTTTCTGAATGAGCAGTGGGTCATTGAATAAGAAGTAAATTTTAAAATTTCTTGAAGCAAATGAAAATGGAAGCACAACATATCAAAATCTATAGGCTGCAGTGAAAGCAGTACTAAGAGAAAAGGTTATAGCAATAAGCCCCTATTTTGGCCAGCCACCATGGCTCCACCTGTAAATCCCAGAACTTTGGGAGGCTGAGGTGGGTGAATCACTTGAAATCAGTAGTTTGAGAAAAGTAGAAAAACTTCAAATAAACAACCTAATGATGCATCTTAATGAAATAGAATATCAAGAGCAAAACAAATCAAAAATTGGTAGAAAAAAGAAATAAATATCAGAACATAAATAAAATTAAAATGAAAAAAAAAACAGATGATTAACAAAATGAAAAGTTGAATCTTTTAAAAGATAAACAAAATTATCAAACCTTTAGTCAGACTAAGAAAAAAGGGAGAAGACCCAAATAAATAAAATCACAGATTCAAAAGAGGATATTACAGCTGATAACACAAAGATTCAAAGAATCATTAGAGACTACTATGAGCAAATTTATTCCAATACATTAGAAAATCTAAAAGAAGTTGATATACTGCCCAAGGTTATTTATAGATTCAATGCCATCCCCATCAAGCTACCAATGAGTTTCTTCACAAAATTGGAAAAAACTGCTTTAAAGTTCATATGGAACCAAAAAAGAGCCCGCATTGCCAAGACAATCCTAGGTCAAAAGGACAAAGCTGGAGGCGTCACGCTACCTGACTTCAAACTATACTACAAGGCTACAGTAACCAAAACAGCATGGTACTGGTACCACAACAGAGAAATAGACCAGTGGAACAGAACAGAGTCCTCAGAAATAATACCACACATCTACAGCCATCTGATCTTTGACAAACCTGACAAAAACAAGAAATGGGGAAAGGATTCCCTATTTAATAAATGGTGCTGGGAAAATTGGCTAGCCACAAGTAGAAAGCTGAAACTGGATCCTTTCCTTACCCCTTATACGAAAATTAATTCAAGATGGATTAGAGACTTAAATGTTAGACCTAATACCATAAAAACCCTAGAAGAAAATCTAGGTAGTACCATTCAGGACATAGGCATGGGCAAGGACTTCATGTCTAAAACACCAAAAGCAACGGCAGCAAAAGCCAAAATTGACAAATGGGATCTCATTAAACTAAAGAGCTTTTGCACAGCAAAAGAAACTACCATCAGAGTGAACAGGCAACCTACAGAATGGGAGAAAATTTTTGCAACCTACTCATCTGACAAAGGGCTAATATCCAGAATCTACAAAGAACTCAAACAAATATACAAGAAAAAAGCAAACAACCCCATCAAAAAGTGGGGAAAGGATATGAACAGACATTTCTCAAAAGAAGACATCCATACAGCCAACAGACACATGAAAAAATGCTCGTCATCACTCGCCATCAGAGAAATGCAAATCAAAACCACAATGAGATACCATCTCACACCAGTTAGAATGGCAATCATTAAGAAGTCAGGAAACAATAGATGTTGGAGAGGATGTGGAGAAATAGGAACACTTTTACACTGTTGGTGGGATTGTAAACTAGTTCAACCATTATGGAAAACAGTATGGCGATTCCTCAAGGATCTAGAACTAGATGTACCATATGACCCAGCCATCCCACTACTGGGTATATACCCAAAGGATTATAAATTACTCTACTACAAA
Organism: Trachypithecus francoisi; assembly: GCF_009764315.1. Lineage (NCBI taxonomy): Eukaryota > Metazoa > Chordata > Mammalia > Primates > Cercopithecidae > Trachypithecus > Trachypithecus francoisi. Next base: position 73,447,472 of record NW_022681454.1, on the reverse strand, counting down.
GACACATGCACACGTATGTTTATTGCGGCACTATTCACAATAGCAAAGACTTGGAATCAACCCAAATGTCCATCTGTGACAGACTGGATTAAGAAAATGTGGCACATATACACCATGGAATACTATGCAGCCATCAAAAAGGATGAGTTTGCGTCCTTTGTAGGGACATGGATGCAGCTGGAAACCATCATTCTTAGCAAACTATCACAAGAAGAGAAAACCAAACACCGCATGTTCTCACTCATAGGTGGGAACTGAACAATGAGATCACTTGGACTCGGGAAGGGGAACATCACACACTGGGGCCTATCATGGGGAGGGGGGAGGAGGAGGGATTGCTTTGGGGAGTTATACATGATATAAACGTTATGCACATGTACCCTAGAACTTAAAGTATAATAAAAAAAAAAAAAAAAAAAAAAAAAGAAAGATAAACTACATAAAAAAAAAAAAAAAAAAAAGAAAACAGTGAGACATAATCTTCAAGCAATATCCAAATCTTCCATTTGTTTCCATGGAATTACATCGTCACCACAAACCAAATTTTCAAGTCCATGAATTGAAGTAAAGTTGTATCTTTATAATAGCCCACTATTGCTAGAAAGAAGAAAAACACACCAATGATTTGTGCCAACATTCTTATCAGAGAATTCCATACTGAAAGAGTGATACTTTACTTCTCCTCTGACCCTGATTCAAAGTATCTATTGCAAAATTGCAATATGGTACTCATAGCCTCACTGACAGAACTGAGAGTAGTCAACAGCACTGGAAAATTAGTATGCCATTTCAAATGTTTAAAATTTAATCACCACATATTTTAATCATTAAACTGTGATTTACAAAAAAAAAAAAAAAAAAAAAAAAAAAAAAAAAAAAAAGAAGTTGATAAACCCCTAGACACATACAACTTACCAACATTGAATCAAAAAGAAAACTAAAACTCGAACAGACCAATAACAAGTAATGAGATGGAGGCCTTTAAAGGTCTTCCAGCAACGGAAAGCATGAGACTTGATGACTTCACTGCTGAATTACACCAAACATGTAATGAAGAACTAATACCAATCCTACTCTATTGATTCCAAAATATAGAAAAGAAGGGAATACTTCCAAACTCATTCTATGAGACCGGCATACTCCTGATAGAAAAATTAGACAGTCAATTAAAAAATAAAATAAAACTGTAGGCCAATATCCCTGATAAACATTGTGGCAAAAATCCTCAACAAAATACTAGCAAAACCAAATTCAGCAACACATTAAAGAGATTATTCATCATGACCATGAGGGATTTATCCCAGAGATGCAAGGATGGCTTAACATGTGCAAATCAGTCATTGTGATATATTATATCAACAGAATGAAGAACAAAATCCATGTGATCATTTCAATTTATGCTAAAAAAGCATCTGATGAAATTTGACATTCCTTCATGATAAAAACCCTTCAAAAATTGGGTATAGAAGTTATATGGTTTGGCTCTGTGTCCCCACCCAAATCTCATCTCAAATTGTAATCCCCACATGTCTAAGGTGGGACCTGGTGGGAGGTGATTGGATCATGAGGGTGACTCCCCCATGCTGTTCTCATAACAGTGACTGAGTTATCATGACAGCTGATGGTTTTAAAGTATGGCAGTTTTTCTCTCTCTCTCTCCTCTCTCTCTCTCTCTCTCTCTCTCTCTCTCTCTCTCTCATTCTGTGTCTCTCCTGCTGCCAAATGAAGAAGCTCCCTACTTCCTCTTTGACTTCCACCATAATTGTAAGTTTCCTGAGCCCTCCATATCCATGAAGAACTGTGAGTTAATTAAACCTCTTTTCTTTATGAGTTACCCAGTCTCAGGTAGTTCTTTATAACAGTATGAAAATGGACTAATTCAGAAAATTGGTACCAAGAGTTTGGGGCACTGCTATAATATAACTCAAAATATGGAAACAACTTTGAAACTAGGTAACAACAACCAGAGGTTGGAACAGTATGAAAGGCTAAGAAGAAGGCATGAAGATATAGGAAAATTTGGAATTTTCTAGAGACTTTTTGAATTGTTACCAAATTGCTAGTAGTGATTTGGACAATTAAGTCCAGGCTTAGGGCATCTCAGATGAAGATGAGGTACTTATTGGGAACTGGAATAAAAATGATCCTTTCCATGCTTTAATAAAGAGACTGGTGGCATTTTGCTCCTGCCCTAGAGATATGTGAACATGAGAGATAATTGTAAACATGATAGAAATGATTTAGGGTATCTGGCAGAAGAAATTTCTAAGCAGCAAAGCATTTAAGATGTGACCTGACTTTTATAGTCATATTTACTCACAAAGAGATGATATGAAATTGGAATTTATGTTTAAAAGGGAAGCGGAGTAGGCCAGGTGTGGTGGCTCACGCCTGTAAGCTCAGAACTTTGGGAGGCCAATGCGGGCAGATCACCTGAGGTAAAGAGTTCGAGATCAGCCTGGCCAACATGGTGAAACCCTATGTCTACTAAAAATACAAAAAAATAGCCAGGTGTGGTGGCAGGCGCCTGTAATCCCAGCTACTTAGAAGGCTGAGGCAGGAGAATCACTTGGACCTGGGAGGCAGAGGTTGCGGTGAGCCGAGATTGCACCACTCTACTCCAGCCTGGGTGATAGAGCAAAATTCAGTTTCAAAAAAAAAAAAAAAAAGAACAAAAGGAAGCAGTGTACAAAAGTTTGAAAAATTTCTGACCGTGTGGTAAATAAGAAAAACCCACTTTCTGGGGAGAAATTTAAGCCAACTGCAGAAATGTGCATAAGCAAAAAGAAGCTGAATGTTAATAGACAAGACAATAAGGAAAATGTCTCCAGAGCGTTTCAGAGATCTTCACAGTAGCCCCTCCCATCACAGGCCCAGAAGCCTAGGAGGGAAAAATGGTTTCATGGGCCAGACCCACTGCTCTGTGCAGCCTCTAGACATGGTGCCCTGCATTCCAGACACTCCAGTTTCAGCCATGAAGGGGCCAAGGAGCAACTCAGTCCATGGCTTCAGAGGGTGCAAGCCTCATGCCATGGCAGCTTTCATGTGTTGTTGGATCTGCAGGTACACAAAAGACAAGAGTTGAGCTTTGGAAGCCTCTATATAGATTTCAGAGGGTGTATGGAAACACCTGGATGTCCAGGTAGAAGTCTGCTACATGGATAACCACTACTAGGGAAAAGCTGAGGGGAAACATGGAGTTGAAGACCTCACACATAGTCCTCTCTGGGGCACTACCTAGAGACATGAGAAAGGGGCCACTGTCCTTCAGACCCCAGAATGGTAGATCCACCAACAACTTGAACTGTGCACTTGGAAAAGCCAAAGCCACTCAATGCTAGCCTGGGAAAGTGGCTATGGGAGTGGCTTCCCAAGGAGTGGGAGCTCACCCCTTGCATCAGCGGGACCTGGATGTGAGACATGGAGTCAAAGGAGATCATTTTGGAGCTTTAAGAATTAATGAGTTCCCTGCTGGGTTTTGGACTTGCATGGGGCCTGTAGCTCCTTTGTTTTGGTCAATTTATCCCGTTTGGAATGGCAACATTTAACCAATGCCTGTACTCCCATTGTATCTTAGAAGTAACTAACTTGTTTTTATTATTATTATTATTTATTTTTTATTTTACCAGCCCACAGGCAAAAGGGACTTACTTTATCTCAGATGAGACCTTGGACTTGGACTTTTAAATCAATGCAGAGATGAGTTAAGACTTTGGGGGGCTGTTGGGAGGGCATGACGGGTTTTTAAATGTGAAAAGGACAAGAGATTTGGGAGGGACCAAGGCAGAATGAAATAGTTTAGCACTGTGTTTCCACCAAAATCTCATCTTGACCTGTAATCCCCACAAGATGAGGGAGGGACCTTGTGCAAAGTGATTGGATCATGGAGGCAGTTTCTCCCAAGCTGTTCTCATGACAGTGAATGAGGTCTCATGAAAACTGATGGTTTTAAACTATGGCACTTCCTCTCTCTCTCTCTCTCTCTCTCTCTCTCTCTCTCTCTCTCTCTCTCTCTGTCTCTCTCTCCTTAACTCCTGTTGTAATATGAAGAAGGTTTTTGCATCTCCTTCAGCTTCCAACATGATTGTAATTTTCCTGAGGCCTCCCCAGCCATGCAGAACTTTGAGTCAATTAATCTTGTTTTCTTTATAAATTACCCAGTCTCAGGTAGTTCTCTATAGCAGTGTGAAAACACACTAATATAAGAAGGAATATATCTCAACACAAGTAAAGTCATACAGGATAGACCCACAGCTAGTAAAATACTGAATGGGGAAAAAGATGAAAGCCTTTCCTTTAAGATCTGGAACATGACAAGAATGTCTAGTTTGACCACCATTATTCAATATAGTACATATTGAAAGTCCTAACTAGAGCAATCAGACTAGAGAAAGAAATAAAGAACATTCAAATTGGAAAGGAAGAAGTCAAATTACCTTTGATTTCAGATGATATGATCTTATATTTGGAAAAAACTAAAGACTCCACTAGAAACTATTAGAAATGGCAAATAAATTTAGTAAATTTGCAAAATATAAACTCTACACAGAAAAATGAGTAGTATTTCTATATGCCAACAGGAAAAAATTTGAAGTAATCAAGAAAGGAATCTCATTTACCATAACTACAAACAATATAAAATACCTAGGAACAAACTTAACCAAAGAAATGAAAAATCTGTACAATGAAAACTATAAAACACCGATGAAAGTAATTGAAGAGGATGCCAAAAAATGGAAATATATTCCAAGTTCATGAACTGGAAGACTCAATGTTGCTAAAATATCCATACTATCCAAATCAAACTATAGATTTAATGCAATCCCTATCAAACTACCAATGACATTCTTCATGGAACCAGAAAAAAAATCCTACATTTATATGGAAGCACAAAAAGCCTAGAATACTCATGGCCATCCTGAGGGAAACAAAACAAAACAAAACAAAACAAACAAACAAACAAACAAAAACTTGAAGATCACATTACTTGGCTTCAAATTATGTTACAGAGCTATAGTAACAAAAATAGGATGATGCTAACATAAAAATAGATACACAGAGCAATGAAACACAATAGGGATCTCGCAGTAAATTCATACATATACTATGAACTCATTGTCAACAGAGGTGCTGAGAATATGCGTTGGGTAGCAGACAGTCTCTTCAATAATTGGTGCTGGGAAAACTTGATATTCATATACATAAGAATGAAATTAGACCTCTATCTCTTGCCTAAACTATCTCTAGTTTTAGAAAAACTAAATCAAAATGGCTTAAAAACTTAAATCTAAGAACTCACACAATGAAGCAACTAAAAGAAAACATTGGGGAAAATTTCCAGACACAGAACTGGGCAACGATTTCTTGAGTAATACCCGACAAGCACAGACATCCAAAGCAAAAAATGGAAAAATCAGATCATATCAAGTTAAAAGGCTTCTGCACAGCAAAGGAAATAATCAACAAAGTGAAAGACAACCCACAGAAGGGGAGACAATATTTGCAAACTACTCATCTCACAATGGATTAAAAACACAATATATAAGGAGCTGAAACAACTCTATAGGGAAAAAAACGAATAACTCAATAAAAATGGGCAAAAGATTTAAATAGACATTTTTCAAGAGAACACATACAAATGGGAAACAGGTATATGAAAAGGTGCTCAACATCAGTGATTATCAGAGAATTGCAAATCAAAACTACAGTGACAAATCACCTCACCCAAGTTAAAATGGCTTTTACCCAAAGGACAGACAATAAAAAATGCTGGCAAGGATGTGGAGAAACGAGAACCCTCATAGACTGTTGTAAGAATCTAAATTAGTACAAGCACTGTGGAGCATTTCAGTGCTCAGCATATACTCGAAAGAAAGAAAATCATTATATCAAAGAGATATCTCCATCCCTATGCGGATATCTATTGCAGCACTATTCCCAGTAGCCAAGGTTTGGAAGCAGCCTATGTCTCCATCAACAGACAAATGGAAAGAAAGTATGCTGCATATACACGATGTAGTACTATTCAGCCACAAAAAAAGAAGGAGATTCTTTAATTTGCAACAACATGAATGAAACTGAAGGACATTATGTAAAGTGAAATAAGCCAAACACAGAAAGACAAAACTCCTCTGTTCTCACTTATTTGTGGGAGCTAAAAATGGAAACAATTGAACTCATGGATACAGAGAGAAGAAGGATGGTTACCAGCAGCTGGGCAGGATATTGAGGAAAAGGAAGTGTAAATAGCTAGTGGGAATAAAAATACAGTTAGATAGAATAAATAAGAACTTGTATTTGATAGTACAACGGGGTGAATACAGTCAACTGTAATTTATGACACATTTTAAAATAACTGAAACAGTATAATTGAAATGTTTGTAACACAAATAAGTGATAAATATTTGAGGTGATGTATATTTTATTTACCCAGATGTGATTTTTCTGCATTGTGTGTCTGTTTCAAAATATCTCATGTCCCCAACAAACATATAGAACTACCATGCACTCATTTAAATTTTAAAAATACGGTTAAACATTTGACAAATATATGAGTTCCTGAATCCTTTCAAAGAAGTCTCAACGTAAATAAGGGTACTGGTCACTAACATAAAATTAAACTTCATTATCAACTATAAATTCTGAATTGTCTAGAAATTTTATGTTGTAACATTCCAAAAAAAAAAAAAATCATTCACAACTTCTGTTGTGTTTCATATCAGTCAGGACAAGTTAGGTAATGCTGTGGTATCAATCAAATACAATTTTCAGCAACCAAAACACATTAACACCTTATTTTTATTTATGTTACATATCTAGTGTGAGTCTGGAGGGGAAAAGTACCAGTTCTCATAGTTTCTCAGGATTATGGCGTAAGAAAGGGTCCATTTCAATATATGCGTTTATAATCAGCTATACGGAGCAGAAAGAAGGTGGCAAAGTAAAATTAAGTTTGAAATTTCTGGGCAGAATTGAAAATGAAAATGAAAAATGATAGAGACATGCCTAACTTCAAAGTGGGTATAGAAATGTAATGTGTCCTGCGCATGGACAGAAGAGAAGAAAATGCCAGAGTGCTGACATATAAGAATATATGTGAACCCGCGGGGCGGAGCTTGCAGCCAGCGGAGATCGCGCCACTGCACTCCAGCCTGGGTGACAGCGCGAGACTCTGTCTCAAAAACAAAAAACAAACAAACAAAAAACACACAAACAAATAAACAAAAAAGAATATACATGAATAGTGCCAATGTGAAAAGTTTTGCTGTTGATAACTCCAATAAAAATGTATGAACAATATTTTAAGAAAACAAGTATTCAATTTTGACTGATCATTTTAAAATTTCACTGACGAAATACCAGAAGAAACACATCGATAAGCAATAATAATGTCAATGATGATAAAGTACATTGAGCTTGCCACAGCAAGGAAGAGTTCCCCTCAGAGCAAGTATGCTGCATCACATAGGACAGAATTGGAGGTTTGAAGGAGCTCTGGGCTTCTAACAGGATTCGCCCTTGTGCTGGACGTTTTCAGAAGGTTCAGGTAGTGAGGGCTACTTCCTGGTTTCATTCTGTCAAGATGTGGGAGGAATTCTGTGATCCAGTGCTTTGACAATTGCGATGTGGGCAGACTGGGGACAGCCTAAAACTGTCACCACCGGAGGAGCAGCCGTCATCTCTGTTGGCAGTGAGACTGTGCAGTGGCCTTGCTTGTACCCCCGGTTCAGTCCAGCTCACAGAACTGTCTTGATGAAGCACTTGTATTTTATAAGAATTATTGATATGTGGTTGAAAATGTTATGTCCTGGTGGCCAGCAGAGCTATTTCTGCTTTTCAAAAAATTTAATAGCTTGGAATTTATTATTTTAAACAAAATTCAGTTGTCATTACAGTCAAAAAGATTAAGTTTATTTTACCAGGATGCTTCTAGGTAGCACTGTGCAGATGCAGTCTTAGGCTCAGTGCCTCCACTCTGTCTTCAGTTCATTGCCTAAGCTGGTGATGACTTATGAAAAGAAAATACAGATTTGCACTGGAAAAGTGAAGATGGTAAAAATGCACTGACCTAAGAACTGAAGACAATTTTGGATTTGATACGAAAGAATTATGTAACCCTAGCAAGTACATTGACAGTCTCTTCAGTTCTCCATTGCAGTCTTAACGTTAGTGATTAATTGGATGATACATACTTAGAATTAAATGACTATTGCAGGTTTTTAAAGCACAGAAAGTACAAGGTTTCTTATTATTCTTCTTTCATGTCTGTTTTAAAGATTCATTCAAGCAGTTTGCTGATATTTAAGCCAAAAAGTTAGAATTTTTGAATATTGTATATTGAATAATTTCAGGTAACTTATCTAAAATAACATCAGCAACAAACCCTCCATGTCAGAAGTGCATGCTTTTGTGACAACAATGTATAGCATTTCATTTTTGAATTCTCACTAGGTTCAAGCTACATTTATTTTATTTCTAATCCCAGCAGAGTAGCTTAAAAGTAATCATGCACACACACACACACACACACACACTCCTTCCCAGATATACAAACGCAAAGTGTCTTAGGGAGAAGGGTCAAAGATTCTTACCCAGAAAATTAATATAATAAAAGTAATAAATATTTAAGAATAGAAATGTTTAAAAAGATGGCATGACTATGGAAATTATTAATCATATATAGCATGCAGTATTTCCATATAAAATACAAGAGGAAATAGGCTTGCATTTTTATCAAAAATGATACTTTAACTGAAACTCTTTTTTAAGGTTATATTAAGTTAAAAAGTACATTCATAAATAAGAACCTGAAAAGGTTGGAGTGGTGTGGGTATGGGAAGAGTATTTATAAGGAAAGATTTAAGGTGGACTGCTACTGTTTCTTTCCCTTCAATGACTAGTAAGCCAAAGGACAGCAAGGTAAAATACAGCAACATTTGATAGAAAAAGAGGGTACTGAGAGAATAAATTTAAGAAGGAATAATTTTAATTGACAGTAGACAAGAGATGCAGCAAGATTGTGGTAAATTGATAAATGCTTCCCTCCCCCCAAAATATCAGATCCTAATCCCTGGAATGTATAAATGTTACCATATAAGTATAAAGGTTTTTGCAGTTATAATTAAGGATCTGGATATTGGGAGATCCTCCCGGATCATAAGCGTGGGCCCTCAACAGGATTGCATATGTCCTTATTAGAGGGAGTGAGACAATTTTCACACAAATACACACTCACCCATACAGAAGAAGCTATGTGAACATGAAGTAGAGAAGAATTCCAAGATATTGGCCTTGAAGTGTGGAGTGATGTGGTCACAAGACCAGGAGTACCTGCAATCACTAGAAGCTAGAAGAGGTAAGGAGTGGATTCTCCCCTTGAGCCTCCAGAGGACACCCCAGTGACACCTTCATAAAAATTCAGTGGTACTGATTTCAGACTTCTGGCTTCCAGAGCTGTGAAATAATAATTCTTTTTCAGCCCAAGTTTGTTTTAATTTAGACATAATACGCAAAATAGATTTTTAACATTGCATAGACTCTCTGATTATTCAAATAACTTATACAAATAATTAGAAATCTGCTATTCTATTTTGACCTTGCCATTTCCAATACAAGCTCAGAGCCTCATAGTGGCACTGCTGAAGGAAGCAAAGATAAGCCAGTGTGAAGCCTTTACAGGCACGAGGTTTCTGTTAATTATATTATTTCTGAAAAAAAAATTATAAAAATTTCCATCAACTAATTGTTTCTATTTTGAGAAAATGTTTCTTTTTTCCAAAACGAATTACTCTGAGTGATAGCTGTCTTCAGAGTTATTAAAAACCTTTTCAATTTCTGGAAAATAGCATAATTATACTACTCCATCCTTGAAAACAATATAATTTGCCAAAAAAGGTTAAAAAAGTCTTTATCTATACTTAAGTACTAGGAAGTGGTCACAGCCTCATGCTAAACACGTAGAACAATACCTGCCAGATTCATTAGTGTTCAATCTCACTTAAGAGAGGATGCTTGACAGCTGAGTTGCCAAGGCTACCGTTTCATGATTTGGACAGCTAGAAAGACTGGTAGGTTTGAAGCATAATTTTAAAAAATCTGTTTTTATAGTAAATTCATAATGATAATTAGGCCACAAAGTTAACAAGTAAGTGGGCAACTGCATACACAATTGAGCAATTCAGTAAAAATATAATTTTAGCCGGGCGCGGTGGCTCAAGCCTGTAATCCCAGCACTTTGGGAGGCCGAGACGGGCGGATCACGAGGTCAGGAGATCGAGACCATCCTGGCTAACACGGTGAAACCCCGTCTCTACTAAAAATACAAAAACTAGCCCGGCGAGGTGGCGGGCGCCTGTAGTCTCAGCTACTCGGGAGGCTGAGGCAGGAGAATGGCGTGAACCTGGGAGGCGGAGCTTGCAGTGAGCTGAGATCTGGCCACTGCACTCCAGTCCCGGCGACAGAGCGAGACTCCGCCTCAAAAAAAAAAAAAAAAAAATATATATATATATATAATTTTAAGCACATGAGTATATGTTTCTGATTTCATGTAGGACTAGGAAGATACTATCTATAGAGACCTGAAGGGAGCCTGGTGAGAGGACTATGAATTAGAGCCACATTTCATATGATAATTGGCTTCTATAGAATTAACTTCATTCAAAAAAACAAAAACAAAAACAAAAAGGAAAAGGAACAAAGAAAGAGACACATGCAAATAAAATATAGTAAACAGAAAGAAAATAAAGATGTCATGCAAAAATAAGTAAATGAAGAAACAAATTAGTACAGATTAACATCCATAATCTAAGTTGCAAAAAACAGAAACTCTATAAAATAAAAGAAAATGCTAAGACAGAAGAATGTGATGAAAATTGAGACAGACATACTCAGGGAATAAATTAAGGAAGAAAAAACAACTGGATATCATGAAGTGGAAATAAAGCAGAAAAGCACAAATCAATAGTGTAGAAAGAGAAATCCCTCACATGGAGGAGAAGTTGAAGGAAATCACACATACCATGAAAGAAAAGAGCAAAGGAAGCCAGCAAGCTCACACACAGAACACAATAACCAAAGAGAACAGACAAAAAATGATCTCAAATAGTGATCCTCTAATCTACCTCAAAAGAACACCAAAGGAAACAAAACAAAAAATATTCAAATTAAAAACTGTAAGACAATTTTCATTATTAAAAGAAAACACAAATCTTTAATAAAACATTTGCATATACTTCAGGCAAAAATTAAAGAAACTTGATGATGGCAATTTGTATTATTGATCCCAGTTCTCCATTTCTCCTTGTGTTCACAGTCTTTGTTCATGTAACTTTGTAGTTTTTCCACTGGAAGTGGAATTTACTTCCCTCCCCTCCGATGATGGGCCTTACTGCATGACTTAACCATGAATAGGTGTGAGGTAAAGGCAGCAGTGTATAATAACTAAGCCCAAGCCCTAAGAGGCATCCATTTTCCATTTTGCTTTTCTTAAGCTTCTTCCATCCCTATGAGATTTTCAGTGCACTAGAATTCATGCCTCTCATTCAAATCTAATACTTAGTTTATTCAATGGTTCAGATAGTGTAATAAACATTTGGGGCATATGTGGACCGAAACTGCAACTTGAAGTCTTGTTTAAGTCCAACCTTTATCACAGACCCCTGATTAACCTATCAGCACATGATCACAAGTCAATAATCACTTTAAATCAATGAGTTTTAGATGAACTCTTATATAGCACTTTTGTGGCAATAGTTAACAGAGGAATTCACCAAGCAGAAAATATTTTATTGTTTATTTAAATTCAAGCTTACGGAAATAAGCAATAAGCTACTTTGGAAAAAAATGCATGGAAGTACATTCACTTAAGTATATGAAAAGAAATCAGTAAATATTTGTTGGGTTATGAGTAAATCCAGAAGGAAGACATTTACTTTTAAAGAAAGAAAAATATTAAGTAAACTGACCTCAGACATCTCAGTAATATTGAATGACTCCAAAGTCTATTTATAAGACAACAGCTAGGGAATTTTTTAAAAGCCTAAAAAGGATCACTGAGCCCCACTTTTCGGAACGCTGCATTGGCTTATATTGTACTCAGATTAAAATCCAAACTACTTCCCTTAAATGAGCTGGCCCAAAGCTGCATCTCCAATCTCTTATACAACCTTCGCCATCACTTAATTTTCTCTGCTCATACAGGCCTCCCTAGTAAAAGCCAGAATTTTTCCAGGCTCAAAGTCTTTTGCAATTGCTATTTCCTCTGCTTAGTCACTCTTCTTAGTCATTTCAGATTGCTTGTTCCCAGATGCCTGTCCTAACCACTTCTAAAAGTAGCATTCATATCCTCCACATAGCATAGTATATATTTATTTCTGTGTTATGTATTTATTTACTTGCTTATTGCATTCGCAATGCAGAGAGCTCTATCAGAGTTGCAGTTTGGGTTTCTTCTTCACTGCTGTATAACTAGCAACTGAAAATATATTTGAAAGAAAATATAGCCAATAGGTAATTGATAAATATTTTTAATACACTGATAAACAAATGCTACAAATCAGATGAACATCAAAATCATTTAAATGGGAAAAAGTCCCTAACAAACTTCTCTGTGGAGCATATCATCCTGTAAAGTCTCCAAATAAAGTCCACTTTGTAGAACAACCTAGACTAGTTAAAAATAAACAGAAATAAAACTACAAATACTTTTAACAGTATTAAAGTATTAGTGGTAGCATTGAATCTAGTTATAAACACAGAAATGTGTTAATGTAATTTTCATAATTATGGATATGATGTTATGATATAAATTGTAAAAATTCACTATCTAATATAACACACATAATTGATTTACAAAAAGATGAAAAAGTTGTTTAAGAAGAATGGTAGGAGAAGGTATATGTAATTCATTACTTTATTATTTCTAATTAGAGCCTGTACATTTTGCTTTGTTTCTGAGGTTGATACATCAAGAAATATAGGTTTAGGGTTAACATAAGTAGGTAAAGCAAATTCTGCTAATAAGACAAAATCACTCTATAATGTTCAGATTATCAGAAGAGAACATAAGTAAAACAATGGGACAGATCATAAAGCACATGAAATATAACAGAGGTAATTTCTAGGAAACATTAAAAAACAGTAAATCAAATAAGATGACAGAAGTGAAAAAAAGTGGTATGTCATATCAATATATAAATGCAATAACTTCACAATCAGGGTTATAACATTAAATTCAACTATATAGGGTTGTAAAATTAAATTGTATGTTTACAAAGAGACACACCCTGCAACGTAGTAATTTAAAATGGTTGAATACAAAAGAGTGGGAAATATAAAGAGAAAAATGCAAAAAAAAAAAACCAAAAAACAAAAAACAAAACAAAACAAAACAAAAAACAGTTGCCATAACTTTAATGTCAGAAAGTAAATGAAGTTCAAAGTAAAAGAAAACCAGTAAAATATATAAACCAAAAAAAATGATAGAAATATAAGAAGAAAAGGGTAGAAAAAATGTACTCTCCTCTGGAAGTTCAATCAGACAGAAAAATATATGTTATTAATAGGCATATTACAATCTAAATCAAGACAACAGCAAAGACCAAATAAACCTCTACATACTTTAGACGTATTAGAAATGGTACAGACTACATCATCAGCAATTAAACAAAAATAACAGAAAAACATGAGACGGAATTCAGGTGCCAGACAGTAAAGCACAACCATAAGCATGTATATTTAGAAAATAATTATAATGAGCTGAGCACATTTTCAGAAACTATAGAAAATGATGTAAGTTGTACTCAGAGGGAAATTTACAGTCTTAAACATTTTCATTACTAAAGAAGAGATAAAATAAATTAAGCATTGAGCTCAAGAATTTAAAAAAAAAGAACATAAAAAAAGAATATGAGACCGGGCGCGGTGGCTCAAGCCTGTAATCCCAACACTTTGGGAGGCCGAGACGGGCGGATCACGAGGTCAGGAGATCGAGACCATCCTGGCTAACACGGTGAAACCCCGTCTCTACTAAAACATAAAAAAAAAAAAAAAAAACTAGCCGGGCGAGGTGGCGGGCGCCTGTAGTCCCAGCTTCTCGGAGGCTGAGGCAGGAGAATGGCATAAACCCGCGAGACCGAGCTTGCAGTGAGCTGAGAACCGGCCACTGCACTCCAGCCCGGGCAACAGAGCGAGACTCCGTCTCAAAAAAAAAAGAAAAAAAAATGAAAATAATATTAAAATGATTTAAATCTGAAAATAATGATGTCAAAATCAGGAAAAATACATTCAGTTAAATTTGATTGATGAATACAATAATTCAACAAATGTGTTCTTTGTCCTATTCTAACCACTTGGCTGACGTTAGTGGACAAGTGGTTTTACAGTGAAAGGAACAGATCATTTCAATCTAATCTAAATTGTTCCAGAGACTATGAAGTATAAGAAAAGCTTCCAACTAATTTTAGAGGTCAGTATATCCTTTAAAGCAAACCCCACATGCACAACGAAAGAAAAGACAGAATAGAAAGAAAAGTAAAATCATGAACATAGTTTAAAATGTGCTGATTATATATTAATATTTTGATCAAATTTTAGTGTAAGTTATTTTTGTTAATTAATTACCAGGGAAGAAATACTATTATTATTTCTCTTAAAATTTAAAATAAATGTTTCATTTAAAGTTTGAAATAAACTTTCCTTGCCCATTTTACCCTTTTCACTCCAAATTCCAAAAACCAAACATTTAGCTCGGCACGGTGGCTCACACGTGTAATTATGCTCTTTCCTTAGCTGCAACATGTGCTGTTTTGGTTGTTAACTGGCAGAGCTCTTTCAGTGTCTCTGAAATTGTACTGGTTCAACATTAAGTCTGTAATGTGCCTAATTATGTTTTTAGCTTAACAAATTTAACTATATAACATTATTAAGTTTTTGAAATGTGTACAGTCATGTAACTCTACTAATATCATGATATATAACATTTCTATCAATCGAAAAAGGTCCATACCCTGATGTCATTATTACATAGTGTATGCCTGTATCAAAGTATCTCATATTCCCCATAAAAATATATATCTACTATGTACCCATACATATTGAAAGTTGAAAATTGAAAAAAGCTCCCTTTTAGCATGTTTTTTAGTCAACTTTGAACCCTGGTAAAACATTGAGCTGCCTTCTATTACTGCATTTACACTTTCTAGAATTTAAAATAAATAAAATGCTTCTTCCTCTTTTAAGATGCATTCATGTTTGTTCCCTGTGTTCAGCAGTATACAGCATACATCAAATATCCACCAACTGGTCAATGGAAAACAAATTATCATCCATTCATACGATAGACTTATTTATGCTTTAGGAAGACAAAAATACAAAGAAACAAGAACATTGGAGCACTAGCCTCACAACCAAATCAAATTTGTGAAACAAATCCATTCTGATCCTCATACCTGTTGTACCAGGACTCAGTACTGAGTATTCCTAAAGTCCAAACATAGTTTTTATGGTGTTTGAGGCAAGGACTGTGCACAGAAGCATTTCTTTGGTTTTAGCCCCAAACTAGCAATACCAGTAGTCTGGAATACCAGGTAGTTTGTGCCAGTTGTCTAGAATCCATGATGAATTCATTAACATTCAATTAGGAAAAGGTCCAACAAGAACTTAATTTTGTCAGAACATATTTACCGTGTTTAGAAGCCAACCAGTCTATGGAAACTGCCTCCTAAGTGAATCCCCCACGTTTGTTTCAGCTGGAGCAGATTTCTGAAATCAAGTAGATTTCTCAAATGAAGCTACTATAAATGTTTCTGAAGTCTGTTCCACTAAAAGTAAACACTGGGCATAGAGTAGACTGGTATGAACAAAACTTTGGTTTTATGAACCTCAAAATACTTTTTTCTTCTATTTTCAATTCTATACATTTTCAGTAATGTTCCCTCTGGACACAGGCAATATCTGCATAGCTACTTATCATGTTTCTCTCACCTTAAAATACACTCAGTAATGTTTTCTTGGGGTCCTTTTTATTCCTGAGCTTGTGGACAAGTCTGTATGTATCTCCACAGAATCCTCTATGGCCTTCAATGTCAAATGAAATTTGATCTAGTGTCTTTAGTCATGTCTACATAAACCTAGCTTTAAAGGTTTAAATTCTCCTGTGTTCTACAACACAAGCAAGCACAAATGCCGTGGATTTCAGCTGCATTAGAAATTGTTCAGCCCACAAATGCTTACTACAACAAATACCTGTTTCCTTATGATCAAAACTTTGTTTCAGCCAAACATTCCTAGGAAATCCTGAACTCTCATTGCAAGCCAATGATGGCCTGCAAATGAATGCTGCCTGAGCCTGCATAAGTGGTCTTGAGATTGTAACTACCATGTTGGTCACCTGTAGGGTAGTATTGGAGAGGCCACTCCTGACCTCTGCTATTTTCATAATTTATTCCTCCCTTTCTTTTGTGATCACTTGCTAAGGCTCCAGCAACACTATGATATATTCCAGATGCTCTTTTAGCCTCCATGGAAATCACCCAAATATCTTTCCTTTGTGTGTGTTTGTGCTGCCATAGTACTATTCATTTTTGTGCATTTGTCTTTGATATTTCTGAGGAACCCGACACCTTCCTCAAGGTTCAATAATTTTTGTGTGTATTCCTCATTTTATAAACATAGGCAATCTACTGTGGGAAAGATCACCATCGAAAAGTCATCGTCAAATTCAAAATGCTACATAGCCCAAGGCTTAAAGCCTGTAATCTAGTTGCCTCTAGAAACCATTAAGATTTCAAATCTACTAAAATCTTAAATTGTAAGGTCAAAAGTCACAAGCTAGACTCTAAAAAAAAGACTCTCCTCTTGTATTTGTGTGTACTCTTAATTCACAATGTCTTCAGTCATGCAGAAGATATTGGTATCTCCAATAGAATACTTCATAAATAGTTGTACCTTCCCTGGTAAGGGTCTAAAAATAAAAAGAGTAACTTAGGGTGGAGGATAAAATATTACTATTATTATTTATAGCAATGTACGTAGATATTGTGTTTACTATGGAATCTAAATAGGTCTCTTAACTGAGCTCAACAATTAGGGAATGAAATCCACCCAGTTACTTTGACTGAGTCACATTTGTAGCATGCATTTGTAGCTTGGAGAAGTAGAGGATAATTTGTGGTTTCTATTGCTGTGTAGATCCTAGAGAAAGAGAACAGCTCAGAGGACAGCCTGGGATATATATGTCCAGTTTATTCTTCCCAAATTTCTCATCAGCTAAGTTACTATCCTTCTCCTAGAGAGGATAGACTAATGGGAAAAAAGAAATGACAAGAATCTTATAGCTACTTGAAGTTCCATGCATGGGAAGAAATTATCATGATTGAAAATATAACTGCTTCTAATACAATTAAACAAGTTCATCTCACAAGAACTGCTCTTGATAAGATATATCTGTGATATCTTAGTTGTATTGTGAAAAATTTGGGAAAAAAATAAAAATCAAAATATATATAGCTTTAAGACTATCAAAATTAGTACTTTCATAATTCTAACCATACTTAATTTTTTTTAAATAAAAAAGCTCCCTTTCTCCTTGAATGTAGAAAATAGAAAAAACATAACCGTCTCACTCTATAAATTAGAAAACACTGGAGGTACTACAAAATTGAAGGAGCAATGACCTCTCCAAGGAGAGTCTTGTGTTGCAGAACAAAAGAAGTTGTGGCAGGCATTCAAATGGGTACAAAGACATGAGTTAAGATGTCAAAGAATTGTAAAAATGATGAATGTGGTGAAGAAGGTTAGTACAGAAATCACTGGAGACTCAAAATAAAAAGTGGAACTCACACAGAGCTACAGGCCTTTTTTTCCCACAGATCTCCATAGAGTGTTTACAAGCGACGCTGGGGTGGAATAAGAGTCCAAAAACAAACAAACAAACAAACAAACAAGCAAACAAACAAACAAAAAAAAACACTTCTATTATTCCTGTAGGAAAAGATTTACTACTGCTGTTGGAAATAATCAGAAACCCACTTTCTGCTTGGAGTAGTCTCTCATACTCAGAAAAATCCTTAGCTACTAGGAAAGGAACAGTAAACTCTACTGTAGTCTGTATTCAGGTAATGTTTGGTTGTGAGTGGCAGAAGGATGAAAAGGAAACACCTCGTAAACTTGGGGAAGTTGCAAGAAACATTCCTGAGCTCAGGCCCTTATATCAACACTATTAGAGATTTCCTTCTTGTAGGGGAGCAAAATCTCTCCCACATAAGATCCAACAGAGATACAAAACACAATTGGATTATCTTGGGGAAGGAAAGGAGCACAGAGAAAACCTTGTCTATGAGGCTGGGTTACTCCTCCAGAACCTTTGGGTCAGGGGCAGGTGGTGGGGTGGGGCTCTAACAAACAAAAGGAGCAGTTTAACACTGAGGGAAGGGCATTGTGTTAGGGTTCTCCAGAGAAACAGGAACAATAGAGGGGTGTGTGTGTGTGTGTGTGTGTGTGTGTGTGTTCTATTGGTTCTGATTTTAGTTTATTATTACTTTATTATAAGGAATTGGCTCATGGAATTCCTTATTATAAATGACAAGGGATTGGATGAGCCTGAGACTGAGAAGTCCCAATGTCTGTAGTTGGCAAGCTGGAGACTCATAAGCATTGACAGTGTAGTTAAAATCTGAAAGCTGGCAGGTTTTAGACCCAAGAAGAGTTGATGCTTTTGTTCAAATCCAAAGGCAAGAAAAGACTAATGTCCCAGCTCAGGACAGTCAGGCAGAGAGTTCCCTCTTACTCTTAATCAAGGAAGAGTTAGCATTTTTGTTCTCCTTTGGCTGCCAACTGATTGGATGAAATCCACACAAATTAGAGACATCAATGTGCTGTATTCAGTCTATCAATTGAAATGTCAACCTTATCTAAAAACACCCTCACAGATAAACTCCAGATAATGTTTTACCAAATGTCTTGGCACCCTGTGGCCCAGTCAACTTGACATAAAATTAGCCATCAGGGACAAGATAATGGAGAAGACGTTTTGTGACACAAGTATACAGGAATAACTGCACATGACCAGTAATACATATTGACAACATATACCCCTGATATGACACACTGAGAGGAGCACATCACTTCTGTTGTATTCTGGTGAAAAAAGGCATTACCACAAGTTAATCATAATAAGCAGCAGGTAAACCCAAATTAGGGATACTCTATAAAATAACTAATCAGAACTTTTCAAACATGTCAAGGTCATGAAAAACCAAGAAAGGCAGAGAAATAGCCAGAGGTTGGAGGAGACTGAGGACACATGACAACGAAATGCCATGTGGGAATATGGATTCGATTCTTCAATAGAAAAAAAAAGAGACGCTAATAGAAAAGTTGAAGAAATCCAAATATGACCAAACAGTTAATAGCATTGTACCAATATTAATTTATTAGTTTTGATAATAGTGTTATGGTTAGGTAAGATCATAACCTTAGAGAAATATGGGGGAAAATCACACAGGGACTCTCCATAGTGTTTTGCAACTCTTCTGCAAATCTAATATTATTTCAAAGGAAACATTTTTAAAAGAAGTAAACTATCAACATTAGAAATGAAAGTTGAAGCATTTCTAAAGGATGCTAAGACATATCAAAACCAAATTTACATCAATATGTTTGATAATGTAAATGGCATGCATGAATTCCTTTAGTTACAGAATTTATCAACATCAATTCAAGAAGAAATAGATAACTACCTCTCTTCTCCCACTAGAATATAAACTCCCTTAGAGCCTTAATTTTATCTAGTTTATTTATCAATGTATCCCTTGTGTCTAGAACAGATTTTTAAACATTCAGTAAACACTTAAATGAGTAAAAATGGCAAATTCAATAGCAAAATTCAGTTGCTAAAGAATTAAATTTATATTTAAAAATTTTCCAACAAAGAAAGGTTAAGGTCTAGATAACATCACTGATGAATTTTACTGAATATTTAAGGGAGAAATAATACCAATTTTACATCATGTCTTTCAAAAAATGAAACAGGTAGGAACATATCTCAATTGATGTTTTAAGGTAAGAATTATCCTGATTTAAAACCAAACAAAGGAATTACAGTAAAACTGTAGAACAATATCCTTCATTATCATAAATGTGAAGATAGTTAACCAAATATTGGTACCACAAAGCCAGTTAAAAATACGAATCTTGAACTATGCCTTACACAAGGCTGTACTGAGGATATGTAGAGCATGATGTGTGACAAAAAAGCAAATAATAAGCAATCAGCTTGACTTTATCCTGGAAATTTAAGATTGCTCAACATTTGAAAGTCAGTCAACGTAGCTCTATAACCACAAACTCAAGAAAGTTATAGGATTATTTCAGTTGATGCAGAAAAATATTTGAGAAAATTCTACATTCATTTTTACTTAAAAAGATCACACTGTAAGGAAAGTAGAAGTTGAAGCGAACTTTCTCATCCTGATAAAGAACATACTCAAAAAACTTACAATTTTTTTTTTTTTTTTTTTTTTTTTTTTTTTTTTTTTTTTTTTTTTTTTTTTTTTTTTTTGAGACGGAGTCTTGCTCTTTCGCCCGGGCTGGAGTGCAGTGGCCGGATCTCAGCTCACTGCAAGCTCCGCCTCCCGGGTTTTACGCCATTCTCCTGCCTCAGCCTCCGGAGTAGCTGGGACTACAGGCGCCCGCCACCTCGCCCGGCTAGTTTTTTGTATTTTTAGTAGAGACGGGGTTTCACCCTGTTAGCCAGGATGGTCTCGATCTCCTGACCTCGTGATCCGCCCGTCTCGGCCTCCCAAAGTGCTGGGATTACAGGCTTGAGCCACCGCGCCCGGCCAAAACTTACAATTGACATGACACTGTATGATAGATTACTGAGCATGTTCCCCTTCATGTTGAAAGCAATGTAAGGATGTCTGCTGACACAATCTTTACTCAATTTTTTATTGAAAACCCTAGCCAGTAAAATCAGATGAGAACATTTTAATGAAAGTCATGTGGATTAAAAAGGGAGGGTGCAATTGTTCTTCTTCACAGATTAAAAAAATAAAAATAAAAAAAGATTGTCTATGTAAAAAATCCTAAAACGTCTACAAAAACTCTTATATCTGATAAATAAGATTATCAAGAGTAATTTACAAAATATAATCACTTTATACTAGCAAAGAAGAAATAAAAATTAACAAATTCAGTAAAATTGCAACAACATACGAAATATTAATCATATATGGGCACTATCTTTTCACTGAAACTATAAAACATTTATGTGAGAAATAGAAGTAGGCCTAAAAATAAATGAAGTAGTATTCCTTGTTCATGAATCAGATTGCTCAATATAGTTAAAAATATCAATTATTTTTCCATTAAGCTATAGATTAAAAGCAATTGAAATAAAAATACCAGCAAGTTTTTAAAATAGTCATTGACAAGCTGAATCTTTAGTTTTTATTTTTACAGAAAATCAAAGAAACTTAGAATAGCAAAAACAAATTTAAAAATATTTGGAGTACAAATATGCACATTTTGAGGATTGAGTACAAAGCAATGAAGATAACATGGTATTGATGAAAAGACAGATTCATAGGTCATTGGAATAGAATTTAAAAACCAGATATAGGCCTACTTTTATACAGTCAATCGATTTTCAGCAAAGGTAATTCAGTGGAAAAAATGACTTTTTAACCAGTAATGCTGGCACAATATTTTTTAGTTAGAATTAAATAACCACAAATAAAAACATCAATCTTGACCTATACCTTGTGTAAGACAGCATTGAGGATATGCAGGGTACTGAGAAAAAACAACTAAAAACCAATTTTGTTGTTGTTGTTGTTGTTGTTGTTGTTGTTGTTGTTTTAGGCAGTGCCTCTGCCCACAAAAGCAATTTAAGTCAGTAACATCTTGGCAGGTCATTCTCAGAAGATCCTATAAAAGAAGTACTGTGCCAGCCAGGGAGAGTTATCTACTCACTAAGCTGTCCTCTTGGAACCAAGTCCTGCCTATGGGCCTAGGTTTATCCAATATTCATGAGTCCCAGAGGTCCTCAGAGCATATGATTGAATCAATTAGTACGTAAAACTGTTGGAGGTACCCGAAAGGGGAAAAAAAAACAGACATGGGACTCCTGTGGGTTGTCTCAGGAACCTGAGTGGTACTTTGAACGTGTTGAAAAATCTCTACGAAGTAGAGAGGGCAAGCTCTGTGGTGTATGGCCCCAGGCAAGAGTTCCACTTGCCCAGGTCAAAAAGCAGTACTATATTTTACCATATACAAAACTCAGTTAAAAATTGGACATAAATCGGCTATAGAATCTAGAATTGTAAAAACATCTGAATGATGGGGAAAATCATTATAATCTTGAGTTAGTCAAAGATTTTTTCAGATAATACACATAAAGCAAGAACTATTCATGGAAAAATATGTTACATACTTGATTGCCTCAAAATTTAAAACTTCTGCTACTTGAAAGACAGTTATGAGAATGAAAAGACCAGCCACTAACTAGGAATAAATAATTACACAGCCCATATATAATTAATAGTAGATATTCTTCATACATAAAAATTATCAACACCCAATAACAAAAAAAGTGATTTTAAGATGGGCAAAATTTCAAATATACACATCTTCAAAGAAGATACATAGATGACAAATAAACACATGAAAAGAAAGTCATCATCATTAATCATTAAGGATAATTTTTAAAAAACACAGTGAGATGAAGCTATGAATCTATTAAAATGTGTGAAATGAATACTCATAGCTGAAAATTTCAAGTGTAGAGGAGTGAAAGGACAAACTGAAATCTCATGTGTTGCTGGTAAGAATTCAAAATGATAAAGCCACTTTGCAAGATAATTTGGCAGCTTCTAATAACAGTAAAAGACAATCTTGTCTTATGACTCAGCAGCCCTAATACTGCTATTTCAAGAGAAATGAAAACATCTGTCTATCCAAAACTTATTTGCAAACACTTATATCAGTTATATTTACAGTCACAAAAACCAGGAAACAATTGAAATATTCAGTAAGTCATAAATGGGAAAAAATGGTGTCTATTCATACAGTGGAATACTCCTGAACAATAAAAAGAAACTACCTATTCATCAATGGGGAAGAATCTTAAATGCAACATGGCAAGTGAAAAAAAGAGAAGCACCAAATATTATATAACCGTCATTTATCTGACACATAAAATTAACCATCACACTTTACAATGAATATATAAAATACTCATTGTATTGTGTGGTGGTTAATATATTATATATAAAGTACATATATTATATATATCATAAATTATATATACATATATGGCTGGACATGGTGACTCTCACCTGTAATCTCAGCACTTTGGGAGGCTGAGGAGGGCAGATCATGCGGTCAGGAGATTGAGACCATCCTGGCTAACACAGTGAAACCCCATCTCTACTAAAAATACAAAAAAAAAAAAAAAAATTAGCCAGGTGTGGTGGCGGGTGCCTGTAGTCCCAGTTACTCGGGAGGCTGAGGCAGGGGAATGGCATGAACACAGGATGCAGAGCTTGTAGTGAGCTGAGATCAGGCCGCTGCACTCCAGCCTGGGTGATAGAACAAGACTCCATCTCAAAAAATTTTTTTTTAAATTATATACATATATAATTGTGTGTTTTATGTATATATTATATATAAAACAGTATATATTTTATACATAAATGTATGTTTGTGGTTAGATACATACACATTTTTTCTACTTCCTTATTTATTTTTAAACATATTATTTTTCCATTTTTAGACTCACACAAAGTTACAAAAACAACACAAATATTCCCTTATACTCTTAACTTAGATTTCCTCAGTAACTTCTTAAATAAACATGGTACACTGTAGAAACCAGGGAATTGACATTAGTATAGTACTACTAAATAAACTATAGAGATTATCCAGACTTTACTGTTTTTTCCGTGGAGTCATTGTTTTGTTATTACTGTTGTTAGTTTTGGTTTTATCTTTTTTGTTTTTTATGTGCAGAGCCTGGGTTACAAGCCATGTTGAACGTTCCAGCTAAGCAGTACAAATAACAACACAAACAAAAAGAAACAAGCAAAACAGCAATTAGGCAGCAACCCACTCTCCTATAACTAGAAACTTGGTAAAGGATTATGAAGAAAAGTGAGGGATTCTGAGAATACCCCTGAGTGACCCATGCGGGAAACCTACCGAAGTCAACGCAACACATGCTTTGATTGATGGTGTGGAACAATGTCAAGTTGTAAATTGGCCTCTGGTTAACACACCAATGGGATAGATCAAAATAATATCTCAAGACTTTGAAAGTTAAGTTTACATGTGAGTCGTAGCCCACAAAATTTAAACAGGATGCACTCTGAACCTACACAGTTTGACTGCCCACAAAAACTAGAAGAGTTAATATGAACCAGACTCTTATAAAATAATAACTACCAAGATGCAATCCAATACTAATCATCATACCAATAATGAAGAGAATCTCAAGTTGTGACAGGAGATAATCAACAGACACCAATGACAAGATGCCATATTGTTGAAATTATCTAAGGAGTATTTTAAAGCTCATTCTTAAAAATACTCCAATGAGCAATTATTAACACTCAGATTAAATTAAAAATAGAAGATCTCAGCAAATAAATAGAACTTACATATATCTTCTAATTAGATTTTAAAAGAACTGCAATGACTTTTTTGAAGTGAAAAATAACAAAACTAAGACAAACCCCCAAAACCGAAAAGCACCTCACTGGAGGAGATCAACAGCATAATGGAAGTGAAGCGAGAGAAAAAAAAAAAAAAAAAAAAAAAATCAGTGAACTCGAAGATATGTCAATAAACTTATTCAGTATTAACAGTAAAGACAGATTTAAAGAAATGAATGGAACTATGTTCCAAATGATTCATGGGTCAACAACAACAACAACAACAACAAAAAGATTGAACATTTGTGTCATCAGTGTTCTAAAAAAGAAAAAGAAAAAGTAAATAGATAAAAAAAAAATTGATGAAATAACAATTGAAAACAGCCCACATTTGTAAAAAGACATAACTACACACATAGAAATAGCTCGGTAAAATTCAAACAAGATAAACCTAAAGAAATCAATAACCAGACAGACACGTTAATCAAATTTCTGTAATCTAAAAACAAACAAAAAAAAGTTGATAGCCAACAGAAAGACAAATACATAATCTATAGGGTAACAAGAACAAAGATAGTTGGGAGAAAGTAACATTTTTCAAATGCTTAAAAGAAAAGGCAGGCCAACTCATACATCTATATTCAGTGAAAATATTCTTAATGCTTAAAGATGAAATAAACATTTTGCTATATAAAAAAATAAGAAAATTTGTTGCCAGTAGGACTACTTTAATTTCTAATGGAAGTTCTTCTAACATAAAAAAAGATACATCAAAGAGGACACAAACAAATGGAAGAACATACCATGCTCATGGATAGGAAGAATCAATATCGTGAAAATGGCCATACTGCCCAAGGTTATTTATAGATTCAATGCCATCCCCATCAAGCTACCAATGAGTTTCTTCACAGAATTGGAAAAAACGGCTTTAAAGTTCATATGGAACCAAAAAAGAGCCCGCATTGCCAAGACAATCCTAGGTCAAAAGGACAAAGCTGGAGGCGTCACGCTACCTGACTTCAAACTATACTACAAGGCTACAGTAACCAAAACAGCATGGTACTGGTACCACAACAGAGAAATAGACCAGTGGAACAGAACAGAGTCCTCAGAAATAATACCACACATCTACAGCCATCTGATCTTTGACAAACCTGACAAAAACAAGAAATGGGGAAAGGATTCCCTATTTAATAAATGGTGCTGGGAAAATTGGCTAGCCACAAGTAGAAAGCTGAAACTGGATCCTTTCCTTACCCCTTATACGAAAATTAATTCAAGATGGATTAGAGACTTAAATGTTAGACCTAATACCATAAAAACCCTAGAAGAAAATCTAGGTAGTACCATTCAGGACATAGGCATGGGCAAGGACTTCATGTCTAAAACACCAAAAGCAACGGCAGCAAAAGCCAAAATTGACAAATGGGATCTCATTAAACTAAAGAGCTTTTGCACAGCAAAAGAAACTACCATCAGAGTGAACAGGCAACCTACAGAATGGGAGAAAATTTTTGCAACCTACTCATCTGACAAAGGGCTAATATCCAGAATCTACAAAGAACTCAAACAAATATACAAGAAAAAAACAAACAACCCCATCAAAAAGTGGGCAAAGGATATGAACAGACATTTCTCAAAAGAAGACATCCATACAGCCAACAGACACATGAAAAAATGCTCGTCATCACTCGCCATCAGAGAAATGCAAATCAAAACCACAATGAGATACCATCTCACACCTCTTAGAATGGCAATCATTAAGAAGTCAGGAAACAATAGATGTTGGAGAGGATGTGGAGAAATAGGAACACTTTTACACTGTTGGTGGGATTGTAAACTAGTTCAACCATTATGGAAAACAGTATGGCGATTCCTCAAGGATCTAGAACTAGATGTACCATATGACCCAGCCATCCCACTACTGGGTATATACCCAAAGGATTATAAATTACTCTACTACAAAGACACATGCACACGTATGTTATTGCGGCACTATTCACAATAGCAAAGACTTGGAATCAACCCAATGTCCATCTGTGACAGACTGGATTAAGAAAATGTGGCACATATACACCATGGAATACTATGCAGCCATCAAAAAGGATGAGTTTGCGTCCTTTGTAGGGACATGGATGCAGCTGGAAACCATCATTCTTAGCAAACTATCACAAGAAGAGAAAACCAAACACCGCATATTCTCACTCATAGGTGGGAACTGAACAATGAGATCACTTGGACTCGGGAAGGGGAACATCACACACTGGGGCCTATCATGGGGAGGGGGGAGGAGGGAGGGATTGCATTGGGGAGTTATACATGATATAAACGTTATGCACATGTACCCTAGAACTTAAAGTATAATAAAAAAAAAAAAAAAAAAAAGATGAAAAAACTTTGAAATATTTCTGTTTACTTAAAAATTTAAGCTAAGATATTTGCATATTAGAAAAAAAAATAAAAATAAAAAAAAAAAAAAAAAAAAAAAAAAGATACAATGTAGAATGTATACATGTCTTGTAATAATACAAAATTTAATTATTAATTATATTAGACACTACCAACTGGTTTCTGGTTGAACTATGAAATTATTAGTTCAGACATTCTGAACTTCTTCTAATCCAATAAATAAACATATTTGTACTATCTGGCCATTTATGCATGCTTTGAACTCTGTAGTTTACAGGATTAATTCCCACTTATCCGTCAGGTCTCAATTAAAATATTTTTCTCTGGTTTTATTTCTGAGAGGTCCTCAGATAGTTTATATGCGTTTTCTGCATATGCTACTGCTGTATGACATTTCTCCTATCATGGTGCTTATAATTTAGGTTACTGATGTACTATAAGCTGTTTTAAGAGAAGCTGTGACTCTATTTTTCGCCATTATATTCCCACCAACTAGCAGACTATCTGACCCATAGTAAGCACTTGAGAAAATTAAACATTGAGCATATAATGGTTGTTTCTTCATTAAATCTCTATTAAAAATAAGTAAATGCATGACTTTAAAAATCATGTTTTAAAGTATATTATTCTGGAATTATCAGATCACTCATTTTTAAGTGAAAAATAGACTATTTAATATTTAAGGTATTGCATAGACTAGCTCACTGAAGCCTCACAATCATTTATGAAATCAGCACTATTCTTTTTTCTACACATTTGTGAAAGAGAAAACTGAGCCACAGGGAGGTTAAACTGCTCTGCTAGGAAACGGCTGGTAAGCAACTGGGTTAGGATTTAAATAAATGATATTTCAAAGGGCAGTTCAACAACTTATTTTACATTTTCTAATTTTTATTATACCCTTTTACAAGATTATTTTTAAAAAATTTATTTCTTGCCTAACATTTTCATAATTGATTTTTTTTCATTGTTCATTCTCCCAAGGTAATATAATACATTGTTGTAGGTAAGTCTAGAATTGTTGTCAAGCATGTATGAGGCTTCACGACCTTTTTAAGCTACATTAAAAATATCCAATCAGATGGTGACATTCAAATACTTTTGGAAGTGTCAAGATTAGACAGCAAGTATGACTTGAATAATATTTATTCTTTGCACATATTCAAGCATTGTATAAAGGTTTGCTGTTAAGTAATCAAAATGCATAAAAATAATAGCTAATATTAGTTCAATTTTTATTGTTTGCCACATACTTTTCAGAGCAATTAATATATTATCAAATTCACATGTGTGAGACACTGATGGTATTTCTATTTAATAGAAGAGAAACTGAGGCCCAGACAGATAATTAAACCTGGCAAATATTACATATTTGCACATACATATAGGTTTCCTAAATTTAGATATTTCAAAGAACTCATCAGACTCCACAGAGCAAACTCATGAAATCTTTTACTTAAAGATACTGATTACAATACAGAATACGAAGGTGGGCAGGCAAGTTTTAGGGATGTGAGAAACATATAGACACAATCTCCCTAGGGTCCTCATGCACACAGGGGCATGCTTTGACTCATGATTAAACCAACGAGATCTGTGTCCTGAATCTTGGCTTCAGGATAGCTCAAGGCAGAAGTTACAGTGATATCTAATTTTATGTCCCTTTGGTCAGTTGGTCAAGCCAGGTCATCACACTGCTAAGGCCAGGTGAAAAGCCATCAGTAAACAAACCAGTTCCCTGTGTCATAGATGGAGTTTTGGAGTTGAAATAGCATACCCTTAAATTCCATTGCCTTTACATTAGCCAAGAGTCAAAGTGGGATGTGAAGGTACCACATGAGTAAGGCTGGAGTTTTCCAGGCCCATCTGTAAATGAACTCGATCCAACATCATGTTGAAGCCTGGACTTTAACCCCAACCCTGTGGAGTTAAAGAGATTATGGACTTAAAACAATGCAGTTGATGTCATAGGGTAAATTTACTATTTCTTTGGCCCAATATCCCTTATTAAAGATGAAAATCCAGTCCTCACAGTGGTAAACCTATGCTAATAATATGAATAATATATCAATTGATCAATTGATCTTTTTTTTTTTTTTTTTTTGAGACAGAGTCTCCTTCTGTCACCCAGGCTAGAGTGCGGTGGCGCGATCTCGTCTCACTGCAAGCTCCGCCTCCCGGGTTCACACCATTCTCCTGCCTCAGCCTCCTGAGTAGCTGTGACTACAGGCGCCCACCACCACGCCTGGTTAATTTTTTGTATTTTTAGTAGAGACGGGGTTTCACCGTGTTAGCCAGGATGGTCTCTATCTCCGACTTCGTGATCCGCCAGCCTCGGCCTCCCAAAGTGCTGGGATTACAGGCATGAGCCACCACGCCTGGTCAATTGGTCATAATTTTAATAGCGGATATTTACCTTATTATAATATAAAGTTGACAATTTTGTAAGCATTCTCATTTTATAAGCAAGGGAACTGAGGCTTAGAGATGGTATACACACACACACACACACACACACACACCATTTTTGGAGGTGCCATTCATCTATTTTTCCATCTATCTGTCCTACTGCACTATTTATGAGTTTATAGTCTGCAGCTAGACTACATTTGAATTTGGATTGACATAAATACAGTGGAGTTCTCTTTGTGAGGATTAAATTAATTGATACATGTACAGCTCCTACAACACTGTCAGGCATACAGTAAACATAATACTAACATTTACTATTGTTACTCATTCAATAAGTGTTTATTAAGTGTTCAGATCTATTTTATACATGGGGGTTACCTTAGTGAATAAACTAAATAATGTCAAATCTCTAATGGATTTTGCATTCTAGTGGCAGAAGATAGATAATGCATAAGCAAATAGATGTGTACTCTATATAACAAGAGATAATACAATCAAGAAAAAATAAGCAGAGAAATGTTTTAGAGAGTGATTAATAAATGAGACTGCTATTTACTACCTAAGATTTGAGGAAAGATCTAATTAAAATGAGGAGAGACAGATGCAGACATCTGTAAAACAACATTCATGGCAGAAAGCAGAAAATGTAAAGGTCCTGAGGCAGGCATTTGTATAGTGTAGGAAACAGCAAAGAGAACAGTGTGGTTGATACAGTAGAAAGGAAAAAAAGTGAGTGGCAAAAGGCTGGATCATTAAGGCAAGAAAGAAAAGTTTTGGGAGGAGCCTCCCCGTAATGTAGAATCTGTACACTGTAATGACTTTTGACTTTATTAAAAGTGAGATAGGAAGCTACTAGATTGTTTAAGGTAGATTAAAAATAAAAAGTAAGTTACCCTTTTAAAACATTTTATTAACTTCTATGTCAAAAGCAGACTGGATGTGTGAAAGGTGGCAAGGAGGAGAGGAGACAATTAGAGGAGAGCTGAAAATTGCTCAGAAAAAGGTAGTAGATTGATGAAGAGTGAGCAATCTATAATTGGGGATATTTGCAATATAAAACCAGGATTTAATCTGGACCTGCTTAACTGCAAATCCCCTAAGTTTATGACCAGACATGAAACAAATATCTTTGTCGACTAACACCCAAGGTTCCAAGGTATATCTAAATCACATCACTGCTTCTCCAAATGAAGAAGGACACTATTATACTAATCCTTTTTCACCACCATGTCCTGGAGCTTGTGTTCCCTCCAGGGTCTCAAGTTATTTGGCATTCTTCCTCTGGAAAATTCATTCCCATTCCCTGAATTATCATCTGTACACAGAATCATTCCAAATCCGTAACACCATCTAAAATCTTTCTAACAATCTCTTGGACTGTTTACAACTTTGTGGAAAAAAACGACTGTTATTCTTCAAGCATAGCAAACTCAAAACTAAACTTAATATTCAACACTCCTCTCCCCTGCTTCACTTCCCCTAAATATGCTTATAATCCAATACACATCTCACTCTCAAAATTAAATTTATTCTCTCTCTACTCTGGTTTCTATCTCAATGAATGACAATTTTTTTAAAACAGATACGAAGGCACATTGAAAACTAGAGATGAAAAGGCGATTTTCAACCATCAGTAGTGACTGGCTGGATTAGAAAATGAAAAATCAAAATAGAGTTTCTCTCTCATATCTTTCACACACACATACACACACATAATTGGAGTTCAGTTTAATAACTCAACGATTCCTTCAATCAAAGTGAAAATATATTGAGGGTTGGGAGTGTATCAGAATAAGTTATTAGATTTATTCTAATATTCTAATTGTTATTCTATAACAATTAAAATGCTAATGCATTCTAAATGTTAAGTAAAATCCCACATAACATTCCACATTACAATAGAGCATACAATTTTTTAAAAGTTGTAATTAGTCATATATTTTATTAAAGAAGTATTTCTTTCTTCAAAAGACAATAAGTGCCTTGCATAAGAGTGAAACTTATAATTTACATGGGGGATATTATTAAGACTACTCACCCCATGTAGAAATCTCCAAAGCAACACTTAACAGTCTCCCAGACTGCTTAAGCATATTCAACAATGTAGTAATCATGAAACCTTACTGTAGTTAGTGTACTTTTTAAACTCTAATCATTAGATCATTCTATATTTCTTAATAAAGAAGAAGTTGTGGAGATATTTGATCAGGGATATATAATGAAATTCAAATGGCTTAGTACACTACTCAAATATCTTTACACACTGAATCCAAATAGCTGATGTACCTGCTTGTTTACTCTTTAAACAAATCCAGTATACTTTCACAAGCATAACCATGGCAAATTTCCCCAAACTGACTTCACATTCATTCTTTCTTTTTATTCTGGAATGTAGACAAGTTTTCATCCTCACTGTAGCTTAGTCTCTTCTTCTGTAATTAAAAATATTGTGATCACAGGTCTATCTCACAATTGTGTAAGATTCTTAAACGATTCAATATGTATAAAGTGCTTAGGACAATGCCAAGGACAAGCAATCAATGTATGTTATACGTTATTATTATTGTCATTGTTATTGTTATTTTCTTATTACTATTATAATTTCCCACTTTCTCATTGGTTACTTCTAATTCTAGCTCATTTCTTTGACTTATACTGGCCATATATTCCCTTGGTTTGGAGTCCTTCTGGGCATTTGCCATCCTGATTTGATTTTTGACATACCCTGGAGAGTGTCTCCTGGTTTTTGCCTTTTGACTTCAGAGGCAAAGAAAACACATGTGAGAACCAACTATGAATTACATAGGCTGAACTGGCCCTCATTCATCCACATCTTGGCTTTCAAAACCACAGGATATTCCTAGGATCATACTTGCTTCAGGGATTTCAAATGCTGAAGAACAATACTGTGATAATTGAATTCTGACAACTGAATTTTTTTTCCCACTTCCATGGTTTACATCAGGTATTAATCCTTGGCACGGGTGAGAAGCTATGTAATTCTAATATCCCATCTCCCATCTTTATGGGATGCTGTCATCACTACTCCTGCTTAGCAAGCTGTTCAGTGTCCTTCTTTTGAGACTACCTGTTTTCTTCATTAAAACAACTCTTTAGCAAACCATTAATTTCTAAATTTTCAGAACATTTAAAAAAATGTGCATCTCCACTGTCTCTCAACTGAATCAGTTGTTTTTTTCCCTGATGTTTATTTTTTCCTGAATAGAACCAATAGCCCCACTATTTTCTCATGAATCGAGACTTTTGTAAAATAAATAAATAAACAAATAAGAAATAGAAAAAATGAAATAATAACAGGTATACTCAAGTTGCAAACATCATATTTTACTATTAAATTACATTTTTACTATGAAAGTACATTTCAATAAAATAATAAAAACGATAAAAAATGGTTAATCACAAAAAGAACTTATACGCTAATCAATATGAAAATGGTTCTTACACTTATATCTTTTGATCTTCTACAGTACTAAATAAAATGCTGTAAGTAAAATGAAATTATTCATAGTAAAAATGTGTTTGCACATTTTGAATGAACACTATGCACATAAATATTAAAATTCTATGTAACGAGCTGCCTTATTTATTACTTTATCTAATCTAGATAACAATGGTATAGCAGCTGATACTGTATAGCCAGTTTCTATGTCTTATTTTTTCACTACTTGTAGGATAAACCAATCTGAAAAAGTATATTAATGAAAATAGAAGAAAAACATGTAAAGCAATTTCAGTAAGCTCAGGAAATTCTTTTTAAACTTTTACCCAAATTGAAAGAAATCATAGTATAGATGCAAAATTTATTTTCAATTTTTCATCAATAGCCAGTATCAACAATTTATATTATAAACTATAGAATAAATAAATAATGATTTGTTAAAAACCTATGTTATGAATTTTATATTACTTTATTTTTATTCTGGATTAAGGAAATTACCTAATATTATTTTTTGGTTATTTAAATATTTTTATATTCTCTAAAAATGTCAGGTTACTTTCTCTTTGTTTCAGAATTATTGGCACTTACATATGACCCTTGGATTCTTACTGTTTTTAATTTATTTCTAAATAGCTTTTTAGGAAATAATACCTAATTCAAACTCTAATAGTAGCAAATTAATCAAGTCACACTTCTACAAATATGCTACAATATTTGTCTTTTAAATGTTTCTTTTTTCTTGTACTAGTCCATTTTCATGCTGCTGACAAAGACGTACCTGAGACTGGGAAGGAAAAGAGGTTGAATGGATTTATAGTTCCACGTGGCTGGGGAGGCCTCACAATCATGGTGTAAAGTGAAAAGCACATCTCACATGGCAGCAGACAAGAGAAGAGAGCTTGTCTGGGGGAAATTCCCATTTTTAAAACCATCAGATTTCATGAGACTTATTGACTATCACAAGAAGAGTGTGGGAAAGACCTGCCCCCATAATTCAATTACCTCCCACCAGGTTGCTCCCATGACACATGGGAATGGTGGGAGTTACAATTCAAGATGAGATTTAGGTGGGGACACAGCCAAACCATATCATTCTGTGCCTAGACCCTCCCAAATCTCATGTCCTCACATTTCAAAACCAATCATGCCTTCCAAAGTCTTAACTCATTTCAGCATTAACTCAAAATTCCACAGTCTGATGTCTCATCTGAAACAAGCAAGTCCCTTCTGCCTATGAGGCAGTAAAATAAAAAGTAAGTTAATTATTTCCTTGATACAATGGGTACAGGTTACAGGAATTGGGTAAATATAGCTGCTCCAAATGGGAGGAATTGTCCAAAACAGAAAGGCTACAGGCCCCATGCAAATCTGAAATCCAGTAGGGTGGTAAAATCTTAAAACTCCAAAACAATCTCCTTTGACGCCATGTCTCACATCCAGGTCATGCTGATGCAAGAGGGAGGTTCCCATGGTCTTGAGCAGCTTTGCTCCTGTGGCTTTGCAGGGTATAGACTCCCCTCCCAGCTGCCTTCACAGGTTGACATTGAGTGTTTGTGACTTCTGCAGTTGATGAATGCAAACTGTCAATTGATCTGCCATTCTGGGATCTGGAGGATGGTGGCCCTCTTCTCACAACTCCACTAGGCAGTGCCCCAGTCTTTCTGCAGTGCTCTACTCCAGCAGAGATTCTCAATGAGGGCTTTGCCCCTTCAGCAAACTTCTGCCTGAGCATCTAGGCGTTTCCATACATCCTCTGAAATTTAGGTGGATGTTCTCAAACCTCAGTTCTTGACTTCTGTGTACTCACAGGCTGAACACCATGTGGAAGCTGCCAAAGCTTGGGGTTTGTACCCTCTGAAGCCACAGACTGAGTTCTATGTTGGCCCCTATCAGCCATGGCTGGAATGTCTGGAATGCAGGGAACAAAGTCCCAAGGTTGCACTCAACACTGGGACTCTGGGCTTGGCCCACAAAACCACTTTTTCCTCCTAAACCTCTGGGTCTGTGATGGAAGGGGCTGCCACAAAAGTCTCTGACATACCCTGGAGACATTTTCCCCATTGTCTTGGGGATTAACATTCAGCTCCTCATTACTTATGCAAATTTCTGCAGACAACATTAATTTATCCTCAGAAAATAAGATTTTCTTTTCTATCATATTGTCAGGCTGTAAATTTTCCAAACTGAATCTCTAATTTCCTTATAAAACTGAACGCCTTTAACAACACCCAAATCACTTCTTAACTGCCTTGCTGCTTAGAAATTTCTTCCACCAAATACCCTTAAATGATCTCTCTCAAGTTCAAATTTCCACAAATCTCTAGGGCAGGGGCAAAATGCCACCAGTCTCTTTGCTAAAACATAGCAAGAGTCACTTTTGGTCCAATTCCCAGCAATTTCCTTATCTCCATCTGAGACTGTGTCAGCCTGGATTTCATTGTCTGTATCATTATCAGCATCTTAGTCAAAGCCATTCAAGAAATCTCTAGGAAGTTCCAAACTTACTTGCATTTGCCCGTCTTCTTCTTAACCCTCCAAACTGTTTCAACCTCTGCCTGTTACCCAGTTCCAAAGTCACTTCCACATTTTTGGTTATCTTTTCGGCAGTGCCCCAGTCTGTTGTACCAATGTACTATACAGCTCATTTTCACACTGCTGATAAAGACATACCCCAGACTGAGAAGAAAAAGAGGTTTCATGGACTTACAGTTCCACGTGGCTGGGAAGGCCTTACAGCTGGAGACAGAAGGTGAAAGGCACATCTCACATGGCAGCAGACAAGACAAGAGAGCTTGTGGAGAGAATCTCCCATTTCTAAAATCACCAGATCTCGTGAAACTTATTCACTGTCACGAGTACAGCACGGGAAAGACCTGCCCCCATAATTCAATTACCTTCCACCAAGTTCCTCCAGGATGCATGAGAATTGTGGGAGTTATAATTCAAGAGAGATTTGGGTGGACATGCAGCCAAACCATATTATTCCTCCAGCTCATTAGTGCTTATAATCATCAATATTTCATTGAACATATTTTAAGATTTTAGTACATTTTATTTACTATTTTATCATGTCTATTGCTCTCTTATCACTAGATGATATATTAATAATAAACATGAGGGAAAAGAACTTGGAATTACATTTGCAATGTAGCTCTGCTACTTCCTAGCTATTTCCGACTCCCTGAGACTGATGCATTCATAAAAGGGTTTAATAGTAACTATATAATAGGAGAGTAACAAGGTTTACGTGAGCTAATCCTTTTAGAATGGCTTCTACAAGGCAAAAACTGAATAGGTCTTCACCAGGCTCTAAGTTCCTCTTGATCAGGGAGGCTATAATATTCAATTATCCATATTCATAATTCCTGATATATAATAGGTCCTAATTAAGGTACTTTTGCAATGTAAGAGAACTACTTTTTTCAGTTTTTTGTTGCTGTAAAGAAAGTACCATAAATTTACCAATTAAAAAAGAAACAAACATACACACATTTTTTATATCTCCATTATACAGGACAAAAGTCTGAACATGGCATGGATGCATTCTTTTCAGTGTCTCACAAAGCAAATAGTAAGGCTTCAGCTTTGATATCAAGGCACCTTCTCTGGAGCTTCTGGAAACTATTCCTAACTCGCATGATAGAGGCAGATTTCATTTTTTTAATGATTTAATACTGAGATTCCTGCTTACTTGCTGCAAGTCAAGTGTGAGCTAGTCTCATTTCCTAAAGGCAATTGGTGGTCCCCTATCACATGGCCCATCAATCTTCAAAGTATTCAGTACTCTTAAAAGCATTTCCAACTGAGAATTTCATTTCCAACCAAACTAAGCTCCATAAATGAAGGAGAAATAAGATCCTTTTCAGACAAACAAATACTAAGGGAATTCACTACCATCAGACATGCCTTACAAAAGGTCCGGAAGGGAGTTGTATATGGAAAGGAAAGACCATTATCATTCACTACAAAAACACACTGAAGTACGTAGACTATTGATGCTATAAAGCAGCCATATGGCCGGGCGCGGTGGCTCAAGCCTGTAATCCCAGCACTTTGGGAGGCCGAGACGGGCGGATCACGAGGACAGGAGATCAAGACCATCCTGGCTAACACGGTGAAACCCCGTCTCTACTAAAAAATACAAAAAACTAGCCAGGCGAGGTGGCGGGCGCCTGTAGTCCCAGCTACTCAGGAGGCTGAGGCAGGAGAATGGCATAAACCCGGGAGGCGGAGCTTGCAGTGAGCTGAGATTCGGCCACTGCACTCCAGTCTGGGCGACAGAGCGAGACTCCGTCTCAAAAAAAAAAAAAAAAAAAAAAAAAGCAGCCATATAAACAAGTCTGCAGAATTACCAGCTAGCAGCATAGTGAAGGATCAAATCCACATATATCAATAGTAACCTTGAATATAAATGGGCTAAATGCCCCAATTAAAAGGCAAAAAGTGGCAAACTGAATAAATACATAAGATCTAATTGTATGCTGTCTTAAAGAAACCCATTCCACATATAGTGATTCCCATAGGCTCAAAATAAGGGAATGGAGAAAATTCTAGCAAGCAAATGGAAAATAGAAAAAGGAAGGTGCTGCTACTCTAATGCAGACAAAATAGAATTTAAACAAACAAGGAAAAAAGATCAAAAAAGACAAAGAAGAGCTTGACATAATGATAAAGGGCTCAAGTCAACAAGAAGCTCCAGCTCTCCTAAATATATATTGCATTTAACACAGAAGCACCCAGATTTATAAAGCAAAGTTTTTAGAGACCTAGAAATAGAGTTAGATAAACACACGATAATGGTGGGAGAATTTAGCACTCCTCTGACAATATTAGACAGATCATTGAAGCACAAAACTAACAGACACTTAGGACCTGAACTTGACACTTGACCAAATGGAGCTAACAGACATTTACAGGACTCTGCACTCCAAAACAACAGAATATACATTCTTCTCTTGGCCACATGGCACATACTCTAAAATACCCTAAAATGACCACATAATTAGACGTAAAACAATCCTCAGCAAGCTAAATAAATGAAATTATACAAATCAAACTATAAGACCAAAACACAATAAAAATAGAAATCAATATAAGAAAATGTCTTAAAACACTACAATTACATGAGAATTAAACAAATCGCTCCTGAATGAGTTTTAGGTAAATAATAAAATTCATACAGAAATCAAGATATTCTACAAAACTAATGAGAACAAAGATGACACGTATCAAAATATCTGGAATACAGTTGAAGTGTTAAAAGGAAAGATTATAGCACTACATACCTACATCAAAATGTTAGAAAAATCTCAAATTAATAACCTAACCTCCTAACTAGAACTAGAGAAACTAGAGAAACCAGAACAAATGAACCCCAAAGCTAGCAGAAGACAACAGATAACCAAAATCAGAGCTGAATTAAAGGAAATTGAGATGTGAAAAACCATAAAAGAGATCAATGAATCCATCAGTTGGTTCTTTGAGAGTAATAATAAAACACGGCCGGGCGCGGTGGCTCAAGCCTGTAATCCCAGCACTTTGGGAGGCCGAGGTGGGCGGATCACAAGGTCAGGAGATCGAGACCATCCTGGCTAACATGTTGAAATGCCATCTCCACTAAAAAGTACAAAAAACTAGCCGGGCGAGGTGGCAGGCGCCTGTAGTCCCAGCTACTCGGGAGGCTGAGGCAGGAGAATGGCGTGAACCTGGGAGGCGGAGATTGCAGTGAGCTGAGATCCGGCCACTGCACTCCAGCTTGGGCGACAGAGCAAGACTCCGTCTCAAAATAAATAAATAAATAAATAAATAAATAAATAAATAAATAAATAAATAAAATAAAATACATAGATTGTTATCTACACTAATTGAGAAAAAAAGGAGAAGATCTAAATAAACACAATTAGATATGATAAAATAGACATTTCCTCTGATCCCCACAAAAATACAAAAAATCCTTGGAGACTACTACAAACACTTCTTCTATCATACGGGCTAGAAAAAGAATTGATAAATTCCTGGAAACATTCAACCTCCCAATATTCAACCAGAAAGAAACTGAATACCAAAGTGAGTTCTGAAATTGAATGAGTAATAAAATGCCTACCAACCAGAAAAAATCTCGGGACCAGAAACATTCACAGCTGAATTCTACCAGATGTATAAAGAAGAACTGGTATCATTCCTACTGAAATTATTCCAGAAAAATAGAGAAGAAGGAACTCCATCGCA
This sequence comes from Trachypithecus francoisi, assembly GCF_009764315.1. Lineage (NCBI taxonomy): Eukaryota > Metazoa > Chordata > Mammalia > Primates > Cercopithecidae > Trachypithecus > Trachypithecus francoisi. The sequence goes on along the minus strand of NW_022681454.1, from coordinate 73,408,313 downwards.
ACTCATTCTATGAGGTTAATAATCATACTGATACCAAAGCCTAGCAGAGACACAACAAAAACAAAATTTCAGGCAAGTATCCTTGATGAACACAGATGTAGAAATCTTCAACAAAATACTGGCAAACAGAATCTCACACCACATCAAAAAGCCAATCTACCGTAACCAAGTAGGCTTTATCCCAGGAAGCAAGGTCAGATGAACATATCCACATCAATAAATGTGATTCATCACATCAACAGAACTAACAACACAAACTACGTGATTATCTCAAGAGATGAAGAAAAGGCTTTTGATAAAATATAACATCATTTCATTTTAAAAACCCTCAACGAAGTAAGCATTGAAGGAACATACTTCAAAAGAATAAGCCATCTATGATAAATCCACAGCCAACATTACACTGAATGAGCAAAAGCTGAAAGCATTTTTCTTGAAAACTGAAATAAGAAAAGGATGGATGCTCTCCCTCACCCCTCCCATTCAACATCATGTTGAAAGTACTGGCCAGAGCAATCAGGCAAATTGAAATCAACAAAAAGCATCCAAATAGGAAGAGAGGAAGTCAACTATCCGTTTGTAGATGATATAATTGTACACTTAGAAAACCCCATAGTCTCTGCCGAAAGGCTCCTTGTTCTCATAAGCATCTTCAGCAAAGTTTGAGGATACAAAATCACTGTACAAAAATCAGTAGCATTCCTATACACTAGCAACATTCAAATTTAGGTCCAAATAAAGAACACCTTCCCATTCAAAATGACCCAAAAAAGAATAAAATAACTAGGAACACAGCTAATCAGGGAGTTTAAAGATCTTTACAATGAGAATTACAAAATACTGTTTGAGGAAATCACAGATGACACAAAAAATGGAAAAGCATTCCTGGCTCATGGATAGGAAGAATTAATATTGTTAAAATATCTATACTGCCCAAAGCAATTTATAGATTCAATGCTATTTCTATAAAACTATCAATGGCATTTTTCACGGAATTAGAAAAACAAAAGCTATTTTAAATGTTTTATATGGAACCCCCTCAAAAAAAATAAAAATAAAAATAAAAAAAGCTTGGATAGCCAAAACAATCCTAAGCAAAAAGAACAAAACCAGAGGTATCATATTACTTAACTTCAAACTGCTCAAAGCTACTGTAATCAAAACAGCAAGATACTGGCACAAAAACAGACATATAGACCAAAAGAACAGAACAGAGAGCCCTAACATAATACCACACCACAAACCTATAGCCATGTGATCTTTGACAAAGTCAACAAAATTAAGAATGGGAAAGGACTCCCTATTCAATAAATGGTACTGAATAACTAGCTAGCCATATGCAGAAGATTGAAACTGGACCCCTTTCTTAGCAGAATGTATAAAAATCAACTCAATATGGGTTAAAGACTTAAATGTAAAATCTAAAACTATAAAAACTCTGGAGGACATCCCAGGAAATACTCATCTGGACATAGGACCTGGCAAAGATTTCATGATGAAGATGACAAAAGGAATTGCAACAAAAACAAAAATGGACAAATGAGACCTAAACTAAAAAGCTCTGTGCAGCAAAAGAACCTATCAACAGAGCAAGCAGAGAACCTACAGGATTAGAGAAAATGTTCCCAACCCATGCATCTGACAAAAGTCGAATATCCAGAATCTATAAAGAACATAAAGAAATCAATAAGCAAAAAAATTATTTCCCATTAAAAAAATAGGAAAACTACGTGAACAGACAATCAAAAGAAGACATACACGTGGCCAAGTAGCATGCGAGAAAAATGGTCCACATCGCTAATCATTAGAGAAATGAAAATCAAAACACAAAAAGATGCCATCTCACACCAGTTAGAATGGCTATTGAAAAGTAAAATTAAATTAAATTAAAAAATAACAGATGCTGGTTAGGTTGTGGAAGAAAGGGAATGCTTATATACTGCCAATGGGAATGTAAATTAGTTTAGCCATAATGGAAAGCAATTTGGCAATTTCTCAAAGAATGTAAAGCAGAATTACCATCTAAGTCAGTGATCTCATTGTTGGATATATGCCCAAAGGAATATCAATCATTTTACCCTAAAGACACATACATGTGTATGCTCATGGCAGCACTATTTAATGATAGCAAAGATATGGAATCAAGATAAATGTTCATCAATGGCAAAATGGAATAAAAAATGTGGTACATATACCCCATGGAATACTACACAGCCATGAAAAAGAATAACTTTTTTTTTTTTTTTTTGGTAGCAACATGGATAGAGCTGGAGGCCATTATCTTAAGTAAAATAATGCAGGAACAGAAAACTAAATGCCACTTGTTCTCACTCATAAGTGGGAGCTAAACATTAAGTACATAAGGACTTGAAGAATGGAGCAACAGTCACCAGGCCCTACTTGATTGGGAAGGGAGAGATGAAAGTGAAGATCAAAAAAACTACTTATTGAGTACTGTGCTTATCCTCGTAGTGAAATAAACTGTACACCAAATCCTCAAGACATGCAATTTCCCTCCATAACAAATGGGCATATGTATCCCTGAACCTCAAATAAAAGTTAAAATAAATAAATAAGTCTCTCTAATGCTTTAAATGTTCTAACTTAAAATCTCTGTGTCAGGGAGATTGCCAGCCTTTTAATGTTTTACTTGATTAGTGCAGGCCCACCAAAAATGATATTTTCTTAGACAATTGTGCCATATAACATAACATAATTATTGGAGTGATACCTCATCATACTCAGAGTTCCTGATCACATTCAATGGAAGAGATTATTCAATAGCTTTTGTCATTCGAGTTCATCCTAGTATTTTGACATCCACATATATCATTCTTTCTTTGTAAAATCAATACTTTAGATATATAGTTGGTATGTAACACATAGTTATAAAAGTCATTTTAAAAATAGAGTTTATATTTTGCATTATTTAATACAAAAATTAGTAAATTAATTCTTGATGAATTAGGAAACAAAAAACAATTTTAAAAATTATGCCTGTCCTAGATATGGCCATTAAAATGATGATGATTTGAACACAGAATAATTGTTAGTAATTGAGTGGAACTGATTTAATAGAAGGAACTAATATTTGGTTTCAACAACAACAGTTTAGCTAAGACATCAAACATAATATAACTTTTTATTGTAATGTAAGTAATTCGTTTCTTTCTCTTCCAAATTGGCATAAGTGCTTTGTATATTACTTTCCAAATAGCACGAGCACCAGCTTAACAATTTTATACACTAAAAATAAACATAATCTGTCTTTAAAATGATCTATGAAAATACATTTGAAGAATCACCCGGCAATACTGTAATAGCTTCACATGTTTTTAAGAAAGATTTTACACTCTACAGTTAACTTCTTTTAAAATCAGTTATCAGCTTCTTTATATTCATATATTGAATTTTGTCCCTGGGAATGAACTTTAATTCTCACCATCTGTGCCTTGGCCAGGAATGTCCATATTCCTTTAATGCATAAATACATCCTGAATATTTCTCATTCTGTTAGTAAGAGCTGTGAAGCACAGAAAATAATGTTTCAAAGAGGAAACACGAGGGATCATTTATTGCTCCAGCACTTTGAAAAATCTATGAATTCCTTTATGGCTTCTTCATTATATTTTCAATGGAACAATTAGTTTGAGTGGCTACAAACACTGAATTTTCATGACCACTTTAGCTTTTGAAGCCAAAATTATTGAATGCATTATTCTTTATGCAAAATACAGTGGGATGTGGTAAGTTTGTGATTAAAAAGCGTAAGTTGCCTCCAACTGGAAAACTAGTTGAGAGTTAATTTCCTAACAGCCTATCTGGTCACACTTTAAAACCCACACAGTTTGCATAATTTAGTAGTTTGTTCCAAGAATATATTTTACAAGTCTTGAGAGCAGTAACTCGGACTTTTTTCATATTTAGTAAAGCTCTTGCAATGAACAGTTATGTCTCAAGTACAAAAATAGTGCCTTGAAAACCTCATTTGTCGTCTCTAAAGGTAATAAAACATTCTCATGCCCATTTCATTCAACCAAAAACTATAATTACCTCAGAATTACTGAGGGTACACTCTAGCACAAACTGAAGTATTTTTTCATAGCTTGACAGAGTAGAAGCATGACAAAATTATCTTCAAATAATATGACTTAACCTCTCCAACTGGACCTTATCAGTTCTACAGTTTCGAATTCTGGGAAGTTCAAGTAATATATGGAGATTTGAACTCTAGACCAGGGATTAGCAAACATTTTCTGTAAATATAAATACAGTAAATATTTTAGGCTTTGGGCCACACAGTTTCTGTGGCAACTATTTGATTCTGCCTTTGTAGCATGAAAGCACCAGAAGACAATGCTTAAGTGAGTGAGTGTGACTATGTTCCAATAAAACTTTATTTACAAAATGGATGGCTAATGGGATTCAGCCCTCAGGTTCTAGTTTTCCAACCATGCTCCAGACAATAGTGGAAGACCTCCACTTCTCATTTTCTCATCAAAACTATTTTTCTGGTTGAAGAAGGCAATCATTTCAAAAAACAAATATATTGTGATTTTGGAAATGCATTCAATAATCTTTGTGGCAGTCCTATTTCACTTCGTGTCCTTATGATGGTTAAGTATATGTGTCAAATTGGCCAGGTCCCGGTACACAAATATTTAGTCAAATACCAGACTGGATGTTGCCATGAAGGCATGTTTTAGATGAGATTAATAGTTTCATCAGTAGACTTTGAGTAAGCAGATTACTACACATAATGTGGGTTGGCCTCATCCAATCAGTTGACATTTGATTAAGACAAAACAGACTGAGGCCCCCAGAGAAATAGGAAAGAATTCAAACGCAGGCATCAATATCAACTTTTCCCTGAGTCTCCAACCTGCTTGTGCACCCTGTAGATTTTGACCTTTCTGGCCTCCACAATCAATGGCCTGAGCCAATTTCTTAAAATAAATCTCCCCCCTTGGGTGTGTGTGTGTCTGTGTGTGTGTGTGTGTGTGCATACACACACAATTAGGCATCACTTAACAGATGGTGAAACATTCTGAGAAAGGTGTTGTTAGGTGATTTCAGCATTGTGTCAATGTCATAGAGTGTACTTCTGCAAACTTAGTGTAGCTTACTGCAAACTTGCACCATGTGGTATAGCCCATCGCTCCTAGGCTACAAACATGTACAGCTTACTACTGTACTAAACATTGTAGACAACTGGAATAGAAGAGTATTTACATACCTAAACATATTTAAATATGAAAAAGATACAGTAAAAATACAGTATATATCACATGTGACATATCATCCTGCATGCAGTCCATCATTGACTGAAACATTGTTTTGTGGCAAATGACTGTACACACACACAAAAACACACACACGCATGCAAAAATACACACATATCATATTGGCTGTATTTCTCTGGAGATCCCTGACTAATGCAGATCTTAAACTTTGAATCATTTTCTTCTCAATATCTGAAGAAGCAGAACTTCACTATCACTTCATTTTACAATGGAATTAAAATTATCATTAAATTATTTCATGCGTGATGTAGTAATTTGATACTATCTAATAATCATGGTTTAAATAGTCATCTAATAACAATTTATGTGTATTTGTAAACAATAGTTTTTCTAGTTTTAATATTTTCAAGCTTTTAATATATTTAGTATAATAAAGTACTATTTTTTTTTTTTTTTTTTTTTTTGAGACGGAGTCTCGCTCTGTCGCCCAGGCTGGAGTGCAGTGGCCGGATCTCAGCTCACTGCAAGCTCCGCCTCCCGGGTTCACGCCATTCTCCTGCCTCAGCCTCCCGAGTAGCTGGGACTACAGGCGCCCGCCACCTCGCCCGGCTAGTTTTTTGTATTTTTTTTAGTAGAGACGGGGTTTCACCGTGTTAGCCAGGATGGTCTCGATCTCCTGACCTCGTGATCCGCCCGTCTCGGCCTCCCAAAGTGCTGGGATTACAGGCTTGAGCCACCGCGCCCGGCCTAAAGTACTATTTTTTCAAAGTATGTCTATATTTTCCTAAATATAAATTACTAAATTGCTACTAACCTAGTAGATTTGGAGCTTTTATTTCTTAGGATTCATTCTTCCTTGGTTTTGGATGCTAATAATACTCTCTGTTTTCTAAAATTCATCTATACATTAAAAATATATATGATATATATAGATACTTGAATATATCATATATATCTATGTTCATATATAGAAATATATATGTGTATATATTTATAAACATATACAGGTATTATTTTTTGCCAAATTTCATGTCCTGGTAGGTGTTTTCAGTATATACAGTGCTGTATGGCCAGAAACTAAAGTCACCTACTTAAATTTAGATATTAATCTGATGAATATCATACATACACAGTTAGTTTGGGGGAGCTTAATAATCTTACAATATGTGTTTCAAAATGACTTGTAAACTGTAGCTCAATCGTTACTGCTGAAAAACTATATAGTCTTGACAATTTTTACTATTTCTCAGGATTAAAAATGTTAGTCTTTTTTTTAAAAAAAATCCATGTTTCTTATTTTTCAGACAGAAGTTTAAGTAACAAGGCAGAAGTGAGTTAATATTTAGAAAAAAAAGAAAAACAATATATTATGGAGACTGTAACCTTTATAGATCCAGTCATTTCTTACCAAAATATGTGATTGCAGAAGTAGACTTTGGCTCCCTGAATCAGAAACCCAGGGAGAAAAAACTCAGCACAGTTAGATTTATCCTCATGTAGCCAAGCTGTAAAGCAAATGAGTAGCCTTTTTATCACTACTATTGGAGTCATCGGTATCTTTTTCAACTGCTTATTTGGGGTTGGTGTCTTGCTCCTACATGGCCTATACTACTGGATCATAGAAATTCTCAGAAGAGAAAAGAAAGTGCTTCACTAATGCTTTCTAAATCAGGATTCTAAAAAAACAGATACTCAATAAATAAATACATAAAATAGGAAAGCAAAGAATGAAAGTGATAAAGAGTCTCTTTTTTGGATTTACAAGGCATATTTAGTTCATTATTTTCATTGTAAGTTTCTGTGTCCATAATTTTCTTGTGATTATTTATTGCATTTTATTTTACTTTAGTTTTCATGTATGAAAGCATTAGTGGTGAGATTTTTTAAAATAGCATTAAATACTCAGATATCATTTGTAGAGCAATGGCTTTATAAGTTCTATATAATACTACCCATAGTCTATACATGTGTGAAAATATTCAACATTGACTACATGTCATATATTTTAAGATATATTTACTTTATCAATATAAAGGACATGCAAATCATTTCTTTTATTTTTAAGGTGAAATAACTTGTTCATTTTTTTCCACTTTAGCTTATTTACGATTTCAACATATTGTTTTTATTTTGGTGGAATGAAGGACAATAAAATTGTTTTAACTGTAGCCTAAATTACTACTACATATATTTTTTTTCTTTAGTTGAAAATTGTTAAACATGCCCTATTTTAAACCCAGGGAATCTCAGATTATTTGTTTATCCATTTGGCAATTAAATATCTAACACTAAAATAGCCAAGTGTATGAAAATGTAGACTAGCATAGGATTAATTGTGCTTTACGTTTTTTCTCTGTTTCACTACGATAAAAGAATAATATTTTAAAATTAGAGTAGTTAACAATTATTATACAACTGTTAAATGCTTAGAATGCATTACAAAATTTATTCATATTTAAATTTTACCACATCCTTGCAATGCATGAATATTTATGCCTATTTAGTAGATAAGGGAACTGAAACTCAAGCATGTCTTAGTCAGCTTGGACTGCTATAACGAATTACCATAGGCTTAATGGCTTAAACAGCAAATTATTTCTCATATTTCTGGAGACTATAAGTCCAATATCAGGGTTCCAGCATGGGCAGGTTCTAGGGAAGGCCTTTTTTCTAGTTTACAGGAAGCTGTTTTCTCTTTGTGTCTCCATGTAGGGGAGGAGAGAGAGAAAGGAAAGGAACACAAGCAAGCTAGCTCTCTTTTTATTCTCATAAGGACACAAATATCATTATGGGATTCTACCATCATAATGCAATCGCCTTCAAGTGCCCCACCTCTTAATACTATTATATTGTGGGTTGGGGTTTCAACATATAAATTTTATGGAGGCATAAACTTGTAGCATATAACAAAGACAATAGGTAACTTTTAAGGTCAGTTAGGCAATAAGTGATCAAATCTTCAATTTTAACTAAGACTGTCTGACTCAACAAAGCATGGTTTTTTTAATTGTTATTTTTTCTGCACTTACCAAGTAAGGGTAAAGGAGTTAAATCCTGTAGTCTAATTCATTTGATTAAATTCTGTAAATAATTTTTGGCCTTATTATATAACAAAAATATATGACATGATCTCATATCATACACAAATTATAGCTGACCTGAGAAGAAATAAGGGATTTATAGGTAGTCAGGGTTTCTGCTTTATGGTTTGGACTACAAATAATTCCCATCTCCCTATTTACCTCCCACACACATTCTATTTTATAGTACAAGATCCAGTCCTTCGCTTGCCCAATGAGGAAGATACTATCACAAATTAAGAATATCTATCTATCTACCTATCTATCTAGTCATCCATCCATCTGTCTTAGATTTCTTTTCTCACTCAGATGTTTATTAGTATCTAATTCATTCATGTCTTGCTGCCTGAGTTATAAATAAGTATACCCAACTGTTTGGGAAGATAATACTCTGAAATAAGCTACAAGTACCTGAAATCTTGGCTTTTAAAAATTATTCTTTGTATCAGCTGCCACCTAGGATTTTTCTGCATGGTCATTAAAATCACCACTAGAAGAGAATGCCTGACTTCTCCTGTGCCTGAAAAAAATACTATTCCAGGACAAGGTGGCCTGGGTTCCCACTGGAGATTCCAAGTTGTTTTCAGAACTCCATATACTCCTGACTCAAAACTGTCCTGTCTCCAAGCGGAAGCTCCAACACTCTCATTCAGTGCTGGACCCCATGTCTTGCTCTAACTGCCTATTCTTTCTCAGACTCACTTTCCTCATCTGTAAAGTGAGATCATGAATGCATAACAGGGAGAAAATGTGGGGTGATGAAGTAATACTTAATATCATCACAGTCCTCACCATCCATTTTATTTTATTTTTGAGATAGGTTCACACTCTGTCACCCAGGTTGGAGTGAAATGGCGTGATCGTGGCTCATTGCAACCTCTGCCTCCCCGGTACAAGCGATTCTCTTGCCCCAGCCTCCCAAGTAGCTGGGATTACAGGTACATGCCCCTATGCTCAACTAATTTTTGTATTTTTTTGTAGAGACAGGGTTTCTCATATTGTAGAGCCTGGTCTCCAACTCTTGTGCTCAGGTGATCTGCCCACCTCAGCCTCCCAAAGCACTGGGATTACGGGCATCAGCCACCAAGCCTGGTCAGTCTTCAATATTCTATGGGCATGCATAAAGGCCTATCAGTTACTGTGCAGACCATGTTCAAATTTTTTACTTTAAAATTTTCAATCCATAACCCCTGTTCTCAGAGAAGCTGTGTTATATTCTTCTTTACAAAAGAATAATCAAAGATTGGATCTGAGATGTTGGCAGTGGCTACCTGAGTTGAGGCTGGCGACTTAGTAAGTTAGATGGCAACTTCTTTATGATCCATAGGAATAATAACATTAATAAGAACTACTTCAGCCAGTTGGACTATCCATCATTTGAGGATAAAAGGAGGGATGACGAAGAAGACTTTTGGGGTCCCATGGGGTTAAGCAGGGGAAGACAGTAACCATGAACACAAAATAGCTTTAGGAGCTGATAAGCTGATTTGATTCCTCATGTTTTTTTTTTGCTTCCAGTGCCAGAACATATATACCTGTAACAAAGATGACGTCAATCCAAAATCAAGTGGAGTTAATCTCTGTTGCTTGTACTTATATGAGGCATTTTAGCCTGTTGTGCCAGGGTTGCCAGCAGTCAGAACTCAGGAATTGTTTGGATCTCTCTGCAGCCTCAGAGTGGAGTGGGAGGCATTAATCTCACCTTTCCACGGTTGGAACTCAAGGACTGAGAACTGTGTAATGAGGAAGTGGGTGAATGTTCCCTTTTATGATAATTTAGGATAGAGGTACTGACTACCAAACATCAGGTTTTGCCAGCCTAGTTCCATTTTGGACACATGAAAGAGGCAAAAATAACAAATTCATGTGTCAGTTAATCTGATAAGAAATAGGTAAGGGAGAGTGGGCTATCTTAAGGCCTTGCTTCATGAAACAGTAGAAAGCATACACACAAAGAAAGTCTAAAGCTGTTGTGGTAGAAAAATAACTTCCAGGTTTATTGAATGCACAAGCTAGATAAGCTACTATAGTTAAAATTTAAATAAGAATTAATAACATTTGAGTAATTGTACATTTACAGTCAATAAGCTATCTCTCTTGCTCACTCTCTTTTTTAAGTTGACTAATTTGACCTGTTTAACTTCTATACAAGAAACTTAACTAATAAAACATTTGATAACTCAATAAATATTAATTCCTTTCTTTCATACAACTCTGCATTGAAGGGAAAAAATCACAACATACATTTTACTCCTTTTGTACTTTTAAAAATTTTAATCTTCAATAAATTAGATTTAATATTGTTCTTACTGTTGTTATTTTATGTATTCACGTATTCATATTTTTATTCATTCAGTCATTCACTATCCAGGCATTGGGACCGCTACAAAGAATAAGATACAACTCCAGATTAGAGGATAGTCTGTCTAATGGGAAGACTGGCAGTCAAACAGACAATTATGAACTGGAAAAATGCTAGCACAGTTCTCCAGAATCACAGAAAGGGGAATAACTAATTCCACCAGAAAAAAGGACAGACTGTGTAGCTAATTACTTAGGAATTTAGCTTTCAATTCTAGTGTGTGTTAAATTAACATTTGCTTGTACATCTCTTAATCATATATTTTTATTCTGACATAACCGGACTTCTAATTATGAGTTAAATGAATTGTTATTTTCAGCTGTAGCAAAGTTCTGTGTTCTATCTTCAAAGACATTTTTGGGTTTGTGGAAAGAGAACTACATATAATATCTTATTAACCAAATCTGGTTAGAAAAGCAAAAAGCAGGAAGTGCTATAAATATGGAAATTTCATATTTTCTTTATGCAGTACTCAGAAACACTCTTTAGGAAGACCTCATTCACACCTACATAAGAAATACACCGAAAATCTGAAGAGAGGAAGTGGATACCATATATTGCTCTAAAAAATCACTACACTAGCAAAAACAAATGAACAAACAAAAAAGCAATTAGATAATATTGTGGTGAGTAAAGAGATTGAGGTTGAGGTACCTTCACCAACAGCATGCTCCTGTTTTATTTGGTTGCTTATTGTTTCACAAAACATAGTAAGAAAACATAAGTTCAAGAGTATTTCTATTTTATGTCTACAAAATCAGCTAGCCCTGCAAAGTCTGTCACATCTGTTTATTCCTCCATTCTGAGATTACGTCATGAATGAGATAAGGTGATTTTAAAACTTGGTTATTGAAAGAAATCTCAAAAACATTCATAAAGGTTTAACAATTAGATTTTACTAAACATGTTTGACTCTTACTCATTAATTAGTAGTCTTAAAATAGGATGTAAAATTATATTGTTTTCATATCTTAAAAGGAAAAAATATTTTTCACTTGGGGAAAATATATTTTCTGTGTTACTTATTCATTTTCAAGTTGTATTTAGATCAAGAAACTTCTTTTGACATAATAGAAATGGACAGAACAATACAGTTTACACCAGTAATCTGATTTTTTCTTTGCTATTTCCAAATAATTCTAATATTTAAAAGTCACTTCCATTTAACTTTATCAGATCTCACTAATATTGTTACTAGATATATCTGTAATTTACATAATTTTACAGATATAGAAACGGATTTTTTAAAAAGTTGACAACTATTAAATCAAGGCTTACAGCAATGATAGAAGGCAGAAGCCTTTGTCCTCATACCTCACCTTAATTAATCAGGTCACCTGTCACCTTGACAAGTGACAAGAGGTTTCAGAGAGAGAAGACCCAGATATTATAGTTTTATATGCTGATTATGAACATGATTTTGATCTGGTGACATTTACATGACCTAAGTTACAAGTTAAAGACTATCTCCCTAAGACTGGCTGAAGTTAATTTATGGGATTCCAAAGGTGATTAATAATGCTATGACAGGAAACAAGAAAGAGGGAAAATCTTTCTCCTGTTCTCCAAGAGAGGGTCAAAGGTGTGATTTACCCAGGTGCAGTTCTGCAAGAATCAGTTATATCCTATTTATTTCCTTTCTACCATCTGTTCCTCTCCTGAGGCTAACTACTCACATTGGAGATAATATGGTTTTAGAGACAGTGAGAAAGATAATATATTCTTCTTAGTTTTCCTCTACCTGCTTACAGAAAGGCGTTATCTTAGTTCAACTGCTATAACAAAAATATCATAGACTGGGTGACTTAAACAGCAAACATTCATTTCTCACAGTTCTGGAGGCTGAGAAGTCCAAGATCAAGGGGTCAATTGTTTTAGTTCCTGATGAGGGTCTCCTTCCTGGTTTGAAGATACTATCTTCTTGCTGCATGCTTCCCATGGTGGGAGAGAGAGAGAGAGAGAGAGAGAGAGAAGAGAGAGAGAGAGAGAGAGAGGAGAGAGAGAGAGAGAGAAGAGAGAGAGAGAGAGAGATTGATTTAGAGAAAGAGAGAGACAAAGAGAACAAGCGCTCTAGCCTCTTCTTTTCTAAAGGCACTAATCCCTTCAGAGGAGCTCATTCTCCTGACCTCATCTAAACACAATTGCTTCCAAAAGGCCCCATATCCAAATATGATTACATTGGAAGTTCGGGCTTCAACATAACAATTTTGGAGAAGCACAAGCATTTAGCCCATAGCCATTCATTAAACCATAACTCTATAATTTCAGTTTTTAAATGTCAATCTACCACTTCATGTTTGTTGAACCTTAGGCTTGATACATAAACCTGCTTGCAGTTCCTTCAAGCAAAATTAGCTGTTTCTTAGTTGTATCCTATGGAATTTTTGCTCTCCTTCCCTCTGTACACACCTGACAAATACCTGAACAACATCTATTCTGCACCTTACCTTTATATAGAAAATATTTACTTAGTTTCAGTAATCAGACCCCTCATATTAGAATTTTTTTGATTCTGTGTTTGCTTAAATCTCACTTTTCAGAATGGATAAGATGAATGTGCTACCAAGGCATGTTTTATAACAATGTTTATATTTGTCACATGTCCAGGATATAAATGGAATTGATGTTTAATGAAACAATACATGAAATTCATGACATAATTTTGGTTACTGATATGACTTTGCTGTGTCCCCACCCAAATCTCATCTTGAATTCCCACGTGTTGTGGGAACAATCCAATGGGAGGTAATTTTCCTCATTTCTACTTTTCCTTCCTACTCATTTTTTCTTGCCGCCACCATGTAAGAAGTGCCTTTCACCTCCCACCATGATTCTGAGGCCTCCCCAGCCATGTGGAACTGTAAGTCCAATTAAACCTCTTCTTCTCCCCAGTCTCGGGTATGTCTTTATCAGCATCATGAAAACAGACTAATACAGTAAATTGGTACCAGTAGAGTGGGGTGTTGCTGAAAAAATACCCGAAAATGTGGAAGCGACTTTGGAATTGTGTAACAGGCACAGGTTGGAACAGTTTGGAAGGCCCAGAAGAAGACAGGAAAATGTGGAAAGTTTGGAATCCCCTAGAGACTTGTTGAATGGCTTTGACCAAAAGGTTGATAGAGATCGGACTGAGGTTGTTGCAGATGGAGAAGAGAAACTTATTGGGAACTGGAGCAAAGTTAACTCTTGTTACACTTTAGCAAAGAGACTGGTGGCATTTTGTCCATGCTGTAGAAATTTGAGGAACTTTGAACTTGAGAGAGATGATTTAGGGTATCTGGTGGAAGAAATTTCTAAGCAGCAAAACATTCAAGAGGTGACTTGGTTGCTGCTAAAGGCATTCAGTTTTGTAAGGGAAACACAGCATAATAATTTGGAAACTATGCAACCTGACAATGTGATAGAAAAGAAAATCTCATTTTCTGGGAAGAAATGCAGGTCAGCTACAGAAATTTGCATAAGTAGCAAGGAGCCTAATGTTACTCCCCAAGACTATGGGGAAAATGTCTCCAGGCCATGTCAGAGACCATCACAGCAGCCCCTACCTGGAGGCCCAAGAGGAATAAAGGGTCCCCCTACTGTGTGCAGCCTAGGGATTTGGTGCCCTGTATCTCAGTCACTCTAGCCATGGCTGAAAGGGACCAATGTACAGCTTGGGCTGTGGTTTCAGAGGGTGGAAGTCAAAAGCTTTGGCAGCTGTCACGTGATATTGAGCTTGCAGGTGCACAGACTTCAAGAATTGAGGTTTGGGAACCTCTGACTAGATTTCAAAAGATGTGTGGAAACACCATGATTATCAGGCAAAAGTTTGCTGCAGGGGTGGGGACCTCATGGAGAACCTCTGCTAGGGCAGTGCACAAAGGAAATGTGGGGTTGGAATCCCCACACAGAGTCCCTGCTGGGTCCCTGCCTAGAGGAGCTGTGAGAAGAGGGCCTTTGTCATCCAGACTCCAGAATGGTAGGTCCACTGACAGCTTGCAGTTTGCACCTGGAAGAACCTCAGATACTCAATGCCAGCCTGTGAGAGTAGCCAGGAAGGAGACTGTACCCTGCAAAGCCACAGGGGCAGAGCTGCCCAAGACCATGGGAACCTACCTCTTAAATCAGCGTGACCTGGACATGAAACCTCAAAGGACATCATTTTGGAGCTTTAAAATTGGACTGCCTTGCTGGATTTTAAACTTGCACAGGGCCTGTAACTTCTTTATTTTGGCCAATGTCTCCCATTTGCAATGGCTGTATTTCTCCAATTCTTGTACTCCCATTGCATCTAGGAAGTAACTACCTTGCTTTTTATTTTACAGGCTCCTAGGTGGAAGGGACTTGCCTTGTCTCAGATAAAACTTTGGTCTATGGACTTCTGAGTTAATGCGGAAATGAGTTAAGACTTTGGAGTACTGTTGGGAAGGCATGATATGTGAGGTTTTGAAATGTGAGAACATGAGATTTGGGAGGGGCCAGGGGCAGAATGATATGGTTTTGCTCTGTCCCCACCAAAATTTCATCTTGAATTTCCAAGTGTTGTGGGAGGGACACAGTGGGAGGTAATTGAATCATGTGGGCCAGTCTTTCTCATGCTGTTCTCTTGATAGTGAATAAGTCTCTCGAGATCTGATGGGTTTATAACAGGTTTCTGCTTTTGCTTCGTTCTCATTTTATCTTGCCACCACCATGTAAGAAATGCCTTTTGCCTCCCTCCATGATTCTGAGGCCTCTCCAGCTGTCTGGAATGGTAAGTTCAATTAAACCTCTTTTTCTTCTCACTCTTGGGTATGTCTTTATCAGCAACATGAATACAGACTAATAGAGTTACTCTCAATGTATAATGGAAAACAGTCAAAGAGAAAACAGCTAAATATATTGACAGACTAGATAATATTGATAATATATTTTGTTTGTCCATCAACAAATGGCCACTTCTTCTTTTATCCTTTTTTTTCATTTTTAAGAGGCAATGTTACCTGCCTCAGTGACTAAATCATTTTTTCTCCACTTGTCAGTGATTGGCTTAAGGGTAAGATTATTAACCCCTTTCTGGTATTTGAATTAAAAACAGAAGTAGAATACAAAGTTTTTTCCACCCTGAGCAAAACAGATACCTAAAGATAAGCAGCCCTTGCCTACTTTGTATTCAGGGCATTAAAATGAGGAAATAGTCCTCAATGGTTACTGCATCCTTCATACAACCCAAAGAAGTAAACCAAGAATACACCAGAGAATTGAACCCAGAGGACTATTTTGTTCAACTGCTTTATCTGCTCTGAGACTTTTCATGTGTACACTATTTGTTACATGGGAATGCAGCTTTCTATTTTTTTTTTTTTTTAGCCTTTTAAGCCAAGTTTGGTATTCCAATTTGGTGAATCTTAACTGACTCAAGAGTTTGATGACTGTGACTAACAATAAGTCTCCACCTGTGAGGAAACACATCTGGATAGAGACATTTTCTCATGGATAAATCCCCTTCCATCTACCTTTCCAAGAATTTTGGAACTGAAGCCCTTTGGTACAGAATTTGCATGATGTTGCCCATTTTATTTTGGCTATGTAGGTGTCCTGGTTATTTTTCCAATTAACACTATCTGTGATTGTAACCTAAATATAGTTACAATCTTTTATTACCCACAGAGAAATTTCCTCCCTTTGTTTTCCTATAGCAGGAGTTTATTTCTCTGCAAAAAAAAAAAAAAAAAAAAATGACATTATGAGCCCTGAAGGCAGTGTGAAATGAAGCAAGCCCCTGCATCTACAGATAAACGTTTAGGAAAGGTGACACTAGTGAACTAGATAAAATAGCAATTGAACCGCTTTGTTAGGGCTTGTAGCTTTCTAAAAGTTTCTTATTTCTCTCCAGTAGAAGTGAACTGTGATAATATCTACAGTGAAGGACAGCATCCTCAGTTTGAAGGAACTCCATTTTTTATTTTAAGCATTAATATAAAGCACCTTTTCACTCTTCTTCCACTCGCCTTGCTTCCACTCACCTCCTCTACTTCCTCTCCTTTCCACTATTCTTCTACTCACTCCTGCCTGCCAAAACATATTCCCTTCCTAAATAATTTAGTCCCTTGTCAAAGAAGCAACTCACTTGGCATATGACATTGGGATAATCTCTACTACTGTGCATCCTGTGGTTTGAAAATGAAGTCTTTAGCCAATGAGTATGTGTAGATGTATTACTAATGTGACTTCTGTAGCTGTCATATAATGGCTATTATGAACTAGCAGACCCAGAAAATTACATGGTGCAATTGTTATTTGAAATTATATTTAATTTCCAGTGGAAAATGTGGTCCAGTCAGTAGTCTCAAGTTTATCAGTCAATGAAATCTTAAAATACCTCTGCCTTATTTACTCCATTCATAAAATTGAAATAAGAACAACAATTGTACAACAATGCTATTAGAATTGGAAGTATGCTACCTTCAAATAAGCAAAAAGCTTTATCATTAAATAACATGCAGTATGTTACTTAAGCAGACACAGGTAAATTCAAAAAATATAACACAGATGTGGGAAAAGGGAGAAAAAAGCATACTGAATGACCAGTTCATCAGTGGAAAACCTCACAGTCAGGGGAAAATAAATCAACTGCACTTTTTGAGGAGATCAAGAGTCAACACAGAAATACCACATTTCTAAATTACTAATTACCTTTTATGGATTAAATTAGTTAACAGGTTTTCATTTACCTTGTGTCCTACATGTATCCCAAATCAGGCTGCTTATTATCATACCAAATTCTTTTCCTCACTCTAAAGAATGTCAAAAATGGTTAAGTCAGCGCACTATCTCTTTGTCATATAAATATATTTCATTTATAATTCAAAATTAATATTTTCTTTAAAGCTAATTTGATACCCCAAAGCTACAGGTTTTCAATGGTTGAAGTTGTTACAGAAGAGCATCTTTGAAATTTTACATTATTGACCTATTTAAACAATAAGACCTTAGAGAATGACATTAGTCATTTCTAATTTTCAGATTAGAAGAATGCCATCAAATATAGCAGGAAATTTAGAATAACACATTTTGAGAAAACATATGCTATTTTTATGTAAATTCAAGCCTGCACATAAAAATCTTATTTGTCAGTTATCAGCAATCCTTTCTTGACCGTCTGTGATTTAGGATGAGCCAATCTTTAGCAATGGGGAGAAACAGAATTCAAGTTTTCATATTCTGGTTTTCAGAATGTTACACATTCTAATTCTGAATCAAAGTTAATTATTAAGAATTATTAGTTATATATAAATTAATTATGTTGTATCTTAATTGATATAAAACACGAGTTTGAATAATGGACATTCAGAGTCTCCCCTTGGGTGAGATGTGATTATTCCTGATTTAAGATACAGGTGAAATCATTCACTAGATTTTGAGCACAACACACACCTAACCAGAGAGCAGCTGGGCAAAGGGATTTTATAATCACAGAGATAAATATTAATAATATAAAGAAATGTGTAATATCTTATTGTCAAAATACAAAATATATTTAGCAGTGAGTACTACTAAATACACTACAGTTGCAGAAGTCAACTTCTTGGGTAGAGCACACTTCTATTTTGAAAACGTAGTCAACTTTACCACCATTATAGTTTGTTGTTTTTATATTGCTAGGTAGTATTTCTGTGCAATATCAAAAATATAGTTAGAAAATACCATTGCTTTCAGAAATCTTTGTATACCCTTTTGATAATGTTTGACTTCAGATAATTTTTAACACAGATTATGTACTTGTTAATTATTTATTATCATTTTGGTAGAGGACCTGAAAGACTGTTCTGAGTGATTGAACCCCATACAACACAGAAAATACCGTGTTTCAAAACTGTTTTACAAGATGTATTTAAAATACATGTGGGGGTGGGGCCAAGACGGCCAACTAGAAACAGCCTTGTTTGGAGGGTACCATCAAAAATAATAATAATAATAATAATAATAATAAGCGTGTGAATCCTTCACCAGCACCCAAGATATCCACATTCTCTCATCAGAAATGACTAGAAGGCTGACGTGACCCACAGAGAGAAGGAAGAACAGTGTGGTGCCGCGACTCACCTGAGATCCACCCTCCCGGCAGCCAAGGGAGGTGGTGAGTGACCGTACTACCCAGCTGGGGAAACTATGCTTTTTCCATGGAACTGTGCAACCCATGGATCAGAAGATCCCACTCACAAACCCAGGCTACCAGGGCCTAGCGTCCCAACCCCGGAACTCACAGACTCTTAACAGCCTCTCAGCTGGAATCTACTTAAGCCTACAGAACTCCCTGCGGAAAGGACGACCAGCATCTCAGGTGTGCCTGCCTGCTGTCTAACCACATGAGCTCCTTTGGGAAGAGGCAGCCAGCACTGGGACTTACAACTGCTTTACACATTAAGCTCCCTGGGCAGGGAAAGGGCGACACCCATCTCTATAACTCCATGCTGTGGTTTTCCACTGTTGGAGGGAGGGAGGCTGGTTGGCTTGGTTCCAAGACTTGTCATTCACTGCCCAACACACTGGAAGTGGCAGTCTGCTGCCATAGGGCCTCTTCAGGCCTGACCCTGACCTATCTTTTCCTCACTGGGTAAGGCTCCCCTGCAGGAATTCCTATAACTCCAGCCAGAGGCTCAAGGACAGAACCCAGATCTCCCTGGGCCTGAGGCCCTAAGGGGGAGGAGTGGCCCCAGTGTCTGCCGACCAGCAGACTTAGGCTTTCCTCCTGGTAGTTCTGAGGAATCTGGGCAGCTCAGATGAGTGGGTTTCTCCCCGGGGAGGCACACCCCCTCCACCAAGAGACCAAGTGCTTTGTTAAATGGGTCCTGTTCCCTGTGTCACTCAACTGGGTGAAACCCTCCAACAAGGATTGTCAGACACCCTATACAGGAGCAATCCTACTGGCATCAGATTGGTTCCCCTTGAGGTCAGAAGTCCCATCAGTGAAACTCCAGCCTCCTTGGGTGACATCTCCAGGCAGGGAAATGAATCAGATGAATAGAGCCTGAAGTGAACCCCCAGCAAACTGCAGCAGCCCTACAGAAGAAGGACCTGATCATTGAAAGATCATTGAAAGAAAAGCAAGCAGAAGGCAGCAACAACAGCACTACCACCACCACCAACAACAAAGACCCCACAAAATCCCCGTCTCAGGATCAGCATCCTCAAAGACCAAAACTAGACAAACTCACGAAGATGAGAATCAATGAAAAAAATGTTGAAAATCCAAAAGTCCAGCGTGCCACTTCTCCTCCAATGATGACAATATCTCTGCATCAAGGGCACAGAACTGGACAGAGGATCATATGGATGAATGGACAGAAGTAGGCTTCAGAAGACGGGTAATAAAAAACTATGCTGGGCTAAAGGAGCATATTCTAACCCAATGCAAAGAAGCTAAGAACCATGATAAAAGGTTAGAGGAATCGCTAACTAGAATAACCAGTTTAGAGAGAAACATAAATGACCTATTGGAGCTGGAAAACACAGTATGAGAACTTCGTGAAACATACACAAGTATCAATAGCCAAATCAACCAAGAAGAAGATAGGTTATCAGAGTTTGAAGACCACTTTGTTAAAATAAAGCATGCAAACAAGACTAGAGAAATAAGATGAAAAAGAATAAACCAAGTCACCAAGAAATATGCGCCTTCATGAAAAGGCCAAACCTACGATTGGTTGGTATACCAGAAGGAGACAAAGAGAATGGAAACAAGCTGGAAAACACACTTCAAGATATTATCAGGGAGAACTTTCCCAACCTAGTAATACAGGTTGACATGCAAATTCAGGAAATAGAGAAATCACCATTAAGACACTCTATGAGAAGATCAACCACAAGATACATAATCATCAGATTATCCAAGATCAAAATCAAGGATAAATTCTTAAGAGCAACCAGAAAGAAATGCCAGGTCACCTACAAAGGAAAGCCCATCAGACTAAGAGTGGACTTCTCAGTAGAAACTCTACAATCCAGAAGAGTATTCAACATCCTAAAAAAAAAAAAAAAAAAAGGGTTTTCAGCCCAGAAATTTGTATCCAGCAAACTAAGCTTCATAAAAAAAATGAATAAAATCCTTTCCAGACAAGCAAATATTGATGGATTTTTGTCACCATCAGGCCTGCCTTGCAATAGCTCTTGAAGGAAGCACTAACTATGGAAAGGAAAAACTGGTACCAGCCACAGCAAAAACACACCAAAATATAATGACCAATGACACTATGAAGAAACTACATCAGCCAGTGTGTAAAATAACCAAATAACAGCATGATGACAGGATCAAATTCACAATAACAATACTAACCATAAATGTAAAAGGGCTAAATGCATGAATTAAAAGACAGAGACTGGCAAATTGGATAGAGTCAGTAACCATAGGTGTGCTGTATTAAGAACACCCATCTCATGTACAAAGACACACATAGGCCCAAAATAAAGGGATGGAGGAAAAATAACCAAACAAATGGAAAGGAAAACAAAACAAAACAAAACAACAAAAGAAACAGGGGTCGCAATCTAGTCTCTGACAAAACAGATTTAAACCAAAAAAGACAAAGAAGAGCAGCACATAATGGTAAAGGAAACAATTCAACAAGAAGAGTTAACTATTTTAAATATATATGCATATATATGCACTCAATACAGGAGAACCCAGATTTATAAAACAAGTTATTAGAGACCTAAAAAGAGATTTAGACCTCCATACAAAAATAGTGGGAGACTTTAACACCCCACTGTCAGTATTAGACAGATCAGTGAGACAGAAAATTAACAAGGATATTCAGGACTTGAACTCATCTCTGGATCAAGCATACCTAACAGATGTCTACAGAACTCTCTACCCCAAATCATCAGAATATACATTATTCTCAGTGCCACATAGCACTTATTCTAAAATTGACTGCTTAATTGGAACTAAAGCACTCCTCAGCAATGTAGAAGAACTGAAATCATAACAAACAGTCTCTCACACCACAGTACAATCAAGTTAAAACTCAGGATTAAGAAACTCACTCTAAACCACACAATTACATGGAAATTGAACAATTTGCTCCTGAATGACTTCTTTGTAATTAATGAAATTAAGGCAGAAATCAATACTTTCTTTGAAACCAATGAGAACAAAGACACAACGTACCAGAATCTCGGGGATACAGCTAAAGCAGTGTTAAAAGGGAAATTTATATCACCAAATAATCTCATCAGAAAGCTTGAAAGATCTCAAATCGACTCTAACATCACAATTAAAAGAGCTAGAGAGGCAAGACCAAAGTAATCCAAAAGCTAGTGGAAGACAAGATATAATTAAGATCAGAGAAGAATTCAAAGAGATAGAGACACAAAAATCCCGCCAACAAAATCAGTAAATCGAACAGCTGTTTTTGTTTTGTTTTGTTTATTGAAAAAAATTAACAAAATAGATACACTACTAGCTAGACTAATAGGGAAGAAAAGAGAGAATAATCAAATAGAAACAATTAAAAAGCAAAGAGGGTATCACCACCAACCTTATAGAAATACAAACTACCATCAGAGAATACTGTAAATACCTGCATGCAAATAAACTAGAAAATCTAGAAGAAATGAATAAATTCCTGGACACAAGCATCATCCCAAGACTAAACCAGAAAGAAGTTGAATCCCTGAATAGACCAATAAGTTCTGATACTAAGGCAGTAATTAATAACCTAGAAATCAAAAAAAGACCAGGACCAGGTGCATTAACAGCTGAATTCTACCAGAAATACAAAGAGGAGCGGGTACCATTCCCTCTGAAACTATTCTAAACAATTGAAAAGGAGGGACTCCTCTCTAACTCATTTTATGAAGCCAACATCATCCTGATACCAAAACCAGGAAGAGACACAACAACAAAAGAAAAGTTCAAACTAATATCCCTGATGAACATCAGTGAAAAAAACCTCAATATAATAATGGAAAAACAAATCCAGCAGCATATCAAAAAACTTACCCACCACGATCAAGATGGCTTCATCTCTGGGATGCAACGTTGGTTCGACATATACAAATCAATAAACGTAATCCATCACATAAACAGAACCAAATATGAAAACCATATGATTATCTCAATAGATGCAGAAAGGGCCTTAGAAAAAATTCAACATCCCATCATGTTAAAAACTCTCAGTAAACTAGACAGTATGGAACATATCTCAAAAGAATAAGGGCTATTTATGACAAACCCACAACCAATATCATATTGAATGGGCAAAAGCTGGAAACATCCCCTTTGACAACTGGCACCACAAAGGATGTCTTTTCTCACTGATACTATTCAGCATAGTATTGGAAGTTCTGGCCAGGGCAGTCAGGTAAGAGAAAGAAATAAAGGGTATTCAAATAGGAAGAGAGGACATCAAATTGTCTCTGTTTGCCGATGACATGATTTTATATTTGGTAAACCCCATCACCTCAGCCCAATAACTCCTTAAACTGATAAACAACTTCAGCAAACTCTCAGAATACAAAATCAATGTACAAAGTCACAAGCTTTTTCTTATACCAACAATAGACAAAGAGAGGCAAATCATGAATGAACTCCCATTCACAATTGCTACAAATGGAAAGAAATACCTAGGAATACAGCAAATCATGGATGTGAAGGACCTCTTCAAGTGGAACTACAAACTACTGCTCAAGGAAATAAGAGAGGACACAAATAGAAAAACATTCCATCTTCATGGATAGGAAGAATCAGTATCTTGAAAACGGCCATAATGCCCAAGGTAATTTATAGATTCAGTGCTATTCCCATCAAACTAACACTGACATTCTTCACAGAATTAGATAAAACTATTTTAAATTTCATATGGAATCAATGAAAATCCCGTATAGCCTAGACAATCCTAAACAAAAAGAACAAAACTGGAGGTATCACGCTACCTGACTTCCAACTATACTATAAGGCTACAGTAACCAAAAGGGCATGGTACTGGTACCAAAGCAGAAATATGGAACAATGGAACAGAACAGACACCTCAGAAATACCACCACAAATATACAACCATCTGACCTTCAACAAACCTGCCAAAGGCAAGCAATGGGGAAAGAATTTTCTATTTAGTAAATGATGCTGGGAAAACTGGCTAGCCATATGCAGAAAACCCTTCCATGCACCTTATACAAAAGTTAACTCAACATGGGTTAAAGACTTAAATGCAAAACCCAAAACCATAATAACCCTTGAAGAAAACCTAGGCCATTCAGGACATAGGCATGGACAAAACATCATGGCAAAAATGCCAAAAACAATTGCAATACTTGCTAAAATTGACAAATGAGATTTAATTGAACTAAAGAGCTTCTGCACAGCAAAAGATACTATCACCAGAGTGAACAGACAACCTACAGAATGGGAGAAAATTTTTGCAATCTACCCATCTGACAAAGGTCTAATATCAAGAATTTACAAAGAACTTAAATAAATTTATAAGCAAAAAAAAAAAAAATCTAAAGGTGGACAAAGGAAATAAACAGATGCTTCTCAAAAGAACGCATTTATGCAGCCAATGAACATGAAAAAAAAGCTCAACATCACTGATCATTAGAGAAATTCAAAGCAAAACCACACTGAGATACTATCTGATACCAGCCAGAATGGTGATTATTAAAAAGTCAGGAAACAATAGATGCTAGCGAGGCTGTGGAGAAATAGGAACACTTTTACACTGTTGGTGGAAATGTAAATTAGTTAAACCATTGTGGAAGACAGTATGGTAATTCCTCAAGGATCTAGAACCAGAAATACCATTTGACTCAGCAATCCAATTACTAGGTATATACACCCAAAGGAATTGAAATCATTCTACTGTAAAGATATGCACACATGTTTATTGTGGCACTACTTACAATAGCAAAAACACAGAATCCACCCAATGCCCAGCAATGATAGACTGGATAAAGAAAATGTGGTACATATACAACATGGAATACTATGCAGCCATAAAAAGGAATGACATCATGCTCTTTGCAGGGACATGGATGAAGCTGGAAGCCATCATCCTCAGCTAACTAACACAGGAACAGAAAACCAAATACTGCATGTTCTCACCCATAAGTGGAAGTTGAATAATGAGAACACATGGACACAGGGAGGAGAACATCACACACCAGGGCTTGTTGGGGTTTGGGAGGTGAGGGTGGGAACTTGAAGGACAGGTCAATAGGTGCAGCAAACCACCATGGCACAGGTATATCTATGTAACAAACGTGCACATCCTGCATGTATCCTGTTATTTTTCTGAAGAAATAATAAAAGAAACACTGGTATCTATATCTATAAATATCTATGTACAAATACATATAGATATATATGATGAAATACAACTCCCCCATGAAAAGGAATAAATTAACGGCATTTGCAGCAACCTGGATGTGACTGGAGATTATTATTCTAAGTGAAGTAACTCAGGAATGGAAAGCAAATATCATATATTCTCACATGTAATTGGGTGCTACAGTATGAGGATGCAAAGGAATAAGAATGACACAAGGGATTTTGGGGACTCAGAAGAAAATGGGGTAAGAGAGTGAGGGATAAAAGATAACAAATTGGGTTCACTGTATATTGCTTGGGAGATGGGTGTGACAAAATCTCACAAATCACCACTAAAGAACTTACTCATGTAACCAAATACCACCTCTTCCAAAAAAACCTATGGAAATAAAAAATTAAAAGAAAATTGAAAAAATTTATTTATGTGTACACAGGTATTTTGTTAAATTTTCTCTTTCTATGGTAAACGATGAATACTTAAAATAATTATATATGAATTGCCTAAATAACAACGATCAATGATGAAATATGTGCATTTAATATAAATTTTGAATTTAACAATATAAAAGTCATTCCACTACTGGGTATCTACTCAAAGGATATTACTATTTGAAAACAGATACATGCACTCATATGTTTATGGCACCACTGCTCACAATGACAAAACTATGGAATCGACATAATTGTCCATCATCCATTCATGGCTGCATAAAATAAATGTGGCATATATACACAATGAAATACTATTCAGCCATAAAAAAAGAATTAAATCACGTTTTTTCCGACAACGTAGATGGAACTGGAGACCATTATCTTAAGTAAAACAACTCAGAAACAGAAGACAAACACTACATGTTTTCACACGTGGGAGAAGGATGATGACAAATTACTTAATGGGCATAATAATGTACATTATTCAAATGATTAATACTCTAAAAGCCCAGCCTTCACCGCTAGGTAAAATATTTGTGTGACAAAATTGCACTTGTATCCCTTAAGTTTACACAAATTATATGTGCATATGTATATTTATTTACACATACATATTTACAATTTTATATATATACACACACATATACTCACACACATAGAGTTATGCATCATTAATATTTAATATTTAGACTGGCACTGGCACCTTCCCTAAGGCCATTTATTTCAGAAGGTCATGTGTCATGTACAGAGCAGGATATGTCCTTAGGAAAGAGTAAAGTTCCGTGAGGTACTGTGTGAAAGTTACACTCTCAATAGCTCAATAGTTTCTTTCCTTGCAATGTATTTTGGCAAATTACAGTGTACACATGCCAGGCTAAAATTATTTATGGATTATATTAGCTAGATTAAACTAAATAAATCTCCCAGAATAGCTAATAACTTTAAAACATTTCTCTAAGAAAACAGTCTATTAAAATAGTATCAATGATTCAAACATAATAAACAATGAAAAAACATGGGTATGACATTTAACATATCCTAGTAAAAATTCTTAATCATGAAACAAACCACGATTATTTTAATTATATCTGACAACTGGTGGGTGACAGATGGAAAAAAAAAAAAAACTACTTTATCAGGCATAGGGATTTACATTAATTATTTTAAAAAATAAATTGCACTCATTGATTTCTGAGGTAGTAATGCTCTGAACTTCTTACAATTTTCAACAATTTATTTCATCTCTGTCTTCTTTTAACAATTTATACTTCAAGTATTCTTACTTATAAAACTTATATAAGAGTAACCACCTATATATACAATTTATTTTAACATATATTTTGAAATTGTGGTTAAAAATTGTTTTGGGAATGAGGTCTGTAATTTTTCTAAAAAAGTTTAAATACTATTTTCTTGGAGTTTAGACTTTGAAAACTTATAATGAAAATGGTAACGTAGTTTAATCTACCTGTATTTGAGCAATAAGAATTTCAACATAAATATAGCATACAATCTATAAATTTTAATGTTTTATAAATGAAACATTATTACTGAAATAAAATAATCACAATCTTGAAACTATAATTCTTACATTTATTACATGATCACTGTGCAATTAATATATAAATAAATTATAATCTGTTACACTGTTAAAAAAACACAAAAAACAAACAAAAAACACCCGTACTTGTGGCCATGGATGGGATGTTATTGACATAACTAAATATTTATTTGATTTCCAGAAAATTGACCTTACCTTGGAAGTCTTCTGTGAATGTTTAAATGTAAATCTATGTTAATCTGGCCTCTTGTTCATCTTTCCCATGGAAATATTGCAAAGGGAAATATTTTGGTTTTGTAATTTAAATCTGTCTAATATTATGTTCACAGGCGTACATTTTGTCTTTGAATTACTTAAAAGAGTTCACCTTATCTAATATCCTATAATCTATATTTCTCAAGGACTACTGATAGTGAAATAAGGCAATATCAAATACCCCAAACTATTTCTCTGGTCACGTCACCTCCTCTCCACGTTACCCACACTCCTGCTAATCCTGAAAGCTCTCAAATAATTCTGGGGTTATTGTACACCCTATCTCTCAGCATAGCATAATGTTTAGGAGAATAGATTTTGAGGTTGAGTTCTGGCTCTAAACTTACAGTGTGTGCTTTTGAGCAAGGGTGTGAAAGTCATAAGATTCATTAAATTAATATATGTAAACTTTTGGAAAACGTGTGACACATAGAAAGCACCATACATTTTTTCTTTTATCATCCTTAGTCACAACTGCTGGTACCCTGGACAACTAATGAAGTAGTTTGGCCACAGGTGCCACCCAATTTATGTCCAACACACTGGAGCCTAACTATACCCAGAAGTATCTTTGCCAGGAAAGCTGCCAAGTCCCAATGTTGTGAGCCCTGATGTAGCCTCTGAGGACCTGCCTGCTCTTGGCACTGCCTCCATCCCTGCTGCAGCTGCTGGCTCTGAGGATGCTGATGCTGTGTGCTCTCACTGTCCCACAGAGACCTTAGTCAAACAGCTCATTTTTCTTCTGGCTCTTTTTCCATAGCGCTCTACCTTTCTCCTGGAGCAAACACAGTGACCATTTTCTTCTAACCAAAACCTGTATGTCCAGAATAAATATCACAAACTAGAAGCCCATGGGAAGTATGTATTGTTTTTAAGTATATTTTTAATGCCTTAAGGTTGGGCCTCTACTTTCAATTGACTGTAGACTACTGTTCATTATTATCTTACATTCTAGGACATTTCCCACTTTTTGCTCCTGAAGATATGTTTCTAAAACTCTAGTTTCTTTATTATACTGTTGGATAAATTCATTCCCTAGAAGCTGTTTGAGACTACATTCTTATAAACCCTGGCAGACCACCTCAAGTTCTCCAAAAGTTTCAGAATTTAAGATTGGTGTTGTCTTGGTTTAATATGGAGGTTTTATTTCCATTAAAACATGATAAAACATGTTTGACATTTATATAAAGTGTTCTTGGCCTTGACTTGACAGACTTAATGAAAAATACCCATAAAATTCCTTAATGAATAATTTTTGATAAATGGATAAATTAGTATTGATAATATAAACATGTTTACTATATGTCCTTGCACAGAGATTTATACCATCACTTTAGAGAGTCTCTTCACACAGTTTTCTTTAATATAATCAAATATATAACCTTAGTCTAACATCTAACTGAGCTACTTTAAGATATAATAGGACATATGCTGAGAATGTTTTGAAGGTTGCTCATTGCCTCAATATCTAGGCTTCTGTTCTTCTTTTATAAGCAAATTCTGTATGTTTAGTGTTTTACAGCCTCCCTTTCAGATAGCTGTAGCCCATGTATCCATGTTCTGTCCAATGGTATTGAGAAAACAGAAAGTGTCAGGTAGTCAAATTGTAATCAATGGTCTTACCCAGTGTCAAGCCGTGCTAATATTTTCAAAGATGCAGGTAGGGGTGAATACTAGGTAAAACCTGGAGATATTCTGTACTGTCAAAACCCCTTTCCAGGTCCTGAATTTTCTTGGCCCAGATTTAACATAGGAAGTTTCTAAATGGCGTGTGCATTGCTGAAAAGAAAGCTATTTTGGTAATGAAAAGTCCTTGTGCTATACTCTAGTAATTACATAGTTTAAGTGACACTTCCAAGGAATCATACCTTCAAAATTCCATAATTTTATAAATTCCAGCTGTGCTAACTATAAAAATCTTAAATACATCAGCAGATATATCCTGCTAAAAGCATTTCAGAGATAAGCATTCTCTAGCTACTATATACCGTTAGTGAGTTTGTCAGGTTATTCGTATTTCACAGGAGGATCTGATCTCCTGCTTACTAAATTCTTATCAGATATATAGCCAAAAGATCATGTATAATTTTCAGATTCTTTTCTCTAATTCTATATCAAACCATCTCCAGCAATTCAACTGCATTTAGCATTGGCCAGCATTGAGTTCAGGTGTTGGTCAGACAACCTAAGTATTGGCACAGAATTATTAATACACCCATATTGAAAAGCCAGCTTGACTTAAATGTACCATTCTTCTTCCTTCATGTAGAACTCTCTAAATCTATTTCCACACCATTCCAAGATCCAAGATTTACATGGACATAAATCAGTGAACTCTTGTAATTCTTTTGGTGCATAAAGCATTTCCTTTTGATTTAAAAATCGTACATGATCTCCCGTGAAAATTAAGGTCTGACCTAGTTATAAATCTAAAGGTAATTAGGGAAGGGATTAGAAAAGAGGGACAATGAGGAGAATGACCATGTAAATAAGGAAGGTGATGTCATTGAAGATTTCTCAGGGCATAAACTACTTCATTGAACTTACAAAGAGCCAGCCTATGCTGGCAGGAGAAGCTCACGGAGTGTAGGAGTTTTGGAGATACAGATTGATTAAAATCCACTAAAGAGTCTCAGTTACAAATCGGAGTGTCTCTCTTCACCAATCAATACATCAACTTTCATAAAAGAAACCTTTTACGCCCATAAAACAGATGTAAAGAGAAATTATACTAGTAAATACATACACATGCATGCATGTATACCGACATCATGTGTATGTATATGAGATAAGACATATATGGAAAATTCAGGTGGATTAAATAAGAAATAATTACAAATTCAAAAATATAATAGCAAAGCTGACACCATAAATCCCAGTGAAGCGACTTTAATGTAAAGGGAAAAAAAATGGCAGACTAAACTAATGAGAGAGAGAGATTGATACATACGAAGGACCAGAACAGGAAGGAACTCAACATAATGATTCATTCAACCATTTCTGAGGAAGAGATAAAACAAAGTCAACAAAATAAATACTTATAGTAAGAAGGCTTTCTAGTGTTATGAATCCTGAAAGTATGCTATTTGAAAGTGTTGAGCATTTGTCAAAAATCTATTAAATTCTATGCATGCCCTATAACATTTTGGAATCTTCATAATTATGAAAATATTCTATAAGGAATTATATTAAAAATAAAAAATAGGGTTTTAACAAAAGAAAAATAAGAGTTCGTTTTATATTTCTCTGAACTGTAAATTTCTGAACTTATGGAAAATATACCTACACTTTCAAAGAAAGAAAATTCCCTGAAAATGTCTAAGATGGACAATTTACTTTTAACTTTTAATGCAACTTGAAGTTATTCACAAAGAAGCAACTTCTCAGAAACTTGACCACTCGCATAATTTTTTTTTCTTTTTTTAATTACACTTTAAATTCTATGGTACATGTGCACAACGTGCAGGTTTGTTACATATGTATACATGTGCCACGCTGTGTGCTGCACCTGTTAACACATTATTTACATTACGTATATCTCCTAATGCTATCCCTCCCTCCTCCCCCGCCCCAAACAGGACCCGTTGTGTTATATTCCTGTGTCCAAGTGATCTCATTGTTCAGTTCCCACCTATGAGTGAGAACGTGCGGTACTTCCTTTTCTGTTCTTGTGATAGCTTGCTGAGAATGATGGTTTCCAGCTGCATCCATGCCCCTACAAAGGACATGAACTCATCCTTTTTTATGGCTGCATAGTATTCCATGCTGTATATTTGCCACATTTTCTTAATCCAGTCTGTCACTGATGGACATTTGGGTTGATTCCAAGTCTTTGTTATTGAGAATAGTGCCACAATAAGCATACATGTGCACGTGTCTTTATAGCAGCATGACTTATAATCCTTTGGGTATATCCCCAGTAATGGGATGGCTGGGTCAAATGGTATAGTTCTAGATGCTTGAGGAATTGCCACATTGTCTTCCACAATAGTTGAACTAGTTTACAGTCCCATCAACAGTGTGAAAGTGTTACTATTTCTCCACAACCTCTCCAGCACCTGTTGTTTCCTGATTATTTAAGGATTGCCCTTCTAACTGGTGTGAGATGGTATCTCATTGTGGTTTTGATTTGAATTTCTCTGTTGGCGAGTGATGATGAGCATTTTTTCATGTGTCCTTTGGTTGTACATGAAACAACCAAAGGTTGTTTGTTTGTTTTTTTCTTGTAAATTTGATTGAGTTCTTTATAGGTTCTGGATTTTAGCCCTTTTTCAGATGAGTAGATTGTAAAATTTCCTCCCATTCTGTAGGCTGCCTGTTCACTCTGATGATAGCTTCTTTTGCTGTACAGAAGCTCTTTAGTTTAATTAGATCCCATTTATCAATATTGGCTTTTGTTGCTGTTGCTTTTGGTGTTTTAGACATGAGGTCCTTGCTCATGCCTGTATCCTGAATGGTATTACCTAGGTTTTCTTCTAGGGTTTTTATGGTTTTAGGTCTAACATTTAAATCTCTAATCCATCTTGAATTAATTTTCATAAAAAGAGTAAGGAAAGGATCCAGTCTCAGGTCTCTACTTATGGCTAGCCAATTTTGCCAGCACCATTTATTAAGTAGGGAATCCTTTCCCCATTTCTTGTTTTTGTCAAGTTTGTCAAAGATTGGATGACTGTAGATGTGTGATATTATTTCTGAGGGCTCTGTTCTGTTCCATTGGTCTATATCTCTGTTTTAGTACCAGTATCATGCTGTTTTACTTACTGTAGCCTTGTAGTATAGTTTGAAGTCAGGTAGCGTGATGCCTCCAGGTTTGTTCTTTTGGCTTAGGATTTTCTTGGCAATGTGGGGTCTTTTGTGGTTCCATATGAACTTTAAAGCAGTTTTTTTCCAATTCTGTGAAGAGACTCATTGCTAGCTTAATGGGGATGGCATTGAATCTATAAATTACCTTGGGCAGTATAGACATTTTCACAATATTGATTCTTGCTATTCATGAGCATGGTATGTTCTTCCATTTGTTCGTGTCCTCTTATTTCACTGAGCAGTGGTTTGTAGTTTTCCTTGAAGAGGTCCTTTACATATCTTGTAAGTTGAATTCCTAGGTATTTTATTCTCTTTGAAGCTATTTTGAATGGGAGTTCATTCATGATTTGGCTCTCTGTTTGTCTGTTACTGGTGTTTAAGAATGCTTGTGATTTTTGCACATTGATTTTGTATCCTGAGACTTTGCTGAAGTTGCTTATCAGCTTAAGGAGATTTTGGGCTGAGACAATGGGGTTTTCTAAATACACAATCATGTAATCTGTAAACAGGGACAATTTGACTGCTTCTTTTCCTAATCAAATACCTTTTATTTCTCTCCCTTGCCTGCTTGCCCTAGCCAGAACTTCCAATACTATGTTGAATAGGAGTGGTGAGACAGGGCATCCATATCTTGTGCCATTTTTCAAAGGGAATGCTTCCAGTTTTTGCCAATTCAGTATGATATTGTCTGTGGGTTTGTCATAAATAGCTCCTATTATTTTGAGATACGTTCCATCAATACTGAATTTATTGAGAGTTTTTAGCATGAAGGGCTGCTGAATTTTGTCAAAGGCCTTTTTTGCATCTATTGAGATAAGCATGTGGTTTTTGTCTTTGGTTCTGTTTATATGCTGGATTACATTTATTGATTTACATATGTTGAACCAGCCTTGCATCCCAGGGATGAAGCCCACTTGATCATGGTGGATAAGCTTTTTGATGTGCTGCTGAATCCGGTTTGCCAGTATTTTATTGAGGATTTTTGCATCGATGTTCATCAGGGATATTGGTCTAAAATTCTCTCTTTTTGTTGTGTCTCTGCCAGGCTTTGGTATCAGGATGATGTTGGCCTCATAAAATGAGTTAGGGAGGATTCCATCTTTTTCTATTGATTGAAATAGTTTCAGAAGGAATGGCACCAAATCCTCCTTGTACCTCTGGTAGAATTTGGCTGTGAATCCGTCTGGTTCTGGACTTTTTTTGGTTGGTAGGCTATTAATTATTGCCTCCATTTCAGAGCGTGCTATTGGTCTATTCAGGGATTCAACTTCTTCCTGGTTTAATCTTGTGAGAGTGTAAGTTTCCAGGAAATTATCCATTTCTTCTAGGTTTTCTAGTTTATTTGCATAGAGGTCTTTATAGTATTCTCTGATGATAGTTTGTAATTCTGTGGGGTCATTGTTGATATCCCCTTTATCATTTTGTATTGCATCTATTTGATTCTTCTCTCTTTTCTTCTTTATTAGTCTTGCTAGTGGTCTATCAATTTTGTTGATCTTTTCAAAAAACCAGCCCTTGGATTCATTGATTTTTTGGAAGTTTTTTTCTGTCTCTATCTCCTTCAGTTCTGCTCTGATCTTAGTTATTTCTTGCCTTCTGCTAGCTTTTGAATGTATTTGCTCTTGCTTCTCTAGTTCTTTTAATTGTGATGCTAGGGTGTCAATTTTAGATCTTTCCTGCTTTCTCTTGTGGGCATTTAGCGCTATAAATTTCCCTCTACACACTGCTTTAAATGTGTCCCAGAGATTCTGGTATGTTGTATCTTTTTTTCTCATTGGTTTCAAAGAACATCTTCATTTCTGCCTTCATTTCGTTATGTACCCAGTAGTCATTCAGGAGCAGGTTATTCAGTTTCCATGTAGTTGAGTGATTTTGATTGAGTTTCTTAGTCTTGAGTTCTAGTTTGATGGCACTGTGGTCTAAGAGACAGTTTTTTAGAATTTCTGTTCTTGTACATTTGCTGAGGAGTGCTTTACTTCCAATTATGTGGTCAATTTTGGAATAAGTGTGATGTGGTGCTGAGAAGAATGTATACTCTGTTGATATGGGGTGGAGAGTTCTGTAGATGTCTATTAGGTCCACTTGGTGCAGAGATGAGTTCAATTCCTGTATATCCTTGTTAACTTTCTGTCTCATTGATCTGTCTAATGTTGACAGTAGGGTGTTGAACTCTCCCATTATTATTGTATGGGAGTCTAAGTCTCTTTGTAAGTCTCTAAGGACTTGCTTTGTGAATCTGGGTGCTCTTGTATTGGGCGCATATATATTTAGGATAGTTAGTTCTTCCTGTTGAATTGTTCCCTTTACCATTATGTAATGGCCTTCTTTGTTATTTGATTTTTGATGGTTTAAAGTCTGTTTTATCAGAGACTAGGATTGTAACCCTTGCTTTTTTTTTTTTTTTTTTTGTTTGTTTTCCATCTACTTGGTAGATCTTCCTCCATCCCTTTATTTTGAGCCCATGTATGTCTCTGCATGTGAGATGGGTCTCCTGAATACAGCGAATTGATGGGTCTTGACTCTTTATCCAATTTGCCAGTCTGTGCCTTTTACTTGGACCATTTAGTTCTTTTACATTTAAGGTTAATATTGTCTTTTTTTTTTTTTTTTTTTCCTTGTCTGTAAAGCATTTTATTTCTCCTTCACTTATGAAACTTAGTTTGGCTGGATATGAAATTCAGGGTTGAAAATTCTTTTCCTGAAGAATCTTGAATATTGGCCCCCATTGTCTTCTGATTTTTAGAATTTCTGCTGAGAGATCTGCTGTTAGTCTGATGGGCTTTCCTTTGTGGGTAACCTAACTTTACTCTCTGGCTGCCCTTAACAGTTTTTCCTTTATTTCAACTTTGCTGAATCTGACAATTTTGTGTCTTGGAGTTACTCTTCTCAAGGAGTATCTTTGTGGCGTTCTCTGTATTTCCTGAATTTGAATGTTGACCTGCCTTACTAGGTTGGGGAAGTTCTCCTGGATAGTATCCTGCAGAGTGTTTTCTAACTTGGTTCCATTTTCCCTGTCACTTTCAAGAACACCAATCAGATGTACATTTGGTCTTTTCACAGAATCCCGTATTTCTTGGAGGCTGTGTTCATTTCTTTTTATTCTTTTTTCTCTACACTTCTTTTCTCTCTTTGTTTCATTCGTTTGATCTTCAATAGCTGATACTCTTTCTTCCACATGACCGAGTTGGTTACTGAAGCTTGTGTATTTGTCACGTAGTTCTCTTGTTATGGTTTTCATTTCTATCAGGTCTTTTAAGTACTTCTCTGCATTGGATATTCTAGTTAGACATTTGTGAAATCTTTTTTCAAGGTTTTTAGTTTCTTTGCCCTGGGTACATAGTTCCTCCTTTAACTCTGAGAAGTTTGATCGATGAAGCTTTCTTCTCTTAACTTATGAAAGTCATTCTCCGTCCAGCTTTGTTCCATTGTTGGCAAAGAGCTGTGTTCCTTTGGAGGGGGAGATGCGCTCTGAATTTCTGAATTTTCAGCTTTTCTACACTGCTTTTTCCCCATCTTTGTGGTTTTATCTCTCTTTGGTCTTTGATGATGGTGATGTACTGATGGGGTTTTGGTGTGGGTGTCCTTTCTGTTTGTTAGTTTTCCTTCTAACAATCAAGACCGTCAGCTGTAGGTCTCTTGGAGTTTGCTTGAGGTCCATTCCAGATGCTGTTTGCCTGGGTATCAGCAGCAGAGGCTGCAGAAGATAGAATATTGCTGAACAGTGAGTGTTGCTGTCTGATTCTTGCTCTGGAAGCTTTGTCTCAGGGGTGTATCCTGAAGTGTGAGGTGTGTGGTGTCAGTCTGCACCTAGTGGGGGATGTCTCCCATTTAGGCTACTCAGGGATCAGGGACCTACTTGAGCATGCAGTCTGTCCATTCTCAGATCTCATCCTCCATGCTGGGAGATCCACTGCTCTCTTCAAAGCTGTCAGATAGGAGCATTCACCTCTGGGGAGATTTCTGTTGCTGTTTGTTTAGCTAAGACCTGTCCCCAGAGGAGGAGTCTACAGAAGCAGGCAGGCCTCCTTAAGCTGTGGTAGGGTCCAACCACTTCGAGGTTCCTGGAGGCTTTGTTTACCTACTTAAGCCTCAGCAATGGCGGGTGCCCCACCCCCAACCTCACTGCTGCCTTGCAGTTAGATCTCAGACTGCTGTGCTAGCAATGAGGGAGGCTCCGTGGGCATGGGACCCTCTGGGCCAGGTGTGGGATATAGTGTCCTGGTGCACTGTTTGCTAAGACCCTTGGTAAAGCGCAGTATCAGGGTGGGAGTTACCCGATTTTCCAGGTGTTGTGTGTCTCAATTTCCTTTGGCTAGCAAAAGGAATTCCCTTCTCCCTTGTCCTTCCCAGGTGAGGCGATGCCTCACCCTGCTTCAGCTCTCACTGGTGGGGCTGCACCCACGGACCAGTGCCAACTGTCCCACAGGACCCAGTGAGATGAACCCGGTACCTCAGTTGAAAATGCAGAAATCACCCATCTTCTATGTCACTCACGCTGGGAGCTGGAGTCTGGAGCTGTTCCGATTTGGCCATCTTGGGTGCGCGCCACTCGAATAACTTTTAAAAATACTTTATTTGCTATTACATTCAAGTCAACTCTCAAATTAATATAGTTTATAAAGCATCATCAAGAGGAAAGGAAATCATTATGCAAATATGTTAACGATATGTTTTATTTTTTTTTCATTTCAATTGTCATTTGAAATGAGACCTAAATGACAAGGAGCCAGTAATTCCAGGATTCGAAAAGTGGAGTGGGAAGGCTTGGTTCATGAACATTTCGAAATAAGAACAGAAATGCCGAGAAGGACTCACAGATGTAAAGCTTTGCAGGCCAGAGTAAGATCTGCATCTTATTCTGTAAGCTCATTGAAATGGAAAGCTATTGTAGGATTTAGGAAAGCAGTCACTTTACATCATTACATTTTGGAAAGATGCCTTGGGTTACAATGGGAAAGAGGGATTTTTGTAATACAATTAGAAACAGCAAGGTAAGATATGGGCTATTATAGGGGTTTAAGACAGACATAATTGTGGCTTAGACCAAGGAAACAGTAGTAAAGTGGGAGCAGAGTGGAAAAAAGTGGAATATATTTTGGAGAGAAAGTATGGTGTAGATTGGATGTTGAGAATGAGAAAAATAGAGAAATTAAGAATAAATTCTAGATTTTGATGTTAACAACTGGGAGAATGGTGGTTCTCTCCTAGAAGAAAAGTGTATTTTTGGGAGAAATACTTTTATAGAGGGAGAAAGAATAAAGAGATTGGTTTTTGAAATATTCAATCTGGAAGTACTTATTTTTTATTTTTTTATTTTTTTGAGACGGAGTCTCGCGCTGTCACCCAGGCTGGAGTGCAGTGGCCGGATCTCAGCTCACTGCAAGCTCCGCCTCCCGGGTTCACACCATTCTCCTGCCTCAGCCTCCCGAGTAGCTGGGACTACAGGCGCCGCCACCTCGCCCGGCTAGTTTTTTGTAGTTTTTAGTAGAGACGGGGTTTCACCGTGTTAGTCAGGATGGTCTCGATCTCCTGACCTCGTGATCCGCCCGTCTCGGCCTCCCAAAGTGCTAGGATTACAGGCTTGAGCTACCGCGCCCGGCCGGAAGTACTTATTAGATGTGAAACAGCAGTGATAAGTGGGTATCTTTTAGACATCAGGAATATAGCTAATGTTTTGGGTGAGTGCAATGCCAAGGGTTATTACCCAACAAGCCAGATCAAAAGAGGAAAATACATTGAACTCTGAAGTAGCCTGGGGTCTAACTCCAGGGACATTGGCCAGTGCCCTAGAGATTTCCTAAATTAGCTGAGATAGTTTGAATTAGGGAGTGGAAAACTAATGCATTCCATAGAAGAGGTGATTATGAAGCCATATCAATTTTGTTTTGCAATTTTTATTTTGGACTCTTTTTTTTAAGCTTGTACAAATTGAGACACAGTTTTTAGTTATTAGCTAAGATAAATGTTTTAAGGGATTCAGTGTGAAACATGTATATATTAATGTAACATAATAATAAATCTTGAACAATTATCAATTAGGAAACTTCAGTTATCCATGTAATTCACTGAAGTATACTTATAGGAAAGAAAGGCAGGGAGCCCAGGTTTATATTAAAACAAATGCAAAATGTTTATAAGTTAATATACATCTTCTGAAAGTCCAAATAGTTTTAAATTTTTCCATTTTTCTATAATGAACATTTAATATGTTTGCTTTTAAATTAAAAAACAAAATAACTTTGTAAAAACATTTATAAGTGTTCACTCCTGCAATAATTTAAATTACTATTGTCATTTAGGAAGTTGAATCTGTTAGGTGAATTTGTATTCATCACATTTCTTGTATAAGATCTATATAAGTGAAATGTAAATAATAATTTTGGTCCAAGGATATTCAACACAACACTAGGTACAGTGGTGAGAAATTGGAAACAAATTAAGTGCCAGTACAAGGGCTGTTTAAAAGAAAAAGATGCATCTCAACAATAGACAATATTGGAATGATTAAAGCCAAGAGTATTCGACATTTTACACACAAAGAAAAGTTTATACTACAACTGATAATTGAATAAAAGAGTATGCAAATTTTGCTTTCAGTATTATCAGAAATGTTTAAAATAATCATTAAAAGCTCATTATACTATGAGAAGATTTTAGCCATAATTGCTTCTAAGTGTTGAAATAACTGATTTATTGTATTTTTTATTTAAATTTTTATATTTTATTATGTTGATTCTGTCATCATTCTCATATAGATTTATAATCAGACAAAAACAACAACAAGAAGTCAACAAAAATTTGGGGGGAAATTCTGAACATTTTCAGTATCCAGAATCCCATTTGACAATTGTTAGGGACTTAGAGAAGCAGTAAATAATACCCATCTCTCCGAGCTAAACTTTGAGCAGAGAAATATGGCAAAAAATGTGTAGAATATGTGAGATTAAAATGTATGGTTTTTTTTCTAATAAAGCCAATATCTAGTATCTTTCGCTTATTTGATTTCCTCATAGTAAACACACACATTTGATATCTTCTCTCCCCATTCACAAGTAATGTTTGAGTAATTCTAATATGCCTGTTCTTACAAAATTTTTTACATAGAAAGTTAGAGTAGAAAAAGTTTTTTGGGGGGAGCAAACTGGCTTCTATGCAAAAAGAGAAGAAATAGCAAACCAAACATGCGTACTATGTTCTGCTCTTAAATTTAGTAGCCAAATAAATTACTCGCCTTTTGCAA
Source organism: Trachypithecus francoisi (assembly GCF_009764315.1). Taxonomy (NCBI): domain Eukaryota; kingdom Metazoa; phylum Chordata; class Mammalia; order Primates; family Cercopithecidae; genus Trachypithecus; species Trachypithecus francoisi. The sequence goes on along the minus strand of NW_022681454.1, from coordinate 73,369,050 downwards.
AAAATGCGTGGCATGAGGGAGAGCACTGAGAGGAAGCTAGTAATGTCATGCTTGTGGAACTCCTTCCACATGGAAGGGAACATGACAAATTAGAAAGTTTTGAACATGAATCACATTACATGTAGGAACCAATTCATTTTTATGGATTAAAATTAGTATTTAATTTAGCCTGTGATACCTGGAAGAAACATCTATGCACTTCTGTTTGTGAATTTATACCCCACACTTACTAATTCTTCTTGAGTAACCAAACCAGATTTTGAAAAATAATATTGTTTACCAAAAGTCATTTTTACATGGTTGATGTAAGAGAGTTTCTAAATATGCCAAAAGTTTGAATGTTCCTGTTAGAAAACATATTCTAAAAGAAAAAGAAGATTTTTTGTGTGTATAAAATAAAAGATGAAACTTTCCTTTCTCAAATTAAAAGTTATAAGGAATTATTAATTACTTATTTTCAACAGAAATTAAATGATAATAAAACATGCTGAAATGTTTAACAATATGCCTTTGGCATTCTTTTATGGCAGAATATAGAAGTCAATTAATTTCCTCTTTATAAATGCAAAGCATTACATTGAATGGACATGCCTCTATTTCTTTAATTCTTCTATAGTAATTAAATTTGAAGTGGGGCGGTAAAAATGCAGCAAATAATATCCTGTAAAATACATCTTTCTTAAATTATCATATTATTTCACTTGACTAAAACATTAGAATCAAATTTTCTAGGTAAAGAAATGCACAGCTAATTTTGAGTTATATACTGCAGAACTGACGCCCTTAAAAAATGTAACATTTTTATCAAACATAATCATTACTTAGGATACATTGCTAGTTAATTAAAAGTGTTATGTACTTTATTTTCACAACGTTTGAATACAGCAAAAATAATTAAAATTTTTTTGATTAGTTAACATGTGGTGTGAGTAGTATTTCCACAGTCCAGCAAAACATATGAAGGTAATATTTAAGATTCATAATTGCACATTATTTTAGGACAAAATTAGTAAAATAGGTGCATTTGTACTTGTTCCAATGTGTAATTTTAATGTGTTTCCAATGAGGACCTTTAATAAGTAAAATACTGAGGTGTCTTGCTTAGAGGTATCTCTAATAACTGTCCAGCCAAAACTGAATGGAAAGAAACACTTTCCATTTAGAATGTGTATTTTACAAACAACACCTCTTTTTGAGGTATGTAGAGAGGCTCCACTATGTCACAGTGTCTTATGTGCAGTGTTTATAGCAATAGTTCATTCATTCATTCATTTGTCAACAACATAGACTTAGATCTCTTATGCTTCAATTACGGTGTCAGGAATAAATAGGTGAAACAGAAATTACTTCTGCCTTGCAGAATTTTAAAGGCATATTATTCTGCCAAAAAAAAAAAATCAGTTGCAGTGTTGTTTATGTAATCTAAGATGATCATTATAGTATTAGGCAATTAACAATACAATATACATATTTCTGTTGCCACAGGATTTATTTTTTGAGTAAGTGAATTATACCATTCTCTGATTACTAATGTAAAAAGTATGCAATGCTTATTTGTACATCTGGGCAAAATTATAAAATATTCAAATGTTTTCTCAGATTCACTCCATTCTAATGTGTAAGTTTGTTGATTGTATAGGTTCTACTCACATATATCTCTGCTCCCAAGGAGCCTCTGTATTTTCATGATCATCAGGTTTAACTCTTAATCTATCTGTATACAGAAATGTCAACCTAGAAGCACAACACATTGTATATTATATTCCAGACCTCTTCCCCGTCAAGGTTTCTATCATCAACACTAGCACATATGTATTACATTAGAGTCTTGCTTTTAGCTAAGAACTCAATCACCTACTAGGAGAAAAAAAATTTGTTAGATAATTATGTATTTATTTTATTTATTCAAGGATAAAATAATTAAGAAGTGCTTCTATTTTATATAGCAGTGTACTAGGTGCTAAAAATTAATCGTGGGGGAAGGTAAAAGTGAACCTTAGAGGAGGATTAAGATCAATGGTTATTATTTTATTATAGACCATAGTATCAATAGGATCACTTGAACAAAAATTCAGTATCTCCCAATTTCCAAATGAACAGCTGTATACATTATACTCATCTATCTCAATGTATTTTCTCTCCAATTTGCTATGAATTTTTTATGTAGTATAAATACATCACTTTTCTACCATATCCATTATACCTTTAAAACATTTCCCACCAGAAGACTAAAAGATATGCATAACAATATTCACAATTCCAATTAATTTTAAATAAAAGTAAAAATAAATAAGGATGATTTCTTTATATGTAACTGAAACTTGATATATATATTATTTGTCACTTAAACTATGGCAGCAAGAGAATAAGCATTATCTGGAAATTGTTTGCTTGAAATGGAGAACCTCAAGCCCCACTCTGAATAGGCATTTTAAAAGATCTTTAGATGTCTGTATTAATGACATAATAAAATTTAAGAAGTACTATTCTATAGAATTTTATGGAGCTTGAAACAGAAAGAGATGAGGTTAAAATAAGATAATAAAAGGAATGGTAAGTTAAAAAGGAGACACACTTGAATGGTCAGGATAGCGGTGGAGGAAAGATGAACTAGGATGGTAGGGCAGATGTGCTGCTTTGATTGTCCCTTCAGCTTATTTTCCTTTAGAGAAACCAGTGATCTCTGGAGCATTCTAAGATGTTCACTATATGCTCCTTTAACACAAGCCATATATATACTGCATTCTGGGGCATGTATATGCATTTGGGGGCTGCAAGTCATTTGAAATAGATAACATCTTTACTAAGAAAAGTGAATGCTTTAAAGTATTTTTGAGCAATTATTAACTATTTTTTTCCAACATACATTCACAGCAAAGAATGAATGACAAAGTCACCAGGTATCTAAAAACTATCCTTTCATGAAACTGGGAAGAATATCCTATGTGGAAGCTTTCTTAACATCTTAATGTGGAATAATTAACTCTCCCATTTGCACAATTGCAGAACTTCATTCCTGTCTTGGGGATTATGTGTCTGTCTCCTCATAAGACAGTCTCCTTGAACACAGAGACCAGCTATCTCTATTTCAGTAGCTTTAATTTGTGGCATAACTTGTACATAGTAGGTGCTTCATATCTACTTTATTAGTGGAGAACTCATAGGCTCAGTGACAGACTGAATAATAGACTAAATTGTTTAAGAAACAAATATTTCATTTGGCATCATAATGTAACAAGAGGAGAAAGAGACGAGCTGTGTCCTTAGCAGAGTTATGAAGAGGGTCATTAAGTAACAAGGGCCCATCCCTTAATTTTTCAAGTGGCAGCTGCTCCATTCACTCAGCAAGTAATGCCAGCTACTCCATCACTGCTAACCCCAGGGAAGGTCACTTAGTGTGCAACTGCCACGTTAGGGGGATTTCATGTTTGCAGAGTTAGCAGACTATGTAATCTATTGCATTTTCTGTATATGATCCACACAACTTCTGAACACAAACAAGAGGATGTTTTAAAGAAATATATTGAACCCTGCTGTGCTCTCTGCCACAGCCAGGGTCATTGGAGTTAGAGAGTTACAGGAGTTTGTTTGAAAATAGATAACTGAGAGAAGCAAGGTAATGTAAGTAAAAGCATAAAATGAATTTTATGTATCATTAATTCTGATAACTGATTTTATTGCTTTGGAAAATTATTATGGCAGTCTGCTACAAAATACTTAACCTAATTTAAATTTCTGAACACAATTTTTGGCAAATCGCTAGAAGCAATATTTTTAATCAATGAAGTGGATCTAATTTGGATCTCAGACACATGAAGAGAGAAAGAGAAAAAAATTTCTAAGGTAAGCACTTCATATTTCACAGCTGTGTTTTAAATGTTGTTATAGGGAGCAAAATTGAATGATGATTTTTTATTTCTACACAGAAATCCCACAAAAGCTCAAAGTCTAAACTATTTCCTTGCTGGCATGTTTTAATTGATATTTTTACAGAGTCATTATGTTTTCAGGAAGTACTTTATTACCATAGAGGATAATAATTTTTCCAAGAGCCAGATGATGTTTAGAAGTTCCATTAAAACACCTGACACATATTGTTTTAGGAGTCAGAATTTTAAAATTTCTATTACTTTGGTCTGAAAAAAACCTCAAGCTTAAGGAGTTATTCTGAGTCTCAAAAATTTGTATCAGAAAAATAGGACGACACAGCTTCTGAAGTTTAATTATTTTAGTTAGTTCAGAATTGTCTGATGGCATCATCATTATCAAAAGGTTTGGCTGCATAAAATATTAATGATATAAATATTGGTCTCATACAGATGAAACAGGAAATCTCTACTTTGTCATTTGCTCACAAGAAAATGTTGGTAAATGTGAGAAAAGACATTTATATCAGTCAGTTGACCACATGCTGTGAATTGTAGGCAGTCCTCACAGAATTCTGGCTTTATTTCCTTGTTCTATTTATTCCTAGAGCAATCATCCATGATACTAGCAAATAAAGCAATCCAGTGTACTTAACCTAAAACCTAGATGAGGTCAGTGACTGTCAGAGTCAAATGGGAGTCAGCCGTACATAAACTGGTCCCTCATCTGGACATTGTTAAGGAATGCAAACATTTTTTTAAATGATGTATTTGTGTGTGTGTGTGTGTGTGTGTGTGTGTGTGTAGATAGGAGGAAAAGTGGATTAACTCTGCTTGATCTAAGCTTTAAAATCAATGGGAAAGATTCTGCTTTTTATGTAGATGCCTATTATTCCTGGTGAAGTCAAGATGCACAAAAATCAAAGCAGAAAGCTGCCCAACTCATTCTAGGTACTAAAACGATTCAATTTTGCCTTACAATGTTTCTGTAATTTATATGACCAAAGGAAAAAAAGAGTCACATACAAAGCACCGATTTTTATTATTTATAATGGACAACCCAGTTTTCCACTAATATGCTTTTCTTTTAGGAGGTGTAAAGTAGATGAGATGTGTAGAAGAAGATTAATTTAATATGATTTGATGAGAAAATTAGATTCTTACAAAATGAGATCAGAAGCCAGTTTACTATGTGGTCCTCAGACAAAGGGGAGGGCCACCTGTATCTCAAGGGGAAGAGCTGATCTTCCCTAAAAGTGGTAAATATTCTGAGACTCTTAGCAGAACATGCACTTGAACAGATCACTGAACCAATGAACTTTTGAATAGAACATGAGAGCTGCATTTTTCACAAAGGAAATCCAAAATGTATAATCTATGTCATAGAGTGATGAATTTCTTTTCAGAAAATCTAGTATGTCATCATTAAGGGGGGGATAAGATTATCAGACATTACACTGTGATACTGATGATTTAATCTTCTTCTTAGCAGGGCATTCACCAAACAGGAAAGTCAAAAGTTCCAGGCAAGAGCAGCAGCCAGAGAAGATGATACTCTGAGAGATACCCCACATTTAGGTGATATTTGAAATACCATAGTTTTATCTTCAGAATTTCAGAGGACATAGAGGAAATGCATTTGAGTTTCTTCAGAATGTTGTGCAACAATACAGTTTATACAGAAACAACTCCTTTTAGAATGTGATGGATTGGTACACATAGAATAATTTTAAAATAAATTTTGGAGTAGTAACTGTTAGTCATATAGACTATTTCCACATGAATTCATTTGAATCAAACATTAGGTCATGTAAATATTCACATACTGGGCCAGGCAGGGTGGTGCTCTTCTGTAATCACAGCACTTTGGGAGGCCCAGGCAGGCAGATCACAAGAGGCCAGGATTTCGAGACCAGCCTGACCTACATGGCAAAACATCGTTTCTACTAAAAATACAAAAATTAGCCAGGTGTTGAGGGATATGTCTGTAATCCCAGCTACTCAGGGGGCTGAGACATGAGAATCGCTTGAATCTGGGAGGTGGAGTTTGCAGTGAGCCAAAATCACAACACTGCACTCCAGCCTTGGCAACAGAGTGAGACTCTGTCTCTGAATAAATGAGTAAATATGCACATACTGAATGCCTATCCTTTCCTGAATACTTAGATACCAGGAGTTTCCTGAACTCTCTGAATAGCACACGTTTTATTAAAATAATGCATGTTATTTTATCCCCACAACTCAGTAAACATTGGTCTTTAGCAAAAGTGTAGTTTAGGAAATTAGCGATCAGTTTTCACAGTCAGGACATAAGAGTAGGAGAGGTCAAAACTGTATTTTCTCATTTGTCCATTTTTTAAATTACTATTTTTGCCTCCCAATAAGTGAAATAGAGACTCAGTCACTCAGTCTTTTTTTTTTTTTCTTTTTTTTTTGAGAAGAAGTTTCGCTCTTGTTGCCCAGGCTGGAGTGTAATGACACCGTCTTGGTTCACTGCAATCTCCGCCTCCCGGGTTCAAGCGATTCTCTAGCCTCAGTCTCCTGAGTAGCTGGGATTACAGGCACCCACCACCATGCCCTGCTAATTTTTGTATTTTTAGTAGAGACAGGGTGTCACCTTGTTGGCCAGGCTGGTCTAGAACTCCTGACCTCAGGTGATCCACTCATCTTGACTTCCCAAAGCACTGGGATTACAGGCATGAGCCACCACGCCCAGCTGAGACTCTGTCTTTTTTATTTAAAATAGGCTAAATGTATTATTTGTGGAAAGGTTCAGATAATAGAGTAGCCTAATACCTTATAAGACCATGATGACCAGTGACAAATACATTCCAAAAACACAACTCTGCTTACTGCTCTAAATGGAACTACCAGAGAAGATGGATCATGTTGCAGAATGCTGTATGGAGTATTACAAAAAGAGAAAGAAGGTCAGTGTGAATGATTAAAAGGAAAGGAGGGGCAGAATGGAATGAAATAAAGCTAGAGAAATAAGCAGGAGCACAAAACATTAGATCATGAAGACAATACCAAGAATTTTAGTCTTCATCTTAAGAGACTAGGAATCTATTAAAATGTTTTAAATATAATGGGGCACAATCAGATTTAATTATTTAACAAGATAACTGCAATGTGGAGAATTATGAGACATGAATCAGAGTGGATATAAAGTGAATAGATTGAAGCATCTAATGTGTGATATGTAAAGCATATATAACATTACTTAATATGTGACTTCTTATTATAATGATGATGATTGTGATCATTTCTCAATAAAACCAGGAAGAAACAGCCTCTGAGTTAGCAGCAGGATAATTATCATCCTCAATTATTTATAAACTATCTGAAGGAGTCACACAAGTCATTGAGGATAATATCTATTGGTCTCTATCATTTAATGTTTCTCAAAGCTGAGGCATAGTAGTTTAGGGCTAACCAGAATTTGCTATGAATTATAAACCAAAAGATATATATCATCCTTTAACTCTAGCAGTTTATATATTTCTTAAAGGAAAATAATGTTTTAACTACAAAGTATGGGAAATCTGTAAGGGATTAAATGAATTGCCAAATTGATTTATTAGTCACAACAATTTGAATAAATATCACTAAGAACTATTTGATATCTGACCTGAGTTCAGTATGTTCATAGTTACTGATTCATTTGTTTTGCTTTAATTACTACATACCCCTTGGTCAATATGCTCATCTTGTTTTCTAAAGACATGTAAATGGCAGCACTTGAGAATACTTAATTTTAAGAACTAAATTATCATTGTGCATTGAAAGCCTCTGTGGCAGTCTCAATAATGCACCACTGAGATGCCCTACTAATTGTCTGACATGGATTCATCTGCTGCCACTATAGATTCCACCACATTTATGCCTAGGCAAAGCTTCAGCCATTGAATGAGCACTCTTGAGGTTCTAATGAAGATCATTTCCTTGAGATATGGGACTTAAACTACTGAGTGACTTTGGCTGTAGGACTCCCAGTTGGCCTTGCCAAATCGTTCTTGAAGTTACACTGCATTCTGAGACTTCTTATTCAAACTTTCTGTTTTCTCCTTATTCTTTTTAGCAGATTTGGGGCTAAAGCTCTCCTCACCTTGTTCACCTCCCTTACCTTTATCCTTAACTCTCATTTTCTTCAATAATTCACTGTATATCAAATTCTGTCTTAGTGTATGTTTCTCAGAGGAACCTCACAAAAAATGTTTGCAGTAGTGGTCTGAGAAACCAGGCAAGAAGTTAGAAAACCCCAGCTGGTGCTGTTCCAGTTATTAAAGACTTCATTGTTAGAGATCTGCAAAATGTCCTAGTGGTAAGTGCAATGATTTCAGATTTGAAAGATATGAGAAGAGCAGTGCCCACAGTACTATCAGAGTTAGCAGTTACAACTGAGTTGTATTGACACATTGCAGAGGAATAGTGAAAAATTGAGGTAACAAGCAGGCTTGTTTAGAGGCTACGTATGAAAAGGAAATTTTTTTGGTAACTTACAAAGAGACATTAATCTCTGGGAATGGATAAGTCTGCACAGCTGAAAAGCAGACTGGGCATCTGATAATTTTAGCTGTCAGGTAACATTTATATTTCCAAATGAAATAGGTTATTATGCTAAGGTCAGAGCCTTATTGTTAAAACCTGGGACCCAGAAATATGGGAGGAGACTAGATGAATGCCTCACATGACTCTGGTTGCACAAAGCCTTGTAATTTCTCTGAGCTTGTGAAATTGGCCAACCCATCCCTAATAGGAGGCAAAATTTCTCCTAGACTGGAAAATGCTGCTTCCATAAGACAATGAGGCATTTACTCATGAGTTGTCTCTATCTTCTCTCTTGGCCTCCAGTTTCACTAGGGTTAAATTCAAGAGAGAGTTATTCAGAACTTGCTGATCCTGATAAGTGAAGAAAAGGATTATATGGTAAAGCAGCTGTAATGATGAGATTTTAAAAGTTCACAGGAGGCAAGAGAGTATTCCTAATATTGACTTAGACTGAGTTTTCTTACTTGGACCAGAATATAAGACATTGTAAACAAGAAGAACCATTGATTTGAAGACATTTTCTTGGGATTCCATATTGTGTACCTGGGGAAGGACTCTGCACGTTTGGGAAACTCACTGCTGGAGTGGATCTTAGAGGTATAGAGAAAGTGATGGCCAACACTAAATGACCTATAAATGAATGTATTTTCCCTGCAGGTACTAGGGTAATAAATAAAGAGCCGATATGAATAGAAATAATGGGACGGATATGGAATATGAAGTTGGAAGACTCACAGAGGATAATGTTTCTATTTCATTTGTAGCCCAGCAGATCCACTATTCATCAAGGCTACCAGAATACACTTTTGTGGAACACCAGTGTCACCAAAAGTTCAATAATGACTTTCCTCTGTGAGTTAATTCTCAAGTAAAGAAAGCAGTCAGAAAGCCTGTTTTGATAATATCAATGGAGATAATACAGCTCTAAAGTAATAGAAGTCAGATGGCAAAGATGACAGTGCTAAATTATCAAAATTCAGGACTCTGTATTTACCTTAACTATCAGCATGATGGAAGGGCATTCAAGGGAGCTGACAAGGTGAGTTGTGGAAATGGTAAACAGAGCGTGATATCAGTGGGGGCAAAAGAGATAGGCGGCCAGCAAGGGTAGTTCTTAACATTTATAACCAGAAAAAGTTGAGCAAAGGAGAGCAGGCATATTAGAACAGTTCTCCTAATGAAAAGTCCTCATTTCTTGCTCAGAACCAAGGCCAGACCTTTTTTATGTCAAGAACCCTTTGACTGAAGAAGAGGCTGCATACCCAGGAGGAAAGGCTTTGCAACAAGACTGCAAGTATATCTATAATTTCTCTAATCTCCCCCAAAAGGACTCATGGCCATTTAAGCAGGTGAATTTGCACTGGGAAACATAGAATACCCAGGCATTGCAAACACTGAGACAGATAGCATGAACTGATAATAATATCTGAAGACCCAAAGTGTCTAATTGACCCCTGTTAGAATAGCATACTAGTTAAATTTCTGCTCGCAATAAAGCTAATAAATTTTGAAAGCCTAAGTTTTGAGATCACCAGTGACCTCATTTAATAAAGTTGCTCATATTTATTTATTGCATTACCAACATTATTAGATGCACAACAGGCAGGCACCATGGTATAATATAAAAAGCATGACCTTTAGGCACATGACCTCCATGGATGCACCCAGTGGTATTTCTTCAAGTTTTAAGTGTATAAGTGGAATTGATACACTTGGTAGATAATGTAACCCACATTTGATCTTGGCCTGTGGACAAAAATTATCATGGTGGAAAAGCCCAAGTAGAAATCTCTGAAGGTCTATCCCCAACTCCTCCAATACATACAATCTGGCCAATAGAGTAAATCTAAATGACTATATTCTGAGAGGGGGAAAAGATGGTGGAGTTTAGTGACATGATTAAAGACTGAAATGATGCACTGGTATGATACAAGTCTGTATAACACCTGTATTTATTTGTCAGTTAGTCACTATAGAAGCTAGAAAGTTCTGAAAAAATAAATGTAGAGTACTATATTTAGCAGTATCCCAGTATAAAGAGCTGAAGGAGAGGGAACTGGGGGCACGATGCCAAGTGACATAAGTCGGACAGAAAAGAACACATATTGTATAATTTGATTTATATGAAATGTTCAGAAACGACAAATCTATAGAGATAGGAAATGAATTAGTAGCCACTTGGGGTAGGGGCAGTAGTGCACAATTAATTGTAAATATGCACTTTGGTTGATGCAATATTCTAAAACTCAGTGTTGGAGATGACTTTAAGACTTTGTAAATTTACTAAAAGTCACTTTATTGTATACTTATAATGGGTGAATTTTATGACATATAATTAAAAATTAAACTGTTTACTCAATGTTATTGAGAAAATTGCATGTAAAAGGCATGAGGAAAAAAAACCAAAACCGAAACTAATCAAGGATCCATAATAGCATTTTTATTTAAAACATGCACGCATACACACACACAAAAACACACACCCACGCACAGGTTTCACTATCCTAATTATATAAAAAATTTTAACATTAAGAAAGAATATATTCAGAATTATTTCTAATGTCATTCTCTGGGTGATTTTAATTTTATTATTGATGTTTTTATACTGTATACATTTTATATTATGATATTCTAAAGCAATAAACATTTAAAATAAAAATTGCACCATACCTGGCATTTTCATTATAAGTCTAAGTAACTAATCAGTAATTTGAAGCTATGAGGTGCTAAAAAGTTTTTAAAAATGTTATGCAGTTAAAATGTATGTCCTCATAATTAGTAAAAAAAAAAAAAGAGAAAAAATTAAAAATCCACTTATACAAGTGGCACTAACAAAATAGTAAGAAAAAGTTCCAAGATCTTAAAATAAAGAAATAAATAAATAAATAAATGAATAAAATCAATTGACAAAGACAATAACAAGATTTGGCATATTTTTTAATTAAAAAACAAACTTACAATGAAAGAAGCCAACCTGTAAATGCTAGATACTATATAATTCCAATTACATGACATTATGGAAAAGGCAAAATTATACTGACAGTTAAAGATCAGTGGTTAGCAGGGGCTGGGCAGGAGAGGGAAATAAGGAATAGGCAGAGCACAGGGAATAGCGAGGCTGGTGAAACTATCCTGTGTTATACCGCATTTATGGATACATGCCATTATGTTTTTGGCAAAACCCACAGAACTATACGAGAGAGAGTAAACCCTAATGTAAACTTCATAAATTTGATTAATAATAATGCATCAGTATTGATTCAGCTATTATAATGAATGAATGACATCAGTGTTACTCAGTGACATTGTATGCAAGGTAGGGGGTATAAAGAACTTTATTCATTTTCTATTCAAGTTCTATTTGAAAACCTCTCTAAGAAATAGACTATTAATTTATTTTTGTAAGTAATTTTAGTCTTTTCTGAAGGTATGTATAATTAAATGACAAAAATATTTCATCTTTTTTATGTATTAAATCATCAAAATTTAAAACCATTGATAAACCTAATGCTGGGAGTTATAGAAAATGTATATGCATGTACTACATATATTACTTTGACACTTGAATGGATGATACTGTTTTAAAGAACAATATGGTAGTAAATTTCAAGCATCTTAAAAATGTTATTTTTGATATGACAATCATGGTCTTAGAAGTGTATGTTAACATAATATGAAGAAAGATAAAATAACATCTATTTATTTTTTAATAAGCATGACGTTTGATAACAATAACAAAATTAGTAGATGGTTAACATTAACTGAGTGTTTTTCCACTGACACTATGGTAACTTCATTACACATATAAACTATATCTCAAACAATGATACAATGATTAAATAATTTAATTGCCATACACTTGGTGAAATATTTTAACTATTGAACAGAGATGTGAATGTTAGAAGAAAATATGATAAATGTTTATAATGTAATGCTAAACTGTAAAGCAACTACAAAATATTAGATTGCAATACTGTGAAAACACTCAAGGATACAAACAAAAGAAGATATTAAAAGAAAAAAATAAAAAAATGAAAGTATTTTGTTGGGATAGTGTAATTCTGGATGCTTATGTTTTTTTTCTAAATTTCTATTATTAATATAAAGTTCTCTGTGCATTAAATATAACATTTGGCATTATAGTATTGCATAATGATAGCATACAATCTTATGCAGCATTTACCATATTACAAGCACCTTCTAAAATTTAGAAATCTATTCTACACATTTATCTCCATCATTAACCTGGTTTAATAGATAAAGTAATGAAAAAAAACAAGCATTTCAAATAACAGATGGCACAGCTAATAAATGGCAGAGCCACTATCAAATATCTTAGACAATGAATGTACAATCAATTCATCTTATTTTATTATTTTTTATAAATTTTATTATGTATATTTAAAGTATACAATGTCATACAATACCACATATATACACATATATATATTATATATATATATATAGTAAGATGGTTGCTATAGTAGAACAAGTTAAAATATTTGTTATCTTACATAGTTACCCATTATTCCCCCCACCGCCACTCCGCTGGCATGAACAGCAAGAGCCTACTCATTTAGCAATAATTAGGAATCCAATACATTATTATTAATTATAGTCCTCATGTTGTACATTAGCCCTCTCACTTGTTCAGTCTACATATTTGCTACTTTCTATACTTTTGCCTATATCTTTCCATTTTCTGTCACCTCCACCGCCATAACCACTGTTTTATTCTCTATCTTTATATTAACACATTTGGCCTTTATAAAATTATCTATGATATCCAGTCTTCAGATCATGTTATAGGGATAATTTGAAACAAGAAAGTGTTTTTTAGTGATATTTCGAGAAACTAACCCTCTGTGAATAACGGCCAGCAAGATGTAGCTTTTAAACTCTTCTATAGGGATTAACTAAACTTTCAGTTGTAAAACACGTGAAAGCAAAACAGTGCTTGTCCTCATCTCATGTGATACTGACTGTGTGTTATGTAAGATAGTCAGAGTAGGAAATACCAGTTTTGTACAGATTTTTCTTTAAAAATCTGAGGCTCAAGGAGAAGAAATTCTTTTCATGTGTTCCTACAACAATAGCAAGTATGGACCCAGAACCATTCCTGTCAATGTCTGTGTCCTAGGAGTTCTGCCTTACTTAGGTATCTCCTGGATTTGCCTTCACTCTGTATTTTCCACTCGGTTTCATTATCTGTACAATACAATTTTTAATTTATCTGTAGAATTAAGTTTTCCAAAATCTGTTCTAAAAAGGTTTCAGGTAGAAGAAGAGAAGCTTACTTTTAATTTTCATCACAGCAATTTGAGAGTAAGAGAGAAAAGGAATTGTTAGCCTTAAACTCAAGGATGTATACAATTTTTTCTTTCTCCTCAAAAACGTATAGCTAATTAGAACAATTTGACCTTTTCACTGCCCAGTACAATTGAACACTCCATCCTCCTTAGTATTGTATTTGCATGTTCACAGTGGGAACCACAATCTAGTGCCTGAAAAGAGAAAATGCACTTACACAGCCATGCTGACTAGCTGACTTAGTTCTTATTAATTTGTACAATTAAAGTTAATTGTTTTTGGAAACGGGTCTTGCTCTGTTACCTAGGTTTGAGTGCAGTGACACCATCATAGCTCATTGTAGCCTGGAACTCCTAGTCTCAAGCGATTCTCCCTCCTCAGCCTTCTGACTAGCTAGGACTATAGGCACAGACCACCATTCCTGGATCATATTTAATTTTTTTTTTGTAGAGATGAGTCTCACTATGTTCCCCAGGCTGGTCCCTAACTCCTGGCCTCCAGCAATCCTTCGGCCTTTTCCTCCCAAAGTGCTGGGATTACCACACCCAGTCAATTTTATTTAAAATACATAATGACACCCTTGTAATTAGTGTCAATTTTATCATGAATTAACAGCTCCATAAATATATATTATTTTATATCATTTCTATTATAGATGAAAAATTTTATTACTTGCCAGTTCTATCAAGCTTCCTAAAAGTATTATTTTATATATCTAAGTGAACAAATTACATGTTCTTAAATATTAAACAATTCTAGTTATTAATTTTAAAATATGTAATACAAATGCTACTTTTTTTTTTTTTTTTTTAGTTTTGTGAGGCTTTGAAGCTTATTCAAGGGTGTTTTTGTTTTCAAATAGTTCAATATTTTAATTCAAAATCAACTATGGGATGTTGGGGAGAACTTAGCAAATAAAGATCTTGAAGCTTAGGTTATATTAGTTTCATGGTAAATCAATCTGTACTAATACATATTGAATGCTTTTTCCAGTAGCCTGTAAACACTTGTCATGCATTATTACATGTTTTTCTAATAATGATCATAAGAGATAGATACTTTTATTAACCACAATTTATGAATAAGGATGCTGAGGCAGAGAAAAATTTTAAAAATACTCTTAATAAATTGTTGATCCTGGAATCATGCCTAGCAGCCTAGTTCTTAAATTACTTAAAATATTAATTTTTTAAAAAAGCAATATGTATTAAAAAAGGAGAGACCTCCATTATTTTTCCCAACACCTTTATTTTATAAAAATAAAATATCGGGAGGCTGAGGCTGAGGCAGGAGAATGGCGTAAACCCGGGAGGCGGAGCTTGCAGTGAGCTGAGATCCGGCCACTGCACTCCAGCCCGGACGACAAAGGGAGACTCTGTCTCAAAAAAAAAAAAAAAAAAAAAAAAAAAAAAAAAAAAAAAAAAAAAAAATCTCTAAAATCAAAGAAATCATGTTACTTAGCCAAGGTTACATAGCAAGGCTATTTGTCACAAAGTTAAAACTAAAACTTTAAGTGACGTTTGAATCTTATCTCTGTTACTTTTCCTTTCAACATTTCCACCAAGAGCATATTTTGAAAGACAATGGCAAATCACTGTGACACTCAGTCATATTAATTGATTTTGCTTCAGTATTATTTGCTTTCCAGCAATTCAGGTTTAGCAGCCTTATTATTATTTTTTTCACTAACACTTTGTATATATCTTTTGATATCTCCAGTCACAGAGATCTAGGCCATGGGAAGTCACAATGTCAGTTTCCATTTGTTCTTCTGCCCATTGTAATTTTGTTCCTGCAAAGCTTTCAATTCTACTTAGTTTTATTCCAGCTTTGGAGTTGGTTACTTGCTTCACTGTCTGTATAAATTATGTACTTTCTCTTTTGTCCCACTGCTAATTCAGTGACACATAATTCTAAGTTGATCTGTCAGTCTTATGGGTTTGTATTCAATATTACTCATATTTTGTTTAGTTTTGTAGAGACCCTTATTCACATTTTTGACAGAAGAACATTTCTCTGACTTGCGAAAATGTATGTCATATATGGACAAGCATAAAAACATAATCATTATTTCCATAGCTTTCTTCATAAATTTACGTCTGTCATTTTCAAAGTAAGTGGCTATAAGATGATGAAACATATATTTGCATATTTGTAATTTACAATTTTGACTTTAAAAATATTTTCCAGGAAAAAAAACTACATTATTAATTTCATTAGAAAATAGAACAAGGATTTCATATACTGTGAAACTTTGTTCCACACTTTTTCAAATGACAAGAGGAGAAAATGAGCTATGAAATGTACTAAAATATAGCAATCTCATGACCAGAACTTTCACTTCACTAATATGATATTACCTGAAACACAAGAAAAATTAGTAACTTCCCCAGAGTTCAAGACTATTGGCTTAACTAGCCAGTTTTCTCCCCAAGATACTGACTTTAAAAGTAGTGAAAAACACTATGTATTTTTAGAGACAATTTAATACATGAATATATTGGATATATTATAGTTGTCTGATGTATAAACTTTGAAAGTTAGATTTCAGTAAACTTCTCATTGCCCAAAGTGAACACTACAATGCTGCATCAGATCAGTGGCTTATAAAACATTAACAAAAAAAAACCCAAACTTTATTTTAGAAAAATATGACAAGAATGCTATATGTTTAAAGCAGGTATACTGAAACTGCTCAATTTCAAAATGCGTTTGGACACCTTGGAGTCTTGTTTATTCTTCCTGCCAGCACTGTCATCTATAGCCTCAGAGGAGTAGTCTGCATCTCAAGAAATTCTGTAGAAAATAGTGTGAAAACTTTTGACTTCAAATGTGTTTTTAAAATTATAAAAGTTTTAAACATGCTTACCCTTTCCATTTCTATCACCTCCATTTGTGGAAAAAGATTCTCTGTTAAGCAAAGTAAATCAGCATACACTTTTTACTTATGGGATACTAACATTCAGCTATGAACGAAAATATGTTTTCTACTGAGCATCTGGCTCAGTTTTGCTGTGAAGCTTGCATTAATTGTGAAGATAAAAATCCCTGACATGCATGACATCCCATTTACTGAAGTTTTTACCTATATTTACTTGGGATGCTATTAAAGTGAATGGCAAAGTATTGGGAGGTCAAGATCCTTAGGAATTTTCTTGATACGGGAGCAATGATATCTATGATATTTTCCTTCTCCATTGTAAAAAATGGAGTGATACTAAAACCCCAGAGGCATACGAAGACTACTCACAGTCACAGATACTTGAACATGCATGGTTGTGATCACCACAATATCCTCATTCAATTTTCTCATCTGGCTTCTTCAAGGAAAAAAGAAAAAGAAAAAAAAAACACATAGAAAAATTAATGAATAATGTCTAAACTTATTCAGGTGGTAGCCCCAATTGTAGTCATTTTACTATATTATATTATCTATGTTATTAGAGCTGATATATACAAATATTGGAACTCAGTATGAAGCTGTTTATGTATAGAAAGCTTTTATTCAGTCCTCATTATTAGCAATGAACACCAGCAATATGCAATTACAGGGCAAGAAAAATAGTATAAAAAATCTATGTTAACTCTCCTGCTATCTGTGACTATGTAGTCTTGAACTTCTGGTCATTCAACAGAATATTGTCCTGGCCTACTATATTAATGAATAATGTTAAGTGGACCTGAGCATAAAGTGGCAATTTTTCTAGACATCATAGGAAGACACAGACCTGGCAGAGGGTAAGAGAAAAACAAATCTCATACAAAAAAACAAGGTCCTGTGAATTTCTTGGAAAGCTAGTGGTCTGGTCCGCGATATGTTATGTTATCTCCCTTAAGGTCCAAGAAAAGGAGTTGCACCTTGCATCTCCTGCCACTAAAAGGTACAGAGTTAAGATGTTATTGTACTCTTCAACCTCGTTTATTGCTTGACTTCAAATACTGTCAGTGTCAAGTGAGGACCATTGAAAGATGCTACTCTTAAGAATATTCAGACTCTGGAGAATGCTGCTGTCTCACCTGCATCTTAAGACCAAATAGATTCATTCTTGCTAGTGGTATCTATGATAGATAATGATGGCATCTGGAGTCAGGAATGTTGCAGCATAGACCCCTGGGTCCTGAAATGAGGTCATATCTATCTCAGAAGAACTATTTCCTCTTCTCTAAGAACTTGTTGGTATCTATGTAGATGGTGATCCCCTGATAACACACTAATTGACTACACAACTGTGGGTGGCCATATGCCATCTAATTTCAAAAGGCTTGAGGATAAGCAGACATAGAAACAATCTCTTGCACATTGGTAGTGGTACAGTCAAACACTAGCCTGACCTGCTGCAGAAGACATATGTAAATAGTTGCCTCATAATCACAAATAATTGTCCCATACTTTCATATTACCAACCTGTTTAGCTACAATGTCACATATACAGCTTCATGGGAAAATCCCCAGAATTAACTGATAGAAGAAGAAAGGATGTGAACTGTTACAGGGACATGGTATGAAATGTGAGAATGAGCTTGAAATAATATCTGATGCACTACTGTCCTTATACAAGTTGGCCCTGAGTACAGTTATGAGGGAAATACCATGAACAGAGTGGCTAGCAAAACATTTAATTTTCCATATAACATATAGGAAAAAGAAGTATGAGATATGGTTATGCTATGAAGGAAGAAGAAAACTGAGATATAGCTATGCTATGATGCCTGAGGGATGAAGAATAATTTGACTTGCAGGTCAGAGACCTGGGATTTGGAAAATAATTATGTGACTGAACCCATGTAACTGGACATGTAGATCTTCATGTTTCACTTATAATGCCAATTGAAGATCATTCAACACAGAAAAGCCTCTCAAAAGCTGAATATACAGGATTTGTCAACATGTGGGTGTTTCCAGTTTTGGCCTTCAGCTTACCCTAGAGTAAACACAGACTCAAAAGTAGAATGGATAGGGATGGAGTGATAATTGTCACCAACAATATACACCCTTACCATATCTGGACTAGCTTCTGACATTATCAGTCTGCCAGTAGCAGAGGCTGATGCTGAGCTTTTGAGACTACACTACCTTTCAGAAAGACCAGCTATCCATTGGGTGGTAATTGTTGAAACATCATAATTTCCCATTTACAAGGAGCATTGAATTATTCTTAAAAGAACTATTCCATAACTTTAACGTTGTAATATCTTGTCTGTTCATGAGAAAAGATAGATAAATGACTTTACCAATGCCTTTAGTCAATGGCATAGTACCCCACACAATATTACCGTGAATTAAAAGACACATTTATAGCCCAGGAATGCATTAATGGGCTCAAACCTATAGGATCATATCAAATATATCATGTACCTCTTCACACAGATGCAGATAACTCATAGAACATTGGAAGGACCTACTGAAGGCTTAGTTCAACTAAATCTGCAGCTTGGACAAACCATGTTGAATGGTTAAGGTAATATCAAAATGGACAGTACAGGGTGGTGTCTTCCTCATGCTGAGAAACTACAAGTCTAGGAATTAAGGGATGAGTAAGGATGGACCCTTCTCCATATCACTCTCATCATCTACTCGGAGAGTTATTGCTTTCCATTTATGCCAAATTATGCTCTGCTGTATTTAAAGTCTATGTTTTCTAAAAGGTTAACACCTCTGTGAGGGTACACTGTAAGAGTTTTACCTAACTGGAGGCTGTGTTTGCCACCTCGTTAGTTTGGACTCCTCATGCCAACGGACCAGGTGGCAGAAGAATAATTTCTCTATCAGCTAAGGTAATCAATCCTGATTACTGTGACAAGTTGGGATTGCAAATATATGATGGAGAAAAGGAGATATGTTTTTAGCACAGGAGTTCATTACAGTATCCTCTAGTATTTATCTGTCCAGTTATAACTCATGGACAACTTCAACAACATGTGCAAGTTAAATAAGTGCTCATATATCTCATGATGAAGGTCTTTTTCACTTCAATAAAATATAGAATGGGCAGTAAAGGATATTTATAATTAATATTAATTATTGCCTTTGGACCAGCTATAGCAGCAGTGATATTTTATAGTGTTTTGCTTAGCCAATTTGTTTTACAGAAAATCCTAACTGGCCATCTCTTTAATATTTAAGCTCCCTCAGAAGTCAAAATGTGGCTTAGGATAGAGTTCCATTATATAGATTATGGAAAGAACCACACAAACTTAAGCATCCAGGTCAGATCTCATGAGAAAACAGAGGCTCTTACTTTTCCCAGTGTAAGCCACACCCTGAGAGTATGGTTGAGTAAATGTGCTTTTGGGTGACTCTTGACCAATGAAAGGAAAAAAAGGAAGAAGATAGCATGTAAGTTGGTATGCTCACATAGACTGTTTTAAGATGCAGAAAATTATTTCACACATTCAGAAGATACTTGGTGGCATCGAGGAAGGAGCTATGTTTTTTCTGACTCTTCAGGTAAGCTCAATAAGATAACAACTTAAATTTTCCTTCTCCTTCTCTGCTTTATTTTCCTTCTTACCTCATTCTGGATTTTCTGGGATTGCTTACCCTAAATAAGTGTTAAATGTTATCTTTGTCTCAATATCTAGTATCTAAGAACCTCAGATAGAGAAAAGACGGTGTGGTGACACATTGAAAGAGGTAGAGATGTTTTTGAAAGAGGTTTTTGAAAGAGGATTTTTTTTTATCTTTGCAGGATAAGCAACTGAGACACGGAAAGGCAGAGGGTTCAAAACTGCAGCTTTCTCCAGCTACACTCAGGGTTTGGGGCTGAAACAGGTTTACCCATCAAAATATATTATTCTACTGTGTTGATTTTTTTTTTTCTCAAAAGTTCTTCTTTACTGTTTGACAGTCTATTTGCTATCAGATCATCCACAGACTGTTAGCAGTACATGCACATGTCTGAATTTTGATTGTTGACATGGCCTAATTCTTCTCAATTGTACACCTGAGCCTAAAAAGAGACGTGTTTACTGCAATAGAACATGACCATTAAGGAAACACTGATGTTTTAGCAGAAGAATCAACCCTTGTTAAATATTTTGAAACCTATTTCAAACGTTTAGTGCATACCTTCATGGAATAAACAAAGTGGTTTCCTTGAAAAAGGTTTGCACTATCATTTTAACTCTTGGTTCCTTCTAATAGATCAAGATCTGAAAGTATTAAATAGAAATTTTCATTTCCATTCAAGTTAATTCCTCTTGTATCATCACAAAATTCACTTCAATGCCTCCAAGTTGGAAAAGAATGCCACTATATGCAAAACAAAAACAACAACAACAACAAAAACAGAAATTTGGAGTTTCTCCTGTTCCTGTTGAATCTGCCATAGTGAAATTCTCCTTCTCTCAGACCAGGCCATTATGACAAACCAATAAGAAAACAGCATATTATTGTCAGATTGCTCAGGTCTTCTAAAAACAAAGAGCTGTTCATACAAGTTTTTAAAACTTGCTTTAAAGTGTATATGAGATGAATACTTGAAGTCTTGTATAACTCAATTATATCTCTCCATTTGTAGTCAAATTTTAAAAGTAGTTCAATATGCAAATGTTATTTCAAAAGAGACATATACTTGCAAAAGGATTAAGTTCAATAAGACTTCAACTGATAAAAATACTTTTGAATATATACATATGTGCAAATATACATAAGTAAATATTAATATATGTTTAATATTGTATGTAAGTAAATATTTAAGTGTATAAGTAAACATATAAGTACTTACATATGTTAGTATAGAGGAGTGTATGTGTATATTGGAAATGAGAGAGCAAATGCCAATACATGGAATATTAACATTGCAAATGATTTCAGAAATGTTCTTATAGTGCCATTATTGCCTAACATACATAGATAAAGACATACACAAACATGTACCCAAATTGACACTAACTAGTTATAAATTCATAGGATGGGATGTTTGCCCTATCTCTGCAATCTGAACAATGGCTCTAATTTTCAGAGCAAATAATTATCTAGGTCATTTGTTAAGAAATTTTGTGCAACAAGTACTCTCTTAAGTTTTTGGCTGTTTCCTCATTTCTAACTTTCTATGTCTGTTTTAGCTTGAGAAACTAAATAATCAATTATTACAAACATGTCTAGTAAATAGTAGGTATTCAATATAAAACAATATTGAAAGTGAAATTTTATCCAAAATGCTAATCTCCTACTTTGCCTAGTGCCTAACATACAGTCTATAGCTGACTTCAACACTGTCTATTTGCTTCCTGCAGTGGGTGCTAAAACAGTTGGACTACCTTCTAGGACTAATGACATAAATATAGAGTATTGTTTTGAATGTCTGTCTTTCATCTTATCAAATGTGTTAAAACTGATCCAGATAAACACACAGTAGCTGCAAAAGTTGAGACTGTAGATTTGGGCTTCAATTTTCTCCAAGAATTACATTCTGAATTTTCTTTTTTGGTGCACTCTGGAGATTAGACACAACTATTATAGAACTGGTCTATATTAATAGAGAAAAATCTTCAGCAAGACTCAGAATAAAGATTCTAATTGAATAAAGAATGGCTCTGCATAATATTTTCTACCAAAGAGAGGTAGCTAAGGCCAACAACTCAAACTATCTTTTCTCATGAACAACAAGAGAGTATTGTTCAATTTGCGTACTTATAAGACCTATGGCCAAATTGCTAAGGGTAGCCCAGTTAGATGTGCCCCAGTCACATCTACTGCAATCATATCAGTTTATTAGTTTTGCAAGATTTATATACACGTAAAACCTCAACGTAATGGATAGTGAATAGTGGAGCCAACATATAGACTGGTCATATCTGAGACTCACATGTTAGAGTTTACTTAGGATACAAACGTTACTCTTAGCTTTCATGATTTCATGCCATTTGCTGCCAATGGAGGGATGCATTGTACTTTTTTGCTCTGCAAAACCTGGATGGTGGAGTCTCTGGCTGAAGGCATTATAACTTACTCTGACAAGAACCAACATGTTAGACCTAATACCTATTAATATCCTATACAGCTATTAGGAATAGAGCATTCATACCAGAGGTGACCAGGTCACCAAGGCAGAAATTCACCTAGACATTAAGGTATTATGATTTTTTACCCCATCCCTATGTGGGTGTGGTATATATTCATATGAAGGTTTGCTTTATGTAGGTCCAATTCTCTTATAACCTTTGGCTGTGCTGAATAATTCTGTAAAAATTATGAGCAATTTGAAAAAGTTAGCCCTTTATGTTCACAATATCATCTCAAAGTGGTGGAGTGTGTGAGGTCTTTGATTAAGGCCATGACATTCAAACAGGTCCCCTCAATCTAGACTGTACTTTTGTTTGTTGCAGACATTATTCATGTTGTAACTATTATTTCCTCAATTAAACATGATAGATTTTTCCTTATTTATTTGGCAGGTGAGCTCGTAAATAGAAAGATATACTTGCAAGGCTTTGTGAGAAGGGAATAGATCTGATCCCAAGAATAAATCATAGTTTCTTAATTCAGGTGCTCATGCTTAGAATAGAAATACTTCAGGGAAATCTTACCAGATATCACATCCTGGTGTGTCGGCTCCAGATGCTGTTTAGTGTTAACAAAAATGGAACTTGTTTATAACAACTGTACTTCTATTGCTTTTAAAATTAAATTGACATATAATAAAATATGTAGTGAGACTTTTTTTGGATTATTAATGCAAAAACTTAAGTTCTCTTAGACTTATTCTTAAATATATAATTATATCACATTTTGGAAAAGTTAAAAATAAATAAAATAGGCACCATTTGTTGATCATTTACTGTGTATCCAGAAGGTGCTTTATGTATGTTATTTGTAATTTTTACAGTAACCCTTCAAGGTAAATAGTATTTTTCAAATTTTATGCGAGAAGACATAGAGGTTCAAAAAAGGTTAGATCCTCACATAGCTAGTAAGTGGTAAAGTCAAGAACCAAATTCAGAGGTTTTCAACTCAAAATTTTAATTGTATTATAATTCCATTCCAAGCTAACCATTGCTATGATTCTTTTGTATTTCTATAAAGTAATTTTTGGAGTAATTAAAACTTTTTTTTTACATTGTGAATGAAAGATTTCTTAAAGTTTGCTTTAAAAAATACTTTTTCCTTTGAATAGGAGAAAACAAGAGAAATTGTGAGTCTCCATGTGGGAAAATAGGTATAGACTTTTAAAAGTGATTACCTTATGCTAAAGAAATAAGAGCAGTATTCATTCTAAACATCTTTTGACAAGAAACATGTTTTTTTCAGTAACTTATCAGAGATGGTAATTTTTTTTTTTATGAGAACAGACTGCAGACACCTTTTGAATTCTAATGTGTGCTAAATTTTATTTTCCTAAGTAAAATAGAACAGCTGAGTCAGTAATAATTAGTCACCAAGTCTTCTGAATGGGTAATCAGAGGAGATAACCCAATGAAAACGAAGCTCCTGAGCTCATGTTAAGTGGAACAACAAGTGAACAGTAGCCTATGCTCTTACAGATAGTAGGGGAAAGAGAACATCATCTAAGGCCTGAGGTCCATCATGGCACATCTTTTCTATGATTCTCTGCTTTTTATTTTGCAAATGTGTGGACAGAGCTTTGAGTGTGATCCCACATCTCTGTACTCCATGCAGAATCACTGATATACGGAGAGCTATGAAGAGTAGGAGAAGTGAGTGGGTTGTTATAAACATTTTTCTTTCCTACTATACATGATTAACACATTCATCTTCTTTTTAAAAAGGCTTGGTTTGATTGTTCAATTTGTAGGT
The DNA here is from genome assembly GCF_009764315.1 of Trachypithecus francoisi. Lineage (NCBI taxonomy): Eukaryota > Metazoa > Chordata > Mammalia > Primates > Cercopithecidae > Trachypithecus > Trachypithecus francoisi. The sequence goes on along the minus strand of NW_022681454.1, from coordinate 73,344,564 downwards.
AGGTTGTCTTAAACTTAAACGGCTATCTTTAATTTTAAAATTTAAGTTAGAAGTTATTTTTCAATGTATACTGTCTATATTATTTGATGGCCCGTTATATTTTATATAATGTTTTCTATGTTTCTACTGTGTCCACAACCATCATTTGAATGGCTCCATATGATTGAGGTTTTATTTATATAATTATATTAATGAAAAATATTTAATTGCTATTGTGGCCTAACTTTCAATCACCACTAAATTTTCTTTTTTGAACATCATTGGATGGGACATTCATCTGTTTGCAAGAATCAGTTTTTATCCTAAGAGAAATTCAGAGAAAAGGAAATATTTACTATGTGCATACTGGCTATGTGCATACAATTTTAAAAGGTTTAAAAAACTGTACAAGAAGAGATATCTTTTGCCCTTGATGGCTACTTTTCTACATATAATATAATTTCATAAATATATATCTCATTCTATCACATTTTTCTTGGGCTTGGCATAAACTAGAGCACAGTAATGTATTTTTTTCAGAAGAAAATATAAATAAAACAAAAATTCCATACTGGCTTACCAAGACACAAAAATATTAGTCCACTAGGACTTCTAACACAAAAAATGTTGCATTAAATATATTATGATTAGCTTTATATACCATTTTTTGGCTATACAATTTTATAGGTACCAATATTAAGATAACAAACTACAAATTCTATTTTTTCAAATGCTTCTGACCAAAATGTTTTTGATATATTATTCATGTAATCATTTTAGTACTTGCTTATGTAACTGTATTATTGGATCACAACTAAAGTTGGATTCATTCAGGGTTTTGTTTATTTTGTTGGTTAGATGTTAAGCAGTGTTTCAAATGATATTTGATCCCAAAGCTATATAATGTTTAATGTCAATATCCATACAAAATAAAATTATCTGATTTTATACATTGTTATATTTATAATTGCCTAACAGATTATTTTGAATCAATTAAGGCGTTCAATTAGCAATTTATATACCCCAAAGTGATTTTATACACTAAAATATAAAACCTCATGTAAAAGCATTTAATATTTGCTATTTGAAAATTTATTTCAGTGATTGTCTATTTGGCTATGCTTATTCATACAATAAGCTTCAGTGTAAATCAAAAATAAGAAAGCAATAAAAATTAATTAATTTTAGATGTACATGTTTTTCCAGGTTAAAAGCAAGAACACAATATATCACCAAAGAAATACTGGACAGTTGATTGATTGTTTTGCATGTGGGACTTAGATGAGTATAACATCAAAGTAGTAGTTGAGAAAAATTAATAACAGAATGCTAAAGAGCAGAATTAAATAACAGAAAATTAAATATTAGAATGACTAAAAACTCACACAATGTTAACTGATAGCAAAAAGACCGCATATCGTCTATTTGTATCTTTTAAATTTAATTTAGAGACCAGTTGTGCTATATGACACAAATTATGTATTTGCATTTGAATCTATACATTGTAATGACATATTTATAAAATAATTTCCGGAATTACATTGCTGATTACTACATTTTTTATCTTAAAAAAAATAAATGTCTCAGTTTTCTGTAACCCTTGTGTCTATGTGCAGTGGCAGACCTGGAATGACACGAGAGAGCAGATGGTAAGGGATGATGTTGGTTAGAGTATCATGCTTGCAATGCCTGGTGGCATCCCCACAAATCAAGATTTCAAGATTACATGTCACTTCTGTTACACGGAGACCTTATGGCAGTCAAAGTTCCATGAAATTTAAAAGAAGTCATCCATGTAATGACACTATCCTGGTGTTATTAATATTATAGATTTTAGGATGGTATTTTCCACTCAAGCATTGTGAACTAGAGTCCACCTGATACTGCTGTGACCTCTACCAGAAATGTCTGGTGCAAAGTGATATACAAGCTTCTAAGATTGTTCACTTGTTTATTTTTCCCATAGCGCAAGATTACACAGTGAATTCTGCTGACACTTGCCAAGAAGCCTTACTACCTCACAATGATCCTCAGTTGAAGTTTTCAGATAGATGATAAAATGGGGCAAAAAATGTGAATTCCTTGAAGATGCAATAGCGATAACAGTGTGCTCCAGCTGTGTATATTCTGACTCTACATGAGAAGTCAGCAAAATCATGCTCACAATTATCAATAGAATGACTATTAGTGATAGTTCATTTGGAACAGTCTCGAGAGTTCTATCCTATTGTCTAAGTATTATTATTAATGACCCTCTTTTACTGCCACATTCTGTGTTGAATGGAAAATAATTATTTAGACACTCTACTTACAAGACTGTCTTTCATTTTTCCTATCCCTATTTCATAGCCTGAAACTACAAAGGCCTCTGGTTTCCTCCCTAAGAGAATTCTATTCAATGCTCTCTCTCTTTCAAGAGTATTCAGGAAATTTAAGGCCGACCTCAAAGCTTTGATGACTTCCTTCATATATAGAAACCCAATGTTATCATCTCAATCATGTGTTAGAGTAGAATAGGGCTTAGCCATTAGAATAGGAAGTAACCTAACATTAACTTTCAGTCTTTATATGTAATAGTTGCTATACTTTTTCTCTTAGAGATGGCTTAAACTTTCTGACCATCTATATAATTTATTATTTATAACCTTCATTTTCTTACCCTGTGTAGTTTTCAAGAAGGCAGGGGGATTTAGGCTTTTTTTCTAGTTTTGTCACTGCATATCTTAGTTATTGACACAAAGTTCATATACTATTTGCTTAATAAATATTTGTTAAGAGAAGATGAATAATGGCCGGTTTGGGGTCATTAGTTTTCTTAGTTATGAGAAGTAAGTGTGATAATGTGTACATTTTTGAAATATAACAGGTCCTACATAACTGTGTTCTTCTTTCTTCCTAAAGCACTTGCAAGCAGTGTTTAATATTTTTTTGTTAACAAAAAAGGTTTAGCAAATATTTTTGGCTTTTGCCATGATAGGTATTTTGTTAAATTTATCTCTTATTTTGTATTATATAAAATTATCATTTTATATAATAATTATTTAACTCTGATTATTTTACCTATATTTAAACTTTAAACATGTTCAAGTTCATTACAATATTGAGAGCACAGGGAAATCTGTACTTTAAAGACAGGAGAATGTATGCCATAGACGTTCCTATGGTATTTCCACAAATATGCTGAAAATAAATCAGGTGACATATTGTACTAAAATATTGTCTCCTAGCCAAATTTGTCAGTCTTACACTTAACTTGTATCTAAAAAACAAATGAGAGAATTAGATTAGCATAAAACTTTTGCTCTCTATAGCATTGGCAAGACCTGTTCCCAAAACTAGTTCAGGAGTATAAGTTAGAGAGTTTTTTTTTTTTTTTTTTTTTTTCTCCAATGCTATAGAATAACTGTATAAATACATTATAGATCCTTTATAAAACTGATCTCTGGCATTGCCTAAATATCTCACCTTACCTGTTGCACGGCAATTAAAGGTTTGGGTATACTAACCAGGGAGTTTTTCTTCAGTACAAAATTTTTGAATAGTAAATAGGAAAATACTATTGTAAAAAAATCAAAGACAAATAGCAAACTAGAAAAAATACTGTTTCAAAGGATATACCAAAATGTCAATTTTCTTAATTTTAGAAATAGAGCAACTCATTCAAACAGGAAAAAAAAAAAAAAAATACCGAGTAAAACAATACACACACTATATGAAGATATAATTTTTTTTAAAAAAAAAAGGTTGTCCATAAGCATATGAACACATGGTCAATTTATGTATAACTAAAGAATTGAAAATGAAAACAGGAAGAAATCATGTTCACCAATATGGTTTTAAAAATGAAAATGTTGCTGATACATAATGCTGTTTAAGTTGTAGGGAAATGTGGGAAAATTGAATACACCCCTATACTTCTGATAGTAAAATAACTTTGAACAGATTTTGAAAAACAATTTTTAATAATTTAATGTGGAGCAGTATTTATCATAATACTTTATTTTTTATCAGCTGCCTTAAAGAATCAATTACATATGTGCACAAGCAGCTTGGGAAAAGTTTACATTGCAACATCATTTACATTGCCTAAAAACTGGAAACACACTTGATATTAATCACTAGGCATTTGTCAAAATACAGTGAAACAACAAATAACCATCCAAAAGGACAGGGTAATTATGTATATGTTGATATGGAATCATGTCTAATCTAAATTCAATGTCTGATAATGCATACATATTCATCAATATACATAAGTTATATTAATATAATCATTGATTATTATAATTATAATATGTTACTAATAATTCTACTATAATTATTAATTATATTATGATTATTTAAATAATACATGATTATTAATACAATTAATAATTTAATCAAATAATTTAAGGAAAATTACTTTTATATGTCCCAGAGACTATAATGAGACTATTATAAGAATTTTCTAATGTATTCATACAACATCCCTAAAATGTAGTTTATTCATTTTACAGAAGAGGAAACTAAAGTTTTTTAAAAAATTTATTTCAGTGCGGGTGGATGAAACTTACTTATAACAGGTGAAAATTTTACAACAACTACTTTCATTGCAAGTGATACTGGATCATTAGAACATACATTTCTTAGATATCTGTTATGAATCCCAGTCTGATTCAAAAATTCAATTCCACACTGAGGTGCTGACACCACACTGTCATAATTAATATACAGCTAAAGTATTTTGATATGTGATACACTTGACATTTAATACTCCACATGCATTAGAATAAGAACCAATTGAGATTTTAATGGAATCTCAATTGGATAGATTAGTATTTGGAGAGCTATTATATACAAAGTTGATTCTTAGCAACATGAGAGTTGGAGTGCTAACCCCGGTACAGTAAAATATCTGCCCATTACCGTTTACTCCCTGAAAACTTAACTACTAATAGCCTACTGTTGACTAGAAGCCTTACCGATAACATAGAAAGTTGATTAACATGTATTTTATATGTTATACATATTATATACTATATTCTTACAACAAAGTAAGCTAGAGAAAAGAAAATGCTATTAAGAAAATCATAAAAAGGAGAAAATATATTTATTATTTATTAAGTAGAAATGGATCATCACAAGGGCTTTTATTCTTGTTGTCTTCATGGTGATTAGGCTAAGGAGAAGGAGGAAGACGAGGTGTTGGTCTTACTGTCTCAGGGGTGGCAGAGGCTAAAGAGATAGAGGAGGTAAAAGAGGAGGCAGTGGATGCAGACACATTTGGTGTACCTGTTACTGAAAACCATCTGCATATAAGTGGACTTATGAAGTTCAATCCCATTTTGTGAATTGATCAACTGTATATTTTTGAGTCTTTCCATATTGAATCATCATATAACTCCATTTAGTCAAGTCTTTGTTGTCATTATTCTTTTTCTTCTTGATATTGATCTTGTACAATTATTGTAAAGTAGATGTCTAGATATTTTATATTTATGTTTTTATAATATCTACTATAATTTGCCTTTTGTTATAGCAAAAGGAGTAATTATAATTTTTTAAATTAAATCTAAATATTTAGTTTCACATAACATATTCTTGTTGTAGAAATGCAAGTAATTAATAAAATTTAAATCCCCTCTTCATCTCCAAGGCCAAATCCAATTATGTCTTCAAAAACATATACTCTTCTTGCTCTTGTTTTAAATAGTAGCTCTTGTGTATATTTCCCTACAGAAAGGTTTAGAAAGTTAGCTCTTGTGTATATTTCCCTTCAGAAAGGTTTAGCAAGTTTTATCTGTGTGTGTTTTACATAAATAAGACAACGTGCATTGTTCAATAAATTGTCTTTTTAAAAAGAGCCAAGTAAATTACTAGTCGGTGTTTTTAAAAAAACTATACCATAGACTATTTACCTATTCTCTTTTTAGAGACATTTAGAGACATCCATTCATTTATTCAGATTGAAGCAATTCTTTATGGGCTAAAAACAAGTAGACCTTATCACACATAAGGTGTGTGATAAGTATCTTTTTGCTGGAAAAGCAAAAAGAACATTCCTTATAGACATACATGTATAAACAACATACCCCAAATTCTAGAGAAATAAACTCGCAAACTTTCTTTCTCCACTCAGAACTACAGACCAGAAGCCCAGAAATATTGTCCATTTGTTTCATTTTCCTCACTCTTTGTAGTATTCGCCTTCAATTATCATTCTTTTTATTCCCTCAACTTCTCTTCTGTCCAGACCCTAAACCCCTTCCTCTAGGATTCTGTCTTTGTCTGATTGTGCTTTCTAACGCTGGAATGCTTTGCTTCAATGCTCTTTCCGCTGACCTTCTAGTTTCTGTCTCTGAGAATTTCATATACACAGTTGACAGAGTGATATTGTAAAAAAAAAAAAAAAAAAAAAAAAAAAAAAGAGAGAGAGAAAATAAAGAGACATCATGTTAATTCTTTGCTAAACACTTAACTTGTTTCTTGCTTCCATTTATTTTTCCTATTAGTTGTTTAAATAGGCCCAGACTTCTTAGTGGGCTATTCTTTGTCCTTCCTCTCCCATGTGTTGATGTCTCACTAAGTTCTAGCTATTTTGTTTGTGTGTCCCAAAGAGTGGTTCATGGACTTGCAGCATCAACACTTCTTGGGGGCTTGAGGGAGGCAAATTTTCAGTTTGTAGGTTAGCCCTACTGAATCAGAACAAAGGGTGTGAGGTCTTGGCAATTATGTGTTAAGAAGCCTTCCAGGTGACTCTTATGTACACCTCAGTTAGAGAACTATTGTATTTATCTATAATTATCTGTTCTTCTCTTAATATTCATGCTGCTTCACCTGGGTGCTTTGTTTAATTCGCATTTGGTTTCTTACCCACCTTTTTCTCTCCTATTTATTTCTTCCCTTATTCTTCCTAAAACTCCTCTTGTTTGAAGTCTACTCCTCTTTCAAGATGCAGATGCTGCTCTACTCCATTAGAGAGCTTTTGTGGTCATTCCTAGGTAAAACGAGGTACTTCTTCCTTTCCAGACCTTCTCACCAACTGCATGAATGTTTCAAAACGACTACAATTTCTTGAGTCATGTACTCATTTATCTTTCATTAGAAAGAAATCACCTCATTCTTTATGGCGTCTCTATTACCTGCTACAGTAACAGTCAGATAATAAGCACTGATTACATGCTACTTGACTTAATTAATGGAAAAAATTGAACTGCTATATTATGCTAAGTTTTGACCTCATGGAAATGATAGGGTAAGGAATAAATCAACTTGTTTGTTTCTTAGTACTGCAACTATCCAAAAAATTGGACTGAAATATGTTCAAGGTTATGAAATAATCTCTGAAGTGTTATAATTTATGGCACAAAGCTGGTCAAAGAAGGTAAGTGGAAATACAATTAAATGTGGAACATGATTTTTAATAGACTGAGATATTTAAGGTCCATTCGAGTCTCCATGTGAGTCCACAAAGCAGGCCAGTCCCATCTGTTGTCTTCTTACTTCATTCAATAGCTTTCAATGGATGCCAATGAGGAGTTACTACTTCGATATGAACCTTAGCACAAAAGGCTTTAGATAATTAAAAATGATAGAATTGGGACAGACTGCTAAACATAAACAGAAGGATAAAAAGACATCTGGTATAATTAACAGTGAATAAAGCAGGTTTAACTAGCCTGAGTACAAAGCACATTGAAACATCATGAAAAACTGAGAAACTTCTGTCAAGAAATAATTTGGCTGTTATGTAACTTAAAGTATTTCCCTTCAACTGCATTTTTATTAATTGGGACATTTCCATAAAATGGGGTATATAGTTTTTGGATTTCACCTGCTCCTGCTGCTTACTTCTCAGTTGAAGATATAATCCTTTGTTTGTGACTACAAAATTGGCTTATGTAGAGATGATTATGATGTACATTCAGAGAATTGTGACTTCAGGTGAGAAATAAGCAGCAGGAACAGATGAACTCTTAGCAACAGAGAAACTATTTTCATGCAAATATCCCCGCAGTGGCAGAAAGATGAGAAAAGAGAATTACAGAACACAGAAGGCTTACAAAAATGTTATTTCATGATATTGAATGATTTCTCTATGTTTTTTTTTTGGTTTTTTTTTTATTTTTTATTTTTTATTATACTTTAAGTTCTAGGGTACATGTGCATAACGTTTATATCATGTATAACTCCCAAAGGCAATCCCTCCCTCCTCCCCCCTGCCCATGATAGGCCTCAGTGTGTGATGTTCCCCTTCCCGAGTCCAAGTGATCTCATTGTTCAGTTCCCACCTATGAGTGAGAACATGCGGTGTTTGGTTTTCTCTTCTTGTGATAGTTTGCTAAGAATGATGGTTTCCAGCTGCATCCATGTCCCTACAAAGGACGCAAACTCATCCTTTTTTATGGCTGCATAGTATTCCATCGTGTATATGTGCCACATTTTCTTAATCCAGTCTGTCACAGATGGATATTTGGGTTGATTCCAAGTCTTTGCTATTGTGAATAGTGCCGCAATAAACATACGTGTGCATGTGTCTTTGTAGTAGAGTAATTTATAATCCTTTGGGTATATACCCAGTAGTGGGATGGCTGGGTCATATGGTACATCTAATTCTAGATCCTTGAGGAATTGCCATACTGTTTTCCATAATGGTTGAACTAGTTTACAATCCCACCAACAGTGTAAAAGTGTTCCTATTTCTCCACATCCTCTCCAACATCTATTGTTTCCTGACTTCTTAATGATTGCCATTCTAACTGTTGTGAGATGGTATCTCACTGTGGTTTTGATTTGCATTTCTCTGATGGCGAGTGATGACGAGCATTTTTTCATGTGTCTGTTGGCTGTATGGATGTCTTCTTTTGAGAAATGTCTGTTCATATCCTTTCCCCACTTTTTGATGGGGTTGTTTGCTTTTTTCTTGTATATTTGTTTGAGTTCTTTGTAGATTCTGGATATTAACCCTTTGTCAGATGAGTAGGTTGCAAAAATTTTCTCCCATTCTGTAGGTTGTCTGTTCACTCTGATGGTAGTTTCTTTTGCTGTGCAAAAGCTCTTTAGTTTAATGAGATCCCATTTGTCAATTTTGGCTTTTGCTGCCGTTGCTTTTGGTGTTTTAGACATGAAGTCCTTGCCCATGCCTATGTCCTGAATGGTACTACCTAGATTTTCTTCTAGGGTTGTTATGGTATTAGGTCAAACATTTAAGTCTCGAATCCATCTTGAATTAATCTTCGTATAAGGGGTAAGGAAAGGATCCAGTTTCAGCTTTCTACTTATGGCTAGCCAATTTTCCCAGCACCATTTATTAAATAGGGAATCCTTTCCCCATTTCTTGTTTCTCTCAGGTTTGTCAAAGATCAGATGGCTGTAGATGTGTGGTATTATTTCTGAGGACTCTGTTCTGTTCCATTGGTCTATTTCTCTGTTGTGGTACCAGTACCATGCTGTTTTGGTTACTGTAGCCTTGTAGTATAGTTTGAAGTCAGGTAGCGTGACGCCTCCAGCTTTGTCCTTTTGACTTAGGATTGTCTTGGCAATGCGGCCTCTTTTTTGGTTCCATATGAACTTTAAAGCCGTTTTTTCCAATTCTGTGAAGAAAGTCATTGGTAGCTTGATGGGGATGGCATTGAATCTATAAATCACCTTGGGCAGTATGGCCATTTTCACAATATTGATTCTTCCTATCCATGAGCATGGTATGTTCTTCCATTTGTTTGTGTCCTCTTTGATTTCACTGAGCAGTGGTTTGTAGTTCTCCTTGAAGAGGTCCTTTACATCCCTTGTAAGCTGGATTCCTAGGTATTTTATTCTCTTTGAAGCAATTGTGAATGGAAGTTCATTCCTGATTTGGCTCTCTGCTTGTCTGTTACTGGTGTATAAGAATGCTTGTGATTTTTGCACATTAATTTTGTATCCTGAGACTTTGCTGAAGTTGCTTATCAGCTTAAGGAGATTTTGGGCTGAGACGATGGGGTTTTCTAAATATACAATCATGTCATCTGCAAACAGGGACAATTTGACTTCTTCTTTTCCTAACTGGATACCCTTGATTTCTTTCTCTTGCCTGATTGCCCTAGCCAGAACTTCCAACACTATGTTGAATAGGAGTGGTGAGAGAGGGCATCCCTGTCTTGTGCCAGTTTTCAAAGGGAATTTTTCCAGTTTTTGCCCATTCAGTATGATATTAGCTGTGGGTTTGTCATAATTAGCTCTTATTATTTTGAGGTACGTTCCATCAATACCGACTTTATTGAGCTTTTTTAGCATAAAGGGCTGTTGAATTTTGTCAAAAGCCTTTTCTGCATCTATTGAGATAATCATGTGGTTCTTGTCTTTGGTTCTGTTTATATGCTGGATTAGGTTTATTGATGTGCGAATGTTGAACCAGCCTTGCATCCCAGGGATGAAGCCCACTTGATCATGGTGGATAAGCTTTTTGATGTGCTGCTGAATCCGGTTTGCCAGTATTTTATTGAGGATTTTTGCATCGATGTTCATCAGGGATATTGGTCTAAAATTCTCTTTTTTTGTTGTGTTTCTGCCAGGCTTTGGTATCAGGATGATGTTGGCCTCATCAAATGAGTTAGGGAGGATTCCCTCTTTTTCTATTGATTGAAATAGTTTCCGAAGGAATGGTACCAGCTCCTCCTTGTACCTCTGGTAGAATTCAGCTGTGAATCCATCTGGTCCTGGACTTTTTTTCGTGGGTAAGCTATTAATTGTTGCCTCAATTTCAGAGCCTGTTATTGGTCTATTCAGGGATTCAACTTCTTCCTGGTTCAGTCTTGGGAGAGTGTAAGTGTCCAGGAAATTATCCATTTCTTCTAGATTTTCTAGTTGATTTGCATAGAGGCATTTATAGTATTCTCTGATGGTTGTTTGTATTTCTGTGGGGTCGGTGGTGATATCCCCTTTATCATTTTTTATTGCGTCTATTTGATCTCTCTCTCTTTTCTTCTTTATTAGTCTTGCTAGCGGTCTGTCAATTTTGTTGATCTTTTCAAAAAACCAACTCCTGGATTCATTGATTTTTTGGAGGGTTTTTTGTGACTCTATCTCCTTCAGTTCTGCTCTGATCTTAGTTATTTCTTGCCTTCTGCTAGCTTTTGAATGTGTTTGCTCTTGCCTCTCTAGTTCTTTTAATTGTGATATTAAAGTGTCAATTTTAGATCTTTCCTGCTTTCTCTTGTGGGCATTTAGTGCTATAAATTTCCCTCTACACACTGCTTTAAATGTGTCCCAGAGATTCTGGTATGTTGTATCTTTGTTCTCATTGGTTTCAAAGAACATCTTTATTTCTGCTTTCATTTCGTTATGTACCCAGTAGTCATTCAGGAGCAGGTTATTCAGTTTCCATGTAGTTGAGTGGTTTTGATTGAGTTTCTTAGTCCTGAGTTCTAGTTTGATTGCACTGTGGTCTGGCAGACAGTTTGTTATAATTTCTGTTCTTGTACATTTGCTGAGGAGTGCTTTACTTCCAATTATGTGGTCAATTTTGGAATAAGTGTGATGTGGTGCTGAGAAGAATGTATATTCTGTTGATTTGGGGTGGAGAGTTCTATAGATGTCTATTAGGTCCGCTTGGTGCAGAGATGGGTTCAATTCCTGGATATCCTTGTTAACTTTCGGTCTCATTGATCTGTCTAATGTTGACAGTGGAGTGTTGAAATCTCCCATTATTATTGTATGGAAGTCTAAGTCTCTTTGTAGGTCTCTAAGGACTTGCTTTATGAATCTGGGTGCTCCTGTATTGGGTGCATATATATTTAGGAGAGTTAGCTCTTCCTGTTGAATTGATCCCTTTACCATTATGTAATGGCCTTCTTTGTCTCTTTTGATCTTTGATGGTTTAAAGTCTGTTTTATCAGAGACTAGGATTGCAACCCCTGCTTTTTTTGTTCTCCATTTGCTTGGTAGATCTTCCTCCATCCCTTTATTTTGAGCCTATGTATGTCTCTGCATGTGAGATGGGTCTCCTGAATACAGCAGACTGATGGGTCTTGACTCTTGATCCAGTTTGCCAGTCTGTGTCTTTTAATTGGAGCATTTAGTCCATTTACATTTAAGGTTAATATTGTTATGTGTGAACTTGATTCTGTCATTATGATATTAACTGGTTATTTTGCTCATTAGTTGATGCAGTTTCTTCCTAGCCTCGATGGTCTTTACATTTTGGCATGTTTTTGCAATGGCTGGTACCGGTTGTTCCTTTCCATGTTTAGGGCTTCCTTCAGGGTCTCTTGTAAGGCAGGCCTGGTGGTGACAAAATCTCTAAGCATTTGCTTATCTGTAAAGGATTTTATTTCTCCTTCACTGATGAAACTTAGTTTGGCTGGATATGAAATTCTGGGTTTAAAATTATTTTCTTTAAGAACGTTGAATATTGGCCCCCACTCTCTTCTGGCTTGTAGAGTTTCTGCCGAGAGATCTGCCGTTAGTCTGATGGGCTTCCCTTTGTGGGTAACCCGACCTTTCTCTCTGGCTGCCCTTAAGATTTTTTCCTTCATTTCAACTTTGGTGAATCTGGCAATGATGTGTCTTGGAGTTGCTCTTCTGGAGGAGTATCTTTGTGGCGTTCTCTGTATTTCCTGAACTTGAATGTTGGCCTGCCCTACTAGGTTGGGGAAGTTCTCCTGGATGATATCCTGAAGAGTGTTTTCCAACTTGGTTCCATTTTCCCCCTCACTTTCAGGCACCCCAATCAGACGTAGATTTGGTCTTTTTACATAATCCCATACTTCTTGCAGGCTTTGTTCATTTCTTTTTCTTCTTTTTTCTTTTGGTTTCTCTTCTCGCTTCATTTCATTCATTTGATCCTCAATCGCTGATACTCTTTCTTCCAGTTGATCGAGTTGGTTACTGAAGCTTTTGCATTTGTCACGTATTTCTCGTGTCATGGTTTTCATCTCTGTCATTTCGTTTATGATCTTCTCTGCATTAATTAGTCTAGCTGTCAATTCTTCCACTCTTTTTTCAAGATTTTTAGTTTCTTTGTGCTGGGTACGTAATTCCTCCTTTAGCTCTGAGAAGTTAGATGGGCTGAAGCCTTCTTCTCTCATCTCGTCAAAGTCATTCTCTGACCAGCTTTGATCCGTTGCTGGCGATGGGCTGCGCTCCTTTGCAGGGGGAGATGCGCTCTTATTTTTTGAATTTCCAGCTTTTCTGCCCTGCTTCTTCCCCATCTTTGTGGTTTTATCTGTCTCTGGTCTTTGATGATGGTGACGTACTGATGGGGTTTTGGTGTAGGTGTCCTTCCTGTTTGATAGTTTTCCGTCTGACAGTCAGAAGGACTGTCTGTTGGTCTGTTGGAGATTGTTTGAGGTCCACTCCAGACCCTGTTTGCCTGGGTATCAGCAGCAGAGGTTGCCAAAGATAGAATATTGCTGAACAATGAGTGTACCTGTCTGATTCTTCCTTTGGAAGTTTCCTCTCAGGGATGACTCCACCCTGTGAGGTGTGGGGTGTCAGACTGCCCCTAGTGGAGGATGTCTCCCAGCTAGGCTACTCAGGGGTCAGGGACCCACCTGAGCAGGCAGTCTGTCCGTTCTCGGATCTCAACCTCCGCGTTGGGAGATCCACGGCTCTCCCCAAAGCTGTCAGACAGAGTCGTCCGCCTCTGCACCGGCCCCCGCTGCTTTCCCTATTGGACCTCAGCTGTGGGCTGTCCCCAGAGGTGGAGTCTACAGAGACAGGCAGGTTTCCTTGAGCTGCTGTGAGCTCCACCCAGTTCGAGCTTCCCAGCGGCTTTGTTTACCTACTTAAGCCTCAGCAATGGCAGGCGCCCCTCCCCCAGCCTCGCTGCTACCTTGAGGATAGATCACCGCAGACGGCTGTGTTAGCAGTGAGGGAGGCTCCGTGGGCGTGGGACCCTCCCGGCCAGGTGTGCGATATATTCTCCTGGTGTGCCTGTTTCCTTAAAGCGCAGTATTGGGGTGGGAGTTACGCGATTTTCCAGGTGTTATGTGTCTCAGTTCCCCTGGCTAGGAAAACGGATTTCCTTCCCCCTTGCGCTTCCAGGTGAGGCGATGCCTCGCCCTGCTTCAGCTCACGCTGGTCAGGCTGCAGCAGCTGACCAGCACCGATTGTCCCGCACTCCCTAGAGAGATGACCCCAGTACCTCAGTTGAAAATGCAGAAATCACCGGTCTTCTGTGTCACTCGCGCTGGGAGTTGGAGACTGGAGCTGTTCCTATTCGGCCATCTTCAGAAACAGCGATTTCTCTATGTTTTTATGTAGAAGAATCAATCAGCAGGTTTTTAGAGATATATTTGAATGTCTCTATAAATACCATTAAACCACTTCTCTAGGAGACATTACATTTACTTGTTTCTATTACTAAATGAAATACACTATCAGCAGGCATGCTTTTTCAGTTAGTTGAAAATCAGAACTAGGAGCAGGTCTCTAGTTTACGCATTTAGATTTCAGGAAGCAAATTCACTCAGCAAAATAAGAACTTGATATACGGTTGTTGAGCTGTTTTTGTGTTGACTGTTTTGTATAACAATCTGTTTTTAAGAAAGAAAATAAAGAAAGGGAAGGTATAATCATTCAAACTAGGTATAACTATACACACTGTTCAAATTAAAACAAATTTAGATAATCAGCTTGGCACAGTGGCTCAAGCTTGTAATCCCAACACTTTGGAAGTCTAAGGTGGGTCGATCACTTGAAGCCAGAAATTCAAGATCAGTCTGGCCAACATGGTGAAACCCTGTCTCCACAAAAATACAAAAATTAGCTGAGCGTGTTGGTAGATGCTTGGAATCTCAGCTACAGGGAGGCTGAGGCATGAGACTCACTTGAACCCAGGAGGCAGAGGTTTCAGTGAGCCGAGATCTTGTTACTGCACTCCAGCCTGGGTGAAAGAACAAGACTCTGTATAAAAATAAATAAATAAATAAACAAATAAATAAATAAATAAATTGAACAATTTTTGCAGACTAAACCTTAATGATGTTTTAGAACTGACTTTAACCCTTGCCATTGGCTATTTCTTTGTCAACTGGAGTATATAAGGAAGTCATTATAATATCTGCCATACGTTATTTCTTATGATTTCTAGATAAAGTATTAAGAAAGTATGCAATGTATGCAATTATGTTGTAGAAGAAAAAAACAACATGATGTTCATAATTTTAATCATGCAATATTTTGTTGGTAAATTAAATCATCATAGATGTAGGTCATTGGCCTATATAAGAACTAGCAGCTTTAATTTTATCTGTAAAAGTGGTATAATATCAGTTATTTCTGGCCATACCCAATTCCTTCCAATTGAACCCAAAGATGGGACTCAAGTATTAATCACAGACCAAATGGCACCATGATGGAGCATGGTCAAGAGCTAGGATCTGGAGACAGCATGCCTAAAACAAATCTGGGGTCTGCCACATGCTGACTGTGCGATTTTGGAAAGATTCCAACTCTTCCTGTGCCTCAGTTATCTTAACCACAAAACAAGAACCAAAACACTATCTATCCCAGAGAACTTGTCTGAAAACTAATTGAATTTGTATCTGTAAAGTATTTTGAATGGCTCCTAGCTAATTTTAAGAACCAAACAAATGTTATTTAAAGGCAATGCGTATGCGTGTGTATAAAACAAAAGCATGTGTGCGCCAGCATAGAAGATATATTAAATGATAATAAGAAGTTTAATCTGAACTGTAGGCCAAAAGAAATTGAGATGCCAGATCCTCAGAAGCATTCTGAGTGTATGTCTCTAAGTGTTACAGTGCTGGAAATATGGAAACTGATACAGTTCAAAGACTAAGTAGATAGAAAACAGAGATGAAGGCAGTGCATAATGTTCTAGGGTAAGAGTTCAAAAGAAAGGCCTCTGGAGTGAGTTAGCCCTTATTAGGTAGTAAGGAGTTGAATATAACCAGATAGCACAAATGGAGAAATGGAATATGCCTTCTTCTGAAACAGTTGTCGAACTTTAGTATGTGCTTCTTACAGCAACAACAGAAGACAAAGGGAAAATTCTACAACATAAGCACATTTCAAATGTTTGATTTTACATATTTACCGATTGGTTGAAGAAAGTTGTGTTGTCTGGTCTATCAAAAGTACTGTGCACATTGAAGGGAAATTGGAAAACTCTCTCTCTCTGTGTGTCTCTAACCCCCTCCTGTCTCTCTTGCTGTCTCCTTTATGTATGAGATGTTTTATTTGATACACATTCTTATACCAGCCATAGCTAATCTTTTACATTTCCAGCTTCTATTCTTGCTGCATATGAATTTTTCTCGTACCTTCAAGGTTATGGATGTGCTACCATCAATCAACGTTAGAAAAGGTTAATTTCATTTTGTTCTTATAGGTAGTCTGGAGCATCCTTTCACTAGTAAGATTTACAGTATGTGATGTTTGGCCCTGCATACCAGTAGACATAGTAAATTTTCTATCCATGCCAAAAAAAAAAAGTCTTTTACCTACGTTTCCAGTCGTTTTCATGTCCTTTCTCTATTAATCATTACAATACCTTACCAACTTTTACTTTTTATTTTGTTTGAGTGTTTTCATATTTCTGATTCTTTTCTGGTTTATGTCATTTATTTGGATCATTAGAAATTTATTGGGTACCTACATTTTACTGGGTACCTAAGATATTACATCAGGTTCTAAATATTCAATTGTGAATAATGGAGGCATGGTGCCTGCTTCAAAATGCTTACAGGTCAATGGGAAGATAGACAATGAAACAACTGAACATGAATGAAACTATAGTCGGAAAATTTGTTTAGTACCATTGAAGATGTGTTTGATTAGAAGAAACTGTCTCTCTGTGAAAGTAGTATTTTAGCACACATTTAAAGGAGTCATATAGAGAAGGAGTCAGATGTGAAGATTTGCAGAACATTTCATGGAGGAAGTAGCAAATATAAACCTCTCGAGTGGGAAAGAGTTTGATCTCCCCCTTCTCCCATTCCCATTGTTTTTAATTTAAATTTATAAAATAAAGTCAATATTTTTAGATAGTAATGTTCAAAGAAATGTAGAAAATATGAGATTAGGAAGGTATACAGGATCCAGATAAAATAAGATTTTCTGATCTAGGCTATGAATGGTACAGTGGGGAACTATGTAAATGGATTAAGAGAAGAATGAAACAAGAGACATTTAGCTGGCCTCAATCAAAAGGAAAGACTAGTGGGAAGGCGTTCTTTAAGGAAGTGTCATTTTGCTGGATTAAATGTTAACCAGCAATTTGTTTGGAAAATCCCATCATCTCACATAGGTGCAGTATTGTTTTATTATTATAATACTAATTAATATTATTAATATTAATTATCTTGATATCACTGCCGACCTTTGAAGGAATAATATGGTGATTCATAACAAAAATGATTATAGTTACATTCTCCTCAATTTTGCTATAAACCTAAAACTGCTCTAAAAAGAATAAAGTCTATTAAAACAAATAATTGTGGTTCTGGCAATGCTTTGAAACATGAAACAGACACAAACAGTCACAGAGTCTATGTCCCACGACTACTAGTTTCTCTTGCCCTTCTTTCAGGAAAAATCTCATCTTCATACATAATTTTAGCTCAGGGTATGTGTTTTTAACCTTGCCAGCTATAACAATATCTGTTATACCATTTCTGTGTTCTAGATGTTAAAAAAAAGATACATAAAATAGCATAAATCCAGAGAAGAGACTACCAGAACATTCCTCACATTTATAGGTCCATTTGTTTTCTTCAAGGATTGAGTATCAATTTATAAACCGCGTGTGTGATTTCTGCACAGCTTAAAAGTCATATGAATTCACATAAATAGAATTGAACGGGTGTTTTAGTAGTTAGAAAATAAGCTTAACTGCTGTGATAAAGAGATGCTAAAATGCAGTGCCTAAAAAAGGACAGAAGTGGGCTTATTTATTTATTGATTTATTTATTTGGTTTTGGTTTTGGTTTTGGTTTGCTCTCCCCGCACCCCCGCATAACAAAATTTAAAGGGAATTATTCAAGGCCGTGAGTCAACTCTTTTTTTTGTGGTTTTTCAGGACCCAGGTTCCTTCTTTTTGCATCAGCATTACCTAGGTTGTTTCCCTCATCCATACAGTCAGAACAAACTTAGTAGGGCCATATTCACAGATAGTACATTAAAAAAAAAGAGAAGGGGGAAACAACACCCAAACCTTTTAAAGGCAAAACACAGAAGTTACACCCTACATTTCTGTTCAAATACTGATGGTGAAAACTAACTGGATGGTCACAGCAAGCTACAGGGGAGGTTCAGAAATGAAACACTAGCTGGAAAGTCATGAGCCCATCTAACTCTCAGATAGGAGAATATGGTCTAAGTTACTAAAAGAAAGAAAAGATGAATGAGTAATAAGGAAAATTAACAGTCTCCAGGACAAGGAGCATTTTAAAAACACATTGTGATCACCATCTTATTCTGTTTCCTATCTTGGCAGCGAAAATAACACCTGTTTTTCAATTATGGCAGATAGAATATCAGTATTTCATATAGATGCTATGTTTCTCTAGCTGAAGAATTCTGAATGCTTTTCTTGATTAAACTACATTTATCAACTTCTCTAAGAAGTCTTAGTGTAGAAATTTATTCTTTTCTGTGTATTCCTCCACACAACATAAAACTATATGAACCCAGATTTTACCTCTATTAATTTATTAATTTTTTTCAGCAAAGGTTTATTAGGTACTTATTATACATTGAGTTGATGGCAGACTCCCAATACACACCGGTGTTCAAAATTACACATAATCTCTCTTCTCATGAAGCCTACAGATCAGTAGGGAAGATACAAAATTTAAATAGATAATTATAGGTAACGTGAAGGAGGTAAAGAGTGCTGTGCAATGCGTGATAGGAGAGTTTTGTCCAAACAAGGAGTCATGGGTAGGGTTCCCTAAATAACTAATGATGAAAGTGCTGGAGAAGTCGGGGTGATCTAAGTGAAGTGAGGTGGGTGGTAGATGGAATGTTCCTGGTATAGGAAACAACAGATTCCAACGTCCTACTGTGGGAGTGTGCACGGCACTGTGCTGGGAGAGTAGGAGGGAGATGAATGAGGGTAAAACACAGAAGGACGGGTTTGAAGCCAGCTGGAGAGCCACGCAGAGAGCAGTATTAGGAGTCTTGAGACCCCCTTTGAGGATTTTGTTTTTATTGTCAGAGCAGTAGATTGCTGTTGAGGTGATTAAGCAGGGAAGATAAGTGATCAGATTTCTACTTCAAAAAGATCCTTCTGACAAGTGCAGAGAATAGTCTCTTGAGGATAAAACACACAGCACAAAGATGTGTGCTTTCCCAGTGGCCCAGGGCAGACTTGACTACTAATGGATTTATAATTCTTTAAGTGTGATTTTACATTTCTGGAAGTTTCATTTAAGTCTTTAAAGAAAAGGAAAACACATTTTTCTATATATTTCATAACTAAATCATTCTAAAAATAGCTTTCGTCCATATAGCTTGTAATACAGTGTTTCTTTCATTTTTTATATTCAAAATGTTTATTAGCTAAGATATTATATATTTAAGATAATATTCTAAAGTAAGCCATACAATGGACTCAAATTTGAAGGTAGGTATTGATTTATCTTTAATCAGTGATATTATTTAAATTGGAAGCAAAGGAACATTCAAATAGAAATTATATATAAACATTTGCATGTATATGAATATGAGAATTAAAAGAATTATGAATGCATTATGAACTTGACTGTATGTTAGAGGCATCAGATATGATTATATTTTTAAATATGAATAAAAGGAAATAAAAAGGAAATGCTAAAGAGCTTGTTTGTTTCATCCTAAAAAGACCCACAACTCATAAATTCAAATACAGTAGGTTCCATATTGTAAATATGATGTCTAAAAGCACAGTTCAACAAATACGTTTTTAATTTATTTATTTGATATAACTCTTCTTGAACCATATTTTTTGTTGTTCTTTTCTACACTGATTATTCTAAAGTGGATTAAAAAGGAAGAATTTATCTGGATACATTTAAATTAACAATCAAACATTTAAGTGTTGTCCTGCAGATGAAATTCTTCCAGATATATGTTCGCAGGCATATGTTGAGTGTTGAACATCAAATAAAGGAACTTTCAGGGACAGCAAAATTTAAGAAGATGCTTAGGGAGGTATGTGGGACCAGAGAGAATTTCTTAGGCCAAAATGTTTCAGAGTGAATAAATAAAAGTCTCAGGATGAATGTTATTTTCCTGCCACTGCCTTCCCCTCTCAAGATACTGTTTTCTTCCTGAATGTGTGCATTAAAAGGTTTCTTCTTTTTTAGTCTCATAAAATCAGTTTCTCTGAATGTGGTTTAAATTAATTAAGACTTATTTGAAAATTTTTAAATGCTAATAGAGCAAATGAGGAAAGAACAGTAGATTCAGTGCTCTAACTTCAATATTAATGAACATTTGATCTATTTATTGCAATCAGAAAACAACTTTGGAACTGATTTTAATCACTTTGACTTGGGTAGTCTTGGTAGCAATTAACTCTCATTAAATATCAAGAGGCAAACCAAAATGGTTATATCATATTGAGATTCTAATTAGGCTTAGAATAATAAAGTATACAACGTAAAATGAGAAGGATATGTATCCAATCAATAATATTTCTCTTTCTCTAGATGCAGAACATTTTGTTTGCTAGCAAGCTAAAACAAAAACTGGAGAATTACCAGAGAGACAGACCTGAATCTGAGACCATGATCTGTGTGATGGTTAATTGTATATACTAACTTGGCTAGACCATGGTACCCAACTGTTCAAACACCAATCTAAATATCTATGTGAAGGTAATTTTTAGATGAGATTAATATTTAAATCAGTAGACTCTAGATAAAACATGTTACCCTGCATAATATGACTGGGCTTAATGGAGTCAATTAAAGGCAATAAGATAAAAGAAACTGAGGTCCCCAGAGAAAAAGGGAATGCTGCTTCCAGACTACCTTCAGAGTTGAGCTGCAACGTCACTGCTTCCCTAGGTCTCTAGCCTGCAACCTATGCTACAAAGTTTGGACTTGCCAACTTGCCAACTGCATGAGCCAGTTCCCTGAAATAAATCGGTCTCTCTCTCTTTTTTCTTTCTGTTGCTTATCTCTTTCCTTTATACATACACACACACTTGTGTGTGTGTATGTATGTGTATGTGTGTGTGTGTGTGTGTGTATATATATATGTATATAGGTACATCCATTTTATTGGTTGTTTCTCTGGAACTCTAATATAAACAGGAACAATGTTTTTGCCATTTGGGCCATGATGGGTGTTCAAAATTTTATGGGAATGATTATGACTATGAAAACAATAATGATGAAATCAAATGTAGCTGAAATAAAGTATCACAATGTAAATCATAAATAACTGTGTAATTATATTACTTTAAGATTTTGTATCTGATGCCTTTAAATCTGTTTGTATGTAGGTATTACCAAGGAAGTCTACTTTGTTAAAAAATCTTGATAATTTTAAAGTTAAAATGTTATTTTGTCTTAAGAAGCAAGAAGGCTGTATCATTCATAAGTATTTTTCATTTGGCTTCCAAGGTACCTTAAAAATACATTTCCAAATGACCCATCCTCAGTGATGAAGAGACTTAAGTCTGAGGGCTTTGTCAGGACTCAAGATGGAAATTGGAGGATGATGTTAGGAAAGCCATCCTGCCCAAGCTGAAGGAGCAAACAGCCTTCTCAAGAGTAGTCAGAAACTCCAAAGACAATAGGCAGTGAACTGTGATAAAAGTGAAAAAGTTGAAAAGTGAGACCATGGTCAACCATCATCAACATAGTAAGAAAGTAAATATTATGGCAGCCTAGCAAACTAATGCCCTCTTCTACTCACTGGTAGGTTGGCCTGAGAAAGTCAATCAACCCTGCCTTGCTTAGCTACTTACTGCATTTATGTACAAAAGGGAGATAATATCAATCTGACCAAGCTGTTTTACATATTAAGGATTAATATTAAGTCTAAATGCAAGAGTTCTGCTTATATTGTTCACTGCCATAGCCCAAGAAAATAGAACTGTACTTGGAACAGTATCTCAATTGGGTTTATTACTTATTAATTAATATCAGAAGCCTGGCATAGTACATTTCTCATAGCAAGCAACATGGTTGTGGTGGCCGTTTTTACTGCAACAGATAGCTCTAATCATTTAGTGCAATTAAAGGTGAGAAGAGTAAACAAAATTTCTGTGGAAGGTAAGTTACCCTGGGAACAAATCCAGATGGTACACATTATTAAATAACACAATCAGTTGTTCGCACACTAAAGTGCTACACAGTAACAAAGAGATCAATGGAATCTGTAATGGATGAAAATGATATTTTTCAAAAGGTGAGGCTTGTTAAGGCCTTAAAAGATGAATGTTATTTGGAGAAAAACAGCTATTTAACACATTTTTATTGTTAATAGTAAGAGAAACAACATAAATGCATTGTATTTGAATTGGCAAATGATAAAAATTGTTTAACACCTTGCTAGTTAATCTCACCTAAAACAACTTTCATTGACACCATTGTCACCAATGAAATTGCTTTAGAGTAAAATAACTACTAGCAGCAGCAAAAATAAAAACTTTCAAGTTGGTTAAAATTATATTCTCTACTAGTTATAGTTATGAAAAGACTGGAAGAGTTTTACTGAATGTGTCAGATTCACAGTAATTTTACTGATGCCTGGACAAGCTATTACTCTTTAAAGACTGAAAGGTACTTACCTTGGTAATAGAATGTAGCTTTTTAAAAATATATGCACACTGAGTACATTATCCCAGAAATATCTGTGTTTTCAATCTCTCAGATTAACTGTGGTTAATTTCCTCCTATTCCTTTTGAGCTTAAAGTTTAGGAGTACTGTCATTCCTGTTAGTATATCTTTACAGACAATATGAGAAAGGAGCGCACAATATATTTTCATAAATTTGAAAGCCGGTCTAGATCCCAAGTTTACTTACCATGTAAATGATTATACACAGTTTTCAAAGGATGCTCTTTTAATCTGTTAGTGCCTTTAGCTTCCCTCATAACAGAGCAATTGAAGGCATTGAGATAAATTTTAAAAATGACTCTCAGTCATCACCTTTTTGGGACCAAGATGCTATTAGTCTCTATCTCATTTGCTTTTTCAAATACTTTTAGTATTAATTAGGCCATATGTGGGACATTGCTTAGTTGTTCACAAAAATGCTCTGACTTTATTTATTCTTGTTCACCTGATTGTCAGTTTTGGTCATGTGACTTCATATGGCCAATGAAATGCAGTGAAAAGCTGTAAACACTATTAATCTTCCTCTGCCATAGCAATTTTTCAGGACAGGAATTTTTCTGTTATTTTGATTTCTAAATGCAATCAACACAAAAACAATTCATAACTAACCCACGACAGTTACTCAGAATACATGAGAAATGAACCTTTGTTATAAATCACTGAGATTTGGTGGTCAGTTATTATTGTGACATAGAGTAGTACACTATTATGACATGTATATAAACAGATTCTATGTCATGGATTGATTAGTTCACATCATAAGTATTTGAAGTACTGCATTACATCAGATATGGTGCTATTCACTGAGGTTCTAATGGTGAACCAAAAGCTATTCATCATGAAGATGTTTTGTTATTGTGTTTTTTTTCTCTCTCTCTTAATGTATTTGATATGCTAACTATCACAGCCTCACGTTTAGATCTTTCTGTCAGATTGTAGAATTAGCATCGTATCTGAACATTGTGAGTGAAAGAAGTTTAAAGAATAATAGAACAGAAAAAGGACAAGACTTGAAGAGGAAAGTGGTATTTTAGTCCATAAGAAAGGCCTCAGGTGTTAATTCAGACCTCTGTTTCTGCAAGGATTGATCAAAGCAGATGAAGTGGGAGGCTTGTTTATCTTTTCTTTGTTCTCCCGCCTACAGGAAGTTTCAAATTGTCCTCTGAGTTATTTTATATCATATGATACCTGAAGATCAGCACTGAATTTCCTTTTTTCTACGGTAAGGATTAGCAGTATTTTGTAACTGTCAATGACTCTGGAGCAAATCCCTGTGAATTGTGAAGCAAATTATTTCCCTGGGAATCTCTGCAGTATTATAATGATAAATTTTATTGTAATTGTAAAGACTTTGCTCAGCTTGAATGTGAAATTTACATATAAGTAAAATTCATATATTTATAAATTTGTATATAATTTGTTCTGCATTTATTATATATGATCTGTGAGATGTCAGATATATGTATGTAAAATATACCATATATCCAATATGCCTATATGTATAGTATATGTAACATAAATATAATTTATTGTATATTAGATATATCTAGTTTTGTTCTAACTCTTCTAACAAATATCTTCATGCACCCTAATTTTGAGTTTTTCAAAAATTATGAAATTCTAACAAATAAATACTTCTATAAAAAGGTAAAGTGTGAGATCAAAATGTTTCTATCTTTTTCCAACATACTGAGAAGGTGCAAATCAGCCCTAATGAGAATCAATCACTAGAGCATACACAATACTTACAACAGGACATGGTCAAGGCTATAATGTTGCTGGAAGCATGGCTAAGCCCCTCTGAGCATGAATTATTTTTACCTGTGTCACCTCTAGGCCTGATTTAATCTTCCCTCCTCACGGATAAAAATTATTGATATCAAATCAACTTTATACACTTTTTCCTACTTTTCCCCACTTTTAATGCAATGCCCAACGCAGAACTTCTCCCTTTTTTTATATCTCTTCTAGAAATTATTGATAATAACCCAAACCTTAAAAGTTCATCCAACTCCCCTTTACTGAGGCACTCCCCATTTTTTTCTGGTGTGTGTTCCTTGCTTCAGATTTTGCTTGAGTACAAGAGTGTCCCTTTCCATCTTTGGGTAGAGGATTTCAGGAATAATGATGAGGGATCTAAAGGAACTCTTATGGTGTGATTAGTCATATACACATATACACAGAAACATTGCCCTAAACATCAATGTATCTGAACACCACAGGGGAAAATATTGGTATATTTTATGAAAGTAAGCAAGCAGTGGATTTTTCTGAGTAAGAAAAATTTTTCATACATTCAGATTTTAAATGAATGGAAAATGCTCCTCGGCATATGCTTCAAAGCCTTTAAAAATAATCCAATCTTGTTTGGCAGCAATCTTACAGGATTGGTCACATAAGTTGCTCAGTTACTTTAAATTGATGCTGGGAATACAACTCCATGGGCACAGAGAGTCCTGAAATGGTCTATTACACTGCATTTATAGCTAAAATCAATATTTCCATTGTTTATTCTTTCTTTTTATTTCAACTCCATGTTTCCTTGGAAGAAACAATGAGCTGATTGGGATAGATTCTAAGAATTTTACTAGCAACAAATACATGTCAGACATTATTCACACAAAACATATACTCCAGTGAAAAATAAGTAGAATTTATATATTTTCCGCAGGAAGGATGAAAATGTTTGAGTGTTTGGTTTCCTGGTCAGAATTCTGTGAATGCTTTCCATGCTATAATCACAACTTGAGACTTGTTACTTTAAGAATATAGAGTAAGACTATAAAAAAGATTCATAACTTCAAATTACATTAACTGTACATTAAGGGAGATGCACAAATCCCAAGAAATAATGAAATGTCAGGGTTAGAATCATCTTTTCTCAGGTTTAGTGCTCAATCTCCTATGATCTTGCATAAAATGCTATTGCTGTTCACCTTGCTATTAGGAAGTACAATTGATTTGTTTGCAATATTTATTAGTGCATTAGTCATGTACATTAGCACCAAACTGGAAACAAATAATGCTTTACTTCCTTAAGTCTGTGGCAAGCCAATGCAAGTAAAAATGTAGATGCCGATATAAATACAAGTGTGACTCACACTCCTGAAATATCCTTCCTTTACCCAGATTTACCAGAAAACATTTAAGAGATAAACATTTCATCCATTTCAATCTTTGAGGAGATGGAAGAGTTCACATTATTCAAGATATTATTTGTTCTTTCAGTTTGGTGTCATTTTGACAAATTATCAATAAGAGGTCACAAAAACAATAAAAACTGAAAGGAACAGTTTCTCTGATGTTAATAAATAGGATAGGCTAAAACCCAAGGCTATCATTTTGCCAAATATGTGTTTCAACTCAGGAATATTATGCTAAATTCTACATGAGACTGGATTGTTGACTTAAACAAAGGAAAAGAAATGTATCTACAATTAACTAAAGGTAAGCTTGAAGACCCAATGGTATTTATAAGAGTTGGTTTCATCATCACCATACTACCACGGCCAAGGCATCTAGACCTAATTCAAGTCAATTCTAAACAACTCACTCCACTTCAGTTTCTGGACACTGGCATATGAAAATTTTCTGTATAAAAACTACAACTGGCTCTGATCAAAGGACTTTAAATTTCCTTATTCCTTGGTTCTCATTATTCTGATATTTCTCCTGTAGAAATCTTGCTTTTGCAAACATATTCTATCTCCTGATCCTTCAATAACTTCCCAGGTAGGTAAGTCTACCTCCCAACTCCTCAGGTTTATTGCAGATACTGGAACAACAAGAAAGAAGAGTTGATAATGTCAATGCATGGCATTTGTAAGAAAAATAATATCGTACTGTGAGTTTGTATATTTTATATGCAAGAATCCTATCATTTTCATTACTATTTTTTTTCATTTTGGTTTAACACTGTAGTTGAATCACACTATTTTTCCAACAGTCCTAAATTCAGTTTTACGACATGAGAATTTATGATAATCTGAACTGAGATTGTGGAAATTTTATACTTATTCAATTTTATATGACTGATGACACTTACTGAATGTGTGTCAGATCTTGATACATTTTTTAAACTTCACAAAACTTTCATAAGAAAGGTATCATTATCCTGTGTGGCATGTTATATTTCTTAAAAACAGCCAGCACCATATCTCCTATCAGACATGCTGTTTTGCATTGTGATTCTGCCACTCCTCATCAAGTTGTGTCCAGTTTATTCCCCATACCCTTGAATCTGGTCAGGACTTGAAACTTCTTTAATTAAAGAGCACAGTGGGAGTGGCCACTTCTTGTTGTAGCCCATAAATGCTTTTACTTCTCGCCACTTCAAAACCAATCACATGTAAGTTGTGTGACTTTCCAGATACCACCAAGTTGTGAAAAACTCAAGCCCCTTAGAATGAAGGATGGAACACATGAAGAATGAGAGGCCAAGGAACACTAAATTAGTAGGCATGGTAACGAAGAAGCCATCAAAACCCAACTGAAAACCAGAACACAGGTCCCAGACATGGCAAACCAGAGACCATAGTATCCTCGTGTCAGGCCCAAATTTCTCTCTCATAGACCTGCAAGCATACTAAAATGGCTGTAGTTTTCACCTCTAAGTTTTGGAGTCTTTCATCAGGCAGGCAGAGATGGAGTGATGAATATGCACTGTTTGGAAGATGGAGAAAACACAGGCTCAGAGAAATTAAGAAATTTGCCAAAGCCCACATGGATAGGAGGTGGCTAAGTCAGGAATTGAACCATATCCTCCTGAATGTATATCCAAAGGTCTTCACCACTATGGAAGGCATGCCTCCAAAATATATCTAGAAAGATTTTTTCTTTCTAAAGAGACTCAAATTATAAGTGGAACTATAAGAAATGTGTTTGGCTTGCTTAAGAGAAAAATCTCGGTTTATGGGTTATAGCATATGTTTATAACCAAACAGATGCTCCTAATTACAAATTTATTTTATCTACTTATTGAAACAAGTTGACATAACTCCTACTTAGAAACACTTTAATTTTAAGTATATATTTTAAACACATAGAACTGTATAATTTTCTTTCTTTAAATGTATATTTAGATTTTCATTAATTCACTCAGAATTTCCAGGAGATTTTCAGTAGTAATTCACACAAAACTTACTTAATTCATGCTTTTTTTATACATTATTTCTTTTATGCTCAGCTAAGAAAACAAGTCAAATGAAAAGAGGTATTAGATGACCTTTTCTGACTTTTAAGATCTAGGTAAATGACAAGAAAATCAAATTCTGTGAGATTGAGAGGCCTTGTACTTGAGGCTTTCCTTTCTACATGTTTATCTGTTCCATATTGCATCTTCCACGTTTGAAATACAGACCCATGTTCAAATTTCAGAAAACCACTACAACAACTATGTCAACAAGACTCCCAACCAAATGGACACCATTCTCCACTGAGGATTTGAGAAACACAAAGCTGGATCACTTTGCATCTAGAAATTCTTACTTCTCAGAATTTCCATCTCCTCTGAGATTTTGGATTTTTAGCTCATGGAAAACTCAATTTCACACAATCTCTCTGTTTTGAATTTTTGCTTGCTTGAATCTTTGTTTTTGTAGTTGTCATTTTTGTTTTTTAATTTTCCTTTTATCAGCACACCAAAGTCATGATCCCTCAACCCCCTTTATTTAATAAAAAGTGTCATTTTGTGTGTGTGGTTTGAACTCCTGCCTCCATCTACTCTCTAAAACAATGTCTTCTACCCTAATTGGCCACAAACATATTTTCCGTAAACAAGATAATTCTCTCTCAAAGGAAAGTGTGAAAATAATGTGTTTATCATTTGTATATTGGCTTTGACCACTCTAAAACTTTTTGGGAAGTTACTTGTTTTAATTCAGCCTTAGGTTTTATAAAACAAATATTGAATAAAAGCAACCTCAAATGTTGAAAGAACTCAGTAAAATAAAGAAGATTGAGTCTAAACAATGAAAGAATTTCATAAGCAGTCATTTCTTTTCTGCTTATCTTTGCCGTCTTCCTTCATGCTTTCCTCTCCCGCTATTAAAATCAATCTAGGGTGTTTCCTTATCTTTGAGATAAATATTACACAGTAGTGCCAAAGATTCCTGCTAGTTTCAAATAATTTTTTCTCACTCTCTTACTGCTTGTTAGCTTGTACCCTAGTCTGTGGAATGGCCTGGTTTCATACATATTGTAACTTAATCTCTATTTCTCTATGTGAAAAGGCCTGAAAATAAGAAGGTTTTGTTCATTTTATTTAAATTCAATACTCCTAAACACTTGGAAAAATACTAACACCCCAAGTCCTATTGTAAGTTACTTTGTTTAATTGACCAAGTACAATAATCATGCTATAATGCTTATGAAAACTGAAATTTTATTTTTTTCACAAAAATTATACTTTAAAAAGATATAATAAAATGTGTTTGAAACAGGTAAAGTTAAATGAGGCTGCCTTATTAAGCACAAGATATTTATTACTTTGATTTTGGGGTTTAGAGAAATTTGTACAGATTATTATAATTAACACAATTATAATTATAATCAAAATAATTACTATGTTCTCTTGCTATAATGAAGCAATGGAATTTTAAAACCTTTATACTTTGATGAAATATATTTAGCTTGTTTATACTCCTTACATCTATACTATGATGACCTATTTTGAAGCAATCCACAAGCTAAAGTCACTTGAATTAAAGATATAGAGGCCGGGCGCGGTGGCTCAAGCCTGTAATCCCAGCACTTTGGGAGGCCGAGACGGGTGGATCACGAGGTCAGGAGATAGAGACCATCCTGGCTAACATGGTGAAACCCCGTCTCTACTAAAAAAATACAAAAAACTAGCCGGGCGAGGTGGTGGGCGCCTGTAGTCCCAGCTACTCAGGAGGCTGAGGCAGGAGAATGGAGCAAAACTGGGAGGCGGAGCTTGCAGTGAGCTGAGATCTGGCCACTG
This sequence comes from Trachypithecus francoisi, assembly GCF_009764315.1. Classification (NCBI taxonomy): domain Eukaryota; kingdom Metazoa; phylum Chordata; class Mammalia; order Primates; family Cercopithecidae; genus Trachypithecus; species Trachypithecus francoisi. The sequence continues at coordinate 73,314,866 of NW_022681454.1, read as the reverse complement.
CACTCCAGCCTGGGCGACAGAGCGAGACTCCGTCTCAAAAACAAACAAACAAAAAAGACATAGAGAAAGGAGCAGAACCAGATGCATAGAAAGAAAATATGAAAGATATGTTGGCAAGAACATTTCATAAGTATAGTATGAATAGAACATGTCTTCTAATTTAACTCACAAAAGGTGTTCAGATGTCAGTAAAATGAAAGAGGAATAGATCTATGTGGGTAATATTCCAAAAGAGGGTGCTGTTCATGAAGAGATAATAGGTATCTATTGTTACCTTCCTTCTAGAAAACTATTTAGGCATTTATTAAATAACTATTTGAGGATGAAAAATTTAAGTTTACATTTTAATTAATTCAAGGTTTAGGGAATAATACTTTGCAAGGAAGATCCATTTGGAGACAATTTGATTACACTGTTTAAACAACATTGCAAATTAAAATTGATACAAAACCAATACACATACAAATTTAAATGTGAATTTTTCAGTTCAACACATACTTATTGAACCTCTACTTACAAATTTAATTAATCATTTAATGTTAACCTCATGTGTGGTGACTCATAAAAATATTGACACCTTGATTAGGCTACTGTAAGTGATGTAGATAGATATTGCTTGTGTGGAACACTTCATCTCCTATAGCACAGGGGAAAACTAAACCACACAATCTCTTTCTTACACATTTCCCTGCTTCATGAAGTTATGTAGGGCAAGGTATTACTTCTAGCCAATAGAGATGGACAGGAATGACTCGTCTTGCTTGACATCAAAACATGTAAAAGCCAATACATAACATTTCAGATATCTCTTTCCCGATGATATAACCCAATTACATACTACATATATAACTCATATAATCTATTATATATAATCTACACACAAACTCATATAAAAAGACAGACAGACAGACAGACACACACACACATACACTCATTCTTAATTAACCTTGTGTGGAAGTTGTTTGTTGAATGAATATAGGTTTTTTATTTTTTTAATACTTTAAGTTCTAGGGTACATATGCACAGCATGCAGGTTTGTTACATATGTATACGTGTGGCATGTTGGTGTGCTGCACCTATTAACTCATCTTTACATTAGATATATCTCCTAATGCTATCCCTTGCCCCACCCTCGACCCCATGACAGGCCCGGTATGTGATGTTCCCCACCTTGTGTCCAAGTGTTCTCATTGTTCAATACACCTATGAGTGAGAACATGAGGTATTTGGTTTTCGGTCCTTGTGATAGTTTGCTCAGAATGATGGTTTCCAGCTTCATCCATGTCCCTACAAAGGACATGAACTCGTCGTTTTCTATGGCTGCATACTATTCCATGTGTATATGTGCCACATTTTCTTAATCCAGTCTATCATTGATGGACATTTGGGTTGGTTCCAAGTCTTTGCTATTGGGAATAGTGCCACAGTAAACATACATGTGCATGTGTCTTGATAGCAGCATGATTTATAATCCTTTGGGTATATACCTAGGAATGGAATGGCTGGGTCAAACGGTATTTCTAGTTCTAGATCATTGAGGAATCGCCACATTGCCTTCCACAATGGTTGAACTAGTTTACAGTACCACCAACAGTGTAAAAATGTTCCTATTTCTCCACATCCTCTCCAGCACCTGTTGTTTCCTGACTTTTTAATGATCACCATTCTAACTGGTTTGTGATGGTATCTCATTGTGGTTTTGATTTGCATTTCTCTAATGGCCAGTGATGATGAGTATTTTTTCATGTGTCTGATGGCTGTATGAATGTCTTCTTTTGAGCAGTGTCTGTTCTTATCCTTTGTCCACTTTTTGATGGGGTTGTTTGATTTTTTTCTTGTAAATTTGTTTAATTTCTTTGTAGATACTGGAAATTAGCACTTTGCCAGATGGGTAGATTATAAAAATTCTTTCCCATTTTGTAGGTTCCCTGTTTACATTGATGGTAGTTTCTTTTGTTGTTCAGAGCCTCTTTAGTTTCATTAGATCCCATTTGTCAATTTTGGCTTTTGTTGTGATTGCTTTTGGTGTTTTAGTCATGAAGTCCTTGCCCATGCCTTTGGTCTGAATGGTATTGCCTAGGTTTTCTTCTGGAGTTTTTATGGTTTTAGGTCTAACATGTAAGTCTTTAATCTATTTTGAATTAATTTTTGTATAAGGTGTTAGGAAGGGATCCAGTTTCAGCTTTCTATTTATGGCTAGCCAGTTTTCCCAGCATCATTTATTAAATAGGGAATCCTTTCCCCATTTCTTGGGGTTTTTGTCAGGTTTGTCAAAGATCAGATGGCTACAGATGTATGGTATTATTTCTGAGGACTGTGTTCTGTTCCACTGGTCTATATCTCTGTTTTGTTACCAGTACCATACTCTTTTTTTTTTTTTTTTTTATACTTTAAGTTCTAGGGTACATGTGCATGACGTTTATATCATGTATAACTCCCCAATGCAATCCCCCTCCTCCTCCCCCCCCCCCCATGATAGGCCCCAGTGTGTGATGTTCCCCTTCCCGAGTCCAAGTGATCTCATTGTTCAGTTCCCACCTATGAGTGAGAACATGCGGTGTTTGGTTTCTCTTCTTGTGATAGTTTGCTAAGAATGATGGTTTCCAGCTGCATCCATGTCCCTACAAAGGACGCAAACTCATCCTTTTTGATGGCTGCATAGTATTCCATGGTGTATATGTGCCACATTTTCTTAATCCAGTCTGTCACAGATGGACATTTGGGTTGATTCCAAGTCTTTGCTATTGTGAATAGTGCCGCAATAAACAAACGTGTGCATGTGTCTTTGTAGTAGAGTAATTTAAATCCTTTGGGTATATACCCAGTAGTGGGATGGCTGGGTCATATGGTACATCTAGTTCTAGATCCTTGAGGAATCGCCATACTGTTTTCCATAATGGTTGAACTAGTTTACAATCCCACCAACAGTGTAAAAGTGTTCCTATTTCTCCACATCCTCTCCAACACCTGTTGTTTCCTGACTTCTTAATGATTGCCATTCTAACTGGTGTGAGATGGTATCTCATTGTGGTTTTGATTTGCATTTCTCTGATGGCCAGTGATGATGAGCATTTTTTCATGTGTCTGTTGGCTGTATGGATGTCTTCTTTTGAGAAATGTCTGTTCATATCCTTTCCCCACTTTTTGATGGGGTTGTTTGCTTTTTTCTTGTATTTGTTTGAGTTCTTGGTAGATACTGGATATTAGCCCTTTGTCAGATGAGTAGGTTGCAAAAATTTTTTCCCATTCTGTAGGTTGCCTGTTCACTCTGATGGTAGTTTCTTTGGCTGTGCAAAAGCTCTTTAGTTTAATTAGATCCCATGTGTCAATTTTTGCTTTTGCTGCCGTTGCTTTTGGTGTTTTAGACATGAAGTCCTTGCCCGTGCCTATGTCCTGAATGGTACTACCTAGATTTTCTTCTAGGGTTTTTATGGTATTAGGTCTAACATTTAAGTCTCTAATCCATCTTGAATTAATTTTCGTATAAGGGGTAAGGAAAGGATCCAGTTTCAGCTTTCTACTTATGGCTAGCACCATTTATTTTCCCAGCACCATTTATTAAATAGGGAATCCTTTCCCCATTTCTTGTTTCTCTCAGGTTTGTCAAAGATCAGATGGCTGTAGATGTGTGGTATTATTTCTGAGGACTCTGTTCTGTTCCATTGGTCTATATCTCTGTTGTGGTACCAGTACCATGCTGTTTTGGTTACTGTAGCCTTGTAGTATAGTTTGAAGTCAGGTAGCGTGACGCCTCCAGCTTTGTCCTTTTGACTTAGGATTGTCTTGGCAATGCGGGCCTTTTTTGGTTCCATATGAACTTTAAAGGTTTTTTTCCAATTCTGTGAAGAAGTCATTGGTAGCTTGATGGGGATGGCATTGAATCTATAAATAACCTTGGGCAGTATGGCCATTTTCACGATATTGATTCTTCCTATCCATGAGCATGGTATGTTCTTCCATTTGTTTGTGTCCTCTTTGATTTCACTGAGCAGTGGTTTGTAGTTCTCCTTGAAGAGGTCCTTTACATCCCTTGTAAGCTGGATTCCTAGGTATTTTATTCTCTTTGAAGCAATTGTGAATGGAAGTTCATTCCTGATTTGGCTCTCTGCTTGTCTGTTACTGGTGTATAAGAATGCTTGTGATTTTTCACACATTAATTTTGTATCCTGAGACTTTGCTGAAGTTGCTTATCAGCTTAAGCAGATTTTGGGCTGAGACAATGGGGTTTTCTAAATATACAATCATGTCATCTGCAAACAGGGACAATTTGACTTCTTCTTTTCCTAACTGGATACCCTTGATTTCTTTCTCTTGCCTGATTGCCCTAGCCAGAACTTCCAACACTATGTTGAATAGGAGTGGTGAGAGAGGGCATCCCTGTCTTGTGCCAGTTTTCAAAGGGAATTTTTCCAGTTTTTGCCCATTCAGTATGATATTAGCTGTGGGTTTGTCATAATTAGCTCTTATTATTTTGAGGTACGTTCCATCAATACCGACTTTATTGAGCGTTTTTAGCATAAAGGGCTGTTGAATTTTGTCAAAAGCCTTTTCTGCATCTATTGAGATAATCATGTGGTTCTTGTCTTTGGTTCTGTTTATATGCTTGATTACGTTTATTGATTTGCGAATGTTGAACCAGCCTTGCATCCCAGGGATGAAGCCCACTTGATCATGGTGGATAAGCTTTTTGATGTGCTGCTGAATCCGGTTTGCCAGTATTTTATTGAGGATTTTTGCATCGATGTTCATCAGGGATATTGGTCTAAAATTCTCTCTTTTTGTTGTGTCTCTGCCAGGCTTTGGTATCAGGATGATGTTGGCCTCATAAAAAGAGTTAGGGAGGATTCCCTCTTTTTCTATTGATTGAAATAGTTTCAGAAGGAATGGTACCAGCTCCACCTTGTACCTCTGGTAGAATTCAGCTGTGAATCCATCTGGTCCTGGACTTTTTTCGTGGGTAGGCTATTAATTGTTGCCTCAATTTCAGAGCCTGCTATTGGTCTATTCAGGGATTCAACTTCTTCCTGGTTGTCTTGGGAGAGTGTAAGTGTCCAGGAAATTATCCATTTCTTCTAGATTTTCTAGTTGATTTGCGTAGAGGTGTTTATAGTATTCTCTGATGGTAGTTTGTATTTCTGTGGGGTCGGTGGTGATATCCCCTTTATCATTTTTATTGCGTCTATTCGATTCCTCTCTCTTTTCTTCTTTATTAGTCTTGCTAGCGGTCTGTCAATTTTGTTGATCTTTTCAAAAAACCAACTCCTGGATTCATTGATTTTTTGGAGGGTTTTTTGTGTCTCTATCTCCTTCAGTTCTGCTCTGATCTTAGTTATTCTTGCCTTCTGCTAGCTTTTGAATGTGTTTGCTCTTGCCTCTCTAGTTCTTTTAATTGTGATGTTAGAGTGTCAATTTTAGATCTCTCCTGCTTTCTCTTGTGGGCATTTAGTGCTATAAATTTCCCTCTACACACTGCTTTAAATGTGTCCCAGAGATGTGGTATGTTGTATCTTTGTTCTCATTGGTTTCAAAGAACATCTTTATTTCTGCTTTCATTTCGTTATGTACCCAGTAGTCATTCAGGAGCAGGTTGTTCAGTTTCCATGTAGTTGAGCGGTTTGGATTGAGTTTCTTAGTCCTGAGTTCTAGTTTGATTGCACTGTGGTCTGAGAGACAGTTTGTTATAATTTCTGTTCTTGTACATTTGCTGAGGAGTGCTTTACTTCCATTATGTGGTCAATTTTGGAATAAGTGTGATGTGGTGCTGAGAAGAATGTATATTCTGTTGATTTGGGGTGGAGAGTTCTATAGATGTCTATTAGGTCCGCTTGGTGCAGAGATGAGTTCAATTCCTGGATATCCTTGTTAACTTTCTGTCTCGTTGATCTGTCTAATGTTGACAGTGGAGTGTTGAAGTCTCCCATTATTATTGTATGGGAGTCTAAGTCTCTTTGTAGGTCTCTAAGGACTTGCTTTATGAATCTGGGTGCTCCTGTATTGGGTGCATATATATTTAGGAGAGTTAGCTCTTCCTGTTGAATTGATCCCTTTACCATGATGTAATGGCCTTCTTGGTCTCTTTTGATCTTTGATGGTTTAAAGTCTGTTTTATCAGAGACTAGGATTGCAACCCCTGCTTTTTTTTGTTCTCCATTTGCTTGGTAGATCTTCCTCCATCCCTTTATTTTGAGCCTATGTATGTCTCTGCATGTGAGATGGGTCTCCTGAATACAGCAGACTGATGGGTCTTGACTCTTGATCCAGTTTGCCAGTCTGTGTCTTTTAATTGGAGCATTTAGTCCATTGACATTTAAGGTTAATATTGTTATGTGTGAACTTGATCCTGTCATTATGATATTAACTGGTTATTTTGCTCGTTAGTTGATGCAGTTTCTTCCTAGCCTCGATGGTCTTTACATTTTAGCATGTTTTTGCAATGGCTGGTACCGCTTGTTCCTTTCCATGTTTAGGGCTTCCTTCAGGGTCTCTTGTAAGGCAGGCCTGGTGGTGACAAAATCTCTAAGCATTTGCTTATCTGTAAAGGATTTTATTTCTCCTTCACTGATGAAACTTAGTTTGGCTGGATATGAAATTCTGGGTTTAAAATTATTTTCTTTAAGAACGTTGAATATTGGCCCCCACTCTCTTCTGGCTTGTAGAGTTTCTGCCCAGAGGTCTGCTGTTATTCTGATGGGCTTCCCTTTGTGGGTAACCCGACCTTTCTCTCTGGCTGCCCTTAAGATTTTTTCCTTCATTCAACTTGGTGAATCTGGCAATTATGTGTCTTGGAGTTGCTCTTCTGGAGGAGTATCTTTGTGGCGTTCTCTGTATTTCCTGAATTTGAATGTTGGCCTGCCCTACTAGGTTGGGGAAGTTCTCCTGGATGATATCCTGAAGAGTGTTTTCCAACTTGGTTCCATTTTCCCCCTCACTTTCAGGCACCCCAATCAGACGTAGATTTGGTCTTTTTACATAATCCCATACTTCTTGCAGGCTTTGTTCATTTCTTTTTCTTCTTTTTTCTTTTGGTTTCTCTTCTCGCTTCATTTCATTCATTTGATCCTCAATCGCTGATACTCTTTCTTCCAGTTGATGGAGTCGGTTACTGAAGCTTGTGCATTTGTCACGTATTTCTCGTGTCATGGTTTTCATCTCTGTCATTTCGTTTATGATCTTCTCTGCATTAATTAATCTAGCTGTCAATTCTTCCACTTTTTTTTCAAGATTTTAGTTTCTTTGCGCTGGGTACGTAATTTCTCCTTTAGCTCTGAGAGTTTTGATGGAGTGAAGCCTTCTTCTCTCATCTCGTCAAAGTCATTCTCTGACCAGCTTTGATCCGTTGCTGGCAATGGGCTGCGCTCCTTTGCGGGGGAGATGCGCTCTTATTTTTGAATTTCCAGCTTTTCTGCCCTGCTTCTTCCCCATCTTTGTGGTTTTATCTGTCTCTGGACTTTGATGATGGTGACGTACGGATGGGGTTTTGGTATAGGTGTCCTTCCTGTTTGATAGTTTTCCGTCTGACAGTCAGAAGTACTGTCTGTTGGTCTGTTGGAGATTGCTTGAGGTCCACTCCAGACCCTGTTTGCCTGGGTATCAGCAGCAGGTTGCCGAAGATAGAATATTGCTGAACAGCGAGTGTACCTGTCTGATTCTTTCTTTGGAAGTTTCCTCTCAGGGGTGACTCCACCCTGTGAGGTGTGGGGTGTCAGACTGCCCCTAGTGGGGGATGTCTCCCAGCTAGGCTACTCAGGGGTCAGGGACCCACCTGAGCAGGCAGTCTGTCCGTTCTCGGATCTGAACCTCCGCGTTAGGAGATCCACGGCTCTCCCCAAAGCTGTCAGACAGAGTCGTTCGCGTCTGCACCGCCCCCGCTCTTTCCCCTAATGGGCTGCAGCTGTGCGCTGTCCGCAGAGGTAGAGTCTACAGAGACAGGCAGGCTTCCTTGAGCTGCTGTGAGCTCCACCCAGTTCGAGCTTCCCAGCGGCTTTGTTTACCTACTTAAGCCTCAGCAATGGCGGGCGCCCCTCCCCCAGCCTCGCTGCTGCCTTGCGGATAGATGGCCGCAGACGGCTGTGTTAGCAGTGAGGGAGGCTCTGTGGGCGTGGGACCCTCCCGGCCAGGTGTGGGATATATTCTCCTGGTGTGCCTGTTTCCTTAAAGCGCAGTATTGGGGTGGGAGTTACCCGATTTTCCAGGTGTTGTGTGTCTCAGTTCCCCTGGCTAGGAAAAAGGGATTCCTTTCCCCCTTGCGCTTCCAGGTGGGGCGATGCCTCGCCCTGCTTCAGCTCACGCTGGTCAGGCTGCAGCAGCTGACCAGCACTGATTGTCCGGCACTCCCTAGCGAGATGACCCCAGTACCTCAGTTGAAAACGCAGAAATCACCGGTCTTCTGTGTCGCTCGCGCTGGGAGTTGGAGACTGGAGCTGCTCCTATTCGGCCATCTTGCTCCGCCCCACCAGTACCATACTCTTTTGGTTACTGTAGCCTTGTAGTATAGTTTGAAGTCAGGTAGCGTGATGCCTCCAGCTTTGTTCTTTTGGCTTAGGATTGTCTTGGTAATGCAGGCTCTTTTTTGGTTCCAAATGAACTTTAAAGTTTCTTCCCAATTTTGTGAAGAAACTCATTGGTATCTTGATGGGGATAGCATTAAATCAATAAATTACCTTGGGCATTATGGCCATTTTCACGATATTGATTCTTCCTATCTATGAGCATGATATGTTCTTCCATTTGTTTGTGTCCTCTTTTATTTCATTGAGCAGTGGGTTGTAGTTCTCCTTGAAGAGCTCCTTCACATCCCTTGTAAGGTGGATTCCTAGGTATTTTATTGTCTTTGAAACAATTATGAATGTGGGCTCACTCATGGTTTGGCTCTCTGTTTGTCTGTTGTTGGTGTATATTGGTGTATAGGAATGCTTGTTATTTTTGCACATTGATTTTGTATCCTGAGATTTTGTTGAAGTTGTTTATCAGCTTAAGGAGATTTTGGATTGAGACGATGGGGTTTCTAAATATACAATCATGCCATCTGCAAACAGGGACAATTTGACTTCCTCTTTTACTAACTGAATACCCTTGATTTCTTTCTCTTGCCTGATTGCCCTAGCCAGAACTTCCAACACTATGTTGAATAGGAGTGGTGAGAGAGGGCATCCCTGTCTTGCAACAGTTTTCAAAGGGAATGCTTCCAGTTTTTGCCCATTCAGTACGATATTGGCTGTGGATTTGTCATAAATAGCTCTTATTGTTTTGAGATATGTCCCATCAATACCAAGTTTATTGAGAGCTTTTAGCACGAAGGGCTGTTGAATTTTATCGAAGGCCTTGTCTGCATCTATTGAGATAATCATGTGATTTTTGTCTTTGATTATTTTTGTATGATGGATTATGTTTATTGATTTGCATATGCTGAACCAGGCTTACATCACAGGGATGAAACCAACTTGATCATGGTGGATAAGCTTTGTGATGTGCTTCTGGATTATGTTTGCCAGTATTTTATTGAGGATTTTGCATCGATGTTCATTGGGGATATTGGTCTAAAATTCTCTTTTTTTTGTTGTGTCTCTGCCAGGCTATGGTATCAGGAAGATGTTGGCCTCATAAAATGAGGTAGAGAGGATTCCCTTTTTTTCTATTGATTGGGATCATTTCAGAAGGAATGGTACCAACTCCTCTTTGTACCACTGGTAGAATTCAGCTGTGAGTCCGTCTGGTCCTGGACTTTTTTTGGTTGGTAGGCTATTAATTATTGCCTCAATTTCAGAGCCTGCTATTTGTCTGTTCAGGGATTCAACTTCTTCCTGGTTTAGTCTTGGGAGAGTGTATGTGTCCAGGAATTCATCCATTTCTTCCAGATTTTCTAGCCTAGTTACATAGAGGTGTTTATAGTATTCTCTGATGGTGGTTTGTATTTCTGTGGGATCAGTGGCAATATCTCCTTCATCATATTTTATTGCATCTATTTGATTCTTCTATCTTTTCTTCTTTATTAGTCTTGCTAGTAGTCTATCAATTTTGCTGATCTTTTCAAAAAACCAGCTCCTGGATTCATTGATTTTTTGAAGGGATTTTTGGGGTCTCTATCTCCTTCCCGTCTGCTCTGATATTAGTTATTTCTTGCCTTCTGCTAGCTTTTGAATCGGTTTGCTCTTGCTTCTCTAGTCATTTTAATTGTGATGTTAGGGTGTCAATTTTAGAACTTTCCTGCTTTCTCTTGTGGGCATTTAGTGCTATAAATTTCCCTCTACACACTGCTTTAAATGTTTTCCAGATATTCTGGTATGTTGTGTCTTTATTCTCAATTGGGAGTGTCCCGATTTTCCAGGTACTATCTGTCACAGCTTCCCTTGGCTAAGAAAGGGAATTCCCTGACCCTTTGTGCTTCCTAGGTTGGGCGATGCCCCGCCCTGCTTCGGCTCACACTCCGTGGACTGCACCCACTGTCCGGCAAGCCCCAGTGTGCTGAACCCGGTATCTCAGTTGGAAATGCAGAAATCACCCATCTTCTGTGTCACTCACGCTGGGAGCTGGAGACTGGAGCTGTTCCTATTTGGCCATCTTGGGACCACTCTGAATACATGATTTTAAACCTAGAAAGCCACAGATCATTTCTAAGGATGATGAACCTAAAAACCAAACCAAATATGCCTTAAACAAATGTTTAAAGTTTAGTTTTTACTTATATTTATATGGTTCCTAAACGTATTCAGTACACTTGTTCATACATTCTCTGGCCCCAATTTTTTCAGGATCCTTCTATTTTGCCTTTTTCTTATTTATTGTTATTGAATATTCTCTTCTCAAAGCACATTTTTTTATATCTCATTTGCCCCCTATATTAAACTCACATGTTAATATTGATGAAATCTGGATTTCTATTCTCAGGTCAAATGATTTCCTTGAGCACAACTGCCACACATTCAACTCATTCTTGAATAACTTTTACTTGTATGCTACCTAGAATCTCAAATGCGGTGTGATCAAACCTGTTTTTATCTCAGTTATTCCCTAACCTCATTCAGCTTCTCATTCTATATTCCTAACCTTAGTCAATTTCTCTGCTACCAACTTAACCCCTCATTTCAGGAACTGTACCTGCTTTCTCCTGTCACATGCATAGTACCCATAGTGCATACCGTTAATGCTGGTGTATGTATTTCTCACTCCATTCCTACTGCCAATTTTAGTTCACAGCAGCTTAGTTTACATAGATTATAGCATCAACGTCCAAACTGGTTTTGCTGTTTCTACTGTCATGTCCCTCAAAACTTTTCCCAACACTGCTTCTAAATTGACCATTTTATAATAAAAAGACATATCAACATCCTTTTTAGTGGTTTTAAATGCCTTCCCATTCTTATCAAAATAAAATACAAATTATTTAACATGATAGACTTTGTAAAGACTCTATACAATTGTCCAACTTTCTTTAGAATTTTTTTAATTTTGTACCAAAATATCACAATTATCAATTTTTCAAAAACAAATTAACAAACAGAAAAACAAAAGTCATGCTCTCATTTCTCCATAATTTAACGAAACTGCTTTCTTGACACCTCTACTTGAAATATCATACTAGAATTATTTTTATTATTTTTTTGTGAGAGCTCTTTCCTCTTTCAAGATTGACGTTCCAACGGGAAAAATCTCCTGTTGTAGACAACCAAATGGTTATATTGTGATATTTCCGATGAGGATCATTCTTGTCTTTGGAACTATAAATATGCAGATATTTCATTGAATGAAAAAAGCTTTTGTAGACCATATGACCTTCACCCTATTTTCTTAATTCTCCACCCTCAAGTCTCTGTCAGCCATAAAAATAGGCACAGAAACAAATGGTAAAATAAATGAAATGGATTTTAAAATGTAAATTAAAATATAATCAATGATTATAAAAGTAGTTATTGCAAATATCTCAAATATACAAAATAGATTCAAGAATGTTCTCCTTCATTCTAGTTCTGCCCTTACAATAAGGAAAACAAACAAACAAAGAAACTTTGTGCTGAGCTCTGCTCTTTTGAAGATTAAAAAGATTAAAATGTATATGCACACACATGCACACACACACAACCACCTCTGACACTTGGGATGTGGCATTTAACATGGGAACAATGTAACCTCGTAACCCTAAATGCCACCCTTAGGAATACTACTAGTTCAGTCACAGATAAATGGTTCTCCTGGCCCACTCCAATTATATATATAAAATTAGATATAAAAGGTGACTGAATGCCTTGAAGTGTTGTGGGTTGTATAGCTGCCAACTTAAGCCATTACTACTGCTCTCAGTGAGCAAGATAGAGTTGAGAGTTTGACATCTTTAGGAAAGATAAAAGACAAAAGAATTAACTAGTCATATCTGTCCTTTTAATAATATATATAAATAAATGCAATAAATAAATAAATAATAAATAAATGCAATCATTTCTTGCTTTATGAAGTATTACCTCCTAATGGTACCAGTGTCCATATTTCTCTTCTTTTTCTGTTTAAACTTGTGGTCTTGCAGCTACTATTATATTCATAATATTGAGCAATTCAAATTACTTTTAATAGTGAGAAAGACAGTGTGATGGTTAATACTAGGTATCAACTTGACTGCACTGAGAGATGCCTAAATGGCTGATCAGCATGGTTTCTGAGTGTGTCTGTGAGGTTGTTGCCAGAGGAGATTGACATTTGACTCAGTGGACTAGGACAGGAAGGCTCAATTTCAAAGAAGATGGATACCATTCAATTGCCTGCAAACACAGCTACAACAAAGAAGGCAGAAGGAAGATAAGTAGTTTGCTTGCTGAGTCAGCTTGTTCTCTCTTCCCATGCCATGCCAGACGCTTGGCTTCCTCTCCTCCTGCCTTTGTACATTAGACTGTAGGTTCTTCAGACTTTGGAATCCTCTGGAACTTTGGATATTAGGACCAGCGGCTTTTCAGGGACTATCCAAGCCTCACCTCAGACTGAGAGCTCACTGTCAGTTTCCCAGGTTTTGAGATTTTTCTGACTTGCACTGAGACACGCTACTGGCTTCTTTCTTTCTCCAATTTGCAGACAGCTTCTCCTGGGACATTCTTTAATAATCATGTAAGCCACTTGTCCCTAATAAACTCCATTTTATATGCACATATACTCTATTGGTTCTGTCCTTCTGGAAATCCTGACTAATACAGATAGATTGTAGATAGATCAATGAATGACAGGCATTGTTTGATTCCAACTTCTTACACTGAGAACTACATATAGATTAAACTCCAGAATTGTAAATTGATTTATTGTTATAAATTAATTTAATTTAATTTTCAAAACATTTAATCAATTTCAGTTTTCTTTAAATAATATTTGTTACAGATTTATTACTCATAATTATAATATATCATATAATTAAATATATAATAGAATCATATATTATATAATTATTATGTTATTAAGAAACATTTATTATAATTTATTTTTTAGGTTGAACAATTTTAAACATTTAGAGAAACAATTTTAAAACAATATGTTAAAATAATTTTAATGTTTAAACTTTATGTATTTAATGTTTGATAAAATATGCTCATTTTTATGCTTCTATTAAAATATTCTCCAAAAATAATGACAGACAATTTTTGGAGAATATTTTAATAGGTTTTGTTATAACAACATAATTGGTAATTTTTGCTGACATAATAGAAATAAAAATACATTGTATTCAATAAATTTGTAGATTACAAATTATACTTTACTCAACATTAGAACTTCCAGTGATGTGCAGTAATAGTTAAGGTGTTTACTGTTTTTCTGACTTTTCGTTATATGAAACCATACTTGTATACATCACTTTTTTATTTCATCATAATAAAGGTGTATCTGTCAATGTAGAAAGATATAAAGCATTTTTCTTAGCAGCTTGTTGTTTGACATACTTTATATATTCAGAAGCATGGTATGTGAGCCTCTGGTGCCTTCTTGACTGGGTCTGGGATGGCAGGGGCAAGCCTCCTTCACGTCTGCTTCTCTCTCCAAACATGGCTGCTGATCACCACCAGGCTCTTTCTGGACTATGACAATACCATCCCAATTTCTCCTCCCCCTTTCCTCATTGCCTGTGATTTTAAATTTTTGGTGTCAACTTGAGTAGGTTAAGAGATACCCAGGTAGCTGGTAAAGCATTATTTCTGGGCCTACCTGTGGCAGTGGTTCTAGAAGAGATTAGTAATGCAATCAATAGACTAAATACAAAAAAGTTGTCCTCCCAAATGTGGGCAATGATCATCCAAACACTTAATCCTCCAGATAGAACAGACAGGCAGAGGAAGGGCAAGTTGTTTCTCTTCCTGATCTATGACATTTATCTTTTGCTAACCTCAGACCTCAGATGTTCAGAATTGTGGGCCTTCATTCTCAGAGTGAGTTACACCAGAGGCTCCCTGGGTTCTCAGGCCTGCAGACTCAGACTTGAACTATACCACAAGCCTCCTTTGTTCTCCAGCTTGCAGACAGCATATTATCGTGGGACTTTTCAGCCTGCAAAATTTAATAAGCCAATTACCATGACAAAGCTCCTATCTTATATCTATATATCTTACTGGTTCTATTTCTCTGGAAAACCTTGACATATTGCCTTACTTTCAACTTCTTGTCCATGTAACAGCTAAAGTAATAATCTTATCATGTTATTATCCTGCTTGAAACACTTCAATGGTCATTACACATAAATATATATACTTATGTGTGTGTGTGTGTGTGTGTGTGTGTGTGTGTGTGTGTAATATAAAAATGAAATGGATGGTGAAGTAAACTCTTCAGTTTTTTAGTATAGGGCAAAATACTTGCTTCCCCAGCTGCGAAGATCAGATCTGAGTCTCTGTCAACTTAAGAAATCAACTTGCCCAAGACAATCTTTCCCAAAACCAATGACTGTTGACTGTGGTGATGCAAAGTCTCTGATCACTTGCTGCAATTTAGGGCACCTGTGAGTTTTCCAGAGCTCTTCAAGGGATCAGATAAAGCCTCTATTGGAACTGTATGGCAGTTAAACTTCTCTCTATGCTCAACTGTGCTTTCTTCACTCTCCTGCAGTTGTTAGCAAGAACATTCCCCAGAAAATTTCCTAAATGAAATTGTCTCAGGATCTGTTTCCTAGGGAACTGGACTAAAACAACAGACCTCTATGTTCACAGGCTACTTTTCCACCTTATTTCCATAATTGGCTAGCCACATGTAGGAGAACGAAACTGGATCCTCATCTCTCACCTCACACAAAATTCAACTCAAAATGGATTAAGGATATAAATTTAAAATGCGAAACCACAAAAATTCTAGAAGATAACATTGGGAAAACCGTTCTAGACATTTACTTACACAAGGATTTCATGATCAAGAACCCAGAAGAAAATGCAATACAAACAAGGATAAATTATTGCAACTTAATTAAACTAAAGAGATTTGCACGGCACAAGGAAGAGTCAGCAGAGTAAACAGACAACCCACAGAGTGGGAAAAAAATCTTCACAATCAATACATATGACAAAGGACTAATATCCAGAATCTACAAAGAACTCAAATAAATCAGTAAGAAAAAAACAAATAATCCCATCAAAAAGTGGGCTAAGGACATGAATGGACAATTCTCACAAGAAGATATACAAATGGTGAACAAATATATGAAAAAATGCTTAACATCACTAATGATCAGGGAAATACAAATCAAACCACAATGCAATACCACTTTACTCCTGCAAGAATGGCCATAATAATAATAATAAAAATAGTGTATGTTGATGTGGATGTGGTGAACAGGGAGAACTTCTACACTGCTGGTGGAAATGTAAACTAGTACAACCAGTATGGAAAACAGTGTGAAGATTCCTTAAAGAAATAGAAGTAGAACTACCATTTGATCCAACAATCCTACTACTGGGTATCTACCCAGAGGAAGAGAAGTCATTATACCAAAAAGATACTTGCACACACGTTTATAGCAGCACAATTTGAAACTGCAAAAACATGGAACCAACCCAAATGCCCATCAATCAATGAGTGAATAAAGAAACTCTGATATATATACATATATATATATACATACTCATCTCATATATACACAAATATATATACACTCATAATATATAGTCATTATACATATGTATACTCATCTATATATACACTCATCATATATATACACACTGATCATATATGTGTGTGTATATACGTGTGTACACATTATGATGGAATACTACTCAGCCAAGCCATAAAAAGGAATGAATTAATGTCGTTTGCAGTAACCTGGATGAGAATGGAGACTATTACTCTAAGTGAAGTAACTCAGGAATGGAAAACCAAATATCATATGTTCTCACTCATAAGTGAGAGCTAAGCTATGAGGATGAAAAAGCATAAGAATGACACAATGGACTTTGGGGATTCAGGGGAAAGGGTGGGAAGGGGTAGGGATAAAAGACCACAAATAGGGTGCAGTGTATACTGCTACAGTGATGGGTGCACCAAAATCTCACATACCACCACTAAATAACTTACCCATGTAACCAAACACCACCTGTTCCCCAATAACTTATGGAAATTTAAAAAAAAAAAGTTTTTTATTTAACAACATGTATTATCCAACGGACATTTTTGTGAGTAGAAAGGAAGCAAAAATTTTTATGCATTATACTTTTTGGAAGACTTGTAATGACTGACAAATTGATAATTTATTCAAACACTATTTTAACCAATACAAATTTGTATTAAATAATTAAAAAGTAAGAAATATGTGCATTAACACAAAACATTTTTATTTACTGAGCAAACATTCAAAATAATATAAGAAGTATAAACATTTTGTTGCATATTCCCTATATTTCTTAGTTGTATCTACTTCTAATGCCATGTCATCAATACCATATTATTTCCCTAAAGAGTACATTTTTCAATAGACCCCACATAATTACCTGCAATATTATTCAAAGTTAAATTTTATGGTTACTAAATTTGATATTATAGATACCATTGATTGATTCTTCTGTTTACACAAATAGTATTAACCGATAAATACTCTTTTCAGATGCTGAGGTACTTGGTAAACTCAGAGCATGTTCTGTGAAAATAAAAATAGACATATTTCTAATATTTTTAAATGCATAAATATGTCTATCCAGTTGTCTACTTTCATAGATAACTCAAAGTACTTTTTGGCTCCCATTCAAAGTATCTTTCTTCAATAGGCACTTTTGTAAGACAAATCTCATAAAACCATTTTCTCTATGACTATTTATATTTTGCTCACTTTAGGTACAGCAAATAACAGGTCCTCTCAATTTTATTCAACTCCACCATAGGATGTAAATTTATCCATTCAGAAATATAAACTCCATCAATATATTCTCACTAGATGTTGACATATTTCAAATTTCAAATTTTTAATTTCAAATTAAACCCTATATAACTTTGGAACTCTCATTATTTTATTTGTTTAGCTCCTTTGCTTTTGCAGAGATATATTACAATGTCTGCCTGCTTAAAAAACTGTTTGTCAATAATTGCATTTCCCTAAAAATATCGGAGACTGATTGTCCTTGCGCAACAATTGCTGAACACTGGGATTTAATATTTCCAAATATTGTTGAGCAAAATGCAACCGATACTCCAAGGATTAATTTACAAAAGTTTAATACCACTGTTGAGCACTTAAACTGATTTGTAAAGTAGTTCTTCAAAGTCTCAAGCATTTGTACCAACACCTAATAGATAATAACAGCAAAAAGTTTTGGACTACTATGAAATTTTTTTCTTTTTTATATTCAATATCCAGCTCCTGAAGACCAGAGACTCTTAAAGCCTGGGACACTAAGCTTATTTTCACATTCACATTGAGAGTGACCATTCTTGTATTTTCTTTAAAACAAAACAAAACAAAACAAACTTTTATTTTGGGAAAATAAATCAGTGCAGGAAATTCACCTATACATTTCATCCCTTCCTTTATTATTAACAATCGATTATACATAACTATTGTATAATGATCAAAACCAGGAAACTGGATTTGGAGCAATGCCATAAACTAAGCAACCATCCTTATGAAGATATCATCTTTGTTTCTCCTAATGTCCTTTGTCTTTTTAAGAATGTAATCCAGTAATCCACATTATATTTGGTTGTAGTGTTTCCCAATGAAATCTGTGACATTTGCAATAGTTTCCCAGTCTTTCTGCTCTTTCATAATCTTCAAATTTTTGAAGAGGACTAGGGAGGAAGTATTTTGGATTTGTCTGGTATATTCCAATTAGATTGAATTTTGGTACTTCTAACAAGAATAAGACAAAAGTGATGTATGTCCTTCTTGGTACATTTTAGGTGATACGTGACTTTGACATGTCTATTATAGGCGATGCTAAACTTGTTGAAATTTTGAAGGTATTTTCTGCCAGATTTTGCCAACATAAAGTTGCCATTATTTCTTTCATAATTAAAACATACCTCTTGGGAGACGCATTGAGATTATACAGATATCCGATTTTCAGATATCTCCCACTGATTTTAACACTCATAAGTAGAGTTTGCCTGAAATAATTACTCATATGGCATTTGCTTATTAGTAATTTTATTTTTGCCTCATTTCTTCAATGTTTATTGATTTGAATATTTGTATAATAGAGAACTGCTTCTTCTCTCCTATATTTACCTATTATTCAGTTATTATTTTTATGTAATTATGATCTGATCAATATTTATTTTATTCTCTGGGTGATAATTCAATACCACAGTTCTTAATTTTGTTACTTAAATTGTTTCAGCTTTGTCATTCAGAAGTTTCTTCAGGTTGTCTTCTTTGTCCTTGGGATATAATCCCATTTTTAGAAACACTTATGCGTTTCTGGCACCACAAGATAGTTCTATCTTACCTTGTATTTTCACTACAAAAGTTCTATAATCAACTGTTTCTCTAATGAGCCCCATTTCTTTCTATTGAAAAATTTATTTAGAAACCAGGATCTAAGCATTAGTTTTGCTTACTGTTACAGGAGTATCTTTGGTCCTGGGTACTTTCAGAAGATTAAGCTTAGAAATCCATAGATAGTGTCTTAGTGTATGTACACACGAAATTGCTTGTAAACACATCTATATGAAGTTCATGCCTATTAAATTACATATGTGATAGATAGATAGATAGATAGATAGATAAATTAATATCCAGATAAAGACACAAGATTTCATGCTGATACTATGGATTCTAATTCAGTATCACAGGAATTATTTTAGTATCCCCTCCTTTGTTACTTACAACTTCTTTCTCTAACTGTGAGACACATTTTTTATTATCTCTTTCTTATTTATTTTGTTTTACTATATTATTTTATTTGAGATGTGGTCTCACCCTGTTGCCTAGGCTGCAGTGCATTGGTGCGATCTCAGCTCGCTGCAACCTCCACCTCCCAGGCTCAAGCGATTCTCTCACCTTAGCCTCCAGAATAGCTGGGACTACAGGTGCATGTCACCAAACTCGACTAATTTTTTTTATTTTTGTAGAGACAAAGTGTTGTCACATTTCTTACTATCTACAATACTTTTATGTGTTTGTTCATGCAGTATACACATAAAATAGTTTCAGACTTCTAATTTCATACCGAGCAGAACACAAATTTACTAACTAGAGTATGTAATATACTTTATGAAGTGTATTACTAAATATATTTTTGAAGAATATGAATTATTAAACATATCTGCTACCAAGACTTTTTAATAAGCCGTGTACCAGAACTTCAAAAGAAAGAGTAGTTTGTCAGCTGATATGAAAAGTAGGCAGCTTGATGAGTTTTCAGATACAAACATATCTGCAAGGTGTTATTTAAAAGATGACTAGTACCTATTCAATAACTCTTCAAAGAATACACACAGGTCATCACTTGCCTGAGTTATCAAGTTGAAAGCTATCAATAATATTAAATTTAATATAAATGGAAAAAACATAGAAAAATCACATAGAAAATGCGTACTATTTCGTTTAGTCGTATTTGTTCTAAATTATATTTTAATTTATTCAATTTATGAGAAATGTAATAGTGCTCGATTGTAATAATACTCCTAAATGATAATAATAGCTTGTAATAACTGACAAATCACTATTACTTCTCTTTTCCTAACTTCTCATTATACTAACATTAATCAGCATGAATTATTTGGATATTATCAATGGGGGTGTAAGACATAATACTATCAATATGAGAAGCAAATCATTTCCCCTGCAGTTCAGTGTCTTCTAAATATCTAACTCACAATTTTTTAAATAATTGCTATTTGTAACATGAACAAGTAACAAGAGACATAAATTACATTAATTCAATTGTTCCTTAGATTATTAAAAATGTATTGCATGCCTAGAATAATGAAACTGAACTATTAAAAACAATGTCAATTCATCCTTCACCCATCAAGTTTGTCTTCTCTGCCAAAGCACTCTGACGTTTGTTTTTAACAATGTATCTATTTTCATTTTTGTATAAATTTTGCAATGTGAAATTAAACACCAGCTATAACGTCTTTGGAATTACATTTTATATTGTGGACTGAACTGTGTTCTCCCAAAATTCATATTTTGAAGCCCTAAATCCCAGTACTTCAGAATGTGAATGTGCTATGGTTTGAATAGCTCCCCTCTCAAATTCAGGTGTTGCCAATGTGACAGCATTAAGAAGTGGAATTTTTAAGAGGTGATCAGGCCAGAAGGACTCCTCCCTTGTGAATGCCTTTACAAAAAGGCTTGACAGAAGGAGTTAATTGCTTTTGACTTTCCACATTCTGTAATGTGAGGACACAGCATTCCTGCCCATCAGAGATGGGGAATCAAGATACTGTCTTGGAAGCAAAGAATAGTCCTCACCAGACAACCGAATCTGCTGGAACCTTGATCTTGGACCTGCCAGTCTTCAGAACTGTGAAGAAAACACAGTTCTCTTCTTTATAAACTCCCCTCTCAGGCATCTGTAATAGCAGCACAAGTGGACTAAGACAGACTGTATTGTAGAAGGGCCATTCAAAATGTGATTAACTTAAAAGAAGGCCTTACACGTGGACCTTGATCCAATCAAGCTGGTGGTTTCATAAGATGAAGACATTTGACACACAAGGAATCATCAGGTATGCGCACTGACAGAGGAAAGATGATGCGAGGACACACTGAGAAGCCTGCCTGCCAAGGAGAAAGGCCTCAGAACAAACCAAACATATTGTCACCTTAATCTTAGATTTTCAGCCTCCAGAACTGTGAGAAATTTATATAAATTTCTGTTGCTTCAGCTACTAAATATTTGGTACTTGGTTATGACAAATCTTGCCAACGGATACAGTGTTTACTCATATGTGAAATAAATGTCTTAATGTTGCTTATATTACACATTGAAAAAAAAATCCTATTCCATTTGAAGAGATTGTTTTGAAATATAAAGACCAACATATAACACTAATCTATGAATTATAGGGTTAAAATACATCTTTCAATCTTTGTATATTTAATTTATTTTGTTTTGAAAGAAAATTGTGTCTAAATACAAATTCAGGAATAGTGATCAGTTAAGACGTATTTACTTTACTATTCTTTAAAAGAAGCTGGGAAACCAAACATACTTCTTCAGAAAGAGCTAAAAATTCAGAGTCTGATTTTTCAGAGTTTAACTTCAATGATAAAACGGTTTTAAGACTTTATTAGCTGTGGATTGTGAGGCCCATTTAATTTACAAATATTATGATAGAAATTCATATATTAAAAACCTATCCCTTAAAACAGAAAAAGCTAATTTTCCTAGTATACTATTTTGATGCTAGGGATTTACATGACTTTAGTTCATGTACAAAATCAGTTACGCAAATTAGACAACTGGGAGAGACAACTGATTTGTCCATGTCTAATAATGAAATGTTATGACAAGGCTAATTTAGACTATGTGAGTCCAATACAGAACCCAGAAGTAGATAAGCAATTCCCCTCCATTGGCTGACAAATATGGTTATAACGTTACTCAATTACTATCCCACTTAATGAGAATAGTGAAAAGAGGTAGAAGTATTTTTAAATAATTTGACTAGTTATAGAATTATATAAGTAAGTATCTCATGAAAATGTGAGCTGTTCATTAAAAATATTATACTGTCATTTTCTATTTACATGACCTTTATATATAGATTAATGATACATGATTGGCATAAAGGTAAGTATATGTAAGAAGACATTGTATAGTATATTGAGATAGGAAATGGCATTCCTTTTATGTATATCTTCCAAATTCTAAAATATTCACAATAAAAGAATCTACATGTTTGTGACTGTATACAAATCATTGAAAAGAAGAAACCAAAGTTCAAAAAGTCGTTAAATTGTCCTTAGAAACATAATCTTTGGAAGATAACAGGGATATAATTGATAATAATAGCTACTATTTATTCAGCATGTATTTATGCTGAGCATTGAGATGAAAAAATATCTCATTTATTTGCACCAGAACCCTTTGAAATAGATAATATCACCCTAACACAACAAGTCACGCAGTTGAATATAAGTGAAATTAAGTAATTGCTGCAGGTTCACACAATTAGTAAATAGTGGAGCTAGAATTATAGGCCTGGTCTGTCAGATTACAAGGCTAAAGTTTTTACATGATACTGAGTGTATGAGATATTCTACCAAACTCTTCCATCCTTACACACCCCCTGCTCAAAAATTTCATTTTTATAACTTTAGATTTAATAAATAAGGTACATTATTCTATTGTATTTTTCAGAACATTAATTTGAATATATAAAAGTAAATAAAGATGTGAAAGCCAGTGATTGAAAGGCAAACTAGAGTTAAATTGCTTTGGTTTCATTAGGTGTATCAATTAACCATAGATAAACTAAAGTTCCTATTTCCTGTGTATCTAGAGTGAACACTGGATAATACATTGCTTTGGAGAGCTGAGTCTCTTTCTAGAGGCAGTGTTGCTGTTTCAGTGGTACTGATACAGAAGAGGGAGCTCTGTATAATGGAGTGGAGGTAGGGGTATCCAGTAACCTGTTACACATAAATTGTAACAGACTAAAATTATGTGAATGTCTGGAACAGATAAACAGTTTAAAAATATTCCATTGCACTAAAACAACTCAGAATATTGTGAAACCAAAAATTATTAGGAAGTTGATTTTAGATGAAATATGTATGAACTTCCAGTTTGTTGAAATGGATCTATAGTTTTTCTACCATATTCTATTTTGGTGAATATAGGTGCTTTTATTATTCTTGAGACTAGTCAGCTTCTAAGATAATCCTGAGTGCTTTCAGATTTGACATCTGTAAATGATATGCGTTCCTTTCTCTAAGTGAATGAAACACATTATTTGTGGTGAATTTAAAGTAATAGATTAATTCAAAATATTCTTATACGTCTGCTCTTTGTTTATATTTTAGTGGTTACTGTACTTTAATTCCCCACAAAGTTGCGGTTGGTAAATAATTAAGAAAGTTGTGATTATAATACTATAATATTATTACATAATATTATCAAATCTATTTAAAATTTATAATATTGTGATATTGTTTTGCCCTTTTAAAACAAAATTTTTATAATCTTTTTAGTATTATAATCAAACTTAGTTGTGATAATAGTAACATTTTTATAATTTTGTTTAATAAGGGCAAGATAAGTTGTTTCTGACCTATGGTAGTTGGTGCGTTCCTACTTTTTCCCCTTCTGAAAATCTCAGTAATCTGTAATTGATTCAAACAGAAAATTTTCAAAGGGCTATTTCCATGACACAGTTTTTTTTTCCTTCTTTTCTATCTTGTTTTAAATTCACAGAGTTAATACGGTACAAAGGATATTGCATGCTTTCAAGCTTACCTAATGCCCGTAATCTTCATCTCTCCTTCATGCCACAGTGAATTAAGTAGATAAACATGTCGTGAGAAATTAAGATGGATGATAAGCTCATTGGCATTATCTTGAAGACACGAGTCATCACCACCCTCTCCACAGGTATTTGGCTAAAATACTCTTCCCTCACATTCTCAAACAGCATCTTGAAGAAATATCACACACATTGTTGAGAAAGAGGAAATCAAAAATATTAACTCATAGTTTACATATCACATACATAATATGACCTTGATTTAAATTAAGAAGGCTGAATAAAATATGCAGAATAATTAATGTTTATTTATAGCCATTAATTCAACTGATTTCCTAATAATTTCCTAATGGAATAGATAAGAATTGCTTTATGTATTTTATTCATAAGGTTAGAGAGAAAAGAAAAGATAATTTAGTTGCTCAAAATATAAAATCAAAGATAATAAGAATATAGTTCAATCATTCTTTAAGTTTCAACCTTTATTTTAGATACAGGGGTGCATGTGCACCTTTATTAAATGGGAACATTGTGTAATGCTGATGTCTAGAGTATGGATCCCTTCACCCTGTTAGTGAGCATAGTACCTGATGAGTAGTTTTTAAAAACCATTCCTACCTACCTCTACCTTCTAATAATCCACAGTATCTATTTATGTTCCCATATTTATGTCCACGTGTGCTCAATGCTTAGCTCCCACATATAAATGAGAACATTCAGTGTTTTGGTTTTCTGCTCCAGCATTATTTTTTTTTTTTTTTTTTTTAGTATTATAGCCTCCAGCTTCATCCATGTTGCTGCAAAGGACATGATTTGAGTTTTTTTTTAATGGCTGCATAATATTCCATGGTGCATATATACCACATTTTATTCATCCAGTCTACTATTGATAAGTACCAGGGTTGATTCCTTATCTTTGGTATTGTAAATAGCACAGCAAAGAACATAAGAGTGCGTATGTCTTTTTGGTAGAATGATTCATTTTTTTTTTTTTTTTTTTGTGGGGGGGGACATATACTCAGTAATGGTATTAATGGATTGAATGGTAACTCTGTTTTAAGTTCTTTAAGAAATCTCCAGACTGCTTTCCACAGTGGTTGAACTAATTTACATTCCCATCAGGAATGTATAAGTGTTCCCTTTACCCAAAAGACTCGTTTTTTGACTTCTTAATAATAACCATTCTGACTGGTGTGGTATAGTATCTCATTGTGTTTTTTATTTGAATTTCCCTGAGTTTAATCTTTTTCACAGGAAATCCACACCAGAGATAGCAATGGTAAGCCATCCAATTTGGACTACAATTTTTGGACAAAACAAGTTATACTCATCATGAAAAACTGCATGCTAAAATGGGTCTTATGTAATTTTAATGACAGATTCCAACAAAGTACTTCACTAGAACAAACACACACACACACACACACACACACACAGAGAGCTAAAAGTTTTCAAATTTCCTTTCTTCTTTCCCTCCCTCCCTCCCTTCTCCCTCTTTTCCTTCCTTCTTTCCTTGATTTATGAATCATCTATCAGTTTATTCATCTATTCATCAATCTACCTTCCTATCCAGTCATCCACCTATCTACCTAGCAATTTTAGTGAGTAACATTGTATTCATCATTCCTATCCATCCTCTTCACATCAACATACATCTATCATTAACAAGTGGTTAGTATACATATGGTAGTCAAGAAATGCTGAATTAATTGAAGTGAACTGAACTAGCACACACAGATACCACAAAAATTGGCAGCAAAGAAAGTACTGACAGAGAGAATAGCCTCTCTTCTCCTCATGGTTTCTCTTTCTCTCTCTCTCTCTCTCTCTCTCTCTCTCTATATATATATATATACACACATATATATACACACACACACACATTTACACACACATAGAATGTATATGTGTATATGTATATACACATATACATATATATGCATATATACTCTCTCTACATATATTTATATGTGTGTGTATACATATGGAGTGTATATATGTATCTATATATACACATTATACATTATATTTGAGACTATAAATAAGTGTGCGTATATACACACAAATATATGTGTATATACACAACATATATTTATTTATACTTATATATAGTCTCATATATAATATATATCATAGACACACACATACAGAAACATCAAGTAAACTTCCCTGAGCTGCTTGCTTTTCCACTTCCTCTTCAATAGACTACTGTTAACTCATAATTTAATCCACCTAAGTAGTGCATGTCACCTGTTGTTTTGTATTGGTATCATAAATATTTGAACTTAATTCATCAAATGTTTGCATCTTAGGTTTCCATTTAAATGGTGGATTTCACCATTTATGGATTGTGCCATGAAAATTATCTTAGGAGAATATTTTGCATGTGAAAAAAACACTAATATTTATTGGTGAATTGGCACCATTTACAAAGAATGAAACCGCTTAGGGTGTGTGATTATGTTCACTCTCCCCCCATTCCTAATGGTGACACTATGAAGATAGACAGTATATAATGAAGAACTACCACAAAAGAACTGTTAGTTAGTTGATGTAAGAAAATGGAGCATATTGGCCTTATTTTGTGTGGCTTATGCCATAGAATTTGATATGTATTTAAACCCCTTGATTTAAAGTTTACTTTTAAAATATTTATTATGCTAATCTTAGAGGAGTGATTGGCACTTTTTGGATTTTATATGAAAATTCTTCACCCTTGCATTGTTTTGCAAATATAGCCACAATTTTCTGAAGAAATGTCCTGCATTCATGCCCTATGAAAACACATAGAAAGCTCCAGTCTTCAGCTCCCAGGGTGAGCGACACAGAAGACAGGTGATTTCTGCATTTCTTTTTCTTTTTTTTCTTTTTTTTTTTTTTTTTTTGAGATGGAGTCTCACTCTGTGGCACAGGCTGGAGTGCAGTGGCGCGATCTCGGCTCACTGCAAGCTCCGCCTCCCAGGTTCACGCCATTCTCCTGCCTCAGCCTCCTGAGTAGCTGGGACTACAGGCGCCCACCACCTCACCCGGCTACTTTTTTTTTTTTTTTTTTTTTTTTTAGTAGAGACGGGGTTTCACTGTGTTAGCCAGGATGGTCTCCATCTACTGACCTCGTGATCCACCCATCTCAGCCTCCCAAAGTGCTGGGATTACAGGCTTGAGCCACCGTGCCTGGCCGATTTCTGCATTTTCAACTGAGGTACCAGATTCATCTCACTAGGGAGTGCGGGACAATCGGTGCTGAAGCAGGGCGAGGAATCTCCCCACATGGGAAGTGCAAGGGTGAAGGGAATCCCTTTTCCTAGCCAGGGGAAATGAGACACACAACACCTGGAAAATGGGGTAACTCCCACCCCAATACTGCGCTTTACCAAGGGTCTTAGCAAACTGGCACACCAGGAGATTGTATCCCACACCTGGATGGGAGGGTCCCATGCTCAGGGAGCCTCCCTCATTGCTACTAGCACAGTGGTCTGCCATCTAACTACAAGGCAGAGCAAAGCTGAGGGAGTGGCGCCCGCCGTTGCTGAGGCTTAAGTAGGTAAACAAAGCCACTTGGAAGTTCCAAATGGATGGAGCCCACAGCAACTCAAGGAGGCCTGCCTGTCTCTGTAGACTCCACCTCTGGGGACAGGGCACAACTAAACAAAAAGCAGCAGAAACCTCTGCAGATGCAAACAACCCTGTCTGACAGGTTTGAAGAGAGGAGTGCATCCCCAGCAGGGAGGTTGAGATCTGAGAATGGACAGACTGCCTGCTTAAGTGGGTCCCCGACCCCTGAGTAGCCTAACTGGGAGACATCCCCAACTAGGTGCTGTCCCGACCTGCAGGACAGTTGAACAGACCCTGGAAGGGGGAGTGGGAATGGGGGACACAAGAAAACACGAGAAATGGAGACAAGACAAATAGTCTGATCAAGTATCATTTAATGGTGGCAGTGCAATGCCTTATATAGGCTGGCAGAGGAAGAGGTTGGGCCAGGGTGGTGACAGGAGGCTGGGTTTACTCAAATTACAATTGCACATACGCCGTGGGTTTGTAATTTTCCCGGGCGCGGGATCGCACCTGCGCAGTAGGCTGCATATCTTCCTGGGCGGGAAAAATGTTTGCGCCTGCGCGGGAAAAGTTAGTGTGTGCGCGGGAAAGGTTTAGGTGGGCGCGGGAAGGGTTTAGGTGCACGCGGGAAAGGTTTGTAATAAAGAACCCGGAAATGTGCCATCTTGTCTCCGCTTTGCGGAGATCAAGCAACAGAGGTCGGCTAATTCCGGGCCTCATGGCTCGGGACAAGGTGCAGACCGACACCTCACACCTACATGGCTGGGTGCACCCCTGATACGAAGCTTCCAGAGTGAGAATCAGACAATAACACCCGCTGTTCAGCAATATTCTATCTTCTGCAGCCTCTGCTGCTGATACCTAGGCAAACAGCATCTGGAGTGGACCTCAAGCAATCTCCAACAGATCTGCAGCTGAGGGTGCTCACTGTTAGAAGGAAAACTAACAAATAGGAAGGACACCCACACCAAACCCCATCAGTATGTCACCATCATCAAAGACCAAAGCCAGATAAAACCACAAAGATGGGGAAAAAGCAGGGCAGAAAATCTGGAAATTCAAAAAATAAGAGCGTATCTCCCCCTCTAAAGGAACGCAGCTCATCGCAAGCAATGGATCAAAGCTTGATGGAGAATGACTTTGACAAGTTGAGAGAAGAAGGCTTCAGTCCATTAAACTTCTCAGAGCTAAAGGAAGAATTATGTACCCAGTGCAAAGAAACCAAAAATCTCGAAAAAAGAATGGAAGAATGGGTAACTAGAATAATCAATGTAGAGAAGGGCATAAATGAAATGACAGAGATAAAAACCATGACACGAGAAATATGTGACAAACGTACAAGCTTCAGTAACCGACTTGATCAACTGAAAGAAAGAGTATCAGCGATTGAGGATCAAATGAATGAAATGAAGCGAGAAGAGAAGTCTAAAGAAAAAAGAGGAAAGAGAAATGAACAAAGCCTGCAAGAAGTATGGGATTATGTGAAACGACCAAATCCGTGTCTGCTCGGGGTGTCTGAAAGTAAGGAGGAAAATGGAACCAAGCTGGAAAACACTCTTCAGGATATCATCCAGGAGAACTTCCCCAACCTAGTAAGGCAGGCCAACATTCAAATTCAGGAAATACAGAGAATGCCACAAAGATAATCCTTGAGAAGAGGATCAAAGACACATAATTGTCAGATTCACCAAAGTTGAAATGAAGGAAAAAAATTAAGGGCAGACAGAGAGTAAGTTTGGGTTACCCACAAAGGGAAACCCATCAGACTAACAGCAGATCTCTCGGCAGAAACTCTCCAAGCCAGAAGAGAGTGGGGGCCAAATTCAACATACTTAAAGAAAAGAATTTTCAACCCAGAATTTCTTATCCAGCCAAACTAAGTTTCATCAGTGAAGGAGAAATAAAATCCTTTACAGACACGCAAGTGCCTAGAGATTTTGTCACTACCAGGCCTGTCCTACAAAAGACCCTGAAGGAAGCACTAAACATGGAAAGGAACAACTGGTACCAGCCATTGCAAAAACATGCCAAAATGTAAAGACTATTGATGCTAGGAAGAAACTGCATCAACTAACGAGCAAAATAACCAGGAAATATCACAATGACAGGATCAAGTTAACACATAATAATATTAACCTTAAATGTAAATGGACTAAATGATCCAAGTAAAAGACACAGACTGGCAAATTGGATAAAGAGTCAGGACCCATCAGTTTGCTGTATTCAGGAGACTCATCTCACATGCAGAGACACACATAGGCTCAAAATAAAGGGATGAAGGAAGATCTACCAAGCAAATGGAGAAGAAAAAAAAGCAGGGGTTGCAATCCTAGTCTCTGATAAAACAGACTTTAAAACATCAAAAATCAAAAGTACAAAGAAGTCCATTACATAATGGTAAAGGGATCAATTCAACAGGAAGAGCTAACTATCCTAAATATATATGCAATTAATACAGGAGCACCCAAATTTGTAAAGCCAGTCCTTAGAGACTTACAAAGAGACTTAGACTCCCATACAATAATAATGGGAGACTTCAACACTCCACTGTCAACATTAGACAGATCAACTAGACAGAAAGTTAACAAGGATATCAAGGAATTGAACTCAACTCTGCAACAAGCAGACCTAATAGACATCTATAGAACTCTCCACCCCAATTCAACAGAATGTACATTCTTCTCAGCACCACATTCAACTTATTTCAAAATTGACCACATAATTGGAAGTAAAGCACTCCTTAGCAAATGTACAAGAACAGAAATTATAACAAACGGTATCTCAGACCACAGTACAATCAAACTAGAACTCAGGACTAAGAAACTCAATCAAAACCGCTCAACTACATGGAAAGTGAACAACATGCTCCTGAATGACCACAGGGTACATAACAAAATGAAGGCAGAAAAAAGATGTTGTTTGAAACCAATGAGAACAAAGACACAACATACCAGAATCTCTGGGACACATTTAAAGCAGTCTGTAGAGGAAAATTTATAGCACTAAATGCCCACAAGGGAAAGCTGGAAAGATCTAAAATGGACACTCTAACATCACAATTAAAAGAACTAGAGAAGCAAGATCAAACACATTCAAAAGCTCGCAGAAGGCAAGAAATAACTAAGATCAGAGCAGAACGGAAGGAGATAGAGACACAAAATCCCTCCAAAAAATCAATGAATCCAGGAGTTGTGTTTTTGAAAAGATCAACAAAATTGATAGACCACTAGCAAGACTAATAAAGAAGAAAAGAGAGAAGAATTAAATAGACAGATGAAAACTGATAAAGGGGATATCACCACCGACCCCACAGAAATACAAACTACCATAAGAGAATATTATAAACACCTCTACGCAAATAAACTAGAAAATCTAGAAGAAATGGATAATTTCCTGGACACTTACACTCTCTCAAGACTAAACCAGGAAGAACTTGAATCTCTGAATAGATCAACAGCCGGCTCTGAAATTGAGGCAATAATTAATAGCCTATCAACCAAAAAAAGTCCAGGACCAAATGGATTCACAGCTGAATTCTACCAGAGGTACAAGGAGGAGCTGGTAGCATTCCTTCTGAAACTATTCCAATCAATGGAAAACGAGGGAATCCTCCCTAACTCACTTTATGATGTCAAAATCATCCTGATACCAAAGCCTGACAGAGACACACAAAAAAAGAGAATTTTAGACCAATATCCCTGATAAATATTGATGCAAAAATCCTCAATATAATACTAGCAAACAGAATCCAGCAGCACATCAAAAAGCTTATCCACCATGATCAAGTGGACTTCATCACTGGGATGCAAAGCTGGTTCAACATACACAAATCAATTAACATAATTCAGCATATAAACAGAACCAAAGACAAAAACCATATGATTATCTCAAAAGATGCAGAAAAGGCCTTTGACAAAATTCAACAGCCCTTCATGCTAAAAACTCTCAATAAATTCGGTATTGATGGAACATATCACAAAATAATAAGAGCTGTTTATGACAAACCTACAGCCAATATCATACTGAATGGGCAAAAACTGGAAACAGTCCCTTTGAAAACTGGCACAAGACAGGGATGCCCTCTCTCATCACTCCTATTCAACATAGTGTTGGAAATTCTGGCTAGGGCAATCAGGCAAGAGAAAGAAATAAAAGGTATTCGGTTAGGAAAAGAAGAAGTCAAATTGTCCCTGTTTGCAGATGACGTGATTGTATACTTAGAAAACCCCATCATCTCAGCCCAAAATCTCCTTAAGCTGATAAGCAACTTCAGCAAAGTCTCAGGATACAAAATCAATGTGCAAAAATCACAAGTATTCTTATACACCAGTAACAGACAAACAGAGAGCCAAATCATGAATGAACTTCCATTCACAACTGCTTCAAAGATAATAAAATACCTAGGAATCCAACTTACAAGGGATATAAAGGACCAAGGAGAACTACAAACCACTGCTCAGTGAAATAAAAGAGGACACAAACAAATGGAAGAACATACCATGTTCATGGAAAAGAAGAATCAATATCGTAAAAATGGCCATACTGCCCAAGGTAATTTATAGATTCAATGCCATCCCCATCAAGCTACCAATGACTTTCTTCACAGAATTGGAAAAAACTGCTTTAAAATTCATATGGAACCAAAAAAGAGCCCACATTGCCAAGACAATCCTAAGTCAAAAGAACAAAGCTGGAGGCATCACACTACCTGACTTCAAACTATACTACAAGGCTACAGTAAACAAAACAGCATGGTACTGGTACCAAAACAGAGAGATAGACCAATGGAACAGAACAGAGTCCTCAGAAATAATACCACACATCTACAGCTATCTGATTTTGACAAACCCGAGAAAAACAAGAAATGGGGAAAGGATTCCCTATTTAATAAATGGTGCTGGAAAAATTGGCTAGCCATAAGTAGAAAGCTGAAACTAAATCCTTTTCTTACTCCTTATACAAAAATTAATTAAAGATGGATTAGAGACTTAAATGGTAGACCTAATACCATAAAATCCCTAGAAGAAAACCTAGGTAATACCATTCAGGACATAGGCATGAGCAAGAACTTCATGTCTAAAACACCAAAAGCAACGGCAACAAAAGCCAAAATTGACAAACGGGATCTAATTAAACTAAAGAGCTTCTGCACAGCAAAAGAAACTACCATCAGAGTGAACAGGCAACCTACAGAATGGGAGAAAATTTTTGCCATCTACTCATCTGACAAAGGGCTAATATCCAGAACCTACAAAGAACTCAAACAAATTTAAAAGAAATAAACAAACAACCCCATCAAAAAGTGGGGAAAGTATATGAACAGATATTTCTCAAAAGAAGACATGCATATAGCCAACAGACGCATGAAAAAAAATGTTCGTCATCACTGGCCATCAGAGAAATGCAAATCAAAACCACAATGAGATACCATCTCACACCAGTTAGAATGGCAATCATTAAAAAGTCAGGAAACAACAGGTGCTGGAGAGGATGTGGAGAAATAGGAATACTTTTACACAGTTTGTGGGATTGTAAACTAGTTCATCCATTGTGGAAAACAGTACGGCAATTCCTCAAGGATCTAGAACTAGAAGTGCCATATGACCCAGCCATCCCATTACTGGGTATATACCCAAAGGATTATAAATTATGCTGTTATAAAGACACATGCCCACATATGTTCATTGTGGCACTATTCACAATAGCAAAGACTTGGATTCAACCCAAATGTCCATCAGTTACAGACCGGATTAAGTAAATGTGGCACATATACACCATGGAAAACTATGCAGCCATAAAGAAGGATGAGTTTGTGTCCTTTGTAGGGACATGGATGCAGCTGGAAACCATCATTCTCAGCAAACTATCACAAGAACAGAAAACCAAACACCACATGTTCTCAGTGATAGGTGGGAACTGAACAATGAGATCACTTGGACTCTGGAAGGGAAACATCACACACCAAGGCCTATTATGCAGAGTGGGGAGGTGGGGAGTGATGGCATTGGGAGTTATACCTGATGTAAATGACGAGATGATGGGTGCTGACGAGTTGATGGGTGCAGCACACCAACATGGCACATGTATACATATGTAACAAACCTGCACATTTTGCACATGTACCCTGGAACTTAAAGTATAATAACAATAATAATAATAAAAGAATACACATAAAAATGATTGTCCAAACCCATTGCTTAGCAGTAACATGCTTTCAGTTTAAAACAAAACATCCATTATTTTATATTGTAATGTAAATATTTTCCAATACTTTGCATGTTACTAAGGAAGATTTATAACTGTTAGTCATAGAATTTTGTAATTAATATAAATGTGATTTTTTTTCCCACAAACTTCCTTAGGACTGGGAAATAAAATCATTGGAATCAATAAAATACTATATCTGAAATTGAAGAAACACATATTCCTGGGCAGTTTAAAGAGAACCTTTTTTAATTTTGGCCTCAGCACAACATAGAATCCTTTTTATAGTTTTTAATAGATTTTATAATCTCTCTGAATATCCTACTTCTTTTAATAGAATAAAAAAGAGCCAATGAATTTCATTGATCGGGGCATGTAGCATGATGGACAAATTATAGAATTCGTAGTCAGAAGACAGGTTCAAGTCACAATTATGCCCTTTATTGACTCCATAACATAATTTTTTGAGTGTCAATGACTTTAACTACAAAATTGAAATAATAATAATGACAGTAGTAGTAATGATACAAACATATGCATAATGCTTATGAAAAGACTTTAAAACCACAAACCACTTTCAAATATTAGTATCAATAGCTTAAGTAGAAAAACAGTAAGTACATTTATTAGGCAAATTTTCTGCCAGGTATTGCTCAGGATGCTTTAAGTGCATTAAATAACTTTATATTTTTATTATACTTCACATATTAAAAAATGATAGAAAATTTCAACAACTTGTTCAAAGTCACAAATCCAATTAATTCATGCTTGTAGGTTTGATCTAGAGCTTATGCGTTGAACACATATTGTGACACTTTAAAATGCAGCTGGTCAATGATACAGAAATTACGTAGAAACAAGGAAGACCATCATAATACTCCAATCATGATTCAATGTCCAAGGTTTACTATCCTGTCAAAAGTGACTCGATAAACCTGAAAAAAGAAAATATTGTGAAAACATAAATAAAACCTATTTCACAGATGTTGACAAACTTGATATTGCTCAGAGAATAGCAGCATTGCTAATAATCTTTAACAAGGATACAAGTACTTTATGGTTCTTTTAAAATTTCTTCTCTTGAGAAGCTAGGTGTGGTAAGGACAAAGACCTCTGTAAAACAGAATACAAAGCTATAAATTTTGTTATGAAGAAACATTTTGGGTACTAAAGATTTTATTTCTTTCATAATATCTTCCATGCATATTAATTTATAACAATTCTGAAATCATATGCCATACTTCTCCTGAAATGCCAGTTATTTCAAAGATATCTAACGTCACTAATGATTAGTAGCAAATATAGTTTTAATTTTATTTTCATATTATTTTATCCTGATTCGCTCAATCAGTCAACCATTTCACTATTGTGGGGTATTTTATATATCGAGTAAAATTATAATTGATAATGAAGGAAATATCTTTCTGCAAAACTTGAATCTTCATATATTGCTTCATGGATAAATTCTTAGGAGAGTATTAAGAGGTATAAATACTTTTTAAGAAATTACCTATACTGAGGTAAAATTTACAAAGATACAAATATGGACATTTTAAATGTGTCCAGTATACTGACTTTTGACTCCCATGTTATCACCACTCTATTCCATGTTTAGACAATTTCTGTCACTTCTAAACTTCACTCAAGTCACTTCCAACACCTCCCTACCTCACATTACCAGGAAGTTACTATTCTGCTCCTTGTCACTGTACATCATGTTTTGCCAGTCATAGACCTTCATATCTATGAAGTGATACAGGGCATACTCTTTGCATGCATATTCATTTGCACACCAAAATGATTTTGAGATATTTTTTGTACCAATAGTATATATAATTTATTTGCTGATTATTAACCCATTGTATAAATATTCCATTTGTTTATTTACTCAACTTTGGTAGAAAAATTTTCCCCCAGGAGTTGGCTATTATCAATAAAGTTTCTGAAAATATTTATATAAAAGTCTTTTTTGTGGATGTATGATTTTACTTCTCTTCGGTAAACGCTTAGGAGTATAATGTCTTGGTCACGTGTTAATTGTGTGTTATACTTTACAAAATGTTGTCAACTGTTTTCTAAAGTAGTTATGGCATTCCGCACTCCACCAGTTCAGTTCACTCCACACTTGGTACCAACACTTAGTTATTAGTCATTTAAATTTAACTCTAGTGTGTGTGCAGTGGTATTTATTTTTGTTTTATTTACGTTTTTCACAGATAGTTTACAATGTTGAATATTGGTTAAATAATAATTTTGAACATCTTTTACATGTACTTATGAATCATTCATATATCTTATTTTATAAAATACCTGTTAAAATACTTAGCAATAAATTATTTTCACTTTATTTTGTATAAAAATGTATTTTTAACTTTATTTTATGAAACTACAGATATTATTTATTTTCAGCTCTTTTTTTTTTTTTTTTTTTTTTTTTTTTTTTTGAGACGGAGTCTTGCTCTGCCACCCAGGCTGGAGTGCAGTGGCCGGCTCTCAGCTCACTGCAAGCTCCGCCTCCCGGGTTCACGCCATTCTCCTGTCTCAGCCTCCCGAGTAGCTGGGACTACAGGCGCCCGCCTCGTCGCCCCGCTAGTTTTTTGTATTTTTTAGTAGAGACGGGGTTTCACCGTATTAGCCAGGATGGTCTCGATCTCCTGACCTCGTGATCCGCCCGTCTCGGCCTCCCAAAGTGCTGGGATTACAGGCTTGAGCCACCGCGCCCGGCCTATTTTCAGCTCTTTAAATGTGTTTTTCATGGTCTTCTGATCTTAATCTTTTCTCTAAAGAAGTTGGCTGTTTTTCTTATTTTTTTTTAACTATATACATT
This sequence comes from Trachypithecus francoisi, assembly GCF_009764315.1. Taxonomy (NCBI): domain Eukaryota; kingdom Metazoa; phylum Chordata; class Mammalia; order Primates; family Cercopithecidae; genus Trachypithecus; species Trachypithecus francoisi. Next base: position 73,278,424 of record NW_022681454.1, on the reverse strand, counting down.
ATATCTTTTCACTATGGGTACATTTAAGGTTGTCTCTTTATCCATTTTTTCCCTGAATTTATTATCCTACCCATTGTTGTTACATATTTTGTGTTTATCTTATTTGAAGTTTGCTATTTTTCTGGATTCACTGGTTTATAATTTGCATCAATCTTTTTTTTAGAAAATCGGTTATTTTATCAAATATATACTATTGCACCCCATGTCTTTATGAGACCTCTACTAAGGAAATAGTTTAATCCCCAAATATTTTGAGTTTGTGCTTAATTTTTAGTTTTTACAACCTCTGTTCTTGCAATTGTATAATTTGTGTTGCTGTTTTCTCTGGTTATTTATGTTTTATTGAAGAGCTTATTATGCTACAAAGACTATCAAAAAAGTATTTACTTCTGATGGAAAATGTTTTTTTTTTTCATTTTTAGTTCTATTCGTCTTGTTTGATAACTTTAATTTTTCTTATTATGTTTATGTTTTTCTTAAAGTACTTGAACAGGTTTACAAGGACCCTTTAAGGATGTCTATTAGTTTTGTCATCTCCTTTATTCCATCTGAAATTTTTCCTTGATATTGTTCACCTGCCTGTTTATTCATATGTCTAATGAATTAGCTCAGTACTTCCTATTGTGATGTTATGTCGAATATGGGTAGACTTTCTTGGATTTCTTTCTTTTTTTTTTTTTTTTTTTTTTGGAGATGGAGTCTCGCTCTGTCACCCAGGCTGGAGTGCACTGGCACAATATTGGCTCACTGCAGCCTCTGCCTTCTGGGTTCAAGTGATTCTCCTACCTCAGCCTGCCAAGTAGCTGGGATTACAGGCGTGCCACCACCATGCTTGGCTATTTTTTTTTTTTTTTTCTTTTTCGTATTTATAGTAGAGATGGGGTTTCACCACATTGATCAGGCTGGTCTCTAATTCCTGACCTTGTGCCTCGGCCTTCCAAAGTGCTGGGATTACAGTCTTGACCCACCATACCTGGTTTTTGGATTGCTTTAATGAATGCTGGCTTTGCTTTTGGCTGGCAGTTAAAGTATTGGTAGATTAGTTTGATTATTTCAAGGCTTGTTTTTATGTTTTTAAAAATATGGGTCAAAAGTACCTTTTACTATAAGGCTAGTTTAACTATAATTGTATGATATGTGGTTTCTACATACCATCAGGGGTTTGTAGGTGATACCTACATACCGTCCTACCATCATAGCTTTGGCAAACCAGCATAGTTTTGGATTACTTTGTGAGTAAAATGTTGTTGTTTTTCTTTTCTTTTTTTTTTTTTTTTTTCTTTTTTTATTTTTTATATACTTTAAGTTCTAGGGTACATGTGCATAACGTTTTATCATGTATAACTCCCCAATGCAATCCCTCCCTCCTCCCCCCCCCATGATAGGCCCCAGTGTGTGATGTTCCCCTTCCCGAGTCCAAGTGATCTCATTGTTCAGTTCCCACCTATGAGTGAGAACATGCGGTGTTTGGTTTTCTCTTCTTGTGATAGTTTGCTAAGAATGATGGTTTCCAGCTGCATCCATGTCCCTACAAAGGACGCAAACTCATCCTTTTTGATGGCTGCATAGTATTCCATGGTGTCTATGTGCCACATTTTCTTAATCCAGTCTGTCACAGATGGACATTGGGTTGATTCCAAGTCTTTGCTATTGTGAATAGTGCCGCAATAAACATACGTGTGCATGTGTCTTTGTAGTAGAGTAATTTATAATCCTTTGGGTATATACCCAGTAGTGGGATGGCTGGGTCATATGGTACATCTAGTTCTAGATCCTTGAGGAATCGCCATACTGTTTTCCATAATGGTTGAACTAGTTTACAATCCCACCAACAGTGTAAAAGTGTTCCTATTTCTCCACATCCTCTCCAACATCTTGTTTCTTGACTTCTTAATGATTGCCATTCTAACTGGTGTGAGATGGTATCTCATTGTGGTTTTGATTTGCATTTCTCTGATGGCGAGTGATGACGAGCATTTTTTCATGTGTCTGTTGGCTGTATGGATGTCTTCTTTTGAGAAATGTCTGTTCATATCCTTTCCCCACTTTTTGATGGGGTTGTTTGTTTTCTTGTATATTTGTTTGAGTTCTTTGTAGATTCTGGATATTAGCCCTTTGTCAGATGAGTAGGTTGCAAAAATTTTCTCCCTTCTGTAGGATGCCTGTTCACTCTGATGGTAGTTTCTTTTGCTGTGCAAAAGCTCTTTAGTTTAATGAGATCCCATTTGTCAATTTTGGCTTTTGCTGCCGTTGCTTTTGGTATTTTAGACATGAAGTCCTTGCCCATGCCTATGTCCTGAATGGTACTACCTAGATTTTCTTCTAGGGTTTTTATGGTATTAGGTCTAACATTTAAGTCTCTAATCCATGTTGTTTTTATTTTCTATCTGGCTCCTCAAAAATCATGCCAACTGGCCATGTATGAACCTCTATTTAGAATTTGAAGACATTCTGCCAAAGGTATTAGTGAACCCCCAGTTGAAATTTAAAAAAAACAACAGTACATTTTCTGTGTATTTTTTTATTCTCTAGTAGTCTATTTTGCAAGTTCTAACTGCCTTCATTTCCTCAGACTTTTGTCAAGAACCATTGTAATCTGCTTGGTTTGACTTTCCTGGAGATACAGTTACAAAAATAGCATTAATCAGAAGGCTGAAGGGGTTGTTGGACTCACTCAGTTTGTTTTCTTTATCGCAGGGATTATTTTCATGTGTTACATGTTAACCAGTATCTGAAAATAGGATTTTTAAATTTTTGTTGAATTTTCTAATTGTTCACAGTCAGATACGTCTGATATCAGATATGTTGTCAGAGGTGGTAGCAGGAATGTGAATACTTTTAAAATAGTTTTTTTGAAAGGAATGTACAAAAATTTTCAACAGAATAGTATAGCAGAAAAATATACAAATCTCTTGTAATGGCACTGCTCAGAAACAAATGTAATGTTTTGAGGTTTATCACTTAAGAATATATTTTCATGCACACAGTACTTTAATCTATGTTTACATGTATAAATGTTATGATACTGAATTGAATAATATCCCCTCAAAGTCATGTTCATCCAAAATCTGTGAATGTAACCTTATTTGAAAGTAATTGCAGATGTAATCACCATGAACTTATACTAGATTATTATGGGCACTAATTGCAATGATTGCTGTCCTTATAATTTGGAAACAGAGGTACAGACACACACACAGAGAAAATATCCACATGTAGACAGAAGAATTGGAGTAGTTCATCTATGAACTAAGGATGCCAAGTAATGCTCCCAACCTTCAGGAACTAGAAGAATCAAGGAATAGAGTCTCCTTCAGAGCCCCCACGTAAGACCAAATATTTATTTTGAACTTCTGGCCACTGAACTATGAGAAAACATTTTTTTCTTGGTTTAAGTCACATAGTTTATGGTAATTTGTTATAAAGCCTTAGGAAGGCGATACATGTGCAGATGGAGTATGATACACAAAATATACTATATACATTATCATTTTCATAAATTAAATTTTAAAACATTTTTTAAATGAGCATTTAACTATTATCTTAAGCGTATGCTACCTTATGATATTTAATTGTTTCTTAGTTATTCATTAAAGATGTCTATTATCAGTCACCTATTATTAAAAATTTAGATAGCTTTCAATTCTTCTTTTAATAATACTGTAGGTAACATGATTAGATCAAAATGCTTTAGGTAATCTCTGATTATTTCTTGAATCTTAACTCCTAGAAAAATGTGTTGTATGAAAGTTTTCAGATTCCTTTATATAGATAATTTTCCTCAAAAGGAAAGTTACAGCACGAGAATGTTCATATCAGAGCCTGCTAGATAACACAAAGAATTATTTTAAATTAAACTTTGCTGTCATTACAATTGAATAATTAAATGAAAGTCATTGTTGCTTTGTTATACATTTATTTGATCACTAATAAGGTTTAACTTTTTTATGTGCTCTCATGCAATTCCTGTGTCTAGATATCTGATTTATATAGTTGTTTTACTAAAATGTTTTATATATTTTTTATTAATTAGCATTATAATGCTTTTTTCAACCTCAGAGATTTTGTGTGTCTTTGAGATGTTACGTATATCTTTGTGTGTGTAACAAATATATGCACATATGTGTACATACAAAGTTGATAACAGAAACATCAACTAAAATGGAAAAATTTGATAAGAAAAAAAATCTGGTCACATTCAAAATAGTGAAGTCTATATAAAGCTCAGAGTAATTTATCTTTATATTCATTTTGATTTGGATTACTTTGCAAGTAAAACATTCAAATAATTAACATAGACAAATTGTATGCGTATGCACACTGCGTGTGCAGACAAGATTAGAACAATTTTATCTTCAAAATTCCATTTGGAGTTAAATGGACTCAAGAGAAACATGGATTACTGATGTATTTACATTAATTGATAAATAACAAATGAGTTCTGCATAATTTATTGAGTATATTCACATGAGGATTGGAAGAATCAATATTCTTAAAATGACCATACTGCCCAAAGCAATCTACAGATTCAACACTTTTTATAAAACTACTAATATTATTTTTCACAAAATTAGACAAATAAATCTAAAACTCATATGGAAAAAAAGAGTCTGAATAGCTAAAGCAATCCTAAGCAAAAAGAACAAAGATTGAGGCGTCACATTACCCAACTTTAAATAATGCTATAAGACTACAGTAATCAAAACAGCAAGGATACTGGTACAAAAAGAGATATATAGACCAATAGACAAAAGTAGAGAACTCAGAAATAAAGCTGCACACCTATAGCTGTCTAATCTGTGACAAATGTGACAAAAATAAGCAATATAGAAAGGACTATCTATTCAATAAATGGTTCTGGATAGATAAGTAGTTAGCCATATTCAGAAGAATGAAGTTGGACCCCTATATTTCACTGTGTACAAGAATTCACTCAAGATGTATTAGGCCGGACACAGTGTCTCACGCCTGTAATCCCAGCACTTTGGGATGCCGAGGCGGGCGGATCACGACGTCAGGAGATCAAGACCATCCTGGTTAACACGGTGAAACCCCGTCTCTATTAAAAATTAAAAAAAAAAAAAAAAATTAGCCGGGCGAGGTGGCAGGCACCTGTAGTCCCAGCTACTCGGGAGGCTGAGGCATGAGAATGGCGAGAACCCGGGAGGCGGATCTTGCAGTGAGCCGAGATCGCGCCACTGCGCTCCCAGCCTGGGTGACAGATCAAGACTCCATCTTAAAAAAAAAAAAGAAAAAAAGATGTATTAAATACTTAATGTAAGGCCTCATACTATGAAAATACTAAATCATCTGGGACAGGGCGCAGTGGCTGACACCCGTAATCCAAGCACTTTGGGAGGCTGAGTCCGGCGAATCACGAAGTCAAGAGATTGAGACCATTCTGGCCAATGTGATGAAACTTCGTCTCTACTAAAGCTATAAAAATTAGCTGGGCATAGTGGTACTCACCTGTAGTCCCAGCTACCTGAGAGGCTGAGGCAGTAGAATCGCTTGAACCTGGGAATGGAGGCTGTCGTGAGCCAAGATCATGCCACTGCACTCCAGCTGGCCACAGAATGAAAGACTCCGTCTAAAAAAGAAAAAAAAAAAAAAGAAAAAAAAATTCTAAATCACCCTGGAAATACTTAAATATAAGACCTGTCAGTATAAATACTCAGGAAAGACACCTGGGAAATACCATTCTGTGCCTTGGCAAAAAAATTGTGACTAAATCCTCAAAAGCAATTTTCACGAAACAAAAATTGACACGTGGGACCTAATTAAACCAAAGAGCTTCAAAAAAAAAAAAAAAAAAAAAAAACACTTATCAACAGTATAAAAACAACCTACAGAATAGGAGAAAATATTCGCAAACTATACATCCAAGAATGATCTATAAGATCTATAATACCCAGAAACTGTGAGAAACTTAAACAATTCAAAAAGCAAAACCCAAATAACCCAATTCAAAAATGGGCAAAGAACATGAACAGATATTTCTCAAAAGAAGACATACAAGCAGCAAACCAACATAAAATATGCTCATCATTGTTTGTCATCAGAGAAATGCAAATCGAAATCACAATGAGACCATTTCACACCAGTCAGAATGACTATTATTAAAAAGTCAAAAAATAGCAGATGCTAGTGAGGCTGCAGAGAAAAGGGAACGCTTACACAATGTTGATGGGCATGTAAATTTGTTCAGCCACAGTGAGAAGGAGGTGGGAGATTTTTCAACGATCTTAGAACTATTATTTGACCCAGCAATCCCATTACTGAATAAATATCCAAAGGAAAATAGATTTTCTACCAAAAGACACTTGCACTCATATGTTCATCGGGACACTATTCCCAAGAGCAAAGACATGGAGTCAACCTAGGTACCCATCAACGATAGATTGGATAAAGAAAACGTGGTACATATACACCATGGAATACTAGGCATTCATAAAACAGAATGAAATCATGTCCTTTGAAGCAACATGGAGGCAGCTGAGACCATTATCCTTAAGCAAATTAATGTAGGAATGGAAAACAAAATACTTCATGCTCTCACTTATAAGTGAGAACTAAACATTGGATACATGTGGACATAAATATGAAAACAATAGTCATTGGGGACTACTAGTAGGCAGAGAGAAGGAGGGAGGCAATGGTTGAAAACCTACCTAATGGTTACTATGCTCATTACCTGGGTGAAAGAATCATTTAAACTCCAAACCCCAATGTCACACAATATCCCAAGTAACAATCCTGCACAACTAGCCCAAATCTAAACATTAAAATTAAAATAAAAAAGAAAATTATTCACTACCCAATATTTATTGGTGGCCAAATCAAGTAATATATTCAATTTCATAATTTCATGTTCCTGAAGCAAACATCCATTATATCTATAACCTTACACAAAAATTATCTAGCTCAAAATGGAGAGTGGTTTCAAAGATGGCATTTGCTGAATATGCTTTAAATACTTGAAAATCATATGTCGGTCTTTGTCATATGCCAATTTTTAATTTAAAAATTTTGGATTTGATTGTTTAAAAAAAACACATTCACATGAGATAGTATACATGCTAATGGAATATGTATACGATTGATGGCAAATCCTCAAGTGGGCCAAGTTTAACTTTGCTCTATGGAAACAAATAAAAATGACAAGTTTTTTGCAGCCCAAAAGAGTACCAAGAAACGAACAAAAAACAGGTCTTCTAATACGAGTTTAATAACTAATGTAAGATACAAATGGATGTGTTTGTATGTTACTTAAATGTACATATACTCATAGATATTCATAAATTAAAATATTTTCTAACACTGCTTTTAAAGATCTCTATAAATCTGTACCTGATGTTCAGAGTGTCCTTAGTCCAACATGTTATAGAACACTATACAGGTTTATGATATTTGTTTCTGTCTCTTTTTATTTTTATTTTTTTATACCTCTAAGTAGTTCAATGTATGTTATTATGCCCATTCTCACACCGTATACATATAAAGTCTGAAGACAATTTAAATAGCATATGACAGTTTCAAACTATGACTACTGAGATTTTGGTCCATAGCATAAAGAAAGATAAATATCATAAATTTATGGTTAGGTGGCATATCTAAATATCTTTTCAAGCACTATCTAAATAATTGAAATATCACGACATATCGGCCCAAGTATTATATTTGTATTTTATAATGTATCTCATTTAGACTCTGCAAAAAATTATATTTCTAAAAACAATGTTATGATTTCTCAGTTTATATTTATAAAATGAAAAATGAATAGGATGTATGTGTAACTAAGTCTAATAATTTAAATGTGTTGGTTTTGCCAGCAAAATACATGTATGAGCATTTATAAATTATGAGAAAGTACATAATATTCTTAATTTTAATTGAAATAGTTATTTAAACACATAATACATTAAATTAGTAATATGTGTTGAATGACAAACATCTTGACTTTTAAAATGAGAAAAATTAGAATAAATTTTTGAACTTCCATTTTATGTGCCACAATTTAGGAAAACTTACTGAGTTACTCACTAAATAAAACCCTACGTTGTAGAGAAGCACATTTTTAAATTGTATACTGTTGTAATAGTTTAGATTGCAGGAAAACTTTACAGCATGTGTCAACACCTATATTGAAATATATATATGAAAAATGAAAATTATTAATATAACTATATATGCTGAACACTTACCATGCTCCAGATTATGTTCAAAATGTTTTATGGATTATGAAATTTAACTGTCACAATATACGATGAAGTAGTAACATTCATTTTTTCAGTTTCACTAGACAGATAATAAATTGGAGACTTGTTATTTATTTATTTATTTATTTATTTTTATTTTTTATTTTTTATTATACCTTAAGTATAATATAGTATAGTATAGTATATACTAGTATAACACTAGTATAGTATACTAGTGTACATGTGCACAGCATACAGATTTGTTACCTATGTATACATGTGCCACATTGTGTGCTTCACCCATTAACTCATCATTTATATTAGGTATATCTCCTAATGCTATCCTTCCCCTCTCCCCACTCCCCACAATAGGTCCCGGTGTGTGATGTTCCCCTTCCTGTGTCCAAGTGATCTCATTGTTTAATTCCCACCTGTGAGTGAGAACACGTGGTGTTTGGTTTTCTGTTCTTGTGAATGTTTGCTGAGAATGATGGTTTCCAGCTGCATCCATGTCTGTACAAACGACACAAACTCATCCTCTTTTATGGTTGGATAGTATTCCATGGTGTATACGTGCCACATTTTCTTAATCCAGTCTGTCACTGATGGATATTTGGGTTGATTCCAAGTCTTTGCTATTGTGAATAGTGCCGTGATAAACATATATGTGCATGTGTTCTTTACAGCAGCATGATTTATAATCCTTTGGGTATATATCCAGTAATGGGATGGCTGGGTCATATGGCACTTCTAGTTCTAGATCCTTGGGGAATCTCCACACTGTTTTCCACCATGGTTGGATTAGTTTACAGTTCCACTAACAGTGTAAAAGTGTTCCTGTTTCTCCACATCCTCTGCAGCACCTGTTGTTTCCTGACTTTTTAATGATTGCCATTCTAACTGGTGTGAGATGGCTTCTCATTGTGGGTTAGATTTGCATTTCTCTGATGGCGAGTGATGATGAGCATTTTTTTATGTGTCTGTTGGCTATATAAATGTCTTCTTTTGAAAGTGTCTGTTCATATCTTTGCCCACTTTTTGATGGGGTTGCTTGTTTTTTTCTTTTAAATTTGTTTGAGTTCTTTGTAGGTTCTGGATATTAGCCCTTTGTCAGATGAGTAGATTGCAAAAATTTTCTCCCATTTTGTAGGTTCCCTGTTCACTCTGATGGTAGTTTCTTTTGCTGTGCAGAAGCTCTTCAGTTTAATTAGATCCCATTTGTCAATTTTGGCTTTTGTTACCATTACTTTTGGTGTTTTAGACATGAAGTCCTTGCCCATGCCTATGTCTTGAATGGTATTACCTAGGTTTTCTTCTAGGGTTTTCATAGTTTTAAGTCTAACATTAAAGTCTCTAATCCATCTGGAATTAATTTTTGTATAAGGAGTAAGGAAAAGATTCTGTTTCAGCTTTCAACTTACGACTAGCCAATTTTCCCAGCACCATTTATTAAATAGGGAATCCTTTCCCCATTTCTTGTTTTTGTCAGGTTTGTCAAAGACCAGATGGCTGCAGATGTGTGGTATTATATGTGAGGGCTGTGTTCTCTTCCACTGGTCCATATCTCTGTTTTGTTACCAGTACCATGTGGTTTTGGTTACTGTAGCCTTGTAGTATAGTTTGAAGTCAGGTAGTGTGATGTCTCCACTTTTGTTCTTTTGTCTTAGGATTATCTTGACAATGCAGGCTCTTTTTTGGTTCCATATGAACTTTAAAGCAGTTTTTTCCAAGTCTGTGAAGAAAGTCATTGGTAGCTTAATGGGGATGGCATTGAATCTATAAATTACCTTGGACCATATTACCATTTCACGATATTGATTCTTCCTATCCATAAGCATGGACTGTTCTTCCATTAGTTTGTGTCCTCTTTTATTTCACTGAATAGTTGTTTGTAGTTCTCCTTGAAGAGGTCCTTCATATCCCCTGTAAGTTGGATTTCTAGGTATTTTATTATCTTTAAAGCAGTTGTGAATGGAAGTTCATTCATGATTTGGTTCTCTGTCTGTTACTGGTGTGTAAGAATGCTTGTGATTTTTGCTCATTGATTTTGTATCCTGAGACTTTGCTGAAGTTGCTTATCAGCTTAAGGAGATTTTGGGCTGAGACAATGGGGTTTTCTAAATATACAATCATGTCATCTGCAAACAGGGACAATTTGATTTCTTCTTTTACTAACTGAATACCCTTGATTTCTTTCTCTTGCCTGATTGCCCTAGCCAGAACTTCCAACACTATGTTGAATAGGAGTGGTGAGAAAAGGCATCCCTGTTTTGTGCCAGTTTTCAAAGGGAATGCTTCAAGTTTTTGCCAATTCAGTATGATATTGTCTGTGGGTTTGTCATAAATAGCTCTTATTATTTTGTGATATGTTCCATCAATACCTAGTTTATTGAGAGTTTTTATCATGAAGGGCTGTTGAATTTTGTCAAAGGCTTTTTCTGCATCTCTTGAGATAATTATGTGGTTTTTGTCTTTGATTCTGTTTATATACTGGATTACGTTTATTGATTTGCATATGTTGAACCAGCCTTGCATCCCAGGGATGAAGCCCACTTGATCATGGTGGATAAGCTTTTTGATGTGCTGCTGGATCTGGTTTGCTAGTATTTTATTGAGGACTTTTGCATCGATGTTCATCAGGGATATTGGTCTAAAATTCTCTTTTTTTGTTGTGTCTCTGCCAGGCTTTGGTATCAGGATGATGCTGGCATCATAAAATGAGATAGGGAGGATTCCCTCTTTTTCTATTGATTGGAATAGTTTCAGAAGGAATGGTACCAGCTCCTCCTTGTACTTCTGGAATTCAGCTGTGAATCCATCTGGCCCTGAACTTTTTTTGGTTGGTAGGCTATTAATTATTGCCTCCATTTCAGAACCTGCTATTGGTCTATTCAGGGATTCAACTTCTTCCTGGTTTAGTTTTGGGAGAGTATAAGTGTCCAGGAATTTATCCATTTCTTCTAGATTTTCTAATTTATTTGTGTAGAGGTGTTTATAGTATTCTCTGATGGTAGTTTGTATTTCTGTTGGGTCGATGGTGATATGCCCTTTATCATTTTTTATTGTATCTATTTGATTCTTCTCTCTTTTCTTCTTTATCAGTTTTGCTAGTGGTCTATCAATTTTGTTGATCTTTTCAAAAAACCAGTTCCTGGATTCATTGAATTTTTGAAGGGTTTTTTTGTCTCTATCTCCTTCCATTCTGCTCTGATCTTAGTTATTTCTTGCCTTCTGCTAGCTTTTGAATGTGTTTGCTCTTCCTTCTCTAGTTCTTTTAATTGTGATGTTAGGGTGCCAATTTTAGATTTTTCCTGCTTTCTCTTGTGGGCATTTAGTGCTATAAATTTCCCTCTACATACTGCTTTAAATGTGTCCCAGAGATTCTGGTATGTTGTATCCTTGTTCTCATTGGTTTCAAAGAACATCTTTATTTCTGCCTTTGTTTCGTTATGTACCCAGTGGTCATTCAGGAGCAGGTTGTTCACTTTCCATGTATTTGAACGGTTTTGAATGAGTTTCTTAGTCCTGAGTTCTAGTCTGATTGCACTCTGGTCTGAGAGACAGTTTCTTATAATTTCTGTTCTTTTACATTTGCTGAGAAGTGCTTGACCTCCAACTATGTGTTCAATTTTGGAATAAGTGTGACATGGTGCTGAGAAGAATGTATATTCTGTTGACTTGGGGTGGGGAGTTCTGTAAATGTCTGTTAGGTCCCCTTGGTGCAGAGTTGATTTCAATTCCTCTATATCTTTGTTAACTTTCTGTCTAGTTGATCTGTCTAATGTTGACAGTGGGGTGTTAAAGTCTCCCATTATTATTGTATGGGAGTCTAAGTCTCTTTGTAAGTCTCTAAGGCCTTGCTTTATGCATCTGGGTGCTTCTGTATTTGGTGCATATATATTTAGGATAATTAGCTCTTCCTGATGAATTGATCCCTTTACCATTATGTAACGACCTTCTTTGGCTTTTTTGATCCATGATGGTTTAAAGTCTGTTTTATGAGAGACTAGGATTACAACCCCTTGTTTTTTGTTGTTGTTGTTTTCCATTTGCTTGGTAGATTTTCTTCCATCCCTTCATTTTGAGCCTATGTGTGTCTCTGCATTTGAGACGGGTCTCCTGAGTACAGCACACTGATGGGTCTTGACTCTTTACCCAATTTGCCAGTCTGTGTCTTTTAATTGGACCTTTTAGTCCATTTACATTTAAGGTTAATATTGTTATGTGTAAACTTTTTCCTGTCATTATGATATTACCTGTTTATTTTGCTCATTAGTTGATGCAGTTTCTTCCTAGCATTGACGGACTTTACATTTTTGGCATGTTTTTGCAGTGGCTCATAATGGTTGTTCCTTTCCATGTTTAGTGCTTCCTTCAGGGTCTCTTGTAGGGCAGGCCTGGTGGTGACAAAATCTCTAAGTATTTGCTTGTCTGTAAAGGATTTTTTTTCTCCTTCACTCATGAAACTTAGTTTGGCTGCATGTGAAATTCTGGTTTGAAAATTCTTTTCTTGAAGAATCTTGAATATTGGCCCTCACTCTCTTCTGGCTTCTAGAATTTCTGCCGAGAGATCTGCTGTTAGTCTGATGAGCTTCCCTTTGTGGGTAATGTGCTCTTTCTCTCTGGATGCCCTTAACATTTTTTTCCTTCATTTCAACTTTGGTGAATCTGACAATTATGTGTCTTGGAGTTAGTCTTCTTGAGGAGTATCTTTGTGGCATTCTTTGTATTTCCGGAATTTGAATGTTGGCCTGCCTTACTAAGTTGGGGAAGTTCTCCAGGATGATATCCTGCAGAGTGTTTTCCAACTTGGTTCCATTTTCCCTGTCACTTTCAGGCACACCAATCAGACATAGATTTGGTCTTTTCACATAATCCCATATTTCCTGGAGGCTTTGTTCATTTCTTTTTACTCTACACTTCTCTTCTCACTTAATTTCATTCATTTTATCTTCAATCACTGTTACTCTTTCTTCCAGTTGATCGAGTCGGTTACTGAAGCTTGTGCATTTGTCACGTAGGTCTCATGTCGTGATTGTCTTCTCTATCAGTTCTTTTAAGGTCTTCTCTGCATTGATTATTCTAGTTATCCATTCATTCATTGTTTTTTCAAGGTTTTTAGTTTCTTTGCACTGGTTACATAGTTCCTCCTTTAGCTCTGAGAAGTTTCATCGACTGAAGCCTTCTTCTCTCAACTCGCCAAAGTCATTCTCTGTCCAGCTTTGTTCCATTGCTGGGGATAAGCTATGTTCCTTTGGAGGGGGAGAGGTGCTCTGATTTTTTGAATTTCCAGCTTTACTGACCTGTTTTTCCCCATCTTTGTGGTTTTATCTGCCTTTGGTCTTTGATGATGGTGATGTACTGATGGGGTTTTGGTGTGGTTGTCCTTTCTCTTTGTTAGTTTTCCTTCTAACAGTCAGGACCCTCAGCTGCAGGTCTGTTGGAGATTGCTTGAGGTGCACTCTAGACCCTGTTTTCCTGAGTATCAGCAGCAGAGACTACAGAAGATAGAATGTTGCTGAACAGCGAGTGTTACTGTCTGATTCTCGCTCTGAAGCTTCGTCTCAGGGGTGTACCCAGCCATGTGATGTGTGAGGTGTCGGTCTGCACCTAGTGGGGGATGTCTCCCAATTAGGCTATTCTGGTGTCAGGGACTCACTTGAGCAGGCAGTCTGTCCATTCTCAGGTCTCAATCTCCATGCTGTGAGAACCACTGCTCTCTTCAGAGCTGTCAGACAGGGACTTCTACATCCTTAGAGATTTCTGCTGATTTTTGTTTAGCTATGCCCTGTCCCCAGATGTGGAGTCTACAGAGGCAGGCAGGCTGCCTTGGGCTGCGGTGGGTTCCACCCAATTCGAGCTTCCAGGTGGCTTTGTTTACCTACTTAAGCCTCAGCAATGGTGGGCACACCTCCCCCAGCCTTGCTGCTGCCTTGGAGTTAGATCTCAGACTGCTGGGCTAGCAATGAGGGAATCTCTGTGGGCGTGGGACCCTCTGGGTCAGGTGTGGGATATAATCTCCTGGTGTGCCATTTGCTAAGACCCTTGGTAAAGCACAGTATTATGGTAGGAGTTACCTGATTTTCCAGGTGTTGTATGTCTCAATTTCTCTTGGCCCGGAAAAGGAATTTCCTTCCCCCTTGCACTTCCCAGGTGAGGTGATGCCTCGCCCTGCTTCAGCTCTTGCTGGTCGGGCTGCACCCATGGACCAGAATTGACTGTCGGACACTCCCCAGTGAGATGAATCTGGTACTTCAGTTGAAAATGCAGAAATCACCTGTCTTCTGTGTCACTAACGCTGGGAGCTGGAGGCTGGAGCTGTTCCTATTCAGCCATCTTCAAGACTTGGGATTTAATGTCAGGTAATATGATTGCAGAATTTGCACCCTCAGCCATTAATATACAAAGAATTATTCATCAAATTCCAGTATTACAGTCTTCAGAGAGAGTACAGATGCAAAGCTCACCTATACTACTTTGATTCCATGTGAGTAAACAGGACTAGTGTTTTTTGGTGTGGGACAGGTTGTGTATGCATTAGTACAGGGTAGGGAGAGCACCATATTAAATAACACCTTTCATCTTAGGACTGTGTATCATTGCATACCAAAGGCATAGCACTATACTCACATATTAAAATGTACTATCTGTTCAAATCCTATTTGCAGACAGTAGAGATCACCTGGTAACCACCAAACAGACTATCCATAGGCAAAACTCCCTATCTGAGAAATTGAGAAGTAATTATAGGTCCCTTTTACCTAATGCCAGCATTTGGTAGCAGGCCTTTTTCCCCAAAACTTATATGTAGCTAGAATGCCTGTACCCCTCCAGAATGCATGTGTGTTGGAACTTATTGTGCCACCCTTGCTAATATCAAGGGAGCAAATTGTCTACAAATGTAATCATTTACCCATACCTACATGACTAATATGGTACAAATTTCCTTTAAGCTCCCACTTTAAGGTCCTCTCTTGTTGAAGCATCGGCTGCACTCTGCTGCAACATTCTTTCTATGTAATAAAACTTTCCTTTCAAACTGGCACTGTTGTTGGTAAATTCTTTTTACCACCCACTAGCCAACCACTCTCTGCTGCTGGGGCTTTGACACCTCACCCGGCAACATTCCACGATCTTTAAGTTGGTCTTTCCACAGAATATAGAGTTCTCTCCACTTCTTACTTATTAATCCCTCACTTATTTTTATTGCAGTTAGATTAATTTTTTAATAGACCTTCATCTATCTGCTTAAAATAAATTGCTTATATATTTCAATAATAGACACCTCACAACATCCTGCCTTTTCTGCGTAATAAGGGTTGTAGAATGTAACATTCACTTATATTTACTCATGTGCTCTTCAGTCAGCCTATACTCTTACCTATCTCTAGACAAGATTAAATAACATCCCGAATCAAGTTTGTTTTTTTCAAAAAAGCAATAGATTATAATTTAAGTAACACAACAAAAGAAAACATTGATCTATAGATTCTCAAAAACATGCTATTGCTAGATTGCTTTCTTTTTGATAAAAAGTTAAAATACAAACTACTGTGGCAGTGAGATATCTTTCCCTAATCACTAATAAGGCTGAACACATAGACAAATATTTATTGCCCACACATGTTTCCTACTCTGAGAAATGTATTTCATGCATTTCTTCCATTTTTGTTGTATTGGATCCTTCTCTACATTATTCTGTAGCATATTGTGAAAAATATCCTGATGTAACTAAACAATTTAATAAAAGGCTGACATAGTCAAGGGTGAATGGTAAAAAGTTTATACGAGGTCATACTATCTATGTACAGATTACAGCTCTGTATAGAGTCTGCCTGTTAGTATTGAAAAAATTATTATCCTATTAATAGGCTAATAATTTTGTTTATCTCCATAAAGTTTTTTTGCCCATAAAGTTGGGAAAAGTAAAATATACAACTTATAGGGGTGTTATGAGTATTAAAGAATATACTTCATTCACGTGCTTAGCATTTAACAGGCACATTGTAAGCAACTAAAATGTGTTGGTTATTATTATTATTTACATTTAACATAGCTGAAATTATCATGAAATTATTGCAAAAGAGCATCTAGGCCATGCAGGTGTATGGTTCTCATATGAAATTAGGAACAATGTCATAAAGAGGCAAGGCACTAAAATTAGGTAAATGCTGTTGACTCCAGGATGATTGTTTCTCTAGGAATGTGATCAGTTTCAGTGGATCTGATTTGAATTTGTAATAGATCTTTCATTTCAGCTTGTGGACATATATTCACTTGAAGAAAGCCTCTATTCTAGAACATTAAGAGTGAATATGAAGTACATCTAAATAGAAGAGGAAATGACATGAATTCCAATACTCAGCTCTTGGAAACTAAGAGCCATGCCCAAAATATACACTTGATTATGTGCATATTGAACGAACAAATGAAACAAGTACCAAAGATACATGGAAAACTGGACTTGCTTAGTCTGCAGTACCCAATAAAAGACTGAAGAACTCAGAATGTATAGGCAGTCAAAATGAAGTATTTGCATTTTTTTTGCATAAATTTCTTAGCAGTAGTCTATTTCCCCATATGATAAGCAACAATATTCTGAAAACATAAAGACCTTTTGGGTGTATTTTCAGGGATATCTAGGGCAGGAGAAATATAAAATAATTGGAGACTAATCAGTTTGGTAGATGTTTCTTCTCCATGCTGACTTGAAGAGATCAAGGCTAAGGAAAGTTCTAGCTTCATTAGCCGATGGTTTTCAAGGTCACCATTCCAGTTAGAAGTGGAAAAGAACATGAAGATGCACAAAAGAGGTTTTTATAGGTCAGGTCTACAATCGATGCGCACTGCGTCTTTTCTCTGACTAAAACTCTGTCATGTGGCCATAAATAACTGAAGGAGACCTAGAAAATATCACGTGGAAGAAAAGAACAAAAGTATTGATGAGAAACTGATTGTTCCTTATATTATACATTTTAGACATGGAAGGTGTGATTTTTTTCAAAATGATTGTCTTCTAATATTTTTAGCTCTTCATCTTTTAAGTATTAAAGATGAAAGTAACCACAAGAATATATTATTAAAATTTCTAAAGTGGATACCACTATAAACATATTATTTATTACATTCTACCTATAAAAAGTTACAAAAATTAAACATAGTGACTGCCAAGAAAACTTTTTGTACTTCAAAACTTGTATAGAGAACAGAATGATGAACAGATATGGTAATCACAAACTATTCATTATTTAAAAGAGGTCTTTAAGCAGCTGTAGACAACAACATAGGACAGTCTAATTTGGGAAATTGCCTGGTTTTTAAAAACAGTGCTATTTCATGTCTTTTAAGTGGTTTAACATTTTAAAAATCTATGCTGGCCTTTACGTGAAATGATTAGGTTAGATTTAGCATCACTGTTGTCTAGAGTTCATAGTTGAATATGCTGGCATGTAGAAAAATGAAATCATTTTTTTCCAATTCAGAGATCATAAATACAAAAATCCCCAAATTCCAGAACAACCGAGTAATTTTGGCTTAGATCAGCATACTTGATGCTGAAAAGTAATGTGTTTTCACAATTATTATTGAATAATGAGTGCAAACAGGCATATTCACTTCCACCAAGTATGTGAGGTAGGTAAATCAAAGCTCCACAGCTTATCTATTATTAAAGATACATTACGAATAAAAAGGAATTATATCAGAATCTTTACAATGTTAAAATTTTGTAATTAATGTGCCACATCTCACAGGCTAGGGTAGATTGAATATCATTTCTTAAAAGATATTTTTTAGATATTTGCAAATATACATACTTATTTATTAACATTCCATTTACTCAATATTAAAATCTTTTTTATGTCATTTTATGAATGAGAATGTAATGTTACCCCTCCCCAGATTATACAGAGTAAATAGTTCCTTATCTGTTATGAAGAATAAGAATAAATCTCTCAATTCAATTCAAATCAACCTTTGAATTTGAGATCTTGCTTATGTTAGGGTTTAAGGAAAGTATGACAAGTAAAATAGAACATTTATTTTCAAGAACCTGATCAGTAGAAGAGGAAGAGAAACATGTAAACTAATAAGCTACAGCATAATATTATATTTATGAGGGCCATGTGTTTTCAAACAAAAATTTAGACATGTAGGACAATAGAATGGAATATTTATAATAGTGATGTTCTGAAAAATTCAGGAAATATAGTTGTAAAAGCTATAATAATTTTTCATATGCCAAAAGATATAAGATAAATTATATTTTTCTTTTGTGTCAACAGGCTATATGAGAAAGTGGAATGTAATTTGTACCGATTTTGAATAATGAGAAAGCATTTTCCAGAGAGACAAGAACTTTTCAGGAATAGGGGAAGAGTGTAAAAGAAAATTATTGATGCAAACATGTTGCTTAAACAATGTCAGTGTGGTAAAGTTTAGCAAAGTTGTTAAGAGACTGGACTCCAGAGACAGTTTAAAATCCCTCTATCTAAAACTTTATTTCTGTGTATCTTTAACACATTAAAACCCCTCTAAAAGATACTTTCCAAATCTATAAAATTAAAATAATAATAGTAACCACCTTCAGGAGTTGTTGAGGGAGTGGGGATAAGTCAAAACATTAAAAGTGCTAAAAATAGTATCTGAAACATATTAAATGTCAACATATAATCATTACAAAATTCTGACAGATATATTTGGAAAATAGAAAGCATTAGCACCAGCAAGAGCCTAGATTTAGGAAAATGGCAGAAGGGGATAAAAGGAGAAACAAGTAACAAGAGAGATAGAAGTTGTAGAATGTAACTTAGATTATAAAGTATGTTGTATTCTTTACTAAGGCTTTTGAATATTATGTTGAACAGAACAAGATTTGTATACATATTTGTTAAACACGAAGTGACATGATATATTTTAGTCAGATAATTCAAGTGGTATTAAATGGCAGTATATTTCTGAGAGAGAGAAAAAAATAAATAATGCTGCCAATAGGAAAATCAGATAAACTTTTCCATGATTTAGGTAACATGACAAATACAGAAAACCTGTAGAACAAGAGCAGATCCATGAGAAAATATTTTAAAGCTTGGTTATTGTTTCAGTATGGGAATGGGCAGAGGGGAGTGAGAACTCAAGGGTGAATCTACAAGTTTCTCTTCTGAATTAGTAGGTGCTTAGTTGTCCTGTTAACAGGTATAGAGAATGAAGCAGGAAGAGAACGTATTAAATAATTTTTAAACATGTCCAATTTAGTGTCTGCAGGACATTTTGGATAATTTCACAAGAACCTTTGAAATAATAGGCAGGAAGTCCAAAAGTTTTTTTTTTTTTTTTTTTTTTTTAAACACCACCAACAGTGTGAGGGTAGTAGTTAATTTAATGGATGTGAAAGACGGCAATCCAACAGTATGTACAGAATGACAAGAGAAGGGAGTACAGTTCGAATGAAAATATTGTTAGGCTCTTATTATACTTGGAGTTGAAAGGGTTCTAGTTTCCATTTACCAGTTTTATAATGTCAATAAAATTAGTCAATACCTTACTGAGATTCAGTCTACTTATGTAAAAAAAAATGGTTCTAGAAATACCTCACAGAGTTATTATAGGAATGAAGCCGGGTAAGAAGATACGAAATACATTACAAAATGTGAACTTCCTAATTTCTAACAAACATTACATGTTAAAAGTCATTTGTGGTTAGTATGTATTCATCAGATTAGTGATGGTGATGGTAGGTATGGAACAAAGAAAAGTAGTTTCTTTTGACATGCTTTTTTTTTTTTTTTTCCTATTGGGAACATTTTAACTATATAGTACTGTAATTTAAACACTAGTCATCAGTATAGTATTTAAATATTTATGTTACACATTGAATTTTGTTCCTTCAAAAATGTTAGCTTGAAATTCTTACCTTCAGCATGTGACCTTATTTGCAAATAGGGTTATTGCAATTGTAATTATATAAGTTGAGGTCACACTGTAGTAGAGAGGGTCCCTAGTCCAATATGATTTGTGTCTTTATAAGAAGATGGCCAAGGAAGACAGAGAAAGACCCAAAGAGAATGCCATGTGAAGATGGAAAATTGGAATGATGTCCCTATAAGACAAAGAAGGCTGAAGACTGGCAGCAAACCACCAAAAACTAGAAGAACGAGAATGATTCCCCTACACATTTCAGAGTGTACATGAATCTGCTAAAATTTTGATTTTGGATTTTTAACCTTCAGAACTCAAATATAATCAGTTTATATAATTTTAATTCATTCAGGTTGTGGTGCTTTTAATAGTAGCCTTAGGACACTAATGTAATGAATAAGGCCCTTTTCAGTACATCAACTGTTTTCTTATTCAGTCACCATAGCCTTAAATTGTGCAAATCACAAAGATCAACTGAGTCACACAAAGTCACACAGCAAGCAGAAAACAAGAAATTTGAATCATGTTTTATAATTTTTAGCCCAGTGTTCTTTGAAATAATAACATAAAGTGAATTGCAAAATTGGCATTTGTGTTCTTGTCTAATAACTTACCCACAGTTCACAGAAACAATTTTCTTCTGAATTCCAAACTATCGTCCTACATTGAGTCTTTTTACTCAAATCAATCTGGCAATTCTAATTACCCATACCCTGGACTTTGATTCTAGGACTAGAGAACAATAAATAAATAAATAAATAAATAAATAAATAAATAAATAAATAAAACTCATGAGTAAACAGAATAATGTTCATCTTTTGTTTCTGTTTATTTTCAAATGCAAAAAAAAAAAGAATAATTTTAAAGTAGTGCTTTACCTGTTCTAACTTCTGGTGGTGTGTAAAATAGTGACTAACACAAATGGAGTCCTTAATGAACTTCTGTTGAATAAGTGAATGCCCTATCCTGTTACCCCTTTACATATACTTATTTTGGATTAGAAAAGGGAAAATAAACTCTCTCTAAATGTTTTGGCAATAGAGCAAATGCAATTCAAGGGAAAAAAAGCAAATACAAGAAGGGATGTATAATATGTCTATTTTTTCAATACACATTTTAGAAATAGAATATTCTATATCTGTTGCTATATATCAATGGGTCCTAGTTATATGGATGAAAGGAAAATGAAATGAGTACTGTAAGAGGAAACAGAAACATTTTTATGTGGGAGTTTATGTTCTGTGTTTTGTGCTGTTGCCAAATCTCTTAATTAACCAAGACAGTTTGTATCCACATTTTACCAGCATGTCATTTAACCTAAACAACAATTAAGATACGTCAAGAAAGATGCCTTTATTCTAAAGTTGCCATTATAAATACACAAAAGATACAGAAGGGCTAAACTTCCTTCAGGGTTATAGAGTTGTTCATTACAACATAACCATTATGGCTGTTGTTAACTAACTAGGGACAATTTATATACAAATTTTTGGTTTATATTTAATATTTGGGACTGGAGCATCCATGAAGATTCGATTGAAAGCAGTACTGTATTTCAAGTTGATTTAGTATCTCCAATTAAGCATATATGGAAGAGGGGGCAGGCCAAAATGACATTTAAAGAAAAGTTGTTCAGTGGTTCTTTTCCTCCTCCTCAGTAAGTTTTACTCCATGACCTCGGTATTACAAAAAGTAAGTGAGCAGAACATTGACTGCAAGACACTGTCATGATATTTCCTACGTGCAATGGCTAGGCAGGAAATCTTCATTTCATACACCATTTGAGCCTAGCTGCAGTGATTTCACAAAAGCCAGCAGGTTTTGAAAAGTTAATGATGAAGAAAAAAATTTGTTTTTGTTATTTTGAGAAAATACTTAACTGTTTAAAACTAGAAATCTATGAAGGTTGGCTGGTTATGGGGAAGGGCCAAATTTATTTCATTTTATTTGGCAGTGCTTATCTATATATTACATTGAGAAGAAAAAAACACTGAAAGAATAATAACAGAATGTATATTTTATAAAGAATTATATCAAGAATAAAAACATGAAGTATATGTAATACATAACAATACAGACACTATTCATAAATAACATATTTTATATAGCCTGTTTATAGTCAGATAATGCAATGGTCATGTATTGATTTTAAGTAAACACATGAACTTTGCTATCAGGTTTAATTTATTTACTTAATATTTATAATTACTTATTACTTATAGTCATATAATGCATTGGCCATGTACTGTTTTTAGGTAAATATATGAAGTTTGCTGTCAAGTTTTAATATACTTACCTAATTACTTATCCTAAAGTACATTTATTAATATCTTCTTTCAACAGTAGAAATTATTTGAAATATAAAAAATATCTGTGATTTGTAAAGATACTTTATATTATTGATAATATCATTGGAGATTATATATATATAGTGTGAGTGTGTGTGTGTGTGTGTGTGTGTGTGTGTGTGTGTTGTTGTTGTTGATATGGAGTCTCCCTCTGTTGCCCAGGCTCTAGTGCAGTGGCGCAATCTTGGCTCACTGCAACCTCCATCTGCTGGGTTCAAGAGATTCTCCTCCCTCAGCCTCCCCAAGTAGCTGGGACTACAGGCACTTGCTACCATGTCCAGCTATACTTTTTTGTATTTTTAGTAGAGATGAGGTTTAATCATGTTAGTCAGGCTGGTCTCAAATTCTTGACCTTAGAAGGTTCACCTGTTTCAGTCCCTTAAAGTGCTGGGATTATAGCCACGGGACACTGCTCCCAGCCGACAATTTTTTTTTTCAATTCAATTTCATAAACATGCTTTCTCTCCTATTTAGAATTATACTCTTTTGTTTGTTTGTTTGTTTGTTTTTGTTTTTTGGTTTTTGTTTGAGGCAGAGTCTCGCTCTGTCACCCGGGCTGGAGTGCAGTGGCCGGATCTCAGCTCACTGCAAGCTCCGCCTCCCGGGTTTACACCATTCTCCTGCCTCAGCCTCCCGAGTAGCTGGGACTACAGGCGCCCGCCAACTCACCCGGCTAGTTTTTTGTATCTTTTAGTAGAGATGGGGTTTCACCGTGTTAGCCAGGATGGTCTCGATCTCCTGACCTCGTGATCCACCCGTCTCGGCCTCCCAAAGTGCTGGTATTACAGGCTTGAGCCACCGCGCCCGGCCAGAATTATATTCTTAAATCTCTTCCCCTAAAGCTCCTATTCATTATTTGAGACCTAGTTTGAATTCAAGGTCCTCTATTAGTATTTTGGAATTTTCCAATAGAAAGGCATTTCTCTTTCTTCTTATTGATAATATTTTACATCTATCTCTAAATTACCCCTGATTATACAATGTCTTATTTTGCTTTATGTAGTTTTGTTCCTAATAGTGGAATTACCCTTTACACTTTCCATCAACACACAGCAACTTAGATGGAACCTGTGAAAGCAATATTCTCCCTTATCTCACTGAATGACTTCCTTCTAGGTTTAAAGATCTCTCAAAAAATCTATCTATATTTTATCTTTCTCATGTATTTTTATCACCAAAACAATCTCATTAATAACTGCATATTACTTAACACACATTTATAGTTAATCCTTTGTTTTTCAATATTTGTTCAATTGTGTGTACTAATAAGCATTTGATCTAAGACAGCATTAATGTTTCCAAATATGGAACCATGTTTATACAAGGTGCATGTTACCAAATTAATTTTCCCATTTAGTAAATTGAACAATAATTTGACATTGGCACCCCTCTTTTGTTATCATGTTCAGGATCATTACAATTTTAATATTTACAATTATCATCTGTAATAGAAAACATACACACAAAGTAATAGGAAATTCTAATACTTCAAGTAAGATAAATAATATTGTTTGTAAACAAAATGCTTTTAAAATCAGATAGGCAAAAAAATCCCTCTTCATTTCTCTACCTGCTTGTTCACATTCACTATTACTAAAATTTTATTGCAAAATCATAAACTATTTGCCTGCCAAATACTCATATGGTAAAAGGATAAACCACAAAAGGAAAATGATCCCAACATTCATAAGATACCATCTTTTAGATATCTTTTAAAAGATATACATTAAAAAGTAATCAGTTAGTTGCAAATTCCTACTTAAAAATTTATTCGGCAATTTCTGATTCTTATCTTTATAAGTGGTGAGCTTTTTGCTGTGAGTGCAGAGGTGAATAAAACTAATCCTTAATGATGCCAACCATGTTTCAGGCTTTATGAGATGTGTGGAAGTGAGATTAATGAAAATTAATATATAGTGCTTATGATCAGTCATTGAGGATAGAGTTGAGTAAGGACAACAGATTCTGATAAAAAACCAAACACACATCACATAAATATAAATTTTAGAAGGTTATGTGCTATGAAGAAACTGAGAGGTGTGTGAGAAGACACGTGTGGCATGAGGCAATATAGTTAGGCTTGGTAACTGAGGGAAAGCCACACCAAAAAGATAAGTTTCGAAAGAATAACTGAAGGAAGGCATGGAGCCAAAGTAATGGTGGTTCCAGGAGTTCTTCAGATTTCCAGAAGATGAAGCAAAAGTAAAATAAAACTTTGGGAAATAATGACAACTAAAAGTCAGGCCTGTGACTGAGCAAATGCAGAATGTGAGAATCTTCTAAGGTGAGATAGAGGTGAGATGATGTTGGAAAGATAGGTCAACGCGAGAAGTTCATATTTCAGTAGAACCAAATAGAAACTCATTATAGGGCTTTCAGATGAGGAATGCTTGATTCTACTCATAATTTTAAAAGATTAGGTGATAGTTAAAGAAGTTGAGGTGAAAGATGATATTATCTTTTCTAGGATACAGGCAGAGGTTCAGATTAATATAATTTTGTAAGTAGAACACACAGTTTTCACTGATGGATTAAATATTCCTGGAGCATACAAAAACAAATCATAATAATTACCATGTTTCTCCTTTGTAAGTTTATAAGACAGTGGGTAAAAATATCAGGTTGTTGACAGTATATAAAATATTATGTATCAGGCAACCATGCACTTTTTTGATTCATCAGCACATATGTCGTATTTGAAGCATTGATTATCAATGTGATTTCCAAAGGTGGGGGTGTGTAAAGGTAGCAAAATGTTTCCAGCATAAAATCTGTAACATTTAGAGATTCCACAGAGAAGAAAAGACAATAAAGGAGACCAAGGTAAAGTATCAGAGATTAAATAAAACAATCATCAAGTCAATATTATCTGTATTTTTGATACTTTCATATTATTAATTAATATGCCTATATTAATTTTTTGTCATATCAACTTCATGTTTATCTACTGACACCTTCCTTTGAAAGGTAAGATTTAGATAACTTAGCAGTATTCATTCACATACTGATAATCCCTTTCTCCCAACACACAATTAGAAGTAGTAGTATTACTTCTTCCAAATCCTGTATTGATTGCTTTTATAACTATAGGAGCTTTTGTTTTATTGTTTTAATATTGTTTCATCAAGCATAGGCAGTATCTGTTAAGGCGTCCTCAGTCTGTAACATGAGAATATGATGTTTTCTTCCTGTTATGAGCTGAAAGTTAGTGTTCCCCTCAAAATTCATATGTAGAAGCCTTAATCCCCAATATGATGGTGTTTTGAGGTAGGACCTTGGAGAAATAATTAGGAATAGATTAGGACATAGTTGGGAACAAGCCCCAAAAATGTGGCCATAAACTGGCTCCAAAACTGGCTATAAACAAAATCTCTGCAGCACTGTGACATGTTCTTAATAGCCCTAACGCCCAAGCTGGAAGGTTGTAGGTTCACAGGAATGAGGGCAAGGAACACCTGGTCCACCCAGGGTGGAAAACCACTTAAAGCCATTCTTAAGCTGCAAACAATAGCATGAGCAATCTGTGTCTTAAGAGCGTGTTCCTGCTGCAGTCAACTAACCCAACCTATTCTTTTAATTGGGCCCATCCCTTCGTTTCCCATAAGGAATACTTTTAGGTAATTTAATATCTATAGAAACAATGCTAATGACTGATTTGCTGTTAATAAATATGTGGATAAATCTCTGTTCGGGGGTCTCAGGTCTGAAGACTGTGAGATCCCTGATTTCCCATTTCACACCTCTAGATTTCTGTGTGTGTGTGTGTGTGTGTGTGTGTGTGTGTCTTTAATTCCTCTAGCACTGCTGGGTTAGGGTCTCTGCAACTGAGCTGATCTTGGCAGACATAATGGTGGGGCCCTCATAGTGGAATTAATGCCTTTATAAAGAAGAGGAAGAGACACAAGAGTTTTTTATCTCTATCATATGAGGATACAGAAAGAAGGCAGCCATCTGCAAACCAAGAAGAGAGGCCTCATTAGCACTCAATCTGCAGGCACCTTAATCTTGGACTTGTCAGTCTCCAGACTGTGAGAAATAAATATCTGTTGTTTAAACAACCCAGTGTCTGATATTTTGTTATAGTAACAAATGACTAAGAATTTTCTTAATACCACTTACAAATTTCTGTCATTTTTATTTTTAGGTTACCAAATTTAAAAGTAATTCCATTCTGTTCTATAAAATTTATTTAGTCATTTTGGCTTTGCTTTTCATCTAATTATAACTTTTGGAATTCAAACATTTATATTATTTTCATTATATAACTGTTCAAATTATTTGCTGTGATTAGATTTCCTTTTTTTTACATAACTTTTTCACAGAATTTTATATGGCTTGAATTTTCTGACATTATTCATCTGTATTATCTTCTCAATTACTTTTCAAAAAATTCCCCAACACTAGTTAATTCCTCTTATTATGTGTGTATATATATTCACACACACAAAAATATATTTTCAACAGAGGCCTCCTTCGTAGAAGCCTACATTCTCCCTCTCACATGTGATAGCTTATCTTTGAAGATTTTAGCATAGTTGTCATTCTGGGACTCTCCTTCATTTCTTTCTTAGTTGGTTCCATTCTCTCCTCAATTCCATTGTCTTTACAGTTTACTCCTTATTTACAGCATAGTCTTAAGTTTCTCAAATATGTATTATTTTTATTACACCATTATAAGAACATGACCTATTGAAGATTATCCTCTTTCTCATTACTTTTGTTATTTTTCTTGATATTATCTTCCTAATTTTTATAGATTATTATTTCATAATTTTATGTATAATTTATTAACACATTTTTATTACCCAATTCTTTATTGTAAGTCATGTCTTTTTATTTTTATAGGTAAAGTAACTTCAACATTTTCTGACTGCAATAGACTGGATTCATAAAAATCTTGAAATAGTAATTTTTCAGAATCCAGGCAGTGTATTTTCTCTTACTCTACATGAGTCGTTTTTCTGTTTCTTTTTCTTTTTGGCTATCTTTTCACTTCTCTTCTTTTTTCTCTATGTTTATCTCTCCATTTGTTTCAAAATCTTATATGGTTTAAAATTGCATCCATGACAGCCTTATCTTTCAAATATATATCATTTTACAGACTAATAACTCATAGAAAATTAACTGATTACATATTACCTGGGGAAAAATCAGATTGACCTATTTGGGGAAATTTATCTATTAAACTGGATGTAGGTAGTTAGTGTCACCTTGTACGTAGGACATTTGGAAGAAGAATTACAGAAAGGGGATCATCAGTGGATGGATTATGGAAAGTTCTTGAAAAAGGGGCATTGGCCAAGTAGGAACTATAAGGCTTCTGCTGCAGCTATCCTTGGAAGTTACTCCTTATACAGCATGCAGAATGGAAAATTAACCTATATTGTAGGATAAGTTATTTTAGAAACGATCCTCAAGCAAGAATTTCATTATATTTACTACGCAAACTTCTCTTAAAGGGCCAGATAGTACATATTTTAGGTTTTGTAGACCATATGGAGTCTATTGCAACTAATTCATTATTGTGGCAGGAAAGCAGTCATAGACAGTAGGTATATAAATGGGCGTCACTTTGTTTCAATAAAACTTTATTTTCAAAGACAGGCAATCAGCTTGCTGGTTAATTTATTAATCTTGTAGAACTGGGGAATAAAAATATATATTTTGAGGGATTTATTAAAACTGCATTTATCTGTGCATAAATTAAAAGAGAAGAATATTTAATGCGATAGAGGCAAACACATTTTGGCAAAGTATAATTAAAATTTTAAATTATGGTTGAACTAGTTCACAATCCCACCAACAGTGTAAAAGTGTTCCTATTTCTCCACATCCTCTGCAGCACCTGTTGTTTCCTGACTTTTTAATGATTGCCATTCTAACTGATGTGAGATGGTATCTAATTGTGGTTTTGATTTGCGTTTCTCTGATGGCCAGTGATGATGAGCATTTTTTCATGTGTCTGTTGGCTGTACGAATGTCTTCTTTTGAGAAATGTCTGTTCATATCCTTTGCCCATTATGGAAAACAGTATGGCGATTCCTCAAAGATCTAGAACTAGACCCAGCCATCCCATTACTGGGTATATACCCAAAGGATTATAAATCATGCTGCTATAAAGACACATGCACATGTATGTTTATTGCGGCACTATTCACAATAGCAAAGACTTGGAATCAACCCAAATGTCCATCAGTGATAGACTGGATTAAGAAAATGTGGCACATATATACCATGGAATACTATGCAGCCATAAAAAAGGATGAGTTTGTGTCCTTTGTAGGGACATGGATGCAGCTGGAAACCATCATTCTCAGCAAACTATGGCAAGAACAGAAAACCAAACACCTCATGTTCTCACTCATAGGTGGGAACTGAGCAATGAGATCACTTGGACTCGGGAAGGGGAACATCACACATGGGGACCTATCATGGGGAGGGGGGAGGAGGGAGGGATTGCATTGGGGAGTTATACATGATGTAAATGACGAGTTGATGGGTGCTGACGAGTTGATGGGTGCAGTACACCAACATGGCACAAGTATACATATGTAACAAACCTGCACGTTATGCACATGTACCCTAGAACTTAAAGTATAATAAAAAATAAATAAATAAATAAAAATAGAAATACATTGAAAAAAATAAATAAAATAAAATTTTAAATTAATTTGAACATTGCCAAATTAATTTTCTCTAAAAAGACAATTATAAAGACTAATTTCTGATTTTTTGGTATCATTTTTTCAGATACTCAAATTATAGTAGAAATAATCTTTTGTTCATCATTTAGTGACAAATGCATTCTAAATTGTTTAAACTATTTTTTGAAAGGCTAATTATATGTTGAAGCAAATCTAAAACTGTGATAAGTGCTTAGGTGGTAAGAGTTCCAATATGGAAAAAAAAATAAGTACTCATGGAGCTCAAATGAGAATGCTGGAGCAGGACAGACAGAGACAAATTGGAGGAAATTTCTCTTTTAAGTAACTAACTTACGCCAAGAACTATAGAAATTAAACCATTAGTTTGGACATGTAAAAACTGATATTACCACCTTCCCTCCTCAAACTCCTACACACTAAGTTGGTCAATTCAACACATGGAGTTGACAGCTGGACATCATAAGGTTCTTCTGAAAGAGGTCTCAGTCAGCATTGCTCTATTAATGAACATGGTTTGTGGGAAACCTAACATCATGCTGAAAAGGAGTGCAGTGCAAGATTATGGAGGAGTTAGGAAAAATGAGTAAACATTTTTCTTTTAGAAAATTCAAAATTAATAATCGCTTCTTCTAATCACACAGATATCTGTGTAATGATATAGACATATAAGTGAGGATAATCGATGGTGAACTAACATTTCCTGGATTCAATGGAGTTATTGAAGTGCAGAATGGGGCTTATATTATCAAAATATTTAACATTATTATGCAACATTAATTTTCAATGTTGCAGAATCAAGTAATTTCAAAAAAATGTGCTTAATCTGAGGCTTTATATCTATAAGAAACAAGTATTCTTTATCAATAGGGAAATACTAATAACTCTGTGTGATACAGTTTATCATATTAGCTATAATGGAATGTTTTTCCCAAGTTGATAGTTGTGTGTTTGTTTTCATTGGGGTAATTATGAAATATCTTGTGTATGAAAGCAGCACAAGAGTTTTGATAACTACCTTAATGATTGATCATACTGCAACAAATTTGTGTAGTGAGCCAGATTGAAAAAACTAAGGTGGTAGAAAACAGAATTTGTTTTACCATTATATCCAAAGGGAGACACCACTGAGACTATTCTCTTTTGTTTTCTACTTAGTGTTTTATCTGAGGGAAAGGTAATGATACAGGTGCAATTAGTGTCAACTGGGGGTTAAATAATCATATCAAAACTTCATTAATTGTGTAATATACTTGGATCCCTTAGTATGCAGTTGAACATTGGTCAGTTGAAAGAGAAATATTATTTTATGCCATATGCTCATATTAATTATATTTTTGCAATGCATTTACTTTGGTTAATAGTTTCCCTAGGGAATAAATAATCTTGATTTTTGTCTTACTGGAGAATGAATTTCTTTCATATTTCCTATAAAATGATTGAATATTGGAAGATGCTACAAGCTTAACAAAATTTGCTACTAGAGTTTCTGTTGTCACAGTTGCTCATGTAAAATCACAGTGAATTCACCTTTCATTTATAAAAGTACTAAATTTACCAGTAGGCAAACAAGTATATGTATGTGCTATACTTGATATTGATAAATTTTGTTTTATTGCATCTATATACAAATGTCACTAAAAGTAAGTCATCTTACACTTCTATCTCAAGAAATTGGTCCTATTTCTATGACTTTGGCAGACTTTTAATGAGTATTAATAAACAACAAACAAGGGCACTTTCAGAAGAACATGAATTCATAAGAAGATGACTGACCTCTCAAAGGGCAAAATTATGTTAATGTTTAATAACTTAGTTAAAATAAATAGAAGGACTTAAATACCTAATTCAAAGGATCAAAAATTTTATGCTGAGTGACAGAATCTAATATTGTTGATGATGATGAAAATAAAAAGACTATTTTAAGTGTTCAATATGCAGGGCATGCATGATGACTCATTAGGCAGAGAAAATTATTACTGCCCATTAAAGAATTAGCTTTCATACAAATGGAAAAGTTGATTAGTGCACCTCAAAGTGGCTGGTTCCTAAAATTATAAAATTAATGAATGTATGAAATATTTAATTTCACACATAAATATCCATGAAGATAAATTAATTGCTTTATATAATAAAGTTATTTAGTTTACATGCTGGATCAAATATTAAATTTTATCATAGTATACTTTTTGATCTTATTCATCCATTTCAATTTAGTAGCAAATCTTATAATATTTTTTATAAATTTTCAAAAAATATTTAAAAGGAAAAATCTCATAATATCAATGGAAAAGTACTATTAAAATAATAGTTTGTGTATGTATTAATTGAAAGCTAAAAATGTTATTGAGATCCACATGATCAAATAGTTCTATGTATCCCAGACTTATATTTTAGTATTATAAGAAAAGAAAGACAATGAAACATGCTGATTAGATTTAACTATGAAGCAGTTACTAAGATAGCCAAAGTCATAGAATGTTTCATGAAAAAAATCAGTAAACCATATGCCTTTCATTCATAATATACCGTAACAGACAATATAAAATAATACTTGTCAGAATGTAAAGTCTTTAACCTTTTAATTGTAATGAACACATCAGGGCTTAAAACAATATGTCATTACATAATATTTTCTTCTATTTAATGGCAAAGTCCAATGCCAGAGTTTTGGTTTTTTTCTTTTTCTTTTTTTTTCTTTTTTCCTTTCTTTTATTTTTTTGAGATGAAGTCTCGCTCTGTAACCCTGGCTGGAGTGCAGTGGCACAATCTCTGCTCACTGCAACCTCTGTCTCCTGGGTTCAAGCGATTCTCCTGCTTTAGCCTCCCAAGAAGCTGGGACTGCATACAGGCACCTGCCACCACCCCCAGCTAATTTTTGTATTTTTTAGTAGAGACAAGGTTTCACTATGTTTGCCAGGCTGGTCTCAAACTCCTGACCTCAGGTGATCCTCCTGCCTCGGCCTCCCGTAGTGCTGGGATTACAGATGTGAGCCACCATGCCTGGCCCAATGTCAGGATTTTGTGGCATAGCATCTGAACTGGTGGAAATTTTGAAATGTTGCAACCATCATTAGTTATTGAAGTGTAAATTTGTGTTTTGAGAAATTAATGCCACTTCAGTTTGCCTGTAAAATAAAACTAAAAATTTTTATTCCACAAAACTGATGTGAAACATCTTAAGAAAATGACTTGGGGAGTCACAATATTAACAATAATATTAATAAAATTTGATATTATGATTTCTTTTTGCCATCTCAAAGTCAAAAGTTCTACCTGGATAAGTTTTTCCTATGTTCCCATGAGATCATTTTGAGATAATTGGATTTTTCTTGGGTGCCATTCTCATTAGCTCAGTCTGTTGACTCTAGCCGATTATTCAGTATATCCTTTTGCAAACTCATGACTAAATGAATACTGTTCAGTCTGATAGTGCCCTAGCATATTACCTTGTGAAATTAACCAATTTACATGTACTTGTTAATTATGAACAGTTACAGCATAAAACAGGGGAAACCATGAAAGCACTATAGATTCTGATCTTTTCGTGTATTGTGTACTTTTTAAAAAAAATGAATAGCCCTTTTTACACACTTAAGCCAATAATAAATAGTAAAATAATTATCTTAATTGGAGCATGCTAACAATGCAGATTAAACTGAAACTCAAAATCGCGGTAAAACTTGCTTAACATTCTAATTGTTTCTCAATGAATAAAGTAAAGATTCATTGCTCACTATTTTCATTAATATTGAGTGAAGAGGAAGAGAGGTATCAGAGGCTCATTAGGAAGTAAGAGGCATTATCTATGCAAACTATTGCACACATAGCAGGCACTCAATGTGATGTGTTAAACATAATATATACAAGAGAAAACGGAAGAGTAACTTCCTTCAAATAAAAATGTTGGTAACTTGTACATTTTTGGAAGTTATCTGGATGTTGTTGTCTTTCTTAAAGTATAATTCTAGAAAGATACAGATCAGAGGAGACATAGGATAAGATTCTATTAGTTCTTCAGGAGAGCTTTACTGAATTACTGCTTCTATTACATACAAAGGATAGGGAAAGGAAGAGTTACTCTTTAGTTGACTTATTTTCCAAACACAACACAGTGAAAAAATAAGAATGTGTGTACTGAAAATATTTTTTTATTCCTGAAGGAAAAGTAGAACTTAAATGATAAAACTAAGTCACTACAATTGTTTTATTATAACTCTTTATCCAAAATATACATATATTTAAAATTATCTTTTCAATGGAATTTGTCTAGGAGGATATCTAATTTTTGCCATTATATGTTTTATTTTAGCCTTACGATGCTCTCATTTGAGTTGAATATAAGAAAGAATCGGGCCGGGCGCTGTGGCTCAAGCCTGTAATCCCAGCACTTTGGGAGGCCGAGACGGGCGGATCACGAGGTCAGGAGATCGAGACCATCCTGGCTAACACGGTGAAACCCCGTCTCTACTAAAAAAATACAAAAAACTAGCCGGGCGCGTTGGCGGGCGCCTGTAGTCCCAGCTACTTGGGAGGCTGAGGCAGGAGAATGGCGGGAACCCGGGAGGCGGAGCTTGCAGTGAGCTGAGATCCGGCCACTGCACTCCAGCCTGGGCGACAGAGCGAGACTCCGTCTCAAAAAAAAAAAAAAAAAAAAAAAAAAGAAAGAAAGAATCGGAATGAAGGTGAATGTCTATGACTGTGACAAATGTTCAGAACGAACTGTTGTATGATACTGGAAGATATTAACTGTTTATCTAATATATAAACACTCTTTTTTCATCATTTGTCACAATGTCCTTACAAAAGCACTTTTTTCTTACTAAAGTGAAAAAAAGATGCAAAGCATAATAATATATTTTAAATGGTGTTCCAAATAGAAATGTTATGCTTTCAGTTTAAGATAATATGTTTTAAAATGTGCCAGTTGATTAAACTTTGGATAATGCATTGACAGGTTACATACACTTTCTGAGGGTGAGTAAATTTGCACTGATTTCTGAGAAGGAATTGACATTTTTCTTTCTCTGAGTTTTAGGAGTCTGAATATACTTGAAATTCTCAAAAGAATGTAAATGAAATGGAATTGGATATGGAGTAAGATGTTCAAGACCAAAATAGAAAATGAACTCACTCAGTGATGAAAATCTAGATTATTTCTATCTAACATAAAATTTCTTGTCAGAGATAAGCAAGGAAATTACATATAAATTAATAGTTATGAAGTACATATAGAAAATTATGCCTGAATTGTAGAAGCTAGTGAAACCAACTTGAGATATCAGGTTTAAGAGTACAAGGAAAATGTGTACAAGATCATTGTTATTTCTTGCCCTTGAGGTACCTCTGCTTTTTACTTTTTATCTCTTCTTTTTTTCCCTATTTGTACCATTAGTATAGTACTGAAGCTTCCATATCCTTGTATGTTAAAGTAAAAATCATAAAATAAAGGCAGAAAGGACAAAATAAAAGAAGGAGGGAAAGTGAGAGAGAGAGCACCTCAATAATTTATGTCATTCTTACTTTACTGAGAAACAATTATTTTTTTCTTTATTGCTTGCAACATGAGAAACTTTTTTGGATAAATACTTCAAAGTGAATGTTCTCAGATGGTAATTGTTAAATGTGATGGTTCAACCACTAGTGTATAGGACTACATCAAATAGTAAGAGGTAGGCTACCTTTTAACTACCCCACAAGAGTAAATTTTTACATTCAAATGGAAGTGTAGTAACAAATTATAGTAATAATTATTGTGCTTACATTATACATTTCTGTTTTAATACCATGCATGACAGAATGTGTGTGTGTGTGTGTGTGTGTGTGTGTGTGTGTGTTGGGTTTTTTTTCTGGTTCATTCATAATATTCACCATATAATTTCATGAAGTGGAGGTAGCTTTGCTTCAACTCCTAACATTTCACAAAACTTCCTAATGATGAGGCAGAATAGCATTTTCCACTTATTTTAAACTTTTAATGATCATTTTTCCCCCAATGCTTAGCAAAGCAGCTGTTTCTCTCTGAGACTGAAACTTATGCCAAGTTTAAAATGTTAATGTTGAGCCATGTGCTCAAGCATTAAGTATCACCAATTTCCACACTGAAGATCTTAGCAGCTCTCAGTCACTAAATAAACTTAGAAGCCGACTTACAACTCTATAGAAAAGAAAAGGAATCCAGCTACTAATCTTCCTTTGGTTTGTGACCTCCCTAAATGACCAACAATACTAAGGATTCTTTTAATAAACTAAAATTAATGGAATCTTTATTGTACTGGCTGGCCTAAATTGTTGGTTTTTAAATTAACAAAATTAGATTACTGAGCAGGCTGGAAAGAGAAGGATAATTATAAATGAGTATGCATACCAAGATGAGACAAATGATATTATGAGAAACAAGTAATGGTTTTAAATAAATTGAAGGTTCTTAACTTGGATAATTTTGGGTAAGCCATAAGATAGCCTTTAAAATATTTAAAGATTACTATAATTTTCATAAAATTCTTCTTATTTCCAGGAAAACAATCTCCAGACTCTGTGAACCTTATTTTACATTTGCTATGTTTTTCAAGTCTTTTTTTTTTAATTATCATATTTTAAAACGTACTATTTGGTGTACATTTCTATAAAATGTAAAGCATGCAGAGAGTCATGAAATGAATTTGCATAATGAGAATACAAAACAATTCCATTACCCCCAAAAAACTTCCTCACACTATTCCTCTAAAATTAGATCAGCCCCCAATACCTAAACCTAGTATTAGTATTTGGTTAATACTGATGTATTTGTGATTTTGAGCCTGTCATATAATTGGAATCATTTAATATATAATCTTACCAAACTGGTTACTTTCACTCAATATAATGCCTTGAAGGTGAATTCAAGTCATTGCATGTATTCATAGTTTACTGTCTTTCTCTGAGGAGGATTCCATTATTTAGCAGAGATGGTGTATCATCACTTGTGGAAAGACATTTGGGTTCTTTCCATTTTTGAGTGATTGTGAATAGAGTAGATTAAAGAACAGGTTTTGTATGAACATATATTTTCATTTCTGTAGGGTTAAGCACCAGCAGTGGAATTGTGTCATACGGTTAAGAAAGGGACAAGTACTTATTGGACCTTTTTGTGAACATAATGAAAATGACAGAGGAGTCAGAAAAGACAACTGAGAAAATTTGGGAATAAAATTATTTACATCAGAAGTTTCTAGTGAGGAGTGAAATAGAAACATTTTAGATGTCCTAGAACCAGACATATGGAAAGATCTCAAAAAACTGTTAGTTTATATGGACATGTAATAAGTGCAATATATGAATGTGAATAAAAGATACTAAAATCAGTGATTTACCTAATTCCCACCTATTTAAAAACTGAAAATGTCTCTGAAGGAATTTAAAACATATAGCTATGATACAAATTATGTTCACTATGTACTTTTTTCATTTATTTTGATTTGATTTTACACAAATGGGAGATTCTAGGAGTCCTCAGTCTTGGGTGCTCTAGGCAGTATAGATAAGAAACACAATAGACTATATGCTACAAATTTGATATTTACCTATGTGAAATTCAGGAAGTAAACAATCTTATATAGATGTTTGTTCTTTGGGAAACATCAGTCATTTATACTAGCAAATGAACTGAATTATTACATTTGAGTTTTGTCCTACTGTAATTTAGTGGTGTTCGAACATTTCTACATATATCCCACATCATGCCCTCATTTACAAGAAGACACTAAGTATTATTCTAGTACAGTTTCTAACAATGTAGCATCATATATCACG
Organism: Trachypithecus francoisi; assembly: GCF_009764315.1. Taxonomy (NCBI): domain Eukaryota; kingdom Metazoa; phylum Chordata; class Mammalia; order Primates; family Cercopithecidae; genus Trachypithecus; species Trachypithecus francoisi. The sequence goes on along the minus strand of NW_022681454.1, from coordinate 73,241,509 downwards.
CTTGAAAAACTGCTGCTGGTATGTGTGCTCATTTCATAAATTAAAAATATTTCATTATAATTATACATTGCAAATAAAATTCTACCAGTATTGTGAATGCCTATGAGAAACTCGGCCAGAGTGGTGCTCAGGAAAATGGTGTTACTGCATGAACTTCAGGGTTGTAAAGAGATGCCAAATGTGGCTCCCTGTGCATAAGCATCATTTGAGAAGGCTTTCTCACCACTAACATTTGCATGATAAATTTATGGACTCTGGGTTTACCAGCTTGATTGAACACATTGCATTTTGCTAAGAACAGCATGTGAACTAGCACAGTCAGCATCCATATACATCTGGGAAAACTGCAACCGTTAGAATCGTGCCATGGGACTGAAGACAAGAAAAGCTTTGTCAGCTGTCAGACATTTTCCTCAACTATCTATTTTACAGGTGATGAATTAAAAGTGTTGCAAATATTCAACACACTATTTCATATATTATTCTCTGGACTTTGTTCCAAGGGCAAAGAGAAAGGGTGAGAAAAGGCACAGGAATTGGAGAAATATTCACTTTTACTGATAAGGAGACAAGAAACAAAGAAAAATTATAAGCATAAAAAGTGGGTCTGAGAAAGCAGCTGGAGTTTCATTGGCGCAGTGCAATGCTATACATCAATGATTCACTTTGGAAAAGATCATTAGTTCCTCTTTCACCCGCAAAAAAACACAGGCAGGATTTTTTCTAACAACGAGTTTGTAAATTATCTGAAATAATTGAACGAACTAAGCCTAGTTCTGAAGAGTTCAGGGGTTTGTCAACAGGTAATTCCATTTGAGAATTAATTTTAATCTATTATTCATGTAATTTATACATAAGAATTTTTGTCTAAATGATTAAACATATTCAGTTGACTTTTCAATTTAATTTTGCAAGATATAAACTGCATGAAAAGGTTTTTAAAATCTGAGCTTAATAGTCATCATGACTGTAAATGAGAATAATAACTTTGTTAAAAAAAAAGAAAAATGAACTGAAAAAAAATCAGGCAGATAATCCTTTTGTTCAAGAAATGGGACAGCTGTCATATTAATGACAAACAGGGATAAGGTGTTACTTCAGAATTTGGTATCTCATTTGAAAAGCTATTTAGCAGTTTGATTTGGCCATTAAGACACTACTGATTTTGTTCATGGACATTTAAATGCAGCTTATAAAGGCGATTGTATGCTTTCAGTTTCAATTCTTAGTACCACCGACTAGTCATGCTAGTACAGTGGGATGTGAGAATGGGATAGGACTCGGGAATATGTGAAGACTTGGACGTGTGGTAGGGCTTAGAAAAGGCACAATGTTCAGTGATGATATGGAATTTCAACTTTCAGTTAAGCTTCAAGGTTATAGCTCAATCAGGAATGCCTCATATATGGTTGGTAATTAAAGAAAACCCTTTTAATCCGTTCCATTGCTTTTTCAACACTAACACCACGATTGCTTTGCTCTGTATAATTCGTTATACTGTTACACTACACAGCTGACAAGTGTCTATGCTTCCCTGGTGTGCTTAGGAATGCCTTCATGGGGGAATTCATTTGCTCACCATTTGACTGACTTGCCTATGGTTGTATTCCCCTAGAATAAAAGTGTCATTTAAACTCAATATAATATCCCCCACTGAAGACTCATAAAGAAAAACAGATATAAACTTAGAAGAAAGGCACCATAACAAGTTGTCAGAGTTAATAATAGACTGTAATTCTATTGAAATCATGGTCAGAAGAGAGAATAGAAAATTATTAGATGGCCAAGACAGTCAGTACATTAATGGAGTCAAATCAGGAATCAATATTTGGATAAATAAATGCAAAATTAGCATAGCATCAAAGATAAAGCCAAAAAAAAAGAGGGCATTTGGACAAGGGATTCAGATGTCAAACAAGATAACAGGTTGCAGTTTCATTAGATTGGGTCCAATCATGAGTTTCGTGACACTTTCTTCCCAGGGCCTGCATCATCTCCAAACCTTATGCTGCCTCTTCTAAGGTTCTGACTATTGAAGTAAATGACCAGCCAGATTGGCACTGGAGACTTACATGTCATCCATGGCTCCTTAGAAACAGTATAAAATGGTCGGGTGCAGTGGCTCATGCCTGTAATCCCAGCACTTTAGGAGGCTGAGGTGGGTGGATCACCTGAGGTCAGGAGTTCGAGACCAGCCTGGCCAACATGGTGAAACCCCGTCTCCACTTAAAATACAAAAATTAGCCAGACATGGTGGTACACACCTGTAATCTCAGCTACTCGGGAGGCAGGAGAATCGCTTGAACCCAGGAGGCAGAGGTTGCAGTGAGCTGAGTTCGCACCATTGTACTCCAGCCTGGGGGACAAGAGTGAGACTTCATCTCAAAAAAAAAAAAAAGAAAGAAAGAAAGAAAGAAACAGTATAAAATATTAGAGATCCTTTTCCACTTATTTTGGGAAATAAGTGTCTAGTAACCAAAATATATTTGCAAACTCTTAGAATAAAGTAGTCATAAAGCATTATGGGTAGATTGTTTATTTGAGGAAAGAAAATTGCTGTAAATATTAAATTTTCTAAGTATAATTTTATTCCATCATTCTCTCTCTTTGTCTCTCTTTCTCTCCTCTCTCTTGTCTGTCTGTATCTCCTCCTCCTCCTCCTTTCATCTTCCTCTTCTTCTTTTCTGGCTCCGTCTCCCTCTCCCTATTGGACTCACAATTCAATTTTGGCCTTCCTTTAAGATACATGATCTTGCAGACTATTCATTTTTGGAGTCACATTAGTGGATCCTATCATGCTGTGAAAGAAGTAGCCCTACTTTTAAAGCCTGGCAGGAATGAGATAAAAAGGATAAAGAAGCCCTCTTTTACTTAGATAGAGTTGATAACTTGTTAGTTCACATAACCTCAGCCCAGTGCACTGGAGTAACAAATTATAAAGGAGTTTGAAGGGAATCGCCTCAGTTGTTACAACAAAAACTTTTCCTGGTATATTCTTTGAGATATATAGCTAATCCTTAAAATGATAGGTGTCACATATTTTTATAAGCAGTAGGAATATTACTATTTTCTCCATTTGATGCATGTTGACCACTGAGTCATACAGAGATTAAGTAGTATAAAATTACACACATAGTACATGGTAAAACTAGGATTAATTTCAGACACTGGATTTCAAGGTTCACTTTCACAACCACTATGTTCCACTGCCCAACTTTCATTGAATACTTACTGGGTAACCCACATTTTTCTCAATATTTTTACATGTATTAACAGTTTAAATCTTCACAGAACCTTAAGAAATTTGTGTTATTATTGTTTCTATTAATATTTTGCAGGTAAGTAAACTAAGACAGATATCTAAGAGATATGGGATATAAGGCCAAGACAGTTTGACTTCAGAGTTTTGATTACTTAGCCTTTTAAAGGCTGGCAGAATTGTGAATTTAGTTTTTAAACAAATGAGAACACAACTAATATGTACTTGGCACTGAAAATTGAAATAAAGTCATATAGTTGTTAAGCTCTTAGTCTAGTAAAAACAATAATTATACAATATGTTTGAAAGAAATGTGTTATATGGGAAAAGTCAGTCTTGAAATTTATATATATGCTCTAGAAGAGATCTTTGAGTACAATGGCAGAATTCAGAGTTTAGAAAAACATCTTGCCATCATCTACCCTTATTACATTAAAAAATACATAAGATATCTCAAATACCTTTAATTCTACTCCAAAATTCCTTAGTTTAGCAGGAAACTTGCCAATGTGAGGAGCTGTTGATATAAGTGCTTTGAGAGTTAAAAACTGTGGATTAATTATTACAATTATTACTCTGATTTATAAAGAAAGATAAAACACTTATTAATTTTTATCAATGTTTTTTACTTCTATACTTACTCTTTGTTGCTTAAAAAGCTGAGTTTTTATCTTTATTTATTAAAATAATGTTTCAGTATGTCCAGAGACCATTGCTGGTCACCTTGAGGCTATAAATGCTTATTAAAGGACATTTTACTTGTTAGAGTACTTTTTTAAATTTAAAGTGTCTTCACTTAAAGATGTAAGCCATTGTAATTTTTTCCAACAATTAGTTGACATAACTTCCATAATCTAGCTTCAATCAACTCAAAAGACTTAGAAATTTTCTTAAATTTAGATGCAGATATAAAATTTTCATACTTAAAAACATAAATTAAGTGAATAGTTTACTCCTACAAAGTCATAATCAGAAACTTGATTTTTCATAATAATTTCAGCTGGCAGTGATCATTGTTAGACTTAACTTCAGCGTTACAGGGCTAAAAAGCATTGAAGGGTTAATCAGCTTTTTCCTAATATTCCATTAGCACAGAGATTAATACATCTATTTGAGAAAGACCTTATTGTTATCTATCTGAGAAAGTTGGAACTTGTATCTATTTGAGAAATACCTCACTGAGTGAAGCAAATACCAGTGATTTCTGAAGCCATTACGATTTAAGAACTACCATTATTAGCAGCTAGTTCTTAAATAAAGGACATCAGCGTAAGAACAACAATTTAAGGGCATCATGTAAGTAAAAGATGACTGTTTTTGCATGCAGGGCTGGATATTCCTAGAAGATGTAGCCATTCAGTTATCTGTATTTCTGATTTTTAATGTGGTTTCATGTTGGTATATATTCTGTATTAGATACCTTAGAGGGTTTAAACAATCTGCTTAGCCAATTTAATTTTTTTTTTTTTTTTTTTTTTTTTTTTTTTAGAACCAATGGTAAAAAACTATTATCCATTTAAGGGCATCTGATATTTCAGGTGAGATGGATATAGTATCCCTAATCTCCAAGCACTTATGCTAGGCAAACATACTGAAAAGCAGAGAGGTCACTTAGTTTTAAATCCAACTCCCTGTGATTTCAATCTGTACATAATATCTTCTTGCTACTCATAAAAAAGAGGCATAATTTACATATCACTAGTTGCAATCAAAGTAATTAGAAGCTAGATAAATTCCATAAAGCTGCTTTTCAGACTTCATGGAAATGTGAAAATCCTAAGGTGGAGAAATACACACTTTCTCTCCCTTTCAGATTTACTTTAGTTTTGGGAAATGCCGATTTTCTCAAACAAATTTACACTCTCTCTTTGGAATAACATATTATTAAAAAGAAATAGAAAACATTATATCAAAAGAAGCTACACTACTCCCAAAATATGTATCTGTAAAAGGGACTGATGGTCCAAACTTTGCACTTCAAAATTAGAAGGATATTGACATACAAATTGTTTTGGTGTTTCAATATTAATATATTGAAATATTAAGCTTTATCCTTATAAGCTCATAATTTTAATAAGATACCTAACTTTTTTTCTTGCCTTTACCATAAATTACATGATTAGACAAGTCATTTGATTTTGCACCTCATATTTATCACCTATAAAATAAAACAAATTGACTAGACGATATGAAGACCACTGTTCCTTGAAAAACTTCTGGTTTTATCAAAATAATTATTGGTGAGTTAGTATATTTATTTAGAAAATGTCTATACATCAAGACCAAACATGGTGAATCCTGATTTAAAGTCATTTTTACTGCTCACTATATATTTATAACTCAGATCAAACCTGCAGTAATAAATGTCTCTTAGCAAATAAGATGTCTGAGTCAACCTCGTATATGACAATTGCCATGACTGTTTTCAAGGAAGGAGTTTTCAGGGCCAGGGAATTTGAATTCTTCACTCCTATTATGGCCATAAATTTCCAAGTGCTCTATGTACATGGGACATACCTGGTACCTCATATGAATAGATAGTGCTTAGACATTATAGTACAGTGACAGGGATGGCAAACATAGATGCATTCAGAGGCCAGGCAGATGATGAAAGGACCAGGTGTATAACATTTGAAAGTAAAAATCCTGTGGTGACCCGGATAATTTATGCTTCATGAGGATATTAAATGTAAAGTTTAAAATATTCTGCCATTTAGATAAACTTTATCTGTCACCTTTTTCTTTTCTTAAAGAACTTTCCAATCACAACCCTTTCTTTATATGGAATACTAAACTTAAGAACTCTCCAAATTTAGGGGAAGTTTGAAGGCTTACTTTTGTATTTCCAGGTTTAGACACAGTGAAAACAGTCTACTTAACCTCTTTAGCCTGGACCTATAATATTGGCTTTATAAGTCGTATACCAGTTTAACTCTTGAGAGATGGATAGAATAAAATGAATCTAAGACACAGAGAAGCATCAGAGATGTATAAGGTATTTATCTCCCCAAATGTGCATATGATCTGATAATATATATGTTGTTGAGTAAGCAGATAGCTAGACATGAGCGAGAGTGGGGACCCTCCGATATAAGTGAAGTCTGGAAAATCTTCCACAAATCAGCGAAAATATGCATGCTAGATACGAACAGAGAGAAGGGAAAATACGTATGCAGGAAGGAGTGCCCATTAAGATGCCCAGTAATTGTTGACTCTGCAGTTAAAATGTTAGCATGTAGCTAGGTACATGGTAACAAGGGGGAAGAGGGCTAAGGGGAAATTCCTAAAAGATACATGACACAATTAGTATCCAACACTGGCTGGGACATGTGCACCAACTAGCAGCAAGGGATGGCCCCACAAGCCTGTGGTGGGAACTAGGCAGAGAAAAGGAAGGGACTTACCGTAGGAATGGAAAAACCAGAAAAAGAAAAAAGGCAGAGACTTAAGACAGAGGTGGGAACTTCAAGGAAAAATTCAACATCATAAAAATCCAACATAGATCTCTTGGAGGGCTGCTGGCTCACACCCTTCAGCAGCCTGCTCTGCCACATCTTTTCAGAGTGTACGGTCTCCCTAGATAACTCTGCTTTCTATATTCTTTCAATAAATTCTCTTTTTGTCTAAATCATTCACTTGGCAGAATTCTTTCTCCAAGTAAGACTAAGAACCCAGGATGATTTCTGTAATTCCCACTTAAATATAATACATACACATACTGTGCTTGTATATCTTAGTAAATATATATGTGTACATATATACACACACATATATATCCCAATAAATATTTAATCTTATTGCTTCAAGGTTCTGGTGGATTAATAATAGGCATAATTTTTTGACCCTCCTCACATTAAGAAATTTGGTCTATGCCTCTCTTCTTAAATATGGGCAGTCTCTGTTACTACTTTGACAAATGGAACAGGATAGAAGCTATGCTGTGCCAGTTTCTGGTTCCAGGTCTTAAGAGATTAGCATCTTCGGGGGATTGCTGGCAAGATGGCCCAATAGGAAAAGCTCCAGTCTGCAGCTTCCAGCGAGATCAACACAGAAAGTGGGTGATTTCTCCATTTCCGACTGAGGTATCCGGTGCATCTCATTGGGACTGCTTGGACAGTGGGTGCAGCTGTGGAGGAGGAGCCAAAGCAGGCTGGGGCGTTGCCTCACTCGGGAGGCACAAGGGGTGGGGGGAATTTTCTCCCCTATCCAAGGGAAGCCATGAGGGACTGAGCCTGAGGAATGGTGCACTCTAGCCCAGATACTGCTCTTGTCCCAGCGTCTTCAAAACCTGCAGAACAGGTGACTCCCTCTGCTGCCTACCCCACAAGAGCCCTGGGTTTCAAGCACAAAACTAGGCAGCCATTTCGGCAGACACCGAACTAGTTGCAGTAGTTTTTTTTGTTTGTTTGTTTTGTTTTGTTTTTCCCCTATACCCCAGTGGCGCCAGGAATGACAGCGAGACAGAACCGTTCACTCCGCAGGAAAGGGGTACTGAAGCCAGGGAGCCAAGTGGTCTATCTCTGCGGGTCCCACCCCCACAGAGCCCAATAAACTCACATCCACTGGCTTGAGATTCTTACTGCCAGCACAGTAGCAGTCTGAGATTAACATAGGATGTTCGAGCTTGGTGGGGGGAGGGATGTCCACCATCCACCATCGCTGAGTCTTGAGAAGGCAGTTTTAGGCTCACAGTGTAAACAAAGCAGCCAGGAAGTTTGAACTCCACGGAGCCCCACTGCAGCTCAGCATGGCTGCTGTGGACAGACTGCCAGATTTCTCCTCTCTGGGCACGGAATTTCTGAAATAAAGGAAGCAGGCCCAGACAGGGACTTATAGATAAAACCCCCATCTTCCTAGTACAGAGCACCTGCGGGAAGAGGCAGCTGTGGTCGCATCTTCAGCAGACTTAAACGTCCCTGCCTGATCACTCTGAAGACAGGAGCAGACCTCCCATCACAGAGTTCAAGCTATGCTGAGGGTGAGACTGTGTCTAGAATTGGTGGGTTTTTGGTCTCACTGACTTCAAGAACGAACAGGGACCCTGGCAGTGAGTGTTACAGTTCTTAAAGATAGAGTGTCCAGAGTTTGTTCTTTCAGACGTTCAGATGTGTCTGGAGCTTCTTTCTTCTGGTGGATTCATGGTCTCACTGTCAGGAGTGAAACTGCAGACCTTCATGGTGAGCGTTACAGCTCTTAAAGGCAGCACATCTGGCGTTGTTCGTTCTTCCCGGTGGGTTCGTGGTCTCGCCGGCTTCAGGAGTGAAACTGCAGCAAAGGTGACTGTTACAGCTCATAAATGCAGTGTGGACCCAAAGAGTGAGCAGCAGTGAATTATTGCAAAAAGCGAAAGAACAAAGCTTCCACGGTGTGGAAGCAGACCCTACTGGCTTGCTGCTGGCAGGCTTGGGCAGCCTGTTTATTCCCTTATGTGGCCCCACCCACATCCTGCTGATTGGTTCACTTTACAGAGAGCTGATTGGTCCATTTTGACAGAGTGCTGATTGGTATGTTTACAATCCTAGAGCTAGACACAGAGTCACAGAGTGCTAGTTAGCTAGGTATAGAGTTAGCTAGATACAGAGTACCAATTGGTGTATTCACAAACCTTGAGCTAGACACAGAGTACTGATTGGTGCATTTACAATCTTTGAGCTAGACACAGAGTCACAGAGTACTAGCCTTCCAAGTCTCCACTAGGTTATCTAGATACAGAGTACCAATTGTTGTATTCACAAACCCTGAGCTAGACACAGAGTGCTGATTGGTGTACATACGATCCTCTGGCTAGATATAAAAGTTCTTCAAGTTCCCATCCAGTTCAGGAGCCCAGCTGGCTTCACCCACTGTATCCTGCACTAGAGCTGCTGGGGGAGCTGCCCGCCAGTCCCTAACCGTGCCTGCATTCCTCAGCCCTTGGGCTGTCAAAGGGACCGGGGCCAAGAAGCAAGGGGCAGCGTCCATCGGGGAGGCTCAGGCTGCATGGGAGCCCTGTCCAGGGGAAGAGCTCAGACATGGCAGGCTGCAGGTCAGGAGCCCTGCTCCGCGGGAAGGCAGCTAAGTCCCGGGAGAATTTGAGTGCAGAGCCGGTGGGCCAGCACTGCTGGGGGACCCCTGGCAAACTCCGCAGCTGCTGGCCTGGGTGCTAAGCCCCTCTCTGCCCTGGGCCTGCGGTGCTGGCCGTCTGCTCTGTGTGCGAGGCCACGGAGCCCGTGATCGCCTGAACTCACACTGGCCCGAGAGCGCAGTTCTGGTTCCCACCCTCGCCTCTCCCTCCACATCACCCCACAAGCAGAGGGAGGAGGCTCTGGCCTCAGCCAGCTCAGAGAGGGGCTCCCATGGTGCTGTGGTGGGCTGAAGGGCTCCTCAAGCGCCGCCAAAGTGGACACCGAGGCCGGAGGCTGAGGAGGCGCTGAAAAAGTGAGGGCTGCTAGCACATTGTCACCTCCCAAGACTGCCTCCTCAAGTGGGTCATGACCCCCGTGTATCCTGACTGGGAGGCACCCCCCAATAGGGGCTGAAATACACCTCACCTAATATGAGACTCCTCTGGCTGGCATCTGGCAGGTACCCTACTGGGACAAAAATTCCAGAGGAAAGAACAGGCAGCAATCTTTGCTGTTCTGCAGCCTTTGCTGGTGATACCCAGGGCAGAGGGTCGGAAGTAGACCTCCAGCAGACCTGCAGCAGTGGGGCCTGACTGTCAGAAGGAAAACTAACAAACAAAAAGGAATAGCGGCGGGTCGCGGTGGCTCAGCCTGTGATCCCAGCACTTTGGGAGGCCAAGGAGGGCTGATCACAAGGTCGGGAGATCCAGACCATCCTGGCTAACACTGTGAAACCCCGTCTCCACTAAAAATACAAAAAATTAGCCAGGAATGGTGGTGGACTCCTGTAGTCCCAGCTACTTAGGAGTCTGAGGCAGGAGAATGGCATGAACCCAGGAGGCAGAGGTTGCAGTGAGCCGAGATCGCGCCACTACACCACTCCAGCCTGGGCGACAGAGTGAGACTCCGTTTCAAAAAAAAAAAAAAGAATAGCATGTCAACTCAAAGACCTCAACCGAAGGACACCAATATCAAAGACCAAAAGTAGATAAATCCACAAAGATAGAGAGAAACAAGAGCAAAAAAGACTGAAAATTCCAAAATCCAGAATGCCTCTTCTCCTCCAAAGGATCACAACTCCTGGCCAGCAAGGGAACAAAACTGGAGGGAGAATGAGTTTGATGAATTGACAGAAGTAGGCTTCAGAAGGTAGGCAATTTAACAAACTCTTCCAAGCTAAAGGAGCATGTTCTAACCCAATGCAAGGAAGGTAAGAATCTTGAAAAATGGTTAGAGGAATTGCCAGTTTAGAGAAGAACATAAATGACCTGATAGAGCTGAAAAATCACAGCATGAAACAAAATGAAATGAGTGTGGGATCCTTCCCTAACTTGGTAGATCATTTGTTATTATTTGCTTCTTCATTATAAATTGCCCTGTTCAATTTTCATGGCTTAAAACAAAATAATTTATCTTGTTTCTGAAACTGAATTTTGGGCAGGGCCCAGTGTGAAGGCCTCATCTCTCTCTATGTCAGTCAGGTCAGCTGAGGAAATTCAACTGGGGCTACAGGTATAATTTTCTTTTTTTTTTTTTTTTTTTTTTTTTTGAGACGGAGTCTCGCTCTGTCACCCGGACTGGAGTGCAGTGGCCGGATCTCAGCTCACTGCAAGCTCCACCTCCCGGGTTCCCGCCATTCTCCTGCCTCAGCCTCCCGAGTAGCTGGGACTACAGGCGCCGCCACCTCGCCCGGCTAGTTTTTTGTATTTTATTTTTAGTAGAGACGGGGTTTCACAGTGTTAGCCAGGATGGTCTCGATCTCCTGACCTCGTGATCCGCCCGTCTCGGCCTCCCAAAGTGCTGGGATTACAGGCTTGAGCCACCGCGCCCGGCCCAGGTATAATTTTCAAGATAGCTCACAGATGTGTTTGATGGATGCTGTCATTTGGCAATTAAACCATATCTGTCCTTCAGGAGCCTCACTTCCTGTCCAAATGAGAGTCTGTACAGAACATCTTATGTTCTCCATGGCATAGTGGTATTATCCAAAAGCAAGTCTTCCAAGGGACAGGAAATAGAAGATTCTAATCTCTCTCTCTCTCTCTCTCTCTCTCTCACTCACTCTCTCAATTATACCTTAAGTTCTGTGGTACGTGTGCAGAACGTGCAGGTTACACAGGTGTACATGTGCCATGGTGGTTTGCTGCACCCATTAACCCGTCACCTACATTAGGTATTTCTCCTAATGCTATCCCTCCCCTGGCCCCCAATCCCCCAAAAGACCCCAGTAGCTGATGTTCTCCTCCCTGCGCCCATGTGTTCTCCTTGTTCAACTCTTACTTATGAGTTAGAACATGCAGTGTTTGTTTTTCTGTTCTTGTGTTAGTTTGCTGAGAATGATGCTTTCCACCTTCATCCATGTCCCTGCAAAGGACATGAACTCATCCTTTTTTATGGCTGCAGAGTATGCCATGGTGTATATGTGCCACATTTTCTTTATCCAGTCTATCATTGATGGATATTTTGGTTGGTTCCAAGTCTCTGCTATTGTGAATAGTGCCTCAATAAACATACGTGTACATGTGTCTTTATAGTAGAATAATTTATCATCCTTTGGGTATATATCCAGTAATGGGATTGCTGGGTCAAATGGTATTTCTAGTTCTAGATCCTTGAGGAATCACCACACTGTTTTCCACAATGGTTGAACTCATTTACACTCCCATCAACAGTATAAAAGCATTCCTATTTCTCCACATCCTCTCCAGCATCATTATTTTCTGACTTTTTAATGATCGCCATTCTAACTGGCATGAGATGGTATCTCACTGTGGTTTTGATTTACATTTCTCTAATGACCAGTGATGATGAGCTTTTCTTTATGTGTTTGTTGGCTGCATAAATGTCTTCTCTTGAGAAGTGTCTGTTCATACCCTTCACCCACTTTTTGATGGGAATGTTTGATTTTTTTTTTTTTTTTTTTGTAATTTGTTTAAGTTCTTTGTAGATTCTGGATATTAAGTCTTTGTCAGACAGATAGATTACAAAAATTTTCTCACAATCTCTGCATTGTCTGTTCACTGTAATGATGGCTTCTTTTGATGTACACAAGTTCTTTAGTTTAATTAAGCCCTATTTGTCAACTTTGGCTTTAGTTGCCATTGCTTTTGGTGTTTTAGACATAAAGTCTTTGCCCATGCCTACATCCTGAATGGTACTGCCCAGGTTTTCTTCTGGTATTTTTATGGTTTTAGGTATTATGTTTAAGTCTTTAATCCATCTTGAGATGACTTTTGTATAAGGTGTAAGGAAGGGGTTCAGTTTCAGTTTTCTGCATATGGCTAGCCAGTTTTCCAAACACCATTTATTAAATAGGAAATCATTTTCCCATTGCTTCTTTCTGTCAGGTTTGTCAAAGATCAGATGGTTGTAGATGTGTGGTGTTATTTCTGTGGCCTCTGTTCCATTGATCTATGTATCTGTTCTGGTACCAGTACCATGTTGTTTTGTTTACTGTAGCCTTGTAATATAGTTAGAAGTCAGGAAGCATGATGCCTCCAGCTTTGTTGATTTTACTTAGGATTGTCTTGACTCTGCAAGCTTTTTTTGGGTTCCATATGAAGTTTAAAGTAGGTTTTTCCAATTCTGTGAATAAAGTCAGTGGTTGCTTGATTAGAATAGCATTGAATGTATAAATTACTTTGGGCAGTATGGCCATTTTCATGATATTGATTCTTCCTATCCATGAGCATGGAATTTTTTTCAATTTATTTGTGTCCTCTCTTATTTCCTTCAGCAGTGGTTTGCAGTTCTCCTTGAAGAGATCCTTCATATCCCTTGTAAATTGTATTCCTAGGTATTTTATTCTCTTAGTAGCAATTGTGAATGGAAGTTCACTCGTGATTTGGCTCTCTGTTTGTCTCTTATTGGTATATAGGAATAGTTGTGATTTTTGCACATTGATTTTGCACCCTGAATATTTGCAGAAGTTGTTTATCAGCTTAAGGATATTTTGGGCTGAGACGATGGGGCTTTCTAAATATTCAGTCACATCATCTGCAAACAGAAACAATTTGACTTCCTCTTTTCCTATTTGAATACCCTTTCTTTCTCTTGCCTGGCTGCCCTGACCAGAACTTCCAATACTACGTTGAATAGGAGTGGTGAGAGAGAGCATCCTTGTCTTGTGCCAGTTTTCAAAGGGCATGCTTCCAATTTTTCCCCGTTCAGTATGATATTGGCTGTGGATTTGTCATAAATAGGTCTTATTACTTTGAGATACAGCCCATCAATATTTAGTTTATTGAGAGTTTTTAGCATGAAGGGCTGTTGAATTTTGTCAAAGGCCTTTTCTGCATCTATTGAGATAATCATGTGATATTTGTCATTGGTTCTATTTATGTGATGAATTATGTTTATTGATTTGTGTATGTTTAACTAGCCTTGCATCCTAGGTATGAAGCCAAGTTGATCTTGTGGGTAAACTTTTTGATGTGCTGCTGGATTCAGTTTGCCAGTATTTTATTGAGGATTTTCACATTGATGTTCACCACAGATAGTGGCCTGAAATTTCCTTTTTTTGTTGTGTGTCTTCCAGATTTTCATATCTTGATGATGCTGGACTCTTAAAATGAGTTAGGGAGGTTTCCCTCTTTTTCTATTGCTTGAAATAGTTTCAGAAGAAATGGTGCTAGCTCCTTTTTTTAACTCTGGTAGAATTCAGCTGTGAATCCTTCTGGTCCTGGACTTTTTGGGGTGGTAGGCTATTAATTATTGTGTCAATTTCAAAACTAGTTGTTGGTCTCTTCAGGGATTCAACTTCTTTCTGGTTTAGACTTGGGAGGGTATACGTGTCCAGAAATTTATCCATTTCTTCTAGATTTTCTATTTGATTTGTGTAAAGATGTTTATAGTATTCTCTGATGGTAGTTTGTATTTCTGTGGGATCAGTGGTGATATCCTCTATATCATGTCTTATTGCATCTATTTGCTTCTTCTCTCTTTTCTTCTTAGGCTGGCTAGCAGTCTATCTATTTTGTTGGTCTTTCAAAAAATCAGCTCCTGGATTCATTGATTTTTTGAAAGGTTTTTTTGTGTCTCTATCTCCTTCAGTTCTGCTATGATCTTAGTTATTTCTTGTCTTTCATTAGCTTTTGAATTCTCTAGTTCTTGTAATTTGATGTTAGGCTGTCAATTTTAGATCTTTCCTGCTTTCTCTTTTGGGCATTTAATGCGATAAATTTCCCTCTACACACTGCTTTAAATGTGTCCCAGAGATTCCAGTACATTGTGTCTTTATTCTCATTGGTTTCAAAGAACAGCTTTATATCTGTCTTCTATTTGTTATTTGCCCAGTAGTCATTCAGGAGCAGGTTGTTCAGTTTCCATGTAATTGTGTGGTTTTGAGTTTTTTAATCCTGAGCTTTATTTTGATTGCTCTGTGGTCTGAGAGACTGTTTGTTATGATTTTTATTCTTTTGCGTTTGCTGAGGAGGGTTTTACTTCCAATTTTTTATGTGGTCAATTGTAGAATAAGCAAGATGAGGAGTTGAAGGAATCTGTATTCTGTTGATTTGGAGTGGAGAGTTCTTTAGATGTCTATTGGATCCACTTGGTCCAGAGCTGAGTTCAAGTCCTGCATATCCTTGTTAATTTTCTGTCTCATTGATCTGTCTAATATTGACATTGGGGTGTTAAAGTCTCCCACTATTATTGTGGGAGAGTCTAAGTTCCTTTGTAGGTCTCTACGAACTTGCTTTATGAATCTGGGTGCTCCTGTTTTGGGTGCATATAAATTTAGGATATTTAACTCTTCTTGCTGTATTGATCCTTTTACCATTATGTAATGTCCTTTTCTGACTCTTTTGATCTTCACTAGTTTAAAATATGTTTCCATTCTCCCCGTCACTTTCAGGTACACCAATCAAACATATGTTTGGTCTTTTCACATAGTCCCGTATTTCTTGGAGGCTTTGTTTGTTCATTTTTATTCTTTTTTTCTAATCTTGTCTTCTCACTGTATTTCATTAAGTTGACCTTCAATCAATGATATTGGAACTCCTGCATTTTTCATTTTTTTTTTTTTCTATCCATTTGCCTGGTAAATTTTCCTCCATCCTTTTATTTTGAACCTATATGTGTCTTTGCACATGAGATGGGTCTCCTGAATACACCACACTGATGGGTCTTGAATTATTACCCAATTTGCCACTCTGTGTCTTTTAATTGGAGAGTTTAGCCTATTTATGTTTAAAGTTAATATTGTTTTGTGTGAATTTGATCCTGTCATTATGAGCTAGTTGACTGTTTTGCCCGTTAGTTTATTCATCTTGTTGATGTTCTTTGCAATTTGGTATGTTTTTGCAGTGGCTGGTCCCATTTGTTCTCTCCATGTTTAGTGCTTCCTTCAGGAGCTCTCTCTTGTAAGGCAGGTCTGGTGGTGACAAAATCTCTCAGCATTTGCTTGTCTGTAAAGGATTTTATTTCTCCTTCACTTATTAAGTTTAGTTTGGCTGGATATGAAATTCTGGGTTGAAAATTATTTTGTTTAAGAATGTTGAATATTGGCCCCCAGTCTCTTCTGGCTTGTAGGGTTTCTGCTGAGAAATCCACTGTTAGTATGATGGGCTTCCCTTTGTGGGTAACCTGACCTTTCTCTCTAACTGCCCTTGGTATTTTTTCCTTCATTTCAACCTTGGTGAATCTGATGATTATGTGTCTTGGGGTTGCTCTTCTCAAGGAATATCTTTGTGTGTTCCCTGTATTTCTTGAATTTGAATGTTGGCCTGTCTTGCTAGGTTGGGGAAGTTCTCCTGGATAATAAACTCAAGAGTGTTTCCAACTTGGTTCCATTCTCCCTGTCACTTTCAGGTACACCAATCAAATGTATGTTTGGTCTTTTCACATAGTCCCATATTTCTTGGAGACTTTGTTTGTTCCTTTTTATTCTTTTTTTTTTTCCCCTAATCTTGTCTTCTCCCTTTATTTCATTGTTAATCTTCAATCAATGATATTCTTCTTTCTGCTTGATCAATTCAGCTGTTGATACTTGTGTGTGTTTCATGAAGTGAAGTGAAGAAAGTGAGAAAGAAAAGAAAGAGAGAGGGAGAGAAAGAGAAAATTGAGAGAGAGAGATTCCAAACCAAATAAGGATGTCTCAAAATAAAATAAAATTTTTCATCTATTTGTCTAACACACACACACAAACACACACATACACGCAAACACACCCCTCTATTGCTTGTTTTCCTACCCTATTTTGTATCCCTGAGGATTTATTTGCGTCCTTGAGAAAACCCCTTATGAACATTAGAGCTCCTCTTAGGGTTAGTGGGGAAGTGGTATAACTGAGCTTTCCCTATAGACCGCAGTAAATGTGCTAAACTAGAATGTCTTCCCCTTCTTCCTCTTTCTCCTCTTCTTCGTCTTTCTCCTCTCCTTCTCCTCTTCTAAATTTAAATAGTCTATATATTATTTTTATTTCTTATGTAATTGAGTTTCTAAATGTGTACCAGACTTAGTTTCTTTACACTCTTTAAAACCTATGCTTTCAGAAATCCGTAGGTTCTGGAGTCCCCTAATCTTGGTTAGATATCTTCTTGTGCTATTTGCTATTTTTATGGCATTTGTGCTTTACTGGTTGAATTACTTCATTTCCTCACTGCTATGAAGAAAAAACCGAAGACTAATAATTTATAAGGAACGTAGATTTAACTGACTCACAATTCCATTGGCTGTTAAGGCAGCGTGATGCTGACATCTGCTCAGCTTTTGGGGAGGCCTCAGGAAATTTACAATCATGGCAGAAGGCAAAGGGGGAACAACCCTTCCCATGGGTGCAGAAAGAGCAAAAGAGAGATGGGGAAGGTGCCACAACTTTTAAACAAGTAAATCTCATGAAAACTCAGTCACAAGAGAGCACCAAGGGAATGGTGCTATACCATTTATGAGAACTCCACCGGCATAATGTAATCACCTCGCACCAGGCTCCACTTCCTGCACTGGGGATTACAATTCAACATGAGATTTGATGGGGTCAACGATCCAAACCATATCATTAACGTTTTCTATGAATGAGGTTATAAAAAAAATCTGTTAATAGTGGCATCTATAATTTGCTGTGATGATTTGATAAATTACAATTATTTGCCAATAACAAAAATGTCCATGAAAATCTTGATTGAAAGTTAAATAAGAAAATGCTTCTAAAGCTTCCAGTAAGCATCAGTTAATAAATGGTGGTTTCTGTTTCTCTTATTGTTTTTGTTAAACACAGTATCTTCTACATATGAGCAATGGTAAAAATGGGACAAGAATGTGATTTGTTTCAAATAATTTATTTTTATGCTGGCATTTCCTATGCTGGAATAAATGTAAATACAAATTAATAAATCTGAAAGCAGAAGATTAATGTGGATTCAGAATTTTTTTTTTTTTTTTTTTTTTTTTTTTTTGAGACTGAGTCTCTTTCTGTCATCCAGGCTGAAGTGCAGTGGTACAATATCAGCTCACTGCAAGCTCCGCCCCCCAGGTTCACGCCATTCTCCTGCCTCACCAGTAGCTGGGACTGCAGGCACCCGCCATCACACCCGGCTAATTTTTTTGTATTTTTAGTAGAGACGGGGTTTCACCGTGTTAGTCAAGATGGTCTCCATCTCCTGACCTCGTCATCCGCCCTCCTCTGCCTCCCAAAGTTCTGGGATTACAGGCATGAGCCACTGCGCCTGGCCTGGATTCAGATATTGAGAAGACTGAATAACTGATATGAAATATTCCTACACACTAGTTTTAAAGCGATATTTTACAAGGCAACTTTGAGGATGTTTTGAAATGACATGTTTATGGTAGACAAATGTATCATATGCTCTTATGAATATTCAGTATGTCAGCAAAAGATCCAACTCTAAATTTTTATGTTAGAGTTAGCTTCCTAAGACCACTCTATCCATAAATGTGTTCAACAGGCTTCCTGGAACAGACCTTGAAGTGGAGGATTGCAGGCAGAATCTTTGTTGTGGAGTGCTCTTGAGATACACATCTGTAAAGAAGTGAAAAATGCAGGATTAGATAGAGGGGGATGCTGACAAACAATAAGGTGACAATGGAGGATTCTGCTGATTCTATAAACAGCTCTGGACTTCAAATGAGCCTTCAACATTGTTCCAAATTGAGTCCTAAGGGTTCAACTTTGGTATCCCACCATAGAACAACAATGGACCTCAGGATGCTTTCACACAATGGGCATACTCTTGACCTATGAAGTTTCCTGTGGTTGAGGGCAATTCCCAATTGAGTGATGAAGCTGTAAATGGCCTTCCTCATAAACTGGGAAATGAATTTCTTGGAGGCCCCAAAGGGGAAAACTGACAGAGTATCATAATAACAGCTACAATATCCTAGATGCAAAACAATTTTAAAATATTTATTACGGTGATTCATTTCTTCATTTCTTTCAAAACATGTTTTTATAAACAAACATTAAATATCTTTGATATAGTTTAGTAAGAAAATACTCAAAATCAACATTGTGGAAAAAAATGTGTTTCTTATACAATTAAACTGCATTTAAAGTAGATGGCAATGTAATACAAATCTCGAAAAGCTTTTCTTTTCTAAAACAAGCGCCCCAATGATGTACTACACTGTAATTAACACTGAAATTCTGGGAACTACTTTATCATTTCCAGTCACTATAGTTGCAAAGCTGGGAAGTAAACACTGCGCATAAGATGATTGATTTTCCATGGAATGCAACAGTCTGAAGTTCCCTTCATTATACAAATTAATAAAATTCAAACTATATAATATATATATTAGTTATCGATGATTAATTCATCTATATTTGGATACCAAAGGTCTGGGCTACTTAAACCATGTAGAGTTTTAATCTTTTCAATTTAGAAAGAAGAACATGTGTATCCACATCCCGCTTTGTCGCTATAAATATATCACAATTCTAGATTGGGAAAAATTGTAAGGAAAATCTGAGGCTTTCATATAGTGTGAAAGTAATTCAGCACATATGGACAATTTTTGATGTTTGCAATAAGCCGAAAGATGTCTGATGGAGATGGCTTTTTGACATTGTTTAGGAAAGCATACAAATAAACATTTTAAAGTGCTGTTATATAAAAAGTAAAACAACAGTTATTTCTCTGTTTTGAAAGCTAAAACTAAATAAATGATAGTAGAAGCAGAGGTGCTTTGTTACAAGTGCTTCTCAGGCATTTACAATTAATACCTTTAATGGCAGAGGGAAAGAAAACTGCTTCAGCAATATAAAGATATAGCAGTTCAAAGTGACAACCAAGCAAGATATTACTTTGACATGCCGTGCTTTAATAGTATACCTTGGGACTTTGTATTCTCCTCTAAACTGGGTTTAATATGAAGCAAATCCCACCAGAGCTGTCTTCAAGCTTTCTAGTAAAATGGCCCTCCAGAAAGATGATCTTTAGTGTTAACCCCTGTCAAAATGACAGCTCCCCAAATGGAGAAGTCAAATCCCAGAAAAAAAAAAAAAAAAAAAATAGAAAGTTTCGTAGAAGTTAGTGAAAAAATAAAATTTTGAGTATTAAATGATTCTCATATATTTAATACCATTTTACTTATTTTCTCTAACAAATCCATTCACCAATATCATCATAATTTATGTCTTTTAATGTAGTATAATGCTATCCTTTCATAAATGTACTTCAGTGAAGTAGGATTACTCCTGTATATTATTAACATGGATACTACAGTCATCCTTTCTTTGTGCTCAAGTTGCCATGAGCTAAAGCCTCATTAAAAAAGGCAGATCTATTTCTAGGTATGTCTATTTCTATATTTTATCCAAGGATTTATATATGTATGTATCTATCTATCTATCAATCAAAATATCTAAATATTAGCAAGCTTATGAGACAGTGATATTGATAACAACATCTTCAGTAGAATTAAGGTTTATCTTCTTTGAGGTCAGAAAATAAAATCATGATAGATTTAGCTTAGAACATGTATGCCTAAAAATGGTTGCTTAAATTAGCTTATAAGTGAGAACTGTGATAAGTATGTTAAGCAAACAACTTACTGGATGTTATTTCTTCCATTCTGTATACTCTTAACTACCACATATCATAAAGTCCTAAGAATCTAGTTTAGGAAAGTCTAATAGAAGATTGAAGCAATTATTTAAATCATTTAATCTAAAAAATCCCATCATTGTGCCAACTCTTTGATATTTCAAGGATAATCAGATAATAAGTCTCCATGATTATTGTTAGTATTATTTTTATCATTAATTTTCATTAATTTATCATTTATTTAATACTTTATTGAGAATATCTGTATATCTTAAAATCCTGCCAAATTTTACAGGTACAAATTCTGGATATTACTAAGCTGACCTAAAGTACATATCTCTGAAAGGAAAACCTAAGCTGACAATACAGTTAAAACTAAATTTTAGTTTCAGATTCTAAGGAAATAATGTATAAATTTGAAAATTAGCTATGTTCTTATATAATTATTAAATAAAAATATTATTTCTATCTCAATAAAATATACGATGTATTAATCTAGATTAATGAACATGCACTAAATACTTTGAACCAAATTACCGTGCTCCATCTATTACAACATATGATTTTTACTACTTTGTACATATGTGTATTATTGAAATATAACTATCATGTCTTCTTATATTTTGTTTCATTGTAACATTTAAAACATTCTCATTATTTTTAAAAATGTATATACTAATACTTATGAGAAGTACATGAGAAGGCTTATTTTTGTGCCTGAGATTTCTATAACTGTGAAAAGCATAAGGGAGAATTTCTTTTCCAAAAACATAGACATTAGTGAAGTTGATTTTTGTTTTCTTTTACAGATGGGGCCTGTTCTTTATAACTGTTTTCTAGGTGATGGACTATTTATCAACTTGTTCCATAATCTGTTTATGGTTAAAGATGACCACAGAAATTGCACGTCCAGGTGTCACAGGTTACAAAACTAATAATTAAAAAATAAAAATAAAAAAAAAAACTTATCTCAGATTCCCTCCTGGAGTCTACCACCTTTTTTATACAGTTGAAAGACAAAGTCAGCCACTGCCTGAATTCATATTCTGCACTATGCAATTCAGGAAACAGTGAGTCCAAGCATTTCTTACTCTTAAAATTGTGCTCCATGTTTGCAGTCACTTTCCTATCCCTAGTATTATCAGTAAAGCGACTGCAATTTCCTTTCCACTTCTCTGAGTCAACTGCAAAGTCTCAGATGTTTTCACAGTTGAGAAAAGAGAACAAGCAGCACCAGTGAAAACCGTGGGGTTCTATGGAGGCATCATGGTGTAGTGAGCTGAAGCATGCTGCTCTAGCTATATCTCACTGGGTTCAAATCTTGACTATATAGCATATGGCATATTAAAGGCCAGGTGACTACAAGAATGTCTAAGCTGGTAAAACAGGTTTATAATAATGCCAGTTAATCTAAAAATGATTTAAGTAGAGTATCTGGTATTTTTCAAGGACTCAATAATCATTAGCTGTGATCACGATCTTCCCCTTATCTACTTCCAATAAGTAAATAATTTACATTTATGAAATCAAAGAAATTTAATCTTGCTTTTCTGAAACAACACAATTCATTTTTCAATTTTCTTTACATAGAGAGAGAGAGCATCTCACCACAGATAAAGATGTATGTGTATTTTTTCTCCACTCAAAATTATGCTGACACTCAAAACCAGAAATATCTAGTATAATATCAATTTGTATGTCAACTATGCTTAGTGGTAATTGTGCTAAACATGCAGCATTCATTTAAAATGAAGGCCTCCCATCACACTTTGCTGATTTTTGCTGTATTGAAAGCCAACTTTTTCTACCTGTTTACTATTATGTTATAGTAGCATGATTTCCCAGATGGCAGAAACTTTGTCTTTTTGTACATAACTAGGCATTTGATGCTTATAATGTGACTTCTCAGTAATTATGCATTGCCAGGAAAGATAATTACTTTAACAATTTATTTAGGAAATTATTTAGCAAATAGTAAATAAATAGTATTAGTTGGTGGCCATTATTTCTGAATATCTTCAATTTCCCTCAATTTTCTCATCTGAAAAATGGAGATACGCATTTCACGGCAGCATTGTGAGAGATAGCAGAGTCAATATAGATAAAATTATCCAAAGACCAAAACTTTATCTAGCTCATAGTATGTTCTTCATGAATATTCATGTTTTTAAAATTACTGTATCTTTTTATCTCATTATGACTAAAATTATTATTTTTTTCTCTTTCCAAAACCTTATGTGTCTCCTATGTTCCCAATATGCTGGACATCAGGCATAGGTGATAATAGTACCGTGATTTTCCTTTGAAGACTCCAAATCCTCAGTCCAGATGATTCTATTCCACCTATAACTCCATATATGCCATGAAATCCAGACCTCAGTACAGACAGTGACTTCCATGAACTTTGCTAAATATTTTGGACAAAGTTTACTCCTTTTTGATTCTAAATGGATAGGGTAACGTTGCTGTCTCAGTGCAGCACGTTCTGAGCCTACTGAAGCAGCAGCTGATGTTGAGGCAGAACTGAAAGATGCAGAGGCAGAATCCGGATAAACTGTCTGAGCACCTGAAAACACATGAGCACTGATGAATTTTACTGTTCTGTTTTAGCCCAAGGTCAGTAAGCATCTTCTGTAAAGGTCTATATTGCAAATATTTTAGGTTTCATGGATCATATGGTTTGAGTGCAACTATTAAGCTCCAATAATGAATATGGCTGTGTTGCAGTTAAGCTTGATTTACAAAAACAAGTGGCAAGATCAATTTGGCTGTGGACCATGGTTTATTGACTACTGCCTTTTCCTGACAAAGTAGAGTTTCCCTACCTGGAAACCAAAGCAGTTAGTCTTAACTAACACGCCCTGTATTAGGCACTTGATTAACAGACTTTTAAGCCAAAAATTTGAAAAAATAATAATTTATACCTTTTCCCTGTTCCCTTGCAGAATAAATATAACATCAGAAAGTATATTTCTCTCAAATGTTTCCTTGGTCTATTTACTCTTTCCTTTCCCGCCTATAACTTATATCAAATCACAATCATCTCCTGCTTAACATTCTATAAAAAGCTTTTTACATATTCCTTTGAGTCCAGGATTCTGTTCAATTCTTTTTCACAGGGAAAGTCTTATGATATTTCCACAATACATATATTGGCATGCCGTGGTCATGTCCAGGTGATTGTTTATGAACCTTTGACATGGATAGTATCTCCTGTCGTAAAGGGCATATCATCTGACTTATTTATTAAATTGTATCTTTTGTTTCTAGAATATAAATTATGTGAGGATCAGAGCAATTTTTTTTTTGTTTATGGCTTTCTTCAATTGTTTATACATGTGATTGGTATAATGTGAATAACCAATATACATTTCTAAAAAGAAGGCCAAAAGACTCATCAGAGAAAGTAAATATAAAAATCAGGTACTTTTTTCTGAATAAATACGGACTTAAACCATATAATAAACTTTAGCATTTAGAAAATCATTAAGGTCTGTAATACATATTTACTCTTCTATGGTAATCTCTTACATTTATCTTGGGCCAACATATTAAAATGTTATTAAATATTATTTATTAAATATTATTTTCATATGCCTAATTTTCCAATTGTGTTTCTATTCCCATTGGCTCTTAAAATGTACTTATTATTCAATGTCCAGTTCAAGTACAGAGTCTCGTTGTCTTTCTAATTTATTTCCTGTAGGGCTAGTTTGTTGTTTTTGATACATTTTCTGTATCACACATTTTTATACTTCATATTGTATGTAAATTAAACTGTTGCAGATTTTTCCTACGTTCATGTCTTTGATGCACATGTACAAGGAATGGCTCCAGAAAGAACACATTTTAACTTTTTTTTACATCACCAATTTCAGTACAAAGCAGTGTATATAGAAAATATTCACTAAATTCTTACTAAATGAGTGCATTTCAAAGAAACTGGAAAATGGGTGATCATAAAATTACATCTGGAAGGAAGTCATGCCCAGAAAAATTATCTGATGACTGCACATGCAATTTTTGCTCACATTGTGCTGAAGGAAACAAATGTATTACAATAACATGAAACATAGCAGATGGCTGGTTTACACTTCACATCATTCACTTGGTATTTTGGTGTGGAGAAATAATATTTGATCATAACTTACTAGCATTTAAAATGGTCTTTATTTGATCTTTATTCTAACTAGTGATATAGACCACACAAAAGGTGTTTAGGATCTGTCTTCTATGGCATGAGAATATATTTTTAAATATATTTAGCTACTCAAAAAGTACAATGATATAAACAGACTATGGAAAAAAACAGGAATTATAATTAATGACATATTTAATGTAAAACAAATGAAGTGCCAATCTCAAATCATTGTTTAAAATATGCGCTCTGACATCATCAAAACTGACTCTAGAAGAAAGTCAATACTAAAATTGTTGTCATACAAATAATTAATGAGAATGTTATCAAAGAATTTCATCAAAGAATTCCTCTAATAAAGTCCCTGGGCCCAGAATTCATATTTCAGAAAGGAAAATAAAGAATATATAATTTCTTTAATATATAAATTGATTCAGAACAAAAACATAAAAAATCTAGAAATTACTTTTATAAAGCTAGCATAAACTCAAAAATAAGTGTACCTGAGTATGTTTAGGCACACATATGAGGGCATGTGTGTACGTGTATGTGTGCACACTTCACATGTGTATGAATTCAAGATGAATTCTATTTAAAAACATAAATGCAGCAAATCTAATAACAGAAATTAAATCAACAAGTAATTATTTCAGGGACGTAGGATTTTCACTATCATATACATATCATAGATGCGATCTGTGATCATTTGAATGAGGGCACAAAACAAATGCTTAAACATTTCAGCATAACACAACATTTACATCTGTGTGGTATAAATAATACTGAATATATCATTGATTCGAAAGACCAAATTTAACAAAATCTGCACTATAATACATAAATATCATATTTTTATAAATATAAGCAGGGATCCTTAAATTGGTAGAACATTTTATTCTTTTTAAATGTTTCTTTGTAATTCCCACTTCCACCCATCTAGTCTTCCATATAAACTTTAGAAAGAAATTACTAGGTTTCAAAAAGTATCCGAGATGGAACAGAATAATATTGCTGTGAATTAATAGTAAAGGCCAGGCATGGAGGATCATGCCTATAATCCCAGCAATTTGGGAGGCCAAATCAGGTGGATCACTTGAGGTCAGAAGTTTGAAACAGTCCTAGCCAACATGGTGGAATCCTGTCTCTACTAAAAATACAAAAATTAGCTGGATGTGGTGTCACGTGCTTGTATTTCCAGCTACTTTGGAGGCTGAGGCAGCAGAATTGCTTGAACCCGGGAGACGGAAGTTGCAGTGAGCTGAGATGGTGCCACTGCACCCCAGCATGGTAATAGAGCGAGACTCCATCTCAAAAAAAAAGAAAGAGATACTGGAAATAATTGAGGTCTTTAAATATTGAGTTATGCCATGCATTAAAAGTAATTCTCTAAATTTTTTTTCTTTTACATAGATTATACTCCAGTGTATTTATTGCTAATTTGTTGCTAGGTAATTTGAATGTAGACATAAATTTCTTACTGTAAAATGATTTCTTATACAATTTTCATTTTTCTTTTGATAATGTATAAGAAATATGTTATTTGTTTTATTCTGATCTTATGATTAGCCATGTTTTATGCATTCTTATTAGTTCTTTTTATCTTAGCCATGTCATTATGACTTCTGCAATA
Source organism: Trachypithecus francoisi (assembly GCF_009764315.1). Classification (NCBI taxonomy): domain Eukaryota; kingdom Metazoa; phylum Chordata; class Mammalia; order Primates; family Cercopithecidae; genus Trachypithecus; species Trachypithecus francoisi. The sequence continues at coordinate 73,215,375 of NW_022681454.1, read as the reverse complement.
CGTAAGAATCTAGATTCTTTCTGCTTGATATTCACTCTTTTATGTATTTTCCAGTTTTATTTCTCTTATTTTATTGAAAATCACCTCCAATTTTTCATTTAAAGTTAGTTATAACAGGCATCCTAGTTTCCAAAATAAAATATATCTTTCTAATGTTTTGCTTTAAACATAATATACTGTATGTTTCTCATAGATGTGCTCTATCCAAACAAGAACTTTCAATCTTATGGTTTCTAAAAATTATTATTAAAATTTATTTGGAGTAAATATTTATTTTTAGTGTATTTTTCTAAAACTATGGAAGTAATTGTGTAATCCTCCTTCCTTAATCTTTTAATATGACCTGCTTACCTAAGTTTTTTAAAGTTGTATTATGCTTGAGCTCCTGATGTGTTTTTGTAATACAGTAAAAGCCTTATTTAATTAAAAAATTTCATTTTGGCATCATTTCAGACTTACAGAAAAGTTGACTTAATAGTACCAATAATTACTATGCATCAAAAGTCCCCAACTGTAACATTATACTATGATCCCTTTATCATTGTATTTTTCCTTAAAAGACGCAGACATTGCGTCCCTTCAAGGCATTCTCTTAAAATTGTACTTGAATCAAAGAAAAAATTCACAGGGAAGTTGGAAAACCTTTCATACTGAATAATAATGACACTACAATATATCACAATTTGTGGGATGCAAACATAGTAGTATTTAAAAATATTTATAGTTTTGCATATTGATCCTTAAAAAGATAATGCAAAATCAATTATCTAAACATCCACAATAAGCTACCAAAACAGATTACACTGAAGCTAAAGGAAGAAGAAGAATAGCAACAGCAAATATAAAAGTAGAAATTAGAGACAGAAAGAAATAAAAGGAAAAATTTGTTCTGTGAAAGATTAATATATTTGTTGGACATATGGTAAGTCTAATAACAACAACAAAAAACACACACCGATATAAGGAATATTAAAAATAACATTAGGTACAGAATGTACAGAGGTGTATAGTTTATTTTCCAAATAGCCTATGTTTTTCTAAGTATGTTATTTTTATTGAATTCTAACTTAATATGCTTGTTATCAGAGAATGTACTTTCTATGATATAAAAAATTCAAATATATTGAGATGATATATGACTCACCATATATTCTATCTTGTTAAATGGTAATATTTACCAATTGAAAAATATATATTAGTTATAAATGTCAAAGATTTATTTCTGTTTTATTTTTTAACTCCTCCATTTTCATACTGATAGAGTATTCATTTGATCAATTGGTGATGGAAAGGTGTTAAATTGTCTTTCTTTTATTTTAATAGTTTTGGGGAAGAGGTGGTTTTTGGTTACGTGATAAGTTCGTTATTTAGTGGTGATTTCTGAGATTCTGATGCACCCATCACCCAAGCAGTGTACACTGTATACAATGTTTAGTCTCCTTCACCCTCCTTCCACCCTTCCCTTCAAGTCCCCAAAGTCCATTATTTCATTCTTAGGCTTTTGTGTCCTTGTAGCTTAGTTCCCACTTATAAGTCACAACATGCAATGTTTGATTTTCCACTCCCCAGTTGTTTCACTTAGAATAATAATCTCCAGCTCCTTTCAGGTTGCTGTAAATGCCATTATTTTATTTTTTACTTTTTTTTTTTTTTTTTTTTGAGATGAAATTTCACTCTTGTTGCCCAAGCTGGAGCACAATGGCATGATCTTGGCTCACTGCAACATCTGCCTCAGCCTCTCGAGTAGCTGGTCTTACACGTGCCTACCACCATGTCTAGCTAATTTCTGTATATTTAGTGGAGACAGGGTTTCACCATGTTGACCAGACTGATCTTGAACTCCTGACCTCAAATGATCTGCCTGCTTCGGTCTCCCAAAGTGCTGGGATTACAGGCATAAGCCACCATGCCCGGACTGTTATTTTATTTCTTTTCATGGCTGGGTAGTATTCCATGTCACATTGTCTTTATCTATTCATTGGTTGATGGGCATTTAGATTGGTTCCATATTTTTACGATTGCAAACTGTGCTGCTGTAATGTGCATTTGTCTTCTTCATATAATGACATATTTTCCTCTAGGTAGATACTCAGTAGTGGGAATCCTGGATCAGATGGAGGTACTACTGTTAGTTCTTTAAGGAACCTCCATACTGTTTTCCACAGTGGTTATACTAGTTTACATTCCCACCATTAATGTAAAAGGGTTCCCTCTTCACCACATCCATGTCAATAACTATTATATTTTGATTTTTAAAGTATGGCCATTCTTGCAAGAATAAGGTGATATCTCATTGTGTTTTAATTTGCATTTCCCAGATAATTAGTGATGCTGAACATTTTTTTCATATATTTGTTGGCCATTTGTATATCTTCTTTTAAGAATTTCTATTCATGTCCTTAGCCCACTTTTTGATGAAATTTTTCTTTTTGTCTTGCTGATGTGTTTGAGTTCCTCGTGGATTCTGGATATGAGTGCTTTGTCGAATGTATAAATTGTGAAGATTTTCTCCTCTCTGTGAGTTGTCTTTTGCTGATTATTTCTTTTGCTGTGCAGAAGCTTTTTAGTTTAATTAAGTTAAATTTATTTATCTTTGTTTTTGTTGTGTTTGCTTTTGGTTTCTTGGTCATGAAGAACGAAGCCAGTGTTTTGAATTTTTTTTTTCCAATGTTATCTTGTAGAATTTTTATGGTTTATGATCTTAGATTTAAGTCTTTGATTCATCTTGAGTTGATTTTTGTATAAGATGGGAGATGAGGATTCAGTTTCATTCCTCTACATGTGACTTTCCAAATATTGCAGCATCATTTGTTGAATAGGGTGTCTTTTCTGAACTTTGTGTTTTTGTTTGTTTTGTCGAAGATCAGTTGGATGCTAAGTATTTGGTTTCATTTCTGGATTCTCTATTCTGTTTCATTGGTCTATGTGCCCATTTTTATACCAGTACCATGCTGTTTTGGTAACAATAGCCTTGTAATATAGTTTGAAGTTGGATAATGTGATACATTCAGATTTGTTGTTTTTGCTTGGTCTTGCTTTAGCTAGGCAGGGTCTTTTTTGGTCTTATATACATTTTAGGATTGCATTTTCTAGTTCTGTGAAGAATGATGATGGTATTTTGATGAACATTGCATTGAATCTGTATATTGCTTTGGACAGTATGGTCATTTTCACAATATTGATTCTACCCATCCACTAGCATGAAATATGTTCCTCTTTGTTTCTGTTGTCAATGATAATCTTTCAGTGGTGTTTTGTAGTTTTCCTTGAAGAGATCTTTCACTTCCTTGGCTTCATACATTCCATATATATATATATATATAATATATATATATATATATATATATATGTATGTATATGGCAGTTGTTGTAAAAGGGATTGAGTTCTTGATTTGATTCTCAGCTTGGTGGTGGTTGGTGTATAGCAGTGCTAATGATTTGTGTACATTGATTTTGTGTCCTGAAACTACTGAATTGATCAGATCTAGGAGCTCTTTAGATGAGTTTTTAGAGTTATCTAGTTATACAGTTATATCATTGGAAAACAGTGACCGTTTGATCTCCTCTTTACTGACTTGGATGCCTTATATTTCTTTCTTTTGTCTGATTGCTCTGGCTAGGACTTCCAGAGCTATGGTTAATAGATGTGGTGAGTGGGCAACACATTCTCAGGGGGAAAGCTTTTAAACTTTTCCCTGTTCAGTATGATGTTGGCTGTGGGTTTGTTATAGATGAATTGTATTACCTTGAGGTATGCCCCTTCTATGCCAATTTTGCTGAGGATTTTAATCATAAAGGTATTCTGAATTTTGCCAAATGTTTTTTCTTTGTCTATTGAGATGATTATATAATTTTTGTTTTTAATTATGTCTCCGTGATGTGTCACATTTATGACTTGTATATGTTAAACCATCCCTGCATCCCTGGTATAAAACCCACTTGAAATCTTTAGATTATAAATTTGGCTATTCTTTTTCAGCTTTGTAAAATATTACTTTAAATAATTTGAAATTATATTATTAAGAGTATACTCATTTAAAAGTGTTTTGTGTTTCAAGTGAATCAATTATTTTATCATTATGAAATGTTTCTCTTTCTCTTTTGTACTGTTTTTCCTGTGCAGTCTACTTTGGCTGATATTCAGGTTAGAATTCATATGTTTGTATAACACCAGAACTTATTCCAGACACAGGGCATAATAAGGACTAGGTTTGTACTCTTGCCTTAAATAAGCTAAGAAATTTTTGATAAAATATACATATCAATGGTCTTCATACAGTGAACATCAGATAGTATAGGGCAGTGACTTTGAGACAGGATAAACGAAGGTATGAACTAAATCATCCATCCATCTTATTGCCTTTACTGAACACAGACTATTTTCTCTGAGATTGGATTAATAGAAGTATAATCACAAATACAATCAAATGGATATGGCACATTGAAGAGTTATTAAAACTTTTATGCACAAGAAACAGCATCAAAATGAGTTAAATTTACATTTAAGTATTTAATTCATCTTGAGTCAATTTTGTATATATGTTGTAAAGAAGGGGTATAGTTTCAGTTTTCTATATGGCTAGCCGCTTATCCCAGCATCAATTATTTAATAGGGAGTCCTTTCCCCATTGCTTGGTTTTGTCAGGTTTGTTGAAGATCGGATGGTTGTAGATGTGTGGTCTTATTTCTGAGTTCTCTATTCTGTTCCACAGGTTTATGTGTCTGTTCTTGTACAAATATTGTGCAGTTTGGATTACTGTAGTCCTGTAGTATAGTTTGAAATCGGGTAGTGTGATGCCTCCAGCTTTGTTCTATTTGGGCTCTTTTATGGTTCCATATGAATTTTAAAATAGATTTTTCTAGTTCTGTGAAGAATGTCAGTAGTAGTTTAATGGGAATAGCATTGAGCCTATAAATTGTTTTGGGCAGTACGGCCATTTTAACGATATTGATTCTTCTTGTCCATGAGCATGGAGTGTTTCTCACATTTGTTTGTGTCATCTCGAATTTCCGTGGGCAGTGGTTTGTGGACTGTAAAAATCTTGGAAGACTACCTAGGCTATACCATTCAGAACAAATGCATGGGCAAAGATTTCATGGCAAAGGCACCAAAAGCAATTGTGACAAAAGCAAAAATTGACAAATGGGATCTAATTAAATTAAAGGGCTTCTTCACAGCAAAAAGAAAAAACAAATTATCATCAGAATGAATAGACACTTTCAGAATTGGATAAAATTTTGGCAAAATAAGCATATGACAAAAATCTACCATCCAGCATCTACAAGGAAGTTCACCAAATTTACAAGAAAATACAAGGCCACTAAAAAGTGGGCAAAGGACATGAACAGCGCTTCTCAAAAGATGACATACATGCGGTCAATAAGCATATGAAAAAAACTTCAACATCACTTATCATTAGAGTAACGCAAATCAAAACCACAATAAGATACCAACTCAAAAAAGTTACAAAGCAGATTCTGGTGAGATTGTGGGGAAATAAGAACATTTTACACGGTTAGGGGAGTGTCAATTTCTTCAACCATTGTGGAAGACAGTGTGGTAATTTCTCAAAGACCTAAAGACAGAATTACCATTCGACACAGCAATCCCATTAATGGGAATATGCCTAAAGGATTATAAATTGTTCTATTGTAAAGACACAGGCATGCTTATGTTCCTTGCAGCACTATTCACAATAGCAAATACATGAAAGTACCCAAATGCCCATCAATGATAGACTGGATAAAGAAAATGTGGTACATGTACACCATGGAATACCATGCAGTCCCCCCCCCCCCCAAAAAAGGGAGAGATCATGTCCTTTGTAGGGACATGGATGGAGTTGGAGGTCATTATGCTAAACAAACTAAAGCAGAATCAGAAAACCAAATACTGCATGTTCTCACTTTTAAGTGGAAGCTGAATGATGAGAACATGGACACATAGAGAGGAACAATACACACTGGGGCCTATCAGAGGGTGGAGGGTTGGGGGAAGGAGAGAAGCAGGAAACATAACTAATGGATACTAGGCTTAATACCTGGGTGATGAAATAATCTGTACAACCAACCCTCATAACGCACATTTACTTATGTAACAAGCCTGCATATCTTTCACATGTACCTCGATCTTAAAATAGAAGTTTAAAAAAGAACAAAATAAGTTAAATTATTGGATAATTATTTCAAATCAAATTACATATACCAACCTGTTAAGATCTATTGACTGTGAAGAGCTCTTTTACTCATCTGACAAGGATTTAGTGTTAAGTGTTCTATTTGCTAGACATTAGGAACTAGAAGCTGGATAAAAAATGCTGAAGAAGATGCCCATGCCATTAAGAAATTTCTATATACACACACACATATATATATATTTATATATGTATATATACACACACACATATCATTTGTATTTATTAGAACAAATTAAGACATTAATGAACAATGGTGCAAATAACAACAATAACAAAAGTAACAAAATAATATAAAACATTAACAAAATATCTGGTAATCTGAGTGTTTGCTTCTACTGCCTGAGATTTCAACAACTTAAAATAACTCTTTTATTTAGCTCATGATTCTGTGGATCAGCTGAACAGTTCTGATCTGGGTTGGTTTGGGTGACCTCAGGGAGCTTATTCATGCTTCCATGGTTGTGAGCTAAGAGCCTGGTTAGTGGCTGGATGATTCTGTATGACCTTCTACACTTATCTAGCCATTGGCTAGATGTCTGCAGGGCTCGCTTCATTCCTTTATTTTCTCCAGATGGCCTCTCATCCTCCAGCAGGTTATGTCTTTTTATATGATAGCCTTAGTGATTCAAGGACACCGAAAGAGTGCTTATCAATGTACAAGCACTTTTCCAGGCTGCTTGTATCATTTTGTCTAATATTGCATTGGCCGAAGAAAGCAACACGGTCATGGCATATTTAAGGTATAAAGAAATAGATTACTTCCTGGATGGGAAGATGTACACCTTCACATTACAGGAGTATGGCCAGAAGGAGTGGACATTTGTGACTACTTTTTAATAGTATATCTCCTAAAGATACTAATTTAAGGGCACATGGCCATTTTTATCCATTAAGACATAACAAAGTAAAATCATTTGATATCATCAAGAGAATAACAAATTAAACTTCAGTATTTTTGAACATGTCGATCAAAGCATTAAGTTTTTTTATTTTGTAATTCTATCAGTTTTTAGAGAGTGAACACTGAAAACAGGGATTCTGCTATATTCCTTTCACTTTCCAAATACATAGCTCGAAATCTGGCTTGTGGTAAGTATTCAAAGGTTTGTAGCAAGAATGAATAAGTCCTCAAAAATCTAAACATGGAATTATCATATGACCCAAAAATTCCACTTCTAGATATCTAGTCCAAGAAATTGAACGTAGGTATGTTAGTTAGTTAAAGCTGCCATAACAAAATGCCACCGATTGCATGGCTTGAACAACAAAAATCTAGTTTTTCACGATTCTGGAGACTAGAAATTGAAATCAAGGTGTCTTCAGGATTAATTTCTTCTGAGACCTCCCTCCTTGGCTTGCAGATGACCCTACCTTCTCTCCAAAGTCTTCATATAGTTTTCCTTCCATGTGTATCTGAGTCCTAATCTTTGTAGTTTATAAGGACACTGGTCATAATGGATTACAATCCCCCCAAGTATTCCATTTAACTTTAATTACCTCTTTAAAGGCTCTCTCTTCAAACACAGTCACATTCTAAGTTAACTGGGGGTTAGAACTTTAACATGAATTTTTGAAGAGAGTGCTTCAGCCTATAACTGTGGAGATTCAAGCCAATATTCTCACATCAATGTTCATTGCAACATTATTCACAATAGCAAAAAGGGAGAAACAATCCATGTCCATCAACAGATGAGTGGCTGAACAAAATGTGGATAAACAAAATATATTTGTACATTATTTGTATATATACATACATCAGTATATCTTAATATAAATATTTGTGTTTATTATTCATTAAAAATAAAATATTAAATGTTGCAACATAGGTGAAACTTGAAAGTTAAATGACAAGTCAGACACAAAAAGACAAATATTATCTGCTTCTACTTGTATGACATATCTAGAATAAGCAAATTCATACAGGCAGAAAGTGCATTAGAGGATTATAAGTTACCTGAGGCTTCAGAGAAAAAGGAATGCGGAGTTTTTATTTATTTTTACTTTTCCATGGAGTTTCACTCTTGTTTCCTGGGCTGGAGTTCTCGGCTCACTGCAACCTCCGCCTCCTGGGTTCAAGTTATTCTCCTGTCTCAACCGGCCAAGTAGCTGGGATTACAGACAAGTGCCACCATGCCTGGTTAATTTTGTATTTTTAGTGGAGACGGCTTTCACCATGCTGGTCAGGCTGGTCTCGAAATCCTGACCTCAGGTCATTCTCCAGCCTCAGCCTCTCGAAATGTTGGGATTACAGGCTTGAACCACTGCGCCCAGCCAAGCTATTGTTAATGGCTACAGAATTTCCATCCAGTGTGATGAAAAATTTTTGGAAGTACTAACAGTGATGGTTGCATAACAATTCAAATGTAATTAATGCCATTGAATTGTACACTTAAGGGCTTAAAATGGCAAATTTTATTTATGTCATTTATATTTTATCACCATATTAAAAAATTAATAATGTAATATACTAAAAATCATTGAATTATATACTTTCAATGGGTGAATTGTACAGCATATATATTTTATTTTTAAAAAGTATGTTTTTTTAAACTTCCAGGGTACACTTGCAGGATGTACAGGTTTGTTACATAGGTAAACATGTGCAATGGGTGGTTTGCAGCACCTATCAACCCATCACTGAAGTATTAAGTCCAGCATGCACTAACTAATACTCTCCCTCCTCACTCCCCAAGAGGAACAACAGTATGTGGTGTTCCCCTCCCTGTGTCCCTCTGTTCTCATTTTTCAGCTCCCACTTATGAGTGAGACCATGCAGTGTTTGGTTTTCTGTTCCTGTGTTAGTTTGCTGAGGATAATGGCTTCCAGCTCCATCCATGTCCCTATAAAGAGCATGATGTCATTCCTTTTTATGGCTGAATAATATTCCATGGTTTATTATTGATGAACATTTGGGTTGATTCCATGTCTTTGCTATTGTAAGTACTGCTGCATTGAACATATGTGTGCATGTATTATTATCATAGAATGATTTATAGTCCTTTAGGTGTACACCCAGTAATGCAATTGGTGGGTCAAATGTTATTTCTGGTACTAGGTCCTTGAGGAATCACCATACTGTCTTCCACAGTGGTTGAACTAACTTACATTCCCACCAACAGTGTAAAAGTTTTCTTATCTCTCCACAGTCTCGCCAACATCTATTTTTTCTTGACTTTTTAATAATGGCCATTCTGACTAGTGTGAAATAGTATCTCGTCTTGGTTTTAATTTGCATTTCTCTAATAATCAGTGATATTGAGCTCTTTTTCATATGCTTGTTGGCCACATGTATGTCATCTTTTGAGAAGTGTCTATTCATGTCCTTTGCCCAGTTTTTAAGGGGGTTGTTTGCTTTCTTTTGTAAATTTGTTTAAGTTCCGTGTAGACTCTGGATATTAGACCTTTGTCAGATGGATAGGTTGCAAAAATTTTCTCCCATTCTCTAGTTTGTTCACTTTGATGATAGTTTCTTTTGTTGTGCAGAAGCTCTTTACTTTAATTAGATTCCATTTGTTAATTTTTGCTTTGTTGCAATTGCTTTTCACATTTTCTTCATGAAATCTTTGCCCATGCCTATAGCCTGAATGGTATTGCCTAGATTTTCTTCTGGAGTTTTTATAGTTTTGGGTTTTAAATTTATGCCCTTTATCCATCTTGAGTTAATTTTTGTATAAGGTGTAAAGAAGTGGTCATTCCAGTTTCATTTTTCTGCATATGGCCAGCCAGTTCTCCAAGCACCACTTGTTAAACGGGGAATACTTTTCCCATTGCTTGTTTTTGTCTGGTTTGTGAAAGATCGGATGGTTGTAGTTGTGTGGTCTGATTTCTGGGTTCTCTATTTTGTTCCATTGTTCTATGTGTCTGTTTTTGTACCAGTACCATGATGTTTTGGTTACTGCAGCTTTGTAATATAGTTTGAAGCTGGTTAGCATGATGCCTCTAGTATTGCTTTTTTTGCTTAGGACTGTCTTGGCTATTAGGGTTCTTTTTTGGTTCCAGATGAATTTTAAAACTTTTTTTTTTCTAATTCTGTGAAGAATATCAATGGTAGTTTGATGAGAATAGTGTTGAATCTATAAATTGCTTTGGGTATTATGGCCATTTTCATGATATTGATTCTTCCTATTTAAAGCTTGGAATTATTTTTCATCTATTTGTGTCCTCTCTAATTTTCTTGAGCAGTGTTTTCTAGTTCTCCTTTAAAAGGTCTCTACTTACCTTGGTAACCATATTCCTAGATATTTTATTTTATTTATAGTAATTGTGAATGGGAATTAATTAATGATTTATCTCTCTGCTTTTCTTTTGTTGGTGTATAGGAATGCTTGTGATATTTGCACATTGATTTGGTACACTGAGACTTTGCTGAAGTTGCTTATCAGCTTAAGAAGTTTTTGGATGAGGTTTTCTAGAAAGAGGATTATGTCATCTGCAAACAAAGACAATTTGACTTCTGATCTTCCTATTTGAATATCCTTTCTTTCTTTCTCTTGCCCTGGCCGGAACTTCTAATTCTATATTGAATAGGAGTGTTGAACAAAGCTGTTTTAAAAAAGAAAGAAACGTTGTTATTGTTTTTGTGTTCTTCCAAGATGGTGGACTGGAGGCATTATTAGCATGCTTCCAAATAAAGTATAGAGATTCACGTTGTGACCTCTTTTTCAAGAAGCAATACAGTAACTTAACAGAAAAATGGAAAGAAACCACGGACCCATTGAAAGAATCATCAGGCAGCAATCTACACCATGAACCAGATGGAAAACTGTGACTCTCCAGAATGTGAGGTGGAGAGAGATTGACACAATAACACACCCTCCAACAGGAGAGCTGTGAAAACCAGGCCATGGGGCAAACTCTTACCCCTATCCAGGCCTGGAACTGATTTAGTGAGTGGTGGGAAATACACGAGAATGAGCGGCATCAGGAAAGTGTGCTTTGCATGCACACCAACTCCAGAAAGAATGAAGGGAAGCCCACTTTGGGAGGTGGGCGGATCACGAAGTCAGGAGATCGAGACCATCCTGGCTAACACGGGGAAACCCCGTCTCTACTAAAAATACAAAAAAAAAAAAAAAAAAAAAAATTAGCCAGGCATGGTGGCAGGCGCCTGTAGTCCCAGCTACTCAGGAGGCTGAGGCAGGAGAATGGTGTGAACCCAGGAGGCGGAGCTTGCAATGAGGAGCCAAGATCGCACCACTGCACTCCAGCATGGGCGACAGAGCCAGACTCAGTCTCAAAACAAAACAAAACAAAAAAGAATGAAGGGAAGCATTACTAGTCCCACCTCACAGGAGACTCCACAGAAGTCAACTAGCTAACTCAGTTGGTGATCACAGGTTAAGAGAAGGTCGCAATGAGATTTGTGATATCATCTCGAGTGAGGATGAACCCCATTGGCCAGAACCAAAGAGCAAGCAGGAAGTGTGCTATAGCCATGAGCACAGAAGCTATACATCACTGCTTCATAGGCCGACTGAGAGGAGCATGGCCTCAAAGCTGCTGTTTCTCACTCTGTCAGGGAGCATTACAGCTTGCCTGGAGGAGTTTTGAGCTCTGAGCACAGGCTGCCTGGAACCCAGGTATCTGCTAGCAGAACACTGTGAGTATGAGACCTGTCTTGCCAAGAATCTACAAGGAACTAAAAATTAAAAAAAAAACAAAAACAAAATAAAAATATAAAACATTTAAAAATAGGCCAGGCACAGGTTCACACTTGTAATTCTAGCACTTGTGGGAGGCTGAGGCAGGTGAATTGCTTAAGCTCAGGAGTTTGTGTCTGTAGTCCCAGCTGCTCAGGAGGCTGAGGTGGGAGGATGATTTGAGCCTGGAAGGTCGAGGCTACAGTGAGCCATAATTCTGCCACCGTACTCTAGCCTGAGCAACAGGGTGAGACCCTGACTCAAAAAATAAAAATAATTTTAAAAAAATCAATACATATATAAAAGATGAAAAAATTTATTCAATTGATTGATAGAAATATTAGCATGAATAAAGAAGAAAAAATTATCTTTGCTTATTCAGGAGTAATGTATCTAGGAATTCATGAAAGACATGACCCATGTGAATTAAAACAGATGTTTATTATACCGTCATTTAAAATATTGAAAACATAAAAATAGTGTAAATAGCCAGAAACAAAGAAATAATTAAGCTGTAGTACATCAAATCCACAGGAACGTCATATCCTTTTAGAATATAAATGAAAAAACTACAGACAATTGTATATTTCTATTATAAAATACATCTGCAAAAATACCAGAATATGAATATGAAATTAGAGACGTGAGCCAAGGCTATTCTTTTTAATATTAAAATACAATTGAAATTTTCATTGTTTTCTATATTAGTTAGTTAAATATGTCAAAGTAGTATAATTCAAACTTATACCATCTATAACTGACATCAGTGACTGCTCACTAGTCTGTCTAAAAGATTTTACTTTTACTTTGACTCATGAAAAACTCCCCAACTGCAAGACTGAAAAGCACAACAAAACACGACACACAAAATTGACTTCATTGTTTTGAACTAATTCTGCAACGCTAAGGATAAGCATTTGAATTCCTTAGAGAGAATTGGCTTCTTATGTGACATTCTGATGTCCAGCATAATTGTCTTAGAAAAAATACCAATAAGAATTAAAAAGAATTAAAAACCTTAATATTCTTCTATTTTTCTTGCTAAGATTGTTAAATTTCTGGTATAGTTGGATGAATAAATCCTAGTAATTCGTAGAAAATGCAGCAAAAAGATTTACATTTTGAAGACGAACAGTAAAAAGATACGGCACATTGAACAAGCAGTGACTTGTTCAAAATGTAAGTTCTTTGGAATAATATTGCTGAAATGCCAGAGATCTGTTAGTCAATCTTAAGAAACAGCAAATGGAGGAATCTAGAAATAACAATATCAACTTCCATAAAATACAGCCACTACTCACAAATCATATAAATAAACCATTTCTTATAATGAAGCAATAAACAATAATTTTCAGTAATAAGGCCGGCCTGGTCTTTCCCCCTTCACCCCCTTACTCACATTATTTGACTTTCCTTGTAAGTTACGTTATGTGGTTTACAAGGTATGCTAAGTTATAAGGTCTATTGTTAAGGTATCAGTGCAATTTTGAATTAAAACAAATATATCCAAACCAAAAGTTATGTCTACTTAAATATCACTGTTTAGATTTTTTTTTTTTTACCATTATTTTTCATGTAACAGTGAATTATTCAGTTCTTGCAGCACCTTCCTGGGGTTAACATCATTTTATATTCATTAGACCAGCAGGTCAAATGAGGCACAGAAAGGCTAAATGGCATCTATAGTTTCAGGCTTTCTACTAAGTGAGTTATGGGTGAAACTTGAAACTCAGGTCCTTTATGTCCTTTGCTCTAATCAACTGACCATTGAGAAGCATTCTTAATTAAGTTTATCTGAAGACATGAATAAATGGTTTTGACTTACTATTTTCTAATGCATCTTATACCATGAGTGAGATATTGTGTTCATGACCATTCCAACAGAAGCAGAATATAGCCATACTAGTATTTAAGTGATTATTAGATATCAAGTTCACCAATTCCCTTAAAGTAAGGCTAGAACTAAGACTAAAATAAAGAAGTTTGAAGGGCACTAAAATTCCACAGGATGTGTAAACCTAACCAGCGACCAAAGGGAAGAGATCTCTTTTACTAGCACATGATATAAGATGTAACTAATAGGATACATCTTATAGGAAAAGTAATAACTATGTCTTAAAAATCATAATGTTGGATAGAAAGTAGTCTCAGAAGCTAAAACAAATGAACGTTGAAACATTTGCAGAAAGCTAACCTTAAAAATCACAGTTTCCCCTTAGTGTCTGCCAAATTCTGATAACTCTATGTGTTCTTTTACTTAGAGTTGCATTAGGTTCTGGAGCAAAGTGATAAAATTAAGTTCTATCTTACATTTAAACTATCAATTAGATCTTTCTTACAATACAAGATACCATTAAATGAACAATACCTTCTAGATATAAGCCTGCTGCTGCTGCTGCTGCAAAAATGGAAAACTTGCTCATTTATATCTTGACATTAGTATAAAAGCATCTTTTTTAAAAGTTAATAATTTGAAGTCTATTATTACATAAGTTGGCAGTTTAAATCATGCTACCTATGTGGTCCAAAAATTCTTGTGCAAGTAATTACATTATTTAGTCCTGCATTGGAAGAAAACTTAGGTAACAGGCAGAGAAAAACACAAAATCCAACATTAACCTTTACATGTTAATAAAACTCTAGATACTATGGACTCAATGTAAATAATAATAATAAATACATAGAAACAAAAATGCCACAAATGAAAGACAGCAGAATCATGCAAATGAATTAATATTCTTCTATTTTTCTTGGTAAGATTGTTAAATTTCTGGTATATTTGAATTAAAACAAATTTTGACCTTTTCTTTTACAGATAATAAAAAATGACGTTGTATGTTTTATAATATAATAAGGAGGCTTGAAAATAACATATAAAATAACTTTTTAAAAAAAAAGAAAATGTAAATATCATAAAAATAAGAAATGTAAAATGTAATACTTAAATTCAAAGCTAAATAGATAGATTAATAATTACGTTATACACATCAGAAGAAGGAATTATTAAAGTTGGAAGAGAAGTGCTTATATTTTGTTATGTGTGGATGGTGAAAAATATATAATATGGAGAAGAGAAATTTAAAAACATATTGGTGCAAGATGGCAGAATAGGAACAGCTCCAGTCTCCAACTCCCAGCTCAAGCGACACAGAAGACCGGTGATTTCTGCATTTTCAACTGAGGTACTGGGGTCATATCACTAGGGAGTGCCGGACAATCGGTGCTGGTCAGTTGCTGCAGCCTGACCAGCGAAAGCTGAAGCAGGGCGAGGCATTGCCTCACCTGGGAAGCGCAAGGGGGAAGGGAATCTCTTTACCTAGTCAGGGGAACTGAGACACCTGGAAAATCAGGTAACTCCCACCCCAATACTGCGCTTTAAGCAAATGGGCACACCAGGAGACTATATCCCACACCTGGCTGGGAGGGTCCCACGCCCACGGAGCCTTCCTCATTGCTAACACAGCAGTCTGCGATCTAACCGCAAGGCAGCAGCGAGGCTGGGGGAGGGGCGCCCGCCATTGCTGAGGCTTAAGTAGGTAAACAAAGCCGCTGGGAAGCTCGAACTGGGTGGAGCTCACAGCAACTCAAGGAAACCTGCCTGTCTCTATAGACTCCACCTCTGGGGACAAGGCACAGTTAACAACAAAAGCAGCTGAAACCTTTGCAGACTCAAACGACTCAGTCTGACAGCTTTGAAGAGAGCAGTGGATCTCCCAACATGGAGGTTGAGATCTGAGAAGGGACAGACTGCCTGCTCAGGTGGGTCCCTGACCCCTGAGAAGCCTAACTGGGAGACATCCCTCACTAGGGGCAGTCTGACACCCCACACCTCACAGGGTGGAGTACACCCCTGAAAGGAAGCTTCCAAAGTAAGAATCAGACAGGTACACTTTCTGTTCAGCAATATTCTATCTTCTGCAACCTCTGTTGCTGATACCCAGGAAAACAGGAGTGTTTGGAGAGGAACTCAAGCAATCTCCAACAGACCTACAGCTGAGGGTCCTGACTGTTAGAAGGAAAACTATCAAACAGGAAGGACACCTATACCAAAACCCCATCAGTACGTCACCATCATCAAAGACCAGAGGCAGATAAAACCACAAAGATGGGGAAAAAGCAGGGCAGAAAAGCTGGAAATTCAAAAAATAAGAGCGCATCTCCCCCTGCAAAGGAGCGCAGCCCATCGCCAAAAACGGATCAAAGCTGCTCAGAGAATGACTTTGACGAGATGAGAGAAGAAGGCTTCAGACCATCAAACTTCTCAGAGCTAAAGGAGGAATTATGTACCCAGCTCAAAGAAACTAAAAAACTTCAAAAAAGAGTGGAAGAATTGACAGCTAGACTAATTAATGCAGAGAAGGTCATAAATGAAATGACAGAGATGAAAACCATGACACGAGAAATAAATAACAAATGCACAAGCTTCAGTAACTGACTCGATCAACTGGAAGAAAGAGTATCAGTGATTGAGGATCAAATGAATGAAATGAAATGAGAAGAGAAACCAAAAGAAAAAAGAAGAAAAAGAAATGAACAAAGCCTGCAAGAAGTAGGGGATTATGTAAAAAGACCAAATCTACATCTGATTGGGGTGCCTGAAAGTGAGGGGGAAAATGGAACCAAGTTGGAAAACACTCTTCAGGATATCATCCAGGAGAACTTCCCCAACCTAGTAGGGCAGGCCAACGTTCAAATTCAGGAAATACAGAGAACGCCACAAAGATACTCCTCCAGAAGAGCAACTCCAAGATACATAATTGCCAGATTCACCAAAGTTGAAATGAAGGAAAAAAATTAAGGGCAGCCAGAGAGAAAGGTAGGGTTACCCACAAAGGGAAGCCCATCAGACTAACAGCAGATCTCTCGGCAGAAACTCTACAAGCCAGATGAGAGTGGGGGCCAATATTCAACATTTTTAAAGAAAAGCATTTTAAACCCAGAATTTCATATCCAGCCAAACTAAGTTTCATAAGTGAAGGAGAAATAAAATCCTTTACAGATAAGCAAATGCTTAGAGATTTTGTCACCACCAGGCCTGCCTTACAAGAGACCCTGAAGGAAGCCCTAAACATGGAAAGGAACAACCGGTACCAGCCATTGCAAAAACATGACAAAATGTAAAGACCATCGAGGCTAGGAAGAAACTGCATCAACTAACGAGCAAAATAACCAGTTAATATCATTATGGCTGCATCAAGGTCACACATAACAATATCAACCTTAAATGTAAATGGACTAAATGCTCCAATTAAAACACACAGACTGGCAAACTGGATAAAGAGTCAAGACCCATCAGTCTGCTGTATTCAGGAGACCCATCTCACATGCAGAGACATACATAGGCTCAAAATAAAGGGATGGAGGACGATCTAACAAGCAAATGGAGGAAAAAAAAAGCAGGGGTTGCAATACTAGTTTCTGATAAAACAGATGTTGAACCATCAAAGATCAGAGACAAAGAAGGACATTACATAATGGTAAAAGGATCAATTCAACAGGAAGAGCTAACTCTCCTAAATATATATGCACCCAATACAGGAGCACCCAGAATCATAAAGCAAGTCCTTAGAGACTTACAAAGGGACTTAGACTCCCATACAATAATAATGGGAGACTTCAACAACCCACTGTCAACATTAGACAGATCAACGAGACAGAAAGTTAACAAGGATATCCAGGAATTGAACTCATCTCTGCACAAAGCGGACCTAATAGACGTCTATAGAACTCTCCACCCCAAATCAACAGAATATACATTCTTCTCAGCACCACACCGCAATTATTCCAAAATTGAACACATAATTGGAAGTAAAGCACTCCTCAGCAAATGTACAAGAACAGAAATTATAACAAACTGTCTCTCAGACCACAGTGCAATCAAACTAGAACTCAGGACTAAGAAACTCAATCAAAACCGCTCAACTACATGGAAACTGAACAACCTGCTCCTGAATGACTACTGGGTACATAACAAAATGAAGGCAGAAATAAATGTGTTCTTTGAAACCAATGAGAACAAAGATACAACATACCAGAATCTCTGGGACACATTTAAAGCACTGTGTAGAAGGAAATTTATAGCACTAAATGCCCACAAGAGAAAGCAGGAAAGATCTAAAATTGACACTCTAACATCACGATTAAAAGAACTAGAGAGGCAAGAGCAAACACATTCAAAAGCTAGCAGAAGGCAAGAAATAACTAAGATCAGAGCAGAACTGAAGGAGATAGAGGCACAAAAAACCCTCCAAAAAATCAATGAATCCAGGAGTTGGTTTTTTGAAAAGATCAACAAAATTGACAGACCGCTAGCAAGACTAATAAAGAAGAAAAGAGAGAGGAATCAAATAGACGCAATAAAAAATGATAAAGGGGATATCACCACCAACCCCACAGAAATACAAACTACCATCAGAGAATACTATAAACACCTCTACGCAAATCAACTAGAAAATCTAGAAGAAATGGATAATTTTCTGGACACTTACACTCTTCCAAGACTAAATCAGGAAGAAGTTGAATCCCTGAATAGACCAATAGCAGGCTCTGAAATTGAGGCAATAATTAATAGCCTACCAACCAAAAAAAGTCCAGGACCAGATGGATTCACAGCTGAATTCTACCAGAGGTACAAGGAGGAGCTGGTACCATTCCTTCGGAAACTATTCCAATCAATAGAAAAAGAGGGAATCCTCCCTAACTCATTTTATGAGGCCAACATCATCCTGATACCAAAGTCTGGCAGAGACACAACAAAAAAAGAGAATTTTAGACCAATATCCCTGATGAACATCGATGCAAAAATCCTCAGTAAAATACTGGCAAACCGGATTCAGCAGCACATCAAAAAGCTTGTCCACCATGATCAAGTGAGCTTCATCCCTGGGATGCAAGGTTGATTCAACATTCGCAAATTAATAAACGTAATCCAGCATATAAATAGAACCAAAGATAAGAACCACATGATTATCTCAATAGATGCAGAAAAGGCTTTTGACAAAATTCAACAGCCCTTCATGCTAAAAACTCTCAATAAATTCGGTATTGATGGAACGTACCTCAAAATAATAAGAGCTATTTATGACAAACCCACAGCCAATATCATACTGAATGGGCAAAAACTGGAAAAATTCCCCTTGAAAACTGGCACAAGACAGGGATGCCCTCTCTCACCACTCCTATTCAACATAGTGTTGGAAGTTCTGGCTAGGGCAATCAGGCAAGGGAAAGAAATCAAGGGTATTCAGTTAGGAAAAGAAGAAGTCAAATTATCCCTGTTTGCAGATGACATGATTGTATATTTAGAAAACCCCATTGTCTCAGCCCAAAATCTCCTTAAGCTGATAAGCAACTTCAGCAAAGTCTCAGGATACAAAATCAATGTGCAAATATCACAAGCATTCTTATACACCAGTAACAGACAAACAGAGAGCCAAATCAGGAATGAACTTCCATTCACAATTGCTTCAAAGAGAATAAAATACCTAGGAATCCAACTTACAAGGGATGTAAAGGACCTCTTCAAGGAGAACTACAAACCACTGCTCAGTGAAATCAAAGAGGACACAAACAAATGGAAGAACATACCATGCTCACCGATAGGAAGAATCAATATCGTGAAAATGGCCATACTGCCCAAGGTTATTTATAGATTCAATGCCATCCCCATCAAGCGACCAATGAGTTTCTTCACAGAATTGGAAAAAAAAGGTTTTAAGTTCATATGGCACCAAAAAAGAGCTCGCATTGCCAAGACAATCGTAAGTCAAAAGGACAAAGCTGGAGGCGTCACGCTACCTGACTTCAAACTATACTACAAGGCTACAGTAAGCAAAACAGCATGGTACTGGTACCAAAACAGAGAGATAGACCAATGAAAGAGCACAGAGTCCTCAGAAATAATACGACACATCTACAGCCATCTGATCTTTGACAAACCTGAGAGAAACAAGAAATGGGGAAAGGATTCCCTATTTAATAAATGGTGCTGGGAAAATTGGCTAGCCATAAGTAGAAAGCTGAAACTGGATCCTTTCCTTACTCCTTATACGAAGATTAATTCAAGATGGATTAGAGACTTAAATGTTAGACCTAATACCATAAAAACCCTAGAAGAAAACCTAGGTAATACCATTGAGGACATAGGCATGGGCAAGGACTTCATGTCTAAAACACCAAAAGCAATGGCAGCAAAAGCCAAAATTGACAAATGGGATCCAACTAAACTAAACAGCTTCTGCACAGCAAAAGAAACTACCATCAGAGTGAACAGGCAACCTACAGAATGGGAGAAAATTTTTGCCATCTACTCATCCAACAAAGGGCTAATATCCAGAATCTACAAAGAACTCAAACAAATATACAAGAAAAAAACAAACAACCCCATCAAAAAGTGGGGAAAGGATGTGAACAGACATTTCTCAAAAGAAGACATTCATACAGCCAACAGACACATGAAAAAATGCTCATCATCACTGGCCGTCAGAGAAATGCAAATCAAAACCACAATGAGATACCATCTCATACCAGTTAGAATGGCAATTATTAAGAAGTCAGGAAACAACAGGTGTTGGAGAGGATGTGGAGAAATAGGAACACTTTTACACTGTTGGAGGGATTGTAAACTAGTTCAACCATTATGGAAAACAGTATGGCAATTCCTCAAGGATCTAGAACTAGATGTACCATATGACCCAGCCATCCCACTACTGGGTATATACCCAAAGGATTATAAATTATGCTGCTATGAAGACACATGCACACGTATGTTTATTGCGACACTATTCACAATAGCAAAGACTTGGAATCAACCCAAATGTCCATCTGTGACAGACTGGATTAAGAAAATGTGGCACATATACACCATGGAATATTATGCAGCCATAAAAAAGGATGAGTTTGCGTCCTTTGTAGGGACATGGATGCAGCTGGAAACCATCATTCTTAGCAAACTATCACAAGAAGAGAAAACCAAACACCACATGTTCTCACTCATAGGTGGGAACTGAACAATGAGATCACTTGGACTCGGGAAGGGGAACATCACACACCGGGGCCTATCATGGGGAGGGGGGAAGGGGAAGGATTTCACTGGGAGTTATACCTGATATAAATGATGAATTGATGGATGCTGACGAGTTAATGGGTGCAGCACACCAACATGGCACAAGTATACATATGTAACAAACCTGCACGTTATGCACATGTACCCTAGAACTTAAAGTATAATTAAAAAAAAAAAAAAGAAAGAAAAACATTAGACAAATGCTAAGATAGGGACATTCCACAAATTACCTGACCAGTAAAAATTGAGAACTATCAAAGTCATCAGTATAAGGGAAATCTTATAAAATGTCAAAGCCAAGATGAGCCAGAGGTGATGTGACACCAGAATGTAATGTGGTATCCTGAATGGAATCTCAAAACAGAAAAAAAAAAGTTAAAAACTAGTAAAATCTGAATAAGTATGAACTTGAGTTAATAATGAATCAAGATTAGATTTCTGGTTCATTGGTATTAACAAATACAACGTATTTGTTCTATTAACATATGTGAATTTAATAGGAAGAAAACTGAGCACAGGGTGTATAAGAACTCTTTGTACTAACTTCACAAGTTTTCTCTCTACAGAAATGATTATAAAAATAAATTTTCTTTTAGAAATAATTTGTTGTGTTATAAATGCATTAAAATAATATAAATGCATGTAACATTTGTTATCTTCATGTGATGAAATTATAAACTTTTTGCAATTAAAAAAATAAAAAAAATAAAAACATATTGGTTATTGTCACAAAGTCAAATAATATTATTTTCTATACGTTAGGTTAAACCATATGAATCTGACATTTTTAAACAAAAATGATTAAATATCAAGAATGTTTTTATAACTAACCATATAAGAAATCCCAAATAAAACACTAATTAGTTATTAACATTAGTAAACAAAATTAGCAAGATTATCAAATACAAACTATATGTCCACATATCAGCAACAATCAGTACAAGGTTATGATGAAATAAATGTGTAAATAGAAACAATACAAGCATACATAAAAACACATTTGACAAAAAAGGAACAGTTTTTGTGGATAAATGTATTAAAATGTATTGGAAACCATTAATGAATTTTAAACTAAATGGAAGGAAATAATAAATATAAAGACAAATGTAAAGTCTTTTTATAACAATATATTAGGTCCATGCAAACTCACTCCAAATTCCAACAGAGTTCCTCATAGAAATTCACAAACGTTTTCAGAAATGTATAATAAAGAGCTGGGAAATAACATACTCATAAATAAAAAGATAAATGAAAAGAATACATACACTATGAGGTTTTTAATCATGCAATTTCAAATCATTTCTTATAAAGTTTAAAGCATTTATGTTTATGTTTACAAAATATAAGACATTGTGGGGTTTGGGAACAAGCCCAGGACCCTTTTGTATATGTATTCATGCGTATTTAATATATATAAACTTGAAATGTCATTACATGCAATATCAGATTAGCAGAGAAAAGATAAACTGTTTTCCTAAGAAAGTAATATGCCTGATTTTAAAAAATGCAATTTGATGCATAGTACAAACCATACTCATACAATAAACTGTAACATTTTAGAAATGAAAAATGTATCTTATCACATTAGAAAAGAAAAGGATCACTACCTTAGACTATAAAAAAGTTAATAAAAATAAAAAATATAACAGGAACAAAAGCAAACTATGATGAAACTGTTTAATTAATTTTACATAAGAGAAAGAATAAGCTTAATTGATAAAGGAATTCCTAAATAGAATAAGTGACATGTTACACAACAGCACAATATATTGCAACACATGTGACTAATAAAATATTAATAATCAAAACGTAAATAATTTCTACAAGCCACTACAAACAGAAAACATTGACAAAATATTAATCACAATACATAAATAATTTTTACAAGCCACTACAAAAAGAAAAAATTGAAAACAGGAGCACAAATATGAATAAATTTTTCACAGGGGTGAAAATATTCAAGATAAACATATGAAAACATTCAAATCCATCATATTGAAGGAAGGAAGGAAGGAAGGAAGGAAGGAAGGAAGGAAGGAAGGAAGGAAGGAAGGAAGGAATAGAATGCACACATGCAGCAGATATTGGTCAGGATGTGGAGTAATAAACCCTCCTTTTAGTGTTAGTTGGAATATAAACAAAGAGTCAACTGGCTTAAAAAAGAGTTTCACATTGTCTAGTACAACCCACTTGTTCTAGTTTTCAGTCATTCTATTCTTAGGAATTTACTCAGATAAATGTTCTCACCATGTCCTTAAGGGACAAGTATGTGAATGTTTAAAGCAGTATTGTTGACATAACAATGAATTTTAACTGACAAATGTTTACTCATAGTAAAATAAATAAAGTTTTTTGTGTTTATACAACAGCATATTACATTCATAATGTTTTAATAGTTAAAAAAAGTGACTTACAATTCTTCAGAAAGATTGATTTCAAATATGCACTCTTGAATCAAAAAACAAATTACAAAATAATACTTAATATCTAATTTCAGTTATATAAAGTAACCTAAGGCAAAGTTAAATAATATGACAATTAAGAATACAGATATATGTTAAAAACGAGGGAATACTTACTACAAAATAATTAATACAAAATTTAGGATAATGCTTCTACCTGGATGGGGGACGTAGACAAAGAGAAACAGCACACAGCTGACTTGCGAGGCACTGATAACTTTTCATTTCTTAAGCTGACTGGTGGGAGCATGTTTTTCATTTTAAAATACTCTTCAAATTATACATACATATACATATTAATATTATATACTTCTTATAGAGAATACTGTATTATTCAACATATTTTTAAATGAACAAAGAGAATAAAACCCAATGACCAAAATTTGACTCACTCTAACTTTTAAACGTCTACCAGCAAACTAGGACTATGGACAGTACTATAAAAGGAAAACTATGAATGTATGAAAGAAGAGGCTCTACATAAAAAATTGCTTTAGGAATGGCAGAATGGTCTATTAGTCTAGTGCTACTGAGGAAGTGAGTATAGTAAAAAGAGAATGCTTTTAGAGTTCGGAACACAGAGGTCGTTAAGAGACTTTTATGAAAATGAGCCTCTCTCTCTCTCTCAAAATTCTTCTGTTTGATTCAGATGTTTGTGTTCTAATGTTTTCTTTTCTGGGAAACATGATAAAAATAAAAATAACCAGAATATAAATACTTCTCTTCTGAATAGGAAAAAAAAAAAATTGTCTCAACCCATTCCATTCCTTTAGCTTTTTCAAGTACTATCATACTCTTTATTCTTCATGGCATTTTCTTTCCTTAGTATTTTTCTATCTTTTGCCTTCTCCTGCATGTGGAAAGAGAAGTTCAGTTACACTCATATACAGCATAGCAATATTTCAGTCAATAATGGACCATGTATGAAATAGATTATAATACTGCATTTTTACTGTATTATACTTATGTATACATAATTTTACATATATACATAATTTTACTTATGTATGCCATAAGATTATAATGCTGTATCTTTCTATGTGTAGAAGTTGTCAGATATACAAATATTTAGCAGTGATACAGTTACCTACAACATTACATGCAGTTACAGAGTATACCAGTTTGCAGTTCAGTAGCAATAGGGTGTACCATATCACCTAGATATATAGTAGGCTATACCATCTAGATTTGTGCAAGAACAACCATCTTACACAAGATGGTTACAAGATGGTAACCAAATCTTACACCATCTAGATTTGTGTAAGAACAACACAAAACCCTATGATGTTCGAACAACGACAAAATCACAAGATGAATTTCTCAAAAGGTAACCTGGAGTTAAGCCATGCGTGACTGTACTCACACAGATTCTCATTACTTGCACTGTTTAAACTTGGATCCTCTAGAAAGCAGAAAGTCCAATACCAAAGTTACTGTATTTTCCTTGTATTAGGGAGGACAACTATAGGTAAGTCAGAGTGGGGGAAAAAATAAATGAGTCAGGAAAGAAGGGCAGATCGATAACAAATAATTTAACAGAGTTTTCAGTTAATTTATCAGTCTTGCAGAACCATATCTTGGGAGGTTATGTAATACTCTGCATCTCACAAAAGTTTGGGTGAAGAAGAAATAAGTATTTATCTGTATGATCCTTTTTCTCACAGTCAGAGATTTACCTTGAGGGATGTTAATTTTCTGGCATGTCCAGGACATATAATCATATATGCCAGTCTGGCCTTCAGTATCACATCCCTTGACAGTGGAAATCCCCCTGGTAAGAGGATAATGGAGGGCAGAAGATGAGAGGGAAAAGCCATGGTCATGAGACAAGTCATACTGGCTTGTGCTAACATGAAATCAATGAACATCTCCGAAGGGTTGATTGCTGCAGTGATGGCTGGAGTAAAAAAAAAAATGGTCAAGGGTCTCAGTACGATGAGAAGCTGAGAATATGAAAGATGGTAAATAAAAATGTCTGCATGGGACATGTCTGTAGCTCTTTAATCACTCTGATTGTCAGTTCACTTGGTATAAATCTGGGATTGATGCTTACTTAGGGCAAAGTTTCTAAACTGATCTTCCCTCTTCCTTATCTCTCTTACCTCCAGACACACACTCATATACACCCCCCCCCCACACACACACACAAACACACACACACACACACAGAGAAAGAGGGAAAGATAAATACATCACAGCATTGAATGCAGGTTGAGGAAACATTTTTATCATGATTTTTGCAATCAGCATAGTCCCTTGATCTGACTAAAAAAAGGATATGGGTGATTGTTTTAAATAATTATATATTAAACTTCTTGTAACATGAAGTTCTCACACACTGAATTTTCTAAAGATAGATTTCAGGAAAAAAATTTAATATAGGGGAAAATAAATTTAAAAATTGTTCAGAGTATATTTATTCACATATTTTATATACATATGTCATATTACCTGAAAAACTAGCTGGAGATCTAACAAACTATTTAAAAATGTACCTCTTAGGAGCACCCAAGATACACGGCAGCTGTATTTAGTAAGTTACTAAGATTTTTCCATTTTAAACATTTTCTAAAGTGGATACAAATAATCTTAACAGTTGTATTACTCACCTTTTGAATTAAACACAACTCAGTTGTCAAAGAACAGTAAGCTTTTACGGGGATATCTGCAGTTGCAAGTAAGGCTTGAAATTAATTTTACTAGCCAATACCTAATAGAATAAAACTAAAATCACTGTGCAATTGACTTTATGTCATCCTTTATGCACATTAAAACTTATATTTTTTTCTATGTATTTCTAACCTGATATGCAATTAGTCTATTTAAATAGACATAGCATCCCTGATGATACACAGTGCAGAATCTGAGGTTCCACCATTTGAGTACTTAACACTCTGTTTATAAAACATAATTCAAATAGTCAGGTCTGTCTGTGAACCTACATACCATACTTGAAGGCTTCTCCTCATGCTTGAGGTGAGTCATTTGCTTCCTTTTAAACAAGACACGATGTTTGCTGTAGAATGTTTTTCAACTGTGAAATCTTATCTGAGCAAAACACAGATGTATTTTGTGAAATTTTAGAAAAAAAGTCTACAAATGATAACAGAATAAAATAGATGAAGACAAAATTAATAACTGCCACTACCACATGTGTGTGGTACTTCCTTCCCAAGCGGATTATGCAGAGCTCATGGCAGGTAAGCCACGTGTGGACCAGCCTCACTATGTTCTTCAAGGAATATAGTTGGATGACTTTAGCTTAAGTAGTCACAAGATTTTGAAAGTTATAGAAATTATTTCTGTTTGATTCTCTCTCTTATGAAAGAAAGAAAAGAGAAAAAAGAAGGAAAGAAAGAGAGAGGAAGGAAGGAAGGAAGGAAGGAAGGAAGGAAGGAAGGAAGGAAAAAGAAATTTGCTGTTTGGTTGGAACTGCTCAGCAAATTTCTACATAATCTTAAATAAAATAGACAAAATGCCACTTCAAGTTACAGGTTATTTTTCTTTATACCAAAGTTTCTGAAAAGTGGCACTATTGACATTTGGATCAGATTATTCTTTGTTGTAGAGGCTGTCCTATGCATTGTGGATGTTTATCAGTTTCTCTGCCTCCACAACTCACTACTTATCAGTAGCACACTCCCCCACCCATGATGACAAACAAAATAGCCTCCAGACATGACCAAGTGTCACCCGGGGCAAAATGTCCCACCCTTGAAAACCACTGGTCTATAATAAAACTAGTAAAATTTTATTTTATTTTGTACAACACAATAGTTCTGACATAATCTAGAAATAATCTAGTCATCATGGCTATAAATTCAGGTATACAATATTTAGTAATTAAGGATTTTCCAGTTTTATAAAGAAACCTGTTTTCAGTTTTATAATTTCATAATGGCACCACAGTTTATGATTAGTGATGTAGATACCAGTGTAGCAAAAAGTCATGCTAGTTAATGGTTTTGAACTATTGATTCGATAATCAAAAAAATTCCTAGATCTAAATATAATATGCACTAATTAATACTTATCATAAAGATGGTCAATAGCATTGACCATGTCTTTTCTATTCTGTTGTGAAGCATATAAATATAGAATCGGAGACAGCACAAATTCCTTTCTGTCACAAATGTTAAAACCCCATGTTTTAAATGTATAGCTCTGCTTTTTTAAAAAAAACTACCTATGAGAAATAGAAATTTTGGCATAATATGTAGACAAATGCATTTCAAATAAACAGCAAATACTTAATTTATTTTGAAATAGTGGTGTCATTATTCTTACATTAATGAAAATAAAGATACTTCAGTGTATACATTTTATTCAATATTATCCTTAAAAGTCTTAGCACTGACATACAACATAAAACTACAATAGGAATGAATAAGTAATAGAAATAACTATGAAGAAACTTAAATAGCAAGCTTAGAAAAGTAGATAGTTACAATATAAGTATATGAAAATTCATATAGTTTTTGTATTAACATTACTCAACCTGAACTCACAATAAAAATATAATTCAAAATAGTAAGCACAATACAAACCAAATAGAAATAAAATTAAAAAATAATATATGGATTCAAAAAAACAAATAATAAAGCTTCTGAGTTATAGAAAAAACGGAATGTTCAAAACAAGAAGAGATATTATTTTTATGAATGAAAAGATTAAATAATTTGAGAAATATATTGTAATAGGAACTAGTTTATATTGAATATGACTTATATTCCTGGCATTATAAATATTTTAAATAATGTTTTCAAATAATCTTTACAAAATTCTAAGTGGCTATCATGATGAAAGCCACAATCGGATCATTAAATTTGTAAATTTACTAAGTGGAAAAACCAATCTAAGAAATTAAGCAAAATATGAGCCCTCACCACTCCTTCATTGTTCCCCTATTAGCTTTTAATTATAAAATCTTAATTGAGGAGCTTTCACTAGGTATTGTCATAATATGATGTATTTATTTTTAGTTAATCTGAAAAAATTATTATTCTATAGTTAATATATGATGAGTATCTTATATGACAGGAACTATACTGAAATTTGAAAGATATTTTAAAAATAGCACTTGTGGCCTGCTTTTTTCCTTTTTATATAATGATTATTTTGTGACTACATTTATTATATAAAAATTTCCATTTAACAATACATTTAAATAAACTAGTATAAATAGCTTAATTAAAAGTAAACATCTAACACTGCATAGAAGACAAAATTGAAGATTTCATTCACATATTTCAGTTTTTCAAAATACTTTAGTTTCTTTTATGTCATTTCAACAGCAATATTTAGCCATAAAAATTTGAATACATATTTCTGTCATGGATTCTTAAAAAATTCATGTATTTATTGTTATTACAAGCACTGTTTTTCAAATTGAAAGATTTAAAAAGTATAAAATGTGGAGAAGGTTTTAATACTTTCATAATTACACATAAGAACAAAATCACTTTATTAGCCTTATATCTTGATTTAATCTGAATTTTTTCTTCTGCTCATTATATATATATATTTATATATGGAGTATTTAACATAGTAGTAATTATGTGAGAAAACTTGAGAAAAAAATCAAGAAATATAAGCTCTTCGAGGAATATTAATATCACATTAACTTGAAAATTGCCTGGCAAGCATATAAAGTCTCTTTTTTTTTTTTTTTTTTTTGAGACGGAGTCTCGCTGCTTAGTGGCCCAGGTTGGAGTACAGTGGCCGGATCTCAGCTCACTGCAAGCTCCGCCTCCCGGGTTTACGCCATTCTCCTGCCTCAGCCTCCCGAGTAGCTGGGACTACAGGCGCCTGCCACCTCGCCTGGCTGGGTTTTTTTTTGTATTTTTTAGTAGAGACGGGGTTTCACCGTGTTAGCCAGGATGGTCTTGATCTCCTGACCTGGTGATCCGCCCGTCTCGGCCTCCCAAAGTGCT
This sequence comes from Trachypithecus francoisi, assembly GCF_009764315.1. NCBI lineage: Eukaryota > Metazoa > Chordata > Mammalia > Primates > Cercopithecidae > Trachypithecus > Trachypithecus francoisi. The sequence continues at coordinate 73,186,080 of NW_022681454.1, read as the reverse complement.
GGGATTACAGGCTTGAGCCACGGCGCCCGGCCAGCATATAAAGTCTCTTATGCTTCATGTGGTCCTAGGGGATAGTCTGTTGAATTTAAAAAGTAACTCTGTTTTTTTCAGCATTGCTTGCTACAAAATAGTTCAAACTATTGTTGCTTTAATTGACTTAAAAACATGACTTTAAACTAAAATCAGTGTTTTAAACGATTAAAATAATAATACGATAGTGCATGTATTATTGTAACACTTCAAAATTTATGCAAACTTAACACTTCAAAATTTATACAAAGTAAAGTTTTTCAAGCAGTGGCCTATCCAGCATTTAAAGTTTAAGACAATTTTTTACTAAAATTACCATTCAAAATTAAAAGTTATAGCAGAGACCAAATGACTGTGGAGACAGAATTTGCCTTTTGGTGTCGTCACTTTTATTGTCTACAATTAGTAGCAGCCCAGATGCCAGCAGACTGCACGGTGATGAAGGGCAATTCACTTTCATGATGTTTTCAGCCAATTAAATACAAGATGAGAATAAGAGGTCATAATGTGGTCCCTGATATTTAAAGTGTGATTTACTTCTTATAATTCAATCTGGTGACTTTTTTTATTGGATGGTCAAAATATATTATGGGTTTCTCAGTAAGTTCGCCTGCCTCTAAGAAGGCAATATTAAGGAAATTTCAGCAACAGAGATGGGTAATGGGCTTTTTCTTGTGAGGTGAATTCTTCCAATTATGGTCACTTGGTGACACTGCTATAAGAAATAATTTGTTACATGTTTTTCCCTTTGTATTGTTGTTTCCAATCAAATGGAAAAAATAAATAAATAAATAAACCTGAACAAATGTATTGCTGGAAATCATATGTCACCATTTATTTGCTGTAACCTCCAAAAATTTATTTAACTGATTTTTACTTTTATTTTCATTTATTTATTTATATGAGACGGAGTCTTGCTCTCTTGCCTAGGTTGGAGTGCAGTGGTGCGATCTCGGCTCGCTGCAACCTCCATCTCCCAGGTTCAAGCAATCCTCCAGCCTCAGCCTCCTGAGTAACTGGTATTACAGGCCCCCACCACCATGCCCAGCTAATTTTCTGTATTTTTAGTAGAGATGGGATTTCTCCATGTTAGCCAGCATGGTCTCGATCTCCTGAGCTCGTGATCCACCCGCCTCGGCCTCCCAAAGTGCTGAGATTACAGGAGTGAGCCACCGCGCCCAACTGATGAACTCATTTTTGTAAGTGGAGCTTTCAAAAAATATTAAAGGAAGGATCATTGCCTCCTTTAAAAAGTGTAATTATTTTAAAAGGAGGCATCAAAGTAGTTTTGATTTTGTAACTTTGAAAAAGAACAGACAGATCAGGATATATCAAACCTAGTAGGTCTTTGATATTTCTGACTCCAAAAGAGACAAAGTTCATTTTCTTCATAGAATTGTAATTACATTCTCATTTCACAGATATGGAGTGCAAAGTGAGCAAATATTAAGTAATTTTTCTATGGCTAAACAATGAGTGAAGAGTGGGGCCAATTTGCGTTAAAACAACCTAGTTCCAAGCTCTATGCCCTTGGCTACTATATACTATGCTGTCTTATAGTTTGCAAGTTAAAAAAAAAAAAAAAATGAACTAGAGAGATCAAGTGATTCATCAAATTCCATAGAGTAAGAAAGTGACTTATTTGGTGCAACAAGTAATTTGGATCCTCTGTTATGTGTAAATTTAAATCTAAACATGGTCAGTCAGTATGGATTTAGTATTACACATAACACTATATAGATGGTATCTGTTAGTCAACATTTCTTTTTCATGAGAGTTTTCATAGTAATTAAGAAATATTTTAACAACCTAATCCAAGTTTCTTTAGCACATTTTTTAAGAAATGAAGGATGGAGAAGTTGACAGAAAAAATAGACATCAAAATGATTCCATGCGTTTAGCAACTATGAGAACAGAGCATCTTTCTGGGAATACCTGACAAGGTGCCCCAAAACTCTTAGGTTCAAATTGTACTTATCTGTCAATTAAAACTGGAGCTGTCACCAGAAAATGGTATTTCTTTCACGTATTTGACAAGAGACCAGATTTAGTTTACTCTATCAAAGTTCTAAATTGCCAAGTTAAACAATGTAATTTTGGTCTCCCAATGTAATTACACTGTATCTCACTGAGTCCCTGAAAGGAAAATCTTTCTTCCTCTAAAAAAAAAAAAAAAAAGTCTTTACAGAGGGTAACCCCCTCTGGAAAAAAGAATGATACTAGTTTAAAGGTTTATTTTTGTAATTGTCTCTTTTATCCTCAGTTGCATGGTAAACACTCACTGACAAATAAATAGTGTTGGATGATTGTTCCTATTCCTAAATGGTAAATATGATTTTAAAAAAGAGAAAATAGGTCAATATTTATAAAGTATATGCATCTCCCTAATCCTAATCCCCAACCCGAAATGATTCCATAATCTAAGTCCAAATCCTGCTCTTTTCATTTTCACCTGCCTGCCAATTGTCAGTTTCAGTAAGTCTGTTATATATATTTTTTTCTTTTCTTTCTATGAAAAATGGTAGAAATTTTCACATGACAGTTAGTAATTGCAGAAGTTCCACAGGGACTAATATTCAATGTGCTAGTTGAAGCAAGAAAGTCTGGATACAATTATTAAAGTCATTTCCCAGAGCACCACACGTATCCTCTAAAGATGAGGGGTGAATAGATTTATTTATTGCTGTCATCAAAAACTTGAGTTTGATGAATAAACCAGTTTGCCTCCATGTGAAGCTCTCTTCTACATTAGATCAGCCTCTGCCTACTTCATTGACTAAAAATAGGAAAGAATTATCTCTCGCCCTCCCTTCAGCTGAACACTAAGCCCTTTTATAGTGCAATGCATCCATTAGATGCATACTCATTACTATTTGACACAGCTACAACAAATTTTAAAAAATGGTGTATATATTCTAGTTTGTGAGTAGAGCAAAATAAAAATTAAGGGTTCAACAGTAATGATAAAGTTAATATGAATAGGACAAACTGACAGGTGGAGTTTTCAAGGTCACAATCTGATGTTGATTAGCTGGAGCTATGGAGCTGGCAGTGGGTGGAGAGAAAGGTGGGGAGGGCAGATATACCGTATTTTGATTTCTGTTCCATTTCAGTGAGTAAACAAAGCAAGTTGAATATTCTAGGTGTTCTCCTTGTGATTCTAAGTCACCTTATAAATTTCAAAAAAGACTAAAAAAAAAAGATGCGTCTTATAGGAACTTCTCTATATCAGAGATTGTGTTGGCACACGAGAAAATCAATGCAAAACAAACAAAATCAACAAAATAAGTTACATACATTGACAAACATATATTAAACCAGACTCAGCTTATGATTCAATTTCAAGTAAAAGAAATAAAAGAACGGAATTAACATGCACGTATAATGAGATATTATGTGTGGCCGGATGCGGTGGCTCACGCTTATAATCCCAGCACCTATAATCCCATCCACTAGGTGGGTAGATCCCCTGAGATCAGCAGTTCGAGACTAGCCTAGCCAACATGGCAAAACCCTGTCTCTACTAAAAATACAAAAATTAGCCAGGCGTGGAGGCACATGCCTGTAGTCCCAGACACTTGGGAGGCTGAGGCAGAAGAATTACTTGAACCTGGGAGGCGGTGGTTGTAGTGATCCAAGATCGTGTCATTGCACTCCAGCCTAGGTGACCGAGAAAGAGACTCTGTACAAACCAAACAAACAAATCAGAAAAAGGAGGGGAGGGGAGGGGAGGGAAAGGGAGGGGAAGGGAAGGGAGGGGAGGGGAGGGAAAGGAAGGAGAGGAAGGGAGGGGAAGGGAGGGGAAGGGAGGGGAACGGAGGGGAAGGGAGGGGAGGGGAGGAGAGGGTAACAGAAGGGAAAGATTGTGTGTCATTCTTGATTCACTTTCTTTCAATACAGTGAGAAAATAGTCCGTTTATCATCACTTCTTCTTGGGTCATTAGCATCTAAAAAACAATAAATACCTATTCCTGGAGTTCACAAAATAAAAAAAAAAAGGAATTTGAATTTTTATCAAAATTTGGTATAGATTAAAACTCTTTCAAATTTAATTACAACACTGGTCCCCGAAAATAATTTACTTGGTTTCTTCTACATCAGAGAATGCACAGTTCCAAAGATGTACATATACTCTTTCTCCGAAAAGGTGAAAAATAAATGTTCTATTTTCCCTTTATCCATTGTGTAAATTTTGAAGTAGACTCAAATCTCACTGCCTACACTGGTTACTTTTACTATTTCTGCCATTACTTCTGCCAAGATTATTTATTTTCCTAGTTTTCTTATTCGAATAGAAGGCAATTCTGTGTCAATGTGAGGAGCTGGTATGGTGTTTGGAAAAGTATCAACAAATGTAAAAATACCTGGTTTCTAGTCATGGCACTGGCCCCCAGAAGCTCCATTGATGCCAGAATTCATCTAGTACACTTGCTATATTCCAAACACTTGGCAATATTCTTGAAACATATTAACTACTCAATGAATATTAATCTAAAGGAGTGAGAAAGGGAAGAAAAGAGTTGGAAGTAATTTAATGCTTTTGATAAATCTATTTTAGTTGAGAAGAAAGAGAATGATAGAAAAATCATTCTATAGACAGGTTAAGTCAGTAACTAATCTGTGATGAGAAAACACATAAAGAAAAGAGGAATTAATATAGAATTAATAGGACAGGATATAATTTAGCAGGGAAGCAAGGTAAGCCTCCATTCATTGAAGACATATAAGTCACATCTCCCCTGGCCTATTACAGCTCTTTAGATATCAAAAAGACGAATCATCTGAGACTGAACTGGTATATCTCTCTACCACACACCCAAATGTGTCCCTCCTATTTTACCCATCCCAAGAAATGGTTCTATCATTCACATGGTTATTGTAGCTAGAAACTCTAGAATCATCACTGTCACATCATCCTCTTTCAATTAACATGTCCAGTCTGCCAATAAATCCTAATGATTTGACTTTCTATTATCTTCCAATATTCATTTTCCTGAATTTTCATCCATACTACTACCTATACCACCAATTTAGAAATTTATCTCCGCTTAAAATAAAAGTTTTCTGTGGCTCCACTTCGGTTTTATTCTAATTAATACTACACTCTCACAGTAGATAAAACAATGTTTTCATAGGTAAATCTAATTGTGTCAGCTTCCTACCTTAACATTCTCAGTGGCTTCTCATTTTTGTTCATATAATGAAAAAGGAATCTCTTTATGGTACTCTACAAAGCCCTGCATGGTTTTCTTTTAGTTTCACGTCTAACACATCCCCATTCCCTTTCTTTCTATTATTATTATTATTATTATTATCATTATTATTATTATTTGAGACTGAGTTTCTCTCTATTGCCCAGGCCAGAATGCAGTGGCACTATCTCAGCCCACTGCAATCTCCACCTCCCAGGATCAAGGGATTCTGGTGCCTCAGCCTCTCAGGGAGCTGAGGTTACAGGCGCTCACCACCATGCCCAGTTAATTTTTCTATTTTTAGTAGAGATGGGGTTTCACTGCATTGGCCAGGCTGGTCACGAATTCCTGACCTCAGATGATCCACCCACCTCGGCCTCCCACCCTCCTTTCTTTTCTCCAGTGTCACCTGCTTTATTTTATTTCTCGTCTGTACAGCACAGCTTCTTCTACAACAGAACAATATTTTTTCTGCCTGACTGTAAATTTCTTTTTTCTTTCCCTGTCCCTCATTTTTTGCTATAGTTACAGGATATCAAACTGATAGTTCTCCATTCTGTCATCTTCTCATGAAAACCTTTAATATTAATTCTTACCAGGTTAATTTTAGTTATCTATCCTTTAAGGAACTCACCATATTGCAGCTTCACATTTATTTGTATAATCGATTGACCGTTGTCCATCATGCTTATTAAAAGGCAATAGGAGAGCACAGTCTATGTATCATTTTGGTCATGATTTTATATTTTATTCTGTATAGACTTCCTGGAACATAGTAAGTTATCAAATTATGTCAATTGTAAAAGAAGAGAAAGAGGAAGGGAGAATGAAAGAAAGGGACACAGCTAAGAACGTGAAAGGTGGGCTGACAAGGGTGGGGTAGGGTTGTATGGCATTCAGTCTCTGAGGGACCTTAATATACTTACATGCGCAAGAACTCGGCATATTTTCAGGAGTGAAAAATCAGAGAACAGGAAAGAAGAGGCAGCATACAGGCTACACTTACCATGACACGCAGAGATGAAGTCATGCAGCACTTGATAATCACTAATGATAAAGGTATCTAACAGTGATTGGCTGTTACATCATGCTGAAATGTTCCAAACTCTTCCCATATAATAATCTATTTAATCATCATCACAATCCCGTCTATTATATTTTATTATTATTCCCATATGCTGATGAGGAAACTGAGGCACAAGAGGACATAGTTATTTAATAGCTTAATTAAGATGCTACAATTAGTACTGAAATGAGCTAGAATTTAAAGCAAGTCACTCTCACTACAAGGTCTGGGTACTTGAATGCTACACCAAAGAATTTGGATGTCACCATATTATTATAGAGTAGAACTATGTCAGTCTCACTACAAGGTCTGGATACTTGAATGCTACACCAAAGAATTCGGATGTCACCATATTATTATAGAGAACTATAATAGAAGAACAATAGATCATTTCCTTCACCCACATTTTTTTTAAGTTTTAAAATAAATACATGTATCTCACTCAATATCATTGTGCTCCTTTTCACAAATATGTCAGTGTTTTGTCAGTCAAACTCATTCTTCTTTTTCTTAAAATTTAAACTTTTGTTTCATTGTGACAAAAACACTTAATATGATGCGTACCCTCTTAAAAATGTTTAAGTGTGTGATGCAATATTGTTAACTATAGGCACAATGTTGTACAACAGATCCCTAGAACTTGTTTATCTTTTATAACAGAAACTTTATACTCACCGAATAACAAATCTCATTTTCCCTTCCCCATAGCCCTTCACAATCTCCATTCTTTGCTCTCTCTTGGCTCTGTTTCCAGGACTTTGACTGTATTAGATATCTTGTGCAAGTGGAATCATGTAGTTTTTGTCTTTCTGGGACTGGCTAATAGTGGACATCAGAAAGCAAATCTCTTAACTAAGCTCACTTCTGCAGAGATTAAGGCACTACGCTTGTCAGGAAAACGTATATGCCACTCCTTTTCATGTGGGTCTTCCGGAACCCTGCACGTGCCAAAGGTGCTTCCCCTTAAAATTTAGAAGCATTCGTGGTAATATAGAACAATCTCTAGTAAAAAGCTAGTAATACTCCTTTTTAAAGCTGGCAATTAATAGAAAGGATAGGGGGACGCTGAATAATTTTCGAGTTTAGGATAACTTTATGCTCTGTTTTCTTTGGCTTCAAGGAAAGTAAAAGTCACACTTGAATTTCATCCATATGTTTCTAAAAATGTTTATCTAACACAGTATCATTTCCAACAAAAGTTCATGCTAAGTGGTATAGGCAAGCCTCAACTAAATTTGTTTGTAGCCATAATTTTTTTAAGTAATCAGAAAGAGAAAAAAGCTGACAAGGAGTAATTTGGTAAGCCATTAGGGTGGAATGGTAATCGAATCAGAACTAAAATTCACAATGCCTACCCTTCATCATCAACATTCACATACTTACATGGAAGATAAAACACAAAATACATATGTGTATAATATTTTAACTTCAGAAAGTATAGGGATATAGATAAGTTATGTGAAAGAAGTCAATACATCTAATCTTTGCCAATGCTCAATAACTATAAATAAGAATATAAATATGTACATGATGGATGACCGCATAGAAGATATTTTTCTTCTATATAAAAATAAACATCTTTAAAAATATTTGTGTGCAAATTCAGGACATATTATATACAAAATAGTTATTAAAATAAAGTATGAGGATAATCTTACTAAGATAAAATGAGTTCTATTTTTATTCAGTTGGTTTATGTATTGTAACCAGTGATTTGTCCTAGCTTTCAAGATACAACTTAAAAAAATTTAGAACCCTATAAAACATTTTAAGATTAAAAACTATTCAAATTAGAGGGTGTTAATTGTTATTCAAAATATTGTTACTTAGTTCATTTATTATTTGATTTAAAATTCCCTGAGGACTAGATGCAGCATTATATAGATATTATTTAAATCAGACAATAGTAAAAGTTGAACACAAAGTTCACCAACTCTGACGTTTTTCAATTAAGAAAACCACAGAAGTTCAAAAAATGTGTGGCATATGTACATTAAGGAACAAAAAGGAACTATAATGAGGCCTGTAAGTCCTTCTAGAGAATTTTATAAGTTGTTAATCGAAAGGAGAAAAAAAAAGTGATCTTTGTATTAGAATACTTGAGAGAACTTTGGAAAAATTTCTATTCCTAAGGCAGTTTTCACAGAGCATCAGATGGTGCCCTTGACAAAGATTGACGTCTTAAATGAGAAAGTTATAGAGCAAGTAGAGTAATTCAAGTCCAATAAATCACCAGGACCATATGGTATACATCCAAGATTTCTGAAGGAAATAGTGTGAACTTCCATAGATACAAAGGGAAAAAAGCATGAAATATAGCCTTAATTGTAGCATCTGCTTTTAAAGATTGGAAGATTACTAATTTGGTACATAGTGTATAAAGGGAAAATATCTAGAAGAGGATCAAATAAAAAAAATCAATGCTTTCTACTTGTACATGTGATGTTGAGTAATCTTGTACATTTCTGTACTGTATTCTTCTCACTTTATCTTTCCTGGATTTCTTATTTAATAAGGCTTTTCTCTCATCTCTTTTCCTAATCTTGGCTATTTTCCAACTACATACTACTTAATAAGCCGGTGGTTGACATCCATGGATATTGAAATTCATTTTCACTTTTCAAGCCAAAATCAGGTTAATTAGTAGTGTTATCACCCTGGTCCTTTCTCAGAAAATTTGCAGTGTTTCTTTCTCTCTCTCTCTCTCTCATGATTGTTGTGTTGCTGTCATTGTTTTGTTTACATGAAGCTAACTGAAATTACTATTTTTCAAACAGAAATGATATTGCTGTGTTTTGTTTTTCAGCATTAACTCATTCTATTTGATTGCATGCTTTAATCAAGAAATCTGTGAATTTATCATTTGAGAATGTAAAAAATTAAATAATTTTTTTACCTTTATTAATGTATCAGACACATAAAGAAAAGTGTACTAATAATAATTGCTTAAATATAATGAAATTTTACATATACATGAACTAATATGTAATCTCCAGCTAAGTAATCATAAAGCATACGGTATCAAGAAGTCTCTTTACCCTCTGCCAATCAGCATATTCTCAAAAGTAATGACTATTCAGGCCGGGCGCGGTGGCTCAAGCCTGTAATCCCAGCACTTTGGAGGCCGAGACGGGCGGATCACGAGGTCAGGAGATCGAGACCATCCTGGCTAACACGGTGAAACCCCGTCTCTACTAAAAAATACAAAAAACTAACCGGGCGAGGTGGTGGGCGCCTGTATTCCTAGCTACTCCGGAGTCTGAGGCAGGAGAATGGCGTGAACCCGGGAGGCGGAGCTTGCAGTGAGCTGAGATCCAGCCACTGCACTCCAGCCCGGGCGACAAAGCGAGACTCTGCCTCAAAAAAAAAAAAAAAAAAGTAATGACTTCTGAATTCTACTATCCTAAATTAGTATCCTGTTTTTTTATTTTAAGTACACATAATCATATTGACTATTGTCTAACTCCTTTTGCTCCAAATAATGTCTGTGGAATTCGTCACTGCTATAGTATCTATTAATAGGTCAATCTTATTTTATTTATAGGTAGAATTCATTTTATTAAAATATAATAATTTATCCACTGTCCTATTGATGGAAATTTGAGCTGTTGCCAGTTTTTGTCTCAAGTATAAAATGAGTAGTAAATATTTTGTATTGATGTCTTTTAATAAACATATGCACTATATTTACTTGATTATAAACTTAATAATAAAATTGTTAGTCATAGGGTAACCATTTAATTGAATTAAGTAAATAATATTAAACTGTATTCCAACATCTTAATATCATTAACACTCAAATAGCAATATATATTTGAGTTCAGTTATTTCACATGTTCATCCACACTTGGTATATTCTGTCTTCTCATTTTTAGCCATTAAGTGAATAGCAGTATCTCATTGTGGAATTAGTTTACATTTTATTGAGGAGTAATTATGTTAATATATTTTATTATGTTTATTCACTATTTGACTATGACTGTTTGTAAAAATACATATTGAGTTATTGCTTATTAAAAAAAAAAACAAGAGTTTTATCTTTCTCTGATTCCTAGAAAAACTTTACTTATTCTAGATTGGGAAACTTATTGAATTTGTCATCTATTTATCAATATATTCAATTGTGTATAGGTGTCATAAATTTTATTGAAGTTTAGTGAAGTATTTTTACATTTGCGCTTTTGGAATCTTGTTTAAAAAGTCTTTGCTTGCATTAAGATCATATAAATATTTGCCTATAATTTAATCCAAAAGTTTTATTGTTTTACACTTCACATTTAGGGCTATGATTCTTCTTTAAATATTTTTGAGTAAAGGGCTAATGTTTACATTTTTTTCAAACAGAAGTCAATATTTTTCTGCGATATTTATTTGAAATACCAATTTATCTCACTGAATTTCATTGGCAACTTTGAAGTCAGTCAAACTGAACTGAACTTTCTGTAATGTTCTATTATTCTGTTGCTTACCCTGTGCCATAGGAAGAAATTTAAGGTCATAGCTTAGAACTTCCTGAGTATTTAGAACCTTCTAAATACTATAGTGGCATCCTCAAAGATTACTCAAAAATAACAATACACACACACACACATGAAAGAGAGAGGAAAGAAAAACTTAAAGCAGTCATAGAAAAAATACTTGTCAGTTTATATCAACCATATGAATAAAAATAGTAAAGATTTGTTTTCCATAATTCAGCCACAGAAAATTTTTAAAGCATGTGTCAGATAATGATAATCTTTTAGTTGACCACTACTGTGGTTTTTCATTGCATTTAGTTGCCCAACAGTTTACCATGACCTTTTAGCTCCTACATATTGTGAGTTATGACAAAATCTTCAACCTTGTCTCAAGCCACCTTCCTATGGCTCTTGTTTAAATCTGTTTTGTACTGCTATAACAGAATACCTGAGACTGGGTAATTTATAAGAAATAGAAATGTATCTCTCACTTCAAGAGGCAGAGAAGTTCAAGATTAAGGGTAAAGAATCTTGTGAGGACCTTCTTGCGGTATTGTTCCATGTCAGATGGTAGAAAGCAGAAGGGCAGAGAAAGGGCAAAATAGAGATAAAAGGAGACCAAACTTGTCCTTCAATAAAAAGCCACTATCTTGGATAATGAACCTAATCATAAAATAATGGCATTAATTCATTCATGAAAATAGAGCCCTCAAAGCCAAAATGCCTCTTAAAGATCCTATGTCCTACTACTCTCATAATGGCAAATAAATTTCAACCTGAGTTTGAGAGGGAAAAAACATACAAACCATAGCAGCTCTCAATGGTAAACCACAGTAGATTTTTCAAACAAGCTAGTGTCGTTCTATCTTAGCCTTTGAAATTCCTATTGTATTTGGGATACTCATTCCCAGATTTTTGCTTTGCTAAATCTTTGCTAACATTCTGGTGTCATATTACATTTCCAACTCTGATATAAAATGAATCACCAAATTTAACATGCCCCACCTCACTTGATCCACCCCAACAAATTTCTATTATATTCTCTCATTTTATTTTATTAAAGTATTTGCCAATCTCTGAAAAGGTCTCATTTATGTATTTGCTTTACAATCAATTATATATTTGTTTATTAATGTCTATTTGTTTTCTACTACCATGCATTTGTTTAAACTTTTTATATAAATTAATTTTATTTAAGTATATTACTATTGGTCACAAGTCATATTTATTGACAATTTATATCTTTCATCAAGCTCTAAAAATATAATGCAGACTGTAACACATTGAGTGATATAGGATTGAAGTATTTTAATAAAAAGGTAGTTTATTTCATTCTAAAATACACTGAGAGGTGAAAAATAAATCAAACATAGAGTGTTTCTGATAATTTTAGGCTTAGACTGACTATGCAGAAAGCTCTTGGAGTCTTCCTACTAGACAACTTGATACTGTTTAAAGAATTAAGACAAGTATCAATCCAGAATGTTTAACACTTATAAAATGACAATAAATCATATAATAGCTAAGGATTGTTGTTTGTTTACTTTTTAAAGCATGAATGTATGTGTGCATGTGTGTGGGAGGGTGTTTTATTCCTTTCACATTCTAAGCTCCTTTGGAAAATGATTTTATTTTATTTTATTTTATATTTTTATTTTTTTAACAATTGCACAAAAAACATTACTTGGATTTATGTCAATTGGAATTTTAAATTTAAGTGAGTTCAAATCTAAACGAATAAACTAATTATTTAACATGCTTGTTTCCACACTATAAGTTCACAAATTGCAAAAAACAAAAACCCTGTGTAATTCTTTTTCACCCCTTTATACTCACCCATTTTTGTTCTATCATAAAATAATCATATATTGATTTTTCCATAATCTTTAGGGATCATAACTAGACTCATTTTAATTCTCACCATCAAAATATTCAAATATTCCACTTCTTCCTAAAGATTTGTGCTAAAATTCTTAAAGGCCCACTTGGCAAAGAAAAGACAATATACTGTAGTGAAAAGAACTTATTTCCAAGATGAACAAGGGAATAATTGCCTTAGTTTTCATATCTATAAAGATGAAATATTGGCCTCTCTCTCTCCAGTCAATCACAACTCTAACTCTCCACAATTTTATGTATTAAAAATGAATAATATATACTAATGTTCTTCATAATTAGGATGAAATATTACTTTGTATTAACAGGAACAGTACTGGTAGCTTCAAATCTCCTCTCCTCCTTATCATGGAGAAGTCTGGTGTTCCTCCAAAAATGGCTGCTACATACATACAAATGTCCAGTAGTGAACAAATGTCGATGGTCCCTATACTAACATTTTGGCAATGGTAGAGTCAGTGACAAAAGGTACATGTTTTCAGCAACAGTAGCAGCTTCTCTGGCAACAACAGAAAAAAGTCAATTAGGTCCTTAGCGGTTTCTACTCACACAGGGAAACTGAGGAGCCTCTTGCAAAAACAGAGGATATTATAGCCAGCCAAGAAGAGAGAAAATCTTACAAGATTGTGCCAGAGGAAACAGAGAAAGATAAGCCATTTGTTTTGTTGTGAAAGACTTGAAACCAAGAGTGAGCTAAATGAAGCATAAGTGACATCTAAGATGTGTGAAAGGAAGGCTTTTATTCTGCCAACATCTAAAGTGTGGTGAACAGTAACAACCAAGAATATCAGCAAGGAACTGTTCTCCAGATGCAATAATAAAGAAAAGTCAGCTATGGCTACAATCATTTTAAGACAGAAGGTTTTTATTTTTTCTATCCATTTTCAATAACAAGTAAGCTTTCTGAGCAACAGCAGTAAGCATTGGAAAACTATTTTTTAAAAAGTGGGAAAATATCAGAGTTTATCTTATCAGGTAATAAGCATGCTATCAGGAAATTGAAAAGTTTTTGTCTGATCTTTCAAGCTAAGAACTGTGGAAAATATAATTTTTGTGTTTTCCTAGCAATGGGTTTTCTTGACTCTTATAATACAGAGTATACTAGTAAGAGTATGAAATGCCTGCATAACACAATTCATTTTGAATTGTGAAAATAATGTAACTAACTCATTTTGATTCTTTTTTTAATATGTTAAACAAAGTCTCCAGTGATCCTAATAAAAAAGAATAAAGTAGCTCCAGGTCACTCAGACAGAAATCTCTTAAGTTGAGCTTGTTCCTTTAAAATCTAAAAATCTGCTTTCCTGTAGCAGTTTGGTCAATGTCTCCTTTTAGATCATGGTGTCCTTTTTGGATATTTTTCAAAGTTTAGAAAATAAATATAAGAAAAGGAAGAGTTTATCCTTTTCTAAAAAGTGAGTATTATAAAGAGCTCACGCAGGGAATTCCTACAATGTTTATTTATTAATAAATCTGTTTAAAAATTGCGATTGAAGAAGCTGACCCTTAAAATAAGTAGTTCTAGAAAAAAGTGAAAAACAGAATAATTAAAAATACTACATATATATATGTATATATATATACACAGAAACCTTGCAGCTAGGAAAATCTTTGATTTTTTTTTCTTTAACCTACAGTTAGGCAAACCAAATATTCTTTTTTTTTTTTTTTTTTTTTTTTTTTTTGAGACGGAGTCTGGCTCTGTCGCCCAGGCTGGAGTGCGGTGGCCGGATCTCAGCTCACTGCAAGCTCCGCCTCCCAGGTTCACGCCATTCTCCTGCCTCCGCCTCCCAAGTAGCTGGGACTACAGGCGCCTGCCTCGTCGCCCGGCTAGTTTTTTGTATTCTTTAGTAGAGACGGGGTTTCACCGTATTAGCCAGGATGGTCTCGATCTCCTGACCTTGTGATCCGCCCGTCTCGGCCTCCCAAAGTGCTGGGATTACAGGCTTGAGCCACCGCGCCCGGCCACCAAATATTCTTAACCTAGATATTCTGAAAAGTCAAGGACCTGAATGATGAAAGTCGTCTTTCTCATGCCCTTCGACTAGTCCGAGTGTGGTGGTGATTATAATTGATTGATCACAACCGGTTACAGATATCTTTGTTCCTTCTTCACTCTCACTACTTCATTTGATTAGTCTTAAAAAAAAACTAAATTAGCAATTAAATTTTTTATTCTGGCCAAATTTACATCTAATGGGAAATTTTCCCTTTGCTATCAGTGAGGGGCACTGTAATGTAGAAAAAAATAAAAACATTAATTTGAGCTTATATTCCAGATTTGCTATTATACAAAAAAAGTTATAGTTGATGCTCCATTACTTCATCAGTACAAACAAAAAAACTAATCCTTCACTTAGGTGATATTAAATTTTTGTAAGGATATGGCATGATGAAAGTCAAAAGTCAGTTATCAAAAAATATTTTTCTGATTCTTTTTTGTATCTCCTAATAAAGTAAAAGCAATAATATTCACACAAGTCATAATATGTATATTAAAATGAAGAACAAATTATAAAAACTGAATTAAGAGGCCATATGAGAGAGCTAAAGTAAATTAGAGATTATTTAGCCCTAAACACAAGTTATAGATGTGATAACTGGGCCTAGAAGAAGGAATCATTTTATTAGGGTCATGTTATATAATAATGGCAGAAATTGAATTACATCATGGTCTACCAGTGATTCTATCAGTTAAAGCTTATTCTACTTGCCTTCTGAATATCCCATCATTGATATCAGTAACTATTGATTGAACACATAAAATGTGAAGTCACAGAGCTAGCAACTAGAGATTTAATAATGACTGCAGTGATTTGAGTTCTGCTGTAAATGAGTTTATACTAACTGAAGGAAGACATGAAAGAGTAAAAAGGAAATCATTAATACAATAAAATAAGCTTTAAAATATAAAGAAATTAAAACTATGTTAGATTGTACTCATTTTGGCAGCATATACTAAAATTGGAAAAATACAAAGGAGATTAGTATGGACCATGGACAAAGATGACATGTAAATTTGTGAAACATTCCATATTTTTTGATAATAAAAACCCACAATAAACTAAGAATAAAAGGGAACATCTTCAACCAGCTGAAGGGCATCTACAAAAACCCACACTAACACTGAATTTAATGGTGACGCTTTCCCATGAAAATCAGGAAGCAAACAAACACATTTTCTCTTACAACTTCAATCAACATTTTCCTGAAGAGTCTAGCTTGGGAAATTACATAAGAAAAATAAATAAAATGTATGCAGATTGGAAAGAAAGAAATTAAAATATACTTATATGTAGATATCATAATGATGTATATAAGAAAAAATTAAGCAACTAATAAAAAATACTAGAATAAGTGAGTTCAGCAAGATTTCAGTATACAAGATGAACATATAAAAATGAACTGTATTTCTAAAAATACTTGTAATAAAAACTCCAAAAACAAAATGAAGAAAGCAATTTCATTTATAATAGTATCAAAAAAAATAAAATGTATAGAAAAATATTTAACAAAAGATGTGCAAAACCCATACTCTGAACAAAGTATAAAACATTGCTAAATAAATTAAAAATCTAAATTATTTAAAAAATTATTTTCATATGTTGGAAGATTTAGCATTATTAAGATGGCAATACTCTTAACTGATATATAGGTTCAATGAAACCTTTATTAAAATCACTACTTACTTACTTGTAGAAATTGACAAGTTGATTCTGAAATTTTGGGGATTGCTAGTGACCCAGAATAGACAAAACAATCTTGGAAGGTAAAACAAAAACACACCAGAAGGATTCATCTTCCTAATTCCAAAGCTTACTATGAAACAGTGGTAATCTAGATACTGCAGTACCAGCACATGGACAGACACATAAATCAATAGGATAGAAATAAGAGTCCAGAATAAACCCACATATCTATTATTAACTGATTTTGAACAAAGATGTCAACACTTGCCAATGGAGAAAAATATTCAGAATTTTAATTCTGAATTATAGTTATTATTATTCAGTAATAATATCTGATTATTAATCTAATAATTACATCCAATAATTATCTAATAATATTATAGTATAAACTGAATTATAATTACTATTAAACTTCAAGATGATCTGGAAATTGCACAAATCACTTTTAATTATAAGCCACTAGGACGGACTTCTATGTCCAAAGCTACCTATAAGGCAGATTGGGAAATCCCAGTCACCAAACACACAAGTAATACGCAAAAGTTCTGCTACCAAGTGGAAGAAAATGTGTGTGTGCTTGTGTGTGTGTCTGTGTGTTGTGAGAGAGAGAGAGAATACTAAAAAACAATGGTTTGTCTCTCTCACAACTTCTCTATTAAACATTTTCACATGATCTTTCATTATAATTGTGATAAAAGTAAAGCTTCTGACCATGGCCTAGAAAGCATTATATTTTCTGACCCCTCATCTGCTGCCACTGTCCTCTTTGCTAATTAAACCAAGTAAACTTTCCTTCTATTCTTTTCTATTTCTATACCAAACTTGTTTAAACTTAGGAATATTTATATGTTGCCACTTGCTATTCTTTCACATTCTCTCATGGTTAGGTATTTCTCCTTATTCAATTTTGAGTTCTTCAGGGATGTTTTCCCTTGACCACTTATACTAAGTGCTATCATTCTCATGTTCTATCCTCCATCCACACAAAAGTAACAGCCAGTAACTGTAATTAGTGCTTTCAGAAGAATTACAGTAATTCCCTGATGTAATAATCATAATTATTGCCTTCAACATACTCTCATTTGTTTGTTTGTTTACTTAATATCTATTTTTGCCCACACAAAAAAATCTCAGTGAGAATAATCTTTGTATTTTTCAATCATCTTGATGTCAAACAAGCAATACATAATTAAGTGTAGAACGTGTGATTAAACTAGTAATGAATGTGATGGTAGAGGTAGTACATGACACCAAAGATACATAGAAAAGGAATATTTTATCTAGGGTGGGAGGGGGAGGGCAAATTTCCTGGAAAAACATCCTAAATTATGATTTTAAATGGAGCCAACTGGAGGAAAGGTAAATGAGACAATTCAAAAGGCTTAAAGGTTAAAGAAAAAGGAAATATAATTTGTTCAAGAGTCTTCTTAAAGAAGTGTCATAGGGCTGGGTTATTACTATTTTTTGTCAACTTTATAGAGTTATCACTGGCAAATACAATTAATTGTATATATTCAATGTATGTAATATATATACCTAGTATATCCGTACACATTATGAAATTATTACCACCAAGTTAATCATACATATTACCACACATATTTATACCCAAATTTTTGTGATAAGAATCCTTAAGATCTACAATCTTAGCAAATTTTAAAAATATAATACATTATTTTTAACCATAGTCATTATGCTTCAATTTGAATTCTAGAATTTATCTTATAACTGAAATGTGTGCCCTTTGATCAAAATTTTCTCATTTCTCTAATCCCCCAAGCTCCAGCACCTAGTAAGCACTATTCCACTCTGATTTTATGAGTTCAACTTATTTTTTTATTTTAAAATAAGTGATATGATAATAATGAAGTATTTTGTTTTACTGTATCAGGCTTATTTCATTTACCATAATGTTCTTCATGTTATCCATGTTGTTGCAAATTATAGTTTTTTTTTTTTTTTTAAGGCTGAATAATATTTTAGAATGTGTGTGCCTTTGTATGTGCATCATGTTTTCTTTATCCATCAGTCCAGTGACAGGCAGTTGAGTTTTTATATCTTGACTATTGTGAACAATGCTGCAATGAATATGATACTCATTTCATTTTCTTTAAATATATACTAAGAAGTGCAATTGCTAGAGCATGTAGTAGTTATTCTTTTAATTTTTGAGCAACCTCCACACTGTTTTCCATTATGACTATACCAATTTACATTCCCACCACCAATGTACAAGGGTTCCCTTTTCTCTACATCCTCTTCAACAGTTTTTTTTTTTCTTTTTTGACTTTTTGATAATAGCCATTCTAACAGATGTGAGATGACATCTCACTGTGGTTTTGATTTGTATTGCCCTGATGACTAGGGATGTTGAGCACCTTTTCATATATCTGTTGGTCGTTCATATGTCTTCTTTGGCAAAATGTTTATTCAGATGCCATGTTATATACAACAGAAAAGGGAATAATAAAAGTCAAGACTGTAGAGGTAAGTCAGAGTCAGGTCATAACAAAATTATCCACAGGGTGGTTGTCACTTCATAAAATAATTCTATGCTCACTATATGTCATATTCTTAATTTTACTCATATCATTAAACGGCTTAAAATAGTTTTTTAAGAATATAGAAATAGCTCTAACAATTGCAAAAATTAACCTATCTTAAGTTTAAACTTTCAGATTACATTTTCGTAGCGTCTTGGTACCTTATTATCTTGTTTCATAATGAATAGTTTCCTGCAGGTGTTCACGGCATAAAATGCTAGAACATTCCATTCCAAGTATTATAAGGGAAAATGTTTTAGCACTTTGCACAAGAGTACAGCAATATAAGGTCTACATATAAAATGTCACATGCAATAAGCAAAAAAAAAAAAAAAGTCTGAAAATACCGTGCATAGAGGAAATAGAGTCTCTGTAATCTCCTAAAAAAATTCCGAGGAAGATATTAAACTTCCTTTTATTCAACGCTACCTTAATCTTTTAATACCTATGTTTCTTTAACAAAGCATAAAGGTGTGCCACAGCCTGGTCTGAATGGTGTCTTTCTAAAGCTTCCTATGGAGAACTACTTCTAACAGCCCAGTGGTGATGGAGAGTTTCTTTCCGTTGTTCAGAGTAAGAGGCTTGAAGCTCGGCAGGAGGAGCTCACCCTTTATCCTACCAATGGTAAAGCACCATGCATCGGCTTTACACTCATCTTCTGAATGGATGAAAGAATTTCATTTCTATTATGCATTCACATTTTAGATAGTTTTTTTTTCTTTTTTTTTTAATGCTATGGGATAACACATTAGAGATCATATTTTCAGACATACCAGGATAAAACTGAAGCTCTAAAATCAAAATGTACACTAACCTCACTGTTAAAACTTAAATCATTTATCTTCTATACTTTATTATTTATAATAAAAAAAGGTTTAAACTTTTTGACTTCAAATACAAGTTTTCTTCCCTTTTTTTTTTCTCCCCCCCCCGCCCCGCCCCCCGAAATAGCCCTCCTCAGAGAGTTTCTCAGTCATTTTGGGGATGTTCGCATAGTGCCTAGCACGGAAAGTCACCAATGGGATCCTCTGCTGCTCTTGCTTAACCTCCCTGCCACCTGGCCATCTTGAGCCCTATGAGATTACCGCATCCTTCAGAGGCTTTTCTGAGGACATTGTTCACAGCAGCATCTGTGGTAGGTGAGAAGGGAAAAGGATCTTATCCTCGAACCTTATGTGAGAAAATCCTATCTCTTTAATCCACCATAGTTCAACAGAGAAGCCACAGTAACTAATAATGAGACTTTACTGAATGTTTGGTAATAATGAAAGGCTACTATTTTCTGGAAAATAACTGTAATTCATGGACACCAACCTTCTGAGAATTATCTCTCAATCTTGATACTTCCCTCAATCCCAGGGTCATCAATGCCTCAGTCAACACATGGGCATGACTCCATCTCCTTCTACTTTCCAGTGTAGTCCAAATTGTCTTCAAATTCAAAACCAAGAACAATATTTGTTCTAACCTTCAGCATAAACCTTTGTTTTTTTACCCATTATTGGTGGCTCAACAGAGTAAGTGGGATAGAAAGGCCTTTTCCCTTCCAGAAAATCTGCTCTTCCATCCTAGAAATATTATCTGGACTTACAACTTTAGCTGAATAGAGTCCCACATTAATTCTTTTCTCAAAATCTTAGTATTCAGATTTAAATAACACTCTTTGTAGGACAGCCAGCACCCCAGTTGAGGTGCAGTTGCATCAAACTCAGTCTTTTTTTTTTTTTTTTTTTTTTTTTTTTTTTTTTTTTTAGCAATCTCTGCTCATTAAGAACTCTAAACATATTGGGGTCCAAAATTACTTCATTATATTTTAAAATAAAAGATTTTGACAGATTATCATATTTTGTACTTAATAATAATTGAAAATTTGATAAATAAAATCCATACTAAATCAGAAATTTGAATATGAGATGATTTGAGTAATTCTCAGACTTTAATAATTCATGTGGTTTTGCTAAGTTTTTTTTTTTTTTTTTTTAATACTTTAAGTTCTGGGATACCTGTGCAGAAGACGCAGGTTTGTTACATGGGCATGCACGTGCCATGGTGGTTTGTTGCACCTATCAACCCGTGACCTACATTTGGTATTTCTCCTAACGTTATCACTCACCCAGCCCCCAACCTCCTGACAGGCCCTGGTGTGTGATGTTCCCCTCCTTGTGTCCATGTGTTCTCATTGTTCAACTCCCACTTAAATGAGTGAGAATATGAGGTGTTTGATTTTCTGTTCCTGTGTTAGTTTGCTGAGAATGATGCTTTCTAGCTTCATCCATGTCCCTGAAATGGACATGAGCTCATCCTTTTTTATGACTTTTTTATGCCATGGTGTATATGTGCAACATTTTCTTTATCCTGTCTAGCACTGATGGACATTTGGTTTGCTTCGAAGTTTTTGGTATTGTGAACAGTGCTGCAATAAACATACATGTGCATGTGTCTTTATAGTAGAATGATTTGTAATCTTTTGTGTATATACCCAGTAATGGTATTGCTGGGTAAAATGGTATTTCTGGCTCCTGGTCCTTAAGAATTCGCCACACTATTTTCTACAATGTGGAAAATTTATACTCTCACCAACAGTGTAAAAGCATTCCTATTTCTCCACATTCTTTCCAGAATCTGTTGTTTCCTCACATTTTAATGATCGCCATTCTAACTGGTATGAGATGGTATCTCATTGTGGTTTTGATTTGCATTTCTCTAGTGACCAGTGATGATGAGCTTTTTTTCATACGTTTGTTGGCCGTATAAATGTCTTCTTTTGAGAAGTATCTAAGATTTTGAAAACAACTTTTACTTAGAAATTTACCTTTAGTCAAGCTAATTTCACATGTCATATTGTACAGGCCTATGATAGATGTTTAAGTAAATATTATGGCAAACATTCTGCTTTTATTCTAAATACTTTGAAAATATGAGAATTCTTTCTGTTCAGGTGACCATCTAAATAGATAAGAACAACATGTAGAATGCTGTATCAATGACCTGAGTTCTTCTCATTGTTCTCAGTCTTGTTGAAAATGAGATAAAGTGATCATTTAAAATGCATTTTAAATATTTACAAACTTCTTCATATTAAAATGTTAGATCCACATAATACACAGAAAAATAAATATATTTAATCTATTTCCTTTAAAACTTGCAAACTTATGTGAATTTAAAACAAGTGAAACTAATGGAAGCAGGGAGTAGAATGGTGATTGCCAAGAGTTGAGGAATGGAAGAAATAGAGAGATTTTGGTGAAAGGGTACAACTTTCTGTTATAAAATGAGTAAGTTCTGGAGATCTAATTTACGACATAATGACTATCATTAATAATAATACTATAATGCATACTTGAAATTTGGCGAGACAGTAGATTTTAAGTGTTCTCACCACACACACCAATAAAAGGGTAACTGTGTGTTGTGATGGATATGTGAATTAGCTTGTTGGTGGCAATCATTTCACAATGTGAAATGATAACCATTCTTAGTAAGATTAGTAACTCTTATCTTATTCATACTACATACAATTTTTCCTTGGTCTTCCTTAAAGACTGGGAGTAACTACCTTTTGCTGGAAAAGAAGAAGGTCAATCAATGATCCCTTAGGCTTCTTAGCACAAAATATATGAAGGCCAACATGCTGTCGTGCTCCATCATTACGGTAGAAATTTAAATACATTTAGTACATGCAGTAATTATTAATTAAGATTCTTTATTTTTGATGAATAAAAGTATTAGAAAAGCATTAAATTAATAAAATGTTATGCAATTACTAAATCTGCCCTGAGTGTCTGAATATAATGTATCAGTACTATGAATAATTTTTTAAAAGCCATAAGTCCAAAAGGAACTTTCATCCTAGGAGAAAAGGTAAATATTTATTACATATTATAACAATAATAGGATAGGATATATTACCTGGGTGACAATCCAAGGGGATATGAAATAATTATTTCTCCTGAGTGATAAAAACATCATCTGTAATGAACTCTGTCTCTGCCTTGGTCTAGTCTCCCTTCTACTAATAGCACTCTGATTATCTTCTGAAGAATCATATTTAATCCACTTTCCGTCTGTACAATCTTAGTGAGAGTCATTCTCCTCAACCCTATCCCACTTTTGTGCTCTAGGAATTAACCATGACCAAAATCAAACCAATCAATAGTATATATCATTTTGGCACATTCATTGTTTTAAGATCAACACATGACCCAAGTCTTAACAATGAGATCCAATTCTGACTCCAGGAAAATTAAGCAACCTGTCATTACTGAGGCTGTTAGCCTGAAACTCCAAAGATCTATCACATTGACAGAGCTCTTCTGAGAGTAAAAGCAATTTATATTTATATACATATATATAATTTATTTATATATATATAAAGAACATATAATTTCTTTATATATGTGTGTATATATATATTTCTTTATATATATATATATATAAAGAAATTGGGGCAAAGAGAGGTAAACCTTTGCAAATATGCTTTGAGTTTCTGGAGACAGATATTGCTAAAAAGGAAATCTTTGCTGTTATTTTTCAGTTGGAGGAAATAATAAATTGTTCCTTTTCAGTGTTTGATCTCTCCATTTAAAAACAAATTTTCCTAAAACCAATTTTTTTTTCTCATAATCAAGATTCTAGGTAGGGCTAATACTTTATCAGAAAGGAGTTTAGATGAGCTTTCAACATGCAGAGAAATTTGAACATTTCTAGCCAGGGGGAAAATGTAAACAAAGAAAATGATCCAGGGAAATACACTTAAGGTGTGGTTTACCTTGAATATAACACAGGGAAACAAGGATGTCTAAATGGAATATATAATACACAAAGGTTTGGGGAAAACGGTGAATATTCTTCAGTGTCAGAACCAGAAGTTACAATTCTATTCTGCAAGCGAAAATGTGTCAGAGACCATTTTAGATAGAGCAGGAGAATGACATGATCAGTTCTGAAACTCTGGAAGATTATGCTGACGACATTTTACAGGATAGTTTTATAACAGAAAATTCTAGAGAAAGAGTTTCAGGGTCATGTGGCTGACACAGGAATAAACCACTTTTGTAAAGCAGCTGTATCCAGAGGATATAAAATAGAAGTGGATGAAGAAGTCTTCTGCTTAGTTCATGACTTTCTCTATTACATGATCATGCCATTCACTGTTATTTAATGTGACTGCAAAACATATTACGATAACCATAGGGGATGTCAGTGGAAACTGATATGTAAAAGCACAAAATGGGAGTTACAGTTTCTGTGCTCGATTACTAAGAAACACAAACAAAAGCTATCAGAGATATCGCACATTAACTGGAGATAATAATATAATGATCAGTTTGGCCACTGTAAAAATATATCGTTGTATATATGTTTAACTTAAATTTTATATATGATAATACTGCTGTGAACTGTTAAAAAAAATCCGTGTAATTTTTTTGAAATGCCATTTAAAATGATACTACCCTGTCATAAATTTCTGGTGAGCCTTTGCCTGAGGCATATTTGACATAATTTTAAAAATATATTGTAAACAGTTCATTGAAATTCATTTTGTTTTATTGAAATTACAACTCTCTTAATGTGATGATAAACACATTTAGAAAGTTACAATGGTACAGAAGTCTAAGTCAAAATTAGAGTTTAAACTAAGGTAATGATAATGAAATTTTAAAAGTGTGGGCGGATATGAAGACCATAAGAAAGATAGAATAGATAAAATTTTAAATGATTCACTAAAATTTGGGAAGTTAATATGAGAACACATTTCTAATAGATGAAGGAAATATTGATTCAACTGGCCTAATAGCATTATGTGTGGATGATATCCGGAATGACAAAGGCTCAGCTCCTTAAAGCAGGAAAGTTCAGACTTACTAATATTCCAGATGATCCAGAAATTGGAAGAGAAGGAAATGTGATTATTAGGAAGGTTTAGTTAAAACTGGAGAAAGAGGGAGAAGAAATTGGGAAACATCTAAAACTATTAGTAACATAAATAGTATCTACCAGATGTGTATTGTGAATCCTATAGCAACCACTGTAATAAATATATAAATAGATAGAGTTGTTCTAAACTGTTATAAAGGAAATACACTTGAACGCTAAAGCATTTCTCACATAATTCAAATGAAGATAGAATAGGTGGTGTATTAGCATTCTCCAGACACAGAATCAATAGAATTTCTTTCTTAATTTCTTTTTTCTTTTCTTTCTTTTTCTTTACCTGAGAGAGATTTATTATAAATAATTGGCTCACAAGATTGTGGAGGTGACAAATCTTGAGGCATGCAGGGTGAGGGAGCAACATAGAGACCCAGGAGAGCCAATGGTGTAGTTCTGGTCTGAAGGCTGGCAGGCTGGAGAGGCAGGAAGAGTTGATGTTTCAGTATCAGTCTGAAGGCAGGAAAAAGCTGATATGCCAGTTAGAAGGTAGTCAGAAAGAAAGAATGCTCTCCAACTGGGGCCAGCATCAGCTTTTTTTGTTCTCCTTACACTTTCACCTGATTGAATGAGGCCCACTCACATTAGGAAGGACAACTTACTTTACTCATTCTACGGATTTAGTTATTAATCTCACGAAAAAATGCTCACAGAAACAAACAATATTATTTGACCGCATAGCTGGGAACCTTATGTCCCAATGAAATGAGTGCCTAAAATTAACCATCAGGTGGAAAAGGAAAAATGCAACTGATGCAACAAATGGAAACATATAGCAATACAGTAGAGTTAATCCCAATCATATAAATTATATTAAACACACATAGAGAAACACTGCAATTAAATTGAGAAAAAAAGTGAATTAAAAAGTAAAATTAAATAATGTGTCATTAAGAGAAGATATGCATTGAAAATGGGGTAAAGATAAAGGCAAAAATATTGAAAAAGATTACCCCAAAAACATTAATCATTAGAAATCTAGACATTATACCACACAAACTAGACTTCAAGGTGCACAGTATTATCAGACATGACCAAAGGCATTTCATAGGAATAATCATAATAAAATCATACTATCAACAACAAAAGCATGTGTTGTAGATCTATATATGTATGAACCTAATATTAGAATTTTTAAAAATATATTAAATATAAGCTAACAGACTGAAAGAACAGAAAGACAGATAATTACAGGGCAGTAATATTTCACAGAACAAATTGAAATTGAGTAAGATGGAAAACTTGAAGAAGATGAAAAACTAAGTCAAACTAATTTATATTTATAAACAAACTACAACAAACTATAGTTGTTGTTTACTACAAACAACAATTATACAACAAATTCTTTTCTAATATAACAGAGTGGTTAGCAAGACAAATTGTGTGCTGGGCCATAAAGTCTCAATAAATTTAGAAAAAATGAAATCACACAGAATATGTCCTCTCATGTTAAGGAAAGTGATTATTGGATATTTAAGTTTTTAGGTGTGAAGATTTTCCAGTCCACTTGAAGTTATATAAACTGTTTCACATATAGTGTAGATAATATCTAACAAAGTACTCAAATTATTTCCCCTGTTCCTTGTGTCATTTCTATAGTTCGTTTAACTTATCCATATACAATAATCAGTCACTACATTGGGATTATTATGACATTAGGCAGTTATCTTTTAGACTCAGAGAGTTCAGTCACACTCCTATAGTAACACGGTTTAAAATTTTGCAATTGAAATGCATACCCTATGCACAGAATCAAGTACATTGATGTTCAACATTTTTTTCAAACTCTGTTCAATGTCAAGGGCCTTCTTGCCTTGCAGAGGCTGAAAATATAAATACAAAATTCCACAGACACCTTTGCAACAACAGTTATGGATAATTAAGTGTTCACCCTCAGGGACATTCAAGTGCTATTTAGAATACAGAGTGAGGCAGATGTCACTCTTCTGCTAATTTTTCAATTAATGCTGGCAAGTCCAATGTGAGGACATCTGAGTTTTGTCAATTTCTTCATAACAACAGCTTCCTGGGTGTGAATTTTTCTGATTATAGCTTTATCTGCCCATGGATCTGGAGCTAGGACTTATGGTTACAACTGTCATTTCCATAGGTAGTTTTCTGATTGTAGAAAAGTCAGTAATGCTCTAGTGGCCCAATTCTCTAGCATCATTTTAGAGGTCAGTCCTGACAACTAAATCTATAGTTCATTTATTCAGAAGCCTTGGTGATTCTTTTGGCCATTTACATTCTTTTCTCCTGGAATTAGTGTACTATTTAAAGTACAGGCTAAGCTGCTTTAAAAATAAAATAAAATAGAATAGAATGGTTCAGTCAAAGTAAACCAGCATTTCATCTTTCAACTAACAGTCTAAAGGTTTGTAAATAGTCCAAGTTGCACACCAACAAAAAAAAAAAATTCTAACTGGTCATGCAGAGACCCAGTTCCCATTTTACCTGTTGATCTGTACTCCCCCAACTTACTGAGCTTACCTGCAAGGCTAAAACAGTTCACAAGGACCTCATCCACATTCGAACCATGACACCGAGAAAGAGGAGGTAGAGGTCAAACAATCTTCTTGTAAGGATGACATACAAAAGTTGCAATTCCCAATTCTTTTAGAATTCATTGATAGTTACTTAGTCATAAAGCTTCAACTGTTGAAAGATAAGTTAGGAAATACAATGCCAAATGGGTACTGTGTGGTATGTCAAAAACCTCGGGGGATTATATAGTCACAAAAAAGAATGAGAGAATGGGTATTGAGGGACAATTACAGTATTTGTCACAATAAGTTAAATAAATTCCATTCTCAACAGTGAAACATGAGAAATACATGCTAGGTTGCAATGATTTGTATAATAGTGTTCTCTCCATAATAATGTAATTTATTCATTCCTTGAATTAATATATATTGACATCTACCATATCAAGTTATATAAAAACCGTGGTTGCTACCCAGAGGAAACTTATTAAACAATGTTAAACACAGATAAGTAGACGGTACAAATAATAATGTAGCTAGTACTTTGAGTCCATTTATGTGTCATGCTATTTAACTGCTTTATGGTTTTGTTAATTTTGTAAACTCCAATACTTTAACAAGGTATTTATTATTATATCCATCTTAATGTTAAGAATTCTGAGACACAGACAACTTATATTACCTGTCGAAGATCATAGAGGTAATTGGAGAAACAGAGTTCAAATTAAGATATTCTTTTCCCAGATTAATGCACCTAATCATTATGTCATACTGAGTTCCACTATATATGGAAAAGTACTCAGATTAAGCAATTACTGACCACCACAGATGCTTGTAGGACAAAAAGTTAAAGTGGTATTTTGGCATTAGTTGTGGTTCTGATTGCAATGTGAAGGTGGGGAGGATGTTGTATATTCATACAATGTGATATTTCTTAGAGATAAAAGGAACAAATTACTGCTACATGAAAAACCAGGTATGAATCTCAAAAACAAGAGTATATATTGTAAAATTCTGATTATATGAAGTTCTAAAGGGACAACATTAATCTGGTGTGAAAAACAAAATATCAGAACAGATATACCCTCGAGGAGGATGGCTGCACATACTCTCTAGAAGTGTGGCTGACTGACTGAAGAAGACAAAAGAGAAGTATATGGGGGTGAGGGAAAAGTGCTATAATTGAAAAGCATTTGATGAGCAATTGATGTTAAATCTACTTATATTTTAGAGTTAAATTGTGCATTTCACTTGGTGTACATTTTCCCTGTAATTACAAGCTTTGAATGTTAGTAGTGGTGAAGATTAAATATTTTGTAATACTAGGTCTGAAGAAACAAGGGAATATATTAAGGTTATAAAACAGAAAATCACTAAAACTTCCTTTCTTTTTTAATTTTTTTGTAACTCAGAATAATATTTATTTTTTATCTTTTATTGAGGATATATATGTATACATACATATAATGTATTATCTTTACCATTTTTAAGGGTACAGTTTAGTGGTAATAAATACATTCATATTGTTTTATTTCCTTTTATCCTTGTCTACTACCTTCCTTTCCCAGCCTCTGGTAACTACCAATCTACTCTCTATCTTCATGAGCTCTACTTTTTTAGTTCCCACATATAAATGAGATCATGCAATATTTGTTTTTCTTTGTTTGGCTTATTTCACTTAACATAATGGCATCCATCTCCATCCATGTTACTGAAAATGACAGGATTTCCTTCTCTTTTATGGTTGAATAATATTCCATTGAGTATATGTAGCACATTTTCATTTTTAAATTATAATTTATGTTCCAGGGTACATGTGCACAACGTGCAGGTTTGTTACATATGTATACATGTACCATATTGGAATGCTGCACCGATTAACTCGTCATTTACATTAGGTATATCTCCTAATGCTATCCCTCCTCCCTCCCCCAACCCCACAACAGGCCCTGGTGTGTGATGTTCCCCTTCCTGTGTCCAAGTGTTAACATAGGTAGGCTGAAGAGAAATGGAAGAAGACAGAAAATAGTTAATAATCTCTAACTGATTTTTGGCTTGATCAACTGAAAAATGTAGGTGCTGTTTACAGACATGAAAGAATGGAGAAAGAAGGAGTAGAGAAAATATCTAAAGGAAAGAGATGTTGATGAATATTGAATCCAAGCGAGTGGATGAATTCTCCTAGATAAAGGATATGAATTAAGAAAAGCAAAAATGATATTTTAGTGTGATTGATATTTGTGGAAAAATACAAGTTACATGGAGAATCAGGATTGAATATCCAGAAAGCAGTTCCAACAAGTGAAATGGCACGATTGTACTTTTTTCTACATAACATTGGTTCTCAAACTTTAGTATGCCTTGACATTACACACCTGCAAGGGTTTCTGAAGTACAGATTTTCACAGATTATTGGATTCTAACTCCAGTTTCTAATTCAGCTATCTTAATGTCAATTATTTTTTGTGAGATGATGAATATTAAGATAACTGAAACAAACTGAAATGACCCAGTCATAATCTGTGTTAGATCTTTATGGAAATGCATAAAGACTACTCCTGAAATGAAATATCTGTCATTGTATATGGAGTTATATACACATATGAATATACACACATATATGTATAAATATAGATGTGTGTATGTGATACAATCTTTCCAATTTTTTATATTCTCCCGAGTTTCCTATGACAAGCCTTTTCTTCTGTTTACCTGTGATAATTGACTATATTTGTTATAATAAAATTAATAAAGATATTCTTATATAGTAATAATTCTGTGATCCTTTTTTTCACAAAAGAATCATAACTGTGTCTCTCCAGTGTCTAATATTTTTGCTTTCTAAATTAATAATTATATTTTATACTTTCTCTTTTCAGGCTTGCTTTAACCTTTACTTTTAATGGCAAAACCACAATTACTTTTGCAACAACCTAATAGTTAACAGGAAAAATAAATAGATGCTGACCTGACATTCTAATTGTTATTTTAGTTATAATTGTTATCATAGTTATAATGTCAGGTCTGCATCTATTTATTTTTCTAGTTATTCCTATTAGGTTGGTGCAAAAGTAATTGTAGTTTTGCCATTAAAAATATTAGACAAGTTGACTCTTAAATTAATGGTACAATAAGACACCAAGACATTATTGGATTCGTTAATATTTTCAATTATGTTCTTGAAGAGCATAACATAAGAGAACATTTTGCCTTTTCTTTTACTGATTTTCTGTTGCATATTATTATCTATTTCACTTTGAAAACTACTGATAGATCTTATAGATCTGTTCAACTTGATAGCTGGGTATTACATCTCTCCTATCCTATATACTTCATATTGTATTTTGTATTGGGACAGTATCTATAGAACAATTATAAACTATGGTATTTTTAAAAACTAATTAATAATCTAACAAACTCCATTGGACGTATTATCTAGTTTCAAATTCTCATCTACATGTTAGGGTTATATTTCGGGATATGCCTCTCTAAAAATTTTAATGCTTAAGAAAAATGAAATTTTCCTCCTATATATCTCACCCATGTTGATGTAATGTAACTCATTTTTATTGAGTACCTCACTATGATAGTTCTCAGTGATAATAAATAATGTACTAACTTTCACCCAACCAGTTGCTTTTGGAAACTTGAAATGTCCTGAGAATGCAGAAAGCATAATCTTATAAACATTCAGGATCACAGAAATCAGATACTGTATGGCCTCTGACAGGAATCTCTGAATCTCTTTGAGTACAATTATTGTAGTTTTGAGGCACTTTGGGTTACTGTCATTCTACAAGCCCATCATTATCTACCACAGGCACTGCTGCCACCTTTTCTCTCTGTCTTTGTCCGTCATTGGCTTGAGATTCCATAACTGCAAAGTGGTCTGAGACCTTAAAGGTTGTAGTTGTGTCTCTGTAAATTTTGAGCTAAATTTCAATAGAGGAAAACAAAGTTACAGCACTTGTTATTTATTATCTTACAGTTTTAAATGATCTAGATCTTCAGAGAACTATAACAAATAGTAGATATTCCAAAAATTTTAGCTGAATCTGAACCTACATATACAAAGTAATCAGAGCATAAACAAATGAGATAACAATGTAAGGCAACATGAAATTAAAAAGGATAGAGATGAGAGTGAGATTATCATAAAAGGGAAAATAATACTGCCTGAAGAAAAAAATCTTATAACTACAGGCTAGGCCAACAAGTAATGTTTTATAAATGTAATTAATCCTAGAAACTTGAAGTCACTGGGAAATCACTGAACATTTTTTTTTTTTTGACTAGATAATAAGTTAAAATCCGGTGTGTTGGTAATACACACTGAGGAGGCTTATCTACATCATTTTTTGTTCAGAAAAACTTACTTTGAACTTGATGTTAGGTACTAGGGATTCAGTAGTGATAAGTTACAAAATACACCTGTCCTATAAGGGATGTATTAGATTGGTGCAAAAGTTTTTACCATTAATTCCAATGGTAAAAATCACAAGTACTTTGTACCAACCTAATACTATATACATTGAAAGAGATTTGAAATATTAGAATAATTATTTATAGTTAGTTTTAGGTACACTATAATTGCATGAAATAATATACTAACCTTGATTTCAGATGGCATTTTTGAAAAAATGAAAGTTTTTTAAAACCTAAACTGCTATCTCTAATTTCTCAGTCTACAATTCATTTCATCATTCTTAAGAAAATCTATGCTACTTTATACAAAAATACACTGTTAATAATGACCTCTGCAAATTTCTCTAATTCATAAATTTATCAATATTTGCTCCAGTCTTGTCATAATTTTATTCTCTTTTATTTCTTCTCTGCCTTGTTTCTTAATAAAATAGCTTTTATTTCTTCATTTTCTTTATATAACTCATTACATTCTGACATCTTTCTGCAAAATTATACTCTGATTACACTTACTAAAATTACTAAGAGTTTAGAAGTCCAACTGTCTTTAACAAATTTATTTCTATTTTGTCTTTTGCATCATTTAACAATTCTTCCCTGTCTTCTTTATGTCTGTTTTTTTTCTTTTTAATCAAGCTTCCAGGTGCCATCCATGTGTTAGAAATAAATAGGCAAGACGAAAATTATTCGAGAATAACATTGCTACAAAAGTCAAGAGACAAGATACAAAGAGGAATGTCCAACTATTACATATTTATAAATATTAAAAAGAAAAAGATATAAAGAAGAGACAGATGAATTGTTAAATCATGCAAAATGGAGTAGAAATAAATTTGTTAAAGACATTTGGACTTCTAAACTTTCAGTAATTTTAGTAAGTGGAATTAGAGTATAAATGAGCCCCAAACAGGGTGTCACAGTCCTGGCTCAGGGAGCTTCTACCTCTCGGCTCCCTGAAGGGCTGCAGCTCTTCTCTCCTTCATGCTGCCAGCAACGTGATGAGCAAGGAGCATGTTTCAGCCCTATTCGTGTTACAGTTTTCTCAGCCCCACTATTCAGCAGTTCCCGTGTTTTTATCCAGTGCCCAGGAATAATTAGGTATGTGGCCAAGTGGAGGGTGAGCAAGGTGAAGAGGAGCTTTATTGAGTGATAGAACAGCTCAGAGGAGATCTACAGTGGGTAGCTCCTCTCCACAGCTAGGTTGTCCTGGCAAGTGTTCAGCACTCCGCAGAAAGGAGACACTGGAATGGGTAGGTACTCTATGCAGCTGGTCTTCCCAGTGTCTCTTCAAGTTTGGCTGAATCCAGGGCTTTGAGAAGTGCATGCTGGGTGGCCATGGGCGGGCCCAGAAAAAGCACCATAGGTTTCCACTCAGGTGCGGAGACTGGCAGCCTGGCCCCCAGGGTTCAGGCCTTCTCCAGCTTAAAGGTGGGGCTTCAGCAGGGACCCACCCCTTTCTGCCCAGGAGTCTGTCTGCCTTCTTCCACTGATAATGGTGCCCAGGATTCCCTCCTGTGCTTGTCAGCACCCAAAATCTGGAGTCAGCACTGTCTGGAGCTTGCTCACACCTGGCCGCGTTGCAACAGCTTTGAGCTTGGCCTCAAATTTGCTGTGAGATCAGAGTCGGTGTTGGGAGTGGGGAAAGGCCAGGCCGTGGGAGCAGGCACCTCTGAACCTGAGGGGAAGGACAGTCCTTTCCAGTCCCTTCCCAAGAGTGCAAGAGGTGTCTGAGTCCACAGCTGCAGCAGCCCCCAAGAGCACAGGGATGCCCCGGTCCGTTTCCGTGGCTAGGCAGCCACAGCTGCACCCAGGGAGTACAAGGCTCCCCTCCCCGCAAACTCAGACAGGGGCAGGGCTCTCACTGGCTACATGGAGTGAACAGCCTCTGCTGCACCCCTCTCACTGAAGCCAGCATTATGGCTGCAGCAGCTCCAAACAGGTCACAGCTGCCATCCAGAGCATATTTTTAGGTGTTGCAGAGATGGTAGTGTTATTTTCAAGCTAAGCGATATTGGAAAAGGAGTAGATTTCAAGCAATGGTAATAAATTCAAGTTGGGGAATGTTAAGTTTTAGATGTCTGTGAGATATCTCAGTGAAAATATCCAATAAGTAGTGGAATATAAATTTCTTGAGTTGAACATAAGGCCTGGATTGGTTATATTGCTAAGAGAGTCATCAGCAGATGCAACTTGCCTTGAAAATTTCATGCTCACAGTATCAAGTCTGTATTGAAGTTCCATCAGGATGCTGCACAAAAACCTAACCTAAAATGATAAGAAAAACATGAGATTCAAATGGTCTCAAATCTTTTCCTTTCCTTTTTATTTCCATAAATAATATTACTAAATTTCTAAAGTTAGAACTTCCAGAGTCATTCTTGACCATCTTTCTTTCAATTCTATTAAATAAAAATATCTCAAATTGCTCAATTTGAATTCATCTCCCTTCTCAGAGATTTAAATCAATGTTTCATCACTTTAACTACTATTACAGTCTCCTACAGAGTCTCTCATTTACAATTCATTTCCCAAGTATTATCTTCTTTTATGAATTTCAAGCCCTTTCAACTGACTTTTCTTCTGCCTGAAATATCTTGATGGAAATTACTCATTGCTTTGTTTCCATTCTTTTTCCTTTCTTCTTATACATTTTCCCATGTCTGTCTATCTATAGATGTAGACATTTAATTATTTATATTCATTGACCTTTAGAAAGTATGTCATTTATTATGAAATTACCTTAGGATACTGATTGTAAGTAATTTCTACAATAAAAATGTATAGCCATAAGATCTTTTAACTATTAGTGAATTTTTAAAATTGGTGCTTTTAGACCTTAATATCAGAAAACTTGTGGTTGATAAAATAACTGGCAGTGATTATCTTTATTAAAGAAGATATTTCTTCATGGAGAGATTTTGCGATTAGCTACTTAGTTCAAAAGGCACATATCTAGTGGTGACATGTGGCACTTATAATTACATGTAAAATTTTACACTCACGTATGTTAAAATTTATATGTTTAGATACAAAGACATTTACGATTTGATTCCTATTTATTGACATCAACTAGGTTTGAAAAGTTAAAAAGCTAAAAACAACAAGAAGGAATGAAGCTACAAAAGTTGTAGGGACATTCTGAAATAACTACAATTGTTAATTTGTTTTAATCAGAAAAGTCAGTAGTAACAGTAAGAAGAAGATCATTAGAAAGCAAATAATTTTTCAAGGATTTGGCATTTGCACATGTGAAAATGGAGAAGGATATCATTAAAATAGAAATTTTAGCATATATATTCTAAAATAGAAAAAAAGCTTCCAAAATCTTACTTAGAAGTTAATCAAGATTCTTATGTTTTATGTCTGTTTGAATTCATTGAAACATATAGTATAATTATTATCACTATATTGTATTAATTACAGTTTTTAGTAATGTATGAAGTTCGCCTAAAAATTTATTTTAAGTGTTCTCACACACAAAAAAGTAAATATGTGAAGTGATGGCTAGGTTGATAAGCTTGATTTATGGAAATCATTTCACATTATACATGTACATTAAAATGTCATGTTTACACTTCAAATATATACAATGTTTATTTGTCAATTGTAACTTAATAAAACTGAAAAATAACGATGTAGTAATTAAACTGATGATTGTATTGCATGCATTATATGTCATCTTTAATTGTCATAACATATTTAAAATAGTGCCCAATAAAACCTTAATTAGGTGACTGCTACATTGAATTATAGATTTATGTGAAAATAGAAGTGTAAAAAGTAAAGAAAGAAAAAGTTCTTTCAGCAAACATTTGCACAACATTGTGCTTATTATGCATTTATGTTTGTTTTTAATGAAACCTAAAGAGAATGTGAGTTAAATCATATGCATTATATGAAAATAATAACTCATCATCAATCATGTTTTGTGGAGAAATTATGTTTTTTCATGGATGTAGGTTAGGACTATGGAACTTCAGCAGCTTATTTATATTTTTTGCAGGTTAGGAAATCAAGTGATAAAGCTGAGAGACATGAGTTTCCCTCAAGAGATGATTTTACATCCATTTGGAAATGTTACATAGATTTCCGTTTCTCTTACATATTTACACCACTATTATTTATAAATTTATTTACTTTTAAAATAAATATTGACTGACAACCTATTTTATACCAGGCTTATTTCACTTAACAAAATGTCCTCCAGTTCTATCCTTCCTGTTGCAAATAACATGGTTTTATTATTTTTTTATGATTGAATAATATTCCACTGTGTATGTATATGTAGCATATTTTCTTTATCTGTTCCCCTGTTGATGGAAACTTAGGTCGATTCCAAATCTGGCCTATTGAGAATAGTGCTACAATAAACATGGGAATGCAGATATCTCTTCAATTGATTGATTTTCTTTCTTTAGGGTATATACCTATCAGTGATATTGCTGGATCACGTGGTAGTTCTATTTTTAGTTTTTTAAGAAACCTCCATTCTGCTTCTCTACAGTGACTGTAATAATTTATGGTCACCAAGAGTGTATGAAGTTTTCCCTTTCTCCACATCCTCACCAACATTTATTATTGCCTGCCTTTTTGATCAAAGCCATCTGAACTGGGATAAGATAATATCTCATTGTAGGTTTTTATTTGCATTTATCTGATACTTAATTACATTGTACATTTTTATATATATGTTGGCCGTTCCATATGCCTCCTTCTGAGAAATATCTATTCACATATTTTGCCTATTATATTATTTTTCTTACTGAGGTGTTTGACTACCTTGTATATTCCGGTTATTGAATCCTTGTCAAATAGGCAGTTTGCAAATATTGTCCCTCATTTTTTAGATTGTCTGATCAATTTATTAACTGTATCCTCTGCTGGAGAGAAGGTTTTTAGCTTGATGAGATCCTGTTTGTCCATGTCTATTTTCGTTGCCTGTGCTTTTCAGATATTACTCAAGAAATCTTTGTCCAGACCAATGTCCTTGAAAGTTTCTGCACTATATTTTTCAATACTTTCATAGTTTCAGGTTTTAGATTTAAGTCCTTAATCAAATTTGATTTGATTTTTGTATATGATGAGAGTTTGGAGTCTAGTTTCATTTTTCTGCATGTGGATGTCCAGTTTTCTCAGCATCATTTATTGGAGAGACTGTCCCCTCCCTAATGTATATTCTTTGCACCTTTGTTGAAAAGGAGTTCATTGTAGATGTATGGATTTATGTCTGGAATTTCTATTCTGTTCCATTGGTCAATGTGTCTGGTTTATGCCAATACTGTTCTATTTCGGTTAAAATAGCTCTGTAGTATAATTGAAAGTTAGGTAATGTGATTCCTCCAGTTTTGTTCTTTTTGCTTAGGATGGCTCTGGCTATTCTGGGTCTTCTGTCATTCAATATGAATTTCAGCATACATTTTTTTAATTTCTGCGAAGAATATCATTGGTATTTTCACTGTAGATTGCTTTGGGTAGTATGGATATTTTAACAATATTAATTCTTCCAATTCATGAACATAGAATATCTTTGCATTTTTGTGTTCTCTTCAATTCCTTTTATCAGTATTTTATAGTTTTTATTGTAGAGATATTTTACATCTTCAGTTAAGTTTATTCTTAGGTGTTTTATTTTATTTGTAGCTTTTTAAAATTTGAATTACTTTTATAATCTTTTTTAAAATTTTTCCTTTGGCATATGGAAATGCTACTGATTTTTGCATGTTGATTTTGTATCCTACTACTTTTCTGAATTTGTTTATCAGTTCAAATAGTTTTTTGAAGGAGTCTTTCGATTTTGCTTGACATTAGATCATATAATCCGCAAAAAGGAATAATTTGATTTATTTTCAATTTGAATACCTTCATTTTTTTCTCTTGTCTAATTGCTCTAGTGATAACGTCCTTGGATAAGCCCCACTTGATCACAATAAAGGATCTTTTTATCGTGTCGTTGCATTTGATTTACTGCAGTCAGTTGAGAATTTTTGCATCTGTGTCCATCAGAGATACTGGCCTATAGTTTTTATTGATGTTGTTGTATCTTTGTCTGATTTTGGTATTAGGATAATACTAGCTTCACAGAATGAGTTTGAAAATATTTTCGCCTCTTAGATACTTTGGAATGGTTTGAGTGTAATTAATATTTGTTCTTCTTCAAATGTGTGGTAGAATTCAGCAGTGAAGTCATGGGATCCTGAACTTTTTTTTGATGGGAGAAGATTTATTATGACTTTAGTCTTGTTACTTGTTATTGGTTAATTTTGCTTTTGGATTTCATCATGGTTCAATACTGGTAGATTGTATATGACTGAGAATTTATTCATTTCTTCTAAGTTTTTCAATTTTAGCATACAATTGTTTATCTTTAATGATCTTTTGAGTTTCTAGGTTATCAGTTATAATGTCTCATTTTTCATCTCTAAGTTTATTTATTTGGTCTTCTCTCTTCTTAGTCTGGCTAAAGTTTTGGTTATTTTGTTTATTTTTTCAAAAAACCAACTTTTTTCAATAATCTTTTATAGTTTAGAATTTTGTCTATTTCTGCTCTGATCTCTATTATTTATTTGTTGCTATTAACTTTGGCTTGGTTTTCCTTGTCTAGTTCTGTAAGACACATTGTTAGGTTATTTATTTAAAGTTTTCATTCCCTTTTGATGTAGGCATTTACTGCTATAAGCTTTCATTTTAGTACTGATTTTTGTGTGTCCCATAGGTTCTGGTGTGTTATATTTTCATTACTATGTTTTTCAAAACATTTGTTAGTTTCCATCATAATTTCTTGATTGACCTACTGGTCATTCAGGAACATTTTGTGTAACGTCTGTGTTTCTGTACAGCTTTCAAAGTTCCTCTTGTTATTGATTATACCATTGTGGACGGAGAAGACACATATCTTAATTTTATTTTTTTGAATATTTTGTATCACTAATGTATGGTCTATATTTGAGAGTGATCCATGTGCTGAGGAAAGCAATGTATATTCTGAAGCTGTTGGAAGACGTATTCTGTAGGTATCTGTTAGGTTCATTTGATCTACAGTGCAGATTAAGTCCAATATTTATTTGTTGATTTTCTGTTTGGAGGATCTTTCACTGCAGAAATTAGGGTGTTCAGGTCTCCAGCTAGTATTGTATTAATGTCTGTCTCTTTAATTTTAATATTTGTTTTATATATCTTTGTGCTCCAGTGTTCAGTGCATATATGTTTATAATTGCTATATCTTCTTGATAAGTTGACCACTTTGTTATTATAATGATATAATTCTGCCCTTCTTTGTCTCTTTTGATAGTTTTTATCTTCAAATATCTTTATCTGATATGAGTATAGTTACTTCTGCTGTTTTGTTTTCCATTGCATGGAGTTTATGCAATGGACTTATTTATTCAGCCACTTTATCTTTTGATTGGATAATTTAGTTCAGTTATATACAATGTTATTATTGATATGTAAGGATTTATGACTACCATTTTGCTATTGTTCTCTGGTTATTTTTTGATTCTTTGTTTCTTTCTTCCTTTATTTATGTCTTCTTTTCTGTAAACATTTTTTTTTTTTTTTTCCTGGCAGTATGTTTTAATTTCTATCTTTTTAACTTTTGTGTATTTCTTGTACTTTTTTGTAATTTGAAGTTACTATGATTGCTAGTAACATTTTATAACCAATTATTTTAAATTGATGACAACTCAACTCTGATTAC
This sequence comes from Trachypithecus francoisi, assembly GCF_009764315.1. Lineage (NCBI taxonomy): Eukaryota > Metazoa > Chordata > Mammalia > Primates > Cercopithecidae > Trachypithecus > Trachypithecus francoisi. Next base: position 73,146,669 of record NW_022681454.1, on the reverse strand, counting down.
AAAAAGCAAACAATTGAACCAACAAAGGGAAAACTAAAAACTAAACAACTTTACACAACTCCATTCCTCCGACTTCTTAACTTTTTGTTTATTTCCATTTATGTGTTTTTATAGTCTCTATCTCTGAAAAAGTTCTTGTCAGTATTGTATTTTATGGTTTTTTTAATTCTTCCCACTCAAGATATAAGTAGTTTACACATCACGATTACTGTGTTACAATATTCTGTATTTTTCTTTTTTTTTTTTTTTTTTTTTTTTTTTGAGACGGAGTCTCGCTCTGTCGCCCAGGCTGGAGTGCAGTGGCCGGATCTCAGCTCACTGCAAGCTCCGCCTCCCGGGTTTACGCCATTCTCCTGCCTCACCCTCCCGAGTGGCTGGGACTACAGGCGCCCGCCACCTCGCCCGGCTAGTTTTTTGTATTTTTTTAGTAGAGACGGGGTTTCACTGTGTTCGTCAGGATGGTCTCGATCTCCTGACCTTGTGATCCACCCGTCTCGGCCTCCCAAAGTGCTGGGATTACAGGCTTGAGCCACCGCGCCCGGCCCTGTATTTTTCTAAGAACTTAATGCTACCGGTCTGTTTTGTTTCTTTAGATGATTTCTTATTGTTCATTAGCATCCTTTTCTTTTAGATTGATACATTCTCTTTAGCATTTCTTCTTTTTTTTTTTTTTTTTTTTAGAATAACAAAAATATTTTACTAAAACATAAGATTTACAGAAGTTTCCAGACAAGCCATACAAAATGGTCACAAGCTTTTTTTGAAGGCGGGAATCTACACTTGACAGCAATGTTATTAGTGAGGGCTGTGATGTTTGTTTAATGTTCCCATTTTGGTTCAAACAATCAAGCTTGTCCATCTACAGCGTCTAAATAAAGTTAGACTTGGCTAGAGAGCATATTCTAAAGACCTGGTTAGCTGCTTTTAACCAATGCAATTAGATCACCAAAAAAAGGGGGAAAGGAGCCCATAAAATTAAAAATAAAACTACCTCCCCCCTCAAAAAAAAAAAATAAAATAAAATAAAGAAAAACACCCACACCCCTGCAGCTAACCTGACAACTACCTTCATTCATAGTGCTTTATACTTAAACCAGGATAGGGGAAATGAATAAAAGCAGGGAGGGGCCACTGCTTTTAAACGTTTCACAACAATCCAGATGATACTTCTAGCCTCTGTTCATGCTTTATGACAGTGAATCAGGACAAGACATAGATTTGCTAATGTGCATTTAATCACCAAAGGACTGAAGATGTCTGGGCTTTTTTATTCTGTAATGTTTCTAAGACTGTGTCCGTTAAATGCAAACAAAAAGGAGGAAGTCTTGGCAGAACAGGAGAAGTGATGCACACTTGATGATCGGATCAATTTAAATATTATTCATGGCATATAGCCTAGTCCATGCTCTAGCTGTTTCTATGGCTTGGGCTTCGTTGGTCTTCCACTGCTCAGCTACATCATTTGCTAATGGATCATCTGGATTGGGAGCACTTAGCAAGGCCTGGATCGATAGCAGAACTGTGCGGATCTGCAGCGCTGGGGACCACTTATCTTTCAAAATATCTAAACATATTCTTCCCAACTTGTCTACATTAGGATGATAAATTTTGGTCATGAAACGTACTTTAGGGGCTGCCATTGGGTAGTCTTCAGGAAGGAATAGTTCAAGTTTAAAAGTCCCTCCCTCAAAGGGGGAATCTTGAGGGCCAGCAATGACCACATGAAAATAACGGGCGTTGCTCTCATCTGGTTCTGCTTTGATGCCAGGAACTGGTTCTGCCAGCAAACGCTGCGTTTCCTTGATGATCCTGCGGGGCAGCCCGGCCATCTTGTCAGAACCCGAGTTCGGCCTCTGGTCTCCTCTCCTAGCATTTCTTATAGGACAGATTTGGTGTTAATGAAATTTCTCAGCTTTTATTAGTTTGGGAAAGACTATTTCTGCTTCATGTTTGATATATATATATTTTTTTCTAGATATAACATTATAGAAGAAAAGAGTGGGTTTTTTTGTTTGCTTGTTTCTTTTATTTAACAAGTTGAATACGTCATGTCACTCTCTCCTAGCCTGTGAGGTTTCCACTGCAGAGGCTGTTGTCAACATACTGGAGCTATTTCATATGTCATTTGTTCTTTTATATGGCCATTTTTCAATCTTTACTTTATACCTAACCTTTAGGACTTTGATAATTAAATGCGTTTAGGTAGCCTTATTTGTGTTAAGGTCTCTTGGTGTTCTATCATCTTCTTGTATCTAAATATTTATATCGTTCTCTAGAACTAAAAAGTTTTCTGTTATTATTTCTTTGAATACATTTTTTTACCTGATCAATCTTTCCATATATATTATATTTATATATTATATATAACATATTTATATAATATATGACATATATTTTTATATTATATATTATATATATATATAACATATATTAATATATAATATATAAATATAATACAAAATATATATGAATATATAAGTATATATATACATTAATATATAATTATATATTAATATTTATGAATTATTATACATTATATATTTATATATTATATTATATATATATACTCTTTAAATAGTACAGCCAATACCTCTTTGATTTGCCCTTTCGAGACGTTTTTGATCTTGTAGGCATGCTTCATTACTTTTTTCTTTTTTCTTATTTCTCCTCTGTGTATTTGCATATAGCCTGTCTTCAAGTTTACCTATTGTTTCTTCTGCTTTATTAGTTCTGCTGCTGAGTGAATCCTGTGCATTTTTCACTTTTCCAATTGAGATTTCAGTTTCAGAATTTCTGCTTGATTTTAGAAAAATTGTTTTAATCTCTGTTAAATCTCAATGATAAGACTCTGAATTCATTCTTCAGGTTATCTTGAAGTTCTTTGGGCTTCCTTCCTCAAAGCAGCTATTTAAAATTCTTTGTCTAAAAGGCAACTTATCTTGATCACTCCAAGACTGGTCACTGTTGCCTTGTTTAATTCATTTGGTAGCGATCTTTTTTATTCTTGGATGTTCTTGATGCTTAGTGGATGTTCACTAATGTCTGTGCATTGACGTTTTAGATACTTACTGTAATCGTCAGTCTGGGCTTTGTTGTACTCATCCTACTTGAGAAGGCTTTCCAGATATTCAAAAGAAATTGAATAATATGAATTAAGTCTTGTTCACTGCAGCGCTATCAGCTCTAGGGGACATCCCAGGCCATGTAATGCTGTGACTCTTGCAGAATCCTAGATGTATTACCTTGGTGGATTTGGATGGAATCCAAGATAATTTCCTGGATTACAAAGCAAAGCTTCTTATTTTCTTCCCTTACTTTCCTTCAAACAAAAGAAGTCTGTCTCTGTATGTGCCGTGGTGTCTGGAGTTAGAGAAGGAGTGATGCAAGCAGTTCTGTGGCCACTGCAACTGGGTCTATGATGGGTCAACTTGAGTTCACTATGGTACTGGGTATCACTTAAGTCCTGTGAGGACTACTACCTGGCTACTGCTAATGTTTATTCAAGGCCCAAAGGCTCTTTTGCCAGCAGGTGGTGAATCCTGAGAGAACTAGGTGCTTCCCTTCAGGGCAGTGAGTTCCCTTCCGGCAGAGGGTTTATCTAGAAAATGCCATTGACGAGTTAGAACCTGGAATTGAGAAGTTCAGAAGTCTGCTTAGTGCTTTATTTTACTATGACTTAGCCGGTACTCAAGTTTTAAGACAAAGTCCTCTGCACTCTTTCCTCTCCTTTCCCCAAGTGGAAATAATAATAAGAAGAATTCTCCCTTAGCTATACTGCCTGGAGTTGGAAAAAAGTAAATGAAAATACTCCCTTGGCCATTACAACTGGTGTCTCTGTGTCACATGCACTCCACGTCCATTGGCTCCAAGGCCAGAGCAGCATGAGGACTTCACCAAGGATTGCAGTCCTTTGTGGCTTGACTGCCCTTCAAATTTATTCAGGACCCTAGGGCACTTCAGTCCATTGGTGGTGGAGCTAGTTGAAACTCAGCTTCCTTCCACTGAGGCAGAGGATTCCCTTCTGGTAAGGGTTGTTTTAAATGCTCCCTTCATGGGCTCTGGTGAAATTCTGCCCCGTATTGCCTTCCATTGTAACAGAGTAGCACTGAGTTCCAATACACAATCATTTGGCTCTCCCTCCACATTAAATACACAGATTCTCTCTCCTTGAGGCACTGCCAAAGGATGGGCAAAGGATTATGAAGGCAATATAAGATTGTCTTTGTACCCTCTTCAGTCCTTCTTTCCTTGATATGATGTTAAAACCAGGTTATATGATTTCTTACCTTATTTTTGATTCTTATGAAGGAGCTTTCTTGTATGGATAGTTGTTCAATTTGGTATTCCTGTTGGGGGATGATTCTTGGATGGTTTTATTTGGCAATCTTGTTCCACTTCCTCTTCCCCTGGTACAATGTCATGTGAAGAGAACAAAATAAAGCAAAACAACATAAAACTTTGCTTTCATAAATCTTAAATTCTAAAGGGAGGTATACATAAAATAAATAAGTGAAATGTATAATATGTCAGACTATAAAAAGTCATTGGAACAAAATAAAGTATGAATGATGCTGATGAGAAAGAAATAGGAGAGTTTATATTTAAAATGAGATATTTGGAGGATAACTCCTGAGAAGACAGCATTGAAGCAAACTTCCAGGAAATTAGGCAGCAATCCTTGTAGTTACTGGGAGAATGGTTTTCCAAGCAGAGATACAGCAGATTCAAAATCTTTGAAGCAGAGATCTTGGTATGTTCAAAAGCAGCAAGTTGGTCAGCATTGCTGGGAAAAAAAGTGAAGGAAGAGAAAGAGTAGTGGAAGATAAAGCTAAAAAGTCAACAGCAGCTATAACATGACAACCTTGTAGGTCATTAGGATTTTGTGTAAAGGAAGAACAGAGTAACAATGACCTAACATATGCAGCATATTACTCTGACTTTCATGTTCTTTATAGATTTGGGGTTGGTGGTAGAATAGGAAGCAAGTATGTAAGAATGGATATAATTAGGAGGCTGTTGCAATAATTCAGTTAAGATATTTTAGTCTTTTGGCTTGTGATATTAGTAATGGAAGTAGCAAGAATTGTTTTGATTTTGGATATTTTTTAAATAGTGCCAAAATTATGAACTATTTGGATGTGAGAAGTGAAAAAAAAAATCAGGAATCAAAAACGACAGTCATTTGGCCAGCACAACTGAAAGTGGCTCTTCATAAGGAAAAATAAGATATGATATATGTTACAATTAAATATTTGGTTTGGTCAATGAGTTATGTGTAATAGAATTGTGAACCTCAAATATCTGAGACAGGTCTCAGTCAATTTAGAAGTTTGTTTTGCCAAAGTTAAGGATGCACACAAGTAACACAGCAACACAGCCTCAGGAGATCCTGACATGTCTCCAAGGTGGTCGGGGAGCAGCTTGGTTTTATACATTTTAGAGAGAAAGGAGACATCAGTCAATAGATGTATGATGTACATTGGTTTAGTCTGGAAGGGCGGGACAACTCAAAAAGGAGAGAAGGCTTCCAGATCATAGGTGGACAAGAGACAAATGGTTGTATTCTTTTGAGTTTCTGATTAGCCTTTCCAAAGGAAGCAATCAGATTTACTTTTATCTCAGTGACCAGAGGGATGACCTTTGATAGAATGGGAAGCAGGTGTGCTCTAAGCAGTTTCCAACTGACTTTTTCCTTTAGCTTAGTGATTTTGGGGTCCCAAGATTTATTTTCCTTTCATGGAAGTCATACCATTAAGACAAAGGTAATAAAGATAGGTTAATGATTGAGGAAGTGGACATTTGAATTTGAGAGTATTGAGGTGAGGTGGTTTCTGGAAATAAGATTGAGGAAAATGCTGCACAAATAGGTGGGCTTAATTTTTGCTAAAACTGAAAAAATAATATGAGGAACAGGATTGGGGGAAGGATCAGTAGTCCATCATTTATGTATCTTAAGTTTGAGTTGCCTATTAGTTATGCAAGAAGATATGTTCAGTAAGTTATAAAGTATAAGGCTTGTTATTATATATTGGATATTTAAAGCCATTGACCTGTATGTTAACAAATTATGAAATAATGAAAAGAGATGCATTAAGGACTGGAGCTGGAGCAATTCAAAGTTTTGAGGACTGAGAGATGAGAAGAAACCTTCAATGGAGAATGAGAAGGAGAAGTCGAGAGACAAAAGGAGAGATTTTTGATCCAAAATTTAAATACTGCAAGTGTTTAACTTGAAGAAATGTTGTAAAGTTGTTAATAGGCTAAGAAATACTAGCATTATAATTCATCCTTGTATTTAGCAATGTGATGAACAAGTGTGAGAAGAGCAGTTTCTAGAAATGGTGGCCACAGTAGCTAGAATTTATCACATTCAAGAAAAAATGAAAGGGGAGAAACTGGAAAACAGGAGTTGTCAATGTTTTTCAAAGATGGAAAGTTTTAAAAGAGAATGGAGAAATGAAGTTAGAACACGTTTTATTTGTTGCTGTGTTTTTGCTTGTTTAAGAATGACTGAATTTCCTGTAGTGTTATATGTGAATAATTTTTACACTGGAGAGAGAGAATAGCAATAAGAAGTACTGAAGCAATGTATTTGATTTGGTTTGAGGAAATGGCATATAAGTAGAAGTGTGTAATATGGTTTGCTTCTGTGTCCCCACCCAAATCTCATCCTGAATTGTAATCCCTATAATCCCCACATGTCAAGGGCAGAACTGGGTGGAAGTAATTGAATTATGGGAGCAGTTTCTCCTGTGCTGTTCTCATGATGGTGCATAAGTCTCATGAGAACTGATGGTTTTATAAGCATCTGACATTTCTTCTATTTGCACTCAATCCATCTTCCCAACCTGTGAAGAAGCTGCCTGTTTCTCCTTTGCCTTCCACCATGCTAGTAATTTTCCTGAGGCCTCCTCAGCAATGCAGAACTGTGAGTCAATTAAACATCTCTCCTTTATGAATTAACCTGTCTTGAGTATTTCTTCATAGCAGTGTGAGAATTGAATACAGGGTGACATCACCTGGGTACCTGAACAGTCCCCATTCATATTAACAGGGGAAAAGGGAAGATATGAGAAGGAAAGTTAAGAAATTATCATCTCAAGATATGATAGAGTGAAAGGATTTAAAAAATAGAATATAAATACCAGGCAGCTCAAAGGACCCACTTGAGGTGGATAGCCATGTATGTAATGTGAGGCGAACCATGTTCAGTTGCAGAAGTCCTGTAAAGAGCTGGTATTTGTCTTTGAAGTTTTGCTGGATGAGATTGACCATGCCAGAGAAGGATGAGTAATTTGATGGTGCTTGCAAGGGTGTGATTATATTGATGAACCTGGGATCACAAGGAAATAAGAATATACAGTGTGTCAGAAAGAAACATTTGGTTTCATCAATCAGTTATATATCATAAAAGTCATGTGACTGGAAGAAATAAGATAGAACCAAATAAATAACTGGAGATTTGAACATTAAATTTGAGGTATGAAGGGGATGCAGTTAGTGGAAATAAAGAGGTTTAGCAAAGTACTCACCAATAAAAATGTATGTGGTAATGGAAATGTTAATATAGCCACAATAGCCACTACCACGTGACTAATGTCCTTCTGATATGTGGCTACTGCAACTAAGAAATTAACTTATTTAATAAACTTAATTTATAAAACCTATCTATAGCTATTGGTTAATTTATTTGGCAATGCAGGTCTAGAAGTGCTCATAAGAGTGAATGGTTGAGGAATATTGGAGTAATATCAAAAACAGTTTTAGGGAATGAGCTAGAAGGAGCATGAGCTAGAGATATAGGAGCAATGGCCACAGTGAGAATAGAGGCGTATCCTCTATAGTGGGTAAATGGGTGGTATAGTCTGCTGCCATGAAATCCAAACTTAGGACATTTTAGGAAGCAAACAGGAAAGTTCTAGATTCTAGAGGTGGAAATGAGGTTCAGTACAACAAGATGTGTGAAAAGAAAAATATTCATTACTTGGGAGGGCTGCATGAAAAGTTATGTTGTCACAGGAGAGACATGGTTCAATTAGAGTAATAAAGTGAAGAAAGCCTTCAGGGAATAAATTGAATATATATAAGATATTTTGCTAAAAAATATACCCGGAGTTACAGATGGCATGGTAGAATTTTTTTTTTTTTTTTTTTAATATAGGAGAGATGGGAGTTGGTTGCAAATTAAGTAAATAATTAAACAAACAAAGTCTTATGGGGATGAGAGTTCAGAGAATGAGGAATGACAGGGATAAAGAGTATAATAAGATTAATCCTGATTGTCACAGGACAGATAGACTTTGTTGTACCCTCTTGGGTCGGTAAGCATAATAACCTTTTCATTCAACAAATGCTAATTAACCATTGGCCATGTGCTGGACTTTCCACATGACTCCAGGAAATAAATGGACAGTATCTAAAATGGACATGGTTCCCCCTCTAATTTTCTTCCAAAATACCTCTTAAGGTAATGTATTCTGCAACTTTATTATGGAATAAAAAGTTTGTAATTGTAATAGTAATAAGATTGTATAAATAAATATTTTGTGTGATGGTTATTTTTCTGTTTTTAGGTATTATTCTCCTGTTGATTAGCATCCTTTTTTCTTTCTAAAAGAATAGACAAATCCTTGAATCCTTTCACTCTCCCCTTAAATGATCACTTTTGGTTTTACCCACTGAAATCTCAAAATTATTTTAATTGTTCTTTATAAGCCATTCTTTGACTGCATTATGATCAGTTAAAATCTTCACAAAACTTTTAGAAAACATAAAGAGCAGATATCATGACTACTTGATAAGTAAAAGCAATGAGGACAATTAAAGTAAACTGAGCCTCTATTCCAGATATTATAATAAAATGCCATCATCAGCAAAACCCTACATCATTCCAAATGCTAGTCTATCAGTTTTACAAAATAGTTAGAAAATGTTTTGTGTTTTGCTTCTAATATAGAACATTCTATTGTCCATTTTGGACACAGAAACAACATGATGTTATTTCCACAGGAAAATGCAGTCATAATTAAACATCTGTGCTAGAGTGTAACCACAGTACAGAGAGCCTTTTCATGATTCCAAATTCGAACTTGCAATGCCAGTAATTAATTAATTCATAAATATAACGGACATTTTTTCCCCTTTCTTGTCTTACTTGACTTGCCTCTCAACTTGAATTTCTTAAACTTTCCTTTCTGAAACTATTCCTTCTGACTTTGATGACACCACTCTCCCCAGATTTTCTCTGCATTTTTCTTTTGAACACTTTCTTCTAAAACTTAGTATTCATAGATTCTCTTTCCCCTCTCAATCCTAGATATTCATACCCTCTCCCATTCTTCTAATTCTTATGCTGATGACTCCAGATCAATATTTATAATTGATCTTTATCTTGAATTTAAAAACTGCCTACTGGATATCTTAACACAGATCTCTAAAGGCATCTTAGACTTGCTGTGTTCAAATTGAACTCATTGTATTGCACCCTTCCAATCCTCTATATTTCCTTTTGTTTGTTACTGTTAATAGTAGAACCATGACACATTCAGATCAGAACCCTGGGGTTTTAACTGCTTCAATTATTCCCCTTTCTCATTATTCCCTCTCAACATAGGCATTTGTTTCTCTTACAGTGTACTTCGTTCTTTGAATACCCAGTGTCTGACACCTAGTAATGCTTAAAAATGTCTGCTAAATTTAGTTGAGTGATGAAAACTCTTAATAACCAGCACATTGTGTAACATTTCTCCATAATACCCTAACTTTTCAATGGTCTACAAAGCTTGCTCCAGTTTCAAAGAATTTTTTAAATATATTTTTTCCAGTCTGCCTTTTTGATATTACTTTAGCTTTTTACCTTTTTAATAAATGAAGCTTCCAGTTACAGCATAATACCAAATCAAATTCACAAATGGAAAATTGCTTACCAAAATGGATTGACCTACTTTGACCAATTCATCCAACTCCCATAAAATCATTTTGTTATAATATAAACAGATAATTTGGATATCTTTCAAAGAAAAAAAGAGATAAAATTTAATTTGAAGAAAAATATTTATTTTGTATCATTATAATAATAATAAATTGCACTATCTCAGCCCATTTTCATAGTTTCAACATGAGAACTTTTTTGTTAAAATATCAGCGAAAGTTCAAACATATATTTCAAACAGTATGATATTAAATATTAGACAGTTTTAAAGTCATTTATTTGTTTCTATGTTAGGTACTCAAACTTTTCCTTTTCTTAATAACTAATGAAATAAGTAATAACTTAGTTTTAATTAATCTAAATATACTTTAAAATATTTGGCCAGTCCCTATTCATTCATCCCTACTCCAGAGAACGAATTCAACAACATTTGCTTCCATTCGTACTACCATAGCAAACTTCACCACACTGCACCAACCCTCCAACTCTATTTGTTGAATGAAATCTTTGCACTTTTTTAGAAAAAGAATGTCCTGTTTATTTATTTATTACTTTTTGAGATGGAGTTTTGCTCTTGTTGCCCAGGCTGGAGTACAATGGCACAATCTCGGTTCACTGCAACCCTAGCCTCCCAGATTCAAGCTGTTCTCCTGCCTCAGCCTTCCGAGTAGCTGGGATTGCAGGCATGCACCACCATGCCTGGCTAATTTTGTATTTTTAGTAGAGACGGGGTTTCATCACATTTGTCAGGCTGGTCTCAAACTCCTGACCTCAGATGATCTGCCCACCTCAGCCTCCCAAAGTACTGGGGTTACAGGCATGAGCCACCTTGCCCTGCCAGAGTGTCCTGTTTCTGCTCTCTCACTCTCTCTTTATCATTTGACATTTGACTTTATCATTTTATGCTGCTGTAACAGAATACCACAGACTGAATAATTTAGAATAAATAGAATTATTTTTGGCTTACAATTCTGGAAGCTGGAGAGTTTAAGAGCATGGTGTCAGCATCTCGTGAGGGCCTTCATGCTGTGCCATTCAATACAGAGGGCAGAAGGGCAAAGAAGCATACATGAAACATAGATCAAGAAAGGACTGAGCTTACTTTTATAACAAATGCACTCGAGATAATAGCATAAATCTAGTATGGAGGCAGAGCAACCATACCTTAATCTTCTATTAAATGTTTCATCTCTCAACACTGTTGCATTGAGTATTAAATTTACGTGAACTTTGGGGGACACATCCAAATCATAACAGGATGTATTTTATTTTTAGACAACCTTCAATGAGATGGAGTTACACTATTAAAAAGGGCCACCCTCAGGAGATTGCACTTTTTTTTTTTTTTCTCTTCCCTAGTCTCTGAATTATGATAAGGAAGTGATTTAGGTTAAATTTTTTAGTTCTGTTGATGCAAACTTTTGTTTGGGTAGGTTATTCCAATGTCTAGATTGAAGGGAGGCATGAGAATCAGACAGCAGTAACCGACCCTTTAGCCATAAAGTAAGCTGTATTCCCCAGTGAGATTATTAAAATGATGTCTGGTTGTTCATCACCGTTTGCCTGTCTCCCATGTCCTATTTAACCCTTTGTTAAAAGCATAGAATAGAGAAAGCTGTACAACATATTCAACTTCTGCAATTCCAGTAACACTGAAGATAGAATGAAATGCTGGAAGGCAGAAGAAAATAACAGGAAGAACATTTTCCAACGGATTCTGCCCAATGCTTAGAGTAGAGTGTACATTGCTTGAAAATGGATTCAAGATAGCTGTGATGATGGCAGTTCACTTTCAGACACATATTCTTCAAGTTACACAGTCATTTTAATAAACTTAAAATGTAAGCATTTCCTTTTCCAATATTTTAAGCAGCACATTTTGTTCCATTTATAAACTCTAAGTAACCTTTGCTTTCCTTCTTTTTCTGAAAGCTCAAATCTAATGGGAGTAAATGATTATAATGACATTTAGCATTTCTAAAATATCTCTCTAAAACTTCTCCATAAATAGTGGCCATTGATGTTTCTATGAATAACTGTATATTAAAAGTGGAAAGACATGAGTCCAGTGGAAAAAAATGAGCATTTTACTCAACAACAGGCTCTCTTACAAACTTTATTTTTATAAATGCTTTTTCATGGAGTCTTTGTAATTACATGACCCAAGTATTAATAGTTTATAGTAAGTAATAATCATACAGTATTAACTACTTTATGCAATGCAACTAAACATCCATGTATAAAATACAACGACTTATTGCTAAACCTATTATATTATTACCTTGATATCTTGGGATGTAGTAATGTCCCACTTGATTACTTGTTGCAAAATAATTAAGAAAGAGGCCTCTTTTAGACTATCTGCATAGAAATCCAGGTTCTGAAAATTTCTAGTTGTTTGACGTTAGTGAAGCTCTTTAACCTTCTTAACACTCAGATGTTTACTTTATAAATTGAAAAGGAAGACATTACGTATCTCACTGGGTTACTGTAAAAAAGACAATACAATAATCAAAATTGAAGTCAGACACATAGCAGTGCTCAGTAAATGTTTGCTATTATTTTAAAAATCAGGTTGGGTTATAAAGGCTCATAAATTGTTCATTTTTATGAGTTAAAGGTGATTCTACAGAAACTAATGCATCTAAAGTGCTGGAAATAAAAACAAACAAAAAAATTAGATCACTTGCAAGTCACCGTTCACACATTATTTTCACACAAGCCATAATCCAAATTATCATTTAGTATTGCCACGGTAAGCCAAATAACTGCATCATCTGGATTCCAGGAAGGCAGACAAGCATGCCATTGTATCAAGGAAGTCAGCTGCTTATCATCCAACTAGAGTAGAACTTTAAATATTAAACCAGTTTCAAAAGTAATGCTCTAATTTATTTTAAAAAATTATATGTGTTTATGATAGGAGAAAACGGAAATAATGTTGGTATCCTAAAGGAACTGAAGACTTAAGTTTCCATAAAAATTACATATATTGGTAGCAATGATAACTTGATGGTGATCACAAAATGTTTGTTCCTGAGAAGTAGGAGTGGAACTGTACTAGACAGAACAGGTCAGACTAACTATTGTGAGTGCTATGCCAGAAACCAGCCTGAATCTCCCATTATAGTGAAGAATTTATGTGCACAGATATGTGATGATGTGCATTTAAAACACTTGAATAATTGAATTGAAATATACAATCTGTACAATTTTTCAATAAATACTTTTATTATATTTAAATTAAAGTTATATATTTGGTAGATGGTCCACACCTAAAATAAATGAACTGTAGTTTAAATAAATAAAAAAGTGTTAAGATTTCTAGATTGGAGGCCTATATTATGTAATTGTTGCAAGTGTAACAAATCTGTGCATCTTTGAGATAAAGATTCTCTTAGAGTACACTGGCAGGACTTCTCTTTATTTGAATGAAATGGGAAAATAGACAAGAAGGATGTTTTAATATATTACTATGTCACATCTACCTATGCAATTATTTTTATCATTTTGAACAAGCTGATCTAAACCAATTATTAAAAATGTGATCATCTTTGCACACAATAATCCTGATGCCTAAAAAATGAAAAGGAACCCCAATATGCTAACATATATTTTGCAATTTTCATGTTAGAGCACTAGGGTCAATATGACTCATGAATAGGTATTTTAACTGATATGAATTACATTAACCAAGTCAATTCAATAATTTCTAGGTCCTTATTTGCATATTTGTAAATAGATACATCATAACCAATAGATAAAAGCATAATTCTACGTTGATCTATGACCCCACTTACAGTCATCATTGATTGTAAATATTTGTGAATTAGTAAAAGGTACCTGGACATGGAAGGGTCAGATTTGAGTTTCAATCCTATCTCTGTTATCTTCTGGCTTCACGCTTCAGTAAGTTATTTTTCTTTCTGATATTTATAAGAAAAAATACTTGCTAAGGACTTGCTTTTTTTTCACAGCTCTGTTATAAGTACTTATTTTAGTATAGATTTGATCATTTTATATTCACAATTATGATAATAGGGACGTATTTTATGTAAGTGGGGAAATTAAAGCACATGTAACAATGAAGTATTGTGTCCCGAAACTCTCATAAGTAGTGGAAAGATTTTTTTAATTACTCTATCTGGCTCGTTTAATGAGTCAGAAAAACTGAACAGCAGACAAATTAAGCAGGTAGCAAGAAAATGGAGCTGACATCAGATAATTAAGTATGCAATGCAATGTGAATCATTGTCTTTAATGTTTAGGAGTCTCATGGAAAAATAGGAATTCTTAGAATTAGTAAGATAAAAGCAATAATTTGAAAAAGGAAACACCATCACAAAATAGATTTTATGTTTTTACTTTTATTATTTAGTTTTAATTACTTATGATAATGTTTCATAATTTATCAATTAATGTTCTGTAGCATAGTGTATAAAATTAACAAAGTCTTCACAAGAATTTCAAGTAACAAAAAACTATTAAGTATTTTAAGAGAAATGAGATAGTTCATTTTTTTTGAGAGAAAGGATTTAGCGTGAAGATTAGTTGAAATTAAAATAAATTCCAACATATTTTAATTAAAATGTCATGTGCATTTATTAAGCATTTAATCATAATGTATTTAAAGAATTTATTCTTTATTTAAACAGTTTATCAGCTACAATATAAGCATAGTAATATGGGAGTTAAATCACAGTAGACAAAAAGGAAAATGATCAGAAGACAGAATTTCAAGAGTCACAAAGAGACTGTGTAGACAGATTGTTCTGAAAAATCTAACATTGTAAGATTTATTTTCTTTATATTATTCCTTTTTTTTTTCAGATGGTATGAGAGAATAAAAACTGAATTTTATATACATTTACCTGAAACAAAGGGTATATTCCTGAACAGTGCAGTACATACAATTCCATATACAAACATGTATTTTTTTATTTCCTCCTTGGCCCTCTTTAAAGTACAATATGAACAACGTCAACTCTTTGTCTGCTAAAAATGTATTTTTGTATAAAATATTTATGAGAATGAATGTAGAAAATCATGCAGGGAATAGTTCATTTAGATAGATAATTTCTGGAAGTTATAGATTAAGTTGATTGGTCAGAAATGAAAGAGAATGAATGAATAGAGGGTAGATGATAAAGGATGATGGTTAAGAACCCTGAACATTTGTGTATCGAATTACTCAATGTGTTAAAATTAATAAAATATGAAGATTATATCACCTAGAAGAGAACATAAGATGGTCTGAGTGTCAAAAATGTAGCACACTTTGCAGAATGCTTTGCAGTGGCAATGTGAGTGACATAAAATCATAAAATAAATAAAATGCTGCTAAACCTCCTGCCCCATTCTCACTGACACTTATAAGAAAGTAATTAACCTTTTCAGATGTGTGGGAAAAGAAGTATCCCGGAAGACAGTCACATTTAGTACAAGCAGTTAGTGGAATGGCATTGGGAAAAAGAATGGGATGTTCACAATTTCAGGATGGATTGAAGTTTCCAGATGGCAGAGTGCAGCAGAATGAGAAAGAGAATTAGTGCAAGAAAAGTATAGGCAAGAGCAACCATATCATTTATCAGAAGATGATGAACTGAGGGTCTCCATTTTAAGTTGTGGACTAAGATAGCAGGAATGATGCAGCATAAATTTGGAAATATATGCCATAACTGGAAGAAAATTCAGATCATGTGACAGAGGCCCCAGGAATATGACAGCCATTGGCCTCCTCAGCATTTGGCAACATTTACTCAGATGCAAATGGAGAAGCAGCCCCAGATTGAAAGGAAACATAAGTGATCACATTGTGAAAGAGTGCTAAGGCCATTAAATAAGAAAACATATTTGCAAATGCTTTGTTGATTGGAACAAAAAATAGCTATTCCCAGAAGGAGGCAGTTTGGGAAGAGAGGAGTATTGCAGTTAGAACCTGAGGGGTTGGTTGTTCAACCAACAGTTACCAGCCATTCAATCTTGGGAACATTATTTAAAACTTCTTGAGTTCAGCCTTTATTTCTAAAATGTAGATAAAAACCACCATGACACATGTATACCTATGTAACAAACCTGCACTTTCTGCACATGTATCCCAGAACTTAAAGTAAAAACAAAAACAAAAAATCTCATGGTGTTCCTGAGACAATTAAATGAGTTAACAATGACAAAACACAGTAGGTTCTCAATAAGTACCAATCCCTACTCCCTGTGCTATAGTACTCTTTTATGACATCTCATGAATACCTTCTTCCCGAGTAAAACACCTCTTCGTCTTGTAAGCATGGTCAGCTTCCACTGTGCATCCTCTAAAATGAAATCATGCATTATCTCTTAGTGAACAGATTCCGCATCACCTCTCTGTACTATCATAAAAGTTTCTCCTGAATGCTATTGTAGAACATATCACACTTTTATTGCAATTATTTGATCACGAACATGTCTTACACAAAGTAGTGTTTTTCTAAGGATTCTGACAATATACCGTAAGTATCTGAAATTTCCAGTTCATCACAAAGTACCTCAGAAATTGTATATTCTCAAATATTTAAGTAAATTGAATGAACCAGGTGTTTTCTAAGTCTCTAATTTTGAATAAATACACTTGGTTGACTTGTAGAGAACACAAAAAAATCAGCATTATAACTCAGTATACAGGGAATACTGTAGAATGATTGTCCTTCTCATACATTTCTTGATTGTCTGGAAATTTCAAGGAAAACCTTTTATCACAATGTCAGAAAAGCAAGCCCACATTTACATAATGGAATTGCTTTCACGAAGCAAAATATCTCTACATTGTATATGCCTAATGTGATAAAATAAGTTTATGTATTAAAAATCCAACTGAATAGTGTTGAAACTATTATTGGCTCTAATAGATGTTTTTAAGTCATAGCATGACCAAATTGATTGCAAACTTTTAAGAAAATAAGATAACTAAAAGCTCATCAGTCTTGTAATTGAGAGTAAACTTTCACTATTACTTAGCCAACCTGCATGGCAACCCATTTTAAACTGTTCATTTCAAGAAAAAAATCTTTTTGAACAAAATGATGTATATATCATTATAAGGAGATTGCAAAGACACATAGTTTCCCTTGCAGTGACTAATTTAGGATAAATAAAGCAATTAATCTGAAAACACAGAGAACATCTTTCAGTTGAGTGAAATAACCTGTATGCAATAATTGACTCAGCAATAGGATTTATATTTAGAAAACTTTCCAGTTTCATCAAAAGAATCACTTCACTGAGAGTTATGTTTTATTCATTCAATGGTGTGCCAAAACCCTGATAATTTGGGATACTTAATTGCATTGGTCCACTTACAAACAGCATGTGCAATTGAGCAACTGACAATTGGTCTTTATTTATTTTAAGTTATTTTAGCAAAATGTTTGTAGATGTTGTATGAGGATGTGTTGTATTTAAGTACCAGATTTGGATGGATATTTATATGTCCCCTGAGGCTCTGTCTTTGCCCAAACCACAATGAAAAAGGAATAATTTTAAATATCTATATTATAAGCCCACAATGTTTGACCCAGTGGTAAATTAAAGAAAATTGGTGAATGAATAACTCCAAAATCAGTTTGCGGAACAAAGCTTTCTCAGCATGAAGTATAAAATGTAGAGATCTTTTGCTTCATGAAAGCAGTTCCTTTATGTGACTGTAGTCTCGCTTTTTCTAACATTGTGATAAAAAGGCTATCTTTGACATTTCCAGACAATCAAGAAATTTGTGACAAGGACAATCATTCTAGATTTCTCCATAATGTCCACATTCAAATTAATCATACTCAAGAAAATAATCCAACATGTGACGTGTAGGTCAGGGAACAGAACCAAGCGTCAATATGGTAATAACTCATACTTTCTCCTGAAAGGCATTTGTTTTTCATTATTATTGAAAATATTGGCCGGGCGCGGTGGCTCAAGCCTGTAATCCCAGCACTTTGGGAGGCCGAGACGGGCGGATCACGAGGTCAGGAGATCGAGACCATCCCGGCTAACACGGTGAAACCCCGTCTCTACTAAAAATACAAAAACTAGCCGGGCGAGGTGGCCGGCGCCTGTAGTCCCAGCTACTCGGGAGGCTGAGGCAGGAGAATGGCCTAAACCCGGGAGGCGGAGCTTGCAGTGAGCTGAGATCTGGCCACTGCACTCCAGTCCGGGCGACAGAGGGAGACTCTGCCTCAAAAAAAAAAAAAAAAAAAAAAAAAAAAATATTGTGTGTTAAAAATTATTTTAAGGTAAACCTGTTCCAGACAGCTTATTATGTGGTTCTCTTAATGAAATAAGCAAACTTTTAGAAAAATTCAAAACATCTTGTACAATTTAAGCTATTTTGGAAGTTATAAAATACAGTATTTTATAAAAATCACATAAAGATGCAAAATCTATAGGTAGGCAATGATCTCTGCAGTTGCATTTTCTTTTTAGAAAAAAAATAAAAGCAATTTTACTTCTCAACAAGTATTCCATGTGTCTTCTCATATTATAACCTCTATTCTAGTTAGGATGGGATTAGACTACCTATATCACTAAGTGGAGATCCCTGTATTAGCCAGGGTTCTTTAGAGGGACAAAACTAGTAAGACAGATGTGTATATGAAGGGGAACCACTCCTAGTACTAAAATCTAAATTAATCAGGGTTCTCTAGAGGGAGAGAACTGATAAGAAAGATGTATATATGAAGGGGAGTTTATTAAGGAGTATTGATTCACATGATCACAAGGTGAAGTCCCACAATAGGCCGTCTACAAGCTGAGCCAGTCCGAGTCCCAAAACCTTAAAAGTAAGGAAGCCAACAGTGAAGTCTTCAGTCTGCCAGGGTCTGTCCCACAGACCCTGGCAGACTGGCAGATGAAAGGAGTACTCAGATATTCAGACACAGGTATGCAGTATAAGAGCAGCTAGGGGACTGCCTGGCTCTAGTGGCCAAAGTGCAGCAGCCCCAAGAACCTGGAACTGCTTGCTTTTATTCAGTGCAGGCATAATGCCGAAAGTCTGGAGCACAAACAACTTGTAGGTAACTAACATTTATTGTTCCCCTTTTGGGGAATGTTATGCACCTGGATGATCAAAGGTCAGTTCCTGATCAGCATAAGTAAACAAGCTGGTTCAAGATTAACTTTCCTACATTCACTTGTACCTAGTCCTTGCCCTCTGCCTCAGGCTTATAGAATGGCTACCTTCAGTTATTCTCCCCTAAAGCTTTGTAGAACCTTGTGACCTTTGAGAAGGCCTGCTCCTTTCCCTATAGTTTCTCCCACCACTCTGACCGATCTCCTACATCAGTCTGTGGCCTAATGGCCAAGAGAAAAACTGCCTCCCACAGTTCCTGCTGGTTCACTATATTACTAACTGTGACCCTCTATGCCCCTGAGTGACACACAGTGGCCTCCTCCACAGGCTGTGAGCATATATCACCGATACACTGCTCTCAATCTCATCTGTCCAATGTGGGTTTTTGTATGTTTGGCCATCTTATATCATTTAGGGCAAAGAAATTCTTCCATCATCAACATTGTGAGTAGGAAGTGATCGGAATACACAGATACACATGCACACACACATATATTAGATCATGCTTATGCAGAATTTAATCAACATCTTTAGCAAATGAAGATATCAAGATTAATCATTGTGGGGGCTGGGGGAAGAGAAATAGATGCTGCAGAAAGCATGAACAAGAGTTAAATAAAGGTAAAGAAACTGAAAAAAAATCACCTAGAAGCTTTTGGGCTGATGGGGAAGTGACTGTTTTCAGTAAGTATATTTTGGTAAAATTAAATTGTTTCTTCATGTGATTCTCCAGCAATATCAGCAGTACTCAAATAAGAAGAGATAAAATGAATGGTAAGATCTATTAGTAGCCGGAGAGTGTTGAAATAGTTGTAACAGAAGGACAATTTAAAAAACTGTAAACTTGCCTTAAACACATGGAAACAAACATTATGAAATGTGTCATTTATTAGGGCTGCAATGTAACAAAAATAAAAACTTATATTTTTGATGTAGATTGAGAATACACTGAAGGAGATATTATCATTTGCTAGGTAGTTTACATCCTGTCCTGTGTGTTTAAGAAGATACATACATCCAGTCTAAATTTTGCACTTGCAATGTTAAAAGTGTGCTATTTACATGAGCTCTAATATAAGTTTTCTCAAACTAATTGGTTTCAGGGACTTTTGGGTAAATGCATTGTAATTCAAAATAGTGATAGAGTTGAGTGAACAGAAATCAGCAAGCCCAAATAATACTGAGATTAGAAAAGTTCCAAAGTTATAATAATGTTTAGCAACAAGAGATAATATGGTGAACAAAACCACTAAACTTATTTCTAAATGTGAAGACAACATTATAACAAATCATAACTGTATTCATAGCTTATGTATCTCTGAAGAACATTAGATTAATAATCATTTTCTCTGATTGTTTGAGTTCCTTCACAGAACTCCTGCCTGGGAAACAGATGGACTTATATTTAAATAATTTTTATAGTTGCTGTACTTATGTAGGAATGCTGAAATCACTCTAAGGTTATAAGTTAACCATCTCTAAGTCTTTGGGGTATTAAATAATAATTATAAATAAGTAATATTTATAAGCAACATCAGGAAGCAAGTTTAGGTCATGTCCCTGTATTAAAATTGTCAAATTAATTCATTTATTTAAGCTTTTAGTTGATATGTATTTATATGGTAATAAAATAATGGCAAAACCTTAAAAGCAGAATAAGTATGAGGCATACTTAAGTTAGATGATGGGCTGAGTGTTACCACTTATGCCTCTTTAATATGCTTATATTAAAACAACTAAAAAACTAACAATAAACCTGTTATGTCAGAACAGCAGCATTACTTTAAGTCAGACACCTTTAGGGAGCAGAATTATACTCGGATTTAGAATTTCCATGGGAATGTATGGTAGCAATCATTTAGGTGGGACACATAGACTGTTTCATAAGTTTCAAGCATCTCCACAGTATTCTAATACCATCTATGTAAATCCCACTCTGCAGTATATCAGTGAAATATTACAGCTGATATGGAAGAATTCTGGTGTTCCTAAGATGTGCTCTTGTATACAGGTAGATATCATAATAAAGTATTACTAGTTCTGGAAGCCATTTCTGGAGATATTTATAAAGAGCCTTAGATCCTTGTGGTGTCATTTACTTGATGCCCTTCGGTTTAAGTTAGAAAATAAAAGCCCACACAGAAATTACTTGACTACATATTCAAACCTCTTGCTCCACATCTGGACAAGCTGATGAGAAAGCTAAAATACCCCTTCCTTTGGTGACAAGTTCAAACCATGCAAATCCCAGCCCATGTGTGCAAAACCCTCATCAACACTACCTCCTAAGGAAAAAAAAAAAAAAAAATGCCACTCTTCTCTTGGTCTCTCAAATGGTTTTCAAACCTGCTTGGAAGCCTACCCTGTTTTCCCTAGCAAGCCTCATTTTGTGAGTGATAAATTTTTTCATACTCTGTTGGTGCATGTGCGGTATTATCAGTCTTGACAGTTGTACCAAATTTGGGGTGGTGGGGATCTATCCCGACTTTGTAGAATCAGTACATCATGAATGAACAAAAAATGGAAGAGAAGAATATCATATTAAGGCAAATGTACTAGCCCAAATAGTTCATTATGACATTCTTCATTCTCTATTTTCAACATTGTTTCTGTCACATAGTTTTCCAAAACAAAGCCAAACTTAGTTGCTTAAGAAGTTTGCCCCAGCACTTTGGGAGGCCGAGACGGGCGGATCACGAGGTCAGGAGATCGAGACCATCCTGGCTAACATGGTGAAACCCCGTCTCTACTAAAAAAAAAACAAAAAGCTAGCCGGGCGAGGTGGCGGGCGTCTGTAGTCCCAGCTACTCGGGAGGCTGAGGCAGGAGAATGGCGTAAACCCGGAAGGCGGAGCGTGCAGTGAGCTGAGATCCGGCCACTGCACTCCAGCCCGGCGACAGAGCGAGACTCCATCTCAAAAAAAAAAAAAAAAAAAAAAAAAGAAGTTTGCTTCTGCTTAGGATATAGAAATCTCAGGAATTGCATGACCCTTCCAATGACAAGAAGAAAAAAAATAAACCTAGTTATTCTGTCCCCAAAGAACAGGGCATAGCTTGATTGCTTTTAGGGTGAAGGCAAAAATCGAAAGTTTTTTCCCACCCACCCCCTACCCCTGGAGTAGGGCTAGGAAAATCTTTTTGACCCAGGATACTGAATCAAAACAAAAAGATAGACAACCACTAATTTTGTAATTATGGACCTTTCTATATTGTCATCAAAGATTTCCATCTGCATAATTTCTAAGTTTTGCTATTTATTGAGGTTTTTGTGTTTTATGACTGAATGAAATTATATATTTTTTCAAGTTTCATATGTCACTATAGTTTAATTAAGTGAGCACTACTTTTTTTTTTTTTTTTTTTTTTTTTTTTTGAGGCAGAGTTTTGATCTTGTCACCCAGGCTGGAGTGCAATGGTGTGTGATCTCTGCTCACTGCAACCTCCGCCTACTGGGTTCAAGTGATACTCCTGCTTCAGCATCCCAAGTAACTGGGATTACAGGTGCCTGCCACCATGTCCAGCTAATTTTTCTATTTTTAGTAGCAACAGGAAGGTCAGGATGGTCTCTAACTCCTGCCCTCAGGTGATCCACCTGCCTTGGTCTCCCAAAGTGGTGGGATTACAGGCGTGAGCCATCGCACCCAGTCATGTATGTTTTTTTAGATTGTATTCATTTTAACCTGTTTGGTCTATCAAGAATCAAGATGGGTATTTTAAAATTTTAGTAATGTGTTTCTATTTCCTTTTTTACTTCTTGTCTTTTTTTGTCATGATGTTCAGTGATTTCAAGTAATTGACTATGTCATCACATTGAAAATTGACTCTCTAATAATATTGTAAAGAAATTTATAATTTACTTAGCATAATGAAATAATCTTAGCCTAATGAATTTAAGCTTAGCATAATGAATAATAACGGTTTATTTTGCTTTGTTTTCTGTTTTTTTTTTTTAAACATTTGTCTGGCATGCTAATCCCAATCCTTACATTTTCAGTATTTTCTAAAACAATTCAGTATAATTTGTAACCCGAGGAAGATTAATATTCTGTTTCAAGATTCATTAGGATAAAATTACCTTTAATGATTAGTTCAGACCACATATATTCATTGACAGAGTCTTATTTTTGCCATATAGGTTTATTAGAATTTCACTTTTGAAACCTCTAAAAATCACAAAATATTTATTTCTTTGCCTTTTTTGTGTATGTTTACATGTATTTTGATTGAATGTTGAGTTTGTAATGTCTGTTTTTCTAGTAGTTAATTTCACGAACTCAATTTTACATGTTACCTGTTAATCTTCTATTTCTTTAGACAGCATTTTTAATGGGTCTTCAAATGAGCACTGTTACAGCTAGCACATTTTCTCCTTTACTATATTCCTATTTCTTTTTTTTAATTTGATTATATTGCCTCTCATAATATACTTTAATTTTTTCCAATATAATTGACATATACTATAAGAAAAATTCTTTTTTTAGCAATATAATTTAGGAAACTATCATATGCTACCTCACACTTTAACTTCCCCATCTGTGAATTTCTGAATTAATAGTTTATTATTATTACTATTATTTGAGTGTTTTAACATTAAATTCTGTTATATAACAATATTATCAATATTTTGGTGCCATTTGAGTTGTCTTATTTACTACTCTATATTTAAGTTGCTTTCGTGTGACCCCAGCCTCTTTGCCTTAGCTCACATTTCAAACAAAATATTTCTTCGAAAATAATTCAGGAGAAAACTACATCCTCAACTTCTGCATGCAATATGCATATATTCATTTTCTTAAATGAATGATAGTTTAAACGGATACAGTTTTGGGGTCACTTTCTTTCCTTAAGGACTCTATGTTTCACAGCATTGACTGTTGCAATGAGAAATATCAAGGGTTAGACTAAATTCTCTTCATTATATCTTGGCTTTATCTTCAGAATGGACCAAGGCATTCTTTCATTATCTTTGAAACCCAAGGTTTTTTTTTTTTTTTTTTTTTTTTTTTTTTTGGCAAGGCATTTTAATAATTATTTAGTTTTAAATCTTCAGTCCCTCAACTCTTATGTTCTTTTCTGAAGCAGTTTATAAAAATTCAAACAGAATCCCTTCCTACTGACTTAAAAAGGGACATTTTTGAACACTAATAAGGTTTATAAGTACAATGGGTTAAAGTGCACTAAATTTGGTAAATGCATAAATTTACAATGATATTAAAAATAAACACTCCTTGATTACTTTTGAAATATATGGATAAATTAACGGATTATTTGGGAAATTGACAAATGATTGAAAAGAATCAACCATTTATCTTACCCTTTCTTTATGAATTTTACCTAGGGTAACACAATAGAAGAGAGGACTTTTTAAATATAAAAGTATTCTATTTCACAATTAAAGAATTTTGCAACACATAATAGAGAATGAATGCAGACAATAGTCATAAAAGGCTGCTAAAGCACATAAAGGAATAATAAGATATTTTATATTTTATGATGGAAATATATAATACCTCCCATGATGTAGTCTTGCCAAAATCTTAACTTCAGTGATTCTCTAGATATAAATACCAATTTTCAAGAGATACATTAAGAGAAAAATATTTTAAGCTGCAACATAGGGAAGCAATTCCAAATCATAGGAAACCTTATGAGAAAAATGACCATTTTTTTGGTAATAAAAACAGCAACAAAAATTGCAAGGGAAAAAAGATGGAGGAAATGCAAAATATTAAAATCATCTTCGAGATAAAATACTCCTAACATATGGAGCAAAAGTAAATTTTATCAAAAAATTTGAATAATATGCATATTGATAATATTAAGGTATTAATGTTTTAGTACTGATTTGGAGTGTGGGTCACAGCAGCATTGAAGTTATGTGTAAAAGTTGAGTCTTTGTCATTTGTCATTTATAAATGCATAACACCTAATTTATAGATAAAGTGATACAATTTCTGAAATTTGCTTTAAAAGAACATGGAAGGGGCCGGGCGCGGTGGTTCAAGCCTGTAATCCCAGCACTTTGGGAGGCCGAGACGGGCGGATCACGAGGTCAGGAGATCGAGAACATCCTGGCTAACACGGTGAAACCTCGTCTCTACTAAAAAATACAAAAAGCTAGCCAGGCGAGGTGGCGGGCGTCTGTAGTCCCAGCTACTCGGGAAGCTGAGGCAGGAGAATGGCATAAACCTGGGAGGCGGAGCTTGCAGTGAGCTGAGATCCGGCCACTGCACTCCAGCCTGGGCGACAGAGCGAGATTCCATCTCAAAAAAAAAAAAAAAAAAAAAAAACACGGAAGGGCATATGGATGGTAGTAGAGGGAAAAGTAGATTGTTTTTAAATTGATATTATTTTTAAGTTTCATAAGGGGTACATAGGCATTATTTTATTCTTTTTCTTTTGTGTGTGTGTATATATATGTGTGTGTATATATATATGTTTTAAATTTCCATTGAAAAGACAAAACAATGTTATTTCTGGTAAGAATTTTTTTTTTTCTTTTAGTGAGAGGAGTCAGAATGCAAAACAAAGAAGAATGTAGGATACATTTCACGAAAATGAATTTTGGATCCACGGATCCACACCTACAACTTTGATTATAATTTTGTCATGAATTAGAACATGAAGTGAATTCACATAAAAGAAATGAACAAAGATATTATCTGGCATAGTATATTTGATGATTGTAAATTGATTTTTTTGTTAAGTTCTCAAGTGTCCCTAATATTAATTGAATACCTTGTTGGAAAAGCTTCAAGAGTAAATGATAAGGGTAATCTATATAAAACTCATACATATTTACTTAAAATACTTATATATGAGAAAAGACAGAAGAAACGTATAATATTTTAGAGAAAAAATATGTTAATAAGAAATTAGTCATGTTCATTATCCTTAAACCTTGCATATTTTACTTTCTGACTCAATTCCAACCAGACAAAATAATGTGCATTTCTAGGATGCCTTTCTGGAAAAAAAATAAGTAATTTGACAAATTACTTTGACTAATTTTCATAGTCCTTATTATATTTTGATGCATTTACATTAGTTTTTAATATATATGTGTCATACAGTTCCATCTTTTCAAATATGCTCTGTGTGTATTGCCTAGCTTCTAGATGCAAAATTCATATCAAGCTTTTGCAAGACTCTTTTGGGGTGTATTCTTCAAAAAATAATTATTGCATATTATGGTCCTACTGAATTAGTTTTGAGTGTTTATTTTTAAAACTTTAGACATACAAAATATATACACCATTTTTTCTCAAAGTGGATATATTGTTTAGAATTATTCACCTCTGCAGTAGTAACTCTAGAACCAATTGTCAACCATCATGATGTTTAATTTTTATCATTTCATTACTGATGATCGATCACTAAACAATGTTCAATAAAAAAAGGCATTCAATTATTTGTAACTCTTTTGAAGCATTACTTTATGATTCAGTGTAATTTTTCAGTAATTGATTTTTATCAAATTTGATTCAACAGTGCACAGAATTTTTTAAGATGTAAACTAATAAATATTTTCTACTAGAACAGGTAAAATCCGTGTATAAAGATACATATATGATCCAAGGAAGCAAACTCTGAGAATCTAATACTACCAGATGACACTAATAGTTTTCTTGGTAAGACTATTTTCTTATATTATTTGACCCAACTGAATAATAGTTTTAGATGGCAACTGATTAGCTTTATTTCTTATATTTTCCAAAACACACACACACACACACACACACACACACACACATGTATTTTCATGTGTATATATTCATTTTGCACTTGTCAATATTTATTTTTGTTTTCTCTTTACTATCAATTTTGCCCAGTATTTCATAAAAATAAAACAGCAAACAGTAAAAAAAAATATTTTCAGTAGACTGGAAATAACTTGATCATAAGATACATTTCTGTTTTCCTTGCCAACACCAAAAATTGCAGCAAACAGAACCTTTCCAGGATAAATCACATTAACAATCCCTGGTGTGGAGATGATAATAGTTTATCACTTAGGTTGTCAGTGTGTTTGCTTTTGGGAATGAAGTAAAAAAGTCAAGCTGCCTGAGATCCCCAGTATGCTGCACCACAATCAGTGTACTCCCCTGAGCAAGACAAATGTTTGTTTTGATATCATCCTTTTTGGGCTTCTCATTTAAGTGGGTAAATTCCAACTAGATGCAAAGTGTCATCTTTAAAATTCTAAATGCTGTAGGTTCCCTAGCATATTGTAAAATAAATAGCTGTTATATGAAGACATTAAAATCAGCATAAAAATGGCATTGTTTTTACAACATGTACTTACATATTTAATGAAAATAATATAGTTACAATAAAATAAATAGAGCAGAAAAACAAATCATGAAAAACAGTGAATAAAGAGAGAAATACAAGTGATATTGCTATATATATGATTAGAAACACAGTGGGTATCCATTAACCACATGGCCATTGAGATCCTTGATTCACTTTGCCCAATTGCCTGGATGATGGAGCAGAGAAATCTGATTGCTGATTGGGTTATCCAATCTAGTTGCTAGGAAGACCACATAACCAGACCAATCACTTGCAGTTCAGTTATTTTGCTTACCCCTATGACTCAAATTGCTCATTTCATAAACTCATTCAGTGCTCAGATTTAAACTTGTAAGTGATTGAGGTGATCAGGCACATCAAAATGATGAGAGTACTCAATTTTAGAACATAAAATGGATGAATGAGATGAGAAAATAAAAATAACGTATTCTCAATACCTAAAACCGATATAACAAGTGAAATTTTGTCTTCATAACATAAATGTTCTCAGCATTTTTCTTATTTCTAAATTAAAATCTGAATAATCTCTTTGAAACTTCCCATAGCTGACCAAATATTGGATTACTGAGAGAAGTCAGGGAAAATCACTTTATTTCACTGCTTATGAAAGGAGACTGAATTACTCATGATAGGAGAGTGGCATTATTTAACTAATTGTAATTATACAACCAATTAGGTACTTGTTTAATTGAAATTTGCCCCAAGAAACATTTCACAACTTTTAACAAATATGGTTACTGCTAAACTTCAATTGTCATGGAATATAAAACAGCTTACTAAACAGTGTATGTACTACCATTTCTCTTTTATCAAAGGCAGATTAAGTCTTTTACACTTTTTTTCAGAAGAAATACTTATACAAAGTAGGATATTATTCACAAAGGACTGATTCTGGAGATACAATTCTACCTTGGGTATATTTTTATCAACATTCCCGAAGTTAAATTTCACACTGTATCCCTGCATGTGCTTAAATCCAGCTTAAATTTATAGCTCTTTTTCCCTCTCTAGTCCTGATTTTGGCAGCTTTCCCCACATAGTAGAAAACATGTAGATACAGGCATTTTGTCAGATATGCTGATATAATTCAGTTAGTTTTTTTAGCTAGACATTTTCTGAGGAGAGTTTGTATGAAATAACTTTTCCTTCAACATTGAAAAATATATGCATCTAGTGAAGTAGTGTTAAAGTTAAGAAAAACATTCTGTGTTAAATATCTTGTAGAGGGTTTTATCATCATTTTGAGGGGTTTATGTTTAAGGTCAAAAAAATAATTATTTTACTCATGTAATTTTTATTCAACAATTAACCAATAAAAAGAGACACAGGAAATAAGTTTAAAAATCTTGCTTTCTATTAAAAAGAACACTCACTCTATGCATTAACCCTAGAGTTTCTTCATCCATTTCTTGGGATCAAGGGACAAGAAGATATTTGTGTTCTCAGGCAAGCACAAAGGGTACTTTATCAATATTTTAATCCTCATGGGAGAAGAGAAAATAAGCATTTAGACCTCAGCAAGCCCCAAGGCTCCATGGGGAAGTAAAAGAACACCAAAAAAGACAGAGTAAAAGTGAATGCACAAATCCCTAGGTTATTAGTTTCCCATTATTGTGAATGCACAAATCCCTAGGTTATTGGTTGCCCATTATTAAAACTTCAATATGCTGAGGAGGGAGATTTCAAGATGGCCAAATAGGAACAGTTCCAGTCTAGAGCTCCCAGAGTGAGTGACTCAGAAGACGGGCAATTTCTGCATTTCCAACTGAGGTACCAGGTTCATCTCACTGGGGCTTGTTGGACAGTGGGTGCAGCCCATGGAGCATGAACTAAAGCAGGGTGGGGCATTGCCTCACCTGGAAAGCACAAGGGGTTGGGGAATTCCTTTTCCTAGCCAAGGAAAGCCACAATAGATGGTACCTGGAAAATCTGGACACTCCCACCCTAATACTGCACTTTTCCAATGGTCTTAGCAAATGACACACCAGGAGATTATATCCTGTGCCTGGTTCAGAGGGTCCCACACCCCTGGAGCCTCACTCACTGCTAGTACAGCAGTCTGAGATTGAGCTGCAAGGTGGCAGCGAGGTTGGGGGAGGAGCATGCACCATTCCTGAGGCTTGAGTAGGTAAACAAAGTGGCAGGGAAGCTCAAACAGGCTGGAGCCCACCACAGCTCAAGGAGGCCAGCCTGTCTCTGTAGACACCACCTCTGCGGGCAGGGCAGAGCTGAACAAAAAGCAGCAGAAACTTCTGCAGACTTAAACATCCCTGTCTGAGAGCTTTGAAGAGAGTAGTGGTTCTCCCAGCATGGAGTTTGAGATTTGAGAATGGGCAGACTGTCTCCTCAAGTGGGTCCCTGACCCCCAAGTAGACTAGTTAGGAGGCATCTCTCAGTAGGGACTGACTGACACCTCATACGGCCACGTGCCACTCTGAGATGAAACTTCCAGAGGAAGAATCAGGCAGCAATATTTGCCGTTCTGCAATATTTGCTGTTCTGCCGCCTCCCAGGCAAACAGGGTCTTGGAGTGGGCCTCCAGCAAACTCCAACAGACCTGCAGCTGAGGATCCTGAGTATTAGAAGGAAAACTAACAAACAGAAAGGACATCCACACCAAAACCCCATCTGTACGTCACCATCATCAAAGATCAAAGGTAGATAAAACCACAAAGATGGGGAGAAACCAGAGCAGAAAACCTGAAAATTCTAAAAATCAGAGGGCCTCTTCCCCTCCAAAGGAATGCAATTCCTCTCCAGCAACAGAACAAAGCTAGACAGAGAATGACTTTGACAAGTTGAGAGAATAAGGTTTCAGAAGATGAGTAATAACAAACTTCTCTGAGCTAAAGGAGGATGTTCAAAACCATCGCAAAGAAGCTAAAACTCTTGAAAAAAGATTAGATGAATGGCTAGCTGGAATAAACAGCATAGAGAAGACCTTAAATGACCTGATGAAGCTGAAAACCATGGCACGAGAAATACAGGACACATGCACAAGCTTCAAGTAGCTGATTCAAGCAAGTGTAAGAAAGGGTATCAGTGATTGAAGATCAAATGAATGAAATGAAGTGAGAAGTTTAGGAAAAAAAAAAAGAGTAAAAAGAGATGAACAAAGCCTCCAAGAAATATGGGGCTACGTGAAAAGACCAAATCTACGTCTAATTGGTGTACCTGAAAGTGACGAGGAGAATAGAACCAAGTTGGACAATACTCTTCAGAATATTATCCAGGAGAACTTCCCCAACCTAGTAAGGCAGGCCAACATTCAAATTCAGGAAATACAGAGAACACCACAAAGATACGCCTCAAGAAGAGCAACTCCAAGACACATAATTGTCAGATTCACCAAAGTTGAAATGAAGGAACAAATATTAAGGGTAGCCAGAGAGAAAGGTTGGGTTACCCACAAAGGGAAGCCCACCAGCCTAACAGCGGATCTCTTGGTAAAAACTCTACAAGCCAGAAGAGAGTGGGGGCCAATATTCAACATTCTTAAAGAAAATAATTGTCAACCCAGAACTTCATATCCAGTCAAATTAAACTTCATAAGTGAAGAAGAAATAAAATCCTTTACAGACAAGCAAATGCTGAGAGATTTTTGTCACCATCAGGCCTGCATTAGAAGAGCTCCTGAAGGAAGGACTAAACATGGAAAGGAACATCCAGTACCAGTCACTGAAAAAACATGCCAAATTGTAAAGACCATTGATACTAGGAAGAAACTGCATCAACTAATGAGCAAAATGACCAGCTAACATCATAACAACAGGATCAAATTCACACATAACAATATTAACCTTCAATATAAATGGGCTAAATGCTCCAAATAAAAGACACAAAGTGGCAAATTGGGTATAGACCCATCAGTGTGCTGTATTTAGGAGACCGATCTCATGTGCAGAGACACACATAGGCTCAAAATAAAGGGATGGAGGAAAGTCTACCAAGTGAATGGAAAACAAACAAACAAAAAAAAGCAGGGATTGCAATCTTAGTCTCTGATAAAACAGACTTTAAAACAACTTATGTAATGGTAAAGGGATCAATTCAACAGGAAGAGCTATCTTAAATATATATGCACCCAATACAGGAGCACCCAGATTCATAAAGCAAGTCCTTAGAGACCTACAAAGAGACTCAGATTACCACACAATAATAATGGGAGACTCTAACACCCCACTGTCAACATTAGACAGATCAATGAGACAGAAAGTTAACAAGGATATCCAAGAATTGAACTCACCTCTTCACCAAATGGACCTATTAGACATCTACAGAACTCTCAACTCCAAATCAACAGAATATACATTCTTCTCGGCACCACATCACACTTATTCCAAAATTGATCACATACTTGGAACTATAGCACTCCTCAGCAAATGTAAAAGGACAGACATTATAACAAACTGTCTCTCAGACCACAGTGAAATCAAACTAGAACTCAGAATTAAGAAACTCACTCAAAACTGCTCAAGTACATGGAAACTGAAAAACCTGTTCCTGTATGACTACTGTGTACATAAATAAATGAAGGCAGAAATAAAGATGTTCTTTGAAACCAATGAGAACAAAGACACAACATTCCAGAATCTCTGGGAGACATTTAAAGCAGTGTTTAGGAGGAAATTTATAGGACTAAATGCCCACAAGAGAAAGCAGGAAAGATCTAAAATTGACACCCTAACATCACAATTAAAAGAACTAGAGAAGCAAGAGCAAACACATTCAAACGCTAGCAGAAGGGAAGAAATAACTACAATCAGAGCAGAACTGAAGGAGATAGAGACACAAAAAAACCTTCAAAAAATCAATGAACCCAGGAGCTGTTTTTTTTTTTTTTAAACATGAACAAAATTGATAGACCACTAGCAAGACTAATAAAGGAGAAAAGAGAGAAGAATCAAATAGATGCAATAAAAAATGA
This sequence comes from Trachypithecus francoisi, assembly GCF_009764315.1. Classification (NCBI taxonomy): domain Eukaryota; kingdom Metazoa; phylum Chordata; class Mammalia; order Primates; family Cercopithecidae; genus Trachypithecus; species Trachypithecus francoisi. The sequence goes on along the minus strand of NW_022681454.1, from coordinate 73,114,402 downwards.
TAAAGGGGATATCACCACCAACCCCACAGAAATACATACTATCATCAGAGAATACTATAAGCAACTCTACACAAATAAACTAGAAAACCCCCCAAAAATGGATAAATTCCTGGAAGATATACCCTCCCAAGACTAAACCAGGAAAAGTTGAATTCCCGAATAGACCAATAACAGGCTCTGAAATTGAGGCAATAATTAACAGCCTACCAGCAAAAAAAAAATCCAGGGCCCGGTGGATTCACAGCCAAATTCAACCACAGGTATAAACAGGAGCTGGTACCATTCCTTCGGAAACTATTCCAATCAATAGAAAAAGAGGGAATCCTCCTTAACTCATTTGATGAGGCCAGCGTTATCCTGATACGAAACCCTGGCAGAGACACAACAAAAAAAGAGAATTTTAGACCAATATCCCTGATGAACATCGATGCAAAAATCCTCAATAAAATACTGGCAAACCGAATCTAGCAGCACATCACAAAGCTTATCCACCACGATCAAGTTGGCATCATCCCTGGGATGCAAGGCTGGTTCAACTTATGCAAATCAATAAATCTAATCCATCGTATAAACGGAACCAAAGACAAAAAACCACATGATTATCTCAATAGATGCAGAAAAGGCCTTCGACAAAATTCAACAGCTCTTCATGCTAAAAACTCTCAATAAAGTAGGTATTGATGGGATGCATCTCACAATAATAAGAGCTAATTATGAAAAATCCACAGCCAATATCCTACTGAATGAGGAAAAACTGGAAGCACTTCCTTTGAAAACTGGCACAAGACAGGGATGCTCTCTCTCACCACTCATATTCAACATAGTGTTGGAAGTTCTGGCCAGGGCAATCAGGCAGGAGAAAGAAATAAAGGATATTCAATTAGAAAAAGAGGAAGTAAAATTGTCCCTGGTTGCAGGTGACATAATTGTATATTTAGAAAACCCCATCATCTCAGTGCAAAATCTCCTTTAGCTGATAAAAATATTCAGCAAAGTCTCAGGATACAAAATCAGTGTGCAAAAATCACAAGCATTCCTATACACCAATACGAGACAAACAGACAGTCAAATCATGAGTGAGCTCTAATTCACAATTGCTTCAAAGAGAATAAAATGCCTAGGAATCCATCTTACAAGGTATGTGAAGGACCTCCTCAAGGTGAACTGCAAACCACTCCTCAACAACATAAAAGAGGACACAAACAAATGGAAGAACATTCCATGCTCATGGATAGGAAGAATCAATATCATGAAAATGGCCATACTGTCCAAGGTAATTTACAGATTTAATGCCATCCCCATCAAGCTACCAATGACTTTCTTCACAGAATTGGAAAAAAACTGCTTTAGAGCTCACATAGAACCAAAAAGGTGTCCACACTGCCAAGACAATCCTAACCCAAAAGAACAAAGCTGGAGGCATCACGCTACCTGACTTCAAACTATACTACAAGGCTACAGTAAGCAAAACAGCATGGTACTGGTATCAAAACAGAGATATAGACCAATGGAACAGAACAGAGCCCTCAGAAATAATACCACACATCTACAACCATCTGGTCTTTCACAAACCTGACAAAAATAAGAAATGGCGAAATGATTCCATATTTAATAAATGGTGCTGGGAAAACTGGCTAGCCATATGTAGAAAGCTGAAACTGGATCCCTTCCTTATACCTTGTACAAAAATTAATTTAAGATGGATTAGAGACTTAAATGTTAGACCTAACACCATAAAAACCCTAGAAAAAAAAAACCTAGGCAGTACCATTCAGGCCATAGGCATATGCAAGGACTTCATGACTAAAACACCAAAAGCAATAGCAACAAAAGCCAAAATTGACAAATAGGATCTAATGAAACTAAAGAGCTTCTGCACCGCAAAACAAACTACCACCAAAGTGAACACATCACCTACACCATGGGAGAAAATTTTTACAATCTATCTGTCTGACAAAGGAGTAATATCCAGAACCTATAAACAACTTAAACAAATTTACAAGAAAAATTCAAACAACTCCATCAAAAAGTGGGCAAAGGATATGAATAGATATTTCTCAAAAGAAGACATTTATGCAGCCAACAGACACATGAAAAAATGCTCATCATCACTGGCCATCAGAGAAATGCAAATCAAAACTACAATGAAATACCATCTGACACCAGTTAGAATGGCGATCATTACAAAGTCAGGAAACAACAGGTACTGGAGAGGATGTGGAGAAATAGGAACACTTTTACACTGTTGGTGAGACTGTAAATTAGTTCAACCATTATTGAAGACAGTGTGGCGATTTCTCAAGGTTCTAGAACTAGAAACACCATTTAACCCAGCCATCCCATTACTGGGTATATATGCAAAGGATTATATATCATATACCCAAAGGATTATAAATCATGCTGCTATAAAGACACATGCACACGTATGTTTATTGTGTCACTATTCACAATAGCAAAATCTTGGAACCAACCCAAATGTCCATCCATGATAGACTGGATTAAGAAAATGTGGCACATATACACCACGGAACACTATGCAGCCATAAAAAAGGGTGAGCTCATGTCCTTTGTAGGGACATTGCTGAAGCTGGAAACCATCATTCTGAGCAAACTATCACAAGGACAGAAAACCAAATACCACAAGTTCTCACTCATAGGTAGGAACTGAACAATGAGAACACCTGGACACATGATCAGGAACATCACACTCTGGGGCCTGTTGTGGAGTGGGGGGAGGAGGAAGGGATAGCATTAGGAGACATACCTAATGTAAATGATGAGTTAATGGGTACAGCACACCAACATGGCACATGTATACATATGTAACAAAACTTCAGGTTGTGCACATGTATCCTAGAACTAAATGTATAATAATAATAGTAATAATAATAATAAACTTCAATATACTGAGTCTTCTGCCTTGACAGATGTTTCATACTCAAAATTACAGCTAATGTGGGGGAGGCACTATCTCAGGTTAGAATTTAGGTACTGTTTTACTTTAAAGACCTGCCATCAATTTAGGTCTTATATAGAGATGATGTCTTAGTCTGATTCTGCTGCTACAACAGAGTATCTAGTACTGGGTAATATGTAATAAACAGAAATGTATTGGCTTACAGTTCTGAAGGCTGGATACTTAAGGCCAAGGTGCCTGCATATTAGGTTTCTCTGCTTTCAAGACTGCCCCTTACACACTATATCCTCTGGATGGGAGGATCTTCACATGGCAGGAAGTCAAAAGGGCCAACAGAGACAGCCCATTGCTCAAAACCTTTTTATTAAGTCATTAAACTCACCCATAGAGGTGGCGCCCTAAAGGCATAATCATCTCTTAAAGTCCCAAACTCTTTGTTCTGTTATGAATCTCAACATGAGTTGAGACTCTCATGAGTCTCATCAACATGGAGTCTCAACATGAGTTTTGGAGAGGACAAATATTAATACCAAAGCAGATGTTTATAAATAGTAGGACAAGTAAACAAAGCTTATCTAGTCCTACATAGATAGAAATTTTTTTAAAATTTTTTTTTATTATACTTTAAGTTCTAGGGTACATGTGCATAACGTGCAGGTTTGTTACATATGTATACTTGTGCCATGTTGGTGTGCTGCACCCATCATCTCGTCAGAACCCATCAATTCATCATTTATATCAGGTATAACTCACAATGCAATCCCTCCCCCCTCCCCACTCCCCCCTCCCATGATAGGCCCCGGTGTGTGATGTTTCCCTTCCCGAGTCCAAGTGATCTCATTGTTCAGTTCCCACCTATGAGTGAGAACATGTGGTGTTTGGTTTTCTGTTCTTGTGATAGTTTGCTAAGAATGATGGTTTCCAGCTGCATCCATGTCTCTACAAAGGACGCAAACTCATCCTTTTTGATGGCTGCATAGTATTCCATGGTGTATATGTGCCACATTTTCTTAATCCAGTCTGTCACAGATGGACATTTGGGTTGATTCCAAGTCTTTGCTATTGTGAATAGTGCCGCAATAAACATACGTGTGCATGTGTCTTTATAGCAGCATGATTTATAATCCTTTGGGTATATACCCAGTAGTGGGATGGCTGGGTCATATGGTACATCTAGTTCTAGATCCTTGAGGAATTGCCGTACTGTTTTCCATAATGGTTGAACTAGTTTACAATCCAACCAACAGTGTTCCTATTTCTCCACATCCTCTCCAACACCTGATGTTTCCTGACTTTTTAATGATTGCCATTCTAACTGGTGTGAGATGGTGTCTCATTGTGGTTTTGATTTGCATTTCTCTGATGGTGAGTGATGATGAGCATTTTTTTCATGTTTCTGTTGGCTGTATGAATGTCGTCTTTTGAGAAATGTCTGTTCATATCCTTTGCCCACTTTTTGATGGGATTGTTTGGGTTTTTCTTGTATATTTGTTTGAGTTCTTTGTAGATTCTGGATATTAGCCCTTTGTCAGTTGAGTAGATTGCAAAAATTTTCTCCCATTCTGTAGGTTGCCTGTTCACTCTGATGGTAGTTTCTTTTGCTGTGCAGAAGCTTTTCAGTTTAATTAGATCCCATTTGTCAATTTTGGCTTTTGCTGCCGTTGCTTTTGGTGTTTTAGACATGAAGTCCTTGCCCATGCCTATGTCCTGAATGGTATTACCTAAGTTTTCTTCTACGGTTTTTATGATATTAGGTCTAACATTTAAGTCTTTAATCCATCTTGAATTAATCTTCGTATAAGGAGTAAGGAAAGGATCCAGTTTCAGCTTTCTACTTATGGCTAGCCAATTTTCCCAGCACCATTTATTGAATAGGGAATCCTTTCCCCATTTCTTGTTTCTCTCAGGTTTGTCAGATCAGATGGCTGTAGATGTGTGGTATTATTTCTGAGGACTCTGTTCTGTTCCATTGGTCTATATCTCTGTTTTGGTACCAGTACCATGCTGTTTTGGTTACTGTAGCCTTGTAGTATAGTTTGAAGTCAGGTAGCATGATGCCTCCAGCTTTGTCCTTTTGACTTAGGATTGTCTTGGCAATGCGGGCTCTTTTTTGGTTCCATATGAACTTTAAAGCAGTTTTTTCCAACTCTGTGAAGAAACTCATTGGTAGCTTGATGGGGATGGCATTGAATCTATAAATAACCTTGGGCAGTATGGCCATTTTCACAATATTGATTCTTCCTATCCATGAGCATGGAATGTTCTTCCATTTGTTTGTGTCCTCTTTTATTTCACTGAGCAGTGGTTTGTAGTTCTCCTTGAAGAGGTCCTTTACATCCCTTGTAAGTTGGATTCCTAGGTATTTTATTCCCTTTGAAGCAATTGTAAATGGAAGTTCATTCCTGATTTGGCTCTTTGTTTGTTTGTTACTGGTGTATAAGAATGCTTGTGATTTTTGCACATTAATTGTGTATCCTGAGACTTTGCTGAAGTTGCTTATCAGCTTAAGGAGATTTTGGGCTGAGACAATGGGGTTTTCTAAATATACAATCATGTCATCTGCAAACAGGGACAATTTGATTTCTTCTTTTCCTAACTGGATACCCTTTATTTCTGTCTCTTGCCTGATTGCCCTAGCCAGAACTTCCAACATTATGTTGAATAGGAGTGGTGAGAGAGGGCATCCCTGTCTTGTGCCAGTTTTCAAAGGGAATGCTTCCAGTTTTTGCCCATTCACTATGATATTAGCTTTGGGTTTGCCATAAATAGCTCTTATTATTTTGAGATACGTTCCATCAATACCGAATTTATTGAGCGTTTTTAACATGAAGGGCTGTTGAATTTTGTCAAAAGCCTTTTCTGCATCTATTGAGATAATCATGTGGTTCTTGTCTTTGGTTCTGTTTATATGCTGGATTACGTTTATTGATTTGCGAATGTTGAACCAGCCTTGCATCCCAGGGATGAAGCTCACTTGATCATGGTGGATAAGCTTTTTGATGTGCTGCTGATTCCGATTTGTGAGTATTTTATTGAGGATTTTTGCATCGATGTTCATCAGGGATATTGGTCTAAAATTCTCTTTTTTTGTTGTGTCTCTGCCAGGCTTTGGTATCAGGATGATGTTGGCCTCATAAAATGAGTTAGGGAGGATTCCCTCTTTTTCTATTGATTGGAATAGTTTCCGAAGGAATGGTACCAGCTCCTCCTTGTAACTCTCGTAGAATTCAGCTGTGAATTCATCTGGTCCTGGACTTTTTCTGGTTGGTAGGCTATTAATTATTGCCTCAATTTCAGAGCCTGCTATTGGTCTATTCAGGGATTCAACTACTTCCTGGTTTAGTCTTGGAAGAGTGTAAGTGTCCAGGAAATTATCCATTTCTTCTAGATTTTCTAGTTGATTTGCGTAGAGGTGTTTATAGTATTCTCTGATGGTAGTTTGTATTTCTGTGGGGTCGGTGGTGATATCCCCTTTATCATTTTTTATTGCGTCTATTTGATTCCTCTCTCTTTTCTTTTTTATTAGTCTTGCTAGCGGTCTGTCAATTTTGTTGATCTTTTCAAAAAACCAACTCCTGGATTCTTTGATTTTTTGGAGGGTGTTTTGTGTCTCTATCTCCTTCAGTTCTGCTCTGATATCTCCTTCAGTTCTGCTCTGATCTTAGTTATTTCTTGCCTTCTGCTAGCTTTTGAATGTGTTTGCTCTTGCCTCTCTAGTTCTTTTAATTGTGATGTTAGAGTGTCAATTTTAGATCTTTCCTGCTTTCTCTTGTGGGCATTTAGTGCTATAAATTTCCCTCTACACACTGCTTTAAAGGTGTCCCAGAGATTCTGGTATGTTGTATCTTTGTTCTCATTGGTTTCAAAGAACATCTTTATTTCTGCTTTCATTTCGTTATGTACCCAGTAGTCATTCAGGAGCAGGTTGTTCAGTTTCCATGTAGTTGAGCGGTTTGGATTGAGTTTCTTAGTCCTGAGTTCTAGTTTGATTGCACTGTGGTCTGAGAGACAGTTTGTTATAATTTCTGTTCTTGTACATTTGCTGAGGTGTGCTTTACTTCCAATTATGTGGTCAATTTTGGAATAAGTGCGATGTGGTGCTGAGAAGAATGTATATTCTGTTGATTTGGGGTGGAGAGTTCTATAGATGTCTATTAGGTCCGCTTGGTGCAGAGATGAGTTCAATTCCTGGATATCCTTGTTAACTTTCTGTCTCGTTGATCTGTCTAATGTTGACAGTGGAGTGTTGAAGTCTCCCATTATTATTGTATGAGAGTCTAAGTCTCTTTGTAAGTCTCTAAGGACTTGCTATAGATAGAATATTTTAAGCTGACTGCCCAGAGAAGACAGCGTGACCCTTAGCCAAGGGCTCTGTATGGTCAAAAGCAATTTTCAGAGAGGACTGATGGTGAAGACATAGCCACAACCAACTTCAGCAGCTGGAGGAATATTTATTCAGTGTGAAAAGGAGATCTGGGTTTAGCAACATACAATGTTTTAGAATGAAACTTAATATTCATAAACACCTGTTCACTTACGCCTAATCTGCAGAAAAACTGCCCTAAGCTTGTATAAGCTATAAAGATATATGCTGCAGGATGTGTGTGGGTGGGTAGGGGGTGTAGGGTAAATAGGGAAAACATCTGATTGATTTAAATAGAGTTGAACTCCACAAAACTTTAAAATTAACAGCTAATTCTACTGAGAAATTAAGTTAGTTCTCAAAATATTTGAAAATAAATGTAAACATTTAAAGATTCAAGAAACTTACATATTTCTGATTGAAAAAGCAAAAGGGAATGTTTACCTATAATATGTTAAAAAAAAAAAGATAGTTACCCATTATTTTGAGCATAGGGTTTGAGTTACTTTGATGCAAGCACAATGATAGATACTATACATATATACAGTTAATACATATATATATGTTTATATATGTATATATTAAACTATTTGTCCTTAATACTTTTTTAATCTGAAAAAAAAATCTTTTAAATATGTAAACTTGAAAAGTAAACCCCTGATGCATGAAAGAAATAGAAAGTAGCTACCTGTGTAAGGAAGAAAAACATACACTGATCCTAGAAAGTCAGTTGTCTCTTCATTCTTCAAACCATCTAATAAGGTATTGCTGTGTTTCCCCAGAGTTCCAAGGAGAATCCTATTGAATCCATCTAAAATATATGTTAAATTCATTAAGCTTTTTTATCTGTACCACTCCCAGAAGACCACCATTGACTCCCTTAACTTATCTTCTGAAAAGCCTTCCAAATGACATCTTTTATTTTTTCCTTCTTAATACCCTAAATTCATTTGCTGTAACTCAGCCAAGGGGGTCTTTTAAAGACATAAATTAGGTATTTTAATATTTTGCCTGATTTTGGTCAGTTTTTATCCTTGACTTCCAGAACAAGATTTAGCATACAGTAAATACTCAATAAATATTTGTGGAATAAAAAATATTCTGCTGAGTATCACTCTTTAAAAGTTTTATTATTATTATTATTATTATTATTATTTATTATTATACTGAGGCTAAAACATTATGTAATTTCTATAATTTTCAAGGTGGTACATGATCTGCCTATCTCTTCACCTTTGTCTTAAATCACTCCTAATCCTACTTAGTTTATTCATTCTAGCCATAAGACCTCAATTTTAGCCGTTTTCTCTTCAAAGAACATTATGCTTTTCTTTGCCCACTGTACCACCAAGATCTTTGAATGGGTACTCTGTTTTCCCATTGTGTTTTAAATTAAAGGCATCTCCTTACAAAAATTTTACAGTATCACCCAAATGAAGAAGACTTCCAGTTACTTCATACAAGTCTATTAATTTTTCATTATGATGCTTATAATGATTTTATTGTATGTATTTTTCTCATTGTTATAATTATGACGTGCCCTAAAAGACAATGCCTAAAAAGAAGTCAGATCACTAGCTTTATGTATATTGTATATCCAGTTTCATATATATCCACCTGAGTGTACCTGAACATGTGCACATACACATCATGTTATATCACAGCATCCTTACTTGGTCGCAAGTTACGACGAAGTCTGCTGCACTAATTATGGGAGATTTGTGAATGCCTTCCTTGTTATTTCAGCTTCTCAAAATGCAAATAGATAGAACAACATATTTGCCCAACTCATATGAATACAATAAAAACGAACTAAATTATGTTAATAGAAGCAATCACATCATGTAGGGGAAAAAAAGAAAACCACATAAAGATACCAACGACATCCTTGTTCTTAGGGCTTCCAATTAAGTAGGTATCACAATGGAAAAGCCAAATATTCTATTCTGTTCCAATAAATAACATACTGCAAATCAAATCTCCATTTTGCTTGTATAATTGTTTGCATAAATGAAAAGGGAGGAGGAGACAAAACACTTGCACAGTCAAGATCGTTTTTAGTCTTATCATTTTATTTTCTAAATGAGCAAATCTCAAAGAAGAGACTGAGTGGTCATGGGTCTCATGGGTAAAAGAAGATGTGTGTGGTTTTTTTTGATTTTTTTTTTTTTTTCTGGTAAATTTGTTGAAGTTCCTTGTAGATTCTGGATATAAGACCTTTGTCAGATGGATAGATTGCAAAAATTTTCTACCATTCCGTAGGTTGTCTGTGTACTCTGATGATAGTTTATTTTGCTCTATTAAAAAGTGGGCAAAGGACATGAACAGACACTTCTCAAAAGAAGACATTTATGTGGCCAAGAAACATATGAAAAAACAACTCAAAATCACTGATTATTAGAGAAGTGGAAATCAAAACCACAATGAAATACCACCTCACACCAGTCAAAATGGCGATTAAGAAAAAGTCAAGAAACAACAGATTCTGGCTAGCCTGTGGAGTAATAGGAACACTTTTACACTTTTGGTGGAATGTAAATTAGTTCCATCACTGTGGAAGACAGTGTGGTGATTCCTCAAAGAACTAGAACCAGAAATACCATTTGACCCAGCAATCCCATTACTGGGTATATAACCAAAGGCATATAAATTTTTCTATTATAAAGATACATGTACCTGTATGTTCAATGCAGCTCTATTCACAATAGCAAAGTCATGAAATTAACCCGAATGCCCATCAATGATAGACTGGATAAAGAAAATGTGGTATATATACACCAAGGAATACTATGTAGCCATAAAAAAGAATGAGATCATGTCCTTTGCAAGGACATGGATGGAGGTGGAAACTGTAATCTTCAGCAAACTAACACAGGAACAGAAAACCAAACACTGCATGTTCTCATTTATAAGTGGGACCTGAACAATGAGAACATGTGGACACAGGGAGGTGCATAACGCACACTGGGATCTGTCGGTGGGGCTGGGGGAGGGGGACCATCAGGATAAATAATTAATTCATGTGGGGTTTAATATCTAGGCGATGGGTTGATAGGTGCAGCAACCACCATGGTACACTTTTACCTATATAACAAACCTACGTGTCCTGCACATGTACCACAGAACTTAAAATTAAACTAATTTTTTTAAAGCTGTGTTGAGAAGAGGACACAGGTGTTTGCATTCCTATTCCTTGGTGTTCCATTCACTGCTCTCTTCCCTATATCTCACCTTAGTAGAATGAGTAAACAATGTGCTTTCTTAGTTCAAAGAAATAAAAAATCATGCATTTTATGATCCTGGGAATTTTCTTATTCTAGTGCACTAAGCATGAAGAAAAATAACAAGGTGGTGTCTGAAGATCAAATGTTAGCTACAAAGATTTTCAATTAAAAAATGCAATCTTAAAACTATTTAGAAAATCACTATTCATTTCCATAGCCACTTTCTATGTGAGATAATATTCTTAAGATGTAAATTATTCACTCTCAGCTCTTACCTATGAAGCAGGTCACATCCTTGCCGGCTCAGGCAATGCTAGGTTAAATATATATATATATATACATATGTATGATTTAAACAATTCTAAATACAAGGTAGAAATTCAACAACAATGAGCTTTATTATTTCATCAAAATACATTTCATCTTATTTAAAGAGATTACCTGTGTGTTTGACCTCAGTACAACTCTAAATATATTTTTGTCCTGTTCTATCTAAAAAAACTTCCTTACCTTTCACTTCAATACATCATATTAAATCAATATCCTTAAGAACATTTTTGCTGTTATTGCCTAGACTAATTTTTCTATAGCATAAAATTCACCATAGAAACGCTGGTGTAGCAGAAAAAGCCTTGGGACCAAGCAAGAAAAATATGATTTGATTTTTGCTTCTTAATTTTCTAGTTGTAAAATTACCCCAAATAATTTAATTAATTTTTAAAATGTATTTTGAAATTATTTCAATATTACAGAAACTTGCAATTATAGCTCAAAGAACTATTCCTGGTTTCCCAAATTCCTCAATTTTTAACACACAAAAATGTTTATAATTATATGAATATAATTATATATAATCATATGAATATAATTATATATAATCATATATCACAAATGCATATAATATACACATATGTGTGTGCATATCTACATATGTTTATATGTTCACATTTTTTTCTGGACCATTTGAGAATACAGTGCATATAGTAGTATATCTCTTTATGCCATAATATTTCACTGGCTATTTCTTAGGAACATGGTTATTGTCTGTCAGGGTTTTCCATAGAAACAAAACCAAGGAAACTATGTAAGCATATAATTTGCTGCAAGGAATTGGCTGATGCAGTTATGGAAGCTAGTCCCACAGTGTTCCATCGGTAAGCTCAAGACCCAGGAAAGCCAGTGGTGTGCTTCTGAGAACAAGAGGACTGTTGGCATAAGCCTCATGCCACGACAGGAGAAGACTAATGTCCCAGCTCAAGTGATCAGGTAGAGAAAACAAATTCCCCCTTCCTCTGCCTTTTCGTTCTATTCAGGCTCTCAAAGAATTGGACACTGCCCACCCACATTTGGGAGAAAAATCTGCTTTACTCAGTTCACAGCTTCAAATGCTAACTCACCCAGCAACAATCTCACAGACACACTCAGAAATAATCTTCAACCTGGGTATGCAGTGTCCTGTCAAAATGACATATAAATTAATCATCATAAGTTCATGCTTTGTCTTGTCAATTTGTCACTCAGACACATCTCCTTAAATCACAATGACTTTATAAATAAAGAAAATATTTAAGTCACAGTTCTGCCTAACAGAATACATCTATCCTGCATACAACCAAAAATGTATTAACCTAGAAGAGGAGGTAAAGGTTTTGGGTGGTGTTTAATTTTCTCCTTGATATACCATAATTTAAATAATATGAGGTATGATAATAAGTAAATACACTGATATGTCAGTACATCTTATGTGATAAGATAATAAGAAAAAATAGACATACAAATGTATTCATAACAAAATAAGTAGAAAATAATAATTACAGTTGTTATTTCTGAAACTGGTCACATAGTAGCTGCTATTATTAATAACTACTTTCTTCCACTCTCCGTTCTGTGTTCTTTTTGTCTTTGGTAAGCACCTCAGCTGAAACTGGCTGTGGTTGGCAGGGTTATGCAAACCTCCATTCCTAATGGGCTTGGCCACTTATGTCCTGAGTGGCTGACCTGTATTGAGTTGTTGTTTCTGTTTACCTAAATCACAGGGGAGGGTAATACTAAGAGATGCCCTAAGGGATCTCTTACATTTCAATTGTACTTTTTCTTACCTCTATTGTGGAGTAGCCATCATAGCTGTCCAATTTTTCCTTTAATAGTCAGGGACAATCACCCCAGTCAGCACAGCAACTCCCTTCTTTGCTTGTTGATTCAGAGCAGACAGTCTTACCTTCCAGGTCAAATGAGTTATTATTGTGTCTCCTGGGGGAAATGTTTTTCCCTCTAGAGCAAAAGAGCATAAGATTCAGGGAAAATATCCAACTTTATGTGGATTTCACTTTTACCCCACACCCTTAGTATCCATTCCCACCTATGTTCTCTGGATTTCTGTCTATATAAACCAATAAAATTCAAATAGTTCTTTAGAATGTAGCACCCTTCCTAATGGGTCTCCTTTTGTAGCTTATCTTTAGGGTCCTGCAGAAACTTAATTCTACCTAAAAGTCTGTAAGTGAAGAGGGGTGATAGCGATGATTCCTGAGTAGAATCAGTATTGTCTTGCATGGCAACTGCTTCAGCAGGGGTCTTTAGTTTTCTCAGACAATGCATAGTTAATAACCTCAGATGGAGCAGAGGCCAGTACCACTGCTGGAGACTGCTACCACTGCAGGGTGGCAGTCACTTTCATTGGCAAATGTTACATCAGAATTTAGAGGCTCAATGTCCCCAGACACATTATGGTCTTTCCACATGTCCTCATTGGAACTTACATATATATAAAACCATATATATAATCAGTTAGGACCCTGGCTTCATTATCAATATGTTGACTCATTTGTTCTACCTTAAAATACACAGCTAGTGTCAAAATAGATAGGCCCATATTACCACAACAAACACACCTAGTTCAAAATTTGTGCCTTTTCCAAACTGAAGATCTTAGTCAAAGTGTTGTTCAAATGAATTTTTAATGTTATTTTTATTTTTATTATTATTATTAATTAAAGTTCCTATTTTATTATTTTTATTGTTATCCGATGTTCTTTTACTCTTCCAGAATCTTATGTAGGGAAGTAATCACATTCTATTTAGTTGTCGCAGCTCCTTAAGCTTTGCCTACTAGCTGTAAAAGTTTTTCAGACTTTTCTTGTTTTTAAGATCTTGAGAGTTTTGAGAATACCTGTCAGGTATTTTGTAGAAAGTCCATCAATTAAAATTTGTCTGATAGCTTTTTCATGATTAGACTAGGGTTATGTGTTTTGGAAGAAGAACACAGATGATAGTGACATTTTTAACACATCATATTAATGATACATACCATTGTTACAGTAGGTAGCTAGTCAAACAGAAGCAGGGCAGGAGAGCCCCTCCCTCCAACCAAGAATGTCAGATGACCATCAGGTGATGGTCAGGCAGTCCTTAAGGTGTCTCTCTAAAATAGTCATTGGTAATGACTCGTGGGCACCAGGGAAAGGCAGTCTCCTGATAGGCAGAAATATCTGAAATTGGTGATCAACAGCTTCTCCATAAGATCTCAGGTGTTGGGTGAGTGGGCTCAATGTGCACTAAGACGCAAAAAGGTCTTAACCATGGAGTTTAATTGGTATATGATCCTCCTCTAGGAACACTTTCCCAGTAAGGGAAGACTGCCTCAAGTGAGCAAAGTGAGCATGCTTACAACTCTAGTAAACACACACGCAGGCACACCCTACCAAGTACTGGCAGTCCGCTATGTATAGGGATAGCCCATCCCAAGAGAAGAATCAAGGGAAAAGAAGCACAATCTCCCTCGAAGCATGCCAATGATAAAACCTCAAGTCAAGGTCAAACAGTGCATTTGAATATCTCAGGTCGCCTCTGTAGCCCTCTTCCAAGTACACTCAAGTACACTTGCACACTTTACTTTCTTTTGGTGCTGCTCTAATAGTTTTTTTTTTTTTTTTTAGAAAGAGTTTCACTCTTGCTGCCAAAGCTGGAATGCAATGGCATGATCTTGGCTCACTGCAACCTCTGCTTCCCAGGTTCACGCAACTCTCCTTCCTCAGTCTCCCGAGTAGCTAGGATTACAGGCGTGTGCCATCACGCCCAGCTAATTTTGTATTTTTAGTAGTGACAGTGTTGGTCAGGCTGGTCTGGAACTCCCTACCTCCAGTGATTCACCTGCCTCGGCCTCCCAAAGTGATGGAATTACAGGCGTGAGCCACTGTGCCCGGTACCTAATACTTTTTAGTAAACTTTCACTCCTGCTCTAAAAGTTGCCTCAGTCTCTCCTTCTGCCCTTATACCTCTCAGTTGAATTCTTTCTTCTGAGGAGGCAAAAGTTGAGGTTGCTGCAGACTCGTACAGATTTACCACCAGTAACACTATCAACATGATTTATCTTTTATTATGTTAAACTTGGGCACTGGCTGAGATATTTCTCAGATTTCTCCACAAAGTTACCCACCCCCTTCTATGCTATATTCATTGAAAAAAAAAAATCACTATGTACAACCCATTCTTAAGAAGGGAAAAGTTGTGCTCCTTTTCCTTGAGAGTAGAATATCTATATAAATAATTTGAGATTCTTCTGCAAATGTCGCGCTTTTTTAGCCCTAGTTATGTATTTATTCAATTAGTTATTTATATCAGCATTGACTAATAAATATTTAGTGTATCTTTTGGCTTATAATCCAATACTACTTTAATTTCTTGCTCCAATTGTTCCAGGAGTGGATATTGGAAGCTCTTTCAGTTGATTCTTGTGTCCCTCATACATACCCACATCATTGTAAAATGTAAAAATTGTTGTTGTTGTGTTTGTTTCACTCTCTCTCTCTCTTACTTTCTGATACTACAGCATGCTCGAGACTCTTCTCATGTATTTCCTAACCCAGTCCTACAAGAAGCCATTTTTCTAAAAATCTTTGGTTTCTTTTATTGAAAAATTATGTTATTAGAAACCAAAATTTATGCCAGTTATGACCACTGATACAGGGATATGATTGTTTCTGAGATCTTTCATATGTGTATTTGCAGGTTTGAGTATGACATAAGTTGTCTAGAGGGGTCAAACTGATAAATGAAGAGTCTTATGTTTGGGAAGGCTTATGAAGTTTACTCGCAAAGAAAAAGTTATCATGGGTCAATGGAAGTTTAGGAAAGTAGGGGGTATATCTGCTGTATTGAGATGAGGAAAAAGTGACAGTGATCATGTAGATTATAATTGAGGATTAGTGGTCAATGTTCAGTAATTTCAACCATTTTTATTTATATATACATATATATACTTCTATATATAATGATCTATACTAAGGTGAAAAATTGACCCTCAAATATGTCTAAGTTCTGGGAGTTACCCCAGAGCCTATGAATATTACATTATATGGAAAAAAGGAACTTTCTAAATGTGATTAAACATCTTTAAATGAGGAGACTGTCCTTAATTATATAGCTGGGCTCTGTGTAATCACAACATTGTTTATAAGGGGGTTGCAGGAAGAGTAACAGTCAGAGGAGAAACCGATGAGGTGGTAATGGAAGTCAAGACTGTAGTGATGCACTTTGAAGTTGAAGAAAGAGGCCACTATATAGGGAACACAGGCAGCCATAAGAAGGTGATGAAAGCCAGGAAACCAAGTATGCCCTCGGAGTCTCCAGAAATAACCAGCCCTACCAACACCTTGAATTTAGCTTAGTGATTTTGGACTTCTGACCCCCGAGTTATAAGAAAATAGGTAAAAATAGTATTAAGCCACAGTGAGATTGCTTTGTCACATTCTGTACTCTATCCTGGGATTCCTTGACCTCCTAAATTATTACTTTTAAAATTTTCATTCCAAAAGATTTACTATTTGTGCTCTAAAGTTCTATGGGTTTGGAGAGATGCATAATGTCATGTATTCAAAATTAAAGCACCACATTCTGCAGTTTTACCACTGTAAGAAATCCTGTGTATTTCATAGTTAACCTTACTCTTACCCCTAACTTCAGGAAATCTCTGATTATTTTACTGTTGCTAGAGTTTTGCCTTTCCAGAATGTCATATAATTTGAATCATACAATATGTAGTATTTTCTAAAATAATTCTTTCACTTAGTAATGTGCATTTAAGATTCATCCATATCTTTTTATGTACAGTAGTTCTCGTTATTGCCAAACAGAATTTGGTTGAATAATGTACCAATACGTTTATCCATTCACTTGTTGAAAGATATCATGGTTGTTTCTAGTTATTCTGACAATTAGGAATAAAGTTTCTATAAATATGCACTTTTAAGTTTTTGTGTGATATGTTATCTAGAGAGGTCAACTGACAAGTGAAGATTCTTATGTTTGGAGACGCTTATAAAGTTTATGCACAAAGAAAAAGGTATCATGGGTCAATGAGAGGCTGGGAAAGTAGGGGGTATATTTTTGTGATGGTTAATACTGAGTGTCAACTTGATTGGATTGAAGGATGCAAAATATTGATCCTGGATGTGTCTGTGAGGGTGTTGCCAAAGGAGATTAACATTGGAGTCAGTGGGCTGAGAAAAGCAGACCCACCCTTAATCTGGGTGGACACCATCTAATCAGCTGCCAGCACGTCTAGAATACAAAGCAGGCAGAAAAATATGAAAAGACGAGACTAGCCTAGCTTGCCAGCTTATATCTTTCTCTTGTGCTGGATACTTTCTGCCCTCGAACCTGAAACTCCAAGATTTTCAGTTTTGGAACCCAGACTGGTTCTCCTTGCTTCTCAGCTTGCAGACAGCCTACTGTGGGACCTGTAATCATGTGAGTTAATACTTAAAAACACACACACACATATGCACACACATGTGTATAATATATATGTATAATATATATCCTATTTATATATAACTAATACATATATAACCTATATAACTAATATTATATGTGTGTGTGTGTATATATATATATATATATCCTATTAGTTCTGTCCCTCTAAAGAACCCTGACTAATACAGATTTTGGTACCAGGAGTGGTTCTAGAGGAACAGAGTATTAAGGATGGAATTCTTTCATTGGTTTTGGGGTTTCTGGAGTTGGCTGCTTAATATAATAAGACCCAAAAATGTTAAGGACTCTACTTCTAATAGTATAAAGAACACTCATAGTCCTTGGTGTGAACTATTTAGAGAGTTATGCAAAATAAATGCAAGGAGTTTAGTGACCCTATACATAATACCTTCAAACATATGTGGAGAACCAAGGAGCATAATGAAGCTAGTTGGTTGCTCCTAAGTGAACAAATTTATGAAAGAAAATGATGAACTCAGAGATTCTAACTCCTGCTTTAGAAGCAAATACTGAGCCTGAAGTCAGCTAAGATTGTCCTGAGTGGGTATCTTATTTCCTATAGAGAAAGAGCTGAAATTGTGGAAAAACAGACACAAGCTTTTATCATGTGAGTGGTTGACATGCAACAAAAAGTGCATGCACAGCCTGGTCAAGTGTCTACTGTTAAAATGAGGGCATTGATTGGAAAAAAGTGGGACCCTGCAACTCGGAATGGGGACATGTGGGAAGACCCTGATGAAGCTGAGGACACTGAGTTTGTAAACTCTGGTGAACTTTTCTTACCAGAAAAAAACAACTTCCCCAACCCCAGTAGTGCCAATATCTCCCCCCCACCAACCTGTGTTGCCCTCAACCTTTTCACCTCTGTCTGAGAAGATGAACCCTGCTCTGCCTGAGGCAAAAGTGATGGCCTCCCCTGAGGCAGTTGCCAAGCAAGATAATGTTGACTCTCTTCAGGAGCCACCACTAACATTCCTGCTTTTTTCTAGACCTATAACTAGACTAAAGTCCTGGTGGGCCCCTAGAGGTGAGATCGAGAGTGTGACCCATGAAGAGGTGTGCTACACTCAAAAAAACTGCTTGAGTTTTCTAATTTATATAAGCAGAAATCTGGAGAACAGGCATGGGAATGGATATTAAGGATGTGGGATAATGGTGGAAGAAACACAGAGTTGGATCAGACTGAATTGATTGATTTGGGCCCCTAAGTAGGGAGCCTTTATTTAATGTTGAGCTCAGGGAGTTTAAAAAGGTTCTAATAGTTTATTTGCTTGGTTAGCTAAAATATGGATTAAAAGATGGCCCACTGTGAGTGGGCTATAAATGCCTGATCTCCCTTGGTTTAATGTAGAAGAAGGGATCCAAAGGCTTAGAGAGATTAGGATGGTGGAGTGGATTAGTTACTTTGGACCTGCTCATCCCACTGGGAGGGTCCAGAGGATATATCCTTGATCAATGCCTTGCAAAATAGATTTGTGAAGGCAGTACCTCATCATTGAAGAGCCCTGTAATTGTTCTTCTCTGTATGTCCGATCTAACAGTGGAAACTGCAATCACTCAACTACATAATTTAAATACAATGGGAATGATTGCATCCTGAGGTGGCAGGAGCCAAATGGCAGCACTCAACTGTCAAAGACAAGGTGGATGTAGCTATTGTAATGGACAGCAGAGGCAAAGCAGCAATCTGACTCATGTAGAGCTATGGCATTAGATAAATTAATCATGGTGTTCCTAGAAGTGAAATGGACAGGAAACTTACTGCATTCCTACTTAATATATAAACAGAAAACTTTAAGATCAATTGGACAAAAGACTAATTTGCATCATAAAACTAGAGAGTCATGGCCACTCGATCAATTTCCAAACTTGAGCCACTTTACAGACTCAACCCATTGAATGAAGGGGTGGCCAGGTTCCCTTGAGGAAGGACCCCACTACATTACCAACAATTTATGCTGTTAATCTTTCTTTCATTCTTCCCCAAGGAGGCCTGTGGTCTTTTGTCAAGGTAACTATGCAGTGGGGAAAGGGAAATTAACAGACATTTAGGGGACTACTGGACATTGGCTCTGGACTGACATGGATTCCAGAGACCCAAAACATCACCGTGATCCTACAATTAAAGTAGTGGCTTATGGAGGTCAGGTAATTAATGGAATTTTAGCTCTGGTCTGACTTAAAGTGGGTCCCTAGCCTCATTCTGTGGTCATATCCCCAGTGCCAGAATGCATAATTGTCATAGACATACTCAGCAGCTGGCAGAACCACAACATTGGCCTCTTGACTAGTAGGGTGAGAGCTATTACAGTAGGACAGGTCAAATGGGAGCCATGAGAGCTGCCTGTATCTAGAAAAATAGTAAATAAAGAACACTATCACACCCCTGGAGAGATTGCAGAGATTAGTGCCACCATCAAGGACTTGAAAAACGAGGGGTGGTGATTCCCACCATATTCCCATTTTAGTCTCCCATTTGGCCTGTGCAGAAGACAGATGGATCTTGGAGAATGACAGTGGATTATTATAAGCATAATCCAGTAGTGACTCCAATTGCAGCTGCTGTACCAGATGTGATTTCATTGCTTGAGCAAATTAACACATCTCCCGGTACCGGTACCTAATATCTAGCCATTGACTTAGCAAATATCTTTTTTCCCATTCCTCTTCACAAGGCCCACTGAGGCAATTTGCCTTCAGCTGGCAAGGCCAGCAACCGACCTTTTATGTCCTACCTCAGGGGTACATCAACTCTCCAGCTTTGTGTCATAATCTTATTTGGAGAGACCTTAATCGCGTTTTGCTTTCTCAAGATATCATACTTGTCCATTACACTGATGACATTATGCTGATTGGATCCAATGAGCAAGATGTAGCAAACATACTTGACTTACTGGGGACATATTTGCATGCCAGAGGATGGAAAATAAATCTGACTAAAATTCCAGGACCTTCTACCTCAGCAGAATTTCAAAGGATCCAGTGGTGTGGGGCCTCTCAAGATATTCATTCTAAGGTGAAGGATAAGTTGCTGCATTTGACCCCTCCTACAACCAAGAAAGAAGCACAACACCTAACAAACCTATCTGGATTTTTAAGGCAACACATTCTTCATCTAGGTGTGTTGCTCCAGCCCATTTATTGAGTTACCCAAAAGGCTGCCAGTTTTGTGTGGGATCCAGAGCAGGAGAAGTCTCTGCAACAGGTCCAGGCTGCTGTGAAAGTTGCTCTGCTACTTTGGCCGTATGACCCAGCAGATCCAATGGTGCTTGAGGTGTCAGTGGCAGATAGGGATAGCCTTTGGCAAGCACCCATAGGTGAATCACAGCGGAGGCCTCTAGAATTTTGGAGCAAGGCCCTGCTGTCTTCCACAGATAGCTATTCTTTGGAGAAACAGCTCTTGGCCTGTCCCTGGGCTTTAGTAAAAAGTAAATGTTTGACTATGGGTCATCAAGTCACCATGCGACCTGAACTGCCTGTCATAAACTAGGTGTTTTCTGACCTATCTAGCCATGAAGTGGGTCATGCACAGCAGTATTCCATCATTAAAGGGAAGTGGTATATTTGTGATTGAGCTCAAGCAGGTCCTAAAGGCACAAGTAAGTTACAAGGAAAGTGGCTCAAATGCCCATGATCTCCACTTCTGCTGCCCTCCCTTCTCTCTCCAAGCTCATGGGGAGTTCCCTATAACCAGTTGACAAAGGAAGAGAAGACTAGAACATGGTTTACAGATGGTTCTGCATGAGATGCAGGCACCACCCAAGAGTAAACAGCTGTAGCACTATAGACCCTTTCCAGGACATCCTTGAAGGACAGTAGGTGAAGTAAAATCTTCCCAGTTGACAGAACTTCAAGCAGTGCACCCGGTTGTGCACTTTGCATGGAAGGAGAAATGACCAGATGTTCAATTATATACTGATTCATGGACTATAGCCAATGGTTTGGCTGGATGGTTAAGGACTTGGAAGAAGCATGATTGGAAAGATGGTGACACAGTAATTTGGGGAAGAGGTATGCGGATGGACCTCTTTGAGTGTTCAAAAACTGTGAAGATATTTGTATCCCATGTGACTGTTCACCAACAGGTGACCTCAGCGTAGGAGGATTTTAATAATCATGTGGATAGGATGACCCCTTCTTTGGCTGGACATCACACAACCTCTTTCCTCAGCCACCCCTGACACCACCCAAGGGCTCATGAACATAGTGGCATGGTGGCAGGAATGGGGTTATGCATGGGCTCAGCAACATGGACTTCTACTCACCAAGGCTGACCTGGCTACGGCCACTGTTGAGTGCCCAATTTACCAGCAGCAGAGAGCAACACAGCCATTTATATGGCACCATTTCTCAGGGTGATCAGCCAGCTACCTGGTGGCAGGTTGATTATATTGGACCTCTTCAATCATGAAAAGGGCAGAGATTTGTCTTCACTGGAATAGACATTTACTCCAGATATGGTTTGCCTATCCTGAATGCAATGCTTCTGCTAAGACTACCATTTGCGGACTTACAGAATGCCTTATCCATAGTCATGGCATTTCACACAACATTGTCTCTCACCAAGGCACTACTTTAAGGCTAAAGAAGTGTGGCAGTGGGCTCATGCTCATGGAATTCACTGGTCGTGCCATGTTTCCCATCATCCTGAAGCAGCTGGGTTGACAGAATGGTGGAATGGCCCTTTGAAGTCACAATTGCAATGCCAACTAGGTGACAATACTTTGCAGGACGGGGTAAAGTTCTCCAGAAGGCCATGTATGCTCTGAATTAGCATCCAATAAATCGTACTGTTTTTCCCATAGCCAGGATTCACCGGTCCAGGAATCAAGGGGTGGAAGTGGTATCACACACCATCACCCCTGGTGATCCACAAGCAAAATTTTTGCTTCCTGTTTCCATTACGTTCTGTTGGCCTAGAGATCTTAGTTTCAGAGGGAGGATCACTGCCACCAGGAGACATCACAACAATTCCATTCATCTGGAAGTTAAGATTGCCACCTAGACACTTTGGGCTCCGCTTACCTTTAAGCCAACAAGCTAAGAAGGGAGTTACAGTGTTGGATGGAGTAATTGATCCAGACTATCAAGATGAAATCAGTCTACTACTCCACAACACAGTTAAGGAAGAGTATGCATGGAATACCAAGAGATCCATTAGGAGGTCTCCTAGTATTTCCATTCCCTGTGATTAAAGTCAATGAGAAACTACAACAGTCCAATCCAGGCAGGACTACAAATTTCAGACCCTTCAAGAATGAAAATTTGGGCCATTCCACCAGGAAAAAATAAAATAAAAATAAAAAATAAACACGACCTGCTCAGGTGCTTGCTAAAGGCAAAGGGAATACAGAATGCATAGTAGAAGAAAGTAATCATCAATACCAGCTATGACCATGTGACCAGTTGCAGAAATGAGGACTGTAATTGTCATGAGTATTTCCTTCTTTTCATGTTTGTGCATGTATACACTTGTACTAATATCTCCATTTTATTTCCTTTTTCCTTTATAACATGAAATAAGATGTATTGACTTCATGCCAGCATTTAGGTATTGTTAACTTTGTGTTACAGTATTTGGGTTGGGGATTGGTGTGTTTCCAGTTGTACAAAGGATAGTTGTGTTAAGTTAGGTGTAATTATGACCTTATGACCGTCTTCATTTGAAGATTATATATGATCTTAGGAGATATGTATGAATTCCCATTGACAAGGGGTGTACTTGTGATGGTTAATTCTGAGTGTCAACTTGATTGGATTGAAGGATGCAAAGTATTGATCCTGGATTACCTGTGAGGGTCTTGCCAAAGGAGATTAACATTGGAGTCAGTGAGCTGAGAAAAGTAGACCCACCCTTAATCTGGGTGGGCACCATCTAATCAGCTGCCAGTGTAGTTAGAATATAAAGCAAGCAGAAAAATGTGAAAAGACTAGACTAGTCTAGCCCCACAGCCTACATGTTTCTCCCACACTGGTTGCTTCCTGCCCTCTAACATCAGACTCCAGTTTCTTCAGTTTGGGGACTTGGACTGGCTCTCCTTGCTCTGCAGCTTTCAGATGGCCTATTGTGAGACCTTGTAAATACATATATGCACACATACATATGAACATGTATGTATGTATGTATATATGTGTATATAGATATGTGTGTGTGTATATATAATATATTTCCTATTAGTTCTGTCCCCCTAGAGAAACCTAACTAATGCAATCTTTGCTACTGAGATGAGGGAAAAATCAAAGTGATGTTGTAGATTTTCATTGAGAATTAGTGGTCAGTGTTAGTCAACTTTAAAATTTTACCCTCAGTGTTTTTTCCTAGGAGATGCCAATCAGTTTTATTTGTTTAATTGAGTTTGGTGGGGGAAAGTTTAGGTTGGTATTCTTTCAAAATTAAGATTCAAGTATGTTTACCACATCTCTACACTTACAGCAAAAGTTCTGTTATGAAAGTAAAGATGGCATGTTTCTCTGAATCATTCACAATTGGTCTGATAATCACAGAAGGCACTGAGAAAGGTAGCTGACTTAGTTCCTTAATCATTCCAATCATAGACATTGAAGATAATTCATCAGTGCTATCTATTCATACACAACGGAAGTTCTTTATTTCCCACCGGTAATACAGGTTTATAGAGATATGAGGAAAACACCCTAAATGGTTACTTAAGCCCACCAATATCTTATCTGACAGTCCAAGGTCCACTTGATATGCTGAGGAAGAAAAATCTATCACAGCAAGATGTATTGCAAAACATTAAGCTCATTTTTTTTTCTATTTAAAAATCAATTTTAAAAACTTGCATTGCAGGATATGTGATAAATACATTTGTGTAATAATATACACTATTCATATTAAAATGGCATGGGTTATCCAAAATCTATAGCTATGTTGATAAATAGCTGAGTTTGTGGTAAATGTGAAATATTATCTGCTAAAGGCAAGGACTGTAATTAGTTTGCTAACGCTACCTTAGATTTTCTGTGATCATTTTTGTCCTCTGTGTTTCCCCAGTAAAGAAAGTCTTGTCTTTTTGTAGCTCATATAGGGAAAAAATGTTACTTTCATCTTCCCTGAAGCAAATAGAGTACAATAACAGCAGAAAGGAAAAAACAACAACAAAAACAACAACAACAACAAAAACAGTACACGTTGGCCTCCTATTGAAAGGCAATGAAAAATACTTTTTCCCACAGATAACTTTAAACCCCTTCTACTGGATGAACTCTTCCAAAAACTTTCAACTGCATTGCGATGTATGTTTGTTTAATTATATGTGGTACCAGAAAATATATCCTGGTCCAGTCCCTTGATATAACTACTTATGCCGTGTATGTGTCACTTCTGTAGTCTAAAAGAAGAACCAGAATTTGCTTTTATTTCTTGTAATATTTTAGTTATATCAGTTATCCTTATTGAATGCTTTGTTTAGTGCTTCCAGCTGTACCAAGAATATGTGTTTGTTTATTTGTTTTTGGTATTTCAAGCAAATATATGATAATATAAATAATATAGATTCATCATTACTATTATCTGCCAAATGGAAAGATTGTGTATTTTAAGCCAATTGTTCTTTCTGTTCCATGTTATAAATATACTATCTCTAACTCTCCAAGACTGATGAGGACTTATTCTACTCAATATACTGAAACTTGATTGCCCTTACACACACACACACACACACACACACACACACGCACACACATGTGCATGCATACAGAATTATAATCCTTGGACCAGAAATTTTACATGCAATATTTTCTTCAGCATTTAAAAATTATAGCAAACATATATAGTAAGTTCCCTTGTCATCTCAAAGTATAGAAAAAAAAAACCCTAAACTTAAAAATACAAATAATAACTCAATCAAGTTTACACCAAGTGGCTGAGTTCAAGTTTATGTTTGGATCTATCAGAAATCTATGATAAATGCATTAGAAAAAAAAAAAAAAGTGTGTGTGTGTTGTTTGGATAAAACACTTGATTGTATCCCTAAGGAGCATTTTGTCATTAGATTTCATACTGACTCCTAACTAGAAGGGACTAATGTTCCAGCCAATGTTCTCACACACACCAAAATGACTGAGGAGGAGATGCCAATACAGGAAATCAATAAAAGTTTTTAAGGTTTTTTTTTTTTTTTTTAAACTCATAATTTCCTTTTTAAAAGGCAGTTAATAACTAATACATTACTTTTAGGTGAGAATAAACAAGTGAGTTGTCAATATTTCTATTGAAAATGTTAGAGGATACTAGTAGACAAATGCAATAAAAATTTTAATTATATCCACAAAAAAACTTCCAAGTCCATAGGCAAAATGCAGAAAAAAATGCCAAAAGCTGAGAAACAGAGAACAGAGATTTGTTATGTGTCTTGCTCTATTTTTATTAAACTGCCCCTAAACAAGTTATGCTTTGAAATGGCATATTCATGGGAATGAACAACATGAGTTTACTTAGTTTTGACTTAGCCTGAAACAGACAAGGGAACTTGCTGAATCAAATATATAACAGGCTGTGGTGTTTTTTGTTCATTTGTTTGTGACATAGTTTGGCTGTGTCCCTGTCCAAATCTCATCTTGAGTTGCAGCTCCCATAATTTTCATGTAGAAGGGATCCGGTAGGAGATAATTGAATCATGAGGGAAGTTTCTCTCATACTGTTCTCCTGGTAGTGAATAAGTCTCATGAGATCTGATGATTTATAAGGGGAAACCCCTTTCCCTTGGTTCTCCTTTTCTTTTGTCTGCTGTCATGTAAGTAAGAGGTACCTTTTGCCTTCTGACATGATTGTGAGGTCTCCCCAGTAACATGGAACTGAGGCCATTAAACCTCTTTTTCTTTATAATTTACCCAGTCTCAGGTATGTCTTTATCAGCAATTAGCAGCTTGAAAATGGACTAATACAGTTTGACTAATTTCAAAAATTTTATTTTACTTTTAATTTCAGGAAAAAGCCCATTTATGACTTGGTTTATATTACAACATTCTACAATGTTTCTATTAAACATTGCAACCAAAAGCATTGATGTTTCTATTGAAACACTGAAATCAAAAGCATTGGTACCTTACAAAATTAACATTAATGCCCAAATAGCAAAATATCAGTCTTTGAATTTTGCCAATCAATTATGTATTCTGATTTTTTTCTTCTTTTTTTACAGTTAATATTAATCAGGTTTAAAACAAGGTCAAAGTTTTGTTTTTGGTGTGCTATAGACTAATATTTATGTCATCCTAAAATCATATGTTAAAAATCTAATCACCAGTGTGATGGTTTCAGAAGATGAGGCCTTTTGACAGGTGATTGGGTTAAGAGAGTGAAGCCCTCATGAATGGCATTGGCTAGAGCCCTTAAAAAAGAGAACTCAGAGAGCTCCCTCACTGATTCCACCATGTGAGGACAAGAAGACGATCACGTATTAGCCAGGAAGTGGACTCTTATCAGACGCTGAATTTCCTGGCACTTTGATGTTGAATTTCCCAACTTTTAGAACTGTAAGAAATAAATAAGCCACCTAGTTTATGGTATTCTTTTATACCAGCTTGAGTGGCCTAAGATTTGGTGGCATTAAGTTTCTCTCACTCTTTTTTTTAGTTTTCATTTTTAAATAATTATAGATTGACAGAAAGATGCAAAAATGAATCTGGAGGTCTCATGTATCTCTACCCTGCATTCTTCGTTGCTAGACTTATAAAGCTACAGCACAATATTAAAAGCAGAAAACTGATGTTGGTACAATCATAGGGCTACTTGAGTTTTCATGTGCCCTGTGTGTGTGTGTGTGTGTGTGTGTGTGTGTGTAGTTCTATGTAATTCTATCATATGCATAGTTTTATGTGACCACCACCACGATCATGAAACAGAACTATTTGAAACTGCACCACAAGGTTGTTTTTAAGTTAACATATTTCCCATGTTTACATTAAGCATCCTTAAGTTAAAATATTGTATAAAAACTTTGTCACTGTAAGAACTATGGATTTTAATTAGGTACTTGCAAAAAGGAAGTATATATAATCACTCTTTGCTAAATAATTATGTTCTCTATGATAATAAATGATAATGAAGTACATGACTTTATGGTATCTATTTCAATATTTAACTTTGTGAGTATTTTCAAGCCCATAATGAACCTTACCTGGTTTCCCTTCACTTAAATTATCTCACTATCACATATTGTATTTATGACTGAAACGGGAACATTATGGCACAAATTGTATAGCTGGGATCCTCTTGGACAGTTAATTTGTTTCAAAATGATAGTCAAAGGATAGAGGAATGTTTATTTTATGTCATATGTACTGAAATTCCTCACTTCCATGTTGTTTTGAATCTTCAATTTCTCAGCTTAGCTACTGAAAAGAGCTAGAAAAAATAATTATATGAAAAGTCTATGCATTTATAATTACATCCCAAGCTAAAATGCTTTCTGCAACACAATACAAATACATAGGAAGTCTGGCTTCAATAAATGCTACTTTTGCTCAGACTTGAAGCTATTTTGAGTTCAACTGAATCCTTGACTCTGCTCCAATTCTTTTTCTTCTTTATTCTACAGCCTGACTGCTTGTAAACAGCATTTTATCAATGTGCATTTCACTTCTTTTAAATAAGCTTCAAATACATGGTGATAGACAAAAAATGTATACTCTCTCATTATGGAAAATTCTGTACTAGACCTTTTATAGCCACCTTTTTTTTTTTAGTGGCTAAAAGTAAACAAAAGTGATTTCCCAAACTTAGAAAACCTGAAACTAGAAAGGTTAGAGCAAGGTGGCTGAATAGAAGCCTTTACTGACCATCCTCCTCACAGGAACACTAAATTTAAACAATTAACTACACACAACAACAACAACAAAAATCATTGTCATAAAAAAACAAAACCGGGACTTGGGGCTGAACAAGAAAATAGAATAGAAGTCTATACCACTCGTCCTCTCCACAAGGACACCAGTTTAGCAATTACCTGCACACACAAAACAAAGCATCCTCATAAGAAACAAAAATCAGTGAAGCACTCACAGTATCTAGTTTTAACTTCCTGTCACTGAAAAAGCCACGGAGGAGGTAGTAAATTCAGTCTTGAATCACCGATGCCGCTCTTCCTCCCATCCCCCAGCAGAGGCACCATGATGTGCAGAGCATTTCTGTGCATTGGGGGGAGGGAGGTTGCAGCAACTGTGAGGCATTTAGCTCAGTTCTGCCCTATTATAACAGAAAACAAAACTAAGTCAAGCTCAGCTGACAATTGCCCACCAAGGGAGCATTTAAACCAGCCCTAGCCAGAAGAGCATTGCTGATTACAGCGGCCTGAACTTGAGTTCCCACAAGCCTGACCAGCACAGGATAAAGTTCCTGAGGTTCCTAAATAAACTTAAAAAACACTCTAGGCCACAAGGACTGCAACTTTTAGGCAAGTCCTAGTGTTAAACTAAGCCCAGAACCAGTGGGTGGTGGAGACACAAGACATCCGAAGACACTAGATAGGGTGGCTAAGGGAGTGATGAAATTGCTCCTCCCCGAGCTCTAAGCTGCAGAGTTTGCAGTCCCAAAAGAGACCACTTTCCTCCACTTGAGGACAGGAGAGGGAAGAGTTGGGAGGACTTTTTCTTACATCTTGGATACCAGCTCAGCCACAGCAGGATAAGTCACCATTCAGTCATAAGGCCATTTTTCCCGGCCCTAGCTCCCAGATAACATTTCTAAACACAACCTGGAATAGAAGGTAACCCATTGGCTTTAAGGAAAGAACTCAGCCTTGACAAGATTTATCACCTGGTAACTGAAGAGCCCTTGCACCCTGAGTAACCAGCAGTGATACCCAGGTCTGCATCAAGGGCCTTGGGTGAGACTCTGAGACTTGCTGGCTTCAGGTGGGACTTAACACATTTACAGCTGTGGTGGCTACAAGGTGGCTGCATATTATTAGCTGTGGTGGATACAAGGGTGAGATTCCTTCTACTTGAGAAAATTGGAAGGAAAAGTAAAGGGTACTTCATCTTGTGCTTTAGGTACAAGTTCGGCCACACTGTGGTAAAGAACTACGTGGGACCTCGGCATCCCCAATTCCAGAACCTTGGTCTTGTATTGCATTTCTGGACCTGCCCTGGCCCAGAAAGGAGCTATCTGTCTTAAATGGTGAGTCCAAGGCCAGGCAGCATTCTCCAAAAGCTGACTGAAGAGCTCCTGTCCCTTAAGGGAACATTGATGATAGTCTGGCACTACTCTCTATGGGCTTATGGTGGTGGTGGCAATGGAGTGAAGGTCCCTTGCCTTTGGAAAAGAAAGGGAGAGTTGGAAGGACTGCATCTTGTGCTTTGATTGCCAGCTTAGCCACAGTGCAACAGAACATAGGTAGCCTTCTAAAGTTACAGATTAATGAAACAAAAAGTTGTTCTTTTTTAAAAAAGTTAAATAAAATTGACAAACTTTCAGTTAGACTAAGATAAAAAAAAGAGAAAGCATCCAAATAAATAAAATCAAAGATGAAAAAAGGAGACATTATAACTGATACTGCAACAATTCAAATAATCATTAGTGGTTACTATGAACAACTACGTGCCAATCAATTGGAAAATCTAGAAAAACATGAATGAATTCCTAGACACATACAACCTACCAAGATAGAACCAAGAAGAAATCCAAAATAACTAGATCAAAGCCACAGTAAAAATTATCCTAAAAACAAAAGACTGGGACCTGATGGCTTCACTGTTAAATTCTACCAAATATTTAACACACTAATATGAATCCCACTCAAACTATTATAAAAAAAAAGATGAGGAGAAAATACTTCCAAACTCATTTTATGAGGCCAGAATGACCGTGATAATAAAATCAGACAAAACCACAACAAAAAGAAAACTACCGGCCAATATATCTGATGAATATTGATGTAAAATTCCTTAACAAAATACTAGCAAACTGAATTCAGCAACATTAAAAAGATTATTAATTATAACCAAGTGAGAGTTATCCCAGGGATGAAAGAATGGTTCTATATATGCAAATCAAAATATGTAATATATCATATCTACAGAATAAAGGACAAAAAATGATAATTTCAATTGATGCTGAAAAAGCATTTGATACAATTCAATATCCCATCATGATAAGAACCCCTGAAAAAACGGGTATAGAAAAAACAAACCTCAAAATAATAAAAGCCGTATATGACAGATGCACAGTTAGGTTAGTATCATAGACAATGGGAAAAACCGGAAGCTTTTCACTAAGATCTGAAACATGACAAGAATGCCTGCTGTCACCACTGTTATTCAACATTATGCTGGAAGTACTAGTTAGAACAATTAAGCAAGAGAAAGAAATCAAGGGCATCCAAATTGGAAAGGAAGGATTCAAATTATCTTTGTTTGCAGCTGAAATAATCTTATATTTGGACAAGCCTAAAGACTCCACCCATAAACTCTTAGAAATGATAATTGAGTTCAGTAAACTTGGAAGATACAAAACCAACATACAAAAATTAGTCGTATTTCCATAGGCCAACAATGAACAAATTGAAAAAGAATTTAAAAAGCAATCCCATTTATAATAACTAAAAATAAAATTAAATACCTAGGAATTAACCAAATAATTAAACATCTCTACAATGAAACCTATAAAGCACTGATAAAAAAAAATTGAAGAGGATAAAAAACATACACAGTTATTTCATGATTATGGATTGGGAAAAAATCAACATTGTTAAATGGTCAATAAACCAAAACAATCTATGGATTCAATGCAATTCCTATCAAAATGCTAAGGATTTACTTCACAGAAATAGAAAAAAAATCCTAACATTTAAATGGAGCCACAAAAGACCCGTAATACCCAAAGCTATCCTAAGCAAAAAGAACAAAACTGGCAAAATCACACTGTCTAACTTCAAATTACACTACAGATCTTTAGTAACCAAAACAGATCAGAGATTCCAGAAACAAATTCTCACACACACAGGGAAATCATTTGCAACAAAGGTGCCAAGAGCACACAATGGGGAAAGAGCCTCTTCAATAAATGGTGTTGAGAAAACTGGATAACCATATGCAGAAGAATAAAACTAGACCCCTAACTCTCACCATATTCAAAAGCCAAATCAAAATGCATTGAACAGTTAAATCTAAGACCTTAAACTATGAAACTACTACAGACATAAGGGAAACACATCAGGACATTGGTCTGGGCAAAATTTTTTGAGTAATACCCCACAAGCACAGGCAACCAAAGCAAAAATGATCAAATGGAATCACATCCAATTGAAAAGCTTCTGAATGGCAAAGAAAAGTGAAGAGCCAATACATAAAATGGGAGAAAACTTTTTCAAAGTGCCCATCTGACAAAGGATTAATAACCAGAATATAGAAGGAGCTCAAACAACTCTATGAAAAAAAATTTTAATAATCTAACTAAAAATGGGCAAAAAATCTGAATAGACATTTCTCAGGAGAAAACATACAAATGAGAAACAAGCATATGAAAAGGTGCTCAACATAATTCATCATCAGATAAATCTAAATCAAAACTATAACAGAGATATTATCCTTCCCCAGTTAAAATGGCTTTTATCCAAAACACAGGCAAAAACAAATGCTGGCAAGAATGTGGAGAAAAGGAAAACCTCATACACGGTTGAGAGGAATGTAAATTCATACAATCACACTGAAGAATAGTTTGGTAATTCCTCAAAAACCTAAAACTAGAGGTATTGTATGATCCATCAATCTCATTGCTAGGTATATACCCCAAATAAAGAAAATCATTGTATACAAGGAGTATCTGCACACCCATGTTTGCTGCAGCACTGTTAACAATACCCAAGATTTGGAAGCAACCTTAGTATCCACCAACAGGTGAATGGATAAATACATTCAATGGCATACTCTTCAGCCATAAAAAAGAATGAGGCCCTGTCATTTGCAACAACATGGATGAAACTGGAAGTCATTATGCTAAGCGAAATAAGCCAGGTACAGAAAGGCAGACATCACATGTTCTCACTTATTTGTGGTAGCTAAAAATCAAAACAATTGAACTCATGCAGATAGAGAGTAAAAGGTTGGTTACCCGTGGCTGAGAAGGGTAGTGAGATGGTTAATGGGTACAAAAGTAGTTAGAAAAATACATAAGACCTAGTATTTGATAGCACAACATAATGACTATAGTCAATAATCATTTATTTGTACAATTTAACCCTTTTCTCATCTAGAAAAAAATAAGTGTAGATTGCTGCCAGGACTGTTTTAATTTTGCATAAACACAATCTTTGAGGCTGAAGCAAATCAGACTGATGTTCGATGTGAAAATAAAATGTAAAAAGTTTTTAAAGTTATTTCTAAACAGAACTAACATCAGAATCGTCTGAATCATCAGAATCATCTATTTCAGAAAAACTGGATTCATCAAATGAATCGTCAGTCAACTGAGAATGAAGTTAACATCACACGTAGAAATGCTATGTTTTCTAGGATTTGACATTTTCAGTACTTGAGAATGACTATATTTTGTACGTGGAAATACCACTACTAAAAACAGAATGCTGTTAATAGAATGACATTTTTTTTGTTCTTTCCAAAGTTGATATAGTAGAGTGTTGCAAAAATAATAATGAAAGTGAGATATTTTGTGGCAAAGTTATCTCAGGGTAAACAATGAAACCACAAGTGTTGCTGGTGAATATTCTTGGAACAAACAGAAAAAGGGCTAAAATAACTAAAAGGCTATAATTTGATTATTTGTAACACAAAGGATAAATGCTTGAGAGGATAGATGCCCATTTTATACAATGTAATTATTACACTTTGAATGCCTGCATCAAAATATCTCAGGTACTCCCAAAATATATACACCTACTATGTATTCACAAAAATTAAAATAAAAGATCTTTTTAAAAAGGACCAAAAATCTACTAAGCAATCACAGTACCTAGTTTTAACTTCAAATCGCTGAAAGAGGCACTTGAAGTGAGTAGGAATTCTTGAATTTCTGTTGACACAATCCTCATTTCTCCCAGCAGTGGCTGTGTGGCAGGCAGAGAGAATCTATGCCCTTTGGGGAGGGTGAGCACAGTGTCCCGGGGACTTTACATTGAACTCAGCGCTGCCCTGTCACAGCAGAGAGCACAGCCGTGCTGGACTTAGCCAGCAACCATGCATAGAGGATGCATTTGGAACAGATCTAGCCAGAGAGCAATTACTCATCCTAGCAGTCAGAACTTGAGTTTTGGCAAACCTCACCACCACAGGCTACAGTGCTCTGGGGTTCTAGATAAACTTGAAAGAAATTTCAGTCTGTGTGTCCCTGTGGAAAAGCGGTGGTGGTAGCCACTGGGAGAAACTCCCCTGCCTATGGAAGGGAAAGTGAGGAACAAGAAAGGCACTGTCTTATGGTTTGGTGCCAGCTCAGCCAAATGCAGTAGAATGGTACACTATGTAGATATCTAAGCTTTTTGACTCCAACCCTTGGCTCACAGACAACATCTCTGGACCCACCCAGCACATGAGGCACTCACTGCCCTGAAGTGAAGGGTGAGGATACAAGCCCGTCTGGCTTCCACACTTGCTGATTATGGACACCAAAGGTCTTGTATGAACATAGGTGGTAGCTATATAGTGGTTACAATGAATCTTGGGTAAGACACATTGCTCTGTTGCTTTCAGGTCTCTCCCTGAATACTCCATTGGTGGTGGCCACAGAATTGCTTGAATCCCACTATCCCCAGCACTAGGCATCTCAGTATAGGGGGAGAGACTTCATTTGTTTTAGATAAAGTAAGGGAAAAGAATAGGAGTCTCTGTCTAGTAATCTAGAGAATGCTTCTGGATCTTAACCAAGACCACAAAGGCAGTACTCTGATGAGTATGCAAGAACTATAGCATTATTTGGCTTGGAGCTTAAGTTGCTTCAAATACCTGAAAAACCTTCTCAAGAAAAACAGGCACAAACAAGCTCAGACCATGAAGACTGCAATAAAAACTTCACACTTAAATGCCCAGACTCTGAAGAACATCCAAAAATTTCAAGATCATTCAGGTGAAATGGCCTTACCAAATGAACTAACTAAGGAACCAGAGACTAATCCTGGAGAAACAGATATGTGACCTTTCAGACAGAGAATTCAAAATAGCTATTTTGAGGAAACTAAAAAAAAAAAATGAGATAACAGAGAAAATTAATTCAAAATTATATCAGTTAAATTTAGCAAACAGACTGAAATCATTAAAAAGAAGTAGAAATTCTGGAGCAGGAAAATGTGACTGACCTACTGAAGAATGCATCAATGTACCTTAATAGCAGTATTGATCAAGTAGAAGAAAGAATTAGTGAGCTTAAAGAAAGGCTATATGTCACTATATAGTCAGAGGAGACAAAATAAATAAGAATAAACAAAAGTACAACTACAAGATCTAGAAAATAGCCTCAAAAGGACAAATCTAGGAGTTACTGACCTTATGGAAGAGATGGATAAAGAGATTAGGGTAGAAACTTTATTCAAAGGGATACTATCAGAAAAACTTCCTACACCTAGAGGATTATATGAACATTCAAATGCAAGAAGGATATAGAATACCAAGCAGAGTCCGCACAGAGGAGACTACCTCAAGGCATTTAATCATCAAATTTCCAAAGGTCAAAGATGAAGAAATTATAAAAAGAGCAGAAGAAAAGAAATAAATTGCATAAAACAGAACTCTAATACATCTGGCAGCCAATATTTAGTGGAAAGTTTACAGATTTTCTTATGGGAGAGGGTGGCATGACATATTAAAGGGCTGAAGGAAAAAACAAAAACAACTTTATACTAGATTAGTTTATCCAGCAAAAATATACTTCAAGCACGAAGGAGAAATAAAGGATTTACCAAACAAACAAAAGCTGGGAGATTACATCAACAGCAGATCTGTCCTACCTGGAATGCGCTAGTGATTTCTTCAATATAAAGGAAAGGACATTAATTAGCAATAAGGAATTATCTGGAGGCTCAGTTGGAAAAAGAGGACATTAATGAGCAAATGAGCAATACCTAATCACCTCAATGTACAAAACTAGTAATAATAAACACACAGAAAAACACAGACCATTATAGCACTGTAATCATGATGTATAAACTATTCTTAAGTAGAAACACAAAATGATGATCCCATAAAAAATAATAATTACAATTACTTTTTAAGATATAGACAGTACAATAAAACATAGAGTAACAATAAAAAGTGAGAAAGTGGAGGTATGAATTTAAAGTTTTTATTACTGTTCTCTTTGTTTGTTTGTTTTTGCTGTATTAAGTTGTCACCAGTTTAAAATAATGGGTTATAAGATATTACTTGCAAGTCTCGTAACTTGAAATTGAAAAATATGAAACAAATACACACACACAAAAAGCAAGAAATTAAATTATAACACCAGAGGAAATCACCTTCACTAAAAGGAAGACAAGAAGGAAGGAAATAAGGAAAGAAGATTACAAAACAATCAGAAAACAAAAAAGAAAATGACAAGAGAAAGACTTATTCATCAATAGTAACATTGATTATAAAAGGACTAAGCTCTTCAATCAAAAGACATAGAGTAGCTGAATTGATTTATAAAAAAGGATCTAATTATCTGAGACTACAAAAAACACACTTACCTATAAACATACACACAGACTTAAACTAAAGAGATAGAAAAAAAGACTTCATGCAATGAAAACAAAAAACGAGCAGGAATAGCTATACTTACACGAGGAAAAAAAACATTTTCAGACACAAACTGTAGGGCCAGGCATGGTGGCTCATGCTTGGAATCTCAGCATTTTGGGAGGCTGAGCTGGGTGGATCACTTGAGGTCAGGCAATCAAGACCAGCCAGACCAACATGGTGAAAGCCTGTGCTACTAAAAAAAGTGTGAAAATTATCCAGGTGTGGTGGAGCGTGCCTGTAGTCCCAGCTGCTCGGGAGGCTGAGGGAGGAGAATCAGTTGAACCTGGGAGGTGAATGTTGCAGTGAGCCAAGATCATGCCACTACACTCCATCCTGGGCAACAGAGCAGGACACCCTCAAAAAAAAAAAAAAAAAGAACAGTATACAGAGAGATAAAGAATGTCATTATGCAATAATAAAGAGGTGCATTCACTAAGATAATTGTATTAGTCCATTTCACGCTGCTATAAAGAAATAGCTGAGACAGTAATTTAGAAAGAAAGTAAGTTTAATTGCCTCACAGTTTGACAGGCTGTACAGAAAATAAGATGCTGCTATCTGCTCAGCTTCTGGAGAGGCGTCAGGAGACACACCATCATGGTGGGTGACAAAGGAGGAGCCAGCACTTCACATGGGCAGAACAGGAAGAAGAGATAAAGAGAGGGGAAGTGCTACACACTTTCAAACAACCAGATCTTATGAGAACTCGCTCACCAGCATGGCAGCAGTACCAAGGGGAATGGTGTCAAACTATTAAGGAGAAACTACCACCATGATCCAGTCACCTCCAACCAGACCCCACTTCCATCATTAGAAATTATAATTTGATATGAGATGTGTTGGAGACACAGTTCCAAATCATCTCAGAGATATGACAATTGTAAATATGTATGCACCCAACATCACCCAGATACATAAAGCATACATTAGAGCTAAGAGAGACATAGACCTCAATCCAATAATAGCTGGAGTCTTTAACACCTAATTTTCAGCAATAGACAGGTCTTCTAGTCTGAAAATCAACAAAGAAATATCTAACTTATCTGCACTAAAGAACAAATGGATCTAATAGATATTTACAGAACTTTTCATCCAATGGCTTAGGAATGCACATTCTTCTTCCCAGTACATGAATTATTTTCAAAGGTAGACCATATGTTAGGTCACAAAACAAGTCTTAAAACATTAAAAAAAAAAAAATAAAGTAATATTACACATCTTCTCTAACACAATGGAATAAAACTACAAATAAATAAGGAGATATTTTAGAAACTACACAAACACATACAAATTAAACAATATGCTCCTAAATGACCAGTGGATCAATGAAGAAATGGAGAAAATAAGAATATTTCTTCAAACAAATGATAACAAAAACAAACATACCAAAACATATGGATACAGTGAAAGCAGTACTAGGCGGGAAAATTATAGCTATTAAGTGTTCATATCAAAATAGAAGAAAAATGTCAAATAAATAACTTAATGATGCATCTTGAAGAACAAAAACAGCAAAAGCAAACCAAGCCTAAAATTAGTAGAAGAAAAGAAATAATAAAGATCAGAGCAGAAGTAAATGAAACTGAAATACCCAAAGGATTATAAATCATGCTGCTATAAAGACACATGCACACGTATGTTTATTGCGGCACTACTCCAATAGCAAAGACTTGGAATCAACACAAATGTCCATCTGTGACAGATTGGATTAAGAAAATGTGGCACATATACACCATGGAATATTATGCAGCCAGAAAAAAGGATGGATTTGCGTCCTTTGTAAGGACATGGATGCAGCTGGAAACCGTCATTCTCAGCAAACTATCACAAGAACAGAAAACCAAACACCACATGTTCTCACTCATAGGTGGGAACTGAACAATGAGATCACTTGGACTCGGGAAGGGGAACATCACACATCGGGGCCTATCATGGGGTGGGGGAGGGATTGCATTGGGAGTTATACATGATATAAATGACGAATTGATGGGTGTTGACGAGTTGATGAGTGCAGCACACCAACATGGCACAAGTATACATATGTAACAAACCTGCACATTATGCACATGTACCCTAGAACTTAAAGTATAATAAAAATAAATAAATAAAAAATAAAAAATAAAAAGGAGGCATTACAACTGATACTACAGAAAGTCAAAGGAATATTAGTGGCTACCATGATCAACTATATGTCAATAAATAGGAAAATCTAGAGAAAATGAATTCTAGGAATATACAGCCTGCCAAGATTAAATTATGAAGAAACTCAAAATCTGAACAGAGCAATAACAAGAAATAAGATTGAAGCCATGATAAATGATCTCCTAGTAGAGAAAAGCAAGGTCCCATTGTATCCACTGCTTAATTCTACCAAACATTTAAATAACTAATGCCAATCCTATTCAAATACCTTTTCAGAATACCAATCCTATTCTGAAAAATAGAGGAGGAAGGGATACTTCCAAACTCATTCTATGAGGCCAGTATTACCCTGACATCAAAACCAGACAGATACATTAAAACAAAGAATATTTCAGGCCAATATATCTGATAAATATTGATGTAAAAATTATCAAAAACTACCAGCAAATGGAATTCAACAATAAATTAAGAAAATCGATCATTCATGATTACCAAATAGAATTTATCCCAGGGATGCAAGGAAGATTCAACATATACAAATTAATCAATATGATAAATCATATCAAGAGAATCAAGGACAAAATCCATATGATTATTTCATTTGATGCTGAAAAAGCATTTGATAAGATTCAACATTCTTTCTTAATAAAAACCCTTGAAAAACTGTGTAAAGAAAGAATATAACTCCAAATAATAAAAGCTGTATACAACAGATCTACAACTAATATCATACTGAAACAGGAAAAAAACTGAAAGATTTTCCTCTAAGATGTGGAACAAGACGAGGATGCCTACTTTCACTACTGTTGTTCAACATAGTACTGGAAGTGCTAGTTAGAGACATCAGACAAAAGAAAGAAAGGGCATCCAAATTGGAAATAAACAAACCAAATTATTCTTGTTTGGAGGACATGATCTTATATTTGGAAAAACCTAAACACTCCACTAAAAAAACTACTAGAACTAATAAACAAATTAATTAAAGTTGCAGAATACAAAATAACATACACAAATGATTTGTATTTCTGTGTGTCAAAAGTGAACAGTCTGAAAAAGAAATCAAAGGGGTAAACCTTTTTAAAATAGTCACAAAAAAATTAAATACCTAGGAACTAACCAAAGAAGTAAAATATCTCTATAATGAAAATTATAAAATGCTAATGAAAGAAATTGAAGATAATCCAAAAATATAAAAAGAATCAGTATTTTATAAATGTCCATTCTACTCAAAGCATTCTACAGATTCAATGCAATCACTATCAAAATACAAATGACATTCTTCTTCACAGAAATAGCAGAAACAACCTTAAAATTTATGTAAAACCACAAAAGACCCAGAATACCCAAAGCTATCCTAAGCAACAAGAAGAAAACTGAAGGAATCACATTATCTGACTTCTAATTATACTACAGAAATAGTAACCAAAAGAGCATAAAGCAGAGCTATAGTAACCAAAATAGCATAAAAACCGACAAATGGACTAATGAAACAGAATAGAGAATGCCAGAATAAATCCACACACCTACAGTGAACTCATTTTGAACAAAAATGCCCAGAACATGGATTGAGAAAACACAGTCTCTTCAATAAATAGCCCTGGGAAAATTGGGAATCTATACGCAGAAGAATGAAACTTGATCCCTATCTCTTGCCATATAAAAAATCATATCAAAATGGGCTAATGGTTTAAATATAAGACTTCAAACTATGAAACTATTATATGAAAACATTGAGGACACTCTCTAGGACATTGGTCTGAGCAAAGGTGTCTTGAGTAACATCCCACAAGCACAGGCAACCAAAGCAAAAATGGACCAATGGGATCACATTAAGTTAAAACACTTCTGCACAGCAAAGGAAACAACCAAGTGAAGATATAAAACATGTAATGGGAAAAAAATATTTGCAAACTACCATATGAGAAGGGATTCATAACCAGAATTTATAAGGAGCTCTAATAATTCTACAAGAAAAAATTATAATATTAAAAATGGGCAAAGGATTTCAATAGACATTTTGCAAAAGAAGACATACGAATGGCAAACAGGCTTATGAAAAGGTGCTCAACATCTTCGGTGGTGGGAGGAAATAGGGCTGGCTAATGGGTACAAAAAGTAATTAGAAAGATTGTATAAGACCTACTATTTGATAGCACATCAGGGTGACTATAGTCAATACTGATTTAATCATACACTTTAAAATAAATGAAAGAGTATAATTAAATTGTTTGTAACACAAAGGATAAATGCTTGAGGGAATGGTTATCCTATTCACCTCGATTTGGTTATTACATATCCCATGCCTGTGTCAAAATACCTCACGCTCTCCATAAATATAATATATATGCCTACCAGGTACCCAAAAAATTAAAACAAACAAACAAAAAAAATACCACACACACACCAAGTCTGAAACTGTGACATTCAGGTAGAATCTAAATTTGCAGTCTACAATTATTTCAAATCAAACTGTGTATTTTGACTAGTCAGGATCTAGGAAATCAGCAGTCAATTCAAGCAATATCTAATGGAAGAAGTTCACATTCACTTTTACGCTCTTAAATATCCTTTCTAAAAAAAAAACATCAGAGTTGTTAATGATATAAAACGTAGAGACACTTAGTCAATTTCCCTTTCTTTTATGATTTCCAGTAAAATGAAGCAAAATAATGATTTTAAATCATAAAATAAATTTACTCTGCTGAATAAAGTCTCTTATTTTTGGATAGCAGGGCTTGATGTGCCCACAAACACACACACACAATCCTGTAAGGACTTTCAATTTGTTTGTTTGCTTGTTTGTTTGTTTGTTTATTTGTTTGTTTGAAATGGAGTCTTACTCTGTCACCCAGGCTGGAGTGCAGTGGTGCGATCTCGGCTCACGGCAACCTCCGTCTCCTGGGCTCAAGCAATTCTCCTGCCTCAGCCTCCTGAGTAGCTGGGATTACAAGTGCCCACCCCCACAACTACCTAATTTTTGTATTTTTAATAGAGACGAGGTTTCACTATGGTGGCCAGAATGATCTGGATCTCCTCACCTCCTAATCTGTCCGCCTCCCAAAGTGCTAGGATTACAGGCGTGAGGCACCACGCCCGGCAAGGACTTTCAATTTTAAAGTTCTGAACAATAAGTATGTATATCTGGGACGTCAGCAAGTTCAGCGAAATGGTTGAATCTAGTGTTCTTTACCATCGGTCATACTAACTACTTTCCTTAAACATCTTTAGTGTAGGCCGGGCACAGTGGCTCAAGCCTGTAATCCCAGCACTTTGGGAGGCCGAGACGGGCGGATCACGTGGTCAGGAGATCGAGACCATCCTGGCTAACATGGTGAAACCCCGTCTCTACTAAAAAATACAAAAAACTAGCCAGGCGATTTGGCGGGCGCCTGTAGTCCCAGCTACTCGGGAGGCTGAGGTAGGAGAATGGCGTGAACCCGGGAGGCGGAGCTTGCAGTGAGCTGAGATCTGGCCACAGCACTCCAGCCTGGGTGACAGAGCGAGACTCCGTCTCAAAAAAAAAAAAAATCTTTAGTGTTACTATTAATATCACACATGAAGAAAGCACTATCATCTAATCCTGAGGATTTAGACAACATTTCAAATGATCTCATGGCTTTCTAGGAAGATATAATATCCAACATTTTCCCTCACTAATCTTCCTTCCTTCCTTCCTCTCTCTCTTTCTTTCTCTCTTTCTCTTTCTTTCCCTCCCTCCCTCCTTCCTTCCCTCCCTCCCTCCCTCTTTCTTTCTTTCTTTTCTTTCTTTCTTTTTTCTTTCTTTCCTTTCTTTCTTTCTTCCTTTCTTTCTTTCTCTTTCTCTCTCTCTCTTTCTCTCCTTCCTTCCTTCCCTCCCTCCCTCTCTCTCTCTCTCCCTCTTTCTTTCTTTCTTTCTTTCTTTCTTTCTTTCTTTCTTTCTTTCTTTCTTTCTTTCTTTCCTTTCTTCTTTCTTTCTTTTGTAATCCTTGGCTTTCCCATATTTTGACTTCTCTTTCTTACTTAGACTATTTGTCCTCTTCTTCCTTTGGCTAAAATACTCTGCCATAAGTTTGTCCTTGTTTGACCTGACACTTACTGCCTTTTGCTTTGTTAAGGTTTCAGTATGCTATTAAACCCTGACTCCAGTTCTAAGAAAATTGCCCTTGTCTCTAATTCCGTTATTTTACCCTATCATTATTTTAGTCTCTCCCACCTAATAGCAAATTCAAAATGATCAAGCAGATAGAGAGAATTCCAATGTTACAGATATTTATTAAGAGCCCACTTTGTGGTTAGGCCATGCTGGGCTCCATAGGCATACAAGAAAAGCATCAGCATGTCCTTTTTGATACTGATCTGCACTAGTCTAAATAGTTGAAATCCCAAGCAGTGAGTCCCTGATAATTTATTCATGTAATTATCATCTGCTTTGTACGAAGCACTCTACCAACTACTTTGAAGTGATAATACAAGATGCGTTTATAATGACTATATTGTCAAAGTATGCATATATCAAGTGAATAATCTAAAATACACGTAAAATTAGCAAGTAATTAATATGAGAGATTATACCCATAACATTTTGTGCCTGAGACTTAAAAAAAAAATCTCACTTGTTTTCACAGCATCCCCAGAAAGTTTCCTACAGTTGTAATTCACACTTAGAGATAGAAACAAGGCTGCAACGTATAAGAATAAATCTTGGCCCGGCACGGTGGCTCAAGCCTGTAATCCCAACACTTTGGGAGGCCGAGACGGGTGGTTCACGAGGTCAGGAGATTGACACCATCCTGGCTAACACGGTGAAACTCCGTCTCTATTAAAAAATACAAATAAAAACTAGCCGGGCGAGGTGGCGGGCGCCCATAGTCCCAGCTACTTGGGAGGCTGAGGCAGGAGAATGGCGTGAACCCGGGAGGCGGAGTTTGCAGTGAGCTGAGATCCGGCCACTGCACTCCAGCCTGGGAGACAGAGCAAGATTCCGTCTCAAAAAAAAAAAAAAAAAAAAAAAAAAAAAGAATAAATCTTGATTTGGTATACCAGATTTGGCTTCATATTTACCTTCTACCGACATCTGTCCTCGTAACCAATACACCTTTCTATTTTAAGGGGCAGAGGAGCAAATATTACAACCTTCCACTTAATGGAAATGTTTGTAAACATAATAAGCTATATAATCCTAAAATGGATTTTAAATTGATTTTAAAAGATACAAATTAAAATTGGACATATTTTACTATCACAACTTTCATTACATTACAATTTGGTAGCCATTTGGCCTTTGCCTCAATACTCTCCAACAGTCGAAGGCTCACTTTGTTGCACTGCTGATTATTTCATTATTGGTCAGCTGTGTTTGTTAATACCTTCATTGATTCGACATTAATTTTTGAAGAACTTTTATGTGAGGAGGACTATGCC
Source organism: Trachypithecus francoisi (assembly GCF_009764315.1). Lineage (NCBI taxonomy): Eukaryota > Metazoa > Chordata > Mammalia > Primates > Cercopithecidae > Trachypithecus > Trachypithecus francoisi. The sequence goes on along the minus strand of NW_022681454.1, from coordinate 73,070,895 downwards.
AAGCACTAAAGACAAAAAATGAAGTGGTAGGACATGTATCTGTGTTCAAAGAGCTAAAAATCTATTAGAAGTTTTTAATTCTTTTTTCCTATTTTGGGTCAAAATTTTCTTCCCAGTCATTTTTGCATGCCCGTCCTTACAATGCTTTGGAGAATACTGGATAATGAATTGCTACAGACTTGTATATGACAGCCCTTCACATATAAACATATGACAGTAGCCATTCTCCCTTTGTCTTTCCCTTCTAAAAGCTGATAATTTAATCCCTTCAAATGTATTAACCCCTCACCATCCGTATTGTTCTCATTTTTATACAGTATAGTTTTTTAAGATGTGAAACATCAAATTAACCTAGTGTTCAAGATGTATGCCGAGTGGTACTTTATATAATTAGAGTTACATTTTCTATAATGTCAACATTATACATTTTAAAAGCAACTTAATTGTATACATAATCTATAACATTTATATCACACTCTTGCCTCATATTAATACTGCAGCCACTTATAAACTCAGAGTATTTTCTCCTGGATTATTGCTAAGTGACCACCTAAAAGTTATGCAACACGTAGAATTTTGTATTTATAATTGTACATTATCAGTTGACTTAAAATGTGTATAATTTGATATTGTTTCTATTTATTTAGTATTCTTTAGTAATTTTCAGACTTAATAAGCACCTGTTCATAGCTTCATTTATATGAGCATTTATACTTATGAACAAATGAAAAAATGTAGAATTATCTCGATTACAGTTTATAACTGTGTGCAGAGAAATGTGGAATAAAAAATTATTACAAATGGTTGAGTTCATATTTTGTTCTTTTTTATTTTTATTTTAGTTAAGAAAATGTTCTTGAAGTATGTGTTTTTTGCTAGTTTTTATCAAAGTGGTATGCTTGTTTGGTGACAAAGGTTGTGTTTTGACTAAATAAATGGCCTTTAAAAATTGGGGAGAGAGAATAAAAATGAGGTTGGTTTACAAAAGTTTTTCCACTTTTATGAGTATATATGACTGAATCAACAGACCTGGATCAGGATGAAAATAATACAAACAGAAAACCGCTCTTTTTCTTCTCGTTAACCTCCACAATGTTTTGCAATCAGGTTTCAGGCAGAGACACATCCTCAATATGTCAGTGTGAAGACTCATTCTTATACATTTCTATGTTTTTTAGGTGTGTTAGTGTAATCATACTTTCTCAGTAATAACTCATCTGTTCAATGTCTGTTCCCAAATCTCACTCAGTGTTTCAATCTCAAAGCTCTTCTGAGAAAAGATGTATGCAAATAAAAATAAGAAAATGTAAAAGCCCGTGAATAGAAAAAGCTTCACATTCCCTATGTTTAGTATAGGTGATTCTGATAGCATGTTTTGTCTCACCTTCTCCAACAAGAGATTAAATTAAAAAAAAGTTTTTAAAGCATTGTCTGTTTTTGTAGTTTTGGAGAAGGCTACTGAAGGCAGATGAACAAGCCCTAGGTCCTTCAACTATCTCTTCTTCTTCTGCTGGAATAAAGAGATATTCATAAGGGAAAAGTTTGATGTCAACCAAACAGCTCATCCTTACTGGCACATTATTTTTACTAAGGCTAATCTTCATTGGAAGGTACTTCCCAGTTATTAACTCATGTCCTCCTTCCAGTTATGGATAAGTCTCTAGAATGCCAACACGCTGGTGAAATTGTGGATTTGAGGATGGGAGGCCCGGGATTGTTCCCTGTGAGCTTTACCTTCCCATAATCATTTAGTCTAAAAGGTCTAATTTGACCAAGAAGCATTATATTCTTACTATGTAAATGTATTTTTCTAAAACTCTGGAGATGATATTAATTTCTGTGATACTTCTGCAAATGTATTTGTAACATATGAGTAACATGTTAAATAATTATTGACTATTGACTGAATACCAAGTCTGTGACAAACACTCTGATAGGCATTAAGTAAATCCAGCCAAAGAAAGAAAGACACGGACCTGGTCAGACACAGCTGACAATATAGTGAAAGCAAATATAGCTAAGTACATAATTATGTGTATTTAATATGTACTTTGAGGGTAAGTACTGAGAGGTAATTATGGGTGAGGGAAATCTACACTGAAAAGATGTTATTTAAGCAGATACATGAAGGATAATAGGAATTAAGTGGCAGAGTACAGAAAAAGAATACCCTAGACACAAAGGAAAGTGAATATGAAAGTCACGAGACAAGAAAGGGTTTTAGAATTATAATTATGTTAGAATAACTGAATTATTATCTCTGTAATTTAAAATTAAATTTAAGGGCTTATATGATTCAAATTATTAAAGTTATTTATTTGGAAAGTAAAAGTGAGTTACTATTTAAATAATGATTTATCTCCTTCACAGGGAAATCTCTGGGCTATCCCTGGTTATCTGATTGTTTAGTGATGATTTCACAGAAACAAGCCATTAGATTGAACAAGGTCCAAGTCGGATAATTCTTCTGAGTTGGACAATAATTTCAATAACAGTAATCATATGTAACTCACTGTTCTTCCATCTTTACCCCAGTCTTATACTTTTAAAGGAATCAGCTGACTTTATTTTATGATCCCAACAAGAGTTTCTAACCTCATAACCCATCAGAGTCTGTAAAATGTTTAATCAAAATTGTTCCTTAAGCAGTTGATTACCTGCCTCGTCTTTCATCAACCCTTTTATTCACTTTGAGAAAATAAGCAAATAGTGTTCTGTGACTATTCTCAATGTTTTCTGTGACAGTTCCCAGCAGCTATCAATGACACCACTCCTAGGCGTCCAGATCTCAGAAGACCTTACCAGAAGTTCTTCAGAAACTCCTCCTGATAGTCACAACTGGCTCACTCTAACACTCTCTGATGACAACTATCAGCTGCGAGGTTTTTAAAAAATGGACATCTAAAGGGATGTCTTCAAATTGCTTTACATTTGCATTAGGAAAGCAGATCTCTGGGTCAGCATCTGTTTTTCTTCTCATAGAGCCTTTGGAGAAATTTTCAATGTAACACTTCTTGATATATAAAATAGGATATGGCTTATCTATAAAATGCCTACTCATCATACATCTAGTAAATTAGTCAACCTTCTTTTTGGAGATGGTGTCTAGTTAGAAATCCAGCTAATTTTCCAACAGAATATGAAAACCAGAATGAATGTGTCTATAGAATAGAATGCTGAATCATCCGAATTCTCATAGAATGCAAATGAAAGATCCACAAGCGGTTTAACTGCTTAAATTTAAAATCAAGACTCACCAGTGTATATAAAACAGGCTATGTGGAGCACTACAAAGCTACCATTGCAAAATTGCAAGTGCAATTATTATTTTTTCCTTTAAAAATAAAACCCTGAAACTGTTTGCAGTTGATATTGGCAGAAACTTAGGAAGAGATGACTTTATGATTTGCCTTTTGTGAATTTCCAGTGCCAACCAGGCAAAACAGAATAAAATATAAAGTGATGATAGGACATCTTAAATATACACTGAGGGGTTCTAAAATTTCACTCATATGATTTCAATTTCTAGGGTCTAAGGATTTTTCAGATACATTAATGTTAAGTCAGATTCTCTCAGTGTCTAACAATCCAAAACATTCGTTTTAAACAAGTTTGAAAGCTGCATTAACTCTTTCAGTGAAGTAATTTCCCCAGTAGTACTCTAGTGGCTGAAAGACAAGATAGTTTCTGCATATATCTCACTTTCTTAAATTTGAAAGCACAAGTACAATTGGCCTTTTAACTGCTAGAAAAGTTGCTTATAAAAAATTGCTCCAGATGTTTCCCAGTTTATTGCAATTTTGTAAAAGGTCTAAGATCCATGTAGAAACTATCCAGCATAATTATTACTCAAAAGTAGGTGAAGTATTCTTTACAAAATATGATGTCCAATTAAAAGTTTTAGAAGATTTCACATTAGAATATAGCCTACAGTTCTCAACAAGTCATTTACCTAGTTTTCTAAGGACAGGCTTGATGGAATCTTGTTTTGCCAGCATTCATTAATTGGTGTCTGTGTTTATTCTCAAGATGTGCCCTTGTTTGGATAAAAAATTATAAGGCCATCATTATTAATTTGGCATAAGAGACGTGATGAGCTGGTCTTGCCTAATAACACTTTAGACTCACCTTCTGTCACTCCCCTCTGTCTTTCTGTAATCCAGCACAAAAGAACTGCTTCTTCTTGTCTGAATGTGTGATACTATCAACTTTGTGTTTTACTCGTGATGTTGCCTCTCCATGGGTCACCATACTTAGCACTCTGCATTTTACATAATTTTTATTAGTTTTTAAGGAGAAGCTTCACTGCCATCTCTCCCTGGAAGCTCTATCTATTCCCCTGGTCAGCACTGAGGTCTCTGATATACTGCTCTTGCACCTTATGTATATTCCATAATTTTCTCATGGCATGTATGTTGCTTATATATGTCTGTTTACTTGCCTGTCTTTTCAGGACATAGCTAACACTTTGAGGGCAGGGACATTTTGCATCATTGACTTCTAAGCCCCAGTATTTTGCTGGCATATAAAAATATATTATCAAGTGTTTTGCATAAACAAGAAAATGAATGAAAAAACTAAAGCATGGTTATTTACTTTCAATTTCATAACTGTATTTTATAATAATGGTAAAAAATCTGATTAGTATTTAATTCTAACTAATTTCTTTAAAGTAAATGTTTTTCATCAGAATATAGTAGTTTCTGGCTTATGTCATTTTATGTAAACTAAATATTTATACACTTGTATTTATGTTACATAGTAGATACTTTTAGATAGTGTTAACTTTCCACACACAAAAAAATTTAAAACAAAGTCCTTTGCTGAACTTAAAAATATCATTTAATTTTCAAAATATTGATTACTATGCTACCTATAAAACCATATTTTCCTTAAAATGTGGATAAATCTTCATAGATAAGGATATATCCAAATAAATGTCAATATTAGTTTTATCCACAGAATCCACAACTCTGACCATTCCTCTGTGTACATGCCAAGCATGACTTTTAGATGATGTCTGTATGACTGGCAGCAGAAAAGGACTGAGAATCATTCCCACTACCAATGTCAGACAAGCCAATTAACATAGTCCATTTATCCCTAGGAAAACATGATGGGCAGCTCACTGGGAGTAAACTATTAATCATTTCAATTATATCTTCCTGTACATAGACTTCAGGGTGATGTTTTAGCAATGGTAGTATTTTGATAATATCTCAAAATTGTTTGCTACCCTGTGTGAAGTCTTATTTAACATTTTTAGAAATTCAAGCTTTTAAAAATAGCAAAAATTACACTAGGATGGTATTCAAGGTAAAAATTAAAAAAAAAAGAGAGAGAGAGAGCAACAATTGAATCTGAGCCATAGAGAGTCTGTGATGTGACAAGGGATGGAAAAGATATATGTACCTATAAGTACACACACACATATTTATATATATACACACACACATATATATACACAAACACACACATATATATACACACATAATCTTATATAAAATAAGATATGTAATAAATGTATAATATATCTCATATATATATATATAAATATATCCATATTATACATCTATTTATATGGATATATCCATCCATCAACCCATGTCTCAAACATATAGTTACATGGATATGTCCACAGCTAATTATCATTAAAATTCTGCAAATTGCATAAGCTCATTCCCATTTAGGAAGGAATGAGATATTTATCCAAAGAAAGAATTGTTAAAAACAGCTGAACTTGGATCAGAATTTGTCCATCCGCATTCATAATTGCATTATATTTACTATGTGGCATTACCACTTTTATTTCTTATATACAAATCATATTCCTTTAAAGAAGGGAATGCACAATATCTAAAACAGGTTTTTTTAATTTTTATGGGTACATAGTAGATGTATATATGTATGAGGTACATGAGATATTTTAATACAAGCATACAATGTAATTATTACATGAGAGTAAATGAGGTATCCATCGTCTCAAGCATTTATCATTTCTTTGCATTACAAACATTTTAATTATACTCCTTTAGTTATTTTTAAATGTATAATAATTTAGTGTCTCTTCTGTGCAAATACTAGATTTTATTTATTCAATCTAACTATAATTTTCTACCCATTAACCAACCCCACTTCTTCCTCACACCCACTACCCTTCCCAGCCTCTAGTAGCCATCATTCTACTCTATCTCAAAGATCCAATTGTTTCAAATTTTAGCACACAGAAATTAGTGAAAAACATGTGAAGATTGCTTTTCTGTGCCTAGCTTATTTCACTTAACATAATGTCTTCCAGCTCTATCCATGTTGTTGCAAATGACAAGATCTCATTCTGTTTTATGGCTGAATAGTACTGGAATGTGTATATGTACCACACTTATTTTATCCATTCATCTGTTGATAGACACTTAGGTTTCTTCCAAATCTCAGCTATTGTGAATAACACTGCAATTACTGCAATAAACACAGGAGTGCAGATATTCCTTTGATACACTAATTTCCTTTCTTTTGGTTATAAACCTAGCAGTGGGATTGCCAAATCATATGATAATTCTATTTTTCATTTTCTGAGGAGCCTCCAACTGTTCTCTATAGTGGTTGTACTAATTAACATTCCCACCAAATGAAGGTTTCCTTTTCTCCACATACTCGCCAGCATTTGTCATTTCCTGTCTTTTGGATAAAAGTTAATATAACTGAGGTGAGATAATACCTCACTGTAGTTTTGATTTGCATTTATTTGATCAATTAAAATAATTCTCATCCTTAGGTCTAGGGATCTAGGGACATTCTAAGGAAAAACACACACACATTTTTACAACTCTCACTACTCTCAGTATTTGCAAAACACTTCACTTTTAGTCACTTCACTATCTGCACACTTCACTTTCTGCCAGGCTTCTCCTCTGTAAAGTTACACTTTTTTCTTTTGTAATTAATAAGTATTTTGTGGGAAAGCTCAGGGAAATTATGTAAATGTCTTGCTCCTCATTAAAGTTTAAACTTATTCTTTATATATTCATACATTATGTAATCATGAAGTCCTATTTTATTTGATAGTTTATATATAATCAGTGATCAGTTATTATCAGTATTTATTCCGACAGTCAGATTTTCCCATGTTTCATCAGTGGCTCCTCCATGTTGGTTTCTGTTTCCTTATGACATGAGTCCAACATTTTTGGAGTATGTCTTTACTTTCTCTCCTGACAAGATGTCCCACTCCCTTTTGCCTTTTCTCTGAACTAGCAGAGAAACTAGTTACTTCTTCAAGGAGCCCTGGTTCCTTTTATTGGAGGATGGTGTTTAGAAACCAAGATCTGGGATCACTATTCTCACTGTTTTTGAAGTATCACTACTGCCAAACTCTCTCAGAAAGCAATCCTATGGACTGGAGATCTCTATCCACACCTGCATCTATATCTGATTCTATCTCTGTGTATCTCTATGTATTTGTGTATATGTGCATCTCTGTATCTATATATGTATCTAGTCATCTATTAATCTGAAAAAAAATGGGTTCACTCCAATATCTCAAATTCCAATCCAATTCCCTCGATTAATTCTAGTTTTCTTGTGTTCCCTATTTGTAATTTCATTTTCCAACAGAGAATGGATGTATTTTTAATATGTTTGCCTATTGATTGAGAACCTTGTAGGTAATCCATTCTGCCATATTATCGGCCGTCACCTTTGCTACTCAGATGCCCTCCTCACCCCTGCTGTGCTCCAACACACTGCTATAGTCCACTCTCCCATACATATACTCTCCTCACAACATGCATGCTCTGACACCTCACCTGTAGCTCACCCATGTGAACACCTCTTCACTGGATAAATGACATTATTCCTTCCAGTCCCCAGTACCCGAAACTGGTCATTTATGCCATTTCCATTTTTTTTCCCATCTTGATCTATTTCCAACACCATAAGTCAACCTAACTTCCTGCATAGGCTATGACACTCCAAAGCAGGTCATTCTCTCATTCCTTGGAAGCTTTCTTTACCCTGCTTAGGCTCTACACCCCACATAAGGCCAACTACACACTGTGCAGGCACCCTTCTCACCACACTTGGGTTCTGATTCCCTCCTCTGGGTCTCCTGATCACACAGATATCTTTGCAGTCTCCAACAAGCTGAGTCAGTTACCCCTCTCATGCACTGCACTCATTTACCCAATTAAGCTCCAATACCAGGCATGCTCTAGATCACTTTACAGTCACTCTCCTTAACCTCTCAGGCCCCTAAACCCTGGGCCAGGCATACGTCTGGCACTGTGAGCCCCCTTCTCACCTCACTCAGGATTCAACTGATAGAGCTGGGCACCTGCCTTATGTGAAGGGTTTTTTTTTCATAATGTCTGACTCTGATATTCCCCACTAGGGTGCCTCCTATGTAGAAGCGTTGCACACTCAACCTGTGCTCTGACAGCTGCAGAGCTGTGCCACCCTGTCCCATGTGCATACCTTCTCTAGCCTGCCTGGACTCTGACATCCAGCTCTAAACCACCACAGTCCCCCACACTCGCATGCATTGATGCTTACTGTGTTTGGCTCCATTCAATGCTTTTGGATTAGGCTATTAGATATAAGAAGGGGAGATGAGGAAAGGGAAGGGAAGAGAAAGGAAGGAAATGGGAAAAGAAAGAGGAAAGTGATGAATACTCACTTCTAATTTATGTTTCTATGCTGTATTTTTCTTAAATTTGTAATATGTCTTAGATTTTTTTTAAAATTACATATGGATAAAATAAACAAACCATTTAGGGTTAACAGAGTTATATGTAGAGATAAATACACTCCATGATGTTCAACAATTTGTGTCATAGAAACATATTTATGAGAGTAATGTCTCACAAATTTATGGTTTCAAAGATGATTCAGATTTAGGGATCTCTTGGATGAAGGCCACTTTTCCTTTTAAGTCTCTTTAAACCTTTACCTCAGATTTCTTAAGAAAGCCACAAGTTCAATTTCCACTTCATAGTATTTACTCATGTAATATTGACAAGAACTCTGATTTAAGAGAAAAGAGCAGTGATAGGCAAAATGAAATATTTATTGATAAGCAGAATAATATAACGATTCTCATGTTTAATTATTTTAAATATCATATTTTTAAAGAATGATTGGATCAAATGCTAATTTAAAAAATTGTTTACATTTTCTCTACTTGAAGAAAGAATATAGTAGGCCCATTAAGTATCATTCTATAATGGAAATGAAAAAGTCATAACTAAATTAGAGAAAAGCTTTTATCCATGAATATGCAGATAGCAGCAGCATCTGTTCTATCACTGCTATGAATCAGCATGAGAAATTCCCATTAGACTGAAACGACGGTAGAATCCAATTCAACATGTTGAGACCCGTTCACAAGTTTTATGTATTTTTGTCTAGGTAACAACTGAAAGTTCAGAACATTGACTGAGATAGCATCTCTAAGAATTCTTTGTGTGAGCCCACAAATGTTACCTTTCAGCTCTCCACAGATGACTTAGATGCTTTAATTTCTTATATGATCCCCTCTAATAGATTTCCCTCCTCCTGAATCTCTCTTTCTGTCTCCTACTTCCATCCTCTTATTCAACGAATATCGTATACTTTCCCTAGAAACAAGCTCGTCTGTTTATACCTTGCTACAAAACAAACCACCCTACATTTTAGTAGCTAAAATAACAACAATCATGAGCTTCATGAAGTTTCATCCCTTATTCTTTGAACTTAAACGTTGGATCTTACACTGTGTACACTTATTGCAATTTACAGAATTAATTCTGAGAAGGATTTCAAATTTTGTCACTGCAATGACAGGATTTATTCCAAATTTGAGATTCATATCTTCCATGTCACAGCGAGAGCTTCATTGTGATCCTACTCCCATGGGTTTAATGACACGAAATCTACAGATTGTTCAAGCCAGAAATTTCACTGCTCTCATTTGCACAGGTAACCAGTCAGCAAGTCCTCAAGACTTTAAAATGTTTCTCAAATCTATCTCTCCCTTTATATTCTCCATCTGTGGCTTGGCTAATTGATTCCTTCTCATCAGTTAGAAAATCTAATCATTCTGTTTCTACTGTCTTCCCTTAGAAAGCTACTATATTTGTAGTAGCTTTGTATATATGTCCACTATAATTACCCCAATACAAAACTATCATTCTTTTACTAATAAACATTTTCAAGGAGAGTTTATAAAAATAAGTCCAAAACACAGCATTATATTAATATTTTTTTATCAGTGCTAGTCAAACTTTCATTTCAAATGGTTTTTCACCTGCTGCTGTACCCTTTTCTTAGGGTACATAAAAAAGTACCTTTTTATGTACCCTAAGAAAAGTACAATAAGATTTTGCTTCATATGCGAGGAGTTTCATGCCTTTCCCCCATTCTCATATATCAATGGCTAGCAAAAAGACATTTTTTTATTCACTAAAAATAAACGTAGAATTTCTTTAGCACTTCTGAAATGATTCTGCTATAGCATTTATCAGTCAGTCTTATGTCAAATTTACTTATTAATATGACTCTCTCATAAATGTTATTATTATTTTATCCTTATAACTTTTCCTACAAGCATCTATAATGAAGAATTGGGCAATTCAAATATTTAATATATATAATATGATTATGGGAGGCAGAGCAAGATAGTTGAAATAGAACACTTCAGTATTACCCTGGCGTAGAAACAGCAAATTGAACAACTCTCCACACAAGAAAGCGTCTTCATAAGAACCAAAAATGAGGTGAGCAATTATAGTACCTGGTTTTCACATCACATCAAGGAAAGAGGCACTGAAGAGGGAAGGAAAGGCCATGATGGATTGGTGACATCACCCCTACTCCTTCCCCAGGCAATGACAGTGGCCATGTGGCATGGAGAGAAAATCTGTACACTTCAAGGAGAAAGAGCATAGTAATTGCTGGACTTTGTATTGGAACTCAGTGTTGCCCTATCACAGTGGAAAGCAACACTGGGGAGAATTCAGCTAGAGCTCACAGAAGGAGCATCCATGCCAGTCCTAGCCCGAAGGGAATTGTCCATCCCAGCAGCCAGAAACTGAGTTCCCACCAACCACATCACCGTAGGCCAAAGTGCTGTGGGGTTCTAAATAAACTTGAAAGGCAGTCCAGGCCACAAGAACTAGAATTCCTGAGCAAGTCTTGGTGCTATGCTGGACTCAGAGCCAGTGAACTTAGGGGAAATACGACCTAGTGAGATGGCAGCCAGGGTGGCCAAAGCAATACTTGGGTCACCCATCCCTCAACCCCAGACACTACAGCTTGCAGCTCTTCTTGAGGAGAGGAAAGGGGAGAGTAGAGGATAGTGTCTTGTGACTTCTATACCAGCTCAGTCACAGTAGAACGGGGCAACAGGCAGAGTTCTGAGGCTCTCGTTACAAGCTGTAGCTCCCAGTTAACATTTCTAGAATATCTTGGCCCAGAAGAGAACCTGCTGCCTTGAACAGAAAAACTCAGTCCTGGAATGAATCATCACCTACTGACTAAAGAGCCCTTTGGCCTTGAATAAACATCAGTGATACCCAGGCAGTAACTGCCTCAGGTCTTGGGGGAGACATATGCTGTGCTTGCTTCAGGTGTGACTCAGCACATTTCCAGCTGTTATAGCCATGAGAGAGACTCCTTTAGCTTGAGAAAGGGAGATGGCAGAGTAAAGGGGACTTTGTTCTGCAGCTTTAACATCAGCTCAGTCACAGAGGGGTAGAACAACAAGGGGGTTACTGGGGTCCCTTATTTAAGGCCTTGGCTCCTAGATATCATTTTTGATACTTTCCTGGGCCAGAGTGGAGCCCACTGCCCTGAGGGGAGAGACCTAGACTCAGCGGCATTCATCACTAGTTACTTGAAAGACCCTTGGGCCTTGAATAAACATTACTGATAGCCAAGCGGTATTCATCCTGAGTCTGGGGCAGTGGTGGCAATGAGAAAAGAGTTCCTTGCATGAGAAGAGGAAAGGGAAGAATGGGAAGGAGTTTGTCTTGTGGCTTGGGTGCCAGTTAAGCTGCAGTAGAATAGAGCATCAAGTACATTCTTAAGGTTCCCCACTCCAGGCCCTGGGTCCTGGGTGGCCTTACTGTATCTTCCCTGGGCTCTGGGGTAGCTTGCTGCCCGGAAAGGAAGGACACAAGCCTGGCTTAATTCTCTGCTGACTGAGGATCCCTTGGCCCTTGAATAAAACATTGGTGGTATCCAGGCAGTGGTTGATATGGACCTTGGATGAGAGGCAGTGTCATGATAGCTTCAAGTCGGAACCAGCACAGTCCTAGTGGTGGTGGCCACAGGGGTGTTTGTGTCACCCCTTCCCCAGCACCAGACAGCTCAGAATGGAAAAATAGTCTCCATTTGTTTGGGCAAAAGTAAGGGAAGGAGACAAGAGTCTCTGCCTGGTAGACCACCAAGGATGTACCCCTATGATTCTGCAAGATTCACGGCATCACTGGGCTCGAGGTGTCCCCTAATGCAGATATTACTGCAGTGTCAAAAGAGTTAAATAACAACACTCAATTTCTTTTGAATACTTGCAATGCCTTCCCAAGGAGAATGGGTACAAATAGGCCCAGACTATGAAGATCACAATAAATACCTAAATTTTCAATACTCAGACAAAAATCCACAAGCATCAAGACTATCCAGAAAAAAAACATGACTTCACCAAATGTAGTAAATAAAGCACCAGTGACCAATCTTGGAATGATGGAGATATGTGACCTTTTAAACAAAGAATTTTAAATAGCTACTTTGAGGTAGTTAAATGGAATTCAAAATGACACAGAGAAGGTATTAATAATCCAATCAGATGATTTTAATAAATTGATTGAAATTTTAAAAAATCAAACAGAAATTCGGGAGCTTAAAAATGCAATTGGAAAAATGAAAAATGCACCAGAGTCTCTCAACAGTGGAATTGACCAAGCATAAGAAAGAATTAGTAAGTGTAAAGAATTAAACATAAAGCATGCCTACAAGGTCTAGAAAATAACCTCAAAGGTGCAAATCTAAAAGTCATTGGCTTCAAAGAAGAGCTAGAGAGAGACTGAGGTAGAAAGTTTATTCACAGGGATAGTAACAGAGAACATTCCGAAACTAAAGAAAGGTATAAATATTCAAGTACAAGAGGGTTATAGAACATGGAAATGATTTATCCCAAATAATACTACCGCAAGGCATTTAATAATCAAACTTCCAAAGGGCAAGGATTAAAAAAGGTTTCCAAAAGCAGCAAGAGAAAAGAAACAAATAACATAAAAAGGAGCTCCAATATATCTGGCAGCAGATTCCTCAGTGGAAGACATATTGGCAAGGAAACAGTGGAAAGACATTTTTTTAAAAGCTGAAGGAAGAAAACCTTTTACCTTGGAATAGTATATCCACTGTAAAGAACCCTCAGATATGAAGAAGAAATGAATATCTTTCAAGACAAATGAAAGCTGAAGGATTTTATCACCACCACACCTGTCCTACAGCAAATACTGTAGGAATTTCTTCAATCTGAAATGTAAGAATGTTAATGAGAAATAAGAACTCATCTGAAGATAAAAACTTACTATTACACTAGTAATAACATGTACACAGGCAAACAAGGAATATTATAACACTGTAACTGTGGTATGTAAACTACTCATGTCTTGAGTAAGAGGTGTAAAAGATGAATCCATCAAAAATAATAACAAGAATTTTTCAAGACATAGAAAGTGTAATAAGATATAAATCAAAACAATAAAAAGTGAAGAATTAAGAATGATAAAGTGTAGAGTTTTTAATTCCTTTTCTCTTTGCTTTTTTTTTTATGTAATCAGGGTTACGTTTAAAATAGTGGGTTATAAGATGTTATTTGCATGCCTCATGGTAATCTCAAATCAAAATACCTACAACAGATACAGAAAAAAAGAAAGAAAGAAATTAAAATATACCATCAGAGAAAATCACCTTCACTAAAAGTAAGACAGGAAGGAAGAAAGGAAGAAAGAGAACACTCAAACACACACACACACACACACACACACCAAAATGGCAGAAATAAGTCCCTAGTAATCTATAAGAACATTGAATCTAAATGGGCTAAACCCTCCAATCAAAAGACATAGACTGGTTGAATTGATTAAAAATAAAAGCAAGACCCAATAATCTGTTGCCCACAAGAAACACACTTCACTATAAAGACACATATAGACAGAAAATAAAGGGATAAAAAAAGTTTTTTGTTTGTTTGTTTTGCAGTGGAAATGAAAAAAAAAGCAGGAGTAGCTAAATATATCAGAAAAAATATATTTGAAAAACAACTATAAATAGAAACACAGAAGGTAATTACATAATAATAAAAGGGTCAATGCAATAAGAGGGTATAACAATTTTAAAGATATGTGCACCCAACACTGGAGCACCCAGATATATAATGCAAATATTGTTACAGCTACAGAGGGAGGCAGACTCCAATACAATAATAGCTGGAGAGTGAAACATCCCACTTTCAGCATTGAATAGATTGTTAAGACAGAGAATCAACAGAGAAACTTTAAACTTAATCTGCACAATAAAACAAATGGACCTAATACATACTTACAGAATATTTCATCCAATGGACAGAGAATACATATTCTTATCCTAAGCACATGGATCATTCCCAAGAATAGGACATATATTAGGCCACAAAATTAATCAAAAAAATTAAAAATAAAATCAAATATCTTCTCTGACCACAATAAAATACAACTAGAAACTAAAAAACATGAGAAACTTTGGAAATAATAAAAACACATGGAAATTAAATATTATGCCCCTGTATGATCAGTGGGTTAATTAAAAATCTAAGGAGAAAATGTAAAAATTTCTTGAAACAAATGAAAATGGAAACACATTGTAGCAAAATCTGTGGGGTACAGGCAAAGTAGTACTAAGATGAAACTTTGTAGCAAAAAAGTCTACATCAAACAAGTAGAAAAGATTCAAATAAACAATTTATTAATGCACCTTAAATAACTAGAAAATCAAGAGAAAACCAAACTCAAAATTAGTAGGATAAAAAGAAATAATAAAGATCAGAACAGAAATACGTGATTTGAAATAAAGAAATAATACAGGCCGGGGGCGGTGGCTCACGTCTGTAATCCCAGCACTTTGGGAGGCCGAGACGGGTGGATCACGAGGTCAGGAGATCGAGAACATCCTGGCTAACACGGTGAAACCTCGTCTCTACTAAAAAATACAAAAAACTAGCCGGGCGAGGTGGCAGGCGCCTGTAGTCCCAGCTACTCGGGAGGCTGAGGCAGGAGAATGGCATACTGGGAGGCGGAGCTTGCAGTGAGCTGAGATCGCGCCATTGCACTCCAGCCTGGGCGGCAGAGCGAGACTCCGTCTCAAAAAAAAAAAAAAAAATAATAATAATAATAATAATAATAATACAAAAGATTAATGAAACAAAAAGTTGTGTGTTTTTGTTTTTGTTTTTGGGAAAGATAAACAACATTGACAAATGTTTAACCAGACTAACTAGGAAAAGAAGACAGACAACCCAAATCAATAAAATCAGAGATGAAGAAGGAGACATTACAATTAATACCACAGAAATATGAAGGATCATTAGTGGCTGCTATGAGCAATTATATACCAATAAATTGGAAAATCCAGAGGAAATGGACAAATTCCTAGACACATACAACCTACCAAGATTGAACCATGAAGAAATTCAAAACCTGAATAGAGCACCTATTAGTCAGAGTTCTCTTAGAGGGACAAAACTAATATAAAATGTGTGTGTGTGTGTGTGTGTGTGTGTGTGTGTGTGTGTATGTGTATGTATGTGTATATATATGTGTGTGTGTGTGTATATATATATGTAGGAGTTTACTAAGTGTTAACTTACATGATCACAAGGTCCCACAATAGCCTGTCTGCAAGCTGAGGAGCAAGGAGAGCCAGTCTGAGTCCGAAAACTGAAGAACTTGGAATCTGATGTTTGAGGGCAGGAAGCATTCAGCATGGGAAAAAGACATAAGCTGGGAGTCTAGGCCCATCTCTCTTCACCTTTTTCTGCCTGCTTTATATTTCCTGAAAGCTGATTAGATTGTGCCCACCAGATTAAGGGTGACTCTGCCTTCCCCAGCCCACTGACTCAAATGTTAGTCTCTTTTGGTAACACCCACACAGACACACAGAATTTATACTTTGTATCCCTCAATCCAATCAAGTTGACACTCAGTATTAACTATCACAGGTCAATAACAAGTAATGAAATTGAAGCTGTAATAAAAAGTCACGCAGCAAAGAAAAGTCTGAGACTTGATGGCTTCATTGTTGAAATTTACCAAACAGTTGAAAAAGAACTAATACAAATTCTACTCAAAGTACTCTGAAACATAGCGGAGGAAGGAATACTTCCAATCTCATTCTATGGGGCCAGTATTACCCTGATATAAAAAAACAGACAAAGACCCATCAAAAAAGAGGAAATGCCAGGCCAATATATTTGATGAATATTGAGGCAAAAGCCCTCAACAAAATACTAGCAAAACAATTCAACAATACATTAAAAATATCACTATAATGATCAAGTAGGATTTATCCCAGTGATGCAAGGATAGTTCAACATATGCAAATCAAGGAATGTGATATACCATATCAATAGAATAAAAGACAAAACTATATAATCATTTCAATTGATGCTGAAAAAGCATTTGATAAAATTTAACATTCCTTCATGATACAAATTCTCAAAAAATTAGGAAGTAAATATTGCCTCAACACAATTAAAACTATATATGACAGACCAAAAACTAGTACTATACTGAATAGGCAAAAACTGAAAGCCTTTTCTCTAAAATCTAGAGCACGACAAGGATGCCTACCCTCACAATTGTGATTGAAAGTACTACTGGAAGTCTTAGCTAGAACAATCAGACAAGAGAAATAAATAAACGACATCCAAATTGGAATGGAAGAAGTCAAATTATCCTTGTTTGCAGATGATATTATTCTATATTTAAAAACCTGAAGACACCATCAAAAATTATTAGAACTAATAAACAGATTCAGTAAAATCGCAGGATAAAAATCATACAAAAAATCAGTAACATCTATGTATACTAATAGTAAACAAACTGATGAAGAAATCAAGAAAGTACATAGCTACAATAAAATAAGATACCTAGAAATAAACTTAACCAACAAAGTGAAAGTTCTCTATAATTAAAACTATGAAACATTGATGCACAAATTTGAAGAGGACACAAATGAAAAGATATTCTATGTTCATGGATTGAAAGAATCAATATCGTGAAAATGTCCATCCTGCTCAAAGCGATCTACAGATTATATGAGCCCATTATCAAAATATTAATGACATTCTTCTCAGAAGTAGAAAAAACAATTCTAAAATTTATGTGGAACCACAAGAAACCCAGAATACCCAAAGCCATTGTGAGCAAAAACAACAAAATTGGAGAAATCTTGTTACCTGGCTTCAAATTACACTACAGAGCTATAGTAATCAAAACCTCTTGTTACAGGCATAAAGGCAGACATATAATCCAATGAAACAAAACAGAGAACCAGAAATAAATCTGTACATTTAAAGTAAACCCATTTTTGACAAAGTTGCAAAGAATATACATTAGGAAAAAGACAGTCTTGGTAAATTTCATATCCATCTGCAAAAAAAAAAAAAAAAAAAATGAATCTAGACCATTATTGCTCACTGTATACATGAAACAAATCAAAATGGATTAAGGATTTACCTCTAAAACCTCAAACTATAAAACTATTACATGAAAAGAAAATCTCCAGGACATTGGTGTGAGCAAATAATTCTTGAATAATACCTGCAGTACCTGCACAAGCACAGGTAATCAAAGCAAAAATGGACAAATAGGATCATATTAAGTTAAAGAGCTTCTGCACAGCAAAGTAAACAATAAACAAAATAAAAAGACAACACACAGAATGGAAGAAAATATTTGCAAACTACCCATCTGACAAAGTTTAAATGACCAAAATATAAGGAGCTCAAACAATTCTATTTGAAAAAATAATAATAATCCAATTAAAACATGGGCAAAAGATCTGGGGAGACATTTCTCAAAAGAATACATGCAAATCACAAGCAAGCATATGATAGGTGCTAAATATCACTTATCACCCAGAAATACAAGTCAAAACTACATGTAGATATCATCTCAACCCAGTTAAAATGGCTTTTATTCAAATAACAGGCAATATCAAATGGAAATAACAAATAGGATGTGTAGAACAGGGAACCCTCGTACACTGTTGGTGGGAACATAAATGAGTACAGATATTATGAAGAACAGAATGGAGGTTCCTGCAAAAACTAAAAGAAGAACTACCATAAGATACAGTAATCATACTGTTAGGAATACACACCCCAAAAAGGAGATCAGAATATCAAAGAGATATCTGCACTCCCATGTTTACTACAGCAGTATTCACAACAGCCAAAATTTGGAAACAACCTAAGTGTTCATCAACAGACCAATATATAAAGAAAGTGCAGTACATATACACTATGGTTTAATATTTAGCCATAAAAATGAATGAGATCCTCTAATTTACAACAACATGAATAGAATTTGAGGATATTATGTTAGGTGAAGTAAGTTAGGTACAGAAAGAGAAACTTCACATGTTCTCAGTCATTTGTGGGAACTAAAAATTAAAACAATTGAATTCATGCAGATAGAGAGTTGAATGATAGTTTCCAGAGGCTGGGACTAGAGGCAGGGGGATTTGGGAATGGTTAATGGGTACAAAACTTTAGATAGATAGAATGGAAAAGATCCAGTATTTGATTGCACAACAGGTGACTGCAGCCAACAATAATTTATTATAAATTTTTAAATAACTAAAAGACTATAATTGGAATGTTTATAACACGAAGAAATGATAAATGCTTGAGCTGATGCATACTTCATTTATTCTGTTGTAATTACTACATATTGTATGCCTGTATCAAAATATTTCATGTACCCCACAAATATGCATACTTACTATGTACCCATAGAAATTAAAAATTGTTAAATTTTAAAATATTTTAAATGTGATTATGGGATTTCTTAAAAAATGACAGTTCATTGCCATGGGAATGAGTTGACTTTTTGGTAAGTGGTACAAGTCAAACAAAAAATGATTTGAAATACATTGTACATCATGGAATAGTATTCAGCCATAAAAAGGAATAAAATCATATCTCTTGCAGCAATGTAAATTGAGCTGAAGGCCATTATTCTAAGAGAAGTAATTAAAGAATGGAAAACCAAATATTATATGTTCTCACTTATAAGTGGAAGCTAAGTTATGAGGATACAAAGTCATAAGAATGATATAAATGACTTTGGGGACTCAGGGGAAGGGAAAGTTTGTGACCATAGGTGAGGGATAAAAGACTGCATATTGGGTAGAGTGTACAATGCTCAGGTGATGAGTGCACTAAAATCTCAGAAATCAGCACTAGAGAATTTATCCCTGTAACAAAAATCACCTGTACCCCCAAAACCATTGAAATAAAAACAAAAACAAATCAATAAATTAATAAAGCACACGAGAAAATCTGCATAAAGAAGGTAAAGATATTTTATAGGATATAAAAACACTACTCAGAAAGACCTAAAAAATGATCAACTGAACTGTCAAAAAGCATCATTACAAAAATGACAAGGCGACTGACAGTATGGGAGATGATATTTGCAACTGATGCATCTGACAAAGGATTCCTTCCTGAATGTTTAAAGAACTACTAAAGATCCAACTAAAAACAAACAGCCAACCCAATAGAAACATAAAGAAAATATTCCTCCTTCAATAACTATTTCACAAGACAGGATCTCCTAAGGTAGGGAACTAAATCTTATGACTCAATAATCATTGTATTTTCTGAAGTCTCACTAAGAGAGTATGGCTCAAAATACCAGTTGAGGAGCAAACAGCATTCACATAAACTGTTGAGGTAATGTAAAACAGTCAACCACGTTTGGGGGGAATAAAAGTAGTATTTTTAAAAAGCTAACTATAGGCAAACCCTATAGTCCAGAAATTCCACTCCTAGGTATGCACATAACATGCTGTCACCAAATGACAGCTACAAGACTGCAAACTCAGTATTTACAATAGCCCCAACATTGAGACTACTCAAGCGTCCTTCAGCGGTGAATGAGGTACATAAATTGTGGCATAATCACACAGTTGAATGCCGTATAACAATTACAGTAAAAAACTATACCTACATGCAACAATACAGATAAATCCTAAAAATAGAAGCCAAAGACAACATTGCTAAATTTAATTTATGTAAAATCTAGAAACCAGCAAAATCAATCTTTTACGTTTGGATATTCATTGGAAGAAGGTTGTGACTACAAAATGGCATCCTGATTTTCTAGGACGCTAATAAAATCCTGTATTGTTTTTAGGTGTTCTATTTTGTTTTATTATTTTTAAATTGGTTACATGAATATGCTTAATTTCAGTAATTCATTTATCTGTACACTTACAGTTTCTGTGTTTGTGACATGTATGCTGTACCTGAATAAAAGTATAAGCATTTTATATAAAAAGTATTTACCTACATTGACATAATTATCTAAAGTATATAAATAGTTACTAGTCTGCAGAAATATTCTATTACTATAATTACAAACTAAGACTATATGTTTGCAGCAATACTAGGTAAGTGGAAATAGTGAGAAGTCCCAGGAGAACTGAAATGCCATTGTAAATATTTGCGATGTAGGAAAACCCTAAGGCATGTTATATCTTCAGGAAATATGATGATGGGTTCCTGGCGTTTAGTTAATTGCATCTATACTCCAGACTAAAAAAGAAAATAGATTTGAAATATTAATGTTAATGTTAGTGACCTAAAGACATAATATGCTCTAGTTGCTTTATGCATTACTTTTATGCTTAATTTAACAAATATCTGGGATCCTTTAAAAATACTTTGTATTGACTGATAGTATAGAATCCTGGAAGATTATTAATAACCAGAAATAATTCTTTGTAATTTTCTGTAGAAAATACAAAGTAAGAGGTTGATCATTAATATACTTCTTTTCCATGTTTTTTTGTTTTGTTTTGTTTTTGATACATAATTTTACTCTTCTTGGCCAGGCTGGAGTGTAATGGCATGATCTTGGTTCACTACAACCTCAGCCTCCTGGGTTCAAGCAACTCTCCTGCCTCAGCCTCCCAAGTAGCTGGGACTACAGGTGCCCACCACCATGCCTGGCTAATTTTTGTGTTTTTAGTAGAGACAGGATTTCACCATGTTGCCCAGGCTGGTTTCGAACTCCTGACCTCAGGTGATCCACCCTCCTTGGCCCCCCAAAGTGCTGGGATTATAGGAGTGAGCCACTGCATCTGGCCTCTATACTTAGTTTTTAAAGATACCTTAGATTAGAATCCATTTACTTTTCTACATTTAAATATTAGTAAATTTTCTAATTTTGTGGTGAATTTGTGTAAAGATGATGACATATGTTACAAAGACAAACACTTTAAAGAGTTAGAGTAAATACACTTTAGGCTTTAACCTTCCTGTGATGTATTGGTATACTATGACATAAGAGAATGTGAGTTAACAATAAAAAAAATAGCGATTACAGTATATCAGTAATAATACAACATAGGAATTACTATCAATGTTGTTTCTTAAAATAGGGAAAATTTTTTTTCATTTGTTGTTAATAGATTGACAGTATATAGCAAAATAAAATGCTTAAGAGGAGCACTTTATTTTAACCTTAGAATGCAATTTTCCCCAAATTTCTGAACACCCTCAAATTTTTAAATTTCTACTACTTGGTTATCTTTATTCTACTCTTTTTTATTCTTTTTAAAGCTTCCAAGAAAGCATATTTAATGTCCAGTATAAAAGAAGATTACAAAAAAAAAACTGAAGTTTATTTTCTACTTAGATGTGAACTTGGTAATTAGTACATTTATTTTACCACGTAACTTGATCTAAGAATTGATATAATTAAAGAGTTTGGATTTCAGAGGAAGAAAGATTTGAGTTTAACGCATGTTAGCTGCTCTGAATAAATTTACAATGTTCTGGATTTCTGGCTGAGAGCATTTTGTATACTCATCTGTATGTGTAGCTGTTTGTGTGTATGTGTGTGTACATATACACCTACTTAACCGCACGCACTTATCCAAGTACATAGATAGTACATAGACCATAACATAGAGTTATGATCATATATCTCTTAGAAATAGAAGGAACCCCCCCCCACCCTTATTATTTGTCTTTTTGGTGACACAGCCTGAGGAGTATTTATTAGTTCATTGCCTAAGGCAGAAATGCAAGAACTGGCCCATATATACAAAAAGTAGATCATCTTTTTTTGATTATTAAATGTTTAAACTCTATCTTTAAAAATAGCTGCTATTATGTTAACATCAAATGTGGCTAACTCAGAAATCTGACTACCTACAAACAGTTTATTCCGATTTTTCTTCCAAACAAAATGTATTCCCTACATTATTTATATTTTGCGTTAGGCTATACCTGCAAATTTAGGGAAAACACATACCAGTTGAAACACAAACTAATTGTGTGACCATGGAGAAGTAGCTTACTCTCTGAATGAGTGGCACATAGGTGGCATTATGCTATGCACTTAATATCACTGAACCTCATTTTATTAATTTGTGAGATGTAAATAAGAACACATAGGCTACAAATAAAAGTAAGGCCAGGCATGGTGGCTCATGCTTGTAATCTCAATACTGTGGGAGGCCAAGTTGGGAGAATCACTTGAAGCCAGGAGTTTGAGATGAGCCTGGGCAATATAGCAAGGCCCCATCTCTACAAACAATTCTAAAAATTAGCCAGGCTCAGTGGTATATGCCTGTAATCCAGTTACTCAGCAGACTGAGGAGGGAAGATCATTTGAGCCTAGATTAGAGGCTGCAGTGAGCTATGATGGTGCCACTGCATTTCAGCCTGAGTTACAGAAAGAGATCTTGTCCCCCCCCACCAAAAAAAAATCAACACTAATATAAGGTAGGCATTATCTTTGATAATTATTAAAATACATAATAAAAGATTAATTAAAATTAATATATAGTTAAATGTTGCTTATCTTTTACTGTTCATAGACATATGAAATATATAACACAGTGACTTAGAAAATAAATGGATATATCTAAGACACACATTTAAAAATTAGTGGTGCACTACCAAATAGCCTTTTTTCTTTCCTTCATCTATTTATCCAAAATACTTACTGAGAACATGCCAACCTATTACATGTTAGACACTAGTAATGACATATTTTTTAAAAATAAAAATTCCAAGTCTAATAGAGGAAACAGACAAGTAAACCACATGTTGCAATGCAATAAGACCATTGTTATGACATAAATACAGATAAAAAAGCATGGTGTGGATAGAATAGCATCTGAAGTAGTGAACTGGGTAATCTGGGAAGGTTGAATAGATGATGAATTGCCTCAAAGAACAAGTGTGAGGTTCGATGCTCCCTGAATGGAAAGCAGTGACAGCAAACTTATAGCGGTATCAGAGGAGAGTAATTTCTGTGCAAGCAATAGCATCTGACTTGGTCAGAATTCTGATACCTTTTCAAAAGTAGATTATAAATAATTTTTAAATGTCTTTATAGTGATTGATCCAAACAAGTTTTTTATTTATTGAATTAATTTCATTTATTATAATTTTGATAGGATGCTAACCTTCCCATTAGTTTCTCAATTCCTTTATGTAGTGCAGAACAATGTTGCACTCCAAACCAGTACCCCTAAGCAAGGACAGCAAACTCATCCAGAACCTTCGAACAGTTGACAGATATCTTCCTCTTTGTGAATTGCATTAGGATGGAGGAAGTTGCCCTGTCCAATGCGCTGTCCCCGCCTGTGAAATGATCCAAACACCCAGGTGAAGTGGGTAAACAAAGACTCAGTCCTTGTCTCAATTTTGGATAACATCAGAGGATGCTCTCAGGTTCACTGTGCCATGTAGGATGGCTTTAGCAACAGTTGTAACTGCATCTCACTCATCTCACTTCAGCTTCTTCTTTCCTCTTCCTCCTGCTTTTGTCACCTCCCTGACCAAATGTTTTCCAAAAATTCTCTTCAGTGAGGAACTTGTGCACAAGTTACAAACTTAGTCTGTTTGAAATTCAGTTGTAGACATTTATTCCTGAGGTGGTGTGAGAAATAGACATTAGCTGGTCACCTTGTAATGAGGACTCCATCTTGTTGAGAGGTGGAGGGATGATAACACCCAGCAACTTAGTTGTTAAACTAGCGTAAGATGATGTACTGGATGGTGTGAAATTATTAGCTCTTCATAGGCACGAAGGAAATATTACCTATAAGTAAAATTGGCTAGGATGACTGTTGTAATACATAACAGGTTTATTGAAGAGGGAAAAAGGGCAGTTACAGGGAAATTATCACCAGTTTAAGGTAAAATGTGAAAGTCCAAGGACCTCTTTGTCAGCAATTAAGGAAGCCTCAATCTCCTGCAGAGAGGAAGGCTAGGCTCAGAATTAAAACATAAATGTGCTAGAACTTCAAATACTTTATAAATATCAGTCATGCTAGTTCTCTGATGTCAAGATCAGTATCTAGTAGAGAAGAAATTAAACTCTTAGACTTGAGATGGACACATCTGGGAAGATCCAATAAAGAAACTTGAACTCGTCGATTTTTTAAACTATGGGAACTTGCAGATATGAGTTCATTCTCTCTTCTTAAAAGATAATACTTGAGGTTTATTCAGAGGAAACACTTGACTTAGGTGTGCTTGTTAACTTTTTAACACCTACTTCCATTTCTCCTCCTGGTAACTTCCTCAACTGAGAGCAAACAGAATAGTAACCAGTTTCAAATTCTTTCACTGAGTTATTCTGGCTGTGCAGGGCCTGCTAAGAGAAGCTCATATGCTGGGTGCTATGAGATAATTGCAGGATTTACTTAATATGTATCAACAGGAGAAGAAATTGTATTTGGGGTTAAATCCTGAAAGTGCTGGATCAAGAGGAGGGCTAAAATGGCTGTATTAAAGAAAACATATAATTATGCCATCCCATGAAACAAGATTAGATGCCAGGACCTGGGTAAGAGTATTTGCAAGTTTATAAGGCACATCTTGGCAACTTGGGAAAAAGATAAATAGAAACATCAGAAGTGCTACTATGGTAGATGGTTAAGGAAGGGATTAAAAACCTTAGAGAGGTGAGTATACCAGAATGGATACACTATAGAAGTCTGAGAAAACCACCTGTTTTCTAAGCTCTATAAGAAAGTCTAGAAGAGCATTTGTTTACCAAAATGATGAGGAATACATGAGGGGTGGTCACGAGCATCAGCAAGAGCCTCCATGGTGACTACTCTCTGTAGGCCCTGGCTGAGAGTAGGAGATTATGTTATAAAACTAGATTTCATGATAGCAATAAAATAATAAAACCCTAAATGAGAGAAGCCACACAGAGGCACTTATCTACTAAAAGAAAAGTGGGTACAAATATTATATTGTAAAATCAGTAGCAAAATCAGAGTGTATCCAGCAGAGGCTGCCATACAGAAAGCCATGGAGATAGCTAAAAGTGCATGGCAATCCCTCGAGGTAAGAGAGACGGATGCACAAAGGTTTACTGTATATAATCAAAAGAAATCAATGAATAGTGATGGCTATGTTAATTAGCTTTATTTTAGTAATCATCTCACAATGTATATGTATATCAAATCATTATACACCTGAAATATATACAATTTTTATTTGACAATTGTACTTCAATATAGTTGGGAAAAGTGTTTTTATAAAAGAAATCAGGTCACCTTGGTAACATGGTGAAACCTTGCCTCTACAAAAAATACCAAAAAAAAAAAAAAAAAAAAAAAAGTAACTGGGAGTGGTAGTGAGTTCTGTAGTCCTAGCTACTTGAGGAAGTGGGAGGATTGCTTGAGCTCAGAAGGTTGAGGTTGTGGTGAGCTGTGGTTATGCCACTGCACTCCAGCCTGGGTAACAGAATGAGACCCTGTCTCAGAAAAAAGAAAAGAAAATAATATATGATCAGGAAACTAAGAAATTCAGTGACAAGTCACTGTCCCTTGCTACATTTTTATACTTGAATTATTCACCTAGCCTAGAACCCTTTGAACTGAGGAAGAAATCAAGCCATTTTGAGGAAGGACCTGCCATATCATGGTAAGTACATTGGTTAAGTCATTGTCTTTTTCTTTCCACTAAGTGCTCTATGGAAATTTACTCAAGTAACCATACATTGGGCGGGGGGGTGGGGGTGGGGAATAGAATATAGTCAGGTCTTTCAGTAATTACTGGGTGCAGATATTTATTTCGCATTTTTACGTAGGACTCATAATGCCATTTTAATCTCTCACTAAACTAATATTTCACACATAAAAATATGAGTACTTGGTATTTAATGGAGCCCAGGGCCAATGCCAGTTCCCAGTGAATTCATTGGATCTACAGACACACTTTGTCTGTCCTCAGTCACGTTTGTACTCAGTCCTATCTCTCCTCAGTGGCTATACATATAGTCAAAATTAGTATACTTAGTAGTACTTATTAGGACCTTAAACTAGTTTCTTGACCTTTAAGAGGTATTATAGGAGAGAAAACCCCATTCAAGCTCCCTATCACCACTTTTACCTCACAACCCAAATAGTAAACCAAAAACACTATCACAACTCAGGGAAAATGGCAAATATTAAGTGTCATCCTCAGAGACTTAAAGATTCCAGTAATGGTGGCCCTTATTTTCATTTACCAATCTAGCTCCTAAGAACTAAATGAGTCATGACATATGACGTGGACTACTTCAAATTTAAACAAGCAATGGCCTTAATTAGAGTTGCATTATGTGCAGTGGTATTTGTCTCAGACTATTCTAATACAACCTTTGACACAGGGTATGTTGAAATTGATCTTACGGGCACAATATTTTTCATTCTTACTGGGACAAAGGCAAATAAGAAATTCCCATTTATACCTCCTGAACAACAGAATGAATTTAAAGTCTTGGTCTAGAAAAATGTCCTAGACTGTGAGCAATTTACAGAAAAATCACATTGATCTATGAATCAGACCAAAGAACAAGAATTGGCAAGTATACTGCAAGCCTCTCATACGTATGTGTGAGAAAGTGAGAGAGAAACATTTTGCGGATTAGAGATAAGTCATATTAGTACAGTTTTTAGGGGTCTGGTAAAACTGGTGGTTCAGGGCATGCTCTGATCTCTTTTCAAAGTATAGAAGAAATAATTGCATCTCCTATATCTCACTTGTAAAAAGGAAGTTTAGAGGGCCCATATTGAGGTCCAGAGGCACTTTATTCCTTACGTGGGACTTCTGCTCTGCCCTGTTTTCTGGATGAACTACAAGACTGTCAACTTTGAATGGGGCCCAGGGAAACAAAGGTTTTTGCAACAGGTCCAGGCTTCAGTGCAAGTAGGTTTGACTTTTGGGTTTTGCTGCCTTTCAAATCTTATGATACCAAACGTAACTGGTAGCAAAAGATGTCCCAATAACAGAATCTCAATTTTATGGGTATGTGTGAATTTATAAAACAAAATGTGTTGATTGAAATACTATATTTAACTAAAATTAAACTTTTCACATAGGTCTGTACCAATCACAGAGACAAATATATCAGTGTAGTTGCATTTTAATCTCAACCACCCTTGATTTCTGAATGATTTAGCTTCATATATTTAGCTGTCCTGTTATTTGGTGCAAACAAATTTATAATTATTATTTACTTTTCTTTATAAATTGTGATTTCGAGTGTGTTTATTAGAGACAATATAAAGAGGATTATATAGAAGGGTTATTTTAAGAAGGAAGCTACTTTTAATTCACCATGTTACCAAAATCAGTCATTTTTAGAGTCAATAATTATTCTACAGAAATGTAAATTGTTACAGAAAAGTTTTTTTAAAGTTTTGTGTTTTTCTGCTATGCTAATTTATGTTTTAATTCTTCAACTTTACTTTGTTCATCTGTTCAACTTCAAGACTCTCATATAGTTTATGCTTATAACCATGAAATATGCAAAATCGTATGTAATTATAAATTTATATTCCCAAATCAATTTTGAAAACTGGGACAAAAATTTTCCAGAAGGAATTTTCAGATAATTAAAGCATTAAAGACTCATATTTTAATATTTGCCAAAATGATGACAGGTTTAAACATATGCATAATATTCTAATATGAGATGATGCCTTTTCTCTTAGTTTCTCAATATTTTTTGTGGTTTGTATATGTATGTTCACTAAAATTTGAAAATAAATCATCATCTCTGTCTCTTTTCCCTTTCCTCTTATTTTAGTGTGGGGTATGGTTATATGAGTTTGAATGTATGTATGTATTTAAGATAAAACATAATTTAATTAAATAATTCTTAAAGTTTGATTTATGACATAAATAGCATTCATTTGTAAGTATTAGAATTAACAAAATATATGAGACCATTCTCCCGCTGCTATAAAGAAATACCTGAGAACAAGTAATTTATAAAGAAAAAGGCTTAATTGACTCATCGTTCTACACCGCTAGGGAGGCCTCAGGAAAGTTACACTCATGGTGGAAGGCCCCTCTTCACAGGGCAGCAGCCAGACACTTATAAAACCATCAGATCTCATGAGACTCACGAGAAGAAGATGAGAGAAACTGCCCCCATGATTCATTACCTCCACCTGGTCCCACCCTTGACCTGTGGGGCTTATTATAATTCAAGGTAAGAGTTGGATGGAGACACAGAGCCAAACCATATCACAAAGTTTATTTACTTTTACCACAACATTAGAAAAGAGCCTACTTATTACTATTAGTAAGACATCCATTATACTTACAATTGAATTAGATAAATAGTAAGTTAATGTTATGTTGGGTAAATAAGTATTCTCAAATTTTATTCTCAATATAGTACTATATGTATATATTTTGAGATGGAATCTCATTCTGTCATCCAGGCTTGAGTGCTGTGGCACAATCTAGATTCACTGCAACCTCTGCCTCCAGGTTTAAGTGATCCTATCACCTAAGCCTCCCTAGTAGCTGAGATTACACATGTGCCCCACCACACCTGGCTAATTTTTGTATTTTTTAGTAGAGATGAGGTTTCACCATGTTGGCCAGGCTGGTCTTGAACTCCTGACCTCAAGTAATCCACCCACTTCAGCCTCCCAAAGTGTTGGGATTATAGGTGCAAGCAACCACATCCAGCCCTGAATTTTTTATGATAAGATAATATGAGCTAATTGAAAAAGTAAAAAGGTACAAAGTATGGGAAATATATCAAGTATTAAAATTATAATCTACAAATCATCTTAATAAATATTTACGTATAATGGGTTTACTTCATGTCTGTGTGTATATGTCTCTTTATATTTTCTAAAAATTTGGATTCTACATTATCTACTGCTTTGCTTCCTTTTTTAAACATTAGATCATAAGCATCCTCTCATGTCTTTAAACATTATTTGAAAATATAATTAAAACCAGTCAAGTAATGCTTATTTACAACTTGCTTGAAAATACTTAATCTGTCTTTATAATTGTATTTATGTCATCTACTTAAACATTGTAAAATTCTACTTGTAACTCTGTAGATAACTTTTATGGTTATATACTTCAGTGTCTAACTCTTTTCATGTGATAAATTCTTTTTTTTTTTCTTTTGAGACGGCGTCTCACTCTGTCGCCCGGGCTGGAGTGCAGTGGCCGGATCTCAGCTCACTGCAAGCTCCGCCTCCCGGGTTTATGCCATTCTCCTGCCTCAGCCTCCGGAGTAGCTGGGACTACAGGTGCCCGCCAAATCGCCTGGCTACTTTTTTGTATTTTTTAGTAGAGACGGGGTTTCACAGTGTTAGCCAGGATGGTCTCGATCTCCCGACCTCGTGATCCGCCCATCTCGGCCTCCCAAAGTGCTGGGATTACAGGCTTGAGCCACCGCGCCCGGCCTCATGTGATAAATTCTTAAGTGTGATAAATGGGCAAAAGATGAATTACATATAGATGCCTTTGACCACATTACAGAAACCCGCTATAAACATATCCTGCTACAAACAATTAAGTATCTCACAAAAGAGAACGTTCAGAATTATGTAGACTTCAGATATAATACTATCAAAATTTCACCTCTACTTCTTAGTACTATGTGGCCTCTGCTTTTCACCATGCTGGCTCTATCCCACATTGCTTCTCTCATGGCTTTAAGAATGTTGCCAGCAACAAATAAGACAATGTGCTTTCCTGGTCATGCCCAAGAGAAGAGAGATCTCAATCTCAATTCATTTGAGCTAAGACATATTTTCACTTCTGGACCAGTAACATTTACCAGAATGAAGGCATGGAAATTATTGATGACCACAGAAACATAAAAGGAATAGAGTCATAATCCTAGGTTTTGCCATGAAGATTCATCTGCATAGGGCACCCTTTTCTAAGGTTGACATATTTGACCTCCTTTGCATTATTCAAGTATGGACTCATTTGTTTTCTCATTAAAATATTTTCTAAATTCCCTATCTAAAATTTCTAGTTTAGATGTCCCACCACAGCAAACATTTCATGTTATATTGATTTCATAAGACTTCTTACTATCTAAACTTACATTATTAATTATTGTACGTACATATTTATTTTCTATTTTCTTCATAAGAATGAAAGTACCATGTTTATGCCACACTTACCCCAACTAGAATTGAAGCAGCCTAAACATCTCTGCCTTATTACTAAATTATCTGCATCTGACACATGGAAGATATTCAAAAAATATTTTCAGAAAGAAAAAATTTAAAATAAGACAAAAAGAATGTGGAGAAGATGGAAGTGAGGGAGGAAAGGAGGGAAGGAGGGTGGAAGGAAGGAAAAAGAGAGAAAAAGTAAGGAAGGTGAATGTATAAATACAATTTAGATGATGCATCAAGACAATTCCAATGTCTAACTCTCCTGTAAATGGCCATATTGGTACTTGCAATAGTTATCTACTGCTGTATAACAAATTGCCCCATACTAATCAACTGCTGGAAATAAACATTTATTATCTCAAACAGTTTCTGAAGGTCTGGAATGTTGGGTCAACTTAACTGGGTGTTTCTGGCCTAAGAACGCTCATGAGGTAGCAGTCAAGCTGTCAGTGGAGACTGCAGTCATCTAAAGAATTGACTGGAGCTTAATGAACTGCTCCCAAGCTTACTAATATGGTTGTTGATAAAAGAGTTCAGCTCCTGACCACATGGATTTATCATAGGGCTGCTCACAATATGACAAATGGATTCCCCGAAAACTGTATTCCAAAAAGGGAAAGAGTAAGGCAGAAACCAACATGACTTTTATATCCTAATTTCAGAATTGACATACCATCATATCTGCAATATTCTGCCAGGCACACAGACAAACCACAGGGCAATGTAATACAGGAATACACTAGGAATCACTGGGAACTCTGCCGGAGGCTAGATAATAAAATTCACTCTCTGCCTCTCAGTGATGCATTCCAGTCAACCTTTCTAAAGTCCCATAGTAGACAAATACCATAAGAATAACAGCTCAGTGTCTAGAATCTTATTTAAAATAAGATCTGGAGGCAGATATGGCTCCTTTGATGTAGTGCACAATACAGCTTCTTAGGTGCAGTCCCTCTGAATCTGTAGCGGTATAAACTGCAGAGACAAAACACACACACAAATACACATACACTAAGTGTAGAAAAATAAGCCTAGGATCATCACCAGGAATGTTCTTATTCAAAAAGGGGGAAACCGGAGGCACAAAATAATCATTCCTCCATTTGAAGTCCAGTCATGCAAATATTGGATATTCATTGATTAGAACTCAGTTCTCTGGTCCAGGAGTTATTCTCCAAGACTCTTATTCAGCTCTCTGAGTTATCCTTACTGTTTTTATTTTTATTACTTTTTTAAATCAAAAGCAGCACATGTGTATAGCTGAGTAGTATTCTCACCTGCACGTAGAATTTTGCAGCAGCCTTTTTCTTTTCTTCCTTCCTTTCTTTCTTTGTTTGTCTTTCTTTTTTTTTCTTTTTCTTGAGACGGAGTCTTGCTCTGTCGCCCAGGCTGGAGTGCAGTGGCCGGATCTCAGCTCACTGCAAGCTCCGCCTTCCGAGTTTACGCCATTCTCCTGCCTCAGCCGCCCGAGTAGCTGGGGCTACAGGGGCCCGCCACTGCGCCCGGCTAATTTTTTGTATTTTTTTAGTAGAGACGGGGTTTCACCGTGTTAGCCAGGATGGTCTCAATCTCCTGACCTCATGATCCGCCCGTCTTGGCCTCCCAAAGTGCTGGGATTACAGGCTTGAGCCACCGTGCCCAGTCTCTCTCTCTCTCTCTCTCTCTCTCTCTCTCTCTCTCCTCTCTCTCTCTCTCTCTCTTTCTCTCTCTGTCTCTCTCTCTCTCTCTCTCTCTCTCTCTCACTCACTCTCTCTCTCTCTCTCTCTCTCTCTCTCTCTCTCTCTCTCTCTCTCTCTCTCTCTCCTTTCTTTCTCTTTCTTTTTCTCTCTCTCTCTCTCTTTCTTTCTTTTTCTTTCTCTCTCTCTCTCTCTCTTTCTTTCTTTCTTTTCCTTTTTGACAGAGTCTCACCCTTGTCTCCCAGGCTGGAGTGCAATGTCCCATTCCAGGCTCACTGCAACCTCTGCCTCCTGGATTCAAGTAATTCTCTTGCCTCAGCCTCCCAAGTAGCTGGGATTACAGGCGTGTACCACCACACCTGGCACTTTTTTGTACTTGTAGTAGAGACAGGGTTTCCCCATGTTGTCCGGGTTGGTCTTGAACTCCTGAGCTCAGGTGAACCGCCTGCCTTGGTCTCCCAAAATGCTAAGCTAACAGGTGTGAACCACCGCTCCCAGCCCGTCTTCCTTTTGAACTCTGTCTGTGCCATTCAGCCCTAGCTGCTCATGCTTCTGTTGAAATAATTCTTTTAGAATCTTTGCAGTTATTCTGATAATCTTACTGGTGTTCACTCCGTTAGACAAATCCACATCCACAAATCTCCACTTTTGGTGTCTTATGAAACAGCTGGGCGACAGCAGCCTTCAGAATCTTAAACACTCTATTGTTTAACCGAAAGATATCTAGCATATCCTAAACTCCTTAAAATGGCTTTTGTCTGTCTCAATACTCTGAAAAACTGCTTTTGGTCTTTTGAGATTTTAACAAAAGAATTTACAGTCATATTTTTATCTCATCTTTAGATCACGCTTTCTGATCGCACTTTCCAAAGAGTGTCCTGGATTTCATGCTTGCTTGGAAAGTTTGTTATTTTCATTTTAATTATGGCATCGATTGACATTTGCAGAGGCTAAGAATTTTCAATTCCATCAAGTCCTGGTTTCTTTTTGCTTAACAATTCATCCGTCAATTTATCTTTCTCATCTAACTTTTTTCTCGAAGCTGTAAGAAAAACCCACACAACACCTTCCTGCAAAGCACCTCCACAGTGGGTGCCTTTGCTTGAAAAACTCCTTTAATTAAATCATTCTGTTCATTAGGCACATTTTCTACTATACTCATTCTCACAAGCAAGAATGCTACAACCTTTGTGTCACGCTACAGAACAATGATTCCCCTTTAGTTTTTTCAGAGATCTTATTTTCTTAAAAGTACCAATTGACTGTAATAACAAAGATTGTGAAGCTTCTGGTTAAAATTTTTAAAGATACTTTCAGCTTTAAGTTACACTGTCCTCATACCTACCACCACGCTCCAAAGACATTCTCATTTTATTTTATTTAGCACAGCAGCCCACTCTTGGTACAAAAATTACATTAATTTTCTATTTCTGCATTTAAAAATTGCTTCAAAACATAGTAGCATAAAACCACAGACATATTATTTCACAGTTGATGTGGGTTAGAAATCTGAGCTCAGCTTCACTGCATACCTTCAGTTCAACGCCGGTCATGGGATAGCACTCAACATTTTGGCTGGGACTATAGTCCTATCTGAAGAACTAACTGAGAGGGTCTATTTCTAAATTTACCCATGCAGCTGTTTCCTGGCCTGGTCCTTGCCATGTGGACCTCTCCAGAGGGTTAACTCACAATTAGAAACTTGGATTTTCCTAGGGTGAATGATTTAAGACCAAATGAGAACACTCAGAACAAAAGCCACAATCTTTTGATAAACTGATCCCAGAAATTACATTCCATCACTTAAACTCTATAATCTTCATTAGAGGTGTGTCAATAAGCCCAAACCACATTTAATGGAAGATACTGCATCCAGGCATAAAAATCAGGAGGTGGCAGTTACTAGGGACCATTTTAGTGGCCGTCTACCACAGAACCTATCCGGTTAAATCATGGTCCAGAAGAAGGCACAAATAAGACATTCATAGTCCAATAGTATGGGACAAGGGTGTAAAGATGAGATGTTGGGTGTTTGAGGTGGAGACTGGAGCAAAAGAGTTTCCTTTTTCCTGTTTATCTACATATGTGAATATAATATATATATATATATGTACACATGTATATTTATTATATTTTTATCTACATATATATATATATATATTTGTGTGTGTGTGTGTGTATGTTTGTGTGTGAAACAGAGTTGTGCTCTGTCTCCCAGGCTTAAGTGCAGTGGCACGATCTCAGCTCACTGCAACCTCCACCTGCTGGATTCAAGCAATTCTCATGCCTCAGCCTCCTGAGTAGCTTGGATTACAAGTGTGCACCACCAAGGTCACTAATTTTTGTATTTTTAATAGAGACAGGGTTTGACTATATTGACCAAGCTGGTCTTTAACTCTTGGCCTCAAGTGACCTGCCCACCTGGGCCTCCCAATGTGTTGTGATTACAGGTGTGAGCCACTGCCCCCGGTCCATATATTAATATGATTTCTTTTAAAGATTATTATTTGATTTAAATTTCTGTTGTGATAGTGTCTTTATCTATGTAAAACATTTAAGTAAGCTGGGGATAATTCCTGAAGAAAGATATGAAAGCAATCCAAAATATCCTGGGAAGTCAAATATAAATGTAGTCTTTACAATTCATGGATGTGTTAACACCTAAGAATCCAACTTCTATTGTAACTATCATTTATTTAACACCAGTAATGTATGCTTCTACTGCATATTCAGTATAATAATCCCAAAGTTAGTGTCTTTATGATTTATTCTCTAAGGGATTGAAAGTAAAATTTAAAAAGTACACCTCTCACTTTTTGCATTCTACCATATCTATTTTTCGGTTTTACAGCATGACCTCTGTCATCCCCCACTTCTCTATGTTGACCCCTCAGCCTGGAACTCTTTAAACACATCAACTTCTCATCTCCATGCCTACCCTCACCCAAACTTTATATGCATAAACTTACTAGTCTAATTTCTGTTCACCATTTAGTCTTTATCTTAAACTTTATTACTCCCAGATTCTAAAGTGTGGGAACATAAAAGAGACCTAGAAAAGGCTTCTTTAGGTACTACTCAAAAGACTTTGAATTATTTCATTGAATTAGTTTATAAAGACATATTAGTTAACTTTTTAGAATGCATTATGACCTTCGAGGGTTTGATTGCTTTTTGTTTGGTTATAATATTCCGTTTTCTGCTCTGAACTCCCATTTCCTCTGATCATCAAATGTGATCACTCTTTATCTTTTATTTGTGATTTTAGAAATGCAGAAATGTCACGTTTGCTTTATTGCAGTATTCTTTGAATCACATTGTTTGGGCAAAGTGTGAGCAAACAAGAATTCACTGTTAATTAGCATGCAAGCAATCTAGTAATTTAAATATTGGAATGTGCTGCAAGTTGTCAAATCTCTGCATAAATGAAATGCAATGGGATTTCAGAACAATGAAAGAAAACACTAAAATTTTCAGTTAGATATAAATCCAAACTCAAATGTAGTATCTACTGATGAAACTACTAAACTTACCTGGCCAATCTTTTTAAATGCACTTTTATTTTTTTAGGTAAGATCTTGCTTTGCAGCTCAGGCTAGAGTTCAGTTGCATGGTAACAGCTCACTGCAGCCTGAACTCCTGAGCTCAAGTGATCCTCTGAGTAGCTTGGACTACAGACATATGTCACCATGCTTGGCTAATTTTTAAATCTTTTGTAGAGATGAGGCCTCACTATATTGCCTAGGCTGGTCTTACATTCCAAAGTTCAAGCGATCCTTCCATCTCTGCCTCCCGGAGTTCTGACATTATAGACATGAGCCACCACACCTGGTCTCAGATGTTATTTCTAATAACATACAATAAGGATACAGTAAAAGCATACCTAAATATTAACATTTCTTATCTAAAAACTATAAGAATTTAAGTATAATGACCAGGTAGATATGTTTTTCTTTTAGAAGTGAACCTGAGCAGGAAAACTTTTTCAGTGTTTTCTTTATATTGTAACAGTACCTAAAGAGAAGAAATTCCTTATCGTGAAAGCTATTATTAATACTGAATATAAAGAATAAAATGTGAAAATATAGTATTTCCCAGAAAAATTGATGATCATTTGACTAATTGTGAAAATGGATGACTTGCTTAGAATAAATGAAGCAAATAAATAAAACTGACAAGTGTATGTTTCCCCAGTGTGCTCATGAATACCTTTGAAAGAGAATTAATTTGCTCACCATTGAATATGTCATTTTGTCCATATGCATTGTTAGAAAATATGAAAAATAGCTGTTCATATATTTACTGTGATTATAACCTAATAATTTACTGAAATTAGTCATTATAAACAGTAGTTAGTTTCCTGAATATCAAAATATATGTAAAATATATATTGAACTAATTAAGTATATTGGCCATTGGAGTAGAATGCATGCAAGTCAGAGTCAACATAGGTTAACAAATGAAGAATTCAGTTACAAGGAATGTAGGAATGAAACAATTTAAGGAGTAAAGCAAAGTTTCATACTTTGTGAGTTCTAGGATGAAGGCAGGGAAAAACGAGACAGGGAAGGGTTTGAGTTTTTGAAAATACCAACAACCTTTAGGAATAGGTTAAAAACCATATTTTTTAAAAATGCCTAATATATGCATGTGCTGTGTAATTATGAACATATGTAGAACACGGTCATATAACTATTGGGATGATGCAAGCACCATCAAATTTAAGTAATCAGCACATCACGTAACTCTTTGGAAGAATACTATAAAGCAGTGGTTCAGCACTATGACATCAATTAAAACTAGACTCTGACAGAAAAAGCCCTTTCTCCAGCTGTGTAGGCCCTGTCAGAATGTCAGAGTGTGCACAGAGGTAGCCACATAGACAGTGCTTCAAATATTTATAAGATAGCAAAGCTATGAATAATAAAATCTGACATGAAATGTAGCAAAAATATTTCACCGGCTTCAAATCTTTAGTTTTGCCTCCACCTCTTTATTGACTTTTAACTTTATAATGCAAATGTTTATTTTTACCAAAAAAAGTAAACTCATATTTAAATGTAATTTAAAAATATTTAGTACTTTTTTGACAATAAAAATACTATATCCTTCTTCTGTATCACTTTTCCAAATATTTTCTTTCTATAATTAGTCTGCTGTTTAAAAAAATCCTATAATTTAATTTGCATATTTATAATTATTTCATGTGAATATATTATTCAGTAACCACATGTAAGTTATAAAACTATTAAATTTATGTTAACTCTTTTTTCTCAGTGAATTTTTCAATAATAACTTGACTCCTCCTTCATTAGAAAATTTTGGGTTAAAAAGTCTGCAATATGTTGAAGATGCAATCATATTTATAACTGTATATCCTTACACTTAACTTTACACTGGTAATTCATATGTGAAAGCAAGAGAAAGTAATATACGTTAAATATTTAAAATTAATTCTGTGACATCAGTGAACATATAACCCGCAAACAAATGTAATTTTCATCACTCGGTAAATAATCAGACTACTAATTTGCCTCTGTTGTAAACTGTAGATGTAGAAACTGCTGATCATATAGCAATCTGTTGATGATTTTATTGTGGAACTACATTCGGAGTAAATAAAAGACACTGAGATTGGAGACAGCTCATTATGTTAATTAGGATGACGTGAGAAGAAATCGTTGAAGACGAAAAGTCAAAGATTAAATAGAAGCTACTCTGAGTTTCTTAAATCTCACAGTGCTCTCTGTGCCACACATGATAGTGTCCTGGTTGTGATTAGGTAAAAGAAGCTTACTTTAACGAATGAGGAGACATTTTTGGATAGACCATGAAGTATGCCATATGTTAACCACATTTTTCCCATTTATTTTATAATCACCACAAAGAATTTATTTAAGCATGCTCTTGGCTTGCAAAGTGTACATTTCTAGTTAGTTGCCAATGTTGTGCTTTGTTAGAGTGAAAGTTTTTGCAACGTAATGTGTGTCGTGGAAAATTGACACAAACCAAATGCATAAACATGGATGAATGACCATCGATCTATAAGTTGATCTTCTATCTTCATTAAAAAGAAGAAAAATGAAAAATTATTAAACCTTTTCTTTCTTCTGATATATCAGGATTTATAGGCCGGTGGAATTATGTAATCCAATATAAATAATACAAGTTTTTTGATTAACTAAAACGTGGTCGTGTATTTCTCTGACAAATAGAGAAAGCAATTTTTCAAAGTGAAGTCTGGTACAGGCAAAAAGTTTGAACTAAAAAAATTTGTAAGAAACATTAAAGACCAATAAGGCACAAAATGTGTTTAGGGTGATCTATGTGTGTTTAAATTCCATTTTAATTCATTCAAGTGATTAATGTGTGGATAGTCTGATATTAAATAAGAAATGTAATTAAATTTTGCCCAAATTTTGAGTTGAACTTGTACTTATTTTGCAGTTTAGGAAGATACTTTAAGAAATCTTCAACTTTTTAACTCTCCTATTCTCCAATGATACAGCAGACACTGTTTGTAAATTATCTAACAGTCATCATTCCCTGGTCCCCATTTCCATGTTTATAGAAACTCAGTGTTGTTCAGGTGTCAGGCACAGATGAATTCAGAAAAGACAAGATTTTCCTCATCCTCAAAAGAAATGATAATTAGTCTAAGTAAATTACTGCAAAACCACACTCTTTGCTAGTGATTGGAGAAAGTTGAACATTTCATCCAACTCTAGATACTTTGATGCAGTCAAAAGCCTACTGGAGGGCAAGTGTTCAGGGGATTTATCTGACCAAGATCACATAAATAAATATTTTATGAGCTTATTCACTTAGGTATATTATCTCTACCACTTATCAGGTTCAACTTCTTATTTCTTCTTCTATTCCAATTGCAGTATAAGTGGTTTCCCAGTACCTTTCTTATCCCACTCACATTCATCTTCTTCACAGTTGGCAGAGTAAGATATTAAAAATATAATTCTGATCATGTTAATCCTCTGCTTAAATTCACTCAGTCACCTCCCAATTGTCTACAAGACCCACACTTCATTATTCTTCAGAAAATTATCTTCCACTCTATCTTTTTATTGTTTCTCAAAAATGATTAAAATGCTCATTTTTCCATTACACTTTCCATAGTAAACTATAAATATCAGTGTATGTGACTTTTCAGGAGAATGAGCTCTTTGCAATGACAATTTACTTGTTTTTTGCCCAGTACACAGGACAGCATAGATAACATAAAAGAATATCATAAATATTTGCTGAATTGTAAAATTAGTAGTATAATTCTTTTATAGGAAATATTAATTTTAATTGTTAAGGTTTAAATAGATCTATAATCAACAAGAAAAATAGATTTTAGGACACATTATTTGTAACAGTACACAGTTTCATCCTTGCCTGTGACATGGTACTTTAAATTCATTTCACACTAAATTATGGCAACAATTTAAGTATTATTTAACCTGATATGAAATTCTGAAAAGAGATTTTGAGCTTCAGAAATTT
Organism: Trachypithecus francoisi; assembly: GCF_009764315.1. Classification (NCBI taxonomy): domain Eukaryota; kingdom Metazoa; phylum Chordata; class Mammalia; order Primates; family Cercopithecidae; genus Trachypithecus; species Trachypithecus francoisi. The sequence goes on along the minus strand of NW_022681454.1, from coordinate 73,030,993 downwards.
TTACCTCCCCCAGCTACATGGGAATCAGAAAGGTAGTGACTGCATTTCACTATACTCTCCTAAACTCTCTTTGTTAATACAAATATCTCAAGAATATTAGCTTCTCTATATACTTTTGGTCAATATTTCTTGAATCTTTTGAGCTATTTGTATTGTGCTTTTTACCAGATCTTCATTTTACCTTGTGCACCTTAATCTGAAATATATCTTAAATTCCAAAGAAGGTATAACATCTGTGCTGTTCTTTTTCTTACATCACAAGAAAAAATTATCTTACAACTCTAACATTCATAGATTGAATAGGCATTATTGAAAAAGGAAGTGAGAAAGTGCTGAAACACAGCAAGTTCACTATTTTCAGAGGATATGGCCAAATGAAATAAAGTCATAATTCTTCCAAAAAATTGCATATTAACTCCATTGAAAAGATTATCTTTCAAAGCCCAGGCTTTTACTGTTTTTTTAAAGGTAGGTTTTTGATTCTATGTAAAACTTTTTTTTTTTTTTTTTGAGGCGGAGTCTCGCTCTGTCGCCCGGACTGGAGTGCAGTGGCCGGATCTCAGCTCACTGCAAGCTCCGCCTCCCGGGTTTACGCCATTCTCCTGCCTCAGCCTCCCGAGTAGCTGGGACTACAGGCGCCCGCCACCTCGCCCGGCTAGTTTTTGTATTTTTAGTAGAGACGGGGTTTCACTGTGTTAGCCAGGATGGTCTCGATCTCCTGACCTCGTGATCCGCCCGTCTCGGCCTCCCAAAGTGCTGGGATTACAGGCTTGAGCCACCGCGCCCAGCGGATTCTATGTAAAACTTAATGATATTTTACTTTAGTATAATTATAAGTGAAAAGTTTGATGAACTTTTATAAAGTAACCACACCAACAAAACTATCTATCTGTTAAAATATTTGAACATTAGCTGCCCTCAAGAAATTAATCTTGTGTTCCTTCTGAGTTACTAATCGACACAAAGGTAAACATTCTCCTGACTTTTATCAACATGGATTAGTGTATTTTTGAACTGTAAATAAATCAAATTCTGTATTATGTCATATTTTATGTCTGATTTCAATTGGTTAGCATTACTTTGTAAAAGTCATACAGATCATTGAAGGTAGCAATATTTTTTCTCATTTCTGTATAATCATTTTTTAACAATAATATAACTTATTTATTTATTTTGCTGTGAGTGGCTATCTCAGTTGTATCCATATTGAGGGTAATATAAATAATCCAATTATAAACATTCTAGAACATATGTTTTGGTGCACACATATTTGCATTTTAGTTGTATAAATCTAACATTGAAATTACTGTGTCATAGGAAATCTACATGTTTAGTTTAATAGAAAAGGACAATTGGTTTGTATCGATTTTAACTTTCACCTGAAATAAATGAATGTTCCATTCGTTCAACATTGTTACAAAACAGTGGCAAAACCTTCCTTTTAAAGTTGTAGCCATTCTGATGGGTATACAGTAGTAAAGCAGGCAGATTTAGTTCTTATTTCCCTAGTAACAAATGAGTTGAAATAAAGTGTCACATTTATTGACCATGTGAATATTGCCTTCTGGAAACATCAAGAGCCTTTTCAACCTTTTGCTCATTTGTATTAAATTTCTTTACTTATTCCCATTGATGTGTACAGTTTTTTTTTTTTTAATATTTTCTATTTTCTGCATTTGAATCATTTGCTGGATATGTTTTGAAAATTATTTCTATGACTCCTTGACCTACATTTTCACACTTAATGGTGTCTTGTGATAAATTTAATTTTTAACATTAAATACATTTCAATTAATCAATCTTTTTTCTTTATGTTCAATTCCATTTTATTCTGTTTAAAGAATATTTGTCACGTCAAGGACATTAAGATATTCTCCTATGTTATATCAAGTAGCTTTTTTGTCCTCCCTCATTTATGTATGCTATGTACTTAATATAAATATATTTATGGTTCAAAGTAATACAAGTAGCCAAAAGACACATAAGCTAATTTAAATTAAATATATTCAAGTTAAAAATTCAGTTTCTCTATCACATATTGAGAGAAGTGCTCAACAACTTCATGTGGCTAATGGCTACCATATTGAAGCAGATGGAAGACTTTTCTTCTTCCATCCTACAGATACTTTTGGACTGTGCTCATCTTGAGTCACTATTTTCTCTCATAAATATTTAGTTGTTCCAACATCATTTGTTAAAAAAAAAAAAGTAATGCTTGTCCCAAATCCACTTGAGAAGCCTATTGTCATAAAACAACTGTGACTATATGTATAAGTTTTCTTTATATGTTTGTTTTTGAGACGGAGTCTCATATTGTCACCTGGGTTGGAGTGCAGTGGCGCGATCTCGGCTCACTGCAAGCTCCGCCTCCCGGGTTCACGCCATTCTCCTGCCTCAGCCTCCCGAGTTGCTGGCACTATAGGCGCCCGCCACCACCCCCGGCTAATTTTTTTGTATTTTTAGTAGAGACGGGGTTTCACCATATCAGCCAGGATGGTCTCTATCTCCTGACCTCGTGATCTGCCCGCCTGGACCTCCCAAAGTGCTGGGATTATAGGCGTGAGCCACCGCGCCCGGCCTTATGTGTAGGTTTTCTATTTTGTTCCAGAGAATTATTTTCTGTTCTTTTGGCAAAACCGTATGTTGTTAACTATGTAACTTATACTAATTATTAATACTACTAGTATTAATTATCCAAATGTGCTCTTCTTCCTCAAGAGTTTCTGGTTATTCTTAGGCCACTGCATTTTCACAAAAACTGCAGAATAAACATGCCACTCTAGAGCCACCCATTGATAAGTTACTGGGGTTTTGTTTGTGATTGCCTAATATTCAAAGATTAATTTGAGAGTAATTAATATTGTATAATATTTAATTTATCCAATCCATAAACTTGGATTCATTTTATTTAGTTTTTTAAATTATCTTGGTAATACTCTGTAGCTGTCTTCATAGATGCCTTTCATAAATTTTTAAAACATATATTCTTTGGTGTTTGATATCACCAAAATATGGACTGTTTGTTACTTATCTATAGAAATATGATTCATTTATGAATATTGACACTGTATTTTGTAACCTTTTAAAGTTTACGCATTAATTTTCAAAATATGTAGATTTCTAAAAATTCTCTAATTAAAGAATTGTCAGCTGCTAGTAATCATGTTTTCACTTTATCTTTTCCAGAATGTTTTGTATTTTATTCTATTTTTGCTTTATTTCAATGACTTGAGCATCCAGTTCAGTGTTGAATAAAAGTGTCTCTAATGAAGGTGGGATTTTTTTCTAGTGATTTTGAAGAAAAACTTTAACTAGTTTTTGTTTGGTTGTTTGTTGTTGGCTTGCCATTGTTTCTAAGAAAGCAGTAGATAGTCTTCCCTTACATCCTAATCCTTACGTTTTAAATTTAGTTCACTGGAATTTCGACATCTAATATCAGCATCATTAATAGGGAGAGTTTTTCTGGAAAGCTGCCCTGTCCAGACACTTGGCAGGCTTAGAAATGCCAGGAAATTAACACCACAAGAAGCAGCTTTTAACTACTCACTGAATCATAGTGGTATATAAATATTCTTTCCCTTGAGTCATGTTTTTTGAAGTGTTTCCCTGTTTCAACACTGAATTAAGCTTCAATTACCTACTGTAGAAGACTGCTCAAAAATCTACTGTTTATTGAGTTCCTTCCCTGTATCATTTTCCTTCTTTTCTACTGTTGTTCCCTTCAACACTCACTACTTGCCCTCTGTTCTTTCATCCTTGCCTCTGCTATTGACATTGCAAACTAAGGAATGTGTACATTTTTTTCAGTTCTTTACCAGGTTAAGGAATTTTGTTTTCATTCATACATTTTAAAGATTTTTTCCTTTGAATAAATATTAAAACAAATGCTTTTCTCCTTTATCTGTGAATATGGGAAATTACATTGATTGATTTTCAAATAATCAAGTAAACTTGTGTTTCTGGAATAAGTTCAAGCTGGCCGTTAGGTAGTATTCACTTAGTAGATCACTGGTTTGCTACTATTTTCTTTAGGATTTTTGTATATATGATTACAAGGGATTAGTCTGTGATTTTCCTTTCTAATCACATGGGTAATACGTTTCACAGTTGTCAAAGAAAAAATGCACACAATGGAATTAAAAAGTCAAGGAAGATGTTGTTAGATACTTTTTTTTTTTTTTTTGAGACCAAATCTTGCCCTTGCTCTGTTGCCCAGTCTGGAGTACAATGGAGCGATCTTGGCTCACTGCAACCTCTGCCTCCCAGGTTCAAGCAATTCTCCTGCCTCAGTCTCCTGAGTAGCTGGGATTACAGGCGTGTGCCACCACATCTGGTTATTTTTTGTATTTTTAGTAGAGACGGGGTTTCACCATGTTGGCCAGGCTGGTCTCAATCTCCTCACCTCAAGTGATCCGCCCGCCTCAGCCTTCCAAAGTGCTGGGATTATAGGTTTGAGCCACCGTGACTGGCTGTTAGAGACTATTAAAACAGGGGTCAAGACTATTGTAATAATTTACATTCGGCTCAACTCTGCTGAAACAAAAAAGATTGGGATTTTTAGGCACTAGAGTGAGCTGGTAGAAAAGTACTGGGTGGGCTAGGAAAAGACTGGTTGATATGATGAGGCTATCCTTGTTAATTGGTATTTAGGAAAGTTGGGTTAAGACAGATATTGGGAGATATAAGAATAGCTCTTTCCTTGGTTCTGTAAGTCATCATAGTAGATAATTAAACCTGACTGTGGATTTGGAAAACTCTCAAATTTGCAGTTAGTTTCAAAAGTATTGGGCAGACTTGGTCATCTGGAGCACTATGGCTAATTTCTAGTATTCAAGTTAATAAAGTATTTTTGTTTTATTCACATTTATTAAGATATTTATTTTTATTCTTTTACTGTTGTTGAGTCTCAGAAAAAAATGTCCCCAAATATGGCATGTTGATATGCTGAACTCAAGAAGCTTCAAGGTCTTTCTGGTCTTCATGCTCCACCATCTCTCCCAAAGCACAAGATGAAGTTGTTCAGTTCCTTTATCTGCCTGAAGTCTGGATCCCTTAAAGAGAACAATTGTTTCATTCTTCTCCACCCTGTAAGACCAAGAATGTAACCATATCTGAACAGATCCTTCACAAAATAATGTGCAAGGTAATCTCTGTTTTCTGACCCATTCATTCTCCCTAGCAATCACCTTAACAGATTTCCCCTCCCACTCCCATAACCTATTTTGCCAGGATGGTATAGAGGCTTCTGAACCATGGTATGGGGTGAATTATAACTCTGGTTCTCCTGGTGTACACATTAATACAATTTGTATTCTTTCTCTCCAGTTAATCTGCCATTTGTAATTTTTCAGCAAAACTTCTGAAGGTGAAGGGGAAGTTTCCCTTGATCATTACACTATTTCTTTAATGATTACCCTACACTTCATAATGTACATGGCTGGCTCAGAGTATTCTTTTACTTCAGGTCTATTAATGATGAATGTCCTTAGTTTTTGTGTCCCAACATGATTTTACTTTAGCATCACATTTGAAGGATGTTTTCACAGTGTAAACACCTAGGTTAAGCTTCTTTTCCTTCACTATTTAAAAAATATCAATTTATCCATTGTAATCTGGATTACATTATTTATCTGTTGAGAAATAAGCTGCATTATTATTGCTTATTTGACTCTAATTTTTTTCTGGCTTCTTTTTATATTTTTTCCTGTCTTCTTCATCTGTTTTATTTTAATGATATGCCTAGACATTTGTTTTATTGTAATTTTATTATTTGGATTTGTAGTTTCTTTTTGAATCTGTAGATTGATGTCTTTTAAATATACTTCAAAAATTATCAGCTATTATATCTTCAAATGTTTTTTCTTCTTCCTTTTTTATTTCTCTTCTCATTTTGATATTCTAAATACACATGTTCAAACTTTTCTCAAATTCTCATATATCCCTTACAACCTTTTCAGAATTTCCTATGATTTTTACTCTCTGTGGTAGAGTCCAAATATTTTTACCTCATCTATTTTTCAATTCATTGATTTTTCTCTGTGGAAGATGAAATACACAGCCAATTAATGAGATAATTTTACCAGATTATATGATACAGAGAACACTTAATAAGCAACATCTCCACCATAATAAGGCAGACTGTCTTAGTGGTTTCTGCTGCTATTTCTGCTGCTATAACAGAATGTCACAAACGTTGAAGAAGATAATTTTATTTGGCTCATTGTTCCGGATGCTGGGACACTGAAGTTGAAGAATATGATGCTCACATCTGGTGAGCATCATCCCATGGCAGAAGGCATCATATGGCAAGGGAGATTAGGAAACAGAGAGCTAAATTCATCCTTTTGACAGGAGCCTACTCCGATGATAAGTAACTCACTCACATGATAAAGGTATAAATTCATTGATGAGAATGGAGCTCAAATGACCTGATGACGTTTTTTTGTTTGTTTTTTTGTTTTACAGAGTCTTGCTCTGCCACCCAGGCTGAACAGGCTGGAGTGCAGTGGCGCAATCTCAGCTCACTGCAACCTCTGCCTCCCAGGTTCAAGGGATTCCCCTGCTTCAGTCTCCTGAGTAGCTGGGATTACAGGCGTGCATCTCCAGGCCCAGTTAATGTTTGTGTTTTTAGTAGAGATGAGGTTTCACCATGTTGACCGGGCTGTTCTTGAAATCCTCACCTCAGGTGATCCCCCAGCCTCAGTCTCCCAAAGTGCTGGAATTACAGGCATGACCTAACATGTCCAGCCCTAATCACCTCTTGAAGGCCCACCTCCCAGTACCACTACATTGGCAATTAAGTTTCAAACATGAGTTTTGGAGGAGACATTGAAAACGTAAGAGGATCCCAAGGATTTTTAGAGGCAGGCCAACAAGGGAGTCATCAGTGAGTTTTGCAGAAGTCGTAAGAAAGAATAGAAGTGAGGCTCATCTGAGTCAATGAGGAAAAGTGAGTTGGGTTTTACGGTATCTGTACAAGGGTAGTTCTTTCTGATTCACCTTTTCTCAGGACACAAAAGGACTGTGAGATTTCTCAAACTTAGGTACTGTTTGGAAACATTGGAGTTAGATAAAGTTTAACATTGTCGTCTCTAGCTATGTTTTAGTTTACTACATGGACTTACATGTTAAATCATTAATTTTACTTACTTTGTTTTTTATTCCTACTGTATCTATTTGATCTTTTAGTAGATCCAACTTCCCTAAGGAGATACTGTATTTTGTCACTTGTTTTCTTGAACATTTTAACTACAGTAATTTCAAAGTGTCTGTATAATATCCAATATTAATAACTGTGTTATCTATGTCTTTTTCTTTTTTTTTTCTCATGATACATTTTTTTTCCTTTCTGGTATGTTTGGTAATTTTTAATACATTTTAGGAAAATGTATCATCTTCATGAACATCTTCATGATGTTCTCCTTCCTAGAAAAGATTCCCTATCCTCTATCAAGATACTAGTAGAGAGATAATCATTTCTATACTGTCAGTCACTGTTAGATTCAAACTGGGTCCGTAATCTTTATAAGTCTCAGTGTACCTCTATTTTGCTTTATTTTCCTCAAGTGTTACAATTTTTACTATGTCCTGCTTTCCTTGACTTCTTAATCTTCCACTTTTGTTTCTTCAGAATCATAAGGCTTAAAAAAACCTCCCTCTTGAATTTATGTATTCCTTAGGTTATTAACCAGCTGTCTTTCACATATATTTTATTTCTTTCTTGAGCTTCCCTTTTTGCAAGTATCTTGACCCTCATATGCTAGCTTCATTGTCACATTTGAACCAAGCCTTTTATCTGAATTAATTTTCCTTTTTTTTTTATTCTTGGCAGAAAAGAGCATTTGCCCAGTATAAGCTACCCTATCATAGCCAGAGGAGAAAATCTACTTCCACTTGTTTTTTGCTACTTTCTTTATTTGAAACAAAATTGTTTAAAAAGATTCCAGAGGTACATTGACCTGCAATTTATTTTTATTACAGTGGCAAGTAACTGTCTTTTGATGGTTGTACTTAAGCATATTTGTTAAAATTTTAAGCTATATCCAATCTTAAAACATAATCTGCAGAATCATAGTAAGATGATTTTTTAAACAAACCAACTGGACTGGAAACAACAATATCCTTTTATACTGTGGAGTTGTTTTCCTTGTGTTATTAGTGCTTCCACTCATTAATGGAACTATTATGTGTTTTGAATAATTAAAAAAGATGTGCTGCTTGTTGATTTGGATTTATTTTCCTGACATATTGAATAAAATATTCAGTGGGTGAATGACATATGGCCTTTCTTCACTGAAATATGGCAAATATGTTTTTTTCCTGATGCACAGATCTTGTTTTCTACCAGTTTTATAAGCTATGCAGGGTGAGTAAATCCACTAAAAGATTTTTAAAGACTTACAAATAACATACATTCAATGATTGTGTTCTGTAACAAAGTAAATCTAGACTCATGGATAATAAATATATATGAAGATGAAAACCTTTTCAGAATTCTAAATTTGAAAGCCATATGCTGCCTAACTGTCTCACTGTACCTTTCTTCTGTCTTTGTTAGATTGATATTGTCCAGTTTACAACATTTTTCATGATACCCTACTGGTCCAGTTTTATCTACTACTGTCAGTTTGACCTGGCATGTGAAAAAATGCACACTACTCTAATATGCAACAATATAATCCAATCATGCACACTGCTACTATATCTACATATTAAACAAATAGGATTTTGTGTTTTAATCCTATTCTTAGAGCATTTGGCATGAGATGTTATCTTAATCATTTGTATATTTCCCTGTATTTAAATACTTCAATAAATAAAGTAAAAGAAAAAACAATTAAATCATATTAAATCATTTTATGTAAGTAGGTGGAAGCAGGTTAACAATAATAATTAACAAACTGTATGCATTTTGTGCTGTAATTCTACCAGGTAATCATGGTGGGAAATACTAGAGTGTGAAAATTATTCTGAAGATGGGACAATCATGTAAATTTTACCATCTTTGAAGGCAAAGATTTTGGTCTACATACTTTCTTTACATGTTTTTCATGTAACTATGAATTGTGCATACCATATTTGAAGCTCAATTATGTTTCATATGTATGAATTGATTCTTCACGAGTGTTCCTTAGAACTTAGCTGTAACTGAAAGACAATAATGATAAGTGCCCTTCTGGGGTTCTTGATTAGAAAATAAAAAATTCTGTCCTTATTCGTTCTCTAGTCTTCCCTGATTTGCTCCTAGGAATGTCCCTCCCAGTGATGAAACTTTGTGTCATATCAACCATTTCTCAGGTTTCCTTTCCTCATATGGTTCTGGGTAAATTCAGCCATAAGGGAAATTTGTGTGAGAGGTGGAAAGCTGAAGTAAACAGTTGACTTTTTGCCTGCTTTATTTTATTTTATTTATTTTTTATTACCTCAACTCTCTGAAAGTCCAAGTAAGGCCATGACCCCGGCACCTGATGCAAGTTTTGGTGTGCTGGCTCATCTTGCTGGTGTGGGGAAGCAGCTGGACCCTTAATTTCTTTGGTTCTTGGTGGATCTTTTGTTTTAGCTTCTGCACATCGTAGCACTGGCACATGTGCAGCTCTTTGTTGAAGTATGTTCAGATTATAACATAGGTTGCACACATCATCAAGGCTACAAGCTGTGAATAACAGATGTGCCTTCTACTTTGTTCTTGTAGGTTCCTTTTAGTCCTCATGTGTTCCTGTTTAAGTCATAGGTTCCTATGTATTCATATGCATTTTAGTTTGTCTTTAATTTTTCCAGGTTTAAATCCAATATTTCTTTCTATATCCTTGTTCTTACCTCAATACCAACAACAGATGCAGAAGCAACAGCCTTATGTAAACTACTTAGCCAGCTCTGGCAAATATATAAGTTTTAATCCCTATAACAGATTACTTATACTACATATCACTATAGATATTCACATATCACTATCATCATTCTATATATCGCTCATTGTGGTTCTTATTATTTGATTAAAGCCTAAATCATAGAGATTTGGGCACCCAAGTGATTCTGGGAATTATGACCTTGTGAGTCAGTTCTTTGAATTGATTCTTCTTTGCACAGAACTGATTTTCTGATTTGCTGATTTTAAATATATTAATGAATCAGTTTTCACTGGCAATTTAGTTAGTGGTAGTATATGGCATGCGTTGGCAAGACTGTTTTTTATATTATCTGTAGATAATCTGCAATCAAGTGCTATAGAAATCTTTGGGCTATAGAGTTCCTCCCATGGAATGCAGTGATAAAAATATGGAACACAATGGGTTACTTAGTTATTTTTATATATACTAGACACTTGGAAAAGGAAACAGCTGAGCTTGGCTCAAATCTGGGTCCAGGTAAGGAACCAAAAAGTTTAAAAATGAAACTGTTTTCTTCTCTCTCCATAGTACTTGGATTTCTGAAAATAAAATCAAAGACTTATCCCATAAGTGAGTAAATTACAATGCAAATTACATTTCTAATATAATGTGTGTCTCTGTTAAAGTTAGGGCATTGATCTGGAAGGATAATGATCTTCACAATGGTATAGGTACTTATGAGTATATTCTGTTGAAGCTGGGGCCTTTGAACCCATAAATTATCCTGAGATGCTTTTGACATTAAAAGTAAATTTTCCTCCCTTATGAGGTTAATCTTCTTTTCCCTGAATAACCAGGAATGTCCTCTCTGATGTATGTGATTGTGGGGAACTCTGATGCTCTTTAATACCTACTCCATCACCTTTCATTGCTTCTGAATTTGTAGACAGGTTTAAATCTGTCAGGCCAGAAAATGTAAACCCAAAAGTATAATGCAATAAGCATCAAAAAAGTGACATTTTTGCCATTTTGCATCAGCAGAAGTCTGAAAAACATGTCTGTGAACAAACCCTAACAGTGTTGAGACCGAGTGGTATGAATGTAACATTGGACTGGGCTGAATTATTTATCATGAGTACACTAAACAGATTCTGGATTCAACATATCACCATGAAAGACTGAGAATGGTTTTAACACCATGTTTAGGTAGCTGAACATAGACCCAAAGATAGCTTACCTACACTGATGAAGTTAAAATGTTTGACCTTCCTTGGTATTATGAATGACAGTTTCTAATGACTTAAGATGTTTGAGATACTAGAATGAATTTATTAAATGATATGTGTTCACAAATACCTTAACTCCATACTAACTACATCCACTAAGAAGATGCTGCTCTCTTTTGTGGATGCAGTCTTCACCAAGAGGATACTATCGTCACCAAGACTACAAGAAATATATACGTGAGAGAAGCTTGAAAATTCTTACGAGTAATTGGGTGTCTATTCTTTGCAAGCAGAAGGTAGAGTAGCTGCAGACTCTGCTGTCCAGGCTGGTACAGAGTCAGATGCTGTTGTAGTGCACACATATGGCTGCTGATCCACTGACTCAACTCACTGTCATGAAGCAGCAGCCAGACCTGCAGTTCCTCCAGTTCCCAGTGGATCATATCATTCAATTTTTCCAAACTCTGGGTCAGCTGTGTATGTAAGCCTATTGTGAAGAGTACCAATTTCTGCAGATCACTGACGTTACTGAACTCTGAGTTAGTGAAAGACAAATGTGGTTTCCAGTTTGAATGCATGGGTTCCCAAAAGCCCTCAGGGGTTTCAGTTTTTCCCTTATCTCCTTCACTCTATGTCCATTCTTTCTTTTCAACTACAAGCTTGTTAACTTCCAGCCCATATCAGACACACAAGTCAATCTTACATAAAGCCTTTAACTAGTTTCCATAGTTTTCTTTTTTGTCTAATTCATACTATAAACCTCTTACTCTGTGTTACTCATAGTGACTCTGATTCTCTGACAAACCCTAACTGTTGGACCTATTTGCTAACTCTGAAATACAGAGGTTATCCAACAGGATCTCTTCAACATCATATATATATATAACTATAGCACTTAATATTATATAATCACTATGCCTAAGATAATTTAATGTTTCATTTGTATTGCTATTATAAAACTCATGATCTCTGAGTTTCACAAGTCAACATGGCTGAACACAAGCCAAAAAGACAAATACAAATGGGAAGAGTTGCTGCTTGTTTAAAAATAAAAATATTTTCAGGGTAAAATTAATTAATAAATATATTTACGCAATTGTATTTTTATGGGCAGTGACATTAAGGAATCATCTTTCGTTAGAGATACAGTTTTCCAGTTTATGGGTTGGTAAATACATATGAGGAGTATAATATTTGGAAAAGCAATTTATAAAATAACAGGAAGAAAATTTCTAATTCTGTAAAGCCCAGTGGAAGAAGAGTCAGAGATATAACCAGGGATATATTTGGATATAACATAATTAATGATTGGCCCCCATATTCATGCCTATGTTTGTGTCTTAAATGACAAGCTGAAGTTCATATAATTATTAGAAATAAAGGATGTGGGAGTGGGAGAAGGAAGGGATTGTTAAGCTATGGACTGGAAGGCAATACTGGTGGGGGAAATTGTAGGAAGCCTTTTATCAGGGTATCAAGTATGAATCTTTGCCCCCAACTATTCAGTCAGTCAATTCTCTTTAAGTATGCTAATAAAATTAAGGCCAAGAAGTTGGGAGCACCCAGAATTTGTTTATATTATCTACAAGGTCTAACTATTTACAGGACCAGAATTGTCCCCACTGATATTAAATCCCAATTAGGTAAACGCCAACAAATGTTGCCAAAACGCAACCAGGATTAGGATAGATTTCGATTGTTCAGCTATTCTTCCTCTACTCAACTCTCAGTGTTCTACTTGCACAGACTGACCCAGATCAATTAATAAAACTCCAGAAATCTGAATCCACATTTTTAAACCACATTATCTGCATTATAACTGTGTTTCCTTTTATTTAATTGACCTTCTCTCTGGGGCATAACATTTATAATCCTAGATAATGAATGGGCTTGGATATTTAATATGTTCAGGCAAGAGAAAAAAAAAAGAGCAAAATTCAGTGTAATGGTCATCAGCTGGTCTAACTTCTTGTGGATGCTAAAAGTATCCTCTCATCCCATCTCATAGATTTGCCTGGGAAGAAGATATTTGCAAGCACAAAGATAAAAATGGTCTGGCCCCAAGGACATCAAAGGTTACTGAATGATAACTATGATAAGTGGGTAGTGAGCCTACTTCAGTATTCCTGACCACTGAAGACCTTATCTGGGGAGGTAAGACAGTTAAATATTAAATCATGTTAAACTTTTGAAATCATTACATAGGACTGCACATTTTAAATTTTACTAAATTAAGATGTTTTCAGATTACAAGGAGTATAATATAAGGAGCATATTCCTTTAGGATCAATGGATAATCATAGATGCCCACTGAAATTTCAGCCCAAAGCAAGGCAAATAAATAGTTCTCCTGAATAAATAGTTTGTATATGTCCCAAGCCATTGTTATTCAAGGCCCTGATTAAATGGCAAATACACATCTATTTTTAATTTTTAAAAATATGCACATGTATAGGTAAATGTCTGCAAATACAAGCATAAATATCTGCATATATACCTACATAAATCATACATTCATACATGAATTCATTCATATATGAATCACATATAAGTATGAATACATATACATTTATACAAACACAAACACATATACACATATAAAGGTCCAGACATGTTTTCAGTTATACACTGATAATTTGGGTAAATGAATGTATTATTGATATTTCCAAATAGTTTTTGAAATGTTTCCTCATTTGTCTACAACAGCATAGTGTTTAAAAGCACAGATTCTAGAAACAAAGAGTCTGGGTTTGGATTCTAACTCCACTATTATGTGAAATGATTCAAGCCACTTAACTTCTCCATGCCTCAGTTTCTTTATCTGCATATTGCTCATATTAATAGTGACTATTCCATAAAGTAGTTGTGAAGATGTCAGGAGTTAAATGATTTTAAGAATTGTAAACAGTGTCTGGCATACTTTAAACTCTATATGCCTAACTCTTTCATTGTATCTGGAATTTTATGTTTTTTCTCCATAAAAATAAAATCATTTTTATACATATTTTAAGTTAGGGATTATACGTTTAGTTCAGAGAGGAATGAGAAAATGCAACTACTTTATAATGTCTAATCATCACTATATTTCTATTGCTCAAATGTGCAAGAAGTACTTCATAAAATTTTGTGGTCACTTACACAACTCCCCCCTCCTCCAAATTAGCTATGATTATGATTAAGTCAACCAACTGATCTGTCAGCTGACATAAAGTTGAATACAAATATGTTATTTTTACCTAGGAATTTTCTTTTTTTCCACTGATTTATAGTTATTTTTGCACTGCATAAATTACAAGTGAAACAATTACATGATTCAAAATACTAGAGTTAAGAAAAATTGCATCTGGATGAAAAAATAACAGCAACTTGAAAGATGGCCCATCTTCTCAACATATTTATGAGGACAGATTATTTTGGGAAGGAAAGATGCATGTTATTGGTCCCAATTGTACTGCTTTTCTACCAAGAGAAATAAGATAGAAAAGAAAAAGTAAAAATTTTTTAAGAAATGAGAAGTATTCCCTTTTGATATTTGTCGTTTTGAAATTAGATTACTTTTCTATCTACATTAATATTGGTTGCCATTGGAAATAAATGATACAGAACAGCAATATGCTAATTTAAAATATATAGAGATAATTATAATGATTTTAAATTTGTGTATTCTTAATATGTTTTTATTTATTCCTATATAGTCAACTAAGTGAAACTGATAAGAGTACATCAGAAAAGGAAATGCTGTTAATTGGAAATTCACATATAAATATAATTAATGTATTTATTGAATCCCTATCATTAATCTAGGGGTGAAGAAAAATAAGAGATAAAAATATAATGAAATTATTGACATACAGGCATGTTTGTGATTGGTTATTCAAACTAAAAGAAAGAAAATCAGGTCCTGTTTATATGTGGATGTGCGTGCACCCCCATTATAGCTACGAGTATTTGGCCTAAAATTCTCTGTACATAAAATAAAAATGGTAATATGCTATCCTTTCTTTTTTTTTTTTTTTTCTTTTTTTTTTTGAGACGGAGTCTGGCCCTGTCGCCCAGGCTGGAGTGCAGTGGCCGGATCTCAGCTCACTGCAAGCTCCGCCTCCCGGGTTTACGCCATTCTCCTGCCTCAGCCTCCCCAGTAGCTGGGACTACAGGCGCCCGCCACCTCGCCCGGCTAGTTTTTTGTATTTTTTAGTAGAGACGGGGTTTCACCGTGGTAGCCAAGATGGTCTAGATCTCCTGGCCTCGTGATCCGCCCGTCTCGGCCTCCCAAAGTGCTGGGATTACAGGTTTGAGCCACCGCGCCCGGCCTATCCTTTCTATTTCAGAATAAATACAATGCTCTGTGTGAAATCATGTTTCTTCATTAGAAGGGCAATTGTATATTATTTAATATGTCTACTAGCTAGATGTTTCATCATAGGAAGGAGTAAACCCTCCTCCATTTGTTTCAGAAAAGGTAAAAATTTTCTCCTTCTATATTATTTGTCTAATAAATATGATTATTTTAGTATACTTCATTCATTTTACTGAGGAAAACAAAACATTTTAAATTGTATTAAAATTGCAATTCAAAATATCACATTTAGTACAAAGATTCTAACCCACAGCTTCATTATATAACACAAGAACAAAAGTCAATTAAATTAAATGACAATTTTCCCTTAAGATTAAATGAATTCCTGACATTAATCTTTATTACTATGGCTGACGGTAAATTATTAATTCCAAGGACTCTTTTTATTGGACATAATTATTCAGATTTACCAGGTGTCTCTAAAGAAGAAGTTAACAAATAACTTGTTCGACTTCAGTGTTGTAAATATTTAGGACAGAATGATTCTCAGCCAAGGTAGTATAAAAAAATAAATAGAACACACAGGGATATCTGTAAAGGTAACAAGCCCATAAAATCTATCAACTTTTCTGGAACAGTGAGAAATTTATATTGTCAACGTGCTATTCTCTATTATGTCTATACATGAATATAGTATTACTTTAAGAATGAATAGATCTAAAATGTATCTAAGGTATGCTTTCTCAAGAGCAGAAGTACAGCTAACAGAATTGAAATATTTTTGAAATAAATAGTGTTAAAATGGATGACTAGAAAAAATGTGAATAGAAAAAAAGTATTGTTTTTCCTGCTCTTCATTATAAAAATCGACTTTTACTTATTGAAAAATTCATCTTCCAAAAATCATTCATAGTTGAAAATGTTCCAGTAACAACATGTCCTTTTGAATTTATGCCTCTCTCACAGTATGAGAAGGAGTAGACCTGACTCTTTGACTATACCTACAGACATATCACAATCTTTAGACTGAAAACACAGATATATACATGTAAATAAAAAGTTGTTTCAAATTGAAATAAATTAATCCAAGAAGGGTTAAGAACTTGATTCAAAAATATCAAATAAAAATAAACTAATTTCAATGAGGTTAATTTTAACCACTAGATATTATGAATAAAACATATTTTAAGACAGTTTTATTGACCCTCAAATTAGTCTTAATATACAGTTAACTTGCACAAACTAAAGCATTCATTGACTTAAATGACTACTCAAGGTCTAATTCAGGACTCCATTGAGATTCTTTTTCTCTAGTAAGCTCTACCTCACCTTCAGAGTAGATGCCATTTCTTGACCCTCTGAATTCCCCAAACACTTTTTATCTCTCCCATTCACTTGTAAATTAAGCATGCATGGCAGGATGACATTTATTTAAATCATGCCATGCTAATTTAATTTGCCTGTGGGTTTTGTTTCAGCAATAGCAATGAGTTGTGTCTTACCTTCTCTACTAGGGTAAAATGCCACATATTTGATGCCTCATTATGACTCTTTACCTTATCATTGTACATACCCAATAGCTTTTTTCTATTTTCTCCAAAGAATAGCAGAAAGTACAATTAATTTTTAATTACTGACTAGTACATTAATCTAAATAATTAATAGTTTATATCTATCCTAATTTATTTAGAAAAAAAACTATGAAATCCATGATATGTGTACCAACCGTTATTTGCCTAACTTACAAAGATAATTTCCTCACGGCATTTGACTATCACTCTGTTTAGTACTTTTTTAATAATCCTATAAATTTTGAGGAATCAACTCAGATATTACCTCCTCCTGGAAGTGTTCCCTTTTCCCCATTCTCCTTCCTTAGCCTGTTCTAGATGCCCTTCATCTATACTTTTATAATCACTGCATATCTCATAGACTTCATTTCATAATGTGTAATTTCTTATCTGTATTTCCACTGTGCTGTGATTATTTTTCAGGTAAGACTTTCACTTCATTCTATCCCTGCTATGACAAACAATATTTGGCATATATGGGCTATGCAAATCCCACCAAAAATGTAAACTTTTGAGATTAGGAATTTAATTTACTCATCTCCTTATCTAGCTACACATCTATCTGACTGTACCCAGCTCAGTGCCGGACATAGTGAGATCCCAACAATACATAGCAAGTTTGTAATTGATGAGCATTTGAGGAAGTCCAATACAGATGATCCTTGACTCACTATGAGGTAATGTCCCAATAAATCCACCATAAGTTGAAAATGTGAGTAGAAAATGCATTTAATACACTTAACCTGCTGAACATCATAGCTTAGCCTAGTCTACCTTAAACATGATCCGAACATTATCCTACAGTAGGGAAAATCATATGGACATACTATATGCTGCAGAGTATGAGCTGAAACCTCAAGATCAGGTTGCTAACTGGGAGCTGCTCTTCATTGCTTCTGCCCAGCATCATGGGAGAATGTCTTACAACGTATCATTAGCCTGGGATTTTGATCTTTTGATCAAAATTCAGAGCACATTTTTATTGAATGTGTGCCACTTTTGCACCATCATAAATTTAAAAGATCATAAATCAAACTTCAGTAAGTTAGAGACCATCTATATATGGCAGTATGAAAAGTAAAACAAAGGATTAAAGGTCATTCAGAACACCAAAAACATTAATGAGGAGGGTAAGATATTGGAGAAAGGATTTATTTTGTGAGTAAATGGCTACTTCATACTGGATACTAAAATTGTGTAGATTCACCCACAGAATCACAGGGACTGCTAGACCGGTGAAACATCCTGCTGTCTGGGTATGGATGTGGGCATGGCAGGTAAGGGATATTTTAGAAGGAACACAAAAGATTGGCTCTCTTAAGGAAAACTGGCTCCAAAAGAGAGGAAAGGAAGATAGAATGAACATGATCAAACTGTTCCCCCAAAGTTAGTTACGTATCAAGCATGTCTTCATCTTCCTCTGATGCAGAGAGAATTAATTGGTGAGGAGAGGCCATATCATTGAACATTCTGCATATGGAGAAAGATAGTAGAAGCAAGGGAGTGGCATCTTTTAGGCAGATTGAATAAATACAAAAAATAAAGAAATGTATTATTACCAAATTCCTGCATCATGAGGAATAATAACACAAGACTTTTCTCAATCACTTTTGCCAGGTGGAAACTCCCAGCCAGCAATGCCCTTGTCCCATCTCACCTTGTGGTTTTGGGCTGGCTCGGCCACATTGTTGATTCCCATGGTGTGAGGCAGTTACCCTCTGCTGGTGGAGGGCAGAGGGCCACAGCGTTATAGCCTTCTAAATAATCCCTTTTGGTGGGTGCTGAGCTCTTGTCCTGCATACAAAAAAAATGAGGATATGCTGGACAATTGAAGAGTGAGGAGGGTGCAGGATAATTTTATTGAGTGACAGAACAGCTCTCAATAAAGAGGGGATGCAGAGGTAGTCCCCACCCCCACAATTGGGTGGTTTCTCTCAGTGGCTGTCCAGGGCTTTTATGAGCTCAGATAGGGGAATGTATGCAAATTGGTTTATGAGAAAGGCTAAAGCAAAGGCACCACTCAAAGGTGGGCACAGCAGTCTAAAAAACCAATTAGGAAACAGTAGGTATGTGTAGCAGAGGGAGCCATCAGAAGAAAGTGTGTCACAAAGGAAGACAGATTCTCAATTTGGTCTATGGATTTGACTTGTAGCTTGGCTTTCAGCCTTTGTCTTCAGCTTGAAGGTGGGGTTTCACTGGAGAACTGACTCTATTTGCCTAGGTATTTGTCTGCCTCCTGCTGCTATCAATTTCCCCCTCTGAAGAGGTACATTTTATTGCCATTAGGATGAGGACAGTGACAGATCTTAACTGCTTCCTGTTGACATGGGTCACCATTTTGGGAAGATTGGAAGTCAGATCTCCCTCAGAGGCCTATCTAACAGTCCCCAGTAAAAGGGAGCCATCATCCAAGGTTCCAGTTGCAGACTGTTTGGAGTTTGATGGCCTTAAGGTGAGAAGAGACAAATCGGGTTATTAGAAGTCATGTATCAAAATGAAACAAGGGGGTAAAAACAGCTAAAATATCCAGAAGCTGCTGGCACACCCAGATAACTGGTGGCTATTAGCTACGCCTGCTAAGATTTGGGTGCATGAGGCTTGGCTTTGGTTAGCTCCCATTTGCTCTTATCTTCCCATCAAAGAAACCTCTGGGTTATGAGCACCTTACTGTCATCACCTGGCAGGATTTGCGGGATAATTGCGCAGAACTAGAATATGCATCCAGATTTTGATGTTACCCATCACTTCTGTTTCTTCTGAGCTGCAGTCAGAGATCACTGGTTGGTTCACAGGAACAAGCAGAGTTAGTCCAAAATGCAGACGAAAACTTAAAAACAACTAAAGAGACTAGAATTTAATGGCAAGTGTGTAATAAGTTTTGAAACATCATTTTTCTCTCTTCAATACTCATTTTTGTTAAAAACAAATCATGATAGGACTGAATTGTTTGCAAAATAAACTTTGTTTGATCTTATACTTGGCCTGATTATAAGCATAAAGTGCAGCAAGAAAAATTATTTTCACATAGGCTTTTCTAAACTGGCTTTGATAAAACTTTGTTCCAGAAGGAATCTCAGGTAAGATTTTTTAAAACCCAAGTTCAGTCATGAGTTTATGCCCTCAAATACCTATGAGTTGGGTAAATTCATCTCTATCTGAGTTCCCAAGATAACTTGGGGATTCTTGGCCTGTTAGAAAGTGACGTTCTTTATACATCACAGATTAGAAACCCTGTATGGGGACTCAGTGAACAAGGTATAAGGCCATTTTTCCTAATGAGCTTTTATTGGCTCTGCAAATCAAGTTTGATCCCTTAAAGGAAAGCGTGACATTCCAGTGAAAGCCTCTGTGAAACAACCAGTTTTTCTAATTGTGTCCTGTTGCAAAAAAAAAAAAAAAAAGGAAAGAAAAAATGATTTTTACTGCACTCATACAGATAACTATATTGCCATGAATTAAGAATACTGACAAATAGTTTCCAAATTCTAGAGAAACCAGGCAGAGAAACAAGTAAGCTTCAAATTTTGTTCACAGGAGTATAACTTACTCAACTGTTAAAAGCTGTAAATAGCTCAAAAGTTTTCTTGACTCTGAAAAACAAAACAAACTGTCAGCAATATTTTAAACAAAATCAAAAATATTTCTTAATTCTCCTACTAGTTCAGTCCATGCAGTTAACTCCTGTCCTATTTGATATTCACAAACATTTTAGCTCTTCAAGAGTCCTGAATATGTTTCCTTTATTTCAATGTCACAATCTCTGAAATTATTAGAAATCTGCATTTACAAGCACCTGTCAAACTCGTATAACTGATTATAACCATCTTTTGAAGATAATCAAAGCAAGACAACAATTGTCTATGAATGGCAAAATGTCCACAGTAGTTACATTCAAAATTAAAATTGACAAACAAAATTGATAATTTTTGTGGTTTATGATAACAACATAATTACTTTATGATTGATACTATATCTTCATACATTTGAATTTTAGAAATCCCATATAATTTTGCAACATATATTCATATTATTAATTATAATATAATCTAAAGAGGATTCAACCTTACTTTTATTTTGCAATCCCATTTAACTAAACATGTAAAATAATCCTGTTTACCTCTCTTTTGGATGCTCCAGGGGTCCTTTTTAGCATCCAAAAGTTTGGGTCCAGGAAAGACAACTTTGGAAGCTGACATTTCATTTTGGGAAGCCTATTAAATAAGTTAGAGGTTTAAAACACTTGATATCACGAAATAGAATTCCAGATTACAAAAGTCATTTGTTTAGCCAAAATGATGACTCAAAAATTTTAAAACAAGGCAAAATCCTTTACTCATAGTGAGGGAAGTCTTAGCTTTCCAACAGTCTGTCTCTTGTCTTCTCCCTCTCTTTTTGGTAGTTTATTTGCAAGGCAAATAAAAATCTTTTATTATCCTTTACTATTACATACAATTCTTTTATAAGGGAGAGAAAGCCAAAGTTTACCCTTGCATTAGTCTATTAGTAATGTTAACCCCAGTATTATAACAAAACCTTACAGATAATTTTATCTAATCTCAGCCAGTTTGACCAGGAGGTGAGATTCTCATAAACATTTTTATAACCCTTACAAATTTTTGTTAAAGAACAGATCCATGCCCTAAGAAAACCTTGTTGTGATTTTATTTCAATTTTCAATTTAGAGGAAAACCAAATCATACCCTTTTGAATTTAGTCAATATATTCACATACAGAATTTCTTTTGCAAGATTAATTTTTGTAAACCTCTTAAAACTTGTTTAAACCTTTGACTTTATCTTATCTAATTTTAAACAATCTTTTAGTCCTCTAAACTTGGCAAAAATTTCCATTCCCATGCCTTCTTATAACCTTTTGCTAAAAACACATTTTACTTTCTTTACACAAATTGCATGTAAATCTATTTTTAGTAGTCTCAATTTCATGTTATAATAGTAAACCTTAGCAATTTTTAATTATAATGTAAAACTTGGTAAGTTATTTAATTACATACTAGTCTCAGACAAGGTCTAACTCTTTCCAGCATTGTTGAGGTGTGGTTAACTCCATATGCCCCAGGCCTTACCAAACTATAAAGCAGCAAGTTGAACAATTTTCAACAGTCAAAGAAGATGTTTTTGACCTTAAAGCATTTAGCAAGCCTGGTATCTGACCTGCAAAATTTAGAGCACATGTTTATATTTGAAAATATTTGTATTTAAAACAGCTTTTATTTCTCAAAGTTTAAAGTCACTTTAACTAAAGGGCATTACAGCTCTTATTTTTCCTTCAAAAAATATTTGATTTAAATTCTTATTTTATTTAAGTCAACTAATTAAAGTTCTTTTTTTACATAAACATTACACACATAACACATATAACTTCACAGATAGACAAAAGATTCAGTAGTTGTAAGATTTTTCAGTAGTCGATCTCTTATTAGCCTCAGGGTAAGCCCTTCATGAAACAGGGCTAGGAAAGCATAAAATTTTCAGAGCCTAATAAGCAGATACAGCTGGAAGACAAGAACAGATTTTGAGAGGGATTTATCTGCTTTTAATTTTTTAAATTCCCTGAGGAAAACAGAGGTTTTTCCAAAAACGAGGTCTGTGGTGCCTCCTCTGTTTTTCCCAAAAAGTCCCATGCTCTCAGAAATTACCTTTGGGCCTCTCATATGTGCATTAAATGTGGCAAGACAGAATTGGAAAAATAATTCAGTTGACTGTGAAGAAACAAACCTTTTTCCAGCAAAACAAGATCCAAGAAGAGAGAGCGAGAAAAACAACAACAACAACAACAAAGCATAAACCCTAAACTGTTTAAATATACCTATAATTTGGGTATCCATTTTTGATTAAGTTGACTTTTAACCACAGCGCTCTTTAAAACAACAAAATAAATCCTTTTAAATCCTTTATTACCCGACTTTACCTAAGCCAAGCGGCCAACATTTCTGGCTTTTGAACTTTACCAAAAGTAAGTTCACAGGTGAAACTAACAAGCCTCAACTAAGGTTATGGCTTAACCACAAGAGTACCAGGTATTTTCAAGGAGGTGATAAGTAGTTTTTACAAAATCTATAATATTTAAAGGTAGCTCAGAGAAAGGACGATTAAAGGAAGGAAGCTAAATATTGTTCATGGAGGGGAAGAGAATTGGCAAATGGTCAAAGTCACACAGATATTAAACAGAAAGTACTCACCCCCTAAGCCAGGACTGAACCTTGGCTGCCATCGTATGATGAAACAGAACAAAAGAAAGAACTGTCATATGGCTAAAGATCAAGCTCCCAAGGACATAAAACAACATGGAGACGTCAAGTTTTGTTTTGCAATTGTTTTTTTCTTCAGAAACCTGTAGCAAAGTTTGTTACTAAACAGTTTTCTGTGCTGGCTTAAACAGTGGGCTTATGGGATCCTAGGCCAGCATTCTATCCTGAGCACCCCTCCTCCTGATAGAAAGATAGAGAAAGACAAATTCCTAGCACAACAGATTTGCTACAGCTTAAGACTAACCTTACAAATCCTTTTTCCATTAATCAAAACTTTACAGAGAGAATATAAACAGTGATCTTTACCATTCATTTTACAGGTTTGCACAGGGAGGGAGAGGGAGGCCAGAAGTCTAACTATTAAAAAAGAAACATTTACCCTTTTACTTGCATGTATGGGTTCTGGGTTCCCTTCTCTTGAGCTATGGAACCCTCTTGACCCTGGCGTCCTGTAAAGGGGGAGCAGACAAGGAGTTTATTCGTGTACTGTAAAAGATGTCCATTTTCAAGATATGTGCTCTATTAGATCTGTAATTTCTTCCCAGTTCATTTTTATGCCAAAGAGTTTAAGGTTTGGGGAAAGTAAACCTTTCCTAGCTTGGGAGATGCATCCCAGGGGAGTGTTCTATGGTATGAAGATGTGATTACCCAGCTATGAAGGGAGAACAGAGGAGAAAATGGGAAAAATAACTTTTTTTTTTTTTTCAATGGAGTCTCAGTGATTCAGGATGCACTCTAGAGAAGTACAGACTGAAGATAGTTGGTTACCCATCTGGAAGAGGAAAAAAAGAACTCCCATAGTTTCTTTCTCTTCCCAGCAAATACCCAGGGTATGTTAGGGCGATTAAAAAAAAAAGGCATCCCCTTTTTTTCTTTCATCCTTACATCCCTGCATCCTAGTGAACTTGGTCGTTGCCACCCATGCGTGCCATTGCATCTTTCTCTGATGTAACAGGCATGCCTAGAGGGTAGTAATTATCCACATTCACCTACGCACTGGCCTATCTTTTCTGCTGTTGGTAACCTTAACTATGCCATGGATATGGGCATGACCTCCATCCATGAAACAGGGTGGGAAGGTCTAGTTGGGCAGAAATTAGTCATGCTACTTGCACTGTGCCCCTTGACTTCCATTGTTGCCCACCTCTTGGTCCCTCAGATACAATTTTCCTTTCTAAGGCTTCAACTTGAAGTTTGGAATTGAGTTTGGGACAAAAAGTTTCCTCAGAAGGGTGCATAGACATATTAAATTAAGTCCCAGGTGGCTTTCTCCAAATTTGCAGCCAGTAGCCAGTGAGGCCACTTCTTTATTGCTTTCTTATTACAAGCACAGTGCTAAGGTGAAGCTGTGGAACTGGGTCTTCCCCAAACAAGGCCTAGTAAGATGCCTTCCGAAAGGAAAATAAAACTATCACATAGAAAAGCGCTCTGTGTTTGCAGTGCTGAGTTAACTCTTGACAATGTGGAGAAAAGAAAAAAAGATGCCTGTGGGAAAAAGCCTCTTGCTCTTTTACAAATGGGTTCCATCAACAGGAAAACAACACAACACAAAACAAAACACTTTCAATCGCTGCTTTTAGCCTGCTTCTAAGAATAGATAAAAACCACATTGTTCTGAATTACATTTTTGATGACTGGATCAAGTACCCATTCTACCCAGTAATATCTCTGTAGTTTGCAACAACATTCTTAACATCGTAAAAGTGAAGATAGGTGCCATTACAGCCCCAAAAGGAAGAAGAAAAATGTCATAGAAAAGACTGGATTGGTACCAAACTAACATTCCCAACCCCCGAGATTGATGGGGGTAGGGGGGTCCTCTTCTGCATCCTGTCCTCTGTAGCCGCACCATTCGCTCTTAACTGACTAACCAGGAGTTCGGTGCTTCATCTGCCTTCAGAAAAATGTCTGAGGACAAGAAACTTCGGAAAAAAGTGAAGAGTCTTGGTCTGCATTTAATCTCCCTTCAGGGATCATGGACAAACCCCCAGAAAATATCACTTTTTGATGTGTCCTGGTAGCAAGTATGACTATTAAATTTAAGAGCATTGAATATTTTCAAGATATAGTTCACAGTTTATAAACCATTAGCTCATTATCATTCAATTTCCTCATTCCTTAAATTCTTCTGCTGTCTCCTGACTGACCATTTTCTGCTTTGATTCTTTCTTTCCATCTAGCCTCAGATGAGTTTTCCAGCTAGTCTCAGATCAGTTATGTTTTGACCTTCATAATTCCTCTCACAAATATATGGCACTACCAAGTTTTCCTCTTCTGTAAATCTCTGTTTTACCTTGAGACAGATGTGCATATGCATATGTAATACATTTTGGACTAAGGTTCCTTGATAGGTTTTTTTTTTTCTTACTGCTCAATAACGTTATACTGCTCTATTTTACAGGAAGCAGAAAATTTTATGAGTTCAATTTAGTTTGCATTCCAAAGCAGTAAGTAAAACTGTGAATTTGCTCCATTTGCTTACAAATAAGCAATTTATGGCTTGAATGAACTCTTTTAGTGATTACAGTTTTCATCAGGAAGACATGGTATTTAATATCTTAAAAAATAAACATACCTCTCATAAATTTAGGAAGTCATGTGATAAATAACATGAGAGTATTCATGTTGCAAAGGAACAAATAAGTTTACATCACACTAGAACAATTTATATGCAAGAATAATGAAACAGCTGCAGTGTTATTATTACCCATTCTCTGTCTTAACCAGTTAGCTCCCTGAAATAATAAGTTCTGCGTTCTACCCAATTAATAAAAATCCTAAAGTATGTGATGGCGGTAAGAGTGAACTCTGCTTTGAGCTGTCCATATGAAAAGCATTATTTAAATACTATATCACAACAAACAGAGTTTAACATTCTATAGAAAACAGTCCTGCTTTTACTTTCTAATATTTGGGGAATACGTAAATTTGGAGAACAACAGTATATAGTAATTTGCATCCTGAAGGATGAGTTTAAAGAAAAATTTAAAAAATTAACTTCCTTACATTTTTTCACTTCTGATTTTTTTTCTAATACAAGTAAGGAACACATCTAGCTTCCAAAGATAAAGTTATCTATTAATTTTAAATATATGAGTTACTTTTTAAAGCCTTATTGTGACTATAAACTTTTATTGTCTCAATGTAAATTCGATAAGATGATTAAAGTGCTTTAGAAGATATCTTAAAATTTTTAGTAATTTACATTTAGTCCAGCAAGTAAAAAAAAATTCCTGGACAACTGCATTAATATTTTGTAAATTATCAAAAAAGTATAATAATCAAAAGAGATTCTACAATAACATCTCCACTGAGTGGATTTTTTAAAAAGAAATGTAATATATAATACATTTTATTGGTCAAATTAATTTTGATAGGGATGTAGCTGATATATTGGTAACAATAAAACTGCATAATCTATATATTCTTGAGTTACTTGTTACATAAGGCCATGGTCAACAAATGTCTAATACCTCAACATCTGGTAAGATTTTACAGCATAAATTAATTCAAAATCACTTTATCAGTGTAGGTGCTTTAAGTGCTATAGGTCAAATGTATGTATAATCATAAAGACATTTCAAAAATATATTTTTCTCCATGCTATTATTCTGAAGTAATAATTTTTGAATCTGGGATATCTTTCATATTATTCAATTTTAAGATACACCACCTTTTCCATATATTGTTTTTTTAATTATTATTTTATTTTTATTATTTTAGAGATAGGATCTCACTCTGTCACCCAGGCTGGAATGTAGTGACACAATCAGAGCTGACTACAGCCTCGAAATCCTGGGTTTAAGTGATCTTCCCACTTCAGCCTCCTGCATAGCTGGGATGATAGGTGCATGCCATGATGTCTGAATATTATTTTTTAAATTTTTTAATAGAGATGGAATCTCACCGTGTTGCCCAGTCCAGTGTCAAACTTTCAGCCTCGAGCAATCTTTTCTCTTCAGCCTCTGAAATCTCTGGAATTACAGACATGAACTGCTGCACCC
Organism: Trachypithecus francoisi; assembly: GCF_009764315.1. Lineage (NCBI taxonomy): Eukaryota > Metazoa > Chordata > Mammalia > Primates > Cercopithecidae > Trachypithecus > Trachypithecus francoisi. Next base: position 73,003,800 of record NW_022681454.1, on the reverse strand, counting down.
AGTCCCTATTCATATACTTGTAACTTTATCTATCCTCTCAACTAGTATTTATAATGGTTGGTAATAGATACATAACCACTCTTTTTAAAAAATCATGGTCATTTGAAATCTAAGAATACTTTAGAATTAATCTCAATTTGGCAAGTGTTAATGTGAGTGGTTTTGTTGTTCCTTATACAGCAATAGATTTTCATTAAAAACAAACAATCCAGGGCCTTAAGTTTGTCTCAATGTGTAGATAGACTTTTTCTTGCTCAACATTTACATAATTCACGGAAAGATCTCTCCCCTGCCAGAATATTTGTCAAATATTTACATAGTTCACAAGAACACCTCTTTCCTTCCAGAATATTAAATGAGCTTCTCTCACGTTTAGGCCTCCTGACATACCATTCATTATATGTAATGGAGTGGCAGAGTGAGAGGCATATTATTAAAGAGTCTGGTTAAAACTACTTTTCCAGATTCTTTTGTTTTGTCCTAGGAGATATTCTGTCATTTTATCTTTGTAAATTTTTTTGGCATCTTATAAGCTTTAACATTAGCTCATAAGCACTAAAGATTATGGTGCATAGATTTCTCTCTCTGATCCAGAAGATTATTAAAATTAGAAAGCGAAGAAAAAGCATAAATAATATTTCAGACAGTCATATAACCTTTGACAAAGCTGACAAAAATAAGTCATAGGAAAAATGTCTCCCTGTTCAATAAATATTGCTGGAATAACCAACTGGCCATATGCAGAGGAATGAAACTGGACACCTGCCTTTCACTATTGTACTAGTTCGTTCTCTTGTTGTTATAAGAAAACTGTCTGAGACTGGGTAATGTATAAAAGAAAGAGGTTTAATTGGCTCACAATTCTGTATGGCTGGGGAGGCCTCAGGAAATTTACAATCATGACAGAAGGGGAAGCAAACACATCCTTTTCACATGGCAGCAGGAGAGAGAAATGCAGAGTGAAGCATAGGAATGCCCCTCATAAAACCTTAAGATCTCATAAGAACTCATTCACTATCACGAAAATAACATCAGGGAAAAGCCCCCATGATCTAATTACCTCCCATGAGGTCCCTTCCCCCACCATATGTGGATTATAATTCAGATTACAATTCAAGATGAGACTTTGAATGGGGACACAGCTAAGTCATATCAACCATATACAAAAATTAACCCAAGATAGATTAAAGATCTAGTGGAAGACCTCAAAGAATACTACAAGAAAACCTAGGCAACAACATTCTGGACATCAGCTTCGGGAAATAATTTGTGACTAAGTCTTCAACAGCAATTGCAACTAAAACAAAACTCGACAAGTGTGACCTAATTAAAATAATGAGTTCGACACACCACAATAAACTGTCAAGAGAATAAACAGACATTCTATAGAATGAAAAAAAAAAATTCACAAACTATGCCTCTGACAAGGTATTAATATCCAGAATTTATAAGGAAGTTAAACAAACGAACAAGCAACCCCCAAAAACAAAACATTAAAAATGGTCAAAGAACATGAACAGGCACTTCTCAACAGAAGACATACAAGCAGCCAACAAACATATGAAATAATTTTCAGTATTACTAATCATCAGAGAAATGCAAATCAAAACCACAGTGAGATACCATGTCACATCACTCAGAATGGCTACTATTAAAACGTAAAAAAATAATAGATACTGGAAAGGCTGTGAAGAAAAGAAAATACTTATGGATTGTTGGTTGAGTATAAATTATTTCAAACATTGTGGTGAAATATAGAGATTAATCAAATAATGGAACTACCAGTTTCATTACTTGATAAAAAAATATATATTTCTTTATTATATATAAATATACAATATAAATATATATCTTTAAAATTATATATATTATATATATATATTTCTTCCAAAAATATTGATGCACTTGTATGTTCATCACAGCACTGTTCAAAATAGCAAGCATACAGAATCAACTAGGGGCCCATTGATGGTGGACTGGATAAAGAAAATATGGTACATATACTCCATGGAATACTGTGCAGCCATGGAAAAGATTGAAATTATGTCCTTTGCAGCAACATGAATGAATCTGGAGGTCATAAACCTAAGTGAATTAACACAGGAACAGAAAACCAAAAATCATATGTTCTCCCTTGTAAGTAGGAGCTAAACATTGGGTACATGTGTACATAAAGATGGTAACAATAGACCCTAGATAGGTCTGTCAGAGTTGAGAGGGTTGAAAAATTAAATAGTGTGTACTATGATCACTACGTACATGATGGGGCCAATCGTACCCGAAAACCTCAGCATAATGGAATATACACCCGTGTGAAATCCTGCACATGTGGCCCTTGAATCTAAAATACAAGTAAAATTAAAATATTGCCACGTATTCCGAGTCAAGAGGACTGGCATTTGGCATGGGGTGGGTGTGGGAGAGGGAGTCAAGAAAAATTAAAGTGGAAAATGTAAAGCAAAATAAGGAGTCAAAATCGTGCATTTTTCTACTCTAATTGCTTATGTGAGTATCCAAGAATATAACTCCCGTTTGATAACCACACTGCCATTTATAATTTAATACAATTTAAAACAAAAATGTGATTAAACACCTTTTTTTCAGGTATTGTGCTAATAACTGGGAATTTGCTGGCAATAGCACTTAGTACAAACTTTCAAGGAACTATTGCTTACAATTACAAAAGCAGAGATTCAGAATACATCAAAAGAACCACAATAATTAAGAGGCATTGATAAAGTTCAAAGTGAATGCATTTTCAGTAGTTCTTGACTATGTTATGTTTCCAGAACCTCTCCTGATTTTATTAACCCTGAATATGGTTCATATTTGAAGCACTGGGACATGTGTCATTATTCCTAGTATAACCAGCTTTGGGACACTGAGGAAATATAAACAATCAATAAAAGTAAAGTCTTCATTTATTTAGTGTTGAAAAATATTAACTTGATTAGTTGTTGGAGAGCTCGTTGATATGACTTAGCAAATTTTGTGGGTTAAAATAAAGATAAGTTATGGTTTAAGGAAAGGAGCAAGTATTCATATAGGTTCATGCCAATGATTCATGTAGATGTTTATTTTCTCAAAATCAGGTATAATAAAAAAATAAAATAATTACATAAATTATGTAGCATATTAGTCAATGTGTTACAGCTAGAGATGTATTTAAAAAAAAAACCCTTAAATTAATTCATGTGGCTTATAAGATAGTTTCTATTTTATGTGAAAATTATCTGTTGAAAAATGTTGCTGATACTTATTTACCAAGTTCAGATTTACTTATTCATTTTTACCTGCATCCTCAGTATGAAATGCAATATCTGCAGGTGAAATATCACACAAATGAGCAGAAGAATAGATGTGAACGACTTAATGATGAGCTGTAGCATTTAATATGGATATGAGACACATAATTTTAAAAGCTTCATTTCTTATTTGAGTATAGATAACACTGGAAAAAATAATTCTTCTTCATAATAGAATGCCAAGATTTAATGACTAGCTACTGCATACATGCTGTGCTTCTTGATATTGCAGTTTATTTAAAATTGTATGTAGTATCTTTAGCAATTGGGGTAAACTTAGGACTAGACAAGTCAGATTGATAAAATGAATCAACAAATTCTTATCCAGTAGATCGTATGAGGACTTTCCTTATTATACCTCTCCCTCTGATCTCTCGTTTAACTTCTTTCTAGAATTTAGTATTTATCAACATGGTCTTCAATCTCAGAATTGATCCACTTTTCTAAATTAAACCAGTTCCTTGATGCCACTTATCTTTTAAAATATGTGCCTTTCCTTATTCCAGGATTCCTCTAGGCCTGCCTAATAAACATAGCAGTAAAATGGTTAGTTATATGAGCTAATGAAAATGCAAATATATACAACTATCTTGATTAAAGTCAGAGCTCTTACCTTCAAGGTTCTCATAATCTAGTGGGGAATCAAATAAATTAGCAGATAACTGCAATAGAGCATGAAAGAGATGCCAGAGCCTATCAGAGAACTGCCTTATAAAATATGTCCATGATATACAAGGTGGAAGAGAGGTCCTAAGCACTTAAAAACATTTTCATTTCTAATAATTATATTGTGTGTAATTATAATGTATAATTATAATGTATGTATGTATAAGCATAATAAAACATGTGTAATTATATTATACATGTACAAATACACGTAGGCAGCTGGGTGCGGTGGCTCAAGCCTGTACCCAGGTGGACGAATCACAAGGTCAGGAGTTCGAGACCAGTCTGGCCATCATGGTGAAACCTCATTTCTATTAAAAATATTTTTTAAAAAATTAGCCCAGCATGTTGTTACATGCCTGTAATCCCAGCTGCTTAGGAGTCTGAGGCAGGAGAATTGCTTGTACTCAGGAGGAGGAGGGTGCAGTGTGCAGAGATCATGACACTGCATTCCAGCTTGGGCAACAGAGCAAGACTCCATCTCAAAAAAAAAAAAAAAAATACATGTAGGCAACATTCATTGAACACTTACTATGTGTTTAGCACCGTTCTGAATGTTTTACATGGATTATCTTATAAGGGACTTAAAAAACAGTTATACACAGCTAATAGGTGGCAGAGTCAGGACTTCAACTTAGTATGACTCCTGAGAATATTCTATTAATTGTTATACTACATTTGAATAATTAGATAAGAAATCCAATAAAAAATGTAATTTCTCCCTTAATAAATACATTGATACCTAATAGACATATGTTAATTTAAAAACATAGAAAATATCCTTATTTCTTTCAAAAAACGTTTTTTACTGTTATCTTTTTGTAATATCCATAGCTTATCCATTGGATAATGCAACACTAGGGGGTGAGAAATATAAGAGTTCCTTGCTGTATCTTGTTAATTTGGAGCTGCCCTTACCAAGAACAGGCTGGAAGAGAAACCATGTAATACAGACAGAAGAAAAAATATGTGCAATATAGAAACACGTTAAAGAACAAGGAACATTCAGAAAGCTACAAAGTATGTAGACACAAATTACAAGGTGAAGAAGTAGCACAGAAATAGATAATTTAACACTGAATATAAAAAGGAGTCAATGAAGAACTTAAAAACGCCATATTCATATATGAACATCAGAAGGCCCCTCTGACTGAAGGATTCTTATAAGAGAGTAGCTAAGAACAATTGTAGGTATACATGGTGTAATGGGAATGAAGTAGTGAGGGCGGAACTAAGACAACGGCAGAGAGACGATAAATAAGAAACATGAAAGAGAGCAAGGATAGTGAATCAACAAGTGTTGAAGGTTGCCTAAAATTAGAAGCCAAATAAGGAGATCACAGCCAACATATGGCTCGGTCGAGTGGATAGATTCTCTGCCTTCAATGAGTGAAGAAAAAGAGGCAAAGGGCTGTGGCAATGTTGGGACTCACCTCATGGGTATTCTTCTCTCAAGGATTATCCTCTGGTCCTGACAGTTGTCCAAAGCCTAAAATCAGAGCCTCATACATTTCGTTCAAGGTTATGGCTGCTCATGTGGCAGGAGGACTCTTTTTCTACCAGTGAACCTATCATATGAGAAAGCAGCAATCCCCAATCACGAACTTTTTCATCACACAGAATAAAATTTATTGATAGAATAGTTTGAAAAGATGGAGGGTGTGCTTGTGTCAAGTTAAAAGAATAAACAAGCAGCAAGCCTTTTACAAGACAGTTCTCAGACATAAATAGTGTAAAACATTCTGATATTGATTCTCAAAATAGAAAACGTGTATCTGAACTAGTTTTTATCTTTGTATAAACATTATGTCCAACTTGAATATTATCAGTACTGGTACTACTAATTAGTATACATGGACTTAAAATTCTTTTCATTATTGGATAGCTGTCTTCCGTGTTTTGACAAAGTATATCTGACTATGTATATGTAACATATGTGTACACATTTAGACACTGTTTTTAACCTCATCTGGGCATAGCATGTTCTGTCTTCCAATAGTCCACTCTGTATTCATATTCTTATTAACCAAATTAAATAAAAACACACGCTGCCATCTCTCTTTACAAAGTAATGTTCTGATTCCACTAAGAAAATACCATGTATTTTGAAGTATACTTTGATTTACTTTTGGATTAGGAGAAATAACAAACAAGAAGATAAAATTACAACTTTTCAAATTTTTCTTCAGAATCATTTAAGATGCTAATAGTCATTTTAGATAATTTTGAGTATACAAATACTGCACATTTTAAACTTCTACATTTGAACTAAAACAGTGTACCACAAAGAATGTAACAATGAAAAAAGCAGAATGACAAAAGCCTCAGGACTTTTATACATAGTGATATGGTTTGGCTGTGTCCTCACCCAAATCTCAACTTGAATTGTAGCTCCCATAATTCCCATGTGTCATGGAAGGTACCCAGTGAGAGGTAATTGAATCATGGGAGAAGGTGTTTTTCATACTGTTCTCATTATAGTGAATAAGTCTCACGAGGTATGATGATTTTATAAAGGATAGTTCCCCTGCACACGCTCTCTCTTGCCTGCCATCATGTAAGATGTTTCTTGCTTCCCCTTCACTTTCCCCTATGACTGTGTGGTCTCCCCAGGCATGTGGACCTGTGAATCAGTTAAATCTCTCCTTTATAAATTACCCAGTCTGGAGTGTGTCTTTATTAGCAACGTGAGAACAGACTAATACAAATATATTATACTAATACATACTAATATATAAACTCCCTAGATTCATATTCAGTAAAAGTTTAAGCATGATTTAGCAGTCTGAATCTAAGTATCATATGGTGTCTTAGAGTTTCATTAATTACCATTTAATCACTGAAGCTTACTTTCCTTATTTTAAAAATAAGTATAATATTTCTAGTCATAGCTATATTAGCTTCCTGTGGCTGTCTTAACAAATTACCAAAACCGTATTAGTTTATTTTAAGCAGAACTTTATTCTCTTACAATTATGGATAATAGAAGTTTGAAATCAAGGTATTGGCATGCTCCTATTGAGGTCTAGGGCAAAATTCTTCCCTGCCTCTTCCAGCTTATGGTGGTTCCGGGCATTCTGTGGCTTATGGCTGCAAACCTCCATTCTCTGCTTCCATCTGCATGGCCTTGTATTCTCTTTGTCCCTCTGCTTTTCTCTGATTAAAACACCTGCCATGGGATTTAGGACTCACCTAAATGCAGGATGATCTCATCTAGAGTTCAGTATTGTAATTATATTAGCAAAGACCTCCCCCTCCCCCCACTTAAGTTTATATTTATAAATTCTGGTTGGATATATGTTTTCTAAGGGGGCAAGAATAAGAGTAAAAATCCAATACCATATAATACAATGTCGTACAGGTAATGCAAAAGTGGCTTAGAGATTTGAAATTATAATACAATAACCACAGAAGAGCTATATTCTGTGTTTTCAGTATTTGATCAGATGAACTACAAGATTCCCTAAATCTGAGAATTTTTGTTTTCATATTTTCCTCTTCTCCTTTTTCATGTTCAAGTGTATTTCTAGTATTAGAATGCTCTGAAATCTCCTTCCACAAAAGCCATTTCTTGTACAGTGTTCGACATTAAGTTAATAATGTGAGTAATGTTACTTACACAGAGTTTAGTACATGCTAGGCTCTTAATAAGTCATAACTATTATTTTTTATTATTATTATTGGATGTCTGTGTGCAAAGAAGAATAATATCTGAAGAGTTCAGACTCAGTAAGTTATTTAAATCCCCTGCAATGACTTAAATCAATGATATAATATATAACTTAAAAAAATCCTCCTATTTATTCTAACATTCTTCTCACTATTATCAAGAAATCTTCATTAGAAGTTTGCTCTGTGGAAGATATTCTATTGAGCGAATTTACAAAGATAACTGAAAATGATCTGAAAGTTTCCTAAATTCTAATAAGTGGGAAAGACAAGCTTATTCTTCAGAGAGTCAATGTTTGACAATTAATACAAACAAAGTTATTTTAAAAAACTGAAAATACAAATGAGAATAATAAAACTAAGATACGGAACAATTTTATAGTAGAAAAATAGCCTATTCGAGCTGTTAACCAAAAAAAAATGCATTTAGTAATTGAGCTTAAATTCTAGATGTAATATTTTCCTCTAAAATAAATTTGGATTAAGCAATCTTAATACTCATTTTAAAAAATCTATAAAACCTAGTAATGGAATGGCTGGGTCAAATGGTATTTCTAGTTCTAGATCCTTGAGGAACTGCCACACTGCCTTCCACAATGGCTAGTTTACAGTCCCATCAACAGTGTAAAATGTTCCTATTTCTCCATAAGCACCTGTTGTTTCCTGACTTTTTAATGATCTCCATTCTAACTGGTGTGAGATGGTATCTCATTGTGGTTTTGATTCGCATTTCTCTGATGGCTAGTGATGATGAGCATTTCTTCATGTGTCTGTTGGCTGCATAAATGTCTTCTTTTGAGAAGTGTATGCTCATATCCTTTGCCCATTTTTTAATAAGGTTGTTTGATTTTTTCTTGTAAATTTGTTTATGTTCTTTGTAGATTCTGGATATTAGCCCTTTGTCAGATGGGTAGATTGTAAAAATGTTCTCCCATTCTGGACTATAAATCATGCTGCTCTAAAGACACATGTACACACATGGTTATTGTGGCACTATTCACAATTGCAAAGACCTGGACCCAACCCAAATGTCCATCAGTGATAGACTGGATTAAGAAAATATGGCACATATACACCATGGAATACTATGCAGCCATAAAAAAGGATGAGTTTGTGTCCTTTGTACGGACATGGATGAAGCTGGAAACCATCATTCTGAGCAAACGATCACAAAGACAGAAAACCAAACACCACATGTTCTCGCTCATAGGTGGGAATTGAACAATGGGAACACTTGGACACAGGGTGGGGAACATCACACACTGGGGCCTGTCATGGGGCGGGGGAAGGGCGAAGGGATAACATTAGGAGATATACCTAATGTAAATGACGAGTTAATGGGTGCAGCACACCAACATGGCATTTATATATATGTAACAAATCTGCGCGTTGTGCACATGTACCCTAGAACTGAATGTATAATAATAATTTTTTTTTAAATCTATAAAAACATTCTGGGGACACATGAGAAAATTTGAAGTAGACCATGTATTAAATAATATTATAGATTTATTGTTAATTTTCCTAGGAGTTGTTATGTTGGTGAATTTTTAGGTGACAGGCTGAATGATTAAAGAGTGAATTGTCATGGCATTAATGAGCTATTTCAGAGTGAATCAGATATCAGTACATATGTGTATTTGTATGTTTATACGAGTATGTATAAAACAACTATTGACCAATTCTATCACATTTAAATCAAAGGTGGAGAGCAAATGGGCATTGGTTGAACATTTGTGTAATTTTCTGCATATTCTAATATGAATTTATATTATGAAAAATATAAAAAATAAATCAAAGACTTCAATATTATTTGTAACAATTATTAATGTATCCCATTGCTTAAAAGAGTGAGTGGGACACAGTGGGTGCTCAGTAAATTTTTTTTTTTTTTTTTTAAATGGAGTCTCACTCTATCACCCAGGCTGGAGTGCAGTGGCGCTGTCTCGGCTCACTGCAAGCTCCACCTCCTGGGTTCATGCCGTTCTCCTGCCTCAGCCTCCCGAGTAGCTGGGACTACAGGTGGTCACCACCACACTCGGCTAATTTTTTTGTGTGTGTTTTTATTAGAGACAGGGTTTCAGTGTGTTAACCAGGGTGGTCTCGATCTCCTGACCTCGTGATCTGCCCCCCTCAGTCTCCCAAAGTGCTGGGATTACAGGCGTGAGCCATCAGGCTGGCCTGGTGCTCAGTAAATATTTAATGAATCCAAAATTTACTGAATTAATAAAATAGTTATAATCCTTTCATGTTTGTAACTGGGAAAATAAGTAATTTAAAAAATAAAATGTATCATTATATAAGTTATATAACAGAGAAAAGATTTAAAAATACAAATGTATTTTACTACACATATAAAATTTATGTATATTTCATTTGTGACAAATTTCATTATTAGTGATCATTACAATAAGTTATTTTAGTTCTATTTTTATTATTTGGTCTTCAAAAAAACCTCTGATATTTTACATTCACTCCTTACATTTGAAGAAACTCAGGTACAAAACAATTAAATAACTTGGCTTAAAACCACTAAACCCGTAAGTGGTAGATCTAAGACTTGAACCAAACATTTTTTACTGTAACTAGTGTTCATTTTATCAAATCATGCTGCTTCTTTCTAATGTTAATGCTGTTGATTAGGAAACCAGGCAAATCCAGCTCTCTAAAAATATCTGACTTGAAACTGAAGGAAAAAAAATAGTTTTTAAAATTTTTGACAGGGGAAGTGTGTTTGAGTGTTTAAGACATAAAACATTATTTGCTGTGGCTCCTGTGCTCTAGTAGTCAGTGTCAACAGAGTCTACAATTTTTTTACACATTTGCTTCATTTGACTGACAGTAATTGTGTTGGCTAAAGCTTAGAAATATTACATCACTGTAAGGTGCCCTCACATTTCACTTTATATGTAGTCTCCTCCTGCTGCTCTAGATGATGGAAACTAAAAGGAATATTTTGTTGTTTTACATGTAATTTTTACTTTCAATTGATTGACATTTATTTATGGAAATTAATAGCATTTACCAGGACACTATTGTAAGTGGACAATTAGCAATATAATGAATGAGTCTTTTAAAACCAGACCTGGAAAATAATATAATTCTTTTGAAAAGCTCATATACTAAATTGTATCACATGATATAGATTAGAGAACTGTAGCTACAAGGGAAGACAATATGGGACATGTTAAAGATGAATAGTTTTCCTCTCACCAAGTCAACATAAATCATTGATTTACAGTCATAAAATGTTAGTGTGCTAGACTATAGATATTTTTTTCTTCTGTGAACATGTAGATGACTATATTTTATATAGCACTGAATAAGCTCATTGTCCTCTGGCACATTCACATTTAGATGGCAACATCAAATGGATCACTTTTCAGAATTACTTTCTGCCGTCAACTTCTGGTACTCACCAATCTGAAAAGTAACAGCTTAGCCTTTAGAAGGCTAAAGGTCTCCGACTCCAGTCAAAGACCTAATAGGAATTCAGCTATGTGTTTCAGCTAGGACTAAGGGGTCACCAAAGGAAGCTCTGGCAAATTGAAATAACTAAGATTGGTTGTGTAACTATAGATTTAAATATGAGTCTATTGTATGTCTCTTGTCTTTTGCAGTTTCCCCAAATGTATGTTATAATAATGATATAAAATTAGATGATTTTTGAAGAATGTCATTCTAACAATGTTACATAAATAAAATAAAACAATGAATGTATAATAATCTTTCCACCTCCTAATGGACACCATGTTATGCTGTAGAAAAATATATACATATATTTATATATAATAAATACAAATGTAGTTTATGTGATATGAGGGCCCAGTGTTTCAAATAATTATGTCATTATTCCCTCCCACTAATCTCTAAACCAAACAGGCCAACTGTTATCTAATCCCCTAGAATTTTGTCCTTGAAGAACCGATCAGCAATTGATATTCATTAATTATTATTATTTTTTAATATATGTTTGTACCTCCCTAAATCATAGCTCCTTGTGGGTAGGCACTATGAGACTGTTCAATTATATCTCAATGTTTAGCAGAGGACTTAGTACACAATGAAAGCTCAATAAATGTTTGTTGGATGAATTAATGAGTGAATGAATAAATGGAAAACTCACAAGAGAAAAAAAGAAAAAAAAACCTTAGAAACAGTAGCTAAAATTGTAAATGATTATTTTATAATAAATTAAAATTTAATTTCCCTTAAGTCTCATGAAAATATACAACAAATAACCAATCTATTGGACAACTGGACATTCTCTCAATCAGGAGTTGGCAAAATACAGTTCACTGCCTATGTCTGTATATAAACTTTTACATAAAAACAACTATGCCTATTTGCTTAATTATTATCTACAACTGCTTTCTAGTGACAATAGCAATGTAGAATTGCAACAGAGACTTCTGGCACTCAAAGTCTGAAATAAACATTATTTGGTTTTTCAAAAAAAATCTGCTGATTCTTGTTCTAAATGCTAGCTACATGTTGACATCATGTATAAAAACAAGTACTTCTAAATTTTGTCAAATTATCTTGGTTTCGAATAACTGTGAATTATTTATTATTACTAATAAGATTTTTGGGATAGACACTATTCTAAAATAGCTATCTTAATGTACTGTTCTCTAAGTTAATTAATAATGGTACTATCATATCTCTAAGCAATTTTTTAAATTGTGAATCATTTGCAAGATACTAGGACTCCTATCTAATACAGAGAGAGGAAACAGAACAGAGCCATTTAGTGAAGCAACATTTTAGTTTCTCATGACATAAAACTAAAATATTGGACATGTTATCATATAAGATATTCTTCTCCTTTAGTTTTTTTTGTTTCAAGTATATAGTCATATGGCCAGGAAAACAACAGCAATATATATAATCAGAAGGATAAAATAACAAATATTATTTTACTTTTTATTGGGTCGTTGTCTTGAAATTTGTTTTCAACATTATTAAACAGAAAAAAATGACAATTATGTGCATAAAAGTGCTTATGATTATAATATTACTAAAAGTCATTATTAATCAAGATTTGCAGCACATACCACAAGAAGAATATGCTTGTCATTCATTGTCTTTATTGAATATTGTGCAACTGAAAATGTGAAATTTATGTAACACACTGGGCAAAGGTATAGGATATTCTCATACCTGAAAGAACGAAGAAAAGCTATATTAATCATATTATGTATAAGTAGGTATCTTGAGGGACAAGAACGGTAAAAGTCTGAATATATCCTCTAATTCCCTCTTGTTTTATTTATCATTGCAGCCTATTTATACTCATGTTCAATTCTTTGTAATATTTCTTCCACTTAGTCATTCTAGTTGTCAATGCCTCACTAACTTTGACTATCCTCTTTAATTAATCTACTAATTTTTAAACATTTTAATGCTCAAAAGATTTTATTTTTAAATACTTCATTTGAATCTTTTTAATATAATGGCTTCATGTATTATTGTTGAATGATTCATCTGTCTAATCCATGACTTTATTTCAATACTTTGTCTTTTCATTCTTCAGTCTGATTTGCTACTTTGTGGTTGCCAAGTCCACTAATGTTAATTGATCATTGACTTTGCCAGCTCAATGTTCCTGGAGTTGGGACATTCTAAAGGCTGGTTATTTGGACATGCTAAAATTGATATTATTTATCTTCTTTAAAATTTTTATTTTAGGTTCAATATTACATATGCAGGTTTATTATAGGTAAATTGCATGTCATGGGTGTTTGGTATACAGATTATTTTCACACCCAGATAATAAGCATAGTAACTAATAGGTATTTTTTTTTATCTTCACCTTGCTCCCACCCTCCACCCTCAAGTAGGCCCCAGTGTCTGTTTTTCTCTTCTTTGTGTACATATATACTTGATGTTTAACTCCCACTTATAAGTGAGAACATGCAGTATTTAGTTTTTTGTTCATGTGTTAGTTTGCTTAGGATAATGGCCTCCGGCTGCATCCATGTTGCTGCTAAAACATTTTCTTGGTTTTCTTATGGCTGCACAGTGTTCCATGGTGTGTATGTATCACATTTTCTTTATCTAGTTGTATTAGTCTGTTCTCACACTGTTGTAAAGAACTACCTGAGATCAGGTAATTTATTTAAAAAATAGATTTAATTGGCTCACAGTTTGCATGACTGAGGAGGCCTCAGGAAATTTTTGATCATAGCAGAAAGTGAAAGAGAAGAGAGGCACATCTTCTGATGACAGATCAGGAAAGAAAGAGAGAAAGGAGGGAAGTACCACACTTCAGATCTGAGGACTCACTCATCACGAGAACAGCATGAGGGAAGTTCGTTCCCGTGATTCAGTCACTTCCTACCAGGCTCCTCCTCTGACATGTGGGGATTACAATTCAACATGAGATTTGGGTAGGGACAAAGAGCCAAACCATATCATTTGTCTCCCATTGATGAGCATTTAGGTTGATTCCATGTCTTTGCTATTGTGAATAGTGCCTCAAAGAACATTCAGATGCATGTGTCTTTATGGTAGAATGATTTGTATTTCTCTGAATGTATACCCAGTAATGGGATTGCTGGGTTGAATAGTAGTCCTAGTTTTAGCTCTTTGAAGTATTACCATACTGCTTTCCACGATGGTTTAACTAATTTACATTCCCTTCAGCAGTGTATAAGTGTTCCCTTTCCTCCACAACTTTGCAAGCATCTGTTACATTTGACTTTTTAAAAATAGCGGGTGACTGGTGTCAGATGGTATCTCATTGAGGTTTAGATTTGCGTATCTCTAATAATTAGTGATGTTGAACTGTTTTTCATATAAATTTTGCCCCATACGTGTCTGTTTTTGAATTGTCTCCTATGTTCTTTGCTCACTTTTTAATGGGGTTGTTTTTCTCTTGTAAATTGTTTAAGTTTTTTATAGAGTCTGCATATTAGGCCTTTCTTAGGTGCATAGTTTGTAAGTATTTTCTCCCATTCTGTAGGTTTTCTGTTTATTTTGCTGATGGATTACTTTTCTATGTAGAAGCTCTTTTAGTTTAATTAGGTCTCCTTTGTCAATTTTTGTTTCTGTTGCAGTTGCTTTTAGCATATTCATCATGAAATCTTTGTCAGGTCATGTGTCCAGAATGGTATCGCCTAGATTTTTTTCCGGGCTTTTATAGTTTGAGGTTTTACATTTAAGTCTTTATTCCATTTTGAATTGATTTTTGTAAATGGTGTAAGTGAGAGATCCAGTTTCAGTCTTCTGCTTATGGCTAGCCAGTTATCCCAGCACCGTTTATTTAATAGGGAGTCTTCCCCATTAGTTGTTTTTGTCAACTTTGTCAAGTATCAGATGGTTGTGGGTCTGCAGTATCTTTTCTGGGCTCTCCATTCTATTCCACTGGTCTGTGTGTCTATTTGGGTACCAGTAACAGGCTATTTTGGTTACTGTAGCCTTGCAGTATAGTTTAAAGTCAGGTAATGTGATGTCTCAAGCTTTGTGTTTTTGCTTAGGATTCTCTTGGCCATAAGGTCTCTTTACTATTTCTATATGAATTTTAAAATAGTTTGTTCTAATTCAGTGAAGAATATCAAAAATACTTTGATAAGAATAGCACTGAATCTATTAACTACTTTGGGCAATATGGCTATTTTGACAATATTGATTTTTCCCATCCATGAACACGGATTGTTCTTCCATTTGTTGGCATCATCTCTCATTTCTTTGAGCAGTGTTTTGTAATTCTCATTGTAGAGGTGTTTTACCTCCTTGGTTCACTATATTCCTAGGTATTTCATTCTTTTTGTGGCTGTAGTGAATGGGATTGTGTTCTCGATGTGGCTGTCAGCTTGGATGTTGATGTTGTATAAAAATATTAGTGATTTTTTACATTGATTTTATATACTGAAACTTTCCTGAAGTTGTTTATTATATTAAGGCGCTTTTGGGCAAAGACTAAGGGGTTTTCTATGTACAGAACCATATTGTCTGCAAACAGGAATACTTTTACTTCCTCTCTTTCTATGTAGATGTATTTTATTTCTTTCTCTTGCCTGATTGCTTTTGCCAGGACTTCCAATACTATATTGAATAGAAGTGGCGAGAAAGCACACCCTTGTCTTGCTTCAGTTTTCAAGGGGAATGTTTCCAGCTTTTGCTGGAAACAAAAAAATGCTGGACCATTTTTGAATGGTCAGCATGATGTTGGCTGCGCATTTGTCAAAGGTGGCTCTTATTATTTTAAGGTACGTTTCTTCAATGTCTAGTTTGTTGAGAATTTTTAACATAAAGAGATGTTTAATGTTATTGAAATACTTCTCTGCGTCTATTGAAATAATCATATTTTTTTTTGTTTATAGTTCTGTTTATGTAATGAATCACATGAATTGATTTTCATATGTTGAAACAAACTTTCATCCCAGGGATAAAGCCTATTTGATCATAGTAGACTAATTTTCTGCTCTATTTCATTGGCTAATATTTGTTGAGAATTTTTACATTTATGTTCATCAAGGATATTGACCTGAAGTTTCCTTTTTCTGTTGTGTCTCTGATAGGTATTGATATCAGGTCTCATAGAATGACTTCCTCCTCAATTTTTTGGAACAGTTCTTCAGAAGTGCTGCCATCTCTTCTTCATACATCTGGTAGAATTTAGCTGTGAATCTGTCTGGTCATGGGCTTTTTTTGCTTGGCAGGCTTTTTATTATTAATTAAATTTTGGAGCTCATTATTGGCCTGTTCAGGGATTATATTACTTAAGAAGACTTTACAGTATATAGGAGAAACAAAGTAATTAAGTAATATAACTAATAGTGATCACGGTAGTACATTTTATAATCTTGTATTTATCCTTCTTAAATATAAATATCACCAAACAAAATGGTCTTTGTTGAATTAATACTGAAAGTTTGAGGTTTTTATGCAACCGAGTCATAAGAACAGGCCTTCTTTTCAACAATGTGTTACCAGTTTAGGCAGTTAAAAACAGCAACTAAACAAAAACAACAACATTTTATTTTATTTTATTTTATTATTATTATTATTTTTTTTTTGAGACGGAGTCTTGCTCTGTCGCCCGGGCTGGAGTGCAGTGGCCGGATCTCAGCTCACTGCAAGCTCCGCCTCCCGGGTTTACGCCATTCTCCTGCCCCAGCCTCCGGAGTAGCTGGGACTACAGGCGCCCGCCACCTCGCCCGGCTAGTTTTTTGTATTTTTAGTAGAGACGGGGTTTCACCGTGTTAGCCAGGATGGTCTCGATCTCCTGACCTCGTGATCCGCCCGTCTCAGCTTCCCAAAGTGCTGGGATTACAGGCTTGAGCCACCGCGCCCGGCCCAAAATTTTATTCTTAAGAAATACTTTGAAAATCATAAAACAGCTTCTGAAGATGTTAGTGTAAACTCTCAAAATTTTGAGGATTATTATATCTTAAAACTTATGTTCAAGGAAGTGAACGAATAAATTGTGCTTTAAATTGATCACTTTTGCTTATCATTTGTTTTTTATGTAACACAACACACATGAAAGGAAAATCACTGTTTTTGGCCTCATTGTTGATATAACAGAGAATTTTTGCCTATTTATTGTTAGGATCTCACAATATTGCAAGAACTTTTTTTGTTGAAACTTCTCTTGTAATATTTCTAATTATTTGAAAAATATATTCAAAATCAGTACAGAGACAATGCTAGTATTTGAAATATCTTACTTCTTAAGGAATGAAGTAAGTAAATAAAAATATCTCTCCCCAGAAATTAATGTTTTGGCTTTGATTTGAAAGTTAAGTTCAAAAATACATACACCTGAATAAGATATATAAAAAAAGTTGTATTATTTAACTGCATAATGTTTTTGAGATTTAAAAATATCATCTGTGCAATAACAGCTTCATTTTGCAGGGTCAGTTCACTGTGCTCACCTATTTGCATATTCCTTCATGTTAAAATTCAAAAAGAGTGACTCTGAATGAATGCTAAATGTGTGCTGAGTAGGTTCCATTATTGAGAACATAATTACCATATACAGTGCCTTGCCCAGTTAATAATGCAGGAAAACTAAATGACGGCTGCAGTGAGAAGGTGGTCACAGCTATAATGACTGTATGCAAGAGGTTTCATAAATCTCCCCTCAAATAAAAGACTAACTCCTGGAAGAAAATGTCATTAAAGTTGGGAAGTACTAACACAATTGATTATAAATGGATTGAACCAGAATATTCATAAACAATCCCTTTTGGTATTTTTTATCTTGATATTTCAGATAAAGACATATTACATTATATGCTCCAATATATTACATTTATGCTCCATAACTCAGAAAAAGAAGATGAAGGGCAAACCCAATTTTCATTTCAAATTTAGTATATCTCTCTTCTCCTTCTCTCATTTTATCTTTCTATGCACACACATATATCTGTATGTATCTACACATAGATATTTATATCACTACATAACATATATGTGTAGATACATATATACATTGATTTGTGATTTTTTCCTTTTAAATAAGCAGAATGATACTTGAATAAAACACCTGTTAAAAATTACCATTCTTTTACTTGGTATAATTTTTAGAATGATGAAAGGCATATGTATAACTCTGCCCCTGAAATGAATATAAGCATTCAAATTATCAGAAAAATTATGTGCATGAATTTGTAGATGCAGATGTCTGGTAATTAAGGTGCTGTAATTGCCTTACAATTAACTTTCCATTTAATAATAGAGAAGACATAGGCTTTCTATCACAAATAATACAGACTTTTTTTTTTTTTAATGGATAATGTGCCTTTAGATTTTCTGAATGGACTCCTCTACAAGTCAGAGTTCAGTTCAGAAAAGAGCAACCACTCTAGGCATTTTTAAACATGAAGAAATTACGTGCAGGAAACTGCTTACCAGAGCACTGCTGGAGCTGAAAGGCTGAAAGAACAGTCTTGAAGCTGGGTCTACTGGAATAATACCCAGACCTAAAAAGGAAATAGGCCAGAAACAAGAGCCCCTGTCTTTGCCGAAACAGACCAACATTCTAGAGGCTGGAAAATGTGCTCTTTGTGCTGCAATCCAGGGATAAACCATCAGATCAAGATGCTAGACCCCCTCTGCTTATCAACACCTAGGAAGCTGCAGATTGGACCCTTCAACCCGACTGTAGGGGACCCTCACACTTCTTGGTTATCAATTGCCATTAGCAACCACAGGAAGATGGTTTCTGCTTAACTCTCGCCTTTCACATTTTGCTGCCTGTCATCAAAAAGGTGGATCAAATTTACATTCAGGAGCTTTGTTAAAAGGGCATCTTGAAAATGTAGTTTTTAGGTTTCAAATCTGTGTTAAAGGAAGGTTAATAGAAGATAGTGTATTGGGAAACTAATGTGAGTTACATATAGCAAAGCTATCCACACATGAAAAGAAAATATGTTTAAAATATGATGAAACAACACACTATTTTAATATTTACTCCACAAACTTAAGATGTTCTCAAGTTCTCTGTTCTGATAAGGAGAATACATCTCAAAATCTCTGAAATACATCTCAAAATCTCTGTTCTCTGTTCTGGCAAGAAGAACAATTATTTTGGTAGAGTGTATTTTTAAAAAAGAAATTTAACAAATTTTGCAAAGATTAGTTAAAATAAGTGACAACCCAAAGAGATCAACATACTGTTAGAATGGATCCAAATTCAGTGTGTTTTTATTGAGAGCAGTATTGACTGACAATCATGTGAAAATGAAAAGTTGAGACCACTTGTGATTAAGATCATTTCCCAAATGCTTCACCTCATTAAACTTAGAAGATAATGACATTCATGGCAGGATGGGGTGGGATATTTTTACTAGATATGTACTATATGATAGTACAATATGCTAATGAAGAAAAAATCTAAATCTTTCTATGGTAATTATTTTATTTCTTTATTAGTTTTCTACTGCTGTTATAAACACTTTTCAGAAACTTACTGGCTTAAGAAAACAAAAATCTCTTCTTTTAGATTAGTTTTGTTTGTTAGAAGCCCAATATGGTTTCACTGGATTGAAATGAAGATAAAATGAAGGCAAAATGAATGTAGGGCTGCCTTCCTCTTCTGGGACTCTATGGGAGAATTGGGTTCCTTATGGTTTTCGGTTTTTAGAAGCCTCCAGAATTCCTTGATCCCCTTTCTCCTCCTCAAAATGCAACAGTTTTGCATTTCATCCTGCCTTTTTTTTTTTTTTTCTGTAGTTAGCAGATCTCTTGTCTCTGTTCTGCTTGCGTCTTTCACTTTTAAAGATCCTTGTGATTCCGTTGATGCCATTGGATAATCCAACACAATGTCCCCATGTAAAGGTCCGTACCTGTAATCACATCTGCAAAGTTCCTTTTGCCATGTAAAGAAACATAATTAACTTCTGGAAATTAGGACATATTTTGGGGGCCAGTTATTCTGCCTACAAATCTGCTTAGAGTAAGAATAACAAACACTGCCTGAAATTTATTATGCAGAGAAAATCTCTTAGTTATGATCTCTAGCTTAGTCTCGTATTATGTATGTTATTTACATATACAATAAAAAAGGTCACATTGTAATATATCCTGTGGAATTTTCTTAAAGTACATATCCTATTTGATTTTTGGACATCAAATATATGCAATTTTATTAAATCTAGTTTAAATACTCAAAAAGAATTTATAGTAACAACTGCATGTGAAAAACCATATTTTATTTGTAAATGGTTTTATTATTAAACATAATCTTGTTCATATGCTAGGAAAATTATTTCAAGAAAATTTCTGAACACTAAATTATGTTTTAACTTTCAGGTACTGATTGACTCAACACTTGAATCTATTTACTTAGTATTTATAAAATAGAATGAAACTGTTACAAAATATTTAGAAATGTGACTATTACCTGCATCAGCATGGTTGTGTCTATATGAGGACATTGATTTAGATAAACTGAAAGTAATCTGAATGTGATTTCGATTTGGGAGAAACAATAAGAGGTATAATATGCAGCGTAGAGGTTATAGTTCTTGAGGCAGAGAAAGTGCGTATTGTTGACAGAAACATAACATAGGAATGTGAAGGCAGAGATTAAACAGGAACATGACATGAGCTTTGCTTAGTGTGTGTAAACTGATAAAATACAGATGTGTGTTTGACCCCTCCAAAAAGCAAATTAGGTATGGATACAAAATATCCATACATAATGTATAATTCTCAAAGGAGGTGGAAATACACATGTGTAATTCACATTTCTGTCAAAATATATTCAGAATAGCACCACTGCTGCTAGTAGTGTTTCCACAGGCCTCACCAGCCTACAGGGCACCATTAACAGGAATAACTTACATTCCTCTGGCCCTTGTCCTCACTGGCTTACGTAGAACATCGGCCTGCTTTCTGCTCCCTGTTTTTTCTGTCTAAGTATTTTGAATTTTCTAGACTGTCTCACATGTAGAACAAATACACAGAGTGGCCTCCTTTGCCTGAGACTGCCAATTCTCGTGGGTGCTGTCACTCTGTCCACTCACTGGGAAGTGAGTTCACTGGGAAACGCCCTCTGAAGTCACTGCGGCCTCCTGGACATGTTGTTTCTTTCACTGAACAGCACCTCATTCATGGTGTCCCAGACAGCTCCCCAGCTGCATGAGAAATAGCCATAAGTTCTTCTTAGGTGGAATAAAAGAGGAGAGTGCTTTGTTAATTCTTCAGTAAGGGAGTATGCTTAAAAACTATCAAAACTTTGTAATTTGGTGCTGAGATGTAGCATTTTGTTGACGCAGTTTTCTCTTTTTGCTGACAGTCTTCCCTTTCCCTTGGATTTAGAGGAGAGAGACTCAAATAACTGATCTATTCCAACATATTTTCTCTACTTTGTGACAACCAAGGCTTTATTATTCAGACAACCTTCTTTTCTGCCTGGGGTCTTCTTCCCTTCCAATGAGTTTTCTTAGGAAAGCCTCAAATCTCTATGCATGTGTACTTTGCATAGACAGCCCCACCAACTCACCAGATATTGCTGAAAACAAAAAGGCACAGCTAAGACTTAAGCTGAAATCTATGTGCATTCACAACATCTACCACCTTTAATATAAGAGCTATCACAAGACACTGAAACTTTCAAAAAGCAGAGGAATATTTTTAAAATGATGAGTAAGCCTCATTGATCTGAAACTGAAAATACAACAACCAAATATAAAGTTGATCTAGGTAGGGCTCAGAAAAAATTTAATCCAATCAGATGAACGCATAAATTTCCTTTTCTCTATGTTTGGGAGCAGTTAATATCTATGAAGAGTTTCTAGGATATACTGAGCATATCTGTGTCTAAATGAGGAAGTAACAATTTCTAAACTTAGATTTGCCTTACCTAAACTAGAGATATCCTGTTTTGTAATCATCTTGCATTCCTCAGGTATCTGTAGACAAATTCCCAGAATGTCTTTGTAGTGAAGAAATTTTGTGGAATACTATTTCTATCTGCGAAGTACTTCTGTAATCATGATTTCCACCTGACAATATTACTAGAAAAATGTTCTATTCATTTAAATTGAATACAAATCTCTTATAAACGAATTCAAAAATCAAGATAAAATTTGGAAAAATATTACCTTTCTATACTTGTACGAGGAGAATATGTTCTGAAAATAACTGAAACGTTGATTAGCTATTTAATTTTATTTTTTGACATATCAAATTAGGGTATAGTTTATGACTTAAAATTTGTCACATTTGTGGAGAAATACAGTTTATCTTTGATATTCCTAGTGCAACACCATATTATTTATAGTAGAGGAATGTAAAACGATCCTTTGTTGATTTTGTTGCGTTTCCTTTAAATATGTTGTTTTTAGCATTTTTACTGTTATTTTTAACATGTTTTATTCACAAGTCAGTCAAGAAACTATTATTCAACCTAAAGTATAAGTATATTGTTTAAACTATTATCGAAAACAAACAGAATATGTGTTTTACACTCACATTTTATAATACTCTATATTATATAATTTTTTATTTAAATTATGTTATTTAAACTTTGAAAACTAATAGGATATATTTCCCACTCATATTTTATATTTTAAAATGCTATACATTTTGTAACTTATTTAATTATATTCTAAAGCTTTAAAAATGAAAATTTAATTAATACAGATATTGGAATTAAATGAAAATGGAAGAATCTTAAAAGTAAGTCCTGTCACCATCTCTCCATTCTATAACAGATAAATACCTAAGGATTAGTGAAACCCCTCTGTCACTTTGCCTAATTTCAATATTAAATAACTTTATGGCCAGATGCAGTGGCTCACGCTTGTAATCCCAACACTTTAGGAGGCCGAGGAGGGTGGGTCACCTGAGGTCAGGAGTTGGAGACCAGCTTCGCCAATATGGCGAAACCCCGTCTCTACTAAAAATACAAAAAAAAAATAGCCAGATGTGGGAGCAGGCACCTGTAATCCCACCTTCTTGAGAGGCTGAGGTAGGAGAATTGCTTGATCCTGGAGGCGGAGCTTGCAGTGAACCGAGATCGCACCACTGCACTCCAGCCTGGGTAACAGAGTGAGACTCTGTCTCAAAAAAATAATAATTATTATATTTTTTATTTCGAGTTTTTCTGTAATGAGAAATATGTGTAGCATAACAAAATTTTCATCAATATTTTGAAATAGGAAAACACAGAAGAATAAAAGAAACTATGAAACAAGTATAATTAGAAGGTTAACTATATCACATAGATAAATCTGTTCTGTATGCATTCCATAAGGCATTTTTGTGTGGTTTCAAATTGAAAGTAAATTTATTTGACAAATATTTGAGCAGCTACTTTGGGCCATACTCTGCACTGTTGCTGGTGACTTACAGGAGTGAATTCTAGTCAAGGGACTTTATATCTCAAAACTGGATGGTTTCAGGGGGAGTGTCTTTTCTTCCCAACTTCTGGAAAATGGGGCAATGGAAACAACAGGATCCAAATTTATTTGCATTCAGCTCTCATTTTCTGAGCATCTTTAGGATGCAAAGCATTTACTTAGCACTCTTGGATTACATTCAAGCCAAATAATACATTACAACTGCCCTCACAGATACTACAAACTACTTAGGAAGACCAACGTTTAGACAGGATATTATACATGGCATACAACTTGCAGCCTTCAGCAGCAGATTAAGTTCAGCCAAAACTCCTGGGTAAAAGCCATCTGTGGATAATCTTTGGGCTAATCTTTTGACTTCCTTTTGTTACGAGTTGTATTTTCTATTTGAAATCGCTCCTCCTTAGGTCTTGATGAGGACTGCATAGGAGAGGGGAGAGGGGCCCCTGTAAAGGACATGACCTTTACAAGAGGCATATCAAGTGGCATGGGTTTGGTTGCAAGAAACAGAAACTGTGTATGTAATTGAAAAGTCCAGAGTTAGAGAAAAAATCAAATGCTGTTTGCACAGGACTATAGCACAGTCTCGGCAGTTGTTTTCATCCTACCTTCCTCTGTGTGTTACCTTCATCCTCAAGCTAGACATCATGGGATGTCAACTGTTGCTCCCATAAGGTACTTTTTTTACCCAATATGATTTATGATCTAATACAATTTTCTACTTTCTTCCCTCATGACATCAAAAAATAAAGGGAAATGTTATTTTTATACATTTTTCCATAAAGGATATGTTATTTTATTCAATACTTATTCAGGAATTATATCCATGTATGATGTTAGTTCCCTTTTACTTAATAAGCCTCTTTACATTATGTTATTATCAGCCCAGTCTTGATAATTGTTAAAGTAGTCCTTAAACCACAGCAGAGCTATGAAAGGTAGGTAGGCAAACAGGCACAAAGTCGTTGCAAATTACTAACATCTCCAACAGGTTACTATGAAATTTAGCTAACAAGAAAGTTTGGTGAAATTAAGAAATAAAGTACCAGACATATATTTTCATATCTATAGATTTTTAAATTAAATCTGTAGTAATTTCTTCTTTGACAGGCATATTTTTAAAAACGAACACAGTTTCAGAAGTCAAACATTTTTTATATTAAGCAAATTAGATGTGGGAGAAAATATTTACACTGAAATGAGAACAAAAACAAACAATTCAGCTAATGAACTTGGAATCTTCACTGAAACAACTATGTATTCATTTCTGAATGTTGAGACTTTACCTGAGATTTGTTGATAATCTTTCCTTATTGTTCTTTTAATATCTGCCTTCTGGCATCTATTGTTTCTAAAGAGAAGTCAGCTATTAATCCTTCCGAGTTTCACTTTTATGTGAAAAAAATCAGCAATAAATCCTTTTAATGATTTCAAAATTTTCTCTTTTTCTTTTACATATGATAGTTTTATTTCAGTGTGAAGAACAACATTTTTTTGAGTTTTGTTAATTGAGGTTTGCAGTATATATATATATATATATATATATATAATCAAATTTGAGATATTTTGTGCTATTTTTTTAAAATATATTATCTTTTCCATTTTCCCTCTCCTCTCCTTCCATGATTCCAATGACAAGAATCTCAGCTTGATGATGTTCCATGAGTCCCTGAGTCTCTGTTACTTTTTAAATTTACATTCTTTTTTCTTTCCGTTTTTTCACACTGAATAAGTTAATAATCTGTCTTCAAGGTTGCTGATTTTTATTTTTATTTATTTATTTATTTTTTGAGACAGAGTTTTACTCTTGTCCCCAGGCTGGAGTGGAGTGGTGCAATCTCGGCTCACTGCAATCTCCACCTCCCAGGTTCAAGCGCTTCTCCTGCCTCAGCCTCCCGAGTAGCTGGGATTACAAGCATCCACCACCATGCCTGGTGAATTTTTGTATTTTTAGTAGACATGGGGTTTCACCATTTTGTCCAGGCTTATCTCGAACTCCTGACCTCAGGTGATCTTCCCACCTCAGCCTCCCAAAGTGCTGAGATTACACGCGTGAGCCACCGTGATCTGCCCAATAATTTTTTCTTTCACCTCAAATCTTCTACAATCCCCTCTAGATAATTTTTGGTTAAAGTTATTATATTTTTTTCACACCACCAGAATTGCTATTTGGTTCTTTCCTTTTTCTCTTTTTCTTTTTTTTTTTCTTACTCTCTGCCTCTTTTGTTATATTTTCTATTGATGAAACATTGTTAAACATTCAGCTAATTTTTTTTTTTTTTTTGAGACGGAGTCTCGCTCTGTCTCCCGGGCTGGAGTGCAGTGGCCGGATCTCAGCTCACTGCACGCTCCGCCTCCCAGGTTCACGCCATTCTCCTGACTCAGCCTCCCGAGTAGCTGGAACTACAGGCACCCGCCACCTCACCTGGCTAGATTTTTGTATTTTTTAGTAGAGACGGGGTTTCACCGTGTTAGCCAGGATGGTCTCGATCTCCTGACCTCATGATCCACCTGTCTCGGCCTCCCAAAGTGTTGGGATTACTGCTTTGAGCCACCGCGCCCAGCCATTCAGCTAATTTTTAAAACATAGTTTATTTTAGTTATTTGAGCATATTTATAAGAAGTGTTTTGAAGTTTCTGTTTACTAAATTTAGTAACCATGTATTCGTAGAGATTCTTTCAATTCACTGTGTTTACATTTATTGTTGTTGTTTGTTGCTTTTAGAGACAGGGTCTCATTCTATCTCCCATGCTGGAGTACAGTGGCATGGTCAAAGCTCACTGCGGCCTTGAACTCCCAGGTTAATGTGATCCTCCTGCCTCAGTCTCCGAAGTAGGCACATGCAACCATGTGTGGCTTTTTTTTTTATTTTTTATTTTTTTATAGAGACACAGATCGACACACTAATGTATTATATTAGATATAATATATTAGAAATAATATGCATATTATAGATGTATATATTATATATAATATACAATATATTTATAATAAATATTATGTATTTATAATAAATATAATATATTTATATATAATTATATATAGTATTTATATATGCTGAACATGAAACTGTACTTGCCAGAACCAATATTATATATATACACACACACATGTATAACACCTTTATTCCTTGTTTAAATCTCTTTTAAAATTTGTTTTATATTGGAATATTTTGCAGTTGAATTTATGCATTTTACACATCAAGACACTATGATTAGCATTGCAAGCACATTTTTCTACTTGTTGGTTGCTTGTTATATCTCTCATATATTCGTGTGTGTGTGTGTGTGTGTATTTGTGGAGAGAGTGAGATAGGTGTTTCAAACTTTAATAATCAAATATATAGTGACTTTTTAATGGTTATTTAATTTTGTGAGAGTTTTTTGTACATTGATACCAGCAATATGTCTAACTCAAAATGTCCTATTTTTATCATAACTTTAAAAATATTAAATATATTATCTTTCTGGACTATCTTTGGATGTACAATTTGCAGTGGAATAGTATTTTATTATTAAATGCTTATTCAATGATGTCTCCCTCATTTTTTAATAATTTGCACATATACTTTGATATAAAGTGACTTTTTTGTATAATGAATATATTTAGTAGTGGGATTCTTTTTTCTTTTATATGAAATTCATATAATTTTATAATATTTTAAGATATACTATCAGTTTTTGCTATTTAAAAAATTCTCATTTTAAAGAGCTTAGAAAAATATAAAATTATTCAGAAATGTATTTAATTAATAATTTATCAATATCACACTTTCTTCAGTGACAATCTGCTTTAATATATTCTTATATCTATGAATATAAAAGCTATAAATTTAATAGTTGCATAGCATTACATGGAAGAGTTGGAATTATTCAACTTATTTACTTCTGTTAAAAATTTAGTTTTTTTTTTGAAGGCTTATTTATACAAATATCAATTTAATTGATATTGTTTTATTAAAAATTTGGTTTGAATATTTGTCCAATTATTGCCTGGTCCATTTAGCTGAATTGCCTCCTTAATTCTAACAAGTTTTATGTGATGTGTTAGGCTGTCCTTGCATTGCTATGAGGAAATACCTGAGGCTGGGTAATTTGTAGAGAAGAGAGGTTTAATTGACTCCTGTTTTTGCAGGCTGTACAAGCATGGTACTGGCATTTGCTTGGCTTCTGGGAAGGCCTCAGGGAGATTTAACTCACGGCAGAAGGCAAAGCAGAAGCAGGCATGTTACCTTGTAAGGGTATCAGCAAGGAAAAGAGGGAGGAGTTGCCACACACTTTTTTTTTTTTTTTTTTTTGAGACGGAGTCTCGCTCTGTCGCCCGGGCTGGAGTGCGGTGGCCGGATCTCACTTTTAAACAACCAGTTCTCCAGAGAATTCATTGCCTATTGCAAAAATACAAAAAAAAAAAAACTAGCCGGGCGAGGTGGCGGGCGCCTGTAGTCCCAGCTGCTCGGGAGGCTGAGGCAGGAGAATGGCGTAAACCCGGGAGGCGGAGCTTGCAGTGAGCTGAGACCCGGCCACTGCACTCCAGCCTGGGCGGCAGAGCAAGACTCCGTCTCAAAAAAAAAAAAAAAAAAAAAAAAAAAAAAAAAAAAAAAAAAAAAAAAAAAAGGATAGCACCAAGCCATGAGGGATCCATCCTTATGATCCAATCATCTCCAACCAAGCTCCATCTCCACCATTAGGAATCACATTCCAACATGAGATTTAGAGGGCACAAATATCCACACTATATCACATGACTTTCAGGAACTTTATTTATTGGAAATAATATCTATAAACATTAATATTGGACTATTTTTCATTCTAATACTTTTTTTTCAGTGAATTCAAATATTTTATTTTTTTTATTATTATACTTTAAGTTCTAGGGTACATGTGCATAACGTGCAGGTTTGTTACATATGTATACTTGTGCCATGTTGGTGTGCTGCACCCATCAACTCGTCAGCACCCATCAACTCGTCATTTACATCAGGTATAACTCCCAATGCAATCCCTCCCTTCCCCCCATAATAGGCTCCGGTGTATAATGTTCCCCTTCGCGAGTCCAAGTGATCTCATTGTCCAGTTTCCACCTATGAGTGAGAACATGCGGTGTTTGGTTTTCTGTTCTTGTGATAGTTTGCTGAGAATGATGGTTTCCAACTGCATCCATGTCCCTACAAAGGACACAAACCCATCCTTTTTTATGGCTGCATAGTATTCCATGGTGTATATGTGCCACATTTTCTTAATCCAGTCTGTCACTGATGAACATTTGGGTTGATTCCAAGTCTTTGCTATTGTGAATAGTGCCGCAATGAACACACATGTGCATGTGTCTTTATAGCAGCATGATTTATAATCCTTTGGGTATATATCCAGTAATGGGATGGCTGGGTCATATGGTACTTCTAGTTCTAGATCCTTGAGGAATCGCCATACTGTTTTCCATAATGGTTGAACTAGTTTACAGTCCCACCAATAGTGTAAAAGTGTTCCTATTTCTCCACATCCTCTCCAGCACCTGTTGTTTCCTGACTTTTTAATGATTGCCATTCTAACTGGTGTGAGATGGTATCTCATTGTGGTTTTGATCTGCATTTCTCTGATGGCCAGTGATGATGAGCATTTTTTCACGTGTCTGTTGGCTGTATGCATGTCTTCTTTTGAGAAATATCTGTTCTTATCCTTTGCCCACTTTTTGATGGGGTTGTTTTTTTTTTCTTGTAAATTTATTTGAGTTCTTTATAGGTTCTGTATATTAGCCCTTTGTCAGATGAGTAGATGGCAAAAATTTTCTCCCATTCTGTAGGTTGCCTATTCACTTTGATGGTAGTTTCTTTTGCTGTACAGAAGCTCTTTAGTTTAATGAGATCCCATTTGTCAATTTTGGCTTTTGTTGCCGTTGCTTTTGGTGTTTTAGACATGAAGTCGTTGCCCATGCCTATGTTCTGAATGGTATTACCTAGGTTTTCTTCTAGGATTTTTAATACTTATATTTCATTTCCTATTACAGTGGTATCAAAGTGGCTAAAATGCCCAAAACAATGTAGAGTGATAATGGTTAAGCAAGTACACTTGTTAAGTTTCTAAATTAATAGAAATAATGAGATGTTATTTGCTCAATTATTAGATTATTACAGTTTGTGCTTAACTTTCTGTATATATAATGAGTGTGTATTTCTACTCCCAAGTCAAATAGCATTTTTATTAAGGGTGTTGTGTTTTTTAAAGGTCTGTAGGTTTAATAACTTATCTCTCTCCCTCCCTTTCTCACTCTTAAATATGATACAATTTAAATAATGGAATTACTTACATGGAAGCATATCAGGTCACTTTACATATATCATTCAATTTAAGAGTAAATTTTGCCTAGGGGAATTTGCTCATATATGTGTTTTTGTGTACATGCCTCTGTGTGGAATAGTGTTAGTGTGTGAATTATATTTCTGAAATTTAGTACTACTGCTAAAATGTTAGCTATATAAAATGAGTCTGAATACAATATAATGTATTTCTTGTACTCTTTAACAATATTTCTACCTCTTCAAAACTGATTTATTCTGATACTTTTGGAAGCTTTCTTCTAATTTATTTTCCTATTACTTCCATGAGAGGTTATCTATACTTTTGTGAGTCTATTTTTTTCTCAGATACACTTATAAAAGCATGTATTTTGAAATTTGCTAATTTCATAGCATTAAATTGTATCTTATATTCTCTTACCATTTTTAAAAATCTAACTTTTTTCTATTTTTATTGTACTAAATAAATATAAATAAATTTAACATTTTAACCATTTTAAATGTATAATTCAATAGCATTAAATACATTCATAATAGTGTGCAACCATCACCATGCATAGGCATAACACTTTTCATCTTTTAAAATGTAACTCTATATCTATTAAACAGTAACTGCCCATACTCACCCCTCAGGCAACCATCATTTTCTTTTTCTGTTTTCATAATTTTGACTGGTCTAGTTACTTCATATGAATGAAATCACACAATAATAGTCTTTTTGTACTGGCTTATTTCACTTAGCCAAGGTTCATCCATATTTTAATAAGCATTAGAATTTCTGTCCTTTAGTGAGTCTCAATAAGAATCCATTGTGTGTATATACCACTTTTTGTTTATCCATTTTTCATTCACTAGCATTTTAGCTATTGTGAATAATGCTGTTATAAACATAAATGTACAAATATCTCTTATACACACTATCTTCAGTTGTTTCAGGAGTATACCCAGCGGTGAAAATGCTAGAGCATTATGGTAATTCTATTTTCAATTTCTTCAGTAACTACCATATTGTTTTTCAGAGCAACTGTACCATTTTTGCATTCCTATGAACAGTGAACAAGAGTTTCTCTTTTTCTACATCCTAATCAAAGTTTGTTCTTTTCTTGTATTTATTTTTATTTATTTATTTATTTGAAGTTAACTATCTAAAAGGGCATGAGGGCATGAGGTTGTATCGTATAGTTTTGATTTGCGTTTTCCTAGTAATTAGTGATGTTGAACATGTTTTTATGTGCTTTTTGTCTATTTGCTTATCTTCTTTGAAGAAATGTCTATTTAAGTCATTTGCACATTTTTGAATTAGGTTCTTTTATTGTTAAATTTTTGAAGTTCTTTATATACATGATAAGGGTATAAATCCCTTATCAGATACATAATTTGCAAATATTTTCTCCCATTTCGAGGGCTGCCTTTTTAAATTGCTGATAGTAACTTTTGATGCATTTTTTTTTTAATTTTCATGATGTCCTATTTGTCTATTTTTTGTTTTCTTACCTGTGCCTTGGTGTCACATCTAATAAATCTCTACCAAATTCAGTGTGAAGATTTTGCCCTGCTTTATTCTAAGAGTTTTATAATGTTAGGGCTTATATTTAGATCTTTGGTCCTTTTTGAGCTAAATTTTGAATATGATGCTAGGGTGCAACTTTATTGTTCAGTATGTGTATATCTAATTTTTTTCAACATCATTTATTGAAAGACTGTCCTTTCCATATTGAATTTCTTTGGAACATTTATCAAAAACCATTTGATTATATACATGAAGGTTCCTTTCTGGGATCTGTATTCTATTCCATTGGTCTATATGTCTGCTTTTATGTCAGCTCTACACTGACTGTTTTGATTATAGGAGTTTCATAGTAACTCTTAAAAATCAGCAAATAAAATATCTTTTCAGTGATATTCTCCTTTATTCAAGATTGTTTTGGCTATTAAGGGTCCTTTGAGATCACATACATTTTAAGATGTTTTTCTCCCTTTTACAAAAAGAAAAATCAGTGGAATTTTGATAGGGATTGCATTGAAACTGTAGATGCTTTAGGTAGTATTGATATCTTAACAATATTACATCTTTGAACACAAGATTCATTACCATTCAGTTATGTCTTTTACATTTATTTCAGAAATTTTTTTTAGGTTACATTGTATAAGTCTTTCACCTCATGGTTAAGCTAATTTCTAATTTTCATATTCTTTTTGATGCCATTATAAATGGAATTATTTACATAATTTTCTTTTCATATAGATCATTGCAATATATAAAATGCAGCCAGTTTGTGTGTTGTCTCTGTTTTATGCTACTTTGCTGAATTTATTTATTATTTTTAAGAGTTTTGTGGAATAATTAGGCTTTCTACTTAAAAAATCATATCAAATGTGAGTAGAGATAATTTTACTTCTTTTTCAATTCAGATGACTTCCATTTATTTAGCTTGATAAAATGCTCTGGTTAGAACTTCTAGCACCAGATTAAATACAAATGGTGAAAGTAGGCATCTTTACCTTTCCTGATCTTAGAGGGAAAGCTTTCGGTCATTCACTATTGACTCTAATGTTTGCTTTGAGTTTTTCATATATGGCTTGATTTTTATTATGCTGAGGTATGTTTCTTATATTTTACTCAACTAATTTTTGGAGTATTTTTTTAAATAAAAGGGTGTTGAATTTGTCAAATGCTTTTTCTCAAACAGCTTGGATGATCATGCTTTTTTTTTTTTAATGTACTGATATAGAGTATTGTATTGATTTATTATTGCATGTTGAACCATTATTGCATTCCAAAATCAAATCCCACTTAAACATGGTATATAATCTTTTTGATATGCTGCTGAATTCAGTTTGCTAGTATTATGCTGAGATTTTTTGTATCAATATTTATAAAGAATATTGACCTGTAGTTTTTTCTTGCAGTGTCTCTGCATGGCTTCTTTAATCAGAGTAATGCTGGCCTAATAGAGTGAATTAAGAAGTATTTCCTTCTATTCAGTTATTTGGAAAAGTTTGAAAAGCATTGGTATTAATTCTTTAAATTCTTCATAGAATTAACCCGTGCAGCCATCAGGTACAAGACTGTTCCCATTTTCATTTCTGACCTCAGTAATCGGAGTAAATTTCTTTCACATTACTCGTTGTGTATATTCTCTAGATATTTTCTGTTTACCATGAGATTGCATTTTACATCTTCAAGTTATAACACTATAAATCTACCAGTTGAACTTGAAAACATATAAAACTCTGGTTCTTCACAACTCCATCCCCACATCTTTTGATTATTGCTGTCACAAAATTAAATCTTTATGTATTATGTTCCCCAAAACATAAACTATTTTAAAAAAAATGCATTAGCCTCTTAAATAGAAAATGAAGTGTAGAATTACACACTAAAGTTACAATAATACAAGTTTTTATACAAATAATTTTTTAAAAATGTTTTAGTATCTTAAATCATCTGGAAAACAAAAACTTGAGTTGCAAACCATGGTTATAATAATATTAGCTTTTATAATTTCCCATGTATACCATAATTGAGATATTTATTTCCTCATACAACTTTGAATTATTGTTTAGTATTCATTTATTTTTTTCCTCCAGGACTCACTTGAGCATTTCATGCAGGGCAGGCCTGTGGGAAACAAAGTCCTTCAGCTTTTGTTTATCTGGGAAAGTTTCACAGTCTGTGTCTTTTAATTGGAACATTTATCTCATTTACATTTAAAGTTAATATTGCTATGTGTGAATTTGATCCTGTCATATGACGCTAGCTGGTTATTTTGAATACCAGTTGATTCAGTGTCTTCATAGTGTTACTGATCTTTACATTTTGGTGTGTTTTTGCAGTGGCTAGTACCAAGTTTTCTTTTCCATAGTTAGTGCTTCCTTTAGGAGCTCTTGCAAGGCAGATCTGGTGGTAACAAAATCCCTCATCATTTGCTTGTGTGGAAAGGATTTTATTTCTCCTTCCCTTATGAAACTTAGTATGGCTGGATATGAAATTCTGGGTTGAAAATTCTTTTATCTAAGAATGTTGAATATTGACCCTGACTCTCTTCTGGCTTATAGGGTTTCTGCTAAGAGATCTGCTGTTAGTCTGATGGACTTCCCTTTGTAGGTGACCTGACCTTTCTCTCTGGATGCCCTTAACATTTTATCCTTAATTTGATCTTGGAGAATCTGATGATTATGTATCTTGTGGTTGCTCTTCTCACTGAGTATCTTAGCAATATTCTCTATATTTCCTGAATATGAATGTTGTCTTGTCTTGCTAAGTTGAGGAATTTCTCCTGGATAATATCCTGAGGTGTGTTTTCCAACTTGGTTCCATTCTCCCTGTCTCTTACATGTACTCCAGTAAATCATAGGTTCGGTCTTTTTATATAGTTCCACATTTCTCAGACATTTTGTTTATTCCTTTTCATTCTTTATTCTCTCATCTTGTCTGCATGCCTCATTTCAGCAAGATGGTCTTCAAATTCTGATATCCTTTCTTCTGCTTGATCAATTCAGCTATTGATACTTGTGTATGCTTCACAAAGTTCTAGTGCTGTGTTTTTCAGCTCCATCGGGTCATTTATGTTCTTCTCTAAACAGGTTATTCTAGTTAGCAGCTCCTGTAACCTTTCAGCAAAGTTCTTAGCTTCTTTGCATTGGGTTAGAACATGCTCCTTTAATTCAACAGAGTTTGTTAATACCTACCTTCCAAAGCCTGCTTCTGTCAATTTGTCCATATCATCCTCCATTCAGTTCTGTGCCCTTGCTGGAAAGCTAATGTGATCATTTGGAGAAGAAGCATTCTGGCTTTTGGAATTTTCAGTGTTTTTGCATTGGCTTTTCCTTATCTTCATGGATTTATCTACCGTTGATCTTTGAGGCTGATGACCTTTGGATGGGGATTTGTGGGGTGGGGGTGTCTTTTTTGTTGTTTTTGGTGGTGGTGTTGCTTTTGGTTTGTTAGAAAAAAATCAAAAATAAAACTAACAGGCCCCTCTTCTGAAGGTCTGCTGCAGTTTGCTGGGGGTCCACAACACACCATGTTCACCTGGGTATCACCAGGTGAACTGCAGAGGCTGCAGAACAGCAAAGATTTCTACCTGCTCCTTCCCCTAAAAGCTTCCTCCCAGAAGGGCACTGGCCTGATGTCAGCTGGAGCTGTTCTGTATGAGGTGTCTGTCGACCCCTGTTGGGAGGTCTCTCCCAGTCAGAAGGCACGGGGTCAGCCTGCTTGAGGAGGCAGTCAGTCCCCTAGCAGACCTGCTGCGCTGCGCTGGGAGAATCCCCCTTGTCAGGATCAGCCACTCTCTTCAGAGCTGGCAAGCAGGAAAGATTAAATCCGTTGAACCTGAAACCACAGCTGTCTCTACCCCCAGGTGCTCTGACCCGGGCAGATGAACGTTCTGTCTGTAAGCCCCTGACTGGAGCTGCTGGATTTCCTGCGGAGATGCCTTGCCCAATGAGGAAGAATCTAGAGAAGCAGTCTGGCCACAGCCGCTTTGCTGCTCTTTGGAGAATTCTGCCCAGTCCAAACCTCCCAGTCTCCTTAGCACTGTCAGGGAAAACCGCCTACCAAAGTCACAGTACTAGTGGTTGCCCCTCTCTCCACCAAACTCAGTCATCCAAGCCAGACTCCAGACTGCTCTGCTGACAGTGAGAATTTCAGCCAGCGGCTTGGTTGGCTTTATGGGAGTGGGACCTGGGGAGTGAGACCGCCTGGCTTCCTGGCTTCAGCCCCTTTTCCAAGGGACAGGGTGTTTTTCCTGTCTCACTGGAGTTCCAGACACTGCTGGAGTATTAAAGAAAACAACAACAACAACAACAACAAAAACCACCTGCCGCTCAGTGCCTGCCTGGCTGCCCAGTTTTGTGATTGAAACCTGGAGCCCTTGGTGGTGTAGTAGGCTCACAAGGGAATCTCCTGATCCGCAAACTGCAAAAAATGTGTAGGGAAAGCATAGTACCCTTCACGGGTGGCACAGTCCCTCAAGGCTTCCCTTGGCTGGGGGAGGGAGATCCCCTGGCTCCGTGCACTTCCAACGTGCAGTGATGCCCTACCCTGCTTCTGCTCCGTGAGTTTCATCCACTGCCTAACGAGTTCCAGTGAGATTAACTGAGTACTTCAATTAGATATGCAGGAATCACTGGTTTTCTGCGTTGATCTTGCTGGGAGCTGCAGACCAGAGCTGTTTCTACTCTGCCATCTTGGCCCCTCCCACCAATTTTTTTTTTTTTTTTTTTTTTTTTTTTACAGGTTTTGTTTTGTTTTGTTTTTTCTCATCCTGTGTCTTTTCCCGGACTTGTGTTTTCACTTTGTAATTTTCTCTGTATATGCAGTTACTTCTAAATGTTACAGCCTTTAACGTCTGACTTCCAAAAGGAAAAAAAAATAGAAAAAAAGAAATGAAAGTTGTTGGAAAAGGGCATGAGTCCCCTCTAAATTCCCTGGTAATTCAGCCAAAGTGGGAGGCCCTGGCAAAAGTTAGGGTAGGTGCAACAACACTGATCACTCGCTTCTTTTTCTGTACCTTTGTGATCAGAAGGAGCAACCAGAAATTAGAGTACAGATCTCTGGTTTTTGAAAAGGCTCCTTTTAGGCCACCTGGCTCCTGCATGCTATGAATCCAAGCCTTTCCCTGGAAGTTTCAAGCCTTCAAAAGACTCCAGAGTTCCAGAGTAGTTATATCAGACTGATTCTGTCAATGTCACCATTGTCTCTGTGGGGAGAGAGATTCCTGGTCCTCCCTACTCTGCTATATTCCCATAGCCTTTCTCCAAAAGCTAACATCTTTAAGGAATATTTCTATTATGTAATATTATGTCATTTATGCTATTTTTTTGTTTGTTTGTTGTTTGAGACTGAGTTTCACTCTGTTGCCCAGGCTGTAGAACAGTGGCGTGATCTCCTCTCACTGTAGACTTCACCCCCCGGGGTTCAAGTTTTTCTCCTTCCTCAACCTCAGGAGTAGCTGGGATTACAGGTGTACTCCACCATGTCCGTCTAATTTTTGTATTTTTAGCAGAGACAAGGTTTCACCATGTTGGCCAGGCTGGTTTCCAACTCCTAGCCTTAAGTAATTCGCCCTCCTAGGCCTCCCAATATGCTGGGATTATAGGCACGAGCCACTGCACCTTGACTAATTTATGCTATGTTTTTACATTTACATTAATCTTTCCAAATAGTTGTACATTTTATTGGTGTTTTTAAAAATAAACAAATGTTTATTTTTTTAAGATGTTACTCATTTTATGTCTCTGAAACTATTTTTTCACATTACAAAATATCTTACTTTTCAGTCACCAATTTTATTATTTTGAGAATTGTGATTATAGTGTCTTTACACTACAATTTCTCATATTCACATTTTATTTCTCACTATTTAGCATTTATATAGCATAGCAAAAGCTTAATAAATATTTAAATTATTTTTACGATTAATACTTGGGAAAACAGGACGAGTCCAGGAAAAATATATGCTGAAATAGATATCATGTTAGTTAACGTTATATGTCAAATTTACTGGGTTAAGAGAGGCTCAGAAGGCTGGTGTAAAACTATTTCTTGATGTGTCTGTAAGGAGGGTTCCAGAGGAGATTAGCATTTTAATCATTAGACTGAGTAAAGAACTAATGTGGGCAGGAATCATCCAATCCATTGAGGTCTTGCCTGCAGTAGAACAACAAAAACAACAACAACAGCAGCAGCAACAACAAAAACAGAGAAAGGGTGAAAGTACTCTCTTTTCTTGAGCTGGCACATTTATTTTCTGTTCTCTTTCAGAGCTCTTGGCTCTTTGTTCTTTGGACTTCAGGATTTACATCAGCGTCCCTTCGGTTCTCAAGTCATCAGCTGTGATCTTGGAATTATACCGTCAGCTCCTCTAATTCACAATCCTCTGAACTCAGAATAAA
Source organism: Trachypithecus francoisi (assembly GCF_009764315.1). NCBI lineage: Eukaryota > Metazoa > Chordata > Mammalia > Primates > Cercopithecidae > Trachypithecus > Trachypithecus francoisi. The sequence goes on along the minus strand of NW_022681454.1, from coordinate 72,966,144 downwards.
TTACCTCACTAGCTTTCCTGGTTCTCCAGTTTTTGGAAAGTATATCATGAGACTTCTCAGTCTCCTTAATCACATGAGCCAATCCACATAATAAATATCCTCTTATATGTTCATATATATCCTATTGGTTTTGTTTCTTTAATTAAAAAAATTTGCAATTGAGGATAAGTGGTCTGTAAAAAGCATTTAAATGCTGAAAAGTTTATTCTTATTGAATACTGTATTATGTTTCAGTGTTTATGGTAGAGAAGCATAACTATATTGCTAGTGAAACCCAATTATGAAAAGTAAAAGTAAATATTTTACTATTTTGAATTTTGAAAAAATCATCTCCACTTATTCCTTAATCTATTTCTGTTGATCACTGCTCTAGGCTTTAATTGACAAAATAGGATTTCTGACCCAGATAATTAACTCTATATTCTGTGTATTCTTGTTCAATATTCTTTTTAGTTTTTGTTTGTAACCATATATATAATTAATAAAGTTCATTTAAACATTTTTTTACTCTATTGATGTTTATCATCCTAATTATTTTCTACTGTTTATTGATTGTAATTACCCCTTGTTTATCAACATTGCTTCTTAAATTTCTTCAGCTTTTCAAAGAGTGTTACTATGAATTATTTCATTCCAGGTAATATTTCCTCTTGTTTTCATTGAAAGAAAGCAATTCTATAGCCAGATGAGGAGTTCCAGGGTCATAATTTTTGTCTTTAAAATTGTGTGCTAGCAATGACTTTCAGATATATTTGTTCCAGAGAGAACTAATAATAGTCTGATATTTTCCTCAGAGTTCCCCATATTATATGTGTATAGGTGGATGAGGAGGATCATATTTTATAGATGTGCCTTAAATGGAATGGGCTGAGGGAGATTCTGGGTAGGAAGAAGAGTCTGTAAGCTCTAGCCTAGTTTCATAAAACCTTACTATAACATAAATCAGATATCATCCCAGGTAATAAAAACATCATACCAAGTTTCCTCATATGGTAGGCAGATTTTTAAGATTGTTCCTGTAATTTCCAACCCCTGATATTTAACCCTTCATTCAATTCAACCCTCAACCTTCTTTCTTTATTTTTTTTTTTACAGTAGAATTTCCACTAGTATGAGTCAGCTTACTAGAGGTGGTATATACTTCTATCTCTCAGCTTAGGTCTGTGGCAGTTTAAACATATGCATATTATACAAGTTACTCTATTTTTGGCTACCAGAGCTTCCAAAATTCCCCCAGCATCACCCATTCTGTATTTTGTGGTTCTGTATCTCCTGGGATTAAACACATGAATGCTATTCTTACTCTACTTACAACGTTGAAGTTTTGTGGGAGTGGTTGTCTCTAAATTACTGGACAGAAAAGAATAAATGTAAACTTCAACAGGATAAGTGTTATTAATTTTCTAGATGGTGCATCTATTTCTGAAATATGGGTACATATTTGGGGTAAAATCAAGGTTCTTTATTTGCTTTTAGCTAGAAATGTTGATTTGCTTTATATTTATGTCATTTATTATCATTTTTATTCCAATGTTTAAATCTTGTGTTCATTTGATAATTTTCTAAATGCTCACAAAATATATTTATAAAATTATCTTATTCATTTATTCAAGAATGATGGTCTCTACAAATGACTAATATTTGATATTTTGTGTAACATCAGTGTCTCCATTAAAGCCTTTCTGGCCTGCCATATTTGCAAAGACATTGGCCAACATCAGTATCAAAAGCCTCATCTGCAATGTAGCAGCTGGTGGAAATGCCCCAGCAGCAGGTGCTACACTGGCAGGAGATACTACCCCTTCCTCAGCTACTGCCAAAGCTTGGGAGAAGAAAGGAGAACAAAGAGAGGAATATGAGGAGTCCCATGATAATGTGGGCTTCAATCTTTTTGACTAAACTTCTGTTATAACATGTTCAATAAAGAGCTGAACTCTATAATAAAATAGAATGAGGTTTAGAGAAGTGGAGGCTGAGTGGTAATATCTTGTTAGAAGTTACACTATGTACACAGAATTTGAGATGTGAGAAGACAAGATTTAGTAATATTACTACAACTAAAGAACATGTGAGGTAAAGGCAAGAAAGACAGGGGCCAAATGGTAAAACTCAAATAGGTTTACATTTGTCTTATGTCAATTGTATACGTGTACAAATAAGATTGTAGTACCTATAAAGAAGTCATACATACAATTTTTTAGGCCGGGTGCGGTGGCTCACGCCTGTAATCCCAGAACTTTGGGAGGCCGAGGCGGGCGGATCACAGGGTCAGGAGATCGAGACCATGGTGAAACCCTGTCTCTACTAAAAATACAAAAAATTAGCCGGGCGCGGTGGCGGGCGCCTGTAGTCCCAGCTACTCAGGAGGCTGAGGCAGGAGAATGGCGGGAACCCGGGAGGCGGAGCTTGCAGTGAGCCGAGATCGCGCCACTGCACTCCAGCCTGGGCGACAGAGAAAGACTCCGTCTCAAAAAAAAAAAAAAAAAAAAAACATTTTTTAATTCCTTACGGTAAACTGTTTTGCAATTACGTAAATTTCACTAAAATCTCAATTAGTGCCCAAGAAGGAAAAAAAGTTGTATTGCAGGCAATTAACAAAAAAGCTACTATTACTTATTAGATGAGTCAGTATATATATTTGTAGGTATGGTATATGTGCTGCAGGTGCATAGGTATGTGTATGCATATGTTTGTGTGCCTATGTATGTGTCTATCTGTGTATATGTCTATATATATATATGTATAAATATGATTTTAATGGCTTTTTATACCAATGACCTGATACCTTATGCCAGTAATCATGAATAGTCATTATTGGAGAGTAATCTCTATACCAGCAGGATTAGCATCGTCTAGAAATTTGTTACAAATGCATATTATCAGCCTGTACTATACACTTCAGTCTGCTCAATTAGAAACTTTAGGGATTGATCGGCTGGGCGCAGTGGCTCATGCCTGTAATCCCAGCACTTTGGGAGGCCGAGGAAGGTGTATCACGAAGTAAGGAGATAGAGATCATGCTGGCCAACATGGTGAAACTACAAAAATTAGCTGGGTGTGGTGGCTTGTGCCTGTTGATCTAGTAATCATCCTTTAATAAACCTTACATTTGATTATGTGCGTTTAAACCTTTAAGAACCACTGATTTATAAAACATCATTTGTAGTATATTTTTCATATAAGAGAAATATTGATAAGAAACTTTTAGGGGTTTTTAAATAAGAATATTTTCTCTGATCATTTTGAAGCAAAATCAGGCACTTTAGGGAGATTGTTGCCTTTGCCGTTTCTAGGTGACAGACACTAAGACATGACAGTGCCTCTGCCTTTTTTATAAAGACGAAAAGCATTCTAAAATGATCAATGGCTTCTTATTTATTTGTGTATTAATGCAATCATTAAAAAGAGGTTACCATTAATAAATGTCACATAATTTAAACATCATAGAAAACAAGTCAGGTGACAAAGGCAAATGTATTTTGCAACTGATTTACTTTTATTTTCAAAACTAGAGGACTTATTTTCCAAGCACTTACCTGAGAAAAGATTGGTTAAAAAAAAAGTTAGAATGAATAAAATGAAAATCTAGGATTCAGATTCTTACTATATGTAGCATTAATGTACTCTTTTTGAAATATACCACATTCCATAATGCTAATACATAAAACAGTACTATTTAAAGAATACACCATTAGGACGGCACTGAGTAAGAACAGCACACAGCAGTGGGTCTCACTCGAGGTCTGTTGTAACCACTCTGGCTTGTGGCTTGTGTTCACTCAAGGTTCTAGCTCTATACAATCAGCAGGTGACAAAGTCAGCCAGGTGTGTGTCCTTCCTTTCAGGGTAGCAAGTTCACCCAGGTCCTGGGCAGGTCCAGAGATGCTGCCTGTGAGCCAGGGATTGGAGTAAGAAACCTTATAAATATACCTTCTTTCTATTCTACTGCAGCCAAATTGGTACTCAAACTGCATTGTAGTCTTTCCAGTCCTTTCCTTCCCTTTCCCCAGGCAGAGGAGCCTCTCGCTGCGGCCACCACCATCACTGGCTCATGAGGGGTTCTGCCAGGCAACTCCTGATGTTCACTTGAAGCCCAAGAGCTCTTCTTTCAGTTCGTGGTGAATACTGCCAGGCTTGGCACTCACCTTCAGGGCAGTGGGATCCCCTCTGGCCCAGGGCAACTCCAGAAATGCTGTCCAAGATCCTTGGTCTGGGCTTGGAGATTGCAAGTTCCTGCTTATGGCTATACCCTTCTGTGGCCAAGCTGGTACCTAAGTTTCAAGACAAAGTCCTTTATAATTTTTTCTCTGCTTTTTCCAAACAGAAGGAATCTATCATCATACGCACCACAGCTAGGAATGTGATAGGTCACACCTGAAGCCAGCAGGTCTCAGAGCCCAAGGCCCGTGGCATACTCCCTGCATATCACTATTGGTTATACAGGGCCCAATAACTCTTTAGTCAGCATGTAATGAATAATTTCAGGACTTGGTTCTTCCCTTCAAGGCAGTGGGTACCCTTTTGGCCAAAGGTGTGTCTAGAAACGTCATCCATGAGCTAGGCCTGGAATGGGAGCCTCACAACTCTTATTGGTTGCCTATTCTACTGTGGCTGAGCTGGTATTAAAAATACAAGACGAAGTCCTCTTTACTCTTTGCTCTCCCCTCCTTAAGCAGAAGGAAATAGTTACTTTTGTCGCTGCAAGCTGCACTGCCTAGGATTGGGGGAAGGGTGGTACATGCACATCCTTAGCTGCCCTGGCTGGTGTCTCCCCAGGTCACGTGACATCCTTGTCTGTTGGCTCTGAGCCCAGTCCAGCACTAGTAGTTGCCTAGGAATTACAGTCCTCGTGTCTTATATTGCCTTTCAAGTGGAGCTAGAACTCCAGGACACTGTGGTCCATGGTAGTAAGGCTTGTCAAGAACTGAATCCAGTTGCTAGGATGGGTGATTCCCCACTAGCTAAAACTGGTCCAAATGCTCCTTCCATTCACGAGCACTGGCTGAGTTTAGCACAACTTAGCTCTCAGTTGCGACAGAGCAGCACTGAGTTCAATGTAAAGTCCCCACTGTGCTCTCCCTCCTCCAAATGCGCAGACACTTTATGCCACATGGCTGTTGTCGGGGGGTGGAGGAGGGGTGGCATTAGTGATTTAAGACTATCTTTCCTACCTACTTCAATGACTCTTTGGTCTATATTAGCTTGAAACCAGGCACTGTGATGACTCATCTGAATTTGATTCTCGTGGCGGTGCTTTTCTGTATGCAGGTTGTTGTTAAAATTTGGTGTTCCTTCAGGGGAAACAAACAGTATAGGCTCCTATTCTGCCATGTTGCTCTGCCTTAATTTTTATTTTAGATTCAGGGTGTACATATGCAGTTTCTTTACATGGGCATATTTCCTAATGCTGATATCTGGATTATGAATAATCCCATCACCCAGATAGTGAGCATAGTACCTAATATCTGCTAGAAGCTGATCAGTGGCCATTTTTTTTTGATATTTAGTTCTGTCTTTCTATTTACTGTTGTTGCTTTTAGAAAGAATTTAGTAGATACACTGTCTCTTTTTATATATTTTGCTTTTTCTTCTAGTTTCCTTCAAAATATTCGCTTTGTATTTGAAATTCCATACATTTACCCAAATATTTCTACATGCTAATTTTTTATTTCACCACATCCTGTGTTTTTGTACCTATTAATTTATGTCTTTCATCATATTTTGACAATTCTAGTCATTGTGTCATCAAATATTCCCTTTCCTGCATTTTCTTTAGTCAGTCTTTCTTGTATTATGATTTGATTTATTTTAGGTATTTTTCTATACTCATTTTTCTTCCCTTTGTGCTTTTAATTTCTAGTACTCTATGATACATTCTAGATAATTTATGTAATTTGGTCTTCTTGTTTACCAATCATCTCTTCAGCTATATCTAGTCTTCTGTTTAGTTCATGCATCTAATTTTAAATTTTACTCTAGAATTGTTATTTGGCTTTTCTTCAAGTCTGGCCATTTTAAAATAATAAACCTCTGTTTTCAGAAATACAGTTAGTACCACCTCCTATTTAACTACAGGAGTATACTTAATGACTTATTTCATCTTACCATTTTGAGGTTGACAGGTATCAGCTGTGGGACATGGACTGAGGCTGCAGTGACTTGGATTTTCAGTTGAGTTGAAATATTCAAGATAGTTCATTCACATATCTGGCAGTTTATACTTCTTGTTGATTGGAAGTAAGCTTGGACCATTGACCAGAGCAACTACATGTGGCCTCTCCATATGGCTTGGCTCTGTGCTTTCTAAGCTCATGGTGAGTGTGTTTTACAAGGTCACATTCTTAAAACAGTATTCTAAGATCTTGAAAGTAATTTCAATTAAAATGTAAATAAAATTGTCTCTTGCACTCATTGAAATTACAATTCTTGATTCCTTTTATACATAAAATGGATGCTCAATAAATTAAAATGAATGAATAAAAATAATTTCAAAACACAGAAAGACAACTATTGGATTAAAGGGGAATTTATTGTGAATTTTATTTATATTTATATAAAGATTATTGGTAGTTCTGATAATGCCTAGCAGATAGTTCCTTTTGATTCATATAGTCACTGATTGTTTAATGCTTTCATAAAATATTTTGTTTATTGCCAGATCAAATGTAGCCAGCAAGAAACCTTTCTTTATGATCAGTGTAAATTTGTTTCCTTAAGTTCTTCTTTCTCTTTTTTATATTTGTGAAGGAATTCTGGAGTGTTTATTAGCAAATAATATTAATTTTCTCAATTGAGGTTCTGTTGCTATAAGACCATCAAAATCTACATTGTAAATATTGGGAGGATAAAAAAGAAAGCTTGTTTTATATTTGATCTAATTTTAAGGAAAAATATGGGCATTTTGATCATTTACATAACAAAGTTTTATGAACATCAAATATATTCCAGGCACTGTGATAGTCATTGGGGATACCCAAATAAACAAGACCAGTAAAATCCTTCCTCTCAATGGAGTTTATATTTTAGAGAGTGAAACAAACACAAACTTAAATATGAGAAGAATAGATAACATTTAAGACTGTGATGTGTTAGGAAGAAGCAGGATGATGAATGGATAGGTATCTCTCTATCCTTTATCTATCTATCTATCTAATCTACCTGTAACATACTAGGAATAGTCTATTTAAATGGATGAAATTTAAGGATAAAGGCTAAAAATAATATTGAATGAGCTGAGTCAGGTGAAGAACTGGGAAAGACTATATCAGGCAGAAGAAAATGTGCTTGTGATAGAAATGCTAGGTGGGGATTAAAATAATAAATTACAGCTCAAATATTGTGTATCTTTAAATCTACCATGTCCACAATATTTATTTGAAAGCAGAAAATTCTCTTACTAAAATAAATTGAAAAATTGTAATAGAAAATAATTGAAAATATAAATATTAAATTACACACTCACTGAAATTTTTTAATTGTTACTTTGCATTTAATTTTTTTCTGTAATTTCTAACTTTTGTTTTTTTTTTTTTTTTAGATGGAGTCTCACTGTGTCACCCAGGCTGGAGTATAGTGGCACAATCTCAGCTCACTACAACCTCTCCCTCCCAGGTTCAAGCTATTCTCCTACTTCTGACTCCCAAGTGGCTGGGACTACAGGCGCATGCCACCATGCCCAGTTAATTTTTGTATTTTCAGTAGACACAGGGGGTTTCACTGTGTTGGCCAGACTGGCCTCAAATTCCTTTTCTGGCTCAAATTCCTTTTCTCAGGTGATCTGCCTGCCTCGGCCTTCCAAAGTGAATTTCTAACTTTCAAACAGCATTAGTTTCGTGCTAGAATTCTTTGTCCTAGACAGTTTTTATAATAGGAATTAACAAATGTATTGAAAAATAAGAAAATAATTATCAACACAAATAAGTACAGTAAAGGATAATTATGTAAAGCCCTATGATTTATTTTCTTAATAGAAACATGCACTCAGAATTGTAATTTCACATTTTATTGAAATGATTTAACACTCATTTAATAGAGTAATATTGACCTTAAATTTTAAAATTATTATAGAATTTTTAATCGTCTTTGTGTAATACATAGTTACAGTAATGACTTCCAAAGTGACATTCATTCAAAAGTATAATGAATTCCAACTTTTTTTAACCACTTAAATATTGTTATGAATCATCATAGTGTATGGACTTTAAAACTAGAGATTTGATGTACAATTTAATTATGCTATGTATTAGCCAAATGTCTCAAACATTGTACATACATACCTAATGTTAAATCTCTTTTGCATGCTCACTCCTGCTTTCTATTAAGAGGCAAAGTTAAAACATACAAATTAAAAAAGAGAAAACCTATTGGACTTGTCAAAAAAATCCACAGATATATTGACTATTTAGCTATTGAGGAATTTTAATGTAGTTTCCCACAGAACAGTGATCAAGTGGAGCCTTCACAAATATATTTTTAAAAAGCTCACATTGTTTGATAGACAACTGGTTTGATTTAATATGTAATATCATTGACTGGTCAAGTTTAATATGTAATACACAAAGTTATAGGGGTATTTCCCTCAATGTAATAATTTCCAAATTCCCACCGGCAATTTCAATGAAACAGTATTTTCTTTATATAAAAATTGTTATTCGGCAGAAAAAAAATTGGATTTTCATTTTTATAACAATACCATCAAGAAATAAAAATCATATAAAAGTAAGAAATCTGAACTAGAAATAGACTAAAGTTTTCTTACCAGCTGGGTCATTAATATCGTTTAGGCTCCAAATAACTTACTGAACTTATTCAGAAGCCAATAAATCATGAAACATATGAGCAAGGGTTTTGGAAGAAACAAGTTACTTAGCTAGGCACAAAATACTATAAGTAGCAAATATTTTTCCAAATCTAATGTATTGCTATTATAAACTTTGTAAATGAAATGTTATATTTTAATAAAAATTTTATATAAAATTTATAGAAGTTTACATTTTTAATTTTTGTATCAAGGACTTACATTTTTAAATAAAAATTGGATATAATTATCTTGAAGTTATAAATAGTCATAGAGCTAATTTTTGAAATAATGTTATATTTGAAATTATATTAATTCAACAATTTTTATTTCAATTATAAAACAATATCTTTCTTCATTAGAAAGCCAGGTCTTCTATTATAATAAGAATCAAGCTCAGTACTAACAATTAAGGTACACTTGAGCCTTATGTACCCACCCAAATATAAAACTAGTCTAACATACATAGTTGAAATTTTTCTAATACAAATGATGGTGTGTCTTAAAGTTTCTTAAAATGGCATGTTCATGCAATTCTAAGCTTTTATAATTTATTTCTTCATGGCTGCCAAGAGTAATATGATCTAGGACTATCAATGTGCCCATTGTGACCAATAATGTTTATTTCTTTGTCGCAAACTCTGACATTCATAAAAAGATTTTAAACATTTTAAACTTTATTTAAATTATTGTTAGGTAGATGGAACAAAATTAAGTTTTTCCTTAATACTTCTTTTTCATTCTTTATGATTGTATTACCTGGCTTTGAAATGTATTATTTTCTTCTGAAAGAAAATTATCCATCTATTGTTCTATTCTTTTTTCAGGCACTTTGTTCTTCTGTGAATCAGAACAAATTATGAAATGATTGCAATTAGATGATAAACTTGTTCATAACCTCCCTGCTGCCCATAAGAGCTAAGCTAGCACAGTTATAAGATAACACCAGGAAGTCTTACTATAAGTTATGTTGGGTAAACAGATTCACAAAGTTTTTAAATGATCTTACAAAAATCGTATTGAATTCTATATACTCAATTTGTATGTTATATTTCTGTACATTATTTGCATGAAGATGAGGGAGTGACCTCACTTCAGCACTTCCTTGTGCACCTGTGGATGAGTTTCCCTTTGGGAATATTGTTCTTAAGACTTTAGGAAACCATTCAAATAATCAACCATAAACGTTATAATGCACACAGATAAAAGCTCATGTGTCTCCTTTAGGAAGTTACAGAGTTCATGAAAGCATAATGATAATGCTTAGGTAATTCTTAGGCAAATGGAAGCAGAGTAGGAAATAAAATCATCAATTACTCTCCTATTCCAACACTGCCATTATTCTAGAACAAATGCATTTTTTAATCCATAAAGATATTTGAAATGATTCATCTAATTTAGTTGTCCTGAAAACAAAACAAACAACAGTAACAAAACTTGATGCTTGAATTGAATGAAAAACAGTAGTAGAGAATTCACCAGTCCCAATTTTGTCTGATTGATTATGTTTGTCAGGATTCTCCAGGGAAGCAAAACAAATGGAACATATATGTCAAGAAAGAGCTAGAAAAAATTATTTTAAAGAATTGGTTCACAAAATTGTGGAAGATGGCAGGTCCAGAATGTTCAGAGCAGGTTGGCAGGTTGTACATTTTGGAAGGGATTGATGTAGTCTTGAGTCGAAAGGAGGTCTGGAACATAATTACTTTTTCTTTGGGAGACCTCATTCTTTCATCTTAAGGCTTTCCCTTGATGGGATGAGGCTCACACACATTATAATGGGTAATCAGTTTTACTCAAAGTCTACTTATTAAATTGTTAATCACAGGGAAAGAATATTTTCACAGCAACATCTAGACTGCTGTTTTGACCATACAATGGGTGCCATAGCCTAGGCAAGTTGAAACATAAAGGAGCCGACACTGTGGTTTATGAAATTGTAAACAAAATACTTCAGGGAATATGTGCAAGGCCAATCATTGTATCATTGTAAGACTGCTCAAATGACACTATCTCAAATACCTATCAATCAAGATATTTGTTGACTACTAAAATACACTAAACCAATAAAAGACCATACATAGATAAAAAAGAAGAAAGGAACTAGCTAAATACAGATACAGAAAGATTTCCAAAATATGCTGTCCTATGAAAATGAAGGATAGAACAACATGTTTAACACGGTAAATTTTGTTTAAAAGGGAGGGGTAAAATTACATATTCAAATGTGCTGGTATGTATAGAAAAATCTAAGGAAAGATGCAATCAAAACATGAAAATATTTTACTGTGTTCTGAGGGGATGGGTATGTGGACTCTAAGCAGATAGCAAAGAGGATCAGATATTCATTGGACAGTGCACGGAAGATAAAATATATCAATAAAGGATGGAGAGAAGAAAATAATTAGAGGATAATGTGCAAATTAAAGTTATAACTGATAGATCTTATTATATCATGTGATTGTTTACCTTTCAAAGAAAATTGTAGATATAAAAATAATAGAAAATATTTATTTAAACAAATTTCTAGGGCTTTTAATTTCCTCTAACATGCATTCAATTTCACTTTATGTATTTTGAAATAATAAGTAATGAAAGTAATATGAATATCTGACTTCAAACATAAAATTTGAAATGATGTAAAAATACCAGTAAGAATGCTTCATTGGTTCTCATGTCTTTATACATTTTAAGTACTTTTTAAGGAGTAAAATCTATAGTTTTACAGACCACCAGTCTTTACAATTTTAGAGAAATTATTTTTCTTCTTTCAGATTACACACACACACACACACACACACACACACACACACAGATTTAAATGACAGTCAACCCTTAGGTACATCAGCTTGGTTCATATGTTCAGAGCTTGCTTTTATCCCAGTGTAATAGAAAACGTAAAAGGATAAAAAGTTGCTTTATAGGAAAACTTTAAATTATAGCCACCTGTTGAAAGTTCTAGAAACTTCTAGTCACCATTTACATGAACAATCTTGCTTTCTACCCTTACAATTTGTTTTGTGGAGAAATAAACGTTATCATGTCTTTTATGCTTTGATAAGTCCTTGATAAGTTATCAAGTCATTTTGAAACAGAAGACATTTAGATATTTAGCAAAATACTTTTTAGTGAATATATGCATTTTTATATGTGTATGTGTGGATACATACACATATATAAATACAGAAGGAAAAGGGCCTCAAATAATAGATCTGAAAAAATAAAACTTTCAATTATAGTCTTAATATGCTTAACATTAACCTTTGTCAACAAAATGGCTTAATAACAATGTTAAAGAATTTTACCATTACTAACATACATCAAAATACTCAAATAGGCAAGAATATATCAAAATAGTTGCAAATGTTTGGAAGACAAATTTTGAATCAGTGCTTTGTTACCTTGACAGAATTTATAAATTATTACAGTTTTAGGGATAACTAGAAGGGGTCCACACAATAAGAAAGATGTTGGGCTATCATCTTATGAATCTGGGGTTCCATCCTAGAAACAAATGGAATGGAAGATAGGAGGAGTCATGTGCAGAACCTCTAGAATCATAGCTTCAGAGACCTGCAATATTATATTATCACACGAGACAATAGAATATAATGTCTCATGGTAGTATTATTGTCATGAAATATAACAGCTATCATTTCTATTCTTTGTCTCTAACATGCAGAAAAATAAGTGAAAAATATATTGGTTAATGTTGTAAAAGTATTTTTTTCCTTGACACCTGGTAATTTTGAAAGAACTGTGCATAAGCAGTAAAACTCAATAAACCAGAACTTGAAAATTCAGAATTTTTTGGTAACTTGATCTTGTTAATTTGACCTTAATTTTTAATTATTTGTAAAAACTATTTTATAGAACAACTAAGAAGTATTGAAATGATTATTAAAATTATGCTTCCCTGTAAACTAATTCATACTTTTGTGAAACGAAAGTTTCTTTTTTTTTTTTTAATTATACTTTAAGTTCTAGGGTACATGTGCATAACATGCAGGTTTGTTACATATGTATACTTGTGCCATGTTGGTGTGCTGCACCCATCAACTCGTCAGCACCCATCAATTCATCATTTATATCAGGTATAACTCCCAATGCAATCCCTCCCCTCTCCCCCCTCCCCATGATAGGCCCCAGTGTGTGATGTTCCCCTTCCCGAGTCCAAGTGATCTCATTGTTCAGTTCCTACCTATGAGTGAGAACATGGGGTGTTTGGTTTTCTCTTCTTGTGATAGTTTGCTAAGAGTGATGGTTTCCAGCTGCATCCATGTCCCTACAAAGGACGCAAACTCATCCTTTTTTATGGCTGCATAGTATTCCATGGTGTATATGTGCCACATTTTCCAGCCATCCCACTACTGGGTATATACCCAAAGGATTATAAATCATGGTGCTATAAAGACACATGCACACATATGTTTATTGCGGCACTATTCACAATAGCAAAGACTTGGAATCAACCCAAATGTCCATCTGTGACAGACTGAATTACGAAAATGTGAAACGAAAGTTTCTTGATTGGCCTGTCAATACTCAACTGGTGCTTGGGACACAACAATTAATAAGACAATAATAATCTCTTATTTGGAACAGATGAAACGGCATGCATCTTAGTGAAATATAGAAATTTCAAAGTATTTTAACAGCAATTATCTGCACATAAGTAATCACTGTATCAATTATAAAAATTACTCATATTTGTTATTGTACAATTCGAAACAATTGATAATCTTGTTCCTAAATAATATATCAGATTTTAACACAAGTTAAATTCCCACAAAAACATACATAACAGTCTTCCCATTATTAGATGGCTTAAACTTATGTTTTCTTACATCCTTTAGGGAATTGCTCATATTTTACAAATAACACAATAGAAATAATTTTTTTATAGTATGGTTTCTCAACTTTGGCTTTATTGACATTTTAGACTATATAATTCTTGGTGTGAGGGCTGAACAGTGGATGTTTAGTAGGATGTTTAGTAGGATCTATGGCCTCTACCCACTAATAACATCATCTCCAAGTTGTGACAACCAAAAATGTTTCTAGACATTAACAAATCTTACCTCAGGGTAAAATCGCTACCAATTAGAACCACTGTTTATAGTCATAAATCTACTTTAAAGAAAGTGTGAATACGAAAACTATACTCTCATAAAATAATTTGTAAGGATGAGGAAGATATGAACAACACTATCAAATATCAGTATTAATTTCACATAGAACACTATAACTCTACATCTCTTTCAAGTGAATATAGAACAATTATCTATTTAGTTCATATACTTGTCTGTAAAATTAGCATCAGCTTATGTAAAATAACTGAAATCATACATGACATGTACTATAATGTGACAAATTTGGGCACCAAAATAAATAGTGATGGTAATATATAATCATCCAGAGAATAAAATGAGTCAGAAATTATATATCAAATATATGATTGAGTGGGACGAAAGTTCTTCTTACAGGTGAATGCCAATTTATATTATATTGAAGATAGCAAATTATCAATAGATTCTAAAACTAGTGTAATAATATTTGATGACAAGATATTGAAACTATGTAGTTTCAAACTATATTCCTACATATTATTTACTAATTATAATGAGAAAAATAATTTTACAGTGGAAAGTCTTAGCATATGCTACTTTATATAAGTGATCATTTGATACTGCCAATATTAGGATATCACCACCATGTACACACTGATAGGATACACTGAGAAGTATACAACATCACTTGGGTCATATTCCTGTCAAATATGTAAAACCTAAATCTAGCCATGAAGAAACATCAGACAAAATCAAATTGAGAAACATTCTACAAAATCACCAGTCTGCAGTCTGTAAAATGACTGGAACATGGTGTTTAACATCCATGAAAGAAAAATGTTCCAGAGTAAAAGAGACTAAAGATGAATAATCACTACATGCAATATGTCACTGTGGAATGAATTCAGAACAAGGATAAGAAAAAAGTCTGCAAAAGACATTATTAAGAAAATTGATCACTGACAATACATTTGAATATGAACTGTTGATTACGTTAAAATGTTAAAAATGTTAAATTTTCTAATTTGAGTATTTTGGTGTGGTTATGTAAGAAAATGTACTTTTTCTTAGGAAATGCACACTGAAGTTTTTAGTGGTAAAGAAAAACAGTATCTCCAACTTAATCAAATAGCTTATAATTTGTTTTATATGTTAGAAAATAATATAAGGATTACAAAATATAAATTAGTGAATTAACTTCAATGTTTTTAAATTAAATATTTATATTTACAAACCCAGAATACACTTGCTCTTATTGAAGTTTATAAGAACAATAAAAATAGATTGACAGTGGTTTCTACTGACAGGAGTGTTAACTCTTCATAAGCTACTTGGTAATCTCTAATGAGTTCAAGTTGTATGAGTCAGTGTTTCTGTCATTTGAATCTTTATGTGAATCCAGAAAAAGTTGTTATTGAAGCTGAAAAAAGTAGACTGTATCATTTCTATGTTTTGTTTTTTTATTTAACTGTTCAGAGCAATTACGATTAATTTTTAATTCAGTGTAGGTTTTATATTTTTAGGTGTTTTATTTTATTTTATCAGATAACTGATTTTGAGTACTCCTTGTCTGTTTCATTGACATAGTGATAGTTCCTGAATCTTATGAATGCAGTGAATAGTCAGAAACAAAACCTAGCACATAATAAGTTATGACCAACTGTTATTGTATGGAAATAGTGTATGTGGTTTTCAGAACTGAAGTCAGACTGCCTCAAGTTCAGCTTTGTAACTTCTTAGTGAATGACTCGACTCTCTTTCCATCACTTTCCCCACATATAACGTGCAAATGGTAATACCATCTACCTCTTGGAGTTATTATACAAATAAAATCACTAAATATTTATAAAATATTTAGAACATCACATAGAAAAGGTATAAAGTCATTACAATAAATAATAATGAAGACAATATGTCATCAGTGACAGGCTAATACATGTTGCATTTGCGTTTCTTCACTTTCCTTTGGCCAGCTCAGCTAATTGTAGCAACAGTATCTCAGCAGAGACCATATTACTTTAGAGTAATCTATTTGAGTATAGTCCTTTTAAATTTACATAAAGCACTTGTATAGTCCCTTAGGGACATTAGACATCTGTACTGCAATAGTTTTCACAACCTGAAAAAAGAGAACTACTTTATTTGGTTCCTTTTTCTAGAGAGTTTCTTATTTTTAATAGCTCTTTGCAACTGCTAATATATTATTTTGCTGAAAAACTCCTATACTCAACTTATAATGAGTGTAAATTTCACCCGATGTATTTAAATTTTTGTTTTAATAGTTATCTCAGTGATATGCAATTAATTCAATGTCTATAAAATGTATGCAAGCAATCAAAGCATGAAACAAAATCAACAAACTTAATAGGTGTTGTAATAGGCAGCTCTTAAAGATAGTCCTCAGTGATGTCTACCTTTTGATATTCTCATCCTCATATTATAATTCCCTCTCCATGAGTGTCAGCCAAACAGTTACTTCTAACCAATAGAATACCACAGTGGTGAGAGAAGATACAACTTTCACTGCTAGGTTAAGAAAGGTCGTGGCTTTTATATCTTGTTAGCAGACCTGATCCATTTCTTTCTTGGCTTGCCTGCTTTCATGAAACAAGCTGCCATGTTGGAGGGGCTCATTCAGCAAAAAACTAAGGACAAACGCGGCCCAACACATCACTAGGAACTGGTTTTTCTAGTATCTTTGTCCAGATAAGCATTGAGATGACTATGGCCCAGTCAATACCTTGATTGCAGCTCGTGAGACATGCTGCAGTTAGAGAAACCTGTAAAGCTGTGCCAAGATATCTTATCCCAGAATGTCAAATAATACACACATGTTTTATTGAGCCTTTAAGTTTTGGGGTAATTTGTTATGTGGAAATAATGAATGCAGTATTTTAATTATAAAACATGCAAAGAGCCATACTAGAATGCATTTGGCTATTGTAGGATAACATTTCTTCAACAGATAAATATGTATATTGTCTTTTTTCCCTTAACAATAATTATTTCATAAAAACAAATTTACTCAGTAGAACACAAGAACTTCAAGGTAATTTCAAATCAGTTTGACAACTATTTTATTAATTCCCTCTCACATAGTCCAGAATCAAAAAATAAAATTTTAGTTTAAAACCAACATTTTTACAATCTATACACTCAAAGCTTTTGCCGCAGAACTCAATTAGCTATTGATGGGAGTCTGTCTTTCTCAGGAAAATAAACAGAGTTTTCCAAACCTACAAGCTTAACATCTAGAATACATAGCTAGACATTTTAAAAGATTTAAGAACCTTTGGAGCTGAGTCAGTTCTGAACCTGAAACTGCCCTTGGATTTTGGGGGACCACAGTACTACTGGATTTGTATCTTTTAGATAATCCAAGGTTACAGAGTATTGGATGAGTTATTGTTACAGAAAGTACTACCTTGCTTGTGACTTCTGTTTACACTGCTCACATTCAGATGGGGTGTTACCAAAATTATTCCAAAGAGGAAAGTTTAAATATGTAGATATCTGATTTCTAATTAAAAAAAAAATCTTATATATTTTTCACTATTGTTTCCCTAATATTATTGCCACTGTGAAGGACAGTTCATCTCATAAATCTTTCAGTTTACCTCTTAATGAGCTGATTTTATGCCTTATGTACTTCCTGCAAGATAGCTCAATCCACCTCACAACTAAATATGCTTAACTCATGCATTATTATAAAAAAAAAAAATTCTTCCTCGATGTCGAAATTGTTATATTCATTTTAATTTAAAAATAAATTTTCTCTAATGATTTTTACATAGGAATTTTAAGTTATATACATAGAATAAATTGTATTATGTCATTGTTGCTATTTTTCAAAGTGAGTCTCAGAATGATTCTATATTTTAACACTTCTCCCTTAAGGATATTAATATAAGGATAATCTAAGCTATAAGTACATTTAAAGAAATGTAGAACATGAGTTATATTTTAATATAAATTCTGACATTTTATTCTGAGTTCTACACTTGCTTGACTGTAACATATAATTATTGTGTGCATGTTTGCGTGTGTGCATGTGTGTGTGTGTGTGTTTAATGTGGTTTACTTTGGTTCTTTTGTTAGTTCTCTGATGTAAATTTCTATTCAGTAGACACTTGGAGCAGCCATTATTCTCATATGTGGTAGCAAGACCTCAGTTGAATACATAATGGTCTTAATTATTATTCTACATAACCTTTGTCTTAACCTCCTGGGGCTTCCATAACAAAATACCCTACACTAGTGGCTTAAACAACAGAGATTTACTTTCTCAAAGTTCTGGAGTCTGGAAGTTTAACATCAGTGTTTCAGCATGTGCATTTATAAATAAATGCTTTGTGGAAAACATAAAACACTTATGTACTTTTGATCAAGATTTAGTTGGGCTCTGCAAAACTCTTAATATTTCTTTGACATCTTCACTATAATTTAGCTTACTGACTTCTTTAAGTATACTATTCTACGAATAGAAAAGTGCTAAAACTTTCCTAGACAGATGAAGTAAATGAGCTGTAAACAAAGACTGTTCTGCCCTAACTCAAATCGGTTTTCTACAAGAATATGGCTGTTTCAGAAGGCAATTGTTTACAGTTTATAGGGATAATGATAAATTTCTCAGTAACAGAAAAGTACCAGCCTGCTTTTCATTCCAGGATAACAGCATCTGAAGCTATTATCTTTAAGTAATACCTATTTAGAAACAATTAATCGTGGGTTTTAAAAATTTATTTATTTACATATTTATTATTATTATTATTATTATTATTATTTTGCATGAAGGGCTGCTGAATTTTGTCAAAGGCCTTCTCTGCTTCTATTGAGATAATCATGTGGTTTTTGTCTTTGGTTCTGTTTATATGCTGGATTACGTTTATTGATTTTTGTATGTTGAACTAGCCTTGCATCCCAGGGATGAAGCCCACTTGATCATGGTGGATAAGCTTTCTGATGTGCTGCTGGATTCAGTTTGCCAGTATTTTATTGAGGATTTTTGCATCAATGTTCATCAGGGATATTGGTCCAAAATTCTCTTTTTTGTGTGTGTCTCTGCCAGGCTTTGGTGTCAGGATGAGGTTGGCCTCATAAAATGAGTTAGGGAGGATTCCCTCTATTTCTTTTGATTGGAATAGTTTCAGAAGGAATGGTACCAGCTCCTCCTAGTACCTCTGGTAGAATTCGGCTGTGAATCCGTCTGGTCCTGGACTTTTTTGGTTGGTAGGCTCTTAATTATTGCCTCAATTTCAGAGCCTATTATTCATCTATTCAGGGATTCAACTTCTTCCTGGTTTACTCTTGGGAGAGTGTATGTGTCCAGGAATTTATCCATTTCTTCTAGGTTTTCTAGTTTATTTGTGTAGAGGTGTTTATAGTATTCTCTGATGGTAGTTTGTATTTCTGTGGGGTCGGTGGTGATGTCCCCTTTATCATTTTTTATTGCATCTATTTGATTCTTCTCTTTTCTTCTTTATTAGTCTTGCAGGCCTCCTTGAGCTGCGGAGGGTTCCACCAAGTTGGAGCTTCCTGGCGGCTTTGTTTACCTACTCAAGCCTCAGAAACGGAGCATACCCCTCTCCCAGCCTGGCTGTCACCTTGCAGTTAGATCTCAGACTGCTCTGCTAGCAATGAGGGAGGCTCTGTGGGTGTGGGACCCTATGAACCAGGTGCAGGATATAATCTCCTGGTGTGCCCTTTGCTAAGACCTATGCAAAAGCACAGTATTAGGGTGGGAGTGACCCGATTTTTCAGATGCTGTGTGTCATGGTTTCCCTTGGCTAGGAAAGGGAATTCCCTTACCCCTTACCCCTTGCACTTCCCGGGTGAGGCAATGCCTCACCCTGTTTCGGCTCTTGCTCGGTGGGTGCACCCACTGTCCAACATGCCCTAGTGATATGAACCCAGTACCTCAGCTGGAAATGCAAAAATCACCCGTCTTCTGTGTTGCTCACTCTGGGAGCTGTAGCCTGGAGCTGTTCCTATTCAGCCACCGTGGCAGCGCCCTCCAATAGTGATTTTTTTTTTTTTTAAACAGCCCCCAAATCTTCCTATAAATAAGGAATTGCTCATTTTGGGATTTAAAAAATCCGCATCTACTTTCAGAGTACTTTTTCAAGTGTGGATAATTATTGCCTAGATTTAAATTATGTTAAAGATTCTAAAGAGTAAGCAAGGTCTCAAGGGAGAAGAGGTAGGCTGGTAAGTTATAATAAATCAGGGTGTCATAAAACACACCTAGGGATAAAGGATTATATTTTCACATAAAACCATTCATACTTAAACTGTATGGTTAAGAAGACAGGCTGGGTGCGGTGGCTCACACCTATAATCCCAGCACTTTGGGAGGCTGAGGCAGGTAGATCACGAGCTCAAGAGATCAAGACCATCCTGGCTAACATGGTGAAACCCCGCCTTTACTACAAATATTTAAAAAAAAAAAAAAAATAGCAGGGTGTGGTGGCGGGCACCTGTAGTTCCAGCTACTCCAGATGCTGAAGCAGGAGAATGGCGTGAACCTAGGAGGCAGAGCTTGCAGTGAGCCGAGATCTCGCCTATGCACTCCAACCTGGGTGACAAAGCAAGACTCAGTGTCAAAAAAAAAAAAAAAAAAAAAAAAGACAAAGAACGGGAAAGATCTCCTGTATGCTAAGCATGTGAGAACACATGTTGCTAATATAAACCAGACATAAAGTGAAGAAAGCAACTCAATCAAATGCTATAATTTTGATATTTTCTAAATGTTTTCTCATATTTTATCTTATTTGATATTCTATTTTAATGTTTCTTTTGTAATCCCAAGTAGTAACCTCAATATTTATAAGCTCTGAAATCCATTTTTAAAAATATTTGCTGGATATATAATATATGTGTATGCATATTTATTCTTTGTAAATTGTTTGAATGACTTCCTCTGTGTCTGCATTCTTATGTATCCATTTGTATGTAAATATGCATGTAAATAGTTAAAATATTGGTTTTAACAGTACTAAATATAAAGATCTAAAATTGCTTTTATTATTATAAAAATAAGTTTTCAACTAATATTATTATACATAAATATATTACTAACTGTGTCACATGTATCTAGTAATTTATGAGAATAAGGAATAGAAAAGCAACACTTATGTCTTTCACTGTATATGTTTATGCATCTGCATGTTTGTGTGTTTAAGCACATGTATTTTATATATTTACTTATTTTTGTATAAATTCTTTTAATTGGTTTATTTCATTTTATTTTTTACTTAATCAAAATTATAAGGGCAGAATTATGAAGGAATATTAAAAAACATTTAAGATTTGCTTTCATTCTAAAATAAGGTGATAGAAAAATTAGATTTATATTCTAATTAAAAATGGTATCCCCAGATAGAACATATGCTTATATATCCCACATGATATTGTTTTGAAGGAATAGAAAATATACCACTGTGGTATATTGACTATTTTGAATTAAAGTCATGTAAAAAACAGCAGGTACAAGAAGAGCACTCTGACCTAAATCCTGTTTCTTAAAAGCAGAAGACGAAATTCACGTGTGAAATATGTACCATTCTAATAATCAAGGTCAGGAAGTCAAGACAAAATTCTGTACAGATCTTGTTAAAATAACCCTTATCTTTTAAGTCTCCTTACAAAATGTAGTTGCTTTTTCACAACTTATTATTCATTTTCCAATTCTGTATGTGACATTAACTGCTTCTTTGGGTCTTCGTTTCTTTATGAGGGTTCCCATGCCACATAAAACTTGTATTAAATAAATTTGTATGCTTTTCTCCTATTAATCTCTGTTATGTCAATTTAATTATTGGACCCAGTTGATACCCTAAGAGAAGAAAGGTGGAGTATAGCCACCCTTATGGTTTGATAAAGATCAAATAAAACTTTCAAAAAATTAGTATTTCATCTTTTTGATAAAAGCTCCTAATTATATACATCAAAAAGTCTTTATAAAAACTTTCATTACTTTAGTTATTATTAGTCTGGTCTCCAATTTTTTGCAATTTTTTCCCCGTGTTATTTATTTATTTTGTTTTTAATTTTTTTGGGGGGGACAGGGTCTCGCTCTGTCGCCCAGGCTGGAGTGCACTGGCGCGATCTCAGCTCACTGCAACCTCCGCCTCCTGAGTTCACACCATTCTCCTGCCTCAGCCTCCTGAGTAGCTGGGACTACAGGTGCCCACCACCACGCCCAGCTAATTTTTTAATATTTTTAGTAGAGACGGGGTTTCACCATCTTAGCCAGGATGGTCTCAATCTCCTGACCTCGTGATCCACCAGCCTCAGCCTCCCAAAGTATTGGGATTACAGGCGTAAGCAACCACGCCCAGTCTCCCATGTTATTTTTACACTTAAGTAAAATGTTAAGTAAAAGTTGTTAAATATAAATTTTTTTGTGCATGAAAGGTAAATGTTCAGTAATTTTACTAAATACTTATAAGATTAGTTACAAAATAACACTCTGTTAGTAATTCCAAATTGCAGAGAGAAGAAAATGAATGGAAGCAACTAATTGTCTATAGCATGACAAGAACCAATAAAACATGAAAATCCAGTAAAAATGTTTCTTTTCTGTTAGTGTTCAATATGCATCGGTTGCTTTACAAGAGAGTAACACCATTAAAATAAAGCAACATTTATATGAAAATATTTTGTATATTAAGGCACCGTAGTTAATACTTCAGTGAAAGAATCATTGTCTATTCAGTCTATAAGGACTATTACCTTCCAAGTTTCAAAGAATTAATTCTATCTTTAAATTCAACAGCAGCCAGTGTTTCAGCATCATCAACTTTATCAAAGGATAGTCTGACATTAAATGATTTGTTCGTTGTTCTTTTGCTATTATTTATTTTATTATTGAACTACAGAGTCAAAATATTTCTTCTGAATTATTACAATAGAGTGTAGATCCATTTACAGTGATTGAGCAATCAATAACTCTTTCAATTGATGTAATACTCTAAAATATTTTCACATCTTTTCCTTTTCTAAAGATATACACACTTTTTAAAATTTACACTGGCATTAGAGACAGATGAAATCATCATGAAAAAATTTTTAAAAAAATACAATCATTCTTATTTTGTTTCCAAGTTTCAGTGCCAAATTTCACCTTTAAAGGATAACTTGCAGTTCCATACTCTACATACTTGTGCTTTGTGTAAGTACTTTGCCAAATGTGCCCTGGCTCTAAAGAGTTAGTAATCTCAGTGTCCACCATGGGAGAGAAAGTGTAAGGGATGAAGCCATGAGATGCTGTTACATC
Source organism: Trachypithecus francoisi (assembly GCF_009764315.1). NCBI lineage: Eukaryota > Metazoa > Chordata > Mammalia > Primates > Cercopithecidae > Trachypithecus > Trachypithecus francoisi. Next base: position 72,943,001 of record NW_022681454.1, on the reverse strand, counting down.
ATGCCATTTCTTCTTTAATGTGAGCATGTATGTTACATCTTAGATTCTTTTCAGTAATCTTTTTTTAATAATGGGTTTCTCTGACTCAAACATTTTAGAAGTTTTGAAAAAATAATTCCACTGTGGCATATTTTTAATTTTAAGTTTAAATAAAAGGTAATTTATTTTTTATTGTACAGGGTGTTGGATAATCAGGTATTAGCCTTAGTTTTATAGCATCTCTTTCTCTCTCTCTGTCACACACACACACTAGCTGGAAAAGAAGTTAAGCCTATTCAGGGACACATAGCTTGAATATTCCATGAGATAAAAGTGTCTTCATTATTAACCTTTACTCTTCTACTACATTTCATTAAAGAGTTTATATCTATTGCTATATCTTTTACATAAATAATTATATTAACATATAAGCAAACTGTGTCTTAGTTCAGGCTGCTATATAAAAATCCATAGACTAGTGGTTTATAAGCAGCAGAAATTCATTTCTTACAGTTCTGGAATGTTAGAAGTCTGAGAACTGGGTTCCAGCATGGTCAGGTTCTAGTGAGGAGCCTCTTCAGGGATGCAAGCTGAAGACTTCTTCCCAGATCTTCACATGAAGAAAAGAGGGTAAGACAGCTCTCTGGGCTCTCTTATACAAAAGTGCTAATCTCAGTTAAAAGTATTCTACCCTTACGACCTAAAAATCCCCCAAAGTTTCTCCTAACACCGTCAGATTGGGGAGTAGAATTTCCACATGTAAATTTTAGAGAGAAAGAAATTTTTAGTTCACAACAGACTTAATGTCTTCATGATTCAAATATAAACATCTCTGTGTATACCCAGTATTTTTTGTTGTTGTTGTTGTTTTGTTTTTTTCTAATTGAACGTTATTCTTAAGATTAAATATCGGGGTAATTTTTGGGGTTTCTTATTTTACTGTATATATGTCCTTATATGATGAAACAATATGTGACATGAAAAAAATAGGGAAATAAAACTAATTTTGCCATAAGCACTAACATGCATTACATACACTCTATTTCCTCAAACATGCCAATTGAAAATCATATTATAATTTATGTTTTCTTTTTATGTTTTATAATTTCTTTAAGAAAGAAACAAATGAACATTTTCAAGAAAACTATGACATGTGATATATGGTATGATGGATTCTAACTTTAGAGATGTCATAATGTTAAATACATGTATCTAGAACAAATCAAATGTAAAAATAATTTTTTTTGACTTTTAGAAAAATACTACATAGAATGCATTATTAGTAACTTTTTTGAAAAATGAGGAAAGTGAGTACAATATCTGAGTAACAGTTTCAAGAGAATAGAAGTCAGACATAGTGTAATCAGAACCCAGAGTCACATTTGTCTGGCCCTATGGATTAATCACCTTCTCTTTACAGATTTCTGTTTCTTAAGAGTTCACGTTAGTGATGCTCTCCTGCTGTTTCACTTCTGGAAATGCCTTTCATGACCCTTATTTGATAGCTGGCTGTGCCATTATCTATTAAGGGACCACGATGTAATCAATGGGTTAACCAAACAATGGATTTCAACATTTTCTTTACTTATGACCACTGAGAAAAATATACTACTTTACTAATACAAAATTTCAGTAAATTTTTTGAAAATTACTTTTCTATTATATTTTTGCCAGGTATAAGACTTTGTCTTTAATAGCTTTACGTTGCTTTCACTGCTTGGACAAACTGTCAAAAACTATGAGGCTGAGCAACCAAAAGTCTTTTAATCAATAAACCGCAAAATTCACATAATCCAATATAACATGGTTATTGTTATGGCTTTTCCTGAAATGACTGTGAATTAGGGTTTTGTTCACTTTTATTTTTCTCTTCTCCTTCTTTTTATAAAATTTATTTTATTATTATTATTTTTGGGGGCAAAGTCTAACTTTGTTGCCCAGGCTGGGCTGGAGTGCAGTGGTGCCATCTTGGCTCACTGCAACCTCCACCTCCTGGGTTCAAACAATTCTCCAGCCTCAGCCTCCCAAGTAGCTGGGATTGCAGGCATCTGCCACCATGCTGGCTAATTTTTGTATTTTTAGTAGAGGCAGGGTTTCACCATTTTGGCCAGGCTGGTCTCAATCTCCTGACTTCAAGTGGTCTGCAAGCATTGGCATCTCAATGTGCTGGGATTACCAGTGTCAGCCACCTCACCTGGTCTGTTTTCTTTTTTCAAATAAAGAGATCAGAGAACATTAAATCATTTTATGCATTTTAACATTAAAGTTTACAATCAGGTACTATTTGACATAGTTAAAGAAATAGTAATATTAATGTACGCAATTATTTATTGAATACTTACTCTGAACCAAGACCTAATCTAACTGACTTTGTCACTATTTTATCAACTTCTCAGAACAAACATATATGAAGGAAATCACTCTTAGTATGCACATTTTTTAGACGTGATAATTAGGGTTCAACAAATAACCTGTTTGCACAGTTAAAACTGTAAAATTCAGGAATTATACTAGTTCCACAGCTCAAGTTTTTAACTGACTCACAATGTCTCTTCACAAGTAATAAGTAGAAGGGGGCTAAAGTGCTCTGGGGTCTTAAGTGAACTTGAAAGGCACTCTAGGACACAAGGACTACAATTCTTAGGCAAGTCCTGATGCTCTGCTGGGCTTAGAACCAGTGAACTGGGGCAGTGCATGACCTAGAGAGGTGGGAGCAGACACCAGCTGGCATGGCTGGGGTATTACTGGGGGTAGCTGGGGGACCTAAAGAGCATGACATCAGCTGGGGTGGCTGGGGGATTAGTGGAGGTGGCATGGGGACCTAAGAAGCATGACACCAGCTGGGGTGGCTCAGGGCCTACTTATGCCACCCCTCCCCCAACCCCAAACAGAGCTGTTCACAGCAACGAAAGTGACATCTTTCTTCTGCTTGATGAGAGTAGGGAGAATAGTAAAAAGAACTTTGTCTTGCAACTTGGATACCAACTCAGCCACAGTAGAATGCGAAAGTGGGTAACATCAAGAGGCACTCATTCAATGCCCTAATTCCCACACATTTCCAGACTCACCCTGGAATAGAAGGAAACCCACTTCCTTGAATTGAAGGACTCAGTTCTGACAGGATTCATCACTTACTGACTAAAGAACCTGTGGGTCCTGAATAACAAACAGTGATAGTCAGGTATTACACTGTGGACCTTGGATGAGATTCTGAGATGTGCTGGTTTCAGGTACCAGCTTAAACACAATGGAGTAGAACACTAAGTGGTCTCCTGGGGTCCTCAAGTCCAGGCCTAGGCTCTTGCTCAGCATTTTTGGACCTGCTAGGGCCAGTGGGAGCCCATTTCCCTGAGAGTTGCATCCCACCTCAGGCTGCATTCACCACAAGCTGACTGAAGAGATCCTGGGTCTTAAGTAAACAATGGTGGTAAACTGACAGTACTCCCTGTGGGTCTGGGGTGGTGGTGACCATGAGTGAAGTTCCTCTGCTTGTGGAAAGGGAAGGGAAGATTGGAAAGACTGTGTCTCATGGTTCCAAGTTGAGTGCCAGCTCAGCCTAAGTACAACAGAAAAATAGGTAGGCTTCCACATTTTTGACTTCAGTTCCTGGCTCCCAGATGACACTTCTGTACCTGCCTGAGGCCTGGAAAAACTCACTGCCCTAAAGGGAAAGACACTAATGTGGCTGGCTTTGCAAACTGCTAATTACGGAGCCCTAAGGCCTTGAGCAAACATAGGCAGTAGGCAGATAGTGGTTACAGTGGGCCTGGTGTGAGATCCAGTATTTTGCTGGCTTCAGGTCTGAACCAGGGAAGTTCCAGTGGTTGTGGTCACAGGGGTGCATGTGTTACCCCATCCCCAGCTCCAGGCAGCTCATTTGTTGATGTCATCTGTTTGACAGAAAGTAAGAAAGACAAGAGTCTGTGCCTAGTATTAGAGATAATTCTTCCAGATCTCATCCAAGACCACCAAGGCACTACCTCTACCAGTCTACAAAACTCACAGCATTTTTGGGCTTAGGTCTCAAGTCCTTTGAATACCTGAAGAGCCTTCCCAAGAAGGACAGGCATAGATGGTGATGCCCGTGTTGTGAAGACTACAGTAAATATCTAACTCTTCAATGCCCAGACACAGGCTAATATCTAAAAGTGTCGAGACCATCCAGGAAAATATGAGTTCACCAAATGACCAAAATAAGGCATCAGGGACCAATATAGGAAACATAAAGATATGTGACCTTTAAGACAGAGAATTCAAACTAGCCTTTTTGAAGAAACACAAAGAAATTCAAGATAACAACGAGAAGGAAATCAGGATTCTCTCAGACACATTTAATAAATAAATTGTAATTATTAAAATGGATCAAATAAAAATTCTAGAGTTGAAAAATGCGGTTGACATATGGAAGAATGTATCAGAGTCTCTTCAGAGCAGAATTGTTCAAGCAGGAGAAGGAATTAGTGAACTTGAAGAGAGACTATTTGAAAATAAAGTCAGAGGAGACAAAGGAAAAAAGAATAGAAAACATTGAAACTTGCCTACAAGATCTAGAAAATAGCCTCAAGAGGGTAAATCTAAGAGTTATTGGCCTTAAAGAGGAGACAGAGAAAGAGATGGAGGTAGAAAGTTTATTGGAAGGGATAATATTAGAGAATTTTCCAAACCTAGGGTAATATGTCAAGATCTAAGTACAAGAAGCTTATAGAGCACCAAACAGATATAACCCGAAGAAGACTAACTGAAGGCATTTAATAATCAAATTCCCAAAGTTAAAGATAAGAAAGAATCCTAAAAGCATTAAGAGAAAAGAAACAAATACCATACGATGAAACTTCAATGCATCTAGCAGCAGATTTTTCAGTGGAAACCTTACAAGCAAGGAAAGAATGGCATCACATATTTAAAGTGCTTAAGAAAAACAACAACAACAACAACAACAGCAACAATAAACACAACACCTTTTACCCTAGAATAATATATCCAGATAAATATCCTTTAAAAATGAAGGTAAAATAAAGACTTTCCTGACAATAAACGCTAAGGAATTTTATTGACACTGGACCTGTCCCAAAAGAAATGCTGAAGGGAGTGCTTCCATCAGAGAAAAAAGGACATTAATGAGCCAAAAGAAATCATGTGAAGGCACGTAACTCACTGATAATAGTAAGCACACAGAAAAACAAAGACAGAAATTGTAATTCTGGGGTGTAAGCTAGTTTAATCTTAAGTAGAAAGACTAAGCAAAGAACCAGTCAAAAATATTAACTACAGAAACTTTTCAAGACATAGGAAGAAAAATCAAAAATTAAACAGTTAGGGGATAAAGTGAAAAAGAAGAATTTTTATTAGTTTTATTTTTGCTTATTTATTAGTGGGTTTATGTAATCAGTGTTAAGTCATTTTCAGTTTAAAATAATGGGTTATAAGATATTATGTGCCAGCCTCATGGTAACCTCAAATCAAAAAACATACAACTGATACACAAAAAATAAACACCACGAAATTAAATCATAGTACCAGAAAAAAAAATCACCTTCACTAAAAGTAAGACAGGAAGAAAGAAAAGAAGGAAGTAAAGACCAGAAAACAAATTAAAAATGGCAGGTGTTAGTACTTACTTATCAATAGTAACATTGACTTGACATTAAATGTACTAAACACTCTAAAACACTCTCATCAAAGACATAGACTAGCTGAATGAATAAAAAAGCAAAATCCAATCATCTGTTGCCTACAAGAAACACATTTCACCTACAAGGATATAGACAGATACAAAATAGAGGGATGGAAAAATACATTCCATGTTTCCACCAACAAAGAGCAGGAGTAGCTATTCTTATATGAAACAAAATAGATTTCAAGAAAAAAAAAATTGTAAGAAGAGACAAAGAAAGTCATTATACAATGATAAAGGAGTCAGTGCAGCAAGAGGATATGACAATTGTAAATATTTATGCACCCAGTGCTGGAGTACCTAGATATAAAAGCAAGTATTATCAGAGCTAAAGAGAGAGATAGACTTGAATACAAAAATAATTGGAGACACCAACACCACCCTTTCAGCATTGGACAGATCTTCCAGACAGGAAATCAACAAAGAAACATTGACTTACTATGCACAATAGAACAAATGGACCTAATAGAAATTTACAGAACATTTCATCCAATGGCTGCAGAATACACATTATCCTCAACATGGATTATTATCAAGGATAGACCTTATGTTACGTCAAAAATCAAGTCTTAAACCATTCAAAAATAATATTATCAAGCATCTTCCTTCTCTGACAACAATGGAAAACAAAACTAGAAATCAGTAACAAGAGAAATTTGGAAACTACACAAATACATGAAAATAAAACAATATGCTTCTGAATGACCAGTGAGTCAATGAAGAAATAAAGTAATTGAAAGATTTTCTTGAAACAAATGAGAATTAAAACACAATATACCAAAACCTATGGGATACAGCAAAAACAGTACTTAGCAGGAAATTTGTAGCTGTAAGTGCCTACATCAAATAAGAAGAAAAACTTCTAATAAATAATCTAATAATGTATGTTATAAAATAAGGAACTAGAAAAGCAAGAATAAACCAAACACCAAATTAGTAGAGGAAAAGAAATAATAAAAATGAGGGCACAAATAAATGAAATTGAAATGAAGAACACAATAAAGAGATACATGAAATAAAACGTTGTTTTTTTGAAAAAGATAAACAAAATGAACAAACCTGCAGCCAAACTAAGAAAAAAAAAAAAGAGAGAGACGATGCAAATAAATAAAATCAGAGATCAAAAAGGATACATTGTAACTGATACTACAGAAATTCAAAGGTCACTAGTGGCTACCATGAGCAACTGTATGCCAATGGAAATTGACAGGAAATGGCTAAATTTGGAGACACATAAAACCTAGGAAGATTGAACCACAAGGAAATCCAAAACCTGAACAGATGAGTAACAAGTAATGAGATGGAAGTAATAGTAGAAATTCTCGCAGTAAAAAAAAACAAAAAACAAAAAAAAAAACAAAACAAACAAACAAACAAAAAGCATGGGACATGATAGCATCACTCCTGGATTCTACCAAACATTTAAAGAAAACAAAAATTCTGCTCAAAATATTCCTGAACATAGAGGAGGAAGGAATATTTCCAAACTCTGTCTATGAGGCCAGTATTACCCTGATACCAAAATTAAATAAACACATACACACGCACACACACACATACACACACACACACACACACACACACACACCAAGAAAAGAAAACTGGAGGCCAAGGTATCTGACGAATATTGAGGCAAATATCCCCAACAAAATATACTGGCAAACCAGATTTAACAATACATTAAAAAATCTTAATCAAGTGGGATTTATCCTAGGGATGCAAGGTTGGTTCAACATATGGAAATCAATCAGTGTGATACATAATAGCAACAAAATGAAAGACAAAGACCATATGGTTATTTCAATTGATGCTGAAAAAGCATTAGATACAATTCAATATCCTTATGTGGCAAAACCCTGAAAAAACAGGGTATAGAATAAGCATACATCAACAAAATAGTAGCCACATATGACACATCCACAGCTAGTGTCATACTGAATGGAGAAAAACTGAAAGCCTTTCCTCCAAGATCTGGAGCATAAAAAGATGCCCTCTTTCACCACTGTTATTGAGCATAGTATTTGAAGTCCTTACTAGAGGAATCAGACAAAATAAAATAAAATAAAATAAAATAAATAAAAGGACATCCAAACTGAAAAATAAGTAATAAAATTATCTTTTTTTTTCAGATGATATGATCTTACATGTGGAAAAACCTAAAAAAATAGCCATTAAAACTGATAAACAAATTCAGTAACGTTTCAGCATGCAAAATAAACATACCAAAATCAGTAGCAATTCTATGCCAAGAGCAAGCAACCTGAAGAAGAAATTTTAAAAAGTTATCCCATCTACAACAGTCAAAAATAAAATTAAATACCTAGGAATTAACTTGACCAAAGAGTTGAAAGATTTTTACAATAAAAACTATAAAAAACTGGCAAAAGAAACCAAAGGGGACACACAAAAAAATAGAAATATTCCATGTTCATGCATTGGAAGAATCAATATTGTTAAAATAGCCATACTACCCAAAGCAATATACAGCTTCCATGCAAACTCGATCAAAATACCAATGACATCCTTCACATAAATTAAAAAAAAAAAAATCTAAATTTGTATGAATCCACAAAAGACCCAGAAAAATCAAAGCCATCCTGAGCAAAAAGAACAAAACTGGAGGAATCACATTGCTTGATTTCAAATTACACTACAATGTTACAGCAACCAAAACAGCAGGTACTGGCATAAAAACAGATACATAGACCAATAAAACAGAATAGAGAACCCAAATGTAAATCTATACATTTACAGTGAACTCATTTTCCGCAAGGGTGCCTAGAACATGCATTGAGGGAAAGACAGTCTCTTTAATAGGTGATGTTGGGAAACCTCAATATCTATATGCAGAAGAATGAAACTATACCACTATCTCTTACTATATACAAGAATTAAATCAAAGTGAATTGGCCAGGCGTGGTGGTTCATGCCTGTAATCCCAGCACTTTGGGAGCCAAGATGGGTGGATCACCTGAGATCTGGAGTTAGAGACCAGCCTGACCAACATGGAGAAACCCTGTCTCAACCAAAAAATACAAAAAAAAAAAAAAAAAAAAAAATTAGCTGGACGTAGTGGGGCATGCCTGTAATCCCAGCTACTCAGGAGTTGAAACTGGAGAATCTCTTGAACCTGGGAGGCAGACCTTGCGGTAAGCCAAGATCATGCCACTGCACTCCAGCCTGTGAACAAGAGAGAAACTCCATCTCAAAAAAAAAAAAAAAAAAAAAGTGGATTACAAACTTAAATCTAAGACCTTAAACTATGACACTACTACAAGAAAACATTGGAAAAACTCTGTAGGACATAGGACATTGGTTTGGGCAAATATGATTTTTTTTTTTTAGTAACACCCCACAAGCACAGGCAACCAAAGCAAGTATAGACAAATGGGATTACATCAAATTAAAAAGCTTCTGCATAGCAAAGGATACAATCAACAAAGTGAAGAGACAACCCACAAAGAGGGAGAAAATATTTGCAAACTCTCCATCTGACAAGAGATTAATAACCAGGACATATAAGGAGCTCATGTAGTTCTACAGGAAAAAAATCTAATAATCCAATTTAAAAAATAGGCAAAATATCTGGATAGACATTTCTCAAAAGAAAACATACACATGGAAAACAGGCATGTAAAAAGGTGCTCATCTTCACTGATTATCAGAGCAACGCAAATAAAAACTACAATGAGATATTATCTCACTCAAGTTAAAATGGTGTTTGTCCAACATACAGGCAATAACATGCTGGTGAGGATGTGGAGAAAAGGGAATTCTCATACATTGTTGGTGAGAATGTAAATTATTACAACCACTGTATGAATATCTGTTTGGAGATTCCTCAAGAATCTAAAAATAGAGCTACTATAAGATCCAGCAATGCCACTGCTAGGTATACATCCAAAAGAAGGGAAATCAGAATATCGAGGAGATATCTGCTTTCATGTTCATTGCAGCACTCTTCACAGTAGTTAATATTTAGAAGCAATCTGAGAGCCATTAACAGATGAATGGAAAAACAAAATGTGGTACATATACACAATGGAGTACTATTCAGCCATAAAAATTATGAAGTCTTGGAACTGGAGATTACTAGGTTACTAGATTCATGGAACATGAATGGAACTGGAGGTTAGTAGGTTAAATAAATAACCCAGACCCAGAAAGACAGACCACATGTTATCACTTATTTGCGGTAGGTAAAAATTAAAACAATTGAACACACGGAGATAGAGTAGAAGTATGGTTACCAGCAGCTGGAAAGAGTATGAAGGTTGGGGAGCAGTTGAGATGGCTAATGTTTACAAAAAAATTTTAGAAAATATGAATATTTTATAGTGCAACAGGGTAACTTTAGTCAATAATTTAATTCTATATTTAAATATAATTAAAAGAGCATAATTAGATTGTAACACAAGGGATAAATGCTTGAAGGGATGGATACACCATTTCAATGATGTGATTATTACTCATTTCATACATGTATCAAAACATCTCGTGTACCCCAAAAATATATATACCTACTGTGCACCCATAAAAAGTAAACACTAAAATTAATAAAAATTAAAAACCAAATGAAAAAATTTGATTATATATTCTATTGGTGGTTTTATCACATACTCTCTCAGATAATGATGTGATCTTAAACACAGTAATTTGAGTCTATATTGTTAGAAAGATATATCTTAATGTTAAGGAATTACAAAAAAAAAAACGATGCCTCAGTATTCAATGATCATATATTTAGTAAAAATTTTATTTGTGTGATTTGTAAACTATTATGTGCCTATAGAAAGACAAATTAAATACTTGAATATGTTAATCTCAAAAATTGAGATATTTAGCAAAATTTAGACAAATTTTATATTTGTCTCAAAAAAAGAGAGCTATTTCAAGGAGAGAAAGCTGTAGGTCAATATATCTGATGAATATTGATGCAAATACCTTCAACAAATTATTGACAAACTGAATTCAACAATACATTTAAGAGATGCTTCACCATGATCAAGTGGTATTTATCCCAGGGATGCAAGATTGATTGAACACAAGCAAATCAATCAATGTAATATAAAATAGCAAACAGAATTTGTCTCAATAAAGAGACAAACATAAAATTAAAGAATTTGAGTAAAAGTATTACCATCTTAAATTTGACTATAGCAGTATGAAATCTCCATGTATGTTACTGCTAAAAAATATTTTTTGTTTCTGTCCACCAACAAGTATACAAGCAGTGAGCAACCTTATCCCAATGAGTATCTTTAACAATCAGATTGGAGTATCTGAAGACTATTTCTCACTACAAGTAACTAGGTTTCTGTGTAGCAATTTTTGATTTTAGATCTGGGACATGAAATGTACAAGATGATTCTAAAACATCTTTCATACCATAAAACAAGGATACTAGGCTCATTTCAAAGGATGGAGGAGCTAACTTAAAGAGTTTTGTTGGTCAAAGATTGAACAATAATGCCTGCAATACATTGAAATATATAAAAATATTAAAATTGATGTGCTTATACTAATACTTTTTAAAAACCTAATCAATCACCTTTGGAGGATTCTAGGGCACTAACACATTCTGAAAATTGGGAAATGAATGTAATGAATCATTTCTGCATGTCCTGTATAAAATATGTTTGAAGGTAATCACAGGCAATGAGATAAATTTCTTGGTTATAAGAAATTAAAGCTATTAAATGCAAAATAAAAGCTACAATTAAAATGTTACTTTTCCCACCTCCTAAGAAAATAGTGGTTTTAGGCGGTGATCACAAATAACTGCTAAAAAATCCCAAGGTAGAAAAGCAATAGGGGACTCTTAGGCTTTTTGTTTGTTTTAAGGTTTATCGTGGTATAATTCACAAATACAAATTGTATGTAATTTTAAAAAAAGAAGAAAGAAACCAATGAATGGACATCAATTTACTCATTTATATAACAAGAAATTTGATTTAGTTGGATGCTAAGAGTCTTCTTACTTCCAAAAACCAGTCAAGTGTACCTCTACTGACATATTAGCACACAGTAGTCACTTATTGTTGAGCTCCTCAACCTCAATCTCCATTGCACATTTTTGTTGCGTTCTTACCTGCCCAAACAGAGACATCTAGGGCAGAGAATATTATTGTACCTAAGTATGTGTTCCTTTCCATTTTTTACCCCCATTTGCTAATAATTGGGCTATATGACTGACATTGTGTAAGAGAATGTTTGGGAAAGCATTAAATTACTTCCAGGCTTGGTACCTAAAGCAACCTGAAGAGTCTCATAGAGCTCTTTGGCTCCTCAGTCTCCTAGAAGAGGGGAATCCTTCAGACTATGCCATGAAGGCCCTAGCAGACAATGCAGCAGCAAAATGAAGGACCGTTAGATTCCTGAGTCACTGCTTTCATGAGTAACCCAGGAAAGCCACAAGACCTGTGTCAGACTGTGATGTAATTAAGAAATAAACCTTTATTGGGTAAGCCACTAAGATTAGTTTTCTAATGGCAACTAGCATGGATTATTATAATTTATCAGCAAAAATAAATTTGTAATTCCTAGAAAATTAATTTATTTGTAATTTTATTTTAGGCAGAAAAGAAGAGAGTATGTAGACTAGATTCATAGTATTTTTTTTTCTGAGTTCTCCTGTCAGAATTTTTTAAGCATACGCCTGTGTTATAAATCCATGTGGTCTTGGATACAGGGCAGCCATTGTTAATTGAAGAGTAGAAACTGTCAGGATTGGTTCAAACTGATGATAAATCCTTTAATTGTTTTCTAAGGCCCAGAATGTGTGCTAAGAATTTTGTAGATATAACCACCAACTAACCAAAAACTTAGCATTTAAGGTGTCGATTTATCAGTAAATAGTTTTAGATATATGTCCAAATGTATTTCTTTTCTCTTCCAGGAGTTTCAGTTTTGCTTTGTTGTGAACAAATGTTGTAACATTGAGAAAAGAATATGAAATACATGAGGAGACCATACTATAAGGAAATCAGGAATAATTAATTATCTGTAAGATCAAATAGTCTATCTACAAAGCTTGACATATTTTACCCTCTTAGAGCTTAAGGATTAAATTCCTGAACAGTAATAGGAAGTATCTCATAGAGAGAGAATTGTGCATATATATTATATATATATATATATATAATTGTGTGTGTATATATGTATGTATATATGTATGTATATATGTATGTATATATATGTATGTATATATATACACACACGATTTTATATATATAAATATATACACACAATTATACACACACACACACACAAGAAACTAGGTCTCTGTGTAGAAATATTTGATTTTAGGTCTGGGACATGAAGTGTACAAGATGATTCTGGAGCATCTTTCGTACTGAAAAACAAAGATACTATTGTCATGTCAAATGATTAAGGAGCTAACTTAAAGAGTTTCATTGGTCAAAGACTGGACAATAATGCCTGCAGTACATCAAAATATACAAAAATATTAAAATCCATATATATATATATATATTGGTCGTTACTGTAATTACTCAAAAAATATTTAAACCTAGTGTACTTAAGCCGATTATACTTAAATCAATTACTAAAGTGCTTAAAGTTGATTTCCACGTATCTAAAATATTATACTGAATTGGCTTTACAATAATCTTTTTTTCAAATATTTCTTTCAAATGAGAGTTCTGACAAAGAAAAAAGAAAGTTGTCTTCTATATTTAATTTATCAATTTGAGGAAATAATCTCAATAAGTTAAAATATTAGCGTTTATTTTTTTGTTTCAAATTTCTTTGTTTCCTTCTAATATTTCACAGGTCCCTTGATTTGCCTATTATAATGGATAGAGCCAAACTAAAAGAAATAAAAAAACAAAGGAGAAGGCAAGAAGTAAGAAAGAAAGAAAAGAAAAAAAGAAGAAAAAAAGTGAGGAAAAAAAACCGAGGGAGAGAAGAATGAAGAGAAAGACAGAGGTAGAGAAAAGTCTAATATTTTTGTAATTTTTGTATAGAAAATATCTAGAAACCCAAGTTTTCTATTAAGAAGAAAGCAAACGAAATGACAGAAGAAAACCTGAAAGTTATTAAAAAGTGGTTACATTTGAAAACATACAAAATCTTGGAAGAAATTCAAAATGGCAGACTTAGGCATATGTTGGATAATGGAACTGATTCAAGACTGATTTAGTTACACATTTAAATAAACTATTAGATTCAGAAAAGAGATACTAAGTGGAACACAGTTCAAAGAAAAAAATGTAAAAATGCCCTAAAGAAGAGACAACCTGAAAGCAACACTATTTTATTCTGTGTTTAGTTTTCTTTTAACATTTATTTTACATTCAGAGGTACATGTCCAGGTTTGTCATATATGTAAACTGTGGGTCATGGGGGTTTGGTGCATAGATTCTTTCATCACCCAGGTAATATGAATAAAACTAAATAGGTAGTTTTTTTTTTTTTTTTTTTTGAGGCGGAGTCTCGCTCTGTCGCCCAGGCTGGAGTGCAGTGGCGCAATCTCGGCTCACTGCAAGCTCCGCCTCCCGGGTTCACGCCATTCTCCTGCCTCAGCCTCCCCAGTAGCTGGGACTACAGGCGCCCGCCATCTCGCCCGGCTAGTTTTTTGTATTTTTAGTAGAGACGGGGGTTTCACCATGTTAGCCAGGATGGTCTCGATCTCCTGACCTCGTGATCCGCCCGTCTCGGCCTCCCAAAGTGCTGGGATTACAGGCTTGAGCCACCGCGCCCGGCCTAAATAGGTAGTTTTATCCTCTCCCTCCTACCTCATGTAGGCCCTGATGTTTGTTGTTTCCCTCCTGCTTTTTAGCTCACATTTATAAGTGAGAACATGTGGTATTCAGCTTTCTGTTCACAGGTTAGTTTACTTAGGATAATGACCTCTGACTCCGTTTATGTTCCTACAAAGGACACGATCTCATTCTGTTTTATGGCTGTGTAGTATTCCATGGGGTATGTGTGCCACATTTTCTTTATCCAGTCTATCCTTGATTGGAGTTTGGGTTGATTCCATGTCTTTGCTATTGTGAACAGTGCTGCAATAAATATATGCATGCTTGTGTATTTATGGTAGAATGATTTATATTCCTTTGGGTATATATGCAATAATGAGATTGCTGGGTCAAATGGTATCTGGTTTTAAGTTCTTCTAGGAACTGCCACTCTGCTTTCCATTTTGACTAAACTAATTTACATTCCCATTAGTAGTGTATAAGCATTCCCTTTTCTCTGCAATCTTGCCAACATCTGTAATTTGTTGACTTTTTAGTAATAGATATTATGATTGGTGTGAGATGGTATCTCATTGTGGTTTTGATTTGCATTTCTTCAATGATTAGTGATTTTGAACATTTTTTATGCTTGTTGGCAATATATAATTCTTCTTTTGAAAAGTGGTCATGTCTTTTGCTCACGTTTTAACAGGGCTGTTTTTTGCTTGTAAGTTTGTTTATAGATTCTGGATATTGGACCTTTGTTGGATGCATAGTTTGCAAATATTTTCTCCCATTCTGTAGGTTGTCTATTTACTCTGTTGATGGTTTTTTTCTCTGTGGAGAAGTTCTGGAACTTAATTAGATTCCATTTGTCAATTTTTGGTTTGGGTGCAATTGCTTTTGGTGTCTTTGTCATGAAATCTTTACTAGGTCTTACACCCAGAATTGCATTTCCTAGGTTTTCTTCCTAGGCTTTCTTCCTAGGCTTTTATAGTTTTAGGTTTTACATTTAATTCTTTAATCCATGTTTAGTTAATTATTGTATATGTTATAAGGAAGGAGTCCAGTTTCAATCTTCTGCCTATAGGTAGCCATTTATCCAATTACTGCTTATGAAATAGGGAGTCCTTTCCCCATTGCCCGTTTTTGTTGACTTTGTCTAAGATTGGGTTGCTGTGGGTGTGTAACATTATTTCATTTAGTTTAAAAAAGGCCTGACGCAGTGGCTCACGCCTGTAATCCCAGCACTTTGGGAGGCTGAGGCAGGCAGATCACAAGATCAAGAGATTGAGACCATCGTGGCCAATATGGTGAAACCCCATCTCTATTAAAATCACGAAAAGTGAGCTGGGTGTGGTGGCGTGCACCTGCAGTCCCGGCTTCTTGGGAGGCTGAGGCAGGAGAATCGCTTAAACCTGGGAGGCAGAAATTGCAGTGAGCCGAAATCACAACACTGCACTCCAGCCTGGCAATCGAGCGAGACTCCATCTCAAAAAAAAAAAAAACAGCCACTCATCATATTGCCCAGAAGTATTTGAAAACGCGAATACATTAGGTTAATAAACTTTGAAAATAATTATCAGTGTTGAAATGTGTTTGGCTTAAAGGAGATATTTAAGTAGTTTTTTAATTATTAAGATTTAAGGAGACATTTAAGTCGTTTTTCTAAATTATTAAGATTATCTTCCAATAGCTAATATGCACAAAATCTGTGCTCCAAAAAACCCTCCCTCAAGTAACCATTTTTATCCCAAATGGCTTTCAATGCTATTCACTCATACTTTTAAAAAATATGATTATAATTACAGGAATCAGCAAAAATATGTCAGTAATACTGTTTTGATTAAGATATAGTTCTGAATCTCCATCTTAATACCAATGTAGTTCTTTTCAGTCTTTGCTGCTCCAGTGCTTAAAATATAGATACTTTTAGGCCGGGCGCGGTGGCTCAAGCCTGTAATCCCAGCACTTTGGGAGGCCGAGACGGGCGGATCACAAGGTCAGGAGATCGAGACCATCCTGGCTAATACGGTGAAACCCTGTCTCTACTTAAAAAAAATACAAAAAACTAGCCGGGCGACGAGGCGGGCGCCTGTAGTCCCAGCTACTCGGGAGGCTGAGGCAGGAGAATGGCGTGAACCCGGGAGGCGGAGCTTGCAGTGAGCTGAGATCCGGCCACTGCACTCCAGCCTGGGTGGAAGAGCGAGACTCCGTCTCAAAAAAAAAAAAAAAAAAAATATATAGATACTTTTGTCTAAGTCTCAATGTATATACTATTGAAAAAAAAACAGTTTTTCTAAGTTTTCTATATTCTAAAATTCATTTTTTAAATCTTGTTGTGGGCTAAATTATATATTTCCCCGATTCCACTGTTGATTAAAATCCAGACCCCCAATACCTCAGACCTAGTCTTGACACCTCAGAATGTAATTACCTTTGGAAAAAAGTCTTTTAAAAAGTGATTAAGTAAAAAGTGGTTTTAAGAATGTGTCTTAATCTAACATGACTGGTATCCTTACAAGAAGAACAAATTGGTAACACAAACACCAGATATGTGTGCAAACAGAGGAAGATCATGTGAAAAAGTAAGAAGGCAAAAGGCAAACAGTGAGATCTGAGAAAATACCAATCCTGCTGACATCTCAGGCTTCCAGCCTCCAGAGCTGTGAGAAAATAAATCTCTGCTGTTTTCAGTCTGTGGTATTTTGTTATAGGAAGCCTAGAAAACAAATATAGATCCTAAATTATCTGTTCTAGTATTTACTAAATAATGTGAAGAAAATGTACACAAATTTGTCTGACTTGCATGAAAGGACTGATGTGAACATTTATGAGATGCTGATTGTAAAAAAAAAATGAAATTCATACATGTTTAAATCATATTAGTAAGTATTTTTTAAAATATTTAGTTTTTATGGAACATCATATGGTTTTCACATTAAGAGGGTTTGCTAAATCAGACCTTGTTCAAAGATATTCATCGCCCTTTTTCTCTCCATAGAAGTGTGGTAGTGCCCTGCCCACTTATATTGAGTTGAGCTACATGGCTTATTTTAGTCAGTTAAATATAAAGAGATGTCATGTAACTAAAGGCTTGGGTGGTGTTTGTGAATTGGGGTACTTGTGAGTCTCTCTTGTCCATAGAAAAAGTGATCTCTTCATCTTGGGTTCCAGAATGTGCTAGCAGGGGACATATCTGAGCCCAGCTCACAGTATGGAGCTAAACCCAGCTGACCCCCAGCATGAAGCAGAGCTGCCCAGCTGAATCCAGCCAAGATCAGCTGTTGCAGAGGTGAACTGATGAGGCAAAACAGAGAAAAAAATGACAGCTATTTTAAGTTATTCAGTTTTGAGGGGTTAGACCATGAAGCACTACTGACACTATGATAGATTGATACGGAAAACATGGCTGCAATCAATAAAATAAAAAAAGCTAATTACAATCTAGGTGGAACGTTTTAGTAATTTCCAACTGAGTATTTAGCAAATCAATATTCTTGTTGAAAATTTAATTCAGAATATTATCACATATTTTCATTGCCATAAATAACAGAAGCTAATGCTAAAATCTAATATTTCTCAAGTATTTATTGTGTGCCCATAACAATTATAACCTCTGATCATTTTATTTACTCTCACCAATAACCTCAATGTTAAGTATGATGACTACTACATTTTACAGATGCTTAGTGATTTTGACAGGGTCACAAAGCTAATATTCTGTGTAGTTAGAATTTAAACCTAGGGTATATTTTCTGGTACATGTGCTCTTAACCCAAATGGCATATCCAAACATCACAGATTATTTGTAAATTAAACATAATATTATAAATTTAATTTGTGATATAATACATATTTTGTAAATAATATATTACACATTACATGCACTAAAGTGTATGCTTTAATTATATATTATACTATATAAAATAATATTTCTTAGAGATCTGACAAGATTACCAAATAGGAACAGCTCCCATCTGCAGCTCCTAAGGAGACCAACACAGAAGGTGGGTGATTTCTGCATTTCCAACTGAGGTACCCAGTTCATCTCACTGGGACTGGTTAGGCAGGAGATGCAGAACACAGAGGGGGTGTTGCGTCCCCTGGGAAGTGCAAGGAGCTGGGAGACCTCCCTCCCAAGTTAAGGGAAGCCATGAGGGACCATGCTACCCTGCCTCTATACTATCCTTTTCCCACTGTTTTTGCAATCCACAAATCAGGAGATTACCTCACTTGCCTATACCACCAGGGCCCTAGGTTTCAAGCACAAAACTAGGTGGCTGTTTAGGCAGACATTGGGCTAGCTGTAGGAGTATTTTTTGTACAATAGTAGTGCCTGGAACCTCAGTGAGACAGAAAGATTCACTACCCTGGAAAGGAGATTGAAGTCAAGGAGCCAAGTTGTCTCACTCAGGGATTCCCATTCCCATGGAGCCCAGCAAGCTAAGAACCACTGGTTTGAAATTCTCACTGCCAGCACAGCAGTCTGAAGTAGACCTGGGACACTGGAGCTTGGTGGGGGAGGGGTGTCCATCATTACTGAGGCTTGAGTAGGCAGTTTTCCCCTGACAGTGTTAAGGAGGCTGGGAGGTCTGAAATGGTGAGAATTCACCACAGTGCGACAAAGCAGCTGTGGCCAGACTGCTTCTCTAGATTCCTCCTCAATGGGAAAGGCATTGCTAAAGAAAAGGCAGCAACCCCTGTCAGGGGCTTACAGATAAAACTCCTCTCCCTCTGAGAAAGGGCACCTGTGGGCACTGCTTCAGCAAACTTAAATTTTCCTTCCTGCCACTCTAAAGAGGGCAACTGATTCTGATAAGGAGGATTCTTCCAGCACAGTGTTCGAGCTCTACTAAGGGGCAGACTGCCTCCTCAAGTGGGTCCCTGGCCCCTGTGTCTCCTGACGGGGAAAGACCTCCCAACAGGGGTCAACAGACACCTCATACAGGAGAGCTCTGGCTGGCATCAGGCCAGTGCCCCTCTGGATGATGCTTCCTGAGGAAGGAACACACAGCAGTCTTTGTCATTCTGTAGCCTCCACTGGGGATTTCCAGACAAACAGGATCTGGAATGGACCTCCAGCAAACTCCAGCAGACCTGCAGAAGAGGGGCCTGAGTGTTAGAAGAAAAACTAACAAACAGAAAACAACATCAATATCAACAAAAAGAACACCGATACAAAAAACCCATCCAAATGTTATCAGCCTCAAAGTTCAAAGGTAGATAAATCCATGAAAATGAGGAAAAACTAGCACAAAAATGCTGAAAATTCCAAAGCCAGAATGCCTCTTCTCCAAATGATGGCAACTCTTCTCCAGCAAGGGCACAAACCTGGACAGAGAATGGGATTGATGAGTTGACAAAAGTAGTCTTCAGAAGGTGGTTAATAACAAACTCCTCTGAGATAAAGGAGCATGTTCTACCCCAACGCAAGGAAGCTAAGAACCTTGATAAAAGGTTACAGGAACTGTTAACTAGAATAACCAGTTTAGAGAGGAACATAAATGACTTGATGGGGCTAAAAAACACAGCACAAGAGCTTCATGAAGCATATGCAAGTATCGATAGCCAAACCAATTAAGTGGAAGAGAGGATATTAGAGATTGAAGATCAACTTACTGAGATAAGTCAAGAAGACAAGATTAGAGACAAATAATGTAAAGGAATGAACAAAGCCTCCAAGAAAAATGGGACTATGTGTAAATACCAAACTTATGTTTGACTGGCGTACCTGAAAGTGACAGGGAGAATGGAACCAAGTTGGAAAACACTCTTCAGGATATTATCCAGGAGAACTCCCCCAACCTAGCAAGGCAGGCCAACATTCAAATTCAGGAAATACAGAGAACACCACTAACATACTCCTCGAGAAGAGCAACCTCAAGACACATAATCATCATATTCTCCAAGCTTGAAATGAGGAAAAAAAATGTTAAGAACAGCCAGAGAGAAAGGTTAGGTTACGTACAAAGGGAAGCCCATCAGACTAACAGTGGATCTCTCAGCAGGAACCATACAAGCCAGAATAACGTGAGGGCCAATATTCAACATTTGTAAAGAAAATAATTTTCAACCCAGAATTTCATATCCAGCCAAACTAAGTTTCATAAGTGAAGGAGAAATAAAATCCTTTCCAGACAAGCAAATACTGAGAGATTTTGTCACCACCAGGCCTGCCTTACAAGAGCTCCAGAAGGAAGCATTAATTAAGGAAAGGAAAACATGGTACCAGCCACTGCATAAACACACCAAAATATAAAGACCAATGACACTGTGAGGAAACTGCATAAACTAATGTGCAAAATAACCAGCTAGAATCATGATGACAGGATCAAATTCACACATAGCAATATTAACCTTAAATGTAAATGGGCTAAATGCCCCAATTAAAAGACACAGACTGGCAAATTGAATAAAGATTCAAGACCCATTGGTATGCTGTATTCAGGAGACCCATCCTCCGTGCAAAGACACACATAGGCTCAAAATAAAGAAATGGAGGAAGATTTACCAAGCAAATTGAAAACAGAAAAAAGCAGGGGTTGCAATCTTAGTCTCTGATAAAACAGACTTTAAACCAACAAAGACCAAAAAAAGACAAAGAAGGTCATTACATAATGGTAAAGGTATCAATGCAACAAGAGCTAACTATCCTAAATATATATGTACCCAACACAAGAAAACCCAGGTTCATAAAACAAGTTCTTAGAGACCTACAAAGAGAATTAGACTCCCACACAATAATAGTGGGAGAGTTTAACACTCCACTGTTCATTCTAGACAGATCAGCGAGACAGAAAATTAAAACAGATATTCAGGACTTGAACTCAGCTCTGGACCACGTGGACTTAATAGAAAACTACAAAACTCTCCACCCCAAATCAACAGAATATACATTCTTCTCAGCACCACATAGCACCTATTCTAAAATCAACCACATAATTGGAAATAAAACACTCCCCAGCAAATGCAAAACAAACAAACAAGCAAAAAAAAAAAAAAAAAAAAACAGAAATTATAAAAAGCAGTCTCTCAGACCACAGTTCAATCAAATTAAAACTCAAGATTAAGAAACTCACTCAAAGCCACACAACACATGGAAATTGAACAACCTGCTCTTGAATGACTGCTGAGTAAATAACAAAATTAATGCAGAGCTAAAGAAATTCTTTAAAACAAATGAGAAGAAAATGACAATGTACTAGAATCTCTGGGACACAGCTAAAACAGTCTAAAAGTGATATTTATAGTGCCAAATGTTCACATTAGAAAGCTGGAAAAATCTCAACCTGATCCCCGAACATCACAATTAAAAGACCTAGAGAAGCAAGAGCAAACAAATTCAGAGTTAGCAGAAGACAAGAAATACCTAAGATCAGAGCAGCCTGAAGGAGATAGAGACATGAAAAATCCTTCAATCAATCATTGAATTCAGGAGCTGATTTTTTGAAAAGATTAACAAAATAGATAGACTGCTAGCTAGACCAATAAAGAAGAAAAGAGAGAAGAGTCAAATAGACATAATAAAAAAATGATAAAAAGGAGATCACCACTAATAACACAGAAATGCAAACTACCACCAGAGAATACTGTAAACACTTGTATGCAAATAAACTAGAAAATCTAGAAGAAATAAATAAATTTCTACACACATACACCCTCCCAAGATTAAACAAGGAAGAAGTAGAATCCCTGAATAAACCTTCAGTAACAAATTCTGAACTTGATGCAGTAATTAATAGCCTACCAACCAAAAAAAAACCCAGCACCAGTTGGATTCGCAGCTAAATTCTACCAGAGGTACAAAGAAGAGCTGGTACCATTCATTCTAAAACTATTCCAGGCAAAAGCAAAAGGGGGACTCCTCCCTAACTCATTTTATGAGGCCAGTATCATCCTGATACCAAAACCTGGCAGAGACGCAAGAAAAAAAGAAATTTTCAGACCAGTATCCCCACTGAACATCAATGCAAAAATCCTCAATAAAATACTGGCAAACTGAATCCAGCAGCACATCAAAAAGCTTATCCACTACAAACAAGTTGGCTGCCTCCCTGGGACACAAGACTGATTCAACATATGTAAGTCAATAGACGTCATCCATCACATACACAACCACTGACAAAAACCACATGATTATATCAATAGATATAGAAAAGGCCTAAAATATAATTCAACATCCCTTCATGCTAAAAACTCTCAATAAACTAGGTATTGATGGAACGCATCTCAAAATAATGAGAGCTATTTATGACAAACCCATAGCCAATATCATACTGAATGGGCAAAAGCTGGAAGCTGTCCCATCCAGCACAAGACAAGGATGCCCTCTCTCATCACTCCTATTCAGCATAGTATTGGAAGTCCTGACCAGGGCAATCAGGCAAGAGAAATAAATAAAACATATTCAAATAGAAAGATAGGAAGTCAAATTGTCTCTGTTTGCAGAAGACATGATTATACATTTAGAAAACCCCATAATCTCAGTCCCAAAACTCCTTAAGTTGATAAGCAACTTCAGCAAAGTCTCAGGGTACAAAATCAATAGCAGTTTAGCCTGGCAATTCCTCATCAGTTCTGTTGCAATTATGTTGAAGTGCAAGGAAGCATGTTAAATATAATAATCTGAGAGTATAATTATGAATATTTATCCTACCCAGGCATAAAGTAAGAGATAATAATTTTTAAAATAGGAAATATAATTATTATTATTTTTACTTTAAGTTCTGGGATACATGTGCAGTATGTGCAGGTTTGTTACATAGGTATGTATACATGTACGATGTTGGATTGTTGCACCTATCAACTTGTCAAAATCCCAAGCATTGCTATACACAAGTAACAGATAAGCAGAGAGACAAATCATGAGTGTACTCCTATTCATGATTGCTAAAAAGAAAATAAAGTACTTAGAAATCCAACTTACAAGGAATGTGAAGGACCTCTTCAAGGAGAAGTACAAACCACTGCTCAAGGAAATAAAGAAGGACACAAACAAATACAAAAGAAAAATTCCATGATCATGGATAGGAAGAGTCAATGTTGTGAAAATAACCATACTTTCCAAAGTAATTTATAGATTCAATGCTATCCCCATCAAGCTACCATTGACTTTTTTTTATATAATTAGAAAAAACTACTTTAAGGAACTGAAAAAGATCCCACATAGCCAAGACAATCCTAAGCAAAAATAACAAAGATGGAGTCATCATACTACCTGATTTCCAACTGTACTACGAGGCTACTGTAAAAATAACAGCATGATACTGGTACCAAAACAGATTTATAGACAAATGGAAGACAACAGAGGCCTCAGAAATAACACTACCATCTCATACCAGTTACAATGGAGATCAATAAAAAGTTAGGAAACAACAGATGCTGGAGATCATGTGGAGAAATAGGAACACTTTTACACTTTGGTGGGAGTGTAAATTAGTTCAACCATTGTGGAAGATAGTGTGGCGATTCCTCAAGGATCTGGCACCAGAAATACCATTTGATGCAGCAATTCCATTACTGAATATATACCCAAAGGATTATAAATCATTACAGTATAAAGACACAAGCACATGTATGTATATTGCATTACTATTTACAACAGCAAAGACTTGAAAGCAACCCAAATGCCCCTCAATGATAGACTGGATAGAGAAAATGTGGCATATATACATCGTGGAATACTATGCAGCCATAAAAAAGAATCTTTTCATGTTCTTTGTAGGGACATGGATGCAGCTGAAAGCCATCATTCTCAGCAAACTGACACAGGAACAGAAAAGCAATCACAGCATGTTCTCACTCGTAAGTGGGAGTTGAACAATGAGCACACATGGACACAGGGAGAGGAGCATCACACACTGGGGCCTTTCATGGTGTTGGGGAGCAAGGGGAGTGAGAGCATTAGGACAAATACCTAATGCATATAGGGCTTAAAATCTAAATGACAAGTTGATAGGTGCAACAATCCAACATCGTACATGTATACATACCTATGTAACAAACCTGCACATACTGCACATGTATCCCAGAACTTAAAGTAAAAATAATAATAATTATATTTCCTATTTTAAAAATTATTATCTCTTACTTTATGCCTGGGTAGGATAAATATTCATAATTATACTCTCAGATTATTATATTTAACATGCTTCCTTGCACTTCAACATAATTGCAACAGAACTGATGAGGAATTGCCAGGCTAAACTGCTATTCTAAGGCCAATGGACTTGCCAGAGTTTCGCTTTAAAGCTAATGACAAACTGATAAAAGCTGATTGAGTAAAAATAGTACTTTTCTATAACTTTCTCCATACTCTCAGGCAGCCTGTTGAAGTGCTGTCACTGATCAAAGAAGATATGCAGCATTTGTGTTAATGGGAGTTGTCAGAGTGTTGAAAAAGATTTCAGATGAACTGGGTTATCGAAGAGCTTTCCACAAAATTTGAGAAGGTCATTGGAACTATGTCTAAAACAACCCAGACTCCTTTAGATCATCAGAAGGCATTCTGGGAAGTTCTGAAGTACATTCGTCTTTTTGGTCTCTATAAATTGTCTCTAAATCCCACACCACATATCAAATGTCCAGGGCCAGCTAAACAAAGTGCATAGTTTCTAAAGAAGTTGCAGGGAATATTATTACATAGACAGAGATACTAAAATATGAAAATTAAGAAGAGACTCTCATAGAAAATTGTAACCAGATATTAGTCAGTCACAAGATATGCCTGAAACCAAAGTTGATGCTAAAAGTAGCCAAGCCAAATTAATTATTCTAACAGACCAGACCTGTACATTAAAAGTAAAGAACTTCATTTATTTTCATTGATCAGTAGCATTCAACAGAATCGGAAATCAAATAATGGTTTGGCCTGAATATTAAGGAAATATCTAGCTGAATGAGTCGAAAGGTTTTCATTTCCCTGTCATTTAACTTGCATTATAAAAACTCATGTTCCTCTCTCTGATATTATTTAAAAGTATATACATATTTTTTAGTTGAATTTTTTCAACTAGAACACATAATAATAGCCTCTCAGTAATAATTGAGCATTTCCAGAGTATTTAGATAAGCTAGATAATTTGGAGCTCTTTCTACACTTACTTACAAAACAAGACCTAGCACCTCTTCGAATTACATGATTTTAGCTTTGGATATTTGATTCCTAGTAAGGTACATTCCATACAAATATTGAGCCTCGCCATTTACTTTAATATTGGTCAGCTGGCTGATTTCCCAGACCATTTAGAATTCTTATACTATTAACTTTAAATGACTATTGATTTCAAACCTTTATAGACAAGATGTCTTTTCAACGCTGATTCTAAAGTAGCGTGAATACACATAGTAGGTATATAACCAAGGAACTGCTAAGGTTAAAAATAATATGCAACATTAAACAGGATTAATTTGTAAAAAAAATTGAGAAGATTTTATATTTGATTTTAATGGAGTTAGTGTCCAATGCTTTATATACTTTTATAATTGTAGCAGTTATTACCACATTATTGAATAATCTACTCTATTATTTTTTCATTTGTCTCTTGTGGAAAAAATTATATATTTAACTACTTGACATTATAGCGTTTAGGATAATGTAAATAAAAAAATAAACATCATGCATTATTTTTTCATATGTATAATAATTAGTATACCTCTCAGGTACTTGGAATTCCACCAAAACATATAGTATATCATTATAGTCAGCAATAGTTACAACATATCTAAAAGACGCATTTTCTGTTGATCATTTGACATTCTCTCAACTGGCAGAAACTCTGCCTCTGTGGATCTTGAGTCAACAGCTACGGATGCGACTTACAGAGTTCAACAGGCCACTCTTCTTTTCAGATGAACTCCAGCTCATTCCTGCATATTCACAGGCTGTAATGTACTTCTCATTCTCTTTTCCATTCCTGGTCGCTGGGATTTTTTTTTTTTTTTTAAATATATAAAAGGAACAGCATGACCCAATCATAAAAAATTAAAATGTTCACTGATCTATGGTTATTCCTGTAATATCGCTAGTGTTGGTGAATAATTCAAATTAAATAGTTTTCTATATATTCCATTTTTAAAAACACTTCATTTACTTTCTTTCAATGGGTTTCCTCCCGCACTGTTCTCACCCTGCATTATTCATATGCAACCCCACAAATTGCTTTGAGTTCAAGCAGTGCTAATATAAATCATAGGGCTATTTTCTCTGGAGAACTTCAGCCTTAAGCTCCACAACTTGTTTTAAAATGAAAAGTATGCTCAATTAAGGTGATTTGTTTGCTTCAAAAAATTAACTATCATATATAGACATTTGCTACAAGAGAAGACTGAAGTTACATTGCATGCTGTTGAATAACTTTAGAAGTAACTTACTTTCTATCTCGTTCTTTCACTGTATCCTTGCATCTAGCTTTTTCCTGTGCCTAGGTTATATTCCTAAGGACAGAATTAGCTATTGCTTCCTTTCTCAAACTGTTTGCACTTTGACTTTTGAATAGTTCCTTTGTAAACCAACTAAAGTCACATTGCTTTCACTGCTTTCCAGTTCCTTCACTGAAGGAGAGGACAAAGAGTAAACAGGAAATACAAGCAAACTGAGACATAAGATTCAATGTGGGATATGGCCATACAAGTAGCATTTGAGGAGTAACGTCACTGCAAATGGTGAACCTACTCCAGTCCTCTCCAAAAGGAAATAATGAGGTGGCAAAACCATTACTTTTTTTAAATCAATATCAATACTTGAGGAACTCTGGGATACAGTCATAAACTGACAACAATCAGGAAGAAAATTTGTGGGAAAAAAAAAAAAAAAAACGCTGCATTTTAGAATGCAAGTTCACACTCCAAATCAACAACTACACTTATGGTATAGATTGGTGGAGCCAGAGGGAGTGATAGGGACCTTATTCTCAAATAATTGTGGCTGCGAGTCTCCACCTCCCTAGTTCCAACCTCAGGGAGCACTGCAGAGGCTTTTCTTTGTTTCACCTGACTTGAGGCATTTCCAGGGCTAGGATTACTTCCCCAGTAGCTTTTACTAGGTGTATTAAAACTAATAGTAGCCATGTCAGGAATAACACTTGCAACAAGCTTAGAATACACTTGGGACACACTCTTAAATAACTAATAGGTCAAAGAAAAAATCATGATGGAGATTAGAAAATACAATAAAAGAAATGAAAACAAAAGCACAACTTACCAAAACTTTTGGAATGCACCAAATGCAATGCTCATGTAGAAATGTATACCTGTAAATGCTTATATTAAAAAAGAAAAATTTTAAGGTAATAACCTAATCATACATTTTAAGAAACCATAAAAAGAAAAGCAAGATAAATTCAAAGTCAGTATAAAAAATAAAGATTAGAGTGGAGATCAATAAAACAGATAAAAAAAGAAAATTATAAAATGTAAGTTGATTTTTTAAAGCAATCAGCAAAATGGACAAATCTTTAGACAAAGAAAAAAGGAGAAAAATAAAAATTACTGAAATCAGAAAAGAAACTGGAGACATTACTTCAGACACTAAGAAAATGAAAAAGATTATGAGTATATTATGAATAATTGAACGCCAACAAAGTAGATAACATCGAAAACATTTTAACAGAGAAAACAATTTTAAACATATTTTAAAAATTTCTAGAAACACACAAACTGCCAAAACTAACTCGAAAAAATAAAAATTTTAAGAAAACATACAACAAATAAAAAGATTGAATCAGCACTCAAAACCTCCCTCAAAAGAAACCCCAGGACCATACGTCTTCACTGGTAAATTGTTCCAAACGTTTTATAAAAAACAACATCAGTCAATTTTAAATTTTCTCAAAAGTAGATGTTTTCCTAATTTTTTAGGAAATTTTCTTTTCCTAATTTCCTTCTTTGAGACCAGGATTAATCTGATAATAAAGTTAGAAAAAGACATCCCAGGAGAAGTAAACAACAGATCAATATTATTTGTTAATATAAATGCAAAACTACTCAATGAAATATTAGCAAACTGAATTCAACAGGATTTTAAGAGAATCCTACATTATGACCAAGTGGGATTTATTCCAAGAATGCAAGCGTGGTTGAATATATGAACATCAATCAACGTAATATAGCACATTAACAAAATAAATTGATATATGATTAATTGATACAGAAAGAGAATTTGATGATATCTAATATTCTTTCATGATAAACACACTCAACAAATTAGGACTACAAGAAAACTACCTCAAATAATAAAGTGTATTTATGAAAAACTCACAGCCAACATTATATTCAATGAAGAGCAACTGAAAAGTTTTCCTCTAAGATTAGGAACAAGACAAGAACATTTGCTTTCCTCATTTCTATTCAACGTTTTACTAGATGTTCTAGTCAGAACAATTATGCAGAAAAAGATATAAAAAGCATCCAAACCGGAAAAGAAGAAATAAAATCATCTTTACTTTTAGATGACGTGATCCAATAAACAGATAATCTGAAGGAATTTGCACATAAAAATAATAAAGATGATAATTTCAGTAATGTTGCAGAAAATGAGATCAATATAAAATCAGTTCTTAATCTGCAAATTACCAATGAATAATTCAAAAATGAAATTAAGAATGCATTTCCATTTAAAATAGTAAAAAAGAAAATAATAACATTTAGAAATAAATTTAACCAATGAGAAAAAAGATTTGTACACTGAAAACTAAAAAACTTTGCTGAAAAGTTTAAGATGATCCAAATAAATAAAAAGTCAGCCCATGCTCATGGATTGAAACACATATTGTTGTTAATTGGCAGCACTATCCAAACTGTTCTACAAAAGAAATACAAATCACTATCCAATAGCCTTTTTATAGAAATAGAAAATGAAAGTAATCGTATAATTTATATGAAATTTCAAGGGACCCTAAATGGTCAGAACAATCTCGAAAAAGAACAAAGTTGGAGTATTCATTCTTCCTGAATTTGAAACTTACTACGAAGTTCTTATACTTAAAACAATGTGGTATTAGCATAAAGAAAGACATGTAGACCAGTAAGATAGAATTAACAGTTAAGAAATAAATTTATATATATCAATGGTTGTATTAGTTCATTTTCATATTATAGAAAAACTGCCGCCTGTGACCGGATAATTTATAAAGGAAAGCGCTTTACCTGACTGACAGTTCAGCATAGCTGTGGAGGTCTCAGCAACTTACAATCATGACAGAAAGCAAAGGGGAAGCAAGGCACCTTCTTCACAAGGCGGCAGGAAGAAGTACTGAGCAAAGGGGGAAGATTCCCTTATAAAACCATCAGATTTAGTGAGAACTCACTCACTATATGAGAACGACATGTGGGAAACTGCCCTCACAATTCAATTACCTCTACCTAGCCTCTCCCTTGACAAGTAGGGATTATGGGGATTACAATTCAAGATGAGATTTGGGTGGAGACACAAAGCCTAACCATATCAAGGTCAATTGATTTTAAATAAGAGTGCTAAGACCAGTTAATGAAGAAAGAATTGTCTCACCAACAAATGATGCTGGGACTACTGGATATTCACTTGGCAAAGAAGGAAGTGACACCGACCTACCTTATACCATATTCAAAAATTAACTCAGAATGCATCGAATACATTAAGGTAAGAAATAAAACTATAAAAGTTAAAAGTCTTAGAAGAAAATATAAAAGCAAATCTTCATGACCATGGATTTGGCAAAGTATCCTTAGAAATGACACTAAAAGCAAAAACAACAAAAGTACAGATAGAGAAATTGGATTTCATTAAAGGTTTAACATTTTCTGCTCTACACAACATTATTAAGAAAGCCAAGCCAAGTCGCGTGCAGTGGCTCATGCCTGTAATCCCAGCACTTTGGAGGGCAGATCACGAGGTCAGGAGATTGAGGCCATCTTGGCTAACACGGTGAAACCCCATCTCTACTAAAAATCCAAAAAATTAGCCGGGAGTGGTTGCTGGCGCCTGTAGTCCCAGCTACTCGTGAGGCTGAGGCAGGAGAATGGCGTGATCCCAGGACGCAGAGCTTGCAGTGAACCGAGATCGTGCCACTGCACTCCAGCCTGGGTGACAGAGCGAGAGTCCTTCTCAAAAAAAAAAAAAAAAAAAAGTCAAAAGACAACCCAAAGAATAGGACAAAATGTTAGCAAATTATCTGTCTGATAAGGGTTTAGTATTCAAAATGTGTAAAGAACTCATACAACTCAACAAAAAAACAAGAAGAACAAATAAAACAAATTACCTAATTAAAAAAGGACAAAAGATTTGAACAGAAATTTCCACAAAGAAAAGACACCAATGACTAAAAAGCATACAAAAAGATGTTCAATATCATTAGTCTCTTTAACTGTGGTTGGAGTATTTCAACCATGGAAATAAGCAAACACTACAAATAAACAAACAAAAAAATAAGACTGTCTTATTTATTGTTCAGACTAAGAAATGATAAAGAAAATGTTAATAACGTAGACCAAACTTAACAAGTGTGTTTATTCAATGAGAACACATGGACACAGGAAGGGTAACACCACACATTGGGGTCTATCCGGGGTGGACAGCAAGGGGAGGGAGAGCATTAAGAAAAATAACAAATGCATGTGGAGCTTAAAATCTAGATGATGAGTTGATAGGTGTAGCAAACCACCATGGCACATGTACGCCTATGTAACAAACCTGCACATTGTGCATATGTATCCCAGAAATTAATTTTTCAAGTGTGTTTTATAAATAGCTATTCTTTTATGATGAGCCACAAAAATTTAATATACTTTCAGTATTCAAACACAATTGTCCAATTGGGCATTCACTCATCTTAAAGATAAAAGAGAGATATTCCAACATATGCCTCCATGGTTTCACTTTTTTCGTATTTATTAATGTAAGAAAAACTATCAACAAACCTTCATATCAGAAATACATTCATCCATCAAATGTAACCATGGATTAACATTGGTTATGGATAGACTATGGTAAAAATCAACAAAAGCATTCTATGATACTTTTCTCTGTGTAGCCATTCACTATATAGAATTTACAATAAAATGTGTTTTATAGTATACCTTAGTATTTTTTATAAGTTGTGTTATTGCACTTTTCTGATAGCAGTACTATTTATAATAATTTATGCAATTTTTTATCCCATTGAGGATCCAGTT
Source organism: Trachypithecus francoisi (assembly GCF_009764315.1). Taxonomy (NCBI): domain Eukaryota; kingdom Metazoa; phylum Chordata; class Mammalia; order Primates; family Cercopithecidae; genus Trachypithecus; species Trachypithecus francoisi. Next base: position 72,911,492 of record NW_022681454.1, on the reverse strand, counting down.
ATGTACCATTTACCAACAAAACACTGGAAAAAGCTCTCTTTCCGAATTGTGGAACATTCTGTCTTTCATATCATGATTGGTCTCTGAGGAGTTAAAAGCTAAGAGCTTTCAGCAATGTGTAGAAGACTCCCCATGTGAAGTCAGAGATGGAAACTTATCTTTCCGTGGCAGCCCTTAAGAACCTTCTCACCTAAGTATGTTCCTGCATCCAATGGCCACACTGTTCTCTGGTCATCAATAGTAAAACTTGGGCCTGGCGCGGTGGCTCAAGCCTGTAATACCAGCACTTTGGGAGGCCGAGTAGGGCGGATCACCAGGTCAGGCGATCAAGACCATCCTGGCTAACATGGTGAAACCCCGTCTCTACTAAAAAATACAAAAAACTAGCCGGGTGAGGTGGCAGGAGCCTGTAGTCCCAGCTACTCAGGAGGCTGAGGCAGGAGAATGTCATGAACCCGGGAGGCGGAGCTTGCAGTGAGCTGAGATCCGGCCACTGCACTCCAGCCTGGGCTACAGAGCGAGACACCATTTCAAGAAAAAAAAAAAAAAGTAAAACTTGATAGTGACCTAATTAAATGTCATCTAACGTGAAGGATCTACATAAATTACTTAAAATTCTTCTGCACGTTTCTTTCATACCATTTAGTTATTATTCAACCACTTATATCATTATAAATTCGTGGATATTTATTTTCTACTTAAAGTTATAAGCCAGTCCTACTTTATTGTTTTTTTTTTCTTAAATTGTTCCAAATTTGGACATTGGAAGCTCTTTCAGTTGGCTTCTGTGTCCCTTTCACACACCCTTACAGAGATTTTGTTTCTGTTTTTATAATACTATTTTCCTTTATGGCATTAAGATACTCCGAGCTCATTTTGTGTATTTTCTGCTCTTATCCTAGAATTAGCCATTTCTCCTAAGAGTTCTTTTTATTGGAAAGTGTTATTAGAACCCAATCTCGGGGCTCCAGGTGTATTTATTGCTTGAGGATTGTGGCTTCCAGGAACTCGGCTCATAGAGTAAGATAATGCATGTGTTATATTTACCAGGTATGTACACATAGCTATAAATAATTTTACATCTAATGGTTTCCGGAATTGGTTGATTCTTGGTCTCGCTGACTTCAAAAATGGAGCCGCGGACCCTCGCGGTGAGTGTTAGAGTTCTTAAAGATGGTGTATCTGGAGTTTGTTCCTTCTGATGTTTGGACGTGTCTGGGAGTTTCTCCCTTCTGGTGGGTTCCTGGCCTTGCTGACTTCAGGAGTGAAGCTGCAGAACTTCATGGTGAGTGTTACAGCTCATAAAGGCCGCATGTCTGGAGTTGTTCATTCCTTCCAGTGGGTTCGTGGTCTCGCTGGCTTCAGGAGTGAAGCTACTGACCTTCACAGTGAGTGTTACAGCTCATAAAGGCAGTAGGGACCCAAAGAGTGTACAGCAGCCAGATTTACTGCAAAGAGCTAAACAACAAAGCTTCCACAAAGTGGAAGGGAACCCCACCAGCTTACTGCTGCTGGCTCTGACAGCCTGCTTTTGTTCCCTTATCTGGCCCCACCCACATTCTGCTGATTGGTCCATTTTACAGCGAGCTGATTGGTCTGTTTTACAGAGAGCTGATTGGTCCATATTGACAGGGTGGTGCTGAATGGTGTGTTTACAATCCCTGAGCTAGACATAGAGTGCTGATTGGTGTATTTAAAATCCTCTAGCTAGACGTAAAAGTTCTCCAAGTTCCCACTAGATTAGCTAGACACAGAGCACTGATTGGTGTATTTATAAACTTTGAGCTACACACAGAGTGCTGATTGTTGCATTTACAAACCTTGAGCTAGACACAAAGTGCTGATTGGTGCATTTACAATTCTCCAGCTAGACATAGAAGTTATCTAAGTCCCCACCAGATTAGGTAGATAGAGTGCTGATTGGGGCATCCACAAACCTGAGCTAGACACAGAGTGCTGATTGGTGCGTTTACAATCCTTTAGCTAGACATAAAAGTTCTCCAAGTCACCACCAGATTAGCTAGATACAGAGTGCTGATTGGTACATCCACAAACCCCAGAGCTAGATACAGAGTGCTGACTGGTGTATACACAATCCTCCAGCTAGACATAAAAGTTCTCCAAGTCCTCACCCAACTCAGGAGCCTGGCTGATTTCACCTAGTGGATCCATGCCACAGGCGGAGCTGCCTGCCAGTCCTGCACTGTGCCCACACTCCTCAGCCCTTGGACTGTCAATGGGACTGGGTGCTGCCGAGTAGGGGTCAGCACCCCATTGGGGAGGCTCAGGCTGCCCACACTGGGGGCCAGGGGGGCATGGCTGGCTGCAGGTTCCCGAGCCTTGCTGCAGAGGGAGGTGAGTGAGGCCCAGCGAGAATTTGAGCAAAGTGCAGGTGGGATGGCAGTGCTGGGGGACCCAGGGTGCCCTCCACAGCTGCTGGCCTGGGTGCTAAGCCCCTTACTGCCCAGGGCCAGCGGCACTGGCCGGCCACTCTGAGTGCGGAGTCCACCAATCCCGTGCCCACCTGGAGCTCTTGCTGGCCCACGTGCACCCCACACAACCCCCGTTCCCACCTGCATCCCTCTCTCCACCCCTCCCCCACAAGCAGAGGGAGTTGGCTCCAACCCCGGCCAGCCCAGAGAGGGGCTCCCACAGTGCAACAGTAGGCTGAAGAGCTCCTCAAGCATGGCCAGAGTGGAGGCTGAGGCCAAGGAGGCCCCAACAGCAAGCGAGGGCTGCTAGCAGGTTGTCACCTCTCATAATCATCTGAATTTATATTAAGCTGAACCAAAGTTTCTACTTGTATCTTCAACTTTATTTTATTGCCACATGGATCATTCTAGCATTTTCTATTTTTTATCTGTTAATTTCCACTCTATCAGTAAGAAACCTAATTCCCACCATCTGCCATCCATTTATTAATTGTTCAATTCCAGTACACCAAAACAGAAGTATCAGAATGAATACAACATCGGAAACAACTTTATCATCTGAAGACAAAACTTTACTCAGTTCTAAAGTTACCCAGGTCAGTAACTTTCCCCTATCCTCTTCAATGTGGCTGTTTCCAGATATTTAAAATACAATCAGACTGTTTTGTCACTTTCATCATTCCAAACTGGGATTCTCCAAAATTCTGTTATAGTTCATTTTTTTAAAATGTTTATACATTTTCTGTTTATGATATAAAATTCTATAGGTTTTAGTGAATACATAGTGTCACATATTGATAATTACAGTGTCATACAGAATAATTTTATCACCTTAACAGAAGTCTCTGTGTGTCACATATTCAAACCTTCCCTCTCTTCACCAGCAACCACTGATCAGTTTAGCCATTCCCAGAGTGTCATATAAATACAATAAAACAGCATGTAGCCATTCAGACTTGCTTATTTTATTTATAAATATACATTTAAGATACATCTCTGTTTCCTTACGGGTTACTAACTTATTTATTTCTATCAGTGATTCCATTGTATGCATAAAGCACTGACTATATATTCACTTATTGAATGACTTCTTGAATGCTTCTGGCTTTTAACAATTATGAATGTAGCTGATATTCACATTCATGTGCAGATATTCACATATATATGCATTTTTAAATGGTTGGATACATATCTAGAACAATTACTTGATGTGGTAAGGCTATTTAAACATAGTCTTTGAAAGGAAGGGAAACAATTGTATCTTAAATATATATTTATAAATAAGATGATTTACAACAGATGGTGAGGACCTGAAGCATGTATTTAATTTCCCTCTTGAAAAATAATGGCGAGGGGTATGTAACTTACAAAGAAATAAAGTACAAGGTGCCAGGTCAATAGTTTTTTTCTTTTCCCCAACACTTTGAATATTTCACTTTACTTTCTTCTTGCTTGCATGGTTTCTGATGAGAAATCTGCTATAGTGCTTATCATTGTTCCTATATATGTGACTTAGTTTGGCAATGAACTTTTAGATATAATACCAAAGAGCCATCCAAAAACAAGAAGAAAACATGAAAAGTTGTGCTTTGTTAAAGTTAAAAACTTCTGCCATGTGAAATATACTGTTCAGAAAATCAAAAGACAAAACATAGAATGAGAGATATAATGTGACAAATGCAGATTTTATACCTGTATATGCAATATACAAAGAAAGCTTAAAACTCAATACAAAAACAACACACTGTAAAAATGGATGAAAGATCTGAATAGACATTTCACCAAAGTAGATATACAGATGGAAAATAAGCATATAAAAAGATGCTCAACATTATTGTAATTAGATAATTGAAAATGTTAAAATGTGACACACCAGTAGAAGGACTAAAATCTAGCAAATTCATAATAGTAATTGCTGGTGATCATACAGAGTTCGCAGAGCAATACTTATTCGTTGGCTGTGATAATTCCATAAAATAAAGTCACATTGAAAGACATGGTTACAGTTTCTTACAAAGACTATGCCTTACCACATCAAGTAATTGTTCTACATATTTATCCAACCATTTGAAAATGTATGTACATGTGAAAGTCTGCACATCAATGTGCATATAAGATTTATTCATAATTGCCAGAAGCTGAAGCATCCAGGAAGTCCTTCCATATGTGAATTTGGATCTCTTAAGAGAACACTGAGGTATTTTGCATGTCAACTTCCCACTTTAATTGAGGAAGTTCTTCTGTGCCTGCCAGCCCCCTTAAACTCTAAAAATAAATCAACATTTTCTAAGACAGTATCTTTGCACTTGACTGATTATGGCATTACAAAACCAGTAATTGTATTGTACAAGATATGGAAGAACTCATCACTGTAGTACATTTACATGCCAATTCCATCTTTTAGGGTAGTGGTCACTTTTGTGAATTACGGTTATACCTCTTTTTTCTAATGGCATTCACTAGAATTAGCCTACATGATTTCTTATTACATATTATTGAAATTAATTCACACATTTACCTGGTTTAATTCTTGAAGTTATCACAGGTAGTATTTTTATCTTGCAGAAGGTGAATAAGAAAACTGTTCTACTGAATCATAATTTCATGTCCTCCCGACACAGCTGTCTATCGCCCCTTCATGTTTGCATCATTACCAGGCAGCCAAAATACAAGTGGAGGAGGTTATTCAACCAGAATAAAATACTACAGTTCTCATATTTTTTAAAATGTTTAATGAAAAAACTATCATGAAATTGCTTCACAAAAATCTATGAAAAGTCTATTTTAAAAGTCTATAAAAGTCATCTCATTTTATTAACAGTGAAACTTCAACCTATTTAGAAAATTTTATTTTCATTTTTGAGATGGGTTAATGACTTTACAGAATGTCTCATTGTCTACATCCATGGGGATTACCTTTATTTAACAATGTTTTATTTCTGTGACATAACAAGAAAGAGAGATTTGGTCTCTGACCATATGTTCCTGACATAAAGCTCCTGAACCCCTGTAATTTTCTGGGTAATGGGGTTGATAGTAATATGGGAGGTGGGGAGAGGGAAGAACTAGGTAAAGAAAGGCGGGTCCCTGGCTAGGTCTCCACCCCAAGGCCTGTGCCACGGACCTAAGTGAGGATAGGCATTTCTGTTTTTGTGTCAAATGTTGCATTATCCAAGACCACCCTAGCATCCCATGCCCTCATCTTGTGCCTATAAAAACCCTGAGATCCTAGTGGGCAGGCACACAAGCAGCTGGACACTGAGAAGAAAACACCAGCAGAAGAAGATAGAAGCAGCTGGACATCAAGAGGAGCATGCCGGCCGAAGAACACAGCAGCAGATACAACCAAATGCCAACAGGCCATCTATTATGGGAGGACACAGAATTTGGTCTGGATGATCTGAGCAGCCCGATTGCAGGGGAAGACCATCTTTCCATACCATCCCTCTTCTGGCTCCCCATCCATCTTGGAGAGTTTCCACCATTCAGTAAAATCTCCTCACTCATTCTCCAGGACCACTTGTGAACAAATTTTTCCGTTATACCAAGTCAAGAACCCTGGGATACAGAAAGCTTTCTTTCCTTGTGATAAAGCGTAGGATCTAATTGAGCTGATTAACACAAACTGACTGCAGATGGCAAAAATGAAAGAGCACACTAACATATGCCCGCTGGGGCTCCAGGAATTGTAAACGCTCAATGCTTGATGCTTCCATGGGGTTGGTGCTCCCTACAACCTGCTCGTCTGCGCGCACTCCCTAGGAGTATGAGCAGTGGGTCACCTAAGAAGTGAGTCACACCCCATATTGCATGCCCTGCCAGGGAGATAAGGGAACTTTTCCTGTTTCAATAGTAGCATTGTACACAGAGATCCTAAATTCCTTTGAATTTCCTTGGCAATAGGAGCATCTTTTGCTCTAATGCATTAACTCTTGGATGGTTTCAGGATGGCAGCTGATCACAAGAAACACCAATCTGTGATTAGAAGCTTATAATTTAAGTCCCACTCCCCATCCTCCAGGGAGGACAGAGGGACTACAAGTAGAGTGAATAATCAATCGTGACTACATGATGAAGCCTCCACAAAAAATCTCTAAACTTCAGGGGTGAGGGAGCTTCCAGGTAGGTGAACACTTCCACATGCACAACTTTAAGGGGACAGAAGCTTCTGTGTGCAGGATTTTTTGGACGTTGCCCTGTAAACCTCCTCATCTGGCTGTTGATCTGTAGCCTTGATAATATCTTTTATAATAAACTGATAAATGTAAGTAAATGTTTCCCAGAGTTTTTTGAGCCATTATTAGCAAACTATCAAACCTGTCTAGGGAGTGGTGGTCAGAAGTACAGATGACAACCCAGGATTTGTGATTTTTTCTGAAGTGTATGGTGGCAGTCTAATAGGCTGGAGTCCCTAACCTATGGGGTCTACACTAACTCCAGGTAGTCAGTGTCCGGAGTAAATTGCAGAGCACTCATTTGGTGTCCAAACAGCTAGAGGATTGGCTGCTATGGAAAAATACCACACACATTTGGTGTCAGAAGTTTTGTGAGTATAGAGAAACATGTTTTTTTTTTTTTTCTTTAATTTCTTTCTGTGTGTGATTTTCAAATACATTACAGAATTACTGCATAACTTCACAGATATGTTGTAGAATTTGAAAGATTATAGAATTGGTTAGATTAAATTATATATAAGATCCGTTCTTACATATTTGAAACCTTTTTCTATTGTTTTTCCTTCTATCTTGTAGGCAGAATTTTAAGTCTTTGTCATTCCAAAGGCCAGAGTTTGACTTCATGAGCCAGGTATTGCACAGAATTTGACTTATTTCAAATCTAGCCAGCAGTATTTGACAGGAGGGAACAAAACCAGCTGTCCCTCGCCCTTTCTTTATATATTCCTGCCACTCTAAACTTCTATTATTTTCTATATTTTCTACGTTCTTTCACAACTTCCTATTGATTCTCTGCCTGAAATATTTACTTTCCCTCAATTTTCTGCCTGGCTTTCTCCCACTCATCTCTGAGTCCTTGGCTGTTCCCCTAGACACTTTCTTTGACACGCCAGTTTAAATCTCGTAAAGAAACTGTTTTTTTTTCTTAATAGAACTGTTTATGATTTTTAATAATAAGATATTCGAAAGGTTTTTGTAAAGTAGCATTTCCAGACCATTAAAATTTAAACTTTAGAAAGAAAAGTCATATATATATACACATATATACACACATATGTGTACATATATCCATGTGTATATATGTTAATACAGATATTCTACATATATGTACACATATATTTAGTAGGCACATATGGGGTGTGTAGAATAATAATTTTTAGGCTGCTCAAAATTCTGTGGATAAGATAAAAAAACAAAAAATATGTATAATCGAATGCATCAGAAGATTATATTAATGAAAAGAGATCAGAAATAACACAGAATATTTACCATTAACTCAGCCATTTGAGGTGCCTTTTTTAGGTTCCTGGTGGGCAGATGAGTTAGAGAATCAGAGAAAAACAGATGCTACGATAAAGAAAAGCCAATTTTCTTAGCTCATATTGAAGAATGTGAAAACATTAAAAGAAAAATTAATGATATAAAATAGGTGATGATTAAACACATATAAAATAATTATTATAGTCCTTCTTTTAGAGAAGAGAATACTTTAATAAAAAGAAAAAAAATGACTATTTGGCTCAGGTGAGAACTATTTACTAGAGGCAACACCACTCACCAATCTTTCTCCTACAATGCTACTGAAAAAAACATTCTTAGGTTAAATATTCCAGCCAGTTGTGAAGGATAAGGAGGAAGATTTATGATAGCTTAGAATCTCATCTGTGTGGCATATATGTGGGTACCAGCAAGGTGGCTAAAAGAGAGAAGCGCAAGGAAAACAGGAAACACAGAAGCTGTAAATGAGTAGTATTTCAATTTCTAGTTGAAGTAAAACTTTGAAATTGGTAGTATATGTTATATTTAACTGGATCCACAGATTGAATCTTTCTATAAAGCATATGCTGGTTCTATAGCCCAAATGATAATTTTGTAAATAAATATTGAAAGTTCTTTTTAATTCCTTGAGTAAAACTTAACTGCATTTAATTTAATGGTACTAGAATATTTTTTGAAATGAAAGAAGAATCATATACCTTTGAAGCACATTCTTTTAGCATTTGATATTTAGTATTATTTACAAATGCCAATATTAATAAGACTATACAAGAATTGTTGACAGAGAAGAAAAAGATCTGTACGTGTTTTCACTGGAGAAAGTGAATTGTAAGGCCTATTCTCTTCTTTCAAAGAATAGACATGAAGTTTTAAATTGCAAAGCTTTCCTCTCCCTTTAGCTGACTGTGAAAACACATGTTTGTTTTTCTTATTTATATAATGCCGACTCGGAAAATTTTCTTTAACCTGTAGTTATTATGTAGTTAAACATTCTACCTCCATTTAAACAAAAGAGTAAAGCTGTCATTTCCCAAAGACATCTAGAGTTACTAAATTAGAAACAGCTGGACTGCTATAGATTTTCTCCATTAGAAAAGGATACAAATGAGAGAGATCAGTTTGGAAAAATGGTTAACCCAAACCAGAAAGGGGATTCCAGATAGGATAGTTTACTTCTAAATATCGAAGAGACACCTGAAGTTTTGAAAACAAGAAAGCAGGGGGAACAAGGGCATTTCCAGTGTTCCTTTTTAGGGCAGTCTTCCTAGGAAGTAGTGAATTTTTCAAAAGTTGTTTAATTTTATATTAACAATGAAATTTTGTGACTTTTGTTCTAAAACAGAAACTATAAAAGAAATTTTAAGGTCACAAAAACATGAAAAAAAATAAAGAACCATTTGCATTTATTTTAGTTATTTGCCTTGTTTTATATTAGGGAGTTTACAAAAACTACAAGTTAATTCATTACTTTATATTTTATCTCTAATGTTGTATAACTCTAACGTTGTATTTCCTTATATAATGTTAGTGACCAGAGTGTGGCATATTTTTAGTGCGTATTTTCCATGCTTCAAAGAGTCATTTTTTAAACTAAATTATATCATATATTACATCACAACCTAACACTCCTATCAGTCACCTAGTAACAATAGCCAGCAGTGAAAATTGTGTACGAGATATTCCTTAGATGCACTTTAGAAATGCAGTCTTGAAAGAAACATTATATTTCCATCATCGCTTTGAGATTATTCTAACTTTGAATAATTGCAGTTTTCCTCAGGTGAATTTATTTATTTTTTGCTTCTAATATATTTTGCTTGCTTAAGAATTGCATACTTTATTGTGTGCATAATGATACAGCAGATACTGTGATCTATTTCCTTTCTCATTGCTCTCAAACTGTAATTATTCATGAAGAGAAACTATTTCATCCAATGGGCAATGTGATAGCATAGGTGAATATATCAAGAAATATGAATAGGATGATTGATAGCAATAGTTAACCCTTTTGTTAAGTGTTTACTGTATGTCAGACATGATTATAAGTGCTTAATATTGATTATCCTGTTTAAGTGTTACAGTAGACATATCAGGTAACAAAAACATTAAGAAGTTAAATAACTTGTCCACTTACCTATAAGGTGGCAGAACTGGAATTCAAACCTATTCAGTTCGGCCTCAAACTGTGGGATCATAAACCCTATTTTATATTTTACCCATGCCTCAGAAATCAGACAAAATGCTTTGAATTTAGTGACAATCCACTGCAATGGGTCTATAGTTGAACTTACACAGAAACAAAATAAAAGCTGCCCAAAGGATAACTCACATCCTTAATGACACGCGTTAGTACAAAAAAAAAAATGACCTAATTTACTACATACAATCTTAAATATATATATACACACACACACACACATACACACACACATACATTGAGAGGTACCGGGAAGAATGTGGATATAGTAGGAACGTGGCTTATATCCAGTAGTAGGTTATAGTCTAAAGCTTTTATCATATTTCTAATCCCTCCAAATAAAAAGAGAGCACAAGGAAAACTACAAAGCCTCTTATTATCTCTAGTGAAGCAATTTATTGAATAGCTCATTAATGGGAAAAAGCAGAATTTTTTAAGAACTAGAAAGTGACATGGTTGTCAAAGTGATAATGCCAATTAACAATTGGAAGCTAGTGTTCAGATAGGACAAAGTGGGCACATAGGTCTATATTCAGTAGATTAAAACAAATCCCATTATGTATTAATCAGGAAAATTCCTCGAGACATGTCCAGTAACAATCCAGTGTTCTAAGCTAACTCAGAGTTCATAGCCTTTTATTGGTTTTGTTTGATTAGATCCATGTGTGACAAACTACAGTATTCATTTTTACATTATTTAGGCAAGTGCTATTGTAAGTAGAAAATTTTCTTTTACATTCTGATAGCATTAGAGAGAACTGACATAACCTTAACGTAAGGTAAATGTCTTTCATTGCTGGAATGTTTTAATAACAGATGTTCATTTATACGAGCAAATCATTTCTACTTCCATGTCTTCTCGAAAGAACAGAACTGCAGGTATTTCCCCAGATTATGTAATTGTGTATTTATGTATTTATTATTCTTTCACTCAGTACTTGAAAAAATATGGTGTAAAGAAGTGGTAGAACTCAAAATGCATGGTCTCATTTTTATCTTCCAATGTCATTAATTTATTCAACCTTTTGTTCATCCAATATTCAGAAAACAGAGTAACTGAGACCTGGAAAAAGAAAAGCATATGATAAACTATTCCTGTCTTCAGGGTGTATGTCTTTTAGTGAGGAAGGCAGAGAGAAAATGTATCCTTCAGAGGCTACTTTTATATCATAGACAGAGAGTAAGGATATAATAGAATACAGAAGAACATTAAATGGAGCAGTCAGGGTAAACTCCCATGAAGAGGTAATGTTTGATCTCAAGATTATCTTCTATGTGCAGGAGTTAGATCAAGAAAGATGAAAATAGTAGTATACATAAAAAGACAAAGCCCACAAAGCAAGGAAAATAATTTATTACTTGTCCAATTATTTCTATAGTTTATGTGTGAATTTTTTCTCTATAAAAATTTATTTAATAAATGTCGATGGAATGATCATCAGAAATTCCTCATTTTGCAATGACCAATAATGGATCTGATTTAAGCTTCACAAATCATTAGGTGAGTGATTAAAAGAAAACTATCAAACTGACTGTATTCAAACCCCTGGTCAAACTTAACAACAGTAAGAGAGAAACAGCCAGACATTTTATGCCTCTTGATGTATTTCCAAAACAAACAAACAAACAAAAGAACACAACATCACCTACAACAATTTCTGAAAAAGGAAAAGGAGGTGGTTCATCTAATCAAACTCTGGATCTTATTCTATTGTCTTTTTGTGGGAAATATAAGCACTTTATGCTCAACGTGGATTTGAATCCCAGCTTCACCACTTATTTGGTGTACGCTTGAGGAAATGAATTAATCTTCTTTACTTGAGTTTGCTGATATGTAAAGTTGAATCACAACGGTACCTCAAAGGCACGGTGTCCTCTAGGGTTGTTATGAAAAGTCAAAGAGATAATTCTAGTAAAGGTATTATAAAACTACTGTCTAAGAGTAAATTATATCATCAATTATTATTTATTATTGCCATTGCTTTATAGTTATTAAAAGTCAGAAAACCTTACAGAAATTATAGTCTAATTGGAGACACAGGAGGACAGTAGCAATTTTAATAGAACATGAGGGTTCCTATGAGAATAATAAAAGAATAAAGAGTAAATATGCAGTGTGTTCTCATTATCCATTCCTTCTCTGAATCCTCACAGTTACATGAGGTTGAATATATACAGAAAATTTTCTATAGCATGGAAATAATCACTAAGGAACTGACAGTTTGTAAAATTATTCTCTAGTGAAATACTTCCAAGTATTTCCCTTGCCAGCCACTTAACATTACCTAATGTCTCTGTTCTTTTCCTCAAGTTCTTTATTGATAACTCTGTTTGCTTACTGTAGTCTTCTGTAAACATTCGTCAATGCAATGCAAAAACAATGCAAATTAGCTAAAAAGTGAAAGTGCACATCTTGCCAGAATCACACTTTCATTTTGTCAATAGAATTATGTTCATCTACTATTCCAGGCACATATAAAACCACTGCCAAATGAAGACTGCACAAGGTTGAGCAATTAACAATTAAAGAAAAAAATATTGATAAATATTATGTTGTAGATGTTTCAAAAACTTGTGGAAAATCATGATTTGTAGTAGCTTTCAGGGGAAGTTGATGCAAACTATATATTTTTAAATAAAAATAACATGGATTCTTTTGAAAAACTAAAACTTTAATAAAGTATATAATTTTACACTATTATGAAATGCTGTCAGAAACATTATATGCAAAAAGCAACGTTTTAAAAATGTGTTTATTTTAAAACTCCAAGTACAGTTTAAAACTCCAAGTACGGTTGTCCTATATCGTGAGTCCTAGGACTCATGAAAATTTAAAAGAAAATAATCTACATTGTTCTTTCTTCATTTTATTAATATGTAAATTTTCTACTACTGCTCCCCAGCCTATTGCATCACCACCAGCATCACCACAACTACAATTTCCTATGATATTTTGATTCTGGTTTTAAACGGATTTATTTTGAGGGTCTTTTTCCTTTACTAAGCTTTTTTGAATAAGGAAAGCCTCTTGTATGTACCTGCTTTGTATACTCTAGGAGACACACGATCACAGAAGAAGAAGCTTGACTCAGATTTTCAGTGCCAGATACAGATTCCTAGAGAATTCTTAGGTATTATGCAAAAGAGCTTACTCTCTATTATAAAAGTTAAGGGAAGCTATGCAGATCCTTATGCATGGACATTATATAATCAGATTTGTATCATAAAAAGAGCATTCATGAGACACTGTTTATGCCTGCCTCTAAGCTCATCTCTTACTGTTGCTGCAGCAAGCAGCTTTGACCAAATGTAACCTGTTACTATTAACAATAACCTTACCTCCATTTGTTTCACTGCATCACTTGCTTTCTATCTTGAATTTTTTCATATTTCATAGGCCATGCCTTTGGATGCCTCCCAAAGCACTCAGTATTCATACATGCATAAACCTGGTAGGGCTGGAGAGTAAACACTCTTGGGCTAGCATTTGACAAAAGAGGATAAGAACCATGAAACAAATGATTTCCTTTTATATCTCCCAAGCGGATAATTTTAAGGCCCTCAGAGGATTCCATGTTGGTGACAAGCTAGACCACTCACCATTTTCTTGGCTTTTGCTCTTTCCCTGTTTTATTTCACCTGGAATAATGTCACCAAGTGAACTCCCTGTATCCAAGACTTTCTCTCAAGAGACACTCTGAAGGGAGCATAAGGAGAGGGACAGGCAGCATCTAATAGAATTCTAATAGACGACAGATAAGCTGTCCAGTGATTTTTATAACCCAGGAAAGAGAGTAGCTTACACAAAAGCCATAGAGTAGTGATGAAGAGAAGGGGTGGATTTTAACAGATCCCCATGAGATAGAATCTGTAATACTTAGCTGATTAGATCTTAGGAGCAAGGGAGAGTATGAACCCCAAGTGGAATCCATGCATAACGGCACATCATAAGAAGCAGAAAATGGTGCTTTGGGGAAAAGCTGATGAGTTCAATACAAACATGTTAATTTTGCGGTCACAGAGTGTTTTCTGTGTAAAAATGTCTAGAAGGCATTTGTATATAAAGTTTTAGAACTCAAATATTGAGAACTGAGGTCAATTAGAAAGATCTATTCAGGAGACATCAGCATACTCAGTAGCTAGACCCACTTGTGTAAATTGAAATCATCTACAAAATACATAGACTAAAATGAGCATGGAATCAAAACTTACAATCTGGGGAATAACGTCATGGAGAGAAGAAGAAAAGGAACTTAATAATAGAATGGGAAGAAATTTATAAGAAGATAGACTGCTGCAATAAAATTTAACTGTACATTATGAAAAAGTATCAGAAAATGAAAAAGAGTTTCCATACCTAAAGCAAAAGTATTTAGGACATGAATATGTAAAGAAAACTAAGAAATCTGGGTTCATATCATAGAGGATTTTATAATAAATGTACATGCCAAAAATACTGTTGTTTTTAGCAAATCATATTTGAGTATTTTAGATAAAATGGTTATAAAGTTTTTCAACAACATTGACTGGTGAGATAATTTACTTGCTAATAAGAGTCCTCTTGACCAGGCATGGTGGCTCATGCATGTAATTTCAGCACTTTGAGAGGCCAAAGCAATGGATCACGAGAGATCAGGGGTTTGAGACCAGCTTGGCCAACATGGTGAAACACCATCTTTACTAAATACACAAATTAGTCGGACATGGTGGCACATGGCTCTAATCCCAGTTACTTGGGAGGCTGAAGCACAAGAATTGCTTGAACCCAAAGATGGAGGTTGCAGTGAGCTGAGATTACACCATTGCACTACTACACTCCAGCCTAGGCCACAGAGTGAAACTCTGAAAAAAATAAAATAAATAAGGTATCTTCATAAGGCACTCATTCCAATCTTATTGATATGGGTATTATATATTTGAACTTTTGGTTTTGGTGGGATTTAGAAGGGTTTCATGAAAATAAAGGTAAATTATATAATTATAACCACAAGAAAGCCACAGAATAATAATCATAATTATAATCACCAGCGCAACCAATCTTCAGTGGTATGTTTGATTGCCATTTGTAATGCACTAGAATAACATTTTTAATTAATCCTGGAGCAATACAACGGGAAAAAACTACCTTGCTATTAGATAGCAGTTGTTCTGTAAGAAAATTACCATTACAAAAGCAGTGTTTGTGATTAGACTATGTAATTTCATTTCACTCTGTAAAAATGTTGAGTATATTATTTCAAGCATAAATACTGCATTGTTTTAAGATTCTAAACTTATTCATGCATGCTTATCAAATATTTTGATAGCATCAACATGGGAAAATTGCATAGGTATAGAAAGCAGAGCAAAATAGGTAAAGAATTTTCATGTTTATTTTTTAATCGTAAAAATTGCTTTGTTAAATAATTTTTGTTCAATATCAAAAATATCTCAAAACTTTGATGATGCTGCTGCCATTTTAAAACACAATATTTGATACTAGTATCAACAAAATAATTGCTGAAATCTCTTTTGTAGCTTTATATTATTAATTATCATTATCTGAGTTATGCCCGAGAACATGTTTATCAGCCACAAAAATACATCCATTTTTTGAAATTCAGAGTTCTCAACGTTAGAATAACCAATGGATCATTTCCCTAATGTGGAAAAATGTGAATTTTTAAACCCTCAAATTTGTTTCACTTCTATATCTTATCAAAAGATGCTACTTAAAAATATAACTCTTATTTCAAGCAAATAACTTGTGATTTTCTACTGAATGTGGTTGGTCCTCTTCTTACATGAGTTCCACCTGTGGATTCAACCACAGCAGATTGAAAATATTTAGGGGGGAAAAAAGTATCTATACTGAAAACTGTACAGACTTTTTTCCCTGTCATTTTTTTTTCCTGAACAATACAGTGTAACAACTATTTACAAATAATTTCCATTTTATTTGGTATTATACCTAATCTAGTGATGATTTAAAGTGTTCCGGAGAATGTAGGTAGGTTATATTCTAATGTTAATGTCATGTCTTTTTATATAAGGCACTTGATCATCCACAGGTTTTGGTATCCAATGGTAGTTCTGGAACCAATTCCTCATGGATAGAGAGGGATAACTGTATATTTTTAAAAATCTGAATCAAATAAAATCAGACTGTGTAACAGGGCTGAGTAAGTATCAAAATCAATTTTCAGTGAAAACTATGTCATACAACATGATATGTGCACATCTTTCAAACCTCCAAGTTGACACTGACTTTACCCTTCATGTATACAAAGTCAACAATGGAAAATTTCATGAAATACTCCAATAAGCTTTTAACTCCGTTTCGTTTTCTAAATTTTACTCCAAATGTGTTATGTACGTGATGAATCTCTGTCTTCTGGTGTCTCAATAAAGGTTGTCTGTCATAGAGAATAGCTCATGCTTCTTAGAGACATCGCCTTATTTTGATTTTACTCAGGGTTTTGAACTTTCCCATACAGTTATTCTAATAGAGTAATCTATACTAATAGTAAGCATATACTTGATGTCTTAACATATATATTACATATAATATATAATATATAACATATATAATATATAACATATATAACTGAACACATATATTTTATATATATCCTTCCCAAATACACATCTATTGTCATTTCCCTATTAGAATTTCATCAGTATCTCTCTAAACTTGAAAACAAATTCAAAACTATTCAGGAGGATATCTGCCTGCCACTATATATACATTTGAGACAGGGTCTCTCTCTGTTGCCCAATCTGAAGGTCAGTGGCACATTCACAGCTCACTGCAATCTTGGCCTGTTGGGCTTAAGCAATCTCCCACCTTAAAATCAGTACTCTGAGGTTCTTTTCCCCGCTTTCAACTTAGGATATAATAATATAGCTCTTATAGATATTTTAAGAATTAAAAAATACAATCCATTTAGCACACATTAGTGTTACCATTTAAATGATTTGTTATATCTATGATTTTAATTATATCTGTCTCAAATTAGTTACAAATGTATATAATTCTTGTGTTAATGATAATTCCAGCTTTCAACTTATGTTCATTATTTTTGTCTTAATTTTTCCAAAGATTCACAATGTCAAATACAGCAGCTCCCTAAATTTCTTCACAGAGATGTCCTCTTCTATATACTGTTCTTCCAAGCTATGGCCAGGTGATAGTTCCAAAATGCACAAATATATGTCCAAAATGCATATATATTTCCCTATTAGAATTTTATCAGTATCTCCCTAGATTTGAGAACAAATTCGAAACCACACAGGAGAATTTCTGCCTGCTCCTTGAAATCTGCCCATGTCCTAAATTTTATTTTTACTTTAAATTATTTTATTTTATTTTATTTTTACTTTTACTTTATCTTCTGTGGTACTCCTATATGTACCTTGAGCCTCATCACAGCAAATCACTTGCATTTACTTGAACATGCAGGCTTTTTTACATCTCTATGGTTTGCACCTTTACACAGTAAATTTTTTGCTTTACTTTTTTTTTTTTTTTTCCAAAATGATGTATAACCTTCCCAAAACTATTCTATTTTTTTCCAGCTGGATGAGACACCTTTTTTTTCTATATCCGCATAACTTTGTGTGAAAACATCTTCCAATGTGTTTATTGTAAGCTGGAGTAATTATTTGTTATTAGCTCCTTAGTCAGACTGGGAAAAACTTAAGGGCAGGAATCGGCTGTTCTCAGTGTCCACCATGGTGCCTGGCACTTAGCAAGAGTTCAATAAGTGTTTTGTATTCATTTTCAACACTTATTCAGGCCAGCATTATTAAAAAATACTTCACTGCTGGACTACTCACTCTGATCCACAAAACTGTTATTTTTCACTCTACTGTGCCCCTTGATGTTAAAGTTTAGTTCACTGGCGGTACTGTGATAAAGCTGTTTAAAAAATGAGTATGATATAGGAGTCAGGTCTTTTCTCACTACATATAGACATCAAAGACTCTCTATTGACACTCCCCCCATCCCGCAAAGATCTGCCACTTCTATTGATTCTGTTGTCAACATCTCTGTCTTCACTTCTTTTAACAGTACACTTCAGAAGTTGCAGATATTTTCATAGTTTACATCTCTTTTTAGAGTCTCACAGTTGAGATTGCTATGTGTCTGTAATCTTCTTCAGATGTGTGTGTGCGTGTGTGTGTGTATAGGTATATAGCCTGAAATGTAATAAAATGTCTACATGGTAACCCATTTGTTGAACTTTTCTTGTGTGCAGATATAGAAAATCATAAGCAGAAATATGCCAAACTTTATCCCCTCATTATATTTCCAAATTTCCAAATCAAGAAGTTTTAAACATAGCAGTGCAAATCTATTCTCTTCATAAATCCCCCCCGCCCACCCCCCCAAAAAAAGTAAGACTGCAAATCTGGTCTAGAAGCTGAAGAAAACAGACTTGCAAACTTGAACAGCACATTTACACCTTAGGATGTTCCTGATAAAATCAAGAATATAATCCTATGTATTAAAAACAACAGTTAATATAGTGTCTATAGTCACAAGTCAGTTTAATGATTAGTCTGATAAATTTACAAAATCTTAAGTTGTTTTTCAAATCTATATATATCATTTATTTAGACAGTTTGGAATTAGTAATGCAAAGGCTTTGATTGTTTTCAAAATGTTTTTATAATTCTAGGATGTTATTTTTACTGTATAGGAAAAATGGTGATTTCCTCTTTTTTGTTTAAAATAATGTATACCACCTACTAGCAAAACTAATTAAAAACTAAAAAACAGCCTCTTCTTTCTTATCTGTCAAAATGTTTCCTCCATTCTTTATTTTTGAGCAGATTATACACATGTGTGACTATCTGTTAAGCACTGAAAATACTTCTAATTTGAATATACTGACAGAAAAGAATGGAAGCGATCTATAACAAAAATGAACAGATGAGTTTTTTTAATACAATGTCCTTCTACATTAGTATAGAATATGAAAAATTGCCCAAAAATGCAAAGAACAAAAAATAATATAAGAGTAAAAGACACAATCCCTGAATTAGGATATAATTTAATCTTTTAGATATGCGTGAATTCACTTTACTTTTAGAAATACTATATGCTAGAAGATATAATACATTAGTGATGATCTGTTGTTTTTGTTTTATAAACTCACATCAATTGATTCTAACCATATCATTCCTGATAAAATCATTTTACTAACGCATGAAAACTGAAAGGGTTGAACGAATCATAATCTTCTTATCTCAGTTTTATTTTTATTTTTTTCATAGCTTGCGTTTCATTTATTTAATTATTTTTATCAAAGAGAAAATATTTTTAATTTTGATAATTTAATTGACAATGTTTTTATTTTTATTTTTTTCATAGCTTGCGTTTCATTTATTTAATTATTTTTATCAAAGAGAAAATATTTTTAATTTTGATAATTTAATTGACAATGTTTTTATTTTATTTTATTTTATTTTATTTCATTTTACTTTATTATACTTTAAGTTCTAGGGTACATGTGCATAATGTGCAGGTTTGTTACATATGTATACTTGTGCCATGTTGGTGTGCTGCACCCATCAACTAGTCAGAATCCATCAATTCATCATTTATATCGGGTGTAACTCCCAATGCAATCCCTCCCCACTCCCCCCTCCCCAAGATAGGCCCCGGTGTGTGATGTTCCCCTTCCCGAGTCCAAGTGATCTCATTATTCAGTTCCCACCTATGAGTGAGAACATGCGGTGTTTGGTTTTCTGTTCTTGTGATAGTTTGCTAAGAATGATGGTTTCCAGCTGCATCCATGTCCCTACAAAGGACACAAACTCATCCTTTTTTATGGCTGCATAGTATTCCATGGTGTATATGTGCCACATTTTCTTAATCCAGTCTGTCACTGATGGACAATTGGGTTGATTCCAAGTCTTTGCTATTGTGAATAGTGCCGCAATAAACATACGTGTGCATGTGTCTTTATAGCAGCATGATTTATAATCCTTTGGGTATATACCCAGTAGTGGGATGGCTGGGTCATATGGTACATCTAGTTCTAGATCCTTGAGGAATCGCCATACTGTTTTCCATAATGGTTGAACTAGTTTACAATCCCACCAACAGTGTAAAAGTGTTCCTATTTCTCCACATCCTCTCCAACACTTGTTTCCTGACTTTTTAATGATTGCCATTCTAACTGGTGTGAGATGGTATCTCATTGTGGTTTTGATTTGCATTTCTCTGATGGCCAGTGATGATGAGCATTTTTTCATGTGTCTGTTGGCTGTATGAATGTCTTCTTTGAGAAATGTCTGTTCCTATCCTTTGCCCACTTTTTGATGGGGTTGTTTGTTTTTTTCTTGTATATTTGTTTGACTTCTTTGTAGATTCTGGATATTAGCCCTTTGTCAGATGAGTAGGTTGCAAAAATTTTCTCCCATTCTGTAGGTTGCCTGTTCACTCTGATGGTAGTTTCTTTCGCTGTGCAGAAGCTCTTTAGTTTAATGAGATCCCATTTGTCAATTTTTGCTTTTGCTGCCGTTGCTTTTGGTGTTTTAGACATGAAGTCCTTGCCCATGCCTATGTCCTGAATGGTATTACCTAGGTTTTCTTCTAGGGTTTGTATGGTATTAGGTCTAACATTTAAGTCTCTAATCCACCTTGAATTAATCTTCATATAAGGAGTAAGGAAATGATCCAGTTTCAGCTTTCTACTTATGGCTAGCCAATTTTCCCAGCACCATTTATTAAATAGGGAATCCTTTCCCCATTTCTTGTTTCTCTCAGGTTTGTCAAAGATCGGATGGCTGTAGATGTGTAGTATTATTTCTGAGGACTCTGTTCTGTTCCATTGGTCTATATCTCTGTTTTGGTACCAGTACCATGCTGTTTTGGTTACTGTAGCCCTGTAGTATAGTTTGAAGTCAGGTAGCGTGACGCCTCCAGCTTTGTCCTTTTGACTTAGGATTGTCTTGGTAATGCGGGCTCTTTTCTGGTTCCATATGAACTTTAAAGCATTTTTTTCCAATTCTGTGAAGAAACTCATTGGTAGCTTGATGGGAATGGCATTGAATCTATAAATAATCTTGGGCAGTATGGCCATTTTCACGATATTGATTCTTCCTATCCATGAGCATGGTATGTTCTTCCATTTGTTTGTGTCCTCTTTGATTTCACTGAGCAGTGGTTTGTAATTCTCCTTGAAGAGGTCCTTTACATCTCTTGTAAGTTGGATTCCTCTCCTTAAGCTGATAAGAAACTTCAGCAAAGTCTCAGGATACAAAATTAATGTGCAAAAATCACAAGCATTCTTATACACCAGTAACAGACAAACAGAGAGCCAAATCATGAATGAACTTCCATTCACAATTGCTTCAAAGAGAATTATCTGAGTTTTAAACATATTTTTTCCTTTTACTTCTTATAACTTACTCTACAATTCAGATGAACCACTCCTGCCTTCAAAATAAAATGGTAGCTTAGCCCAGTTTAATCATGCCTTTAATGAATATGTATTGCTGGACCTACTATGTGTCTGGCATATAGGAAAAGCCTACGGACCGAAAACTGGACACAGTTTCTGCTCTTATGGAGCTTAACATTTAGTAATCAAAACTTTAATTCTAAAAACAAATACAAAGCAATGTGTGATTGCAACTTTGATAACAATTATGTATGGCAAATTTGATACAGAATTGTGAAGGTCAGGGCATCTGCCTTAGTGGAAGACGCCTGTCTCTTCCTCCACGAAGTTTAGAAGCTTCATCTGAGATCTGAGGGATGACTAACTAGGGAGCGTGACAAGTCATGATGACATTGGAATTTAATAGGAAGACAAATATTAAAAATTAAAATTATTTAGGGAATGTCTTCTAAACCAAATACAAAGTAGAAAAAATAATCAGAATGATATAGGTACAAAGATACAAATCATCAACTATATAAAATGTATAGAAATTTTAATTTTAATTACAACTTTTCCATATGAAAGTATGACAGGTATTTACTGCTTATATAGAGGATTGTTTTAAACTTTAATTTAACATAACTGAATTATTTTCTCCTTTTCAAATATATGTTTCCCTTGAATAATAGTTAAAAAGATTCTGTTTCTGGCTAAAATGTAAACCTGGAATATTGTTTGAGTTGACCATATTAAATATTTAATTTTGTTGTCAAATGATTATTTTCTCCAAGATCTTGTTGTACAATAAAACCATTAGTGTTTACCCTCTTATAACAAAAGTTAAGCTCTTTTTCCACTTCTATTTTCAAGTCTGCAAAATACCATTAGATTCTTTTGTTATCTACTAATGTTTGTCATAAATAAAATATATTTGGCTAGAAAAGAATTCACAAAAATTGGAGTTTTCTGTCAAGGCTCATTGAGAAAGATATACAATAGAAAGTTTCACAACTAATCTAGCCAAACAGACCATGTATCTGAGTTACAAATTATTTAAAATAATATTCTTTATAGGATATAGAAAGTAATCAT
Organism: Trachypithecus francoisi; assembly: GCF_009764315.1. Taxonomy (NCBI): domain Eukaryota; kingdom Metazoa; phylum Chordata; class Mammalia; order Primates; family Cercopithecidae; genus Trachypithecus; species Trachypithecus francoisi. Next base: position 72,888,940 of record NW_022681454.1, on the reverse strand, counting down.
GCCACTATGTAAAACACAAAGATTTTAATTAAATATAAAAATAATCACTTTAATTACATTTGCTATATACTTGTATCATTACAATAGCCACATTTCTTATGAAATTGTTATACAATGTTTTGTTCCACACATATTTTGTCTGTAACATATGCAGGATTCTCTTGAGCTGTTTAACAGCACGTAAAATAGATTGCATTATGTCCATAATGATCACAATGCTAAATAAAAAGATAACCTCTGCTTGGTTCACAACAAATATTTAGATCTAAAACATTAATAAAATGTCTCGTATTTATAAGTCTAGAAGTACATTTAAAGTGTTCCTATATAGTTAAGATTATTCCGTTTGCTTCTTTTTATTATAGCAAAAATAAAACCTAATTACCAAAATTTTGCACATGGAATTTATGGTTTTTTTTTGTAATTTATATTATCTTTATTTTCTCAAATATATGAAATAATGCTGCTAATTAATAACACTGCTGTCTCCCAATTCATATTATGCTGTGCCTGTACAGTTGAAAACATAACATTGTTCTTTTATTCATTTGACAAACATATATCTAACACTTATACACTCTTCCATGCTTAGGTTGATTCTTTTATTTGAAATATACTATTTCGTAAGTGCACAAATTTTTTTTTTTTTTTATTTTTATTGTTTGAGATGGAGTCTCGCTCTGTCGCCTAGGCTGGAGTGCAGTGGCCGAATCACAGCTCACTGCAAGCTCCGCCTCTCGGGTTCATACCATTCTCCTGCCTCATCCTCTCGAGTAGCTGGAACTACAGGCGCCCGGCACCTCGCCCGGCTAGTTTTTTGTATTTTTTAGTAGAGACGGGGTTTCACAGTGTTAGCCAGGATGGTCTTGATCTCCTGACCTCGTGATCCGCCCGTCTCGGCCTCCCAAAGTGCTGGGATTATAGGCTTGAGCCACCGCGCCCAGCCAAGTTTTTTTTTTTTTTTCTAAATAATTGACCACATTGCAGCAATGCATAGAGAGTTAAGTAAATAGAAACTTCAAATTTTATCTTCCCCACATTAAAAAAAAATGCTATGTACAGTCACCCACACCTACCCAGCATACACTGTAAGTAGTCCATTTAGAAATTTTTAAATCTATACATACTTATACTTCTATTACTGTACTAAAAAACTGATGATTTGAATATATTCAACTCAACTATGAAGACTTACTGAAATTCTATGTGACTATCATGGTACTTAAGATTGTCGGGAATGAAACTGTAAATATTTTTACTTTTAATGAATTATAATAAAATAATAAAATGTCTTTCTTTGAGTTCACCAAAATGCATATAAATATACTGCATATTTTCTATAATTTTTACTGTAAATTTGTTTTTACCAAATATTAATTTACAAGATAGAGTTCAGAATTTAATTAGCAATATTTCAACCCCTTGGAATTTAAACTGCAATTATTTGATACTTCAGTTGATTTTTTACTGTAATAAATGATAATTTTAAAAATTATACAGGGAAAGTTCAGCTGTGTTTTCTTCTGAATTTTTTCCTTGTAGCATTATAAACATTAAAAATGGTAACATCGTGGTTACAAGCTTATGATATTTTTGCATTCAGGCAATCTGAGTTTGTGTTCTGCTTCTAAAGCTTACAATATGACCTCAGGAATGTTACTTAATTGTCTTTTGTTCATTGTCTTCATCTTCAACATTGGGTTTATACAAAGTAATACACACTGAACTGTATTTGTTTCCTATTACTCTTTCAAAAAAGTAGACTACTCTAGTGGTTTAAAACGAAGCCTGAATGCTCTCTCTAGGAGAGAATCCCTTGCGCTGCCTTTTCTAGTTTCTAGAACTGCTTTCCTTAGCTTGTGTACCGCACCCCTCTCTATCTTTTAAGCTAAGGGGGATCAAGTTGAGGATTCATGTTGTATCCCTGTGACCTTGCTTACTGCTACATATTCCCTGACTCTTGTTTCTTTATCTTCCACATTTAAAGAATGGTTTTGATAACACTCGATTCACCTGAATGGATAATCTAGTATAATCTATTTATCATCTAATTAATAACCTTAATTCTATCTCCAATCTTAACTTACTGTGGCCATGTATATGAGCTCTTTCTCTTACTTCCATAAAGAAATAACTGACACTGGGTAATTTATAGAAAAGAGATTTAATTGGCTCATGATTTCACAGGCTGTACATGGGGCTGGTGAGGCCTCAGGAAACTTTCAATCATGGCAGAAGGTGAAGGGCAAGCAGACATGTCTTACACAGCCAGAGAAGGAGGAAGACAGCAAAAACAGATGTATTACACACTTTGAAACAACCAGATATCGTGAGAACTCACTCACTATTACAAGAATAGCAAGGGGAAAACCCACTTCATGATCCAGTCACCTACTACCCGGTCTCTCCTTGGACAACGTGGATTACAATTTGACTGCAGATTTGGGCCGGGATACAAATCTGAACCATATTACCATGTAACAAACTATTCACAAATTTCTGATATTAGCATGTGGATATATTTGGGAGAAGGAGGGGAAACAATACTCTGCCTACCATAGGTGCAGGCCGTATGCCTGGCACTATTCTACAACTTCTTATAAATCATATCTTATAGCATTAAATTAAAGTCATAAATTTGTATGACTTTATGATTAAAATTCATAAAATTAAAAGTATGAATTATGTGTTTTATGATCACAGAAACCTATCAGCTTGGTACAATTATTATCTACATTTTACAGATCATTCAACTGAGCAATAATAGTAATAACAGGTGTCTCAGAATAATCATGTCTACTATTGAGGGATGCTGTCAGGATTAAATAAGGTGACATACAAAATGTTTAAACAATGTTTAGCGCCAAGTAAATTTTAATTATTCTTATTGCATCATCTTGATTTTTATCGTTCTTATTCCACATTTCTTAGAACACATCTCTCAAATGGGAATACATTTGAGAAATAAATCATTGTGACTTCTGCTTAAATAAAACATATTAAATTGCATATTTACAACTTCTCCCTCCTGAAACCACTCTGAAAGTAAAATGGATAAAAAGAGCATGAGGAAATAAAGCATAGAATGACAAAAAAATAGATAGAGCATGACAGAAACAACACTTCACAACTAGAAATCAAATAAGTCATAAGTGACTTAGAAAAGCAGAGAATTAGACCATAAGCCAGCGATAGAGGAATTTCACACGTAAGATGAATCACATCACAAAATCTTAAAAAATAGCCAGGAATTGGAGGCGCTGGATTCTTCTGAAAGTGTAGCTGCAGTTGCTGCAATTAAGTAAAGCTATTGCTTTAAGAATGGCTAAGGCATAGTTAAAATCCTAGAACATTCCGTACCCAGCCAGTTTACTATGTGGAGCAATTGAATCAGAGATAATTTGGACGCTAGAGCATTGGCATTTGGGTGACTGTCCTAGTAGATCTAGGCTGCAATAACAAAATACCAAAGACTGTGTAGCTTGCAAACAACAGAAATTTAATTCTCACAGTTCTGAAGACTGAGAAGTCCACGATTAAGGCGGAAACAGATTCCATGTCTGGGGAGGGCTTGTTTCCTTCTTTACAGATGGTGCCTTCTCACTGTGTCCTATGTGGTGGAAGGGAAAGGGATCTCTCTCAGGCCTCTTTATAAGGGCATTGACCATTTTTGAGGGCTCTATCCTCATGACCTAATCACCTCCCAAAGACCCCACCTCCTACTACCATCACCTTGTTAGAATTTCAGCATATGCATTCTGACAGGACACAAACATTTTGATTACAATGGCAGTACTTTAGCCAACCGTATCACTTTTCTTAAGTGCTCTCATCCCATAGTGACAGTGAGTAATAACTTATGTCTATGACCTTCTCTGCAGAATTTACCTTTTTTTTCTCAGACATGCACTGAAATTATGTAACTTTCACCACCACTCTGAGGATAGATGGCAATGCATTACTATACAAAGGAACAAAATCATTCTATGGTGAGATTCCTGTCCTAGATCACACTTCTACTCCTATACTATGGATCAGGCCTAAGATATAACTTAACTTTGACAACAGATATCCCTCTACTCTATTTGGCTTCCCTCACTTTGATATAGGTTTTCTCTTTTCATTTCCTGAATAGAATCTCCCTCTATGTCATAAGCATCTGTATATCTATATCAAGTTCTGCTTCTGTGATTCATGATTTATATTTACAGAGCACACTATTTAACACATTAGAATGTAATAAAACTCTATCAACTGGACAGTAGGAACCTAGGTCATTCTCCTACTGAGCTCTGAGAATGCTTGCTGTTAGCTTTCAACACACAATTTAGGATACTGAAGATTTCTTTCTGGGGAAATTGATCAATCCAAGAGAGCAGATCTATAAATATCAAGAGTGGAAGTTATCCTAGCAAAAGAGCAACACCACACAGATCATCTTAGAGTGAAATCTACTAATTAAAATATACTGCTCATTCACACACTGATTTCAATAAAATTTGTATTGCCTCTTCTATTTTGCCATCATGAATCATGAGATATTGATGATTGCAGAAAATCTTCTGCATTATAACAAAGAACAAGCAAGTAGAAAATGCAAGGCCAAAGATAAAAAAAAAAAATCATTTAGTGAGGATTAGAACAATTGACAATATATGAGTTATTATCCCCTGAAAAATTTTAAAAATAAAGATACTGCTTTCATCACACACAAAAAGAAAACTTTAAAATAAAAATTTTAGAGAAAAAAATAATAGTCAAAAATAAAAGTTTAATTGGAACTGTATTCCCTAAGGTAAAGTAGTTAATGCAATAAAAGCATAAATGTATAATGCCTAAAACATGATATATGTTTATTTATCACACTATTTAATGTATTACATAGGTGTTCCCAAAATATAATTAGCTTTATTTCATGCATGAAATTTTACATATGTAAAATTAACATTTGAGGAAGAAAACAGATATTTCATAAGGATAAATGCAAGCCTTAATACATTTGAATAAAGTAAAACAGTACTATATATATATACATATATATAATTATGTAAGCTATATATATTATACAAATATAAGTGAGATATAAACTAATACTCAAATATTACAATCTATATTATAAGCTATATATACATTGTATAAATATAAGCAATGTATATGGTAAATACATAGATTTAGCTTTTTAAAATGAAAAGTTATATAATTTGATCATCTAATTATAAAAAAGAAAACCATACCAAGTAAAAAATGATAAGAAAGATACAGATAAAGAAGAAATTTTAAAAATTGCAAATAACTACTTACTGATCTTCATAAAAATAGATTTAGGAATATGTACCAAATGGATCATTTTCTAGAAAAAAATTTGACCAAAGCTGATTTCAAAATAATTGGAAAATCTATATAATGTGATTACAATGGGACATAGAAAATATAAAGGAACTACCCATTGTATATGTACCAGACCAGTGCTACTACACACTGAATTAAAAAGTAACTTCAATTCTGTTGACAATATTCCAGAGACTATTAGAAATGTTACGATACAAGACTAGCTTTGATTCTCAACACCCTGAAAAAAATAATAACACTAATTGTACTTACGAATGACATTTAAATTAGGCTAAATGTGGTATCAGCAAATCAAATTCAATAGCACATTTAATGAATAATGTATTAATACATCATGGCAAATTATGGCAAGAATCAGTATCAGGAAATTATAAATAAAAGTTATATCAGTATACTTCAGAATGAAAAAGTACAGGATCTTATTATATTGGCAATAAGAAGCCATATTTAAAAACAAAAGTCAGTATCTATGCTTGATGTAGACTCAAAATGCAAAAAAATGAGAAGTCTTTTCTATTACATGGTAAAATATATATCCACCTTCAAATCAGCACCCACACTTAGTAGGTAAACACTACTACTATTGTGATTAGGGTAATTTATTTGGACGTAAAAAGAAAAACAAATTCTGGCTATAAAATTAGGAAACTAAAGCATGAATAGTTATCTTTTGAAAATCATATAAACAATAGAAATTCCAATAATTTTAACATAAATCTACCACCAATAAGTAAGATAATTTTTAAAAGTTTAGAAAAATTTCCAGTAGCTTACATCAAGAAAATGTAATAGAAGAAAATAATCCATCTTTAGTAATAAAAATATTTAAATTGCTTAGGGATAACTTAGTAACAAATGTACGAGATCTAAATAAAGAACAATGAAAAACTAGCCAGGCACAGTAGCTCACACCTGTAATCCCAGCACTTTGGGAAGCCAAGGCGGGTGGATCACCTGAGGTCAGGAGTTTGAGATCAGCCTGGCCAACATGGTGAAACGCTGTCTCTACTAAAAATACAAAAAATTAGCAGGGTGTGGTGGCAGATGCCTGTAATCCCAGCTACTCGGGAGGCTTAAGAAGAAGAATCGCTTGAACCCGGGAGCTGGAGGTTACAGTGAGCCGAGGTTGTGCCATTGCACTCCAGCGTGGTCATCAAGACCCAAACTCTGTCTTAAAAACAAAAACAAAAAAAAAAAAAAAAGAAAAAAGAAAAGAGAAAGGAAAAAAAAGAAAAAAGAAAGAAAAACTCTCCTTAGGGTACAAAATATTGACATACATTTAACAATTATACAACAATCTTGTCCCAATATTTTTAAAAAGTTACTTTTGTACAAATTAATCTGCAATTTGAAACATTTTTTAAAACTCTCAGAAATATTAAATGAGACTATTTCTGGAATATGTCAAATAATGATTAAAGTACACTTAGAATTCAAAAATACACAAGTCAATACATTCCAAACCTGTATATTTAAAAATATAGAAATGATAATTTATGTGTTGCTCTTACTTGCATTAAGAAAAAAATCAACATTAGGAATCACACAGAAGACATAATTTTTAAAAATTCAGTGGAAAAATATAATTTTATATATACTTCCACAATCACACATTTGAACTTAGGAGAAATCACTTGATTTTTATCAAAATGAAAATTACAGAAATAGACCCAAGAATAAGACCATATGACATGGCAGATATGGAAACAAGCACTAGAGCTAAATAAAGTCACATGAATATTTTCGATTAGGTTTTAGGGACCTCATAATTCCATTTGTACTTTAAATTATTTCGAGGCACAGAAAAAGATTATTTTAGACAGTTATCTATCATGAAAAAAAGAAACTTACAGGCCAAATGCAATAGTAAATATGATGCCACAATTCTAAATAAAATAGGAGAAAATTGACAGCCCAGACATGAAATTCACAAATGACAAACATAAATTGGATATTTAATGTGATAGCACACACTTGTGATAACACATACACCACCTCCAGGGTTCAAGCAATTTTGCCGTCAGCCTCCCGAGTAGCAGAGATTACAAGCACCCGACACTATGCACAGCTAATTTTTTGTGTTTTTAGTAGAGATGACATTTCACCATGTTGGCCAGGCTGGTCTCGAACTCCTGACTTCATAATTCACCTGCCCTGGCCTCCCAAAGTGCTGGGATTACAGGACTGAGCCACCGTGCCTGGCCTGAAATTACTTCATTCTGTGTGTTGGTATTTTTATAATTTCCAGATTAATTAAAGATTTGGTTAACTACATAGTTTAAACCTCAGTGAAGTATATCCTTTTTATGGGATAACATAAATGACAGAATTTCGTAAATTAAGAATAGTAACTCAGATAAATATTAATCAATAAATAATTGTAATGGAAATAGACCGGTATCCACTAAATAAATTGAAAAAAAAGAGTTAAACAATATTGTGAATATTATCCCTATTAAAGCAATTCTCCAGACAGCTTCAGGATAGTTTCAGATTAAGTAATAAGAAAATGTTTTATTTTTTTTACTCTATGAAGAAAACTAGAGAATAGAAAAATAAAATAATTTTATGAGCTTTACTTAATTTTGATAGCTTAACCTACAAAAGCTGAAACACACTAAAAAGAGGTTTGTAGATTTTTTTTTAGCATGTTTCAGCTTTTATAGGTTAATGTATACATGTATATATGCTATGCATGTATATGCTATATATATACACCTCTTTTTAGTGTGTTTCAGCTTTTGTAGGTTTTGTAGCTTTTGTAGGTATACAAATGAATATTACTTGATACATAATATATATTATATATATGTGTATATACATATACATGTTACATACATGCACACATATCTTTTTAGTGTATTTCAGCTTTTGTAGGTTTTGTAGGTTTTGTAGCTTTTTTTTTAGCATGTTTCAGCTTTTATATGTTAAGCTATCAAAATTACATATATATATATACACACTATGTATATATATTTGTTTTCTCATGTTCATCTGTGCTAGAATATAAGCAGTTGAAAGAAATAAAATCCAACATACAGTTAAGGCACATATTTATCTGAAGAATAGAAGGATTATTTAATAAAAGAAAATAAATGAATAAAATCCATTCAATTATCTGATAATAAGAGTTATGGGATTCTCAATAATTAAAACACGTTTTAATAAAACGGCATTTAGAATGCAGAGAAATGGAATCACTCTTAAATTGCTGGTGAGAATGTAAGTGGTATAGTTGGTATAGCCACTCTGTAAAACAGCCTAGCAGTGCCTTATAAAGGTAAAGATGCAACTATCCTATGGTATAGTAATTGCATTCCTGGACATTTATCCCAGATAAATGAAAATATATGTTCTCACATATACCTACCTGTACACAAATATTAATAGCAATTTTATTTCAAATACAAGACTGGGAGCAGCCCAACAGATGTCTTTTGATAGGTGAGTGTTTAAGCAAATTGTTGTACATATATAACATGAAAAACTATTTACCAATAAAACAAAACAGATCATTAATACAGTTTTATCCACAGAATTACATACAAATGTAGCTCTATTCACAGAAATTATGATTAACTTTTAAAAAGCCAAACACAAAAGGTTATATGCTATATGATTCAAATCATATGACATTTTGAGATGGTAAAATTTTAGGAACGGATAACAGATTAATGTTTACTAGGGGGTGGGATGAAGGAGGAAGGGAAGGAGGTAGGTGTGGTTATAAAATTGCAACACAAGAGGCATCCTTACGGTGATAAAATAGTTCTGGTGTGATGTCTGTGGTGGTGGACACGTTAACAGACACAGGCAATATAGAACTAAATACATATACATACAAAACCCCATGCACAAATATATGCAAGAACAATCGGGGAACTCTGAATAAAAGTTGTTTATTTTGTCATAGTTATTATCCTGGTTGTGATAGCACAGTTAAGTCTTCACTTAACGTCATTGATAGGTTCTTGGAAACTGCAACTTTAAGTGAAAGAACATAAAACCAATGTTTTTAGGTTGATGCAAATGTAATTGTGGATTTTGCAATTACTTTTATGGCAAAAACCACAATTTTGCACCAGCCTTTAATATCATAGGCTAATTGACATAAATAAAAGTTAAGCTTCTGAGGCATATTTCTAGTCACAAAAATACTACCAAACTTCTAAATAAAGACCAAAACATTTCTAATATTAAAACATTGCAATAAATGTGAGCCATAACATACATATATTTTAGAAAGATTACTAAAACAAATGAGATAATTATTTAGTCGCTTATGCTAGCTCAGGGCCACGGGCGGGCAGAGACTCTCCTGAAAGCTCAGGATACAGAGCAGGCAGCTGCCCTGGGCAGGACACCATCCCATCGCACACTTACACACACCCACCTCACTCAGACTGGGACCATGTAGACACACCAGTTAACTTAACAGGCACATCTTTGGGATGTGGGAGAAAACCAGAGTACTCTGAGAAAATCCACACAGACGCAGTGAGCACATGCAAGCTCCACACAGACAGTAACCCTAGCCAAGAATGAATTCCTTCTTTCTCATCAAAGTTATAATGAAAGAATTTTGAACAAAATGGTGTTATACTAGGACCTGCTGTATTCCATAATTCTGCAAAATATTACTATCATGGGAAACTGGGTAAAGTGTACATGGGATTTATCTTTGTTATTTCTACAAATACAGGTGAATCTACAGTTACACATGATTTTTAATTAAAGTACTTCAATAGATAAATAATTGAAGAACATTTAGTTACATGTCAAACAACACAGTCCTTAATTGTGAAATTCTTGAGATATTTCCCGTTAACTTAAAAAAAAAAAATTGTAGTATATTTTTGAAATTGTTCTGAAACTTCCAGCCAGATAAGTATTTTATAAATAGCTGAATTATTAAAAACAATAAAACAACAATTTTTAACAAATGCTTCGCTTTTCTGCCAAGAAAACATAGGAAATTTCAATGTCAAATGAATACATATAGAATGGTAAATCAATGTATAATAAAGGAAAATAATTTCTTTAAATAGGTAAAATTTTTTAATTTCCAGATAGGAAAATATTTTTTGAAATAGCACTAATGTTCATATGTGCACAGAAATATGGGGATTCTCAAACAATTTTAGTGAATGTGGATGTTTATATTAAGCAAACACTTTAAGAGACAAATGAACAAAATGTGTAAAGAGACTTTTCAATGTGTAAAACCCTTTAGGCCAAGATTTTTCGAGGATTGACAGAGTAAGTGTTACATGGGCTGATGTGTGTGGGGGGGTGTGTGTGTGTGTGAGAGAGAGAGAGAGAGACAGAGAGAGAGAGAGAGACATATATTTCAATTCAATATATGCTGGGCAATGTACTACAAGTTTTAAGAATATAAACTTACTGAATCCTTGTAACAAGCACATGTAGTTATTATTATCAATTCCATTTTACCTAATAGAAGACTCTGCTTCTATTGCAAGAGATATGTTAAGTAACTTTCCCAGGATCATCCAACTCATTATTTGATAAAAGTTAGAATTAGAATCCAGGTCGTTTGACACCAAATATCTGTGTTTTTGAACTATGATAGACTTAAATGTAATAAAATATTTTTGTGTTAGCATTCTTTGGATGGTTAAAAAAAGCTAAAATCTACTCAAAGATATGGTTCTACATAAGGTCATATTTTAAAAAATAATTATTATAGGAAAATAAATACATGAAATAAAATTAAGGGAAAAGTAGAATCAAACATTATATATATTTATCTTGACTTTATAAAACATTAATAAACATATAGGTAAAAGAGTGCAATTAAATGAGCCACTACTTACTACAATGATTCCATTAAATGTAATCAGCACTTAATTCTGAGAGGTACAGTTTTTGAAATTACCTCTTTTTTTTTTTTTTTTTTTTTTTTTTTGAGACAGAGTCTCCCTCTGTTATCCAGGCTGGAGTACGGTGGCTTGATCCTCCACCTCTAGGGTTCAAGCAATTATCCTGTCTCAGCCTCCCAAGAAGCTGAGATTACAGGAGCCCACCACTATGCCAAGCTAATGTTTTGTATTTTTAGTAGAGACGACGTTTCACCATGTTGGCCAGACCGGTCCTGAACTCCTGACCTCATGATTCGCCTGCCCTGGCCTCCCAAAGTGCTGGGATTACAGGCATGAGCCACCATCCTTGGCCTGAAATTATTTGTTTATTCTTTATATTTGTCATTATTGTCTAAATGATTTCAACAAATGTGTATTACATTTTTAGTCACATAATTAAAAACACTTTGGAAATTATATCACATGAATTATTTTACCTAGTAGAAAAACCGTCTGAACCCTGCATTTCTGAAATAAATGTACTTGTCCAAATCCATGCTGCTAACAAAAAGAAATACAGGCTGGGCGCGGTGGCTCATGTCTGTAATTCCAGCACTTTGGGAGGTCGAGGCGGGCAGAGCACAAGGTCAGGATATGGAGACCATCCTGGCTAACATGGTGAAACCCAGTCTCTACTAAAAATACAAAAAATTAGCCGGGCGTGGTGGGGGGTGCCCGTAGTCCCAGCTACTTGGGAGGTTGAGGCAGGAGAATAAAGTGAACCTGGGAGGCGGAGCTTGCAGTGAGCCGAAATCGCTCTGCTCTTCAGCCTGGGCTACAGAGGGAGACTCCTTGTCAAAACAAAACAAAACAAAACAAAAAAACCAAGAAGGATTTGTCTACTTTCTTGTTTGTTTTGTTTGGCTTCTAGGAAAGGTTTCTTTTTTAGGATTTTATTGTTTGAAAATTTAATATATTTTAGTTATGGTATAAGAGGGAGAGACTTTAAGTACTTAATCGTATGGAATCATCTCTGAGTACAGTTTTTGTCATCTGCCCTATCAAAGAAAAACTTTTTTGAGGATCAAATTATTTAATATCTATACAAGTGATGTCGTAATTGTACCATTTGGTGTTTATATGCTGTTCAGCTGTGTTTAGTTGCTAAATAAATTTAGAGTTTAAAATTTTCAAATATAAAACCTCTAGAGTAACCTATAAAGAATTATATCCTTAAATATTTTAAAGTATTTATTATATGGTTTACAAAGAATATTCTCTGGGATGAGGATCAGTTAGCTCTCTTGCTTCTGACTTCTTTCAAAAAGCTTACTTTTCCCTTAGTTAAGGCACTTAATCAAAGACCCTGTCACTACGCTGATCAAAAGAAGACAGGCTTCCTGTCCATTCTTTTTCTTGCAGGAAGGAAAATTATAATTGAATGATAGAATAAAAGTTCCTTTGTACAATAATAGAGCTGAACTCTATCCCAGTCTTACAGAGCGTTTTCTGGCAAAAAGTTGTTGTTAAGAGAAATGAAACAATTCCTAGGATTGGTGTAAATTCAGCAAGTCTGGCTTTCACATTCTGGTTTAGTACTTTGCATGGTTCCATCATCATGGGAGTAACTCACTCTTAGCTTCAAACTCCTTTGCATGAGAAACACCATTATGATACTAGTAACTAAGTACACACTTCATAGCAACTAGTCAAATTCAAATCTTGGAAAGAGAAGGCAAGCATTGAAAGGGGGAGGGGGAGACTCCCTTTTCTTGTGTATGACTGGCCTCACAAGCATAATGCAAGTCTGTGTATTGTATGCCCTAGGCTTGACATGAGCCTGTGCTTAAACTCTGCCTCCCTACATGGCTGTGTCCTTATTCATCTAGAACCTTTGTAAAATGAATTCTTTGAACTCACTCCAACACTTCACAGTCTGAATCATTTTCTCTAAGCTATGCATGAAGTTCAAATGAATTACACCACCTTTTGAATGAGAGTTTTAAAAGCAAAAGAGCTCAAATAATTAGATATTTTAAAATAAAAAATTGGAAATGGTCCCAGTCACCCAGTCCTCTTTCCTTTAACAAGAACCTAAAATGAAACCTAATAGTCATGTCGTTCTAGCTCAAAATCTTTACTCATAGTTCTCAACCTGTCCTGTAAAATTTATATAATTGATGAATGATAGAAATGTATGATTCACAACTAAATGATATAGTAAAATAATGAATAGACTCTAAGGTTAAAATTAGACTTTTCTTCAGGACATGATAGTAATCTATGTAAAAGCAGCTTCTATGGTGCAATGTAGAAATTAACATAAATCTTCAGAATTTTTTCAGAAACTTTGGCCTTTATGATGTTTAGATGAGAAAATCTTTGAATAGCAAACTGTTCAACTATTTTTCAGAAACACCAGAATAAGCTAACTAGAACTCACACTATTTGGATTTATATCCCTAATATTTTTCCCTTTGGCTTGCTTTATGAGACATCCTGTACTCAAAGACATACATTATGATCACCAAACTTTGTCCTCAGATGCCATCTAGTCTAAAACTTTTTGGCCAGTCTTTCTTCAGTTTGACTAAAACTGCTCTTATTAGTCAAAGATAAACCTTCTTTGAGTTGCATCAGGTATAACAGCCTTCCAACAATCCTTCCTCAGTGACTCATGGGTCAAAAATTTGTTATGGACTTCCCCACTTTCATTCAAGCATTTTAAGCAAGATTAAGCATCTTTATCTACGTCTGTACTAATGCAGTACATTTGAAAGAATTGACTAGATTCTACTCTCACTTGTCCATAGTCATAATCTTATTAGAGCACATATTCAGCAATATGGTTGAGCTAGCTAATTATTCTTTTTTGATTAACTAAGGTTTGTTTTGGATATAGGTATTTCAAAGTTATTACTTTGTTTAAGAATAGCTTAAAACAAACAAAATTCATATTCTTTCTCAAACAAATAGTATATTTATAAAGTGTTTTCCTGTAGATGTCAATGGTGCTGCTGCCATTTTCAAAAATTATTATTTACGTATTTGTGAACATTGTTAATTGAGATGATAGACTTTCTTACTTGGGGATTGATTGCTCTCTTTAATAATGATAAGTATATGGAAATAAGAATAATGAAGTGAGACCTACTCACCTCATTAAATTTCTGTAAAATATTAGTTTAAAAACTGATGATTGTAAGAATTTTTATTCATGTAAAGAGAGAATGATTATCCATGCATATATTTCTGCAGACGTGAAGAAAGAAAATGGAAGGTGGATGAGGATATGTACAATTGCCTGCATTTTATTGTTTTTCTATGATAAAGAATGTATTTTTATTAATTCCCTATTTACTAGTATTTATATTTGGTTAAAAATCCTTCCTTAAGGCATAGAGACACTGCTTATTGCAACAACTATCTTAAAATTTTGACTTTTTATTTATTTTTGTCATTTTCTCTTCTTTTGTTGTTTGGAAAATTCTTGTAGAAGCTTGAAATGAATGTTGATCTCTTTTCAAGTTAAAGGATTTATTTTTCTACCATTCAATTTTTGTATTCCTTTTGTCTCACTGCCTGTGTTTTTGTTGAAAAGAACATGCAATGGCTTGGACAATGTATAGGTGATTGTTAGAAATTTAAGTCAATTCATGTATTTCATTCCAAGCTATGTGTTTACTTGCAGATTTATTTATAAACTATAGGCCTTGTTTTATGGAGAAGAAAGAGCAAAATAATAACCACGTAGGGATATGAGTATAGGTTGAGTTACTTTGATTTTTAAAATTGATAACATAGTTTAAAATATGTTTTTATGTTTCTGGTCAAATGAAAGAATGAATTATTTTTTCTCCTTTCTCAGAGATCAACAAAAGTGCTGTTCAGGTCTATTTGTTATTTAACTTCACCTAAGGAATGTGTTTTTCTCTAAATAAAACAGTTTTACTTGTCAAGAAGAAAACAATAGATTTTTGAACATTGAAAGACACTTCAGTTTGAGTTAAAATGTTTTTATGCTAGGTGAAAGTTTTAAAGCAAACCAATAAAAAATAACTTTTCAGATTACTTATAGTTGAAAAAATAAATGCCACTTCAAAGATGGCTGTGTATAATGAAACTTTATTGCAGACACTTCTCAATTACGAGTGTTAGGTGTCCTCAAATGATTCAAATATCCCAGTCATATCTAAGACAGGATCTTGATCAGATTTCAATTCAAAAGAACTCAAATAATCACAATCATAGTGCTATGTTGATACCACTATGCCCTTTTTATATTCCCTTTATCATTTACTGAGATGTAACTTGCTAATAATATAAAATATGATTCATAGATTTAAACACTTTTTTAACAAACCAAATAATTGTTTATCTGTTTGTTATAGCATCAGTTACTTAAAATAATGCATCCCATAGGGTAAATACGACAATAATTTTGAGGTATTTAGGCAGATTTACTAATATTACCTGTGTCTTTAAATAATCTAATAAGAAAACAGTTTTTAATTTCCCTTCAGATATGTAGAGGTAGAGTTTTAATTTTCCCTTCAGATATGCGCTTTTCCTATAGTGGGTTGAGAGATGGAGTGGAAGGTACATTGTGCATGGGGAGAAAGCATACATTTCAATGATTCATACAAAGAAAATTCGTTGATAATACTTTTAATGGAACTCGTGTCCAGTTGAATAACAGTAGCAATGAAGTGAACTCAGCCTTTCTTTAACTTCGTCAGCTCAATGAGGCGTTAATATTATGGTCAATGGGAGCATGGCTCTATGAAATGCAGGCAATGGGTTTCTTTAGTTCTGCTTTTTAAAATAGAAACATTCAGCAATGCATTTACATTTAAAGCCTTTCAATGTCAAATTTTAATTTAATGAAATCAGCACTTTTCTGCATTCACAGAATGCAATGTAACTGCCTTGTTAGAAGAAGGTGAGAAGATAGCTCCAACTCTAGAAACAAGCATTTATGACTTTATATGGAAACAAATTGCTCCCTTTTCTCCCTTGCATTAGGCTTTCTAAAATTTACTTTTTGTTTCAATTCTAATCTGAGACAATTTAACCACAAATGATTTCAAAAATGTTTAAAACAAACATAGTTTCCCTTTTCTTAACTTTTGTTTTCTATAATAATACATCAAAAAGAAACATTAAACAATGAAACAATAGACAAAATAAAAGTCTTGCTTGGTAGAATCAGTATAATCATCTCAACACTTACATTAGATAGCAGTAATAATTCAAAATAAAATTAATTCACTTTAGAATAAAATGTTATTTTTATACTAATTAAACTGGAGCCTGACACGCTAAATCAGATTCAGTAAAGCATTTAAATATTTCATCTATAAATGCACAGCAAGCACTAACTGCAAATTATCAAGATGTTTTTAATGTATAGATTCCAGGTCAACATGTACACAATTAAACTTATAATCTTTCTTCACAACTTCCTTATCTTCATATAATTACATTTATAACCAACAATGCTATTATTCAATCTAGTAAACCACAAACTCAGAAGACCATGAGACCACTCTGTCTTCTCCTACCATATCTCATGGGTCACTGAATCCTATTGATTTTTCTACTTTAGCACCTAAAAATAACAATCCCTGCTTAGTTGTTAATGATTTAAGTCAGGTTCTCATAATCTCCCTTGTGAACTAAAGTAAGCTCCAATCTGACCCCTGTGTCTATGGGTCTTATATCTTGTTACTTCATCTTCAACAATAGAGCCACGGACATCATTTTAAATTTTAAATTAACCAGGTTTCTACTATTTTTGTTGTTGTTTGTTTAATCTTCTGAGTGGTCTCACGACTTACAAATAAAATCTAAGTTTATTAGAATATCATAAGATACACTGTACAATTTCTCCTTGGCCTAACTTGTCTGTGTTACATAAATATACTCTACATTTCAATCAGGACTAAAACTCTGCAGTTCCCTTAAGTGTCTAATATATTTCTAGTTCAGCACATGCTGTTCTGGCTCCTGAAATACTCTTCTTTCCTCACCAACCTCTCAATTTCACTCTGTTCCCATCTGGAAAAATCCTACTCCTCTTTTATGACATATATAAAACAACTTTTCTTTAAGCATATACCTTATGCATTCAAATTGATGACTTGCTGATTTGTGCCAATGTTCTATTTTGGAAATAGTTGCAAAATCGCACTTATCATCTTGTATTCCAATGATTTACTTACATCACTATCTCCGTCCCATGACTGTGTGCCCTGGAGAGCAAACAGCATTCCACATTTATTTATTTTTTATCTCTAGCACTTTCCACAGTGTCTGACAGATACGATGACTCAACAAATGTTTGCTGATTTAATTGGCATAAAATGAATTTAAAACAAAAAAAGCATACTCATCTAAAGCTCTACTACTCACACAAAATTTTTGTGAGGCTGTGAATCACACCCAGAAAGTATACAAGCTTTGAGTTGTGTGTATCTAGTTAATGCAACTAATACAACTAACCACAAAGAGCTTATACAGGTTGTAAATAGAATATTAAGAGATTGAAATTTTATCATATAATGAAACAAAACTGATAAAGATAATAACTTTGTATTTCATTTTCCATTTGTTCTTTGAAGACTCAAATTCTCAACCTTAGTTTCCATTTTGTGAAAGGTATAATGATATTTCCCATCCTCATAAGAATCATAGCTTGTTTACTGAGTCAGTTTTAGAAAGTAAAGTAGTAACCCCCTTATCCATGGGGGATATGTTTGAAGATCCAGAGCAGACGCCTGAAGCTGTGGATAGTACCCAATCCTATATATGCTATTTTTTTGTATATGTACATATCTCTCATAATTGTTTATTTATAAATTCGGCAGAGTAAGAGATCAATAACAACAATAATAAACAGGAACAATTAAATAAAACACAGGTTATTTGAACGCAAGTACAGTGTTGATACCCTGATGGTTGATCTGACAGTCAAGGCAGCTACTCAGTGACTAACACAGACAGGTGGATCCGTTGGACAAATGGATGATTCACATCCAGGGCGGTACAAACAGGATAGTGCAAGATTTCATCATGCTACTCAGAATAGAAATTTAAAACTTATGAATTAGTTACTTCTAGAGTTTTCAATTTATTATTTTCAGATCACAGTTCACCACCGGTAGCTGAAACTGTAGAAAGCAAAACCATGCTTGGATAAGGGAGATTCCTATACTTTGAAGTGAAGAGTGATAATACATTGTTACATAAACAAAAGTGATGATTGTGTTCATGTAGGGTTCAGCCAACTTCTGATGCTTCATTTCTGCTCAGGTTCCATCTATACACTAGAGGAAACTTATAAAGCACCAAAACTCAGAGGAGCTGACAGAAACAGACCAGGAATATAATATATTATACTGAAAAATAATTTACATTGAGATAAAATTGCGGAAGGTGGGAGGAACAGTGCAACTTCCTTCTGTGATGTTTCAAATTTAATATAAATAGAAACCTTTAAAAACATATTTTATGAGAGATTTTGATTCTTTCCAAGCCACACAGTCTCTATTAATCTATAATGTAAGCCATTCTAACTTTAAAAAGTCCTCCACAAGACAGTCATGTATTACTTTAATTTAGGAAATTCAAATTTCTTCCCATTATTTTGTGTATACAACATTTTAAAATCATGTGAATGTTACGTATGCATGTGTGAGTCTGTATTTATGTGAATATACCTTAGTATAATTAGTAGTTCTTATGATAAATAAAAAACTAAACCTTGACTATTTCAAAAATGAAATAATTCCAGTATTACACAAAATTTGAGAGTTTTCAAAAACAGATTATACTGTTTTCTAATTTACTAATTACAGAAATAGACATTTATTTACACCTACTATGTATTAAATATATAATATTATATACATATATTAATATATAAATAAATATATCATAAAAAGATCTCTCCATGTTAAGGTATAGAATCTACAGAATGAAACATAAATAAAGAGGTAAGAGGCCAGGTGCCATGACTTATGCCTGTAATCACAGCATTTTAGGAGGTTGAGGCAAGTGGATCAGTTGAGGACAGGAGTTCAAGACCAGCCTGGCCAACATGGCAAAACTTTGTTTTTACAAAAAATGCAAAAAAAAAAAAAAAAAAAAAAAAAATTAGCCACACTACAGGTGTGGTGGCGCACCTGTAGTCCCAGCTACTCAGGAGGCTGAGGCACAAGAATTGCTTAAACCCAGGAGGTGGAGGTTTCATTGAGCCAAGATTCCACTGATGCACTCCAGTCTGGATGACAGAGTAAGACTCTGTTTAAAAAAGAAAAAAAGAAAAAAAAAAAGACCTTAACAGTAATAAATATATTAATTAAAACAAAATAATTAGTCATGTATTATGGACACATAGACAACAAAAGGCTTAAGCGGATGGCCACGAAGATGGTCTTAATACTGGAAGGCAAGAGTGATGGAAGAAACACAGTTAAAGAAGCAGAAGTAGAAAGAACTTTACTAATCAACAAGACCAAGTCACTGGAACACGACATAATGGGCGGTGACTTCAAAGGGACGGCAAATTGACAGAATCATAAAAAAGATCACTGTGATACTAGAACTGTTTTCCTGCCTAAAGCAGAAATATACTCCATTGTAGTTTAGCAAGCTTTTGTGAGAGGCTTCTGAAATAGTTTCCTGTGTTTTCTGTGTTTCTAGTGTATCTTAAAAATATCTGAAATGTGCAAAAAAAGCACATCTACAACTTTTGGAAATTATAAAAATTCATTTCACACTGCTGCTAAGATAGATGACACATCTATAGATTTTCTTATGAGAGAATTTTCTGCAAATGATCAAAGTCTTGAAAGTGACATTATAACTTTAAAAGTAGCATAAAATTCCTTAAAAGTATGGAACATGTTTAATTGATAAATTGTTCATAAATTTCATTCAGGAATACTGACACATGATACAATGCAAGAATTCTAAGTTTGCAGTTTGATGTGTTTTGACAAATGTACAAAGCCATGTGACCACCATCATAATTAAGATATGAAACATTTATAACCTAAGAAAGTTTTCTCACACTTGCTTAGAGAAGACTTCCACACACCTGATCCTAATAAACTATTTCTATTTCTATCACATTCCATCAAATTCTTCTGTTCTACAATTTCTGTTCTACAATAAATATAATCTTATAATATGTACTCCTTTTTTGTTTGGCTTCATCTACTCAAGAAAACGTGATTCAGTCGCATTATT
Source organism: Trachypithecus francoisi (assembly GCF_009764315.1). NCBI lineage: Eukaryota > Metazoa > Chordata > Mammalia > Primates > Cercopithecidae > Trachypithecus > Trachypithecus francoisi. The sequence continues at coordinate 72,868,514 of NW_022681454.1, read as the reverse complement.
TTATGTGTTACTACTTTATGCTTTTGTATTGCTGACTAGTATTTCATGTATTAATAAACATTTATTGTATAATACAGTCATCTGTTTATAGATACTAGTTGTGTTTCCAATTTCAGTCTATTATAAATAAGCTTCTATTAGGATTGACATTAAATTGTTTATGTAAGCATAATCTTTCGTTTGCCTTAGATAAATATTTAGACCTAACGTTTCATGGTTAGTTAAATAAATAAAAGCCTGCCAAACTGCTTATTATTCCAAAATAGTAGTTGAAACATTTTACATTCTCACCAGTAATGCATGAGAGTTCCAATTCCTTCATTTCCTTTCAACATTTGGTAATATTCTTCTTTTTAATTTTACCAGTCTGTAATGATATATATTGTGAATATTTTATTGCAGTCTGTGATACAACTTTGTACTTATTTACTATATCTTTAGTATCCATAAGGTATTTCTTTCCTGATATTGCTTATTTGTAACTTCTCGCCTTTTTTGCCCATTCTTTTAAGTCGAACTTTCCCAAACAGTATTCTGCAAGAGAATTAAAGCCTACGAAAATGACTTGAGTCTTGCTCTCAAATGCAATGCATAGTTAGCAAAATTATAGATATGAGATTATTTACAGAAAATGTGCCCCTTAAAAATTACAGTTTAAACATTTCAAAGATCTTGGGTGCAAAAGGCTGGTCTAACTAAAAATATATCAATTGTAATAATATTTTAAATAATTTATCTTTTATATTTCCCTAATTTTCTCTATTTTATTCATATTCAGCTTATACTATACTATTTTTTTTCCTTTCATATGATTTGTGTTGATTTGCTATTTGCATGCTGCCTTTGTATGGTTAAGGCTTAGATTATTAAATTTTACATTTTTCTTCTTTACTAATGTAAGCATTTAATATTATATAGCTTTATATACATAAACATAAAGCAGTGGAAGCACTACTTTAGATTTGTCCAGTAACTTTTGATAAGTTGTTTACTATCATTCAATTTGGAACTTTTTATAATTTTTGTTTTGATTATGTATGTGTATGACTTATTTTATCAATATTTTAGGTTAATCCCTTTACAGATCAGATAATACAATTTGAGTTGTGAATTAATTTAGATTCAGTGATTTTAAGTTTTTTAAATTTGATATTTTTTTACACCCTAATCTATGGTCTAAAGAGATTAACATTTCATGTGTATTTAAAAATCTTTCTACTTGAGATAGGAGTTAAAAATTTCAATTTGGATATGTTCAGATTGAAATTGTGGATAAGTCTGTGTCTCATTTCAGGTTAATCAGTAATTGTTTTATATGTTTTAAAATTTTTTAATGTTGTACACATATTTTGGTGTATTTAATCTTATTGATGAATCATCATTTTTGTATTTGTAAATATCCCCCTTTAGAAACATGTTTTGACCTGAATAATACATTTTCTCATATTAACAGAGCCCTTTCTGTCTTCTTAGGGTAATTTTTAAAATCGTATGTGTTTTTCATTTTTTCGCTTTTTACCTGGCTATGTCTTCTTATTTAATGAAAGCTTCCTACAGGAAGTGAATAGTTAGTTCTTGCATTTTTCTGATTTGACAATTTGCCTTTTATCCGGTGTTTAGACCATTTAGGTTTAATTATTTGTAAGTTTGAGTTCAATTCCAAAATCTTGCTAAATGTTTTCTATTGGCCTCATCTGTTTTTGATACCTTTCATTCTTTTTCTAACATCTTTTAGATTAGTTGAGCAATTTTAGCATTCCATTATGGAGCCAGATTAGCATATTTTTATAAATCTTTGATTTTGTATTCTAATTATCTCCAAAGCATCTGCAAGATGCATCTTTAACTTAAGAGTCTATTTTAATATTGCTATACTATATAAAAGTATAAAATAAGATTGTTATTCCAGTTTAATTTTCTTCTCCTGTTTGCCACTTCTACCTATGTCATAAATCAGGTAACACGTTTTTATTATTAACTTTTAAAAATAATTATGACTTAATCACAAAAATTACAAAAATATATTTTATATATTCTGCTGTATATGTACCATATTTATCACCCCTTATTCCTTTATGTATATTCAGTTTTCTTCTCATGTTTTCCATTAATCTGAAAACTTACATTATTTCTTCTTCTTTTTTCTTTTTTTGAGACGGATTCTCGCTCTGTTGCCTAGACTGTAGAGCAGCGGCGTGATCTCGGCTCACTGCAATCTCCACCTCACAGGTTCAAGCAATTCTCCTGCCTCAGCCTCCCAAGTAACTGGGACCACAGGCACCTGCCACCACGCCAGGCTAATTTGTTGTATTTTTGGTAGAGACGGGTTTTCTCCATGTTAACCAGGATGGTCCCAAACTCCTGACCTCGTGCTCTACCCCCCTCGGCCTCCCAAAGTGCTGGGATTACACGCGTGAGCCACCGTACCCGGCCACATTATTTCTTATAGTGAAAATTGGCAGTTATAAATTTTGTCCACTTTTTCATAAAAATATTTTTATTTTACCTTATTTTTCAAAGATAATTTGAATAGCTACAGACTTACAGTTTAACTGTGTGTGTGTGTTTCTGCACTTTAAAGAAATTGTTATTTAAAGTGCAGCAGATACATAGTATGTCTACTGTCTTGCATTATTTCTGGGTAAAAGGGGTAAAAGTCTATAGATTTTCCTATCTTTTATCTCCAGAATGATATAAATTCAAAGTGCTTTTAAGATATTCTCTGTCACTGGCTTTCTGTAATTCAAACATGTCCTTGTTACAGTTTCAATTAACTCCTTGGGTTTTTAGTGTACTCTTTTCATTAACTTTGTAAAAAAAAAAAAAAAAAAAATCTTTATTAAGTTGTTTTTTTATTTTTTTTTTGTTTTTTTCCCCTAGATTCCTCTTTCCTCTGCTTCTGGGTCTCTAATTACACAGTTACTCCAATTACTGCTCGCTATTTTTCGCTATGTGATTGAGGATCTTTCATTTTATCATGTTACTTTTTTTTCTTTGAGCCTCAGTTTAGATGTTTTTATTTCTGTATTCTCAACTTCATTTATCATATGCATTATTTATTTTCCTTTGGTGCCGTAAAGATTTTCTTGGTTCAGGTATTTGAAAGAACCACTAGCCCTACAAAACATACTCACACAAGGCATATAGTTTAAAGTAAAAGATACGGTACAAATAAGAGAATACAAAAAAGCATTGGAAAATTAAGATGCATCAACATGCAAACACCCCAGAGGTCGGGCTTAGACTGTGGCTTCAGCTTGAAGCACCAAGATCTGCTACAGGGATCTTGGCTTTGGGAGATCTCAAAAGACAAGCTGTCAGAATATACATATGTATGTCCCCTTGAGCACCGAATGAAACCTGTCCTGATTAAATTGTATTAATTATGCTTTGTATATTCTAAATTTAATAATGCTTTGACATTTTGGGAAATCTACCTGATCGAGGAGAAACTACCCTCTCAGAACTAGCAATTCCATAAGATAATAAACAATTCACCTTTGAATATGCCTTTTATATGCAAATCAACTGACCCCGGTCCATACCTCCAACTACCTCATTTATTTAACTGTCACATGCCAGTCCAGTATTTCCCCAGCTGTAACTTAACGCAGGGGTAGGTACCAAACCTAGATATAAGAGATAACCCTTATAGCCAAGAGCCCACTAATATTATTCAGACCTGTCAACCCTAAACTGGGGTTCTATGTCCTGCCTCCTTTATGTGGAAAACTCCATAAAGGCTCTGGGAAATGCTTTCCCTTTGCTCCTTCTGTCTGCTGACCAAACCTGATGCTTCCCCAAGTGGACTCAATAGTGTGGCATAGTCCCACCTCTTGGAAACTACAAGTAGTGTTTTGTTTTGTTTTGTTTTGTTTTCTTTCAATGGCATTGACCTCTTTGTGTCATGAATCAGTCATCTCCACCAATTAAAACCCTGTGGGTACAATTGGAACATAGGTCAGTTGCAAACTATTGGTAAAGAAGGTGACTTCCGGGGTTGTCAGGAGACTGTGAATGATTAAACAGTATATTATAAATTTTACTGTCATTACTTTGGACAAGAGTTAATAATCAGACACCTAAGCATGCCGAGATATAGTAATAAAGCTTTTCCTATGCAGATAATCAAAAGTATCTACACAATTTAAGCTCTGACACTTGGTTAAGATATTTTTTACTATAATTCTCATGATTATTTCTTTTCTAGTATCTTTTGTACAGCTTATAGAACATAAAAGCAAAAGGTTACTGATCAAAATAATAATCACTTGAGTTATCAAATGAAGTGTATTTATTGTTTTAAGGAAACATTTTAGTTTACCAGATATTCTAGTACACAGTTGTTTATAACCATGTACAAGCTCAACAATTCTTTTATTTCCCACTACCATTGACATTTGAAATTTATAAAAAATAGCAATAGACTAATTTAATATAACTATTATTGTTAATTAAATCTAGTTCCTCCACTGGCCAATCAGCATTCATTGAAAGAATTTGATGTGCATATTTTAATTATTTATTGACAATTTCTTAGTAACATTGATCATCATTATCAGATTGGCATTAGATTTGTCAAAATCAGTCTCATATATACTATTAGTTACACGACTATTACATGAAATAGGATAAGTTAGACTAAGAGCATTACAAAATGGGTGAAAATGGGGATAGAAATTTCTGTGTCCTCTTTTCTGCCATTTGAACCTGCTTGCTTTAGGCCAATATCTTTACTTCAAACTCTCCCTGAATTTCTCATGATAATATCATATTGGAAATCATTGTTGCTATTTTAGATAAAGGTCTTACTTTGTCCCTGCATACTCATGTTGTCCATGGAGTTTCATTTCCCATTTTCTCAGAGATGACTCTCAGTAACGATAACCCGAGAAATATTTTACCATAGGAGAGACCCGTGGTTAAATGCTTAACTGGAAAATATTTCTTTTTTTCTCCAGTAGCTTAAAGTTGCTAAAAATGTTTTCCTTAGAGAAAATGCCCTGAAATATTTTTAACTCATTTTTTCATGTAGTTGTTCTTTTAGTTACTAAGAATGCTAAGTTATTCAACTTTCCTTATCTTTTTCTTATTTTATTATTCATAATGTCACTTTACATAAAACTATCTTCACGTATTTGCTGATCATTTTTCCCAGTAAACTTTTATTTTTTTCATTTTTAACTGGTATTGAGGCTTATCAACCAGTACCCACAAATATGATGCTTTAGCATGCTGAACTAAGAATACCTCAAGGTATTTCTGACCTTCCCTCCAACCCCCTCATTTCTCAATCATCCATCTCTTCCAAAACACAGGATAAAGTTGCTCTAGGAAGTTTCCTTATCTGCCTGAAGTCCTCCCCTGCCAAAAAAAAAAAAAAAAAAAAAAGAAAACAATTATCTCTGCTCTCTTCCCTGAGTTTCCATTACCTGAAATCATATGGAAGAAAGAAAATTTGAAGTCTTTTTTTAATCTTTGAAGAAACTGGACAGACTTTTGTCATAAACCATTGTCTGCTCGGTTGGCTCATCAGAGTTTGTACCAGGCAATTGTATGTTCTTAAAGTCCATTGAACTCATCTAAAAATTATTTATAACACTCAAAATCATCTATACTTCCCAATCTCCATTTCCACTAAGAAGGGTACATAACTGTCTTCACCTTATTGCATGGTGGACCAATCACTTTGTGATTCTTCTCATGCATGCTAATACATTTTTATGTGTTTTCTCCTATTACTCTGCCTTTTGTCAGTTTTCATTGAGACTTCAGAGGGTGAAGGGAAGTTTCCCTTTTTCTCCACGCTGGAATATAATCTTTGTCATCTTGTTTGCATTAAAGGCAAATTTCTTAAGACAATTTAATGGCTTCTTTAAAAACCCCTTAGTTGGCCGGGCGCGGTGGCTCAAGCCTGTAATCCCAGCACTTTGGGAGGCCGAGACGGGCGGATCACGAGGTCAGGAGATCGAGACCATCCTGGCTAACACGGTGAAACCCCGTCTCTACTAAAAAATACAAAAAACTAGCCGGGCGAGGTGGCGGGCGCCTGTAGTCCCAGCTACTCGGGAGGCTGAGGCAGGAGAATGGCGTGAACCCGGAGGCGGAGCTTGCAGTGAGCTGAGATCCGGCCATTGCACTCCAGCCTGGGCGACAGAGCGAGACTCCGTCTCAAAAAAAAAAAAAAAAAAAAAACCCCTTAGTATGTTATCATATTCATATAATAAAATTTGGACATGTTACCTTTTGTGATATTATTTAGCAATAAAATCAAATAAATAGTATTGGATTATAACCCAAAGTATAAAGCCAATATCTATGAGTCCATACAGATGGAACTTGATAAGCAAATAAGCAAACAAATTAAATAAAGGCAGAAGAAAAAATTTGCATGTGTAGAAGATTTTCAAATAATTTTTACAGAAACTCTGCCCTCAAATGAGGGATACATAATTCTCATTCATTAAGTATGGATTCTGTATAGTTACTTCCTTTCAAAGAGTACAGAATGGAAAGGCCCTGGTAGGGAGAAGGGGGGCAATGTTTCAGTGGAGAAACCTGAAAAACTATCTCAGCCAGATGATCAATTTCAGTATCAACAGTGACAAGTCATGCTGAAAGTATCTACCTTGATATGATATGATAAAATTGTGCTCTATCTGTGGTTTTTGTCTGAAAACTACACTACTCCGTAGTAATCATAAAGAAAATGTCAGACCAATCTTACTTGAGGGATCACATGATGACTATTACACATTACCTGGTGAGCATTCCTCAAAACTTCAAACAGTGAAAATCTCACGAACTGTCACAGGCAAAAAGCCTAAGGAGATACAAGGACTAAATGTGATGTAATATATTGAACACTGGAACAGGAAAAAAATAATTTGGTAATGCTAAAGAACTCTGATCAATATATCAATTTTATTTATTAATAATATATTAATAATATTACATTATGTTAGTAATAGAAATGACTAACATATGATGCTAACAATAAGAAAATTGAGTATGGGTTATATGGTCACTATATATATTCACATTTTCTCTCTAAATATAAAACTATTCTAAAATTTAAAAAAAAATTAAAAATTACCACTGTATTACAGGGTCTATTTAATCACCAAAACACTTCCTATGTAGTAGCAAATTGATTAACTAACAATATGGTTTTGTAATATATACTGTTAACTGTCCTACAGTTCTGAAATATATTTCAACTTTTTTTACCCTAAATAAACTGACATAATAGAATGTCCTTTTAAGCTGAATCAATTATTTGCTCAAATTATTTGATTATTAAGTTAAAATAATTTTCCTAAAGTAGTATATGCATTTATTATTATTGGTTTTTATTCATGCCAGATTAAGTAAGTATACTTTTTGCCTAAAATATAGAATTTTACTCAGATCACTGTGTTATTGATATTTAGAAAACAAACATAATTTTGTGCTTTAAAAAGCAAAGGTGAGTTGTGCACTGTGGCATGCACCAGTAGTTACAACTATTTGAATGGATGAGGCCAGAGGTATTTGTTAAGCTTAAGAGTGTGAGGCCAGCCTGAGCAACACAGTGAGACTCTGTCTCTGAAAAGATAATAAAATTAAAATAAAATATAAAGTAAAATAAAATAAAATAAAAAGGAAAGGCTTTAAGAATCATCAAAGTGAACAAAGTAAAAGTAATGAAAAGGTCTCCTTGTGTCTATTGTTAAGCATGGCACTATCATAAAGCTTGTGCTTACACAACAACTTAATTTTCTAATAAATTCTGATGCATTGACTAAATGACTATTTCAAGTAAAGGGTTCATTGGAATACAACATGTAAGACAGCCTTAATAACACATCTGACCAGTGGAAATGGCTGTTATTTGGGGTATCATATGATCTCTCATTCTCTATTAAGCTAATCGCCTTCACTAGTATTTGATGATCTCAGGGAAATGTTAAAGGTGGCAACTGTGGAAGCACTAAGGAATCTCGTAAGGCCTAGACTACAGAACTCACAACGTATGAGTCCCATAACATTTAGCTTATCAAAGAGAATCACAAGGCCTATCCTCCGAATGAGAGGATTGGCAATGCTGTGTTGGAAAGTGGCATGAATATTGGGCTGGGAGAAATTTATGTCCATTAAACTATTTACGATACAGGTATATTAATACAGTATCTGAAGAGAAAGATTTCTGTTGTCACAGTATTGTTTCTCATAGTTATCATTTTATCATCAGCAGCATTAAAATCTCTGTTGTCTAATCCCTATTGAGACTTTCCTTTTAACAGGGCATTCTCATGGGCATTTTTTAAATTAACTCTTGAGCATAACAAAATTTCCATGATATTGGCAGTATTCACATCTTAAACACGTTGTAGCATGTGTGTTGCCAAAATTTTTCTATTTTAATTAATGAATTAATGCAGTGTTTGCATATACTGAAGACATGACTGAGTGAAATTTAATCTCTCTGACCGTTGGCATGTTAAAGTGATAGAATGAGATAATTTCAATAAAAATTCAAGATTGTTTAAATTCTGAATTGATGTGGATACATTCTTATTGATCAAGTATCACAAATCACAAATGCAAATAAAGCAACAGGTAGTCTTACTTTCATGACGCTTCCATTTATTGTTCTTATTGTTGAAAAAATATTAAAATGGTTTTTTTATGAAGTATTTCTTGTGGTTGAGTTGCATGTGGGGAGAAGTTGAGCTGATAGTAGAGAAGGGTTCATGTCTATTGTTTTTACATTGAAAAGAGTTTTAAAACTAAATAACCTTGTGAACATTTAAGAAGGATATTAGTCCCATCAGGAGAACTACGATCATTTCAAAACTGCTGTCTTTTCTACCTTCTATCTTTATCCAGTCTCATAAGTGTTTTGGTGTATGTATCCCCAACATGTTACTTTGAATAACTTTTTAAAATACTCGTAAGTCAATTATTTTTATCTAATATTTTAATGGAATTGATATTTTGAAATACATGTTGTTGTGGTTTTATAAAGTAGTTCTGATTGGATACTTTCCTAGGTTCTTCACATATTCTTAATTCTACAGAAACTCCTACAAGGTAAACATAATATTCCTCAACTAGAAGACTAACCAGGGGTTCAAAGATGTTATATGACTTTGCCACGATCACATAACCAACTCAGATTACACTTTAGGTCTCTTTGACTCAAAATAGCCATTGTATTTATAAAACATAATTGTTAATTTGTATTAATTTTTCAAAACAAATGTTAAAAATTCAGCTCAAGCAACCACTACGCACATATATTTAGGCTGTGATTATTATGTCTTAAAAATTTAAATGTCATCTAAGAATTTGGCATTGCTTAGCTATTCCAGACATTAGGACTCCAAATCCATTAACAATAAAAGAGACATAAAAGGCAAATGAATATTAATGTTGTTTGTTGTATCTCTCCAGTTTAAATGTTTCATGATCAGAGATCAGAATATGCTTCATTATGAAAACACTACAGTGTAATAGGGAGAAATAGAATGCATATAATTTATTTCTCTATTTCCAACTTTATCCAATATTAATTGTGAATATTGAATAGCCATATTTAGACATATTAAAGTTCCCCTAATGTAAAATCTCACTATCTTATAGGTTGAATTATCAAGTTTATATAACACTTGTGGATGGAATTGTATTATTACTGACTTTTCATTAAAACTGTCCAATGAGGATGGAATAGAAATGGAGTAGAGGATGGGCTAGCTATGAGATAGAGTTGAAACATGATCTGCTATGAATTGCTAAAAGTTGATACTGAGAGATAGGTAAAATGGGAGAGTCTTTGTTTATCTCTACTTTTGTACATGCTTGAATATTTTAATACTGCAAGAAATCGTGTTTAGTCTTTGTGCATGGTATCTCCATATAAATTTTATGTCTTCATTGGAGATCAGTAGAAAGTTAATTTAGTACCATAATCAGAACTTAAGTTGTACACACAAATTAATGACCAGAAACTGATATTCAACTTAATCTCCTGATAGTCATATAGAAGTGAATATCAGCACTACTGTGACTATTGTCATTACTTTTTAGCATCTTTCATATTCCTGCTAGTTGTCAAATTCAAATATTGCTCCAATGCTTTTAATCCATGTAATGTGTGTATACTGGATTATGCCCTAGGAGCCAAAAGAGCAATCTTTAACTTATATTAAGCCAATCAAGCAATTACATTCTTGGATCCATAGTGTTAGGTTCAGAGATTTGGGGGAAGAATTGTGGGTGGATCTTCAGATTCAGTTTATGTAATATTTCTGAATATTGTGATAATATTAACCTGAGACTGTTGGGGGGGGTATGCAAAACTTGGGACAGATTTTGATGACTCATTTTAGTCCTGAATAAACACAATCTGAAGCCACATTCACCCCTGGACTCTTATAATATGAATCAGTAAGTTATATTTTACACATAAACGCTTTTGGATAAGGATTGTTTGCCTTTCAGCAGAACTAGTCCTAGCTAATGTGTGCACATAAAGGAAGGAACAACAAGAGAATCAGTTCTCAATTATCATAAAGTCCATGACTTAAGAAACATCAGATTTAATTGTGAGCAAACATAAAAATGAACAATTTTAATTCAGTAATAATTTTCAGGACCTCTGACTTAAAAAATTTCATCTTTTGTCAAGATCCACAGAGGCATATTTTTGGCTTTTACACCACACATATTAAATATCTCTATAGAAAATTAAATTTATAAAGTGGAAATTAATTCTTTTGTTTTGTCCTAAGAAATCTCTATACCATTGATAAAATAAGAATATCAGGGTGATAATGAAAAAGAAAATAGCTGTCAAATATTTTTAATAAAATGAGAAAAGAGATTAACTTCTAGAATATTTTTTTTCTGATTACTTAATTTTGCCTAATGTCATTTCCATTCTCATGTGATGGATAAATAATGTACACAGCCTTTTTCAAAAAATAAATAAGGCTTATAGGTTTCGGATAGTGTGCTTAATGGTTATGTAGCAATATTTTGCAACTGATATTAAAATCTGTGCAATATTATAATAGTTTTATCTTGTTAATAATATTCAGGTATTAATAGAGATCAATAACAATATTTTGACAATATTTATTTGTCAGAATTAATACTGGTTTTCTAAAGGTGTAAAATTGTCTACAAAATATCTTATTTTTCTGTGAATATTATTTTTATGTTTTATTCAATTATATCTGAACATAAAATCCTTTGGAAACAGAACAAATTAAAATAAAGGTTGATATAATGTTATATTTTGATAAAACCTTATACAGTGCTTAGACTAAAAATCATATTGACAATTCAAATTTTAATGGGAATTAAAATTAGTTAACTCCACATTGAGGGAAATAATAGTACTTCAAATAATTTATTTATAAAACGTTCTTTTGAATGACTTTTTATATGTCTCTTTTAGTCAATAATTCATATGATTCTGCATAATATGTAGAAAACATTCAACAATTTAAAGTTCCATAAAAGTTAAGTATGAGTAAGAAGATAGAGAAAATTCATATTTGTTAAATGGCTAAAATTGATACCATGTTATAACAAAACTTTAACAATTGAATTAGTACAACAGCAATGATAATTGTTGAAAGGTTAAGTTAGTAGTTTTAAAAGGAAAAATAAACAATATGATAAAAAGCACATTTTCTTTAATGAGCATTCAAACTGTGATGATTGTACCCTTTCCTACTGCGATGTTTCTACATTGTTCATTTTGAAAACTGGGATGGGTTAAATATTGTCTCTTGACTTCATATGTATATATGTTTGAATAACCTTTCTGGTGACCTTTCTGTTACTCTGATGTCATGAAACTTTTGTAAATACATAGATGGATATGTGTGCACATATGTATGTATGTATGCCTTTAGAGAGACAATAAATGGTTGAAAAGAAAACCTACGTTTTTTTGCTCAATCTATTCAGTTTAATGAGTCCAGAAAAAGTGTTTCCTAATGATGGCCCCAGAGGTTCACAGGATTTTGAAAAGGTATATACTCATGAGTAAACCTAATTTCTGCACTTAATGATGTATTTTATCATATTTTGAGTACAAAGTTGAAAATCAGTACAATTCCCTCTCTATTTACTTAAGTCTTTTAATACCTGAAATAACGCGTAAGGAAGTTTTTGTGTGTGTGTTCACATGCACACAAGTGTAACTAATTTTCATGTAATGAAACTTGATTATTTCCCCATGTAAATTATCTGACATGAAAATTTAACTCTGTACAATTCAATTCAATTCATTTCCTTTATGTAAACAAATACAACCTTCGTTTCTTTATTCCTTCATTATTATGACACTAAATATTTCAGAATTACACTAATTCACGATGTTTTTATGATAGGATATTTGTGGGCAGTATGAATTGGAGGTTGATTTTATGGCAATTGATTATGATGCATTTTCAAGACTATTTTCCTACATTCATGTAGTAGCTTTGATTTAATTAAAGGAAAGTAGGAGGCATAATCAATCTAAAAGCAATGAGATCAATAAAGACCGATGGGCTTGTTTCGTTTAACAAAATGGGATTTCATGCACGATGGACCCATTAATTCATTTCCTATAGAAAATCTTCTGATGTATTACTTTTCAAGTATATGCAATTATCATATTTTGCATATATGGATAGTACACATGTAAGCATATTCTAGCTACAAATCAATGCCTTAAATGATCAGATTTTCCATATATTTTCTTATAATGTTGCAAATACATAAAACTATTTTAAACATTTTTATAATTTGTTTTCATTCTTGTCAGACTTTAACATCCCTATAAACTATTATATATTTCATAACTAAGACTAATAAATGCTAATTTATGTATTGTTCAGAACAAAAATAGTATAAAATAATATTACAAATATAATGCAATCATCCCATTGGCTGAGAAATGAAATTCAATGCAATAGCAATATAATGGAGTTGAGTTGGTTTACTATATATGGACTATGTATTGCATAGGAAAGCAGGAATTTTTACAGTTGTACAGATATGTATACCGTTATGTATGCATTTATTTACTTTCTTTCTGTCATTACTATGTGATCTTGAATAGGCTGAAATGGTGTTTCAATAGGAAAAGCTGATAAACTTTCTGTAGCTGATATTCACTTCCAGCCACTGTGGCTTTGAGGGAAGTAAGATGTTTCTCAATGATGACCAAAGTTGAGTTTTGGATGTGTATATTTAATGTCTCTTCACTTTTACATCTGGATGACTACTATATTTTATTAACACTGAATAGACAAAATGAAACATATTTGTGGGCTACATCCAGCAGTTTTAAGGTTCTACTCTACTATATGATTGCATATTACCTGTAATCATTACATCAAACAAGCAAACATTGAGAGATGTTGTCATATAGCAATGTAATTATTCCCTTTTAATACCTGCTCAAATGCATTCCGTAGGCTAGTACACTTGGTAAGCTTGAATGAAATCTGAGAATTATATGCTAAGTTTCCTTGTCATTACTTGATAGTAAAACCACTATAATTTAGTCTCTAGAATAGTCTAGTTCTGCAAAAATAGCCAACACTATATATTTTACATAAAATTGAATATGTTTTCCTTTCCCTCATTTTGGCTTACTTCAGTAAACTGCTTCTAAAATCTCCATGTGATAGATTGTGTGTAAGACATGTCAAAGTTTTTCTCTTCCTCTCTTCCTATTATTGAATAGTCTCCTCCCAGACCCCAGGGTTAGCCATGTGAATTGCTTTAGCCAATAGGGCATTATCAGATGTTATGCACACAGAGACTTCAAAGTGGTTATACATTGAGACTTGGTCTCTCTTGCTATTATTGGAAAACTGAGCAATTCCGTGAGAACTTGGCAGACACAGCCTGCTGTGTGATGAGATATATGTATCCATGTCATCTAAATTTTCCTGGCTGTCTTAAACCCACCTGCCAGTTATGTGGGTCTGGCCATTTTAGCTTTATATATATATATATATATATATATATATACTTAAAGTTCTAGGGTACATGTGCAGAACATGCAGTTTTGTTACATAGGAATACATGTGCCGTGGTGATTTGCTGCACCCATCAACCCAACATCTACATTAGATATTTTTCCTAATGCTATCCCTCGCTTAGCCCCGTACCCCCTGACAGGCCCCAGTGTGTGATGTTCCCCTCCCTGTGTCCATGTGTTCTCATTGTTCAACTCCCAATTATGAGTAAGGACATGCAGTGTTTTGTTTTCTGTTCTTCTGTTAGTTTACTGAGAATGATGGTTTCCAGTTTCATCCACGCCCCTGAAAAAGACATGAACTCATCATTTTTTATGGTTGCATAGTATCCCATGGTGTATATGTGCCACATTTTCTTTATCCAGTCTATCACTGATGGACATTTGGGTTGGTTCCAAGTCTTTGCTATTGTGAATAGTGACAAAATAAACTTACTTGTGGCACGTGTTTTTATAGTAGATTATTTATAATCCTTTGGGTATATACAGGGTAATGGAATTGCTGTGTCAAATGATATTTCTAGTTCTAAATCTTTGAGGAATCACCACACTGTCTTCCAAAATGGTTGAACGAATTTAAACTCCCAACAGTGTAAAAGTGCTCCTATTTCCCCAAATCCTCTCCAGCATCTGTTGTTCCTGACTTCTTAATGATCACCATTCTAACTGGTGTGAGATGGTATCTCATTGTGGTTTTTATTTGCATTTCTCTAATGATCAGTGATGATGAACTTTTTTTCATGTTTGTTGGCTGCATAAATGTCTTTTTTTGAGAAGTGTCTATTCATGTCCTTTGCCCAATTTTGATAGTGTTGTTTGTTTTTTTCTTGTCAATTGGTTTAAGTTCTTTGTAGATTCTAGATATTAGCCCTTTGTCAGATGGATAGATAGCGTAAATGTTCTCCTATTCAGTAGGTTGCCTGTTCACTCTGATGATAGGTTATTTTGCTGTGCAGATGCACTTTAGTGTAATTATATCTCATTTGTCAGTTTTGGCTTTTGTTGCCATTGTTTTTGCATTTCAGTCAGCAAGTTTGCCCATGCCTGTATCCTGAATGGTATTGCCTAGGTTTTCTTCTAGGATTTTTATTTCTTTAGGTCTTACATTTAAGTCTTTAACCCATCTTGAGTTAATTTTTGTTTAAGGTGAAAGGAAGGAGTCCAGTTTCAGTTTTCTGCATATGGTTAGTCAGTTTTCCCCACACCATTTATTAAATAGGGAATCTTTTCCCCATTGCTTGTTTTTGTCAGATTTGTCAAAGATCAGATGGGTGTAGATATGAGGTGTTATTTCTGAGGCCTCTGTTCTGTTACATTGGTCTATATATCTATTTTTGTATCAGTACCATGCTGTTTTGGTTACTGCAGTGTTGTAGTATAGTTTGAAGTCAGGTAGCATGATGCCTCCAGCTTTGTTCTTTTTGCTTAGGATTGTCTTGGTTATACAGGCTCTTTTTTGGTTCCATATGAAGTTTAAAGTATTTTTTTCCAATTCTGTGAAGGTAGTCAATGGTAGCTCGATGAGGATAGCATTGAATCTATAAATTACTTTTATGTTATTGATTTTTACAATATTGATCATTCCTATCCATGAGAATGAAATGATTTTCCATTTGTTTATGTCCTCTCCTATCTCCCTGAGAAGTGGTTTGTGGTTCTCCTTGAAGAGGTCCTTCACATCCCTTGTAAGTTGTATTTCTAGGTATTTTATTCTCTTAGTAGCAATTGTGAATGGGAGTTCACTCACGATTTGACCCTCATTGTCTGTTATTGTTGAATAGGGATGCATATGATTTTTGCATATAGATTTTGCATCCTGAGACTTGCTGAAGCTGCTTATCAGCTTAAGGAGATTTTGAGCTGAGATGATGGGGTTTTCTAAATATACAATCATGTCATCTGCAAAAAGAGACAATCTGACTTCCTCTCTTTCCATTTGAATACCTTTTACTTTTTTTCTCTTGCCTGGTTGCCCTGGCTGGAAGTTCCAATACTATATTGAATACAAGTGGTAAGAGAAGGCATACTTGTCTTGTGCCAGTTTTCAAAGAGAATGCTTCCAGATATGCCCATTCAGTATGATATTGGCTGTGGGTTTGACATAAATAGCTCTTATTATTTTGAGATACGTTCCACTGAGACTTAGTTTGTTGAGAGCTTTTAGCACAAAGGTCTGTTGAATTTTGTCAAAGGCATTTTCTGTATCTGTTGACATAATCATGTGGCTTTTGTCATTGATTCTGTTTATGTGATAGATTATATTTATTGATTTGTGTATGTTGAACCAGTCTTGCATCCCAGGAATGAAGCTGACTTGGTCGTGGTGGATAAACTTTTTGATGTGCTGCTGGATGCGGTTTGCAAAAATTTTATTGAGGATTTTCACATCAGTGTTCATCATGGATATTGGCCTGTCATTTTTTGTTGTTGTTGTCTGTCTGCCAGGTTTTGGTATCAGGATGATGCTGGCCTCGTAAAATGAGGTAGGGAGAATTCTCACTTTTTCTATTGATTGGAATAGTTTCAGAAAGAATGGTACGAAGTCCTCTTTGTACCTCTGATATAATTTGGCTCTGAGTCCCTCTGGTCCTGGACTTTTTTTGGTTGGTAGGCTATTAATTCCTGCCTAAATTTCAGAACTTCTTCTTGGTCTATTCAGGGATTTGACTTCTTTCTGGTTTAGACATGGGATGGTGTATGTGTTCAGGAATTTATTCATTTCTTGTAGATTTTCTAGTTTATTTGCATAGAGGTATTTATAGTATTCTCTGATGGTACCTTGTATATCTGTAGGATCGGTGGTGATATCCCCTATATCATTTTTTTTTATTGCATCTATTTGATTCTCTCTTTTCTTCTTTATTTGTCTGGCTAGCTGTCTATTGATTTTGTTGATCTTTGTGAAAAACAAGCTCCTGGATTAATTGATTTTTTGAAACGTTTTTCCTGTCTCTATCTTCTTCAGTTCTGCTCTGATCTTAAGTTACTTCTTGTTTTATGCTAGCTTTTGAATTTGTTTGCTGTTGCTTCTCTCAGTCTTTTAATTTTGATGTTAGGCTGTCAATTTTAGTTCTTTCCTTCTTTCTCTTATGGGCATTTAGTGCTACAAATTTCCCTCTACACACTGTTTCAAATGTGTCCCAAAGATTCTGATACAGTGTGTCATTTTTCTCCTTAGTTTCAAAGAGTATCTTTATTTCTGCTCTCATTTCATTATTTACCCAGGAGTCATTCAGAAGCAGATTGATCAGTTTCTATGTAGATGGATGATATTGAGTGAGTTTCTTAATCGTGAGTTCCAATTTGATTACAATGTGATCTGAGAGACTGCTTGTTATGAATTCCATTCTTTTGCATTTCCTAAGGACTGTCATACTTCCAATTATGTGGTCAATTTTAGAATAAATGTGATGTGGTGCTGAGAATAATGTATATTCTACTGATTTGGGGTGGAAGGTTCTGTAGTTGTCGAATAGGTCCACTTGGACCAGAGCTGAGTTCAGGTACTGAATATACTTGTTACTTTTCTCTCTCATTGATCTGTCTAATATTGACAGTGGGGTGTTAAAGTCTCCCACTATTATTGTGTGGGAGACCAAGTCTGTTTTTACATCTCTAAGAAATTGTTTTATGAACCTGGGTGCTCTGGTATTGTGTGCATATATGTAAGTTCTTGTTGTTGAATTGATCCCTTTACCATTATGTAATGTCTGCTTTGTCTGCTTTGAACTGTGTTGGTTTAAAGTCTGTTTTATCAGAGATTAGGATTGCAACTCCTGCTTTTTTGCTTTCCATTTACTTAATAAATATTCCTCCATCCCTTTATTTTGAGTCTATGTCTGTCTTTGCACACAAGATGGGTCTCTTAAATGCAGCACACCGATAGGTCTTCACTCTTTATTCAATTTGCCAGTCTGTGTTTTTTAATTGGGACATTTAGCCCATTTACATTTAATATTAATATTTTTATGTGTGAATTTGATCCTGTCATTATGATGCTAGCTGGTTATTTGGATCATTAGATCATGCAGTTTATTCATAGTGTCGATGGTTTTTACAGTTTGGTATGTTTTTGTAGTCACTGGTACTGGTTGTTCCTTTCCATGTTTAAAACGTGCTTCCTTACGGAGCTCTTGTAAGGCAGGCCTGGTGGTGACAAAATCTCTGAGCATTTATTTGTCTGTAAAGCATTTTATTTTCCTTCACTTATGAAGCTTAGTTTGGTTGGATATGAAATTCTGGGTTGAAAATTTGTTTATTTAAGAATGGTGAATATTGGCCCCCACTCTCTCCTGGCTTGTAGGGTTTCTGCAGAGAGATCCACTGTAAGTATGATCGACTTCCCTTTCTTAGTATCCTGACCTTTCTGGCTGCCTTTAACATTTTTTCCCTTCAACCTTGGTGAATCTGATGATGTGTCTTGGGGTTGTTCTTCTCGGGGAGTATCTTTGTGACATTCTCTGTATTTCCTGAATTTGAATGTTGGCCTGTCTTGCTAGTTTGGGGAGTTCTCCTGATATCCTGAAGAGTGTTTACCAACTTGGTTCCATTCTCCCCATCACTTTCAGGTACACCAATAAAATGTAGATTTGGTATTTTAACATAGTCCCATATTTATTGCAGGCTTTGTTTGTTTCTTTTTTTTCTCTTTTCTCTAATCTTGTCGTCTCACTTTATTTCATTAAGTTGATCATCAATGTCTGATATCCTTTCTTCTGCTTGATCAATTCAGCTATTGATACTTGTGTATGCTTCACGAAGTTCTCGTGCTTTGCTTTTCAGCTCCATCAGGTCATTTATGTTCTTCTCTAAACTGATTCTTCTAGTTAGCAATTCTTCTAACTTTTTTCAAGGTCTTAGCTTCCTTGCGATGGGTTAGAACATGCTCCTTTAGCTCAGCGGAGTTTGTTATTACCCACATTCTGAAGCCTACTTCTGTCAATTTGGCAAACCCATTCTCCAGTCAGTTTTGTTCCCTTTCTGGCGAGGAGTTGAGATCCTTTTGAGGAGAAGAGGCATTCTGGTTTTTAGAATTTTCAGCCTTTTTGTGCTGGCTTCTCTTCATCTTTGTGGATTTATCTACCTTTGGTCTTTGTTGTTTGTGACCTTTGGATGGGGTCTCTGAGTGGACGTACTATTTCTATTTGTTAATTTTCCTTCTAACAGGCTGCAGGTCTGTTGGAGTTTAGTGAAGGTCCACTCCCAACCCTGTTTGCTTGGGTATCACCAGCAGAGGCAGCAGAACAGCAAAGACTTCTATTCTTTCCTCTGGGAGCTTCATCCCAGTGGGGCACCTGCCAGATGTCAGCCAGAGCTCTCCTGTATGAGGTGTCTGTCAGCCACTACTGGGAGGTGACTCACAGTCAGTATACACTGGGTCAGGGATCCACTTGAGGACGTAGTCTGACCCTGAGCAGAGCTCAAACGCTGTGCTGGAAGGTCTGCTTCTCTCTTCAGAGTCATCAGGAAGGGACTCTTAAGTCTGCTGAAACTGCATTCACAGAATCCCCTTCCCCCAGGGGCTCTGTCCCAGGGAGATGAGGGTTTTATCTATAAGTCCCTGACAAGGGCTGCTGCCTATTTTTCAGAGACGTCCTTCCCAGATAGTAGAAATCTGGCAGTCTGGCAACAGAGACCTTGTTAAACTGTGGTGGATTCTGTCCAATTTGAAGTTCCTGGTGGCTTTGTTTACACTGTGAGGATAAAACCGCCTACTCAAACCTCAGCAATAGTGAACATCCCGCCACCAACCTCGAGCATCCCCGGTCAATCTCAGACTGTTGCTGTGCTGACTGCGAGAATTTCAAGCCAGTGGATCTTAATTTTCTGGGCTCTGTGGGGGCGGGCCCTGCCAAGCCAGACCACTTGGCTCCCTGGCTTCAGCCTCCTTTCCCAGGGAGTGAATGGTCCTGTCTCGCTGGTGTTCCAGATGCCATTGGGTTATGGAAAAAAGAAGAAAAAAACTCCTGCAGCTAGTTCAGTGTCTGCCCAAACGGCCACCCAGTTTCATGCTTGAAACCCAGGGCTCTGGTGGGGTAGGCACCAGAGGGAATCTCCTGGTCTGCGGGTTGCAAAGGCTGTGAGAAAAGCACAGTATCTGGGCCAGAGTGCACAATTCCTCAGGCTTAGTACCTCATGGCTTCTTTTGGATAGGGGAGAAAATTCCCTTACCCCTTGTGTTTCCTGTGTGAGGCGATGCCCCACCCTGCTTTTTCCCTCCCTCCATTGGCTAAAACCACTGTCCTATCAGTTCCAATGAGATGAACCTTGTACCTCAGTTGGAAATGTAGAAATCACCCACTTCTGTGTAGATTTTGCTGTGAGCTGCAGACTGTAGCTGTTCCTATTTGGCCATTTTGCCAGCAGTTATGATCCTAGTTTGTTAATTGTCAGATGAACTGCCAGATGAGCCAAGCCAACTGGATGACAAGGAAGTCTTTCATAAGGTTTACATGAGGAGAACCACCAAATCAATACTCTAAGTCATATGAAATAAATATTTATTACTTTATCCCATGAAGCTTTTGGGGTGGTTTGTTACACACCTAGAACTTACTCATACACTACAGAACTAAAGTTGTAGTGAGAGATGCAAAAACAAACACAAAATCTCTTACATTGGAAGTTATTGATAACTTATCATTTCTCTCCAGCTTGCATCAGTAAGCTCTATGGTTGATTAATCTTTTGCTATTGGACAATGCTTCTGCTTGCACTGATTGTTTAACACCTCCACCTTATTCCCATCTTCTTAACTTTTCTGCTTTTGAAAACACATATCACGAGGTTCTGTTCCAAAATGGCTGAATAGGAATAGCTCCAGCCTCAGTTCCCAGCGTTATCAACACAGAAGATGGGTGATTTCTGCATTTCCAACTGAGGTACTTGGTTCATCTCATTGGGACTGGTTGGACAGTGGATGCAGCCCATGGAGGGTGAGCTGAAGCAGGGCGGGGTGTTGCCTCACCCAGGAAGTGCAAGGGGTTGGAGGATTTCCCTTTCATAGCCAAGGGAAGCTGTGACAGACTATACCTGGAATAATGGGACACTACGCCCAAATACTGTGCTTTACCCACAGTCTTAGCAACCAGCAGACCAGGAGATTGTCTCCCGTGCTTGGCTCAGTGAGTCCCATACCCATGGAGCCTTGCCCACTGCTAGTGCAGCAGTCTGATATCGACATAGGAGGCTGTAGTCTGGCAGGGGGAGGGGCATCTATCATTGCTGAGGTTTGAGTAAGTAAACAAACCGACCAGGAAGTTCAAACTGGGCAGAGCCCACCACAGCTCAGGAAAGCTACTGCATCTATAGATTCCACTTTGTGGGCATGGCAGAGCTGAAAAAAAGGCAGCGGGAGCTTCTGCAGACTTAAACGTCTTTGTCTGACAGCTCTGAAGAGAGCAGTGGTTCTCCCAGCATGGTGTTTGAGCTCTGAGAACGGACAGACTGCCTCCTCAAGTGGGTCTCTGACCCCTGTGTAGCCTAACTGGGAGACACCTACCAGTAATGACCAACAGATACCCCATACAGGCAGGTGCCCCTCTTGGACAAAGCTTCCAGAGGAAGAATCAGGCAGCAATATTTGCTGTTCTGCAATATTTGTTGTTCTGCAGCCTCCACTAGTGATATCCAGGCAAATAGAGACTGGAGTGGACCTCTAGCAAACTTCAACCTACCTGCAGCTGAGGGACCTGACTGTAGAAGGAAAACTAATAAACAGAAAGGAATAGCATCAACATCAACAAAAACCACATCTACAAAATTCCTTCTGTAGGTCACCAACATCAAAGGACAAAGGTAGATAAAACCAAAAAGATGAGGAGAAGCCAGCATAAGAAGGCTGAAAATTCTAAAAATCAGAGCATCTTTTCTCCTCCAAAGGATTGCAGCTCCTCATCAGCAACAGAACAAAGATGGATGGAGAATGAATTTGACAAGTTGACAAAAGTAGGCTTCAGAAGGTTGGTTATAAACTACTCTGAGCTAAAGGAGTATGATCTAACCAATTGCAAGGAAGCTAAACCTTGAAAAATGGTTGGACGAATGGCTAACTAGAATAAAGTGTAGAGAACAACTTAAACGACCTGATGGAGCTGAAAACTAAGGCATGAGAACTTTGTGATGCATGCATAAGCTTCAATAGCCAATTCGATCAAGTGGAAGAAAGGATATCAGTGATTGAAGATGAGCTTAACGAAATAAAGCAAGAAGACAAGTTTAGAGATAAAAAGGAGTGAAAAGAAACCAACAAAACCTCCAAGAAATATGGGACTATGTGAAAAGACCAAATCTATATTTGATTGGTGTACCTGAAAGTAATGGGGAGAATGGAACCAAGTTGGAAAACACTCTTCAGAGTATTATCCAGGAGAACTTCCCCAACCTAGCAAGACAGACCAATATTCAAATTCAGGAAATACAGAGAAAATCACAAACATATTCCTCGAGAAGAGCAACCCCAGGACACATAATTGTCAGATTCACTGAGGTTGAAATGAAGAAAAAAATTTTAAGGGCAGCCAGAGAGAAATATTGGGTTACCCACAAAGGGAAGCCCATCAGACTAACAGCAGATCTCTCAGCAGAAACCCCAAAGCCAGAAGAGATTGGGGACTAATATTCAACATTTTTAAAGAAAAGAATTTTCAACTTAGAATTTTATATCCAGCCAAACTAAGCTTCATAAGTGAAGGGAAAAAAAAAATCCTTTAAAGACAAACAAATGCTGAGAGGTTTTGTCACCACCAGGCCTGCCTTACAAGAGCTCCTGAAGGAAGCACTAAACATGGTAAGGAACAACTGGTATCAACCACTGCAAAAACATGCCAAATTGTAAAGACCATCAATGCTATGAGGAAACTCCATTAATTAACAGGCAAAATAAGTAGCTAGCATCACAATGATAGGATCAAATTCACACATAACAATACAACCTTAAATGTAAATGGGTTAAATGTCTTAATTAAAAGACACAGACCGGCAAACTGGATAAACAGTCAAGACCAATCAGTGGACAGTATTTAAGAGACTCATCTCATGTGCACAGACACACATATGCTCAAAATAAAGGGATGGAGGAAGATCTACCAAGCAAATGAAAGGCCAAAAAAAAAAAAAAAAAAAAAAAAAGCAGGGGTCACAATCCTAGTCTCTGATGAAACAGACTTTAAACCAACAAAGATCAAAAGAGACAAAGAAAGCCATTATGTAATGGTAAAAAGATCAATTCAACAAGAAGAGCTAACTATTCTAAACATATATGCACCCAATACAGGAGCACCCAAATTCATAAAGCAGTTCCCTAGAGACTAACAAAGATATTTAGACTCCCATACAACCATAATGGGAGACTTTAATACCCCACTGTCAATATAAGATCAACAAGACAGAAAGTTAACAAGGGTATCCAGGAACTGAACTCAGCTCTGCACCAAGCAGACCTAATAGGCATCTACAGAACTTTCCACCCCAAATCAACAAAATATAGATTCTTCTCAGCACACCACATCACACTTATTTTAAAATTGACAACATAATTAGAAGTAAAGCACTCCTCAGCAAATGTAAAATAACAGAATTCAAAACAAACTGTCTCTCAGATCACAGTGTAATCAAACTAGATTTTAGGATTAAGAAACTCACTCAAAACAGCACAACTACATGGAAACTGAACAACCTGCTCCTACTGGGTAAGCAAGGAAATGAGGGAAGAAAAAAAAAATATGTTCCTTGAAATCAATGAGAACAAAGACACAACATACCAGAATCTCTGGGACACATTTAAAGCAGTGTGTAGAAGGAAATTTATAGCACTAATTGCCCATAAGAGAAAGCAGGAAAGATCTAAAATCAACACCCTTACATCACAATTAAAAGAACAAAAGTAGCAAAAGAAAACAAATTCAAAGCAACCAGAAGGCAAGAAACAACTAAGACCAGAGCAGAACTGACGAAGATAGAGACACACACACACACACACACACACACAGACACAAAACCTTCAAAAAATCAGTGAATCCAGGAGCCGTTTTTTTTTTAAGATTAACAAAATCGATAAACCCTTAGTGAAACTAATAAAGAAAAAAAGAGAGAAGAATCAAATAGATGCAACAAAAAAATTATAAAGTGGATATCACCACTGATCCCACAGAAATACGAACTACCATCAAAGAATGCTATAAACACCTCTACACAAATAAACTACAAATTCTAGAAGAAATGGATGAATTTCTGGACACATACACCTTCCCAAGATTAAACCAGGAAGAAGTTGAATCTCTGAATAGACCAATAACAGGCTCTGAAATTGAGGCAGTAATTAACAGCCTACCAACCAAAAAAAGTCCAGGACCAGATGGATTCACAGCCAAATTCTACCAGAGGTACAAAGAGGATCTGGTACCTTTCCTTCTGAAACTATTCCAATCAATAGAAAAAGAAGGAATTCTTTCTAACTTATTTTATGAGGCTAACATCATCCTGATACCAAAGTCTGGCAGAGACACAACAAAAAAAGAGAATTTTAGGTCAATATCCCTGATGAACATCGATGAGAAAATCCTCAATAAAATACTGGCAAACAGAATACAGCAGCACATCAAAAAGCTTACCCACCACAATTAAGTCAGATTCATCCCTGGGATGCAAGGCTGCTTCAACATACTCAAACCAATAAATATAATCCATCACATAAACAGAACTAAAAAAACACATGATTATCTCAATAGATGCAGAAAAGGCCTTCGACAAAAGTCAACAGCCCTTCATGTTAAAAACTCTCAATAAACTAGGTATTGATGGGAGGTATCTCAAAATAATAAGAGCTATTTATGACCAAACCATAGCCAATATCATACTGAATGGGCAAAAGCTGGAAGCATTCCCTTTGAAAACCGGCACAACAAAAGGAAGGCCTCTCTCACCATTCCTACTGAACGTAGTGTTGGAAGTTCTGGCCAGGGCAATCAGGCAGGAGAAAGAAATAAAAGGTATTCAATTAAGAAAAGAGGAAGTCAAATTCTCCCTCGTTGCAAATGACATAATTGTATGTTTAGAAAACCCAAGTCTCAGTCCAAAATTTCCTTAAGCCAATAAGCAACTTCAGCAAAGTCTCAGGATACAAAATCAATGTGCAAAAATCACAACCATTCCTATAAATCAGTAACAGGCAAACAGAGAGCCAAATCATGAGTGAACTCACATTCGCAATTGCTACAAAGAGAAGAAAATACCTAGGAATCCAACTTGCAAAGGATATGAAGGGTCTCTTCAATGAGAACTAAAAATCACTGCTCAACGAAATAAAAATGGACACGAACAAATGGAAGAAAATTCCATACTCATGGATAGTAAGAATCAATATCATGAAAATGATCATACTGCCCAAGGTAATTTACAGATTCAATGCCATCCCCATCAAGCTACCAATGACTTTCTTCACAGAATTGGAAAAAATACTTTAAACTTCATATGGAACCAAAAAAGAGCCCACATTGCCAAGACAATCCTAAGCCAAACTAACAAAGCTGGAAGGCATCATGCTACCTGACTTCTAACTATATTACAAGGTTACCGTAACCAAAACAGCATGGTACTGCTACCAAAACAGATATATAGATCAATGGAACAGAACAGAGCCCTCAAAAATAACACCACACATCTACAACCATCTGATCTTTGGCAAACCTGACAAAAAAAAAAAAAAAAAAAAAAAAAGAAATGGGGAAAGGATTCCCTATTTAATAAATTGTGCTGGGAAAACTGGCTAGCCATATGTAGAAAGTTGAAGCTGGATCTCTTCCTTACATCTTATACAAAAATTAATTCAAGATGCATTAAAGACTTATGTATAAAACCCAAAACCGTAAAAACCCTGGAAGAAAATCTAGGCAATACTATTTCGGACAGCATTAGGAGAAATACCTAATGTAAGTGACGAGTTGATGGGTGCAGCAAACCAACATGGCACATGTATACCTTTGTAACAAACCTGCACATTGTGCACATGTACCCTAGAACTTAGAATATAATAACAAAATAAAAATAAGAAATCACATATCACTTTCAGCCTTCTTGACCAGGATCATTTCTCAAAATTCATAAGTCATTAGTCCAAATGTGGATTTCAAGACAAGACCCTGGAAATCATAAACCTTTGACCAAGTGCGTGGAAGAGTGCAGTTACTTCCCAAACACTACCAAAGCCAGACAAACTCAAATCATTTTAACCTACATGTCCCCTGGAAGATCTTTTTGTAATTGACAGTTAAAAATTAATTCAATGTATTGCAAAATTATAGAGAATGACTATAACCTCTCCAAATATTCTTTAATATCCTTCTTCTTAGAATCAGGGTCAGGAAAAATAAGTATGACCCTCTAGATGCAGAATGGGATCTCGAGCACAGTGAAAACCCTCACCATAAATCTTACCTGGATTTTTACAAATGCCTTCTCTATTTTCAAGCAAATTTTAACATTAATATGAGTGTAAGAGCTTCCAAACCAGATTTTCAACATGTCTTTTCCCCATCCTGCTTAAGTATTCTACCATCTCAATTTTCATGTATTATCACAGATTCTAAAACATACCTGAGTATCATGTTTTAAAATTTAGTTATGTCCTGAAAGTATTTTCTACTAATTGGGAGAAGCTCGTCTATTATGGTGTGTAAACATGTGTGCCAATCATCAACCTCAAATCCAAATACTGTATTGAAAAAAAAAAAAATGCATGCAATTATCAGGGTCTGATGAATGGTATACAAATATCATTTTAAGCTTTCCCATGTGTCTCATTATAACTCTTTTGGGAAATTTGACATGATTTAATGCAAAAAAAAAAACGATAGTATTTACAAATTAATGAACATCATTTTATATTTGAAATAGTGAATTATAACCATAACTAAGTGCGCTTATCAGGCTTTAAAACACCACCCAGGAAATGTAATTATCTTGTTAGAAAGAATGTTATGAGGTCAGAAAAGCCTAGGCCCTGAGTCCCAGAAGGCCGATGCTGCATTCTTTCTCTACCAGTCATTAACCATGTTACCTTAACTGTTGCTTTTTTCCATTTTTAACATTCTCAACTGTGTAATATCATTAACATATTTTATATGAACATATCATTAAGATTAAAAAATAACACAAATTTTAATTTCAAATACAATTTGTATTTAATATTTTAAACACAATTTTAAATAAAATGGCATGTAAAGTACATTTTCTTTCTAATGTCTGTTACCAGAAAGGAAAATAAAGAATGTGAGTAATATAGCTTCCCAACTCAAACCTAGAAGCAGTTTTCTCAAAGCTGTATAAAATTCTCTACTGCTGTCATTGCTCTATCATATAGTTCCTTCAGAGTGGAATGTACACCCTAACTATAGAGTCCACAGAGTAAACTCTCCTGGAGATTCTAACAGAGCAGGCTTTTGAATACTGACAGCTGGTGAACTGACAGAGACACACCTGCCCCAAGAACTTCATATCAAAGCCACAATCTTAGCATCATCATTATACTACAACAAACCTATAACAGCTGTATGTAAGAAGTAAGCCATAAAATTCCCATCAGGATTAAATAACTCACTGAGCTCTTTGCCATTTTACCTCCAATCTCCATATTATAGCATGTTATCAACCACATCAGGTGTTCATCATGAGACACTTTCTGAAACCACGATTTGGCAGATGTTCTTCAAGAAACATTGGTGTTTCACTTCAAAATGATTGAACAATTTTCAATTGTTTTGAAAAAATAATGGCTATGAAAATTGGTATTTTAAGTAAACTGAATTGGGAACAATATAGATAAAATTTTGTGAGTTCTTTGATTTTAAGAGTCAGGTATAAATGATTTTGTTCAGCAACTGATTACAGCTGTTAGTGTGGAAATGTGCTTCTTGCTAAATGGATTTGTTTATTAACTCCTATTTGTTTAAAGGAGCCCAGGTGCTCCAGAAATACATGACAAAATATGTTTCAAATGAATAAATACATGAATTCTAATGCAACAAGCTGCATACACAAGGAATAATTAAATTTAAACCAGTAAATGTGTTATAGTGAATAAGTCAATGCAGACACAGCACTTAATTCTTGAGACAAATGGTTGTGGTCAACAGAGTCTAACAGAGCAGAAAGCTGCCATAGTAACAACAGGGAAGCATTTCCCCTACCATATACCCACATGGGATGAGCCAGCCAAATAAAAACGCTTTAAGGAACTTCTGCCTTGAATGAAATTTAGCAGTTGAAAACATAGATGGATGATATTGTGATGGCAACCTCATTTGAATTGCAACTTAATAAAATTGATGGTCATACAAGGGACAGATAACAAGAATGAATTTTTTAGACAGACCTTGGTTTGTTGTTTTATACTGAATTGTGATGGTACTTTGCTATATATCATCTAGTCATTGTTAAGCTAAGAAGATTCTTGTACTGAAATAATTTTATTAAATAATAATGATTAATGATATGCATGTGAATATTAAAATATAAATAATATTTAGATTTGAGTTTTTAAAATAACAATGTTTATTTTAAAATAACAACGCTCATTTTAAAATAAGTGAATAAAGCATTGCGTTATTGTTAGAAACATACATTAAAAAACTTGTATTTTGGGGTTTCTTTCTTAATCAGCTCTGAAATGAAAACAGTTTGGACATCATTAATCCTATTCTTACAATAAGAAACAGCTAAACAAAATGAAAGTCAATGACTTTTCTTGGATTGATCAACAAACTGAGGTCACAGGACCAACTACCACCCAGAACTTTGGAGCAATAGGCTAATCCAGAGAGTCACAGCTGAGATCAGCTTATTTAGAACAGAAGCCACTAGGAGGAAGACTTAAATACTGATTTTGCGTAATAATAATTTTGACAAATTGCTGGAGTCTAAGTGGCACTGGCATGATTCAGAAATTCCCAGGGCATCAGTCTTCAGGGTCCTCAACACTTTCATGGTTTTAACCTTGAGGAATCCCAGTAGGGTTTCATAGTAAAGTACTGACAAATATCATCCTAATGATTTTGATTGGGAGAGGAACAGTAATCATTATGAAATAGGACCAGAGAGTGCTTCATATAAAATCCCTACACTTAAAGAGAAAAGGCCTTATCAGCATTATTCTACCTGCGTGAAAGGCAACTCTTGTATCCTAGCTCGTACTTTTTGTTTCATTTAAGGAGTGGGAGAAGGACTGAGAAAGTGCCATAAAGATAAAGGACAGGCCCATTACAAAAAATTTAATTTAATTTTAAGATTATAGAAAAAAATATTCTCCTCTCTTTTTTTTTTTTTTTTTTCAAGCAACAGGATGCCACAACCTTTATTTTTATTTTTATTTTTTTTATTTTTTTTTTTTCTTTTTTTTTTTTAATTATACTTTAAGTTCTAGGGTACATGTGCATAACGTTTATATCATGTATAACTCCCCAATGCAATCCCTCCCTCCTCCCCCTCCCCATGATAGGCCCCAGTGTGTGATGTTCCCCTTCCCGAGTCCAAGTGATCTCATTGTTCAGTTCCCACCTATGAGTGAGAACATGCGGTGTTTGGTTTTCTGTTCTTGTGATAGTTTGCTAAGAATGATGGTTTCCAGCTGCATCCATGTCCCTACAAAGGACGCAAACTCATCCTTTTTGATGGCTGCATAGTATTCCATGGTGTACATGTGCCACATTTTCTTAATCCAGTCTGTCACAGATGGACATTTGGGTTGATTCCAAGTCTTTGCTATTGTGAATAGTGCCGCAATAAACATACGTGTGCATGTGTCTTTGTAGTAGAGTAATTTATAATCCTTTGGGTATATACCCAGTAGTGGGATGGCTGGGTCATATGGTACATCTAGTTCTAGATGCTTGAGGAATCGCCATACTGTTTTCCATAATGGTTGAACTAGTTTACAATCCCACCAACAGTGTAAAAGTGTTCCTATTTCTCCACATCCTCTCCAACATCTATTGTTTCCTGACTTCTTAATGATTGCCATTCTAACTGGTGTGAGATGGTATCTCATTGTGGTTTTGATTTGCATTTCTCCTCTCTACATCAATACCAAATAAACAGACTGCAGTGTAACAGCAATAGATTACAGCTGAAAGGGGTTCATGATGCATAATCTTTAAGAAATACTTAGAAAAACTCAAAAGTCAACAGGTGAGACAAAAATTATACTACAGAAATTTGAAATCTCTGTTATGTATAGCTATAGCAAACTTTAAATACAGCCTCGCATCTAGCCAGAATAACATAAAACTTTACACTAAAGACCAATTTACCACCATTCCTATCACTCAATAATTATGTCCAGCTTTTAACAAAAACTTACAAAACATTCTAAAAAAAACAAGCAAAAATTAGTCTGAAAAGGTAGAACAAGGACCAAAAGCAGATTCATATATGATACAAATGTTGTAATTAGACAATTTAAAGTAAACCTGATTAATATGTTAAAGGCTTTAATGGAAAAGGTAGACAACAAGCAAGAATACATGCGTAATGTAAAGAGAGAGATGGAAGAATCAAAAGGAAATGCAAAAACAAGTAAAAAAATAAAGAATGCCTTTGATAACATTCATTAACTTACTAGAAACTGATGAGGAGATAATTACTAAGCTTGAACATAGATTGACAGAAATTTACCAAACTTAAATCCAAAAGACAGAAAGAATGACCAAAATAAAAACTGTAATAGAACTTTAGGGCAATTTCAAAATGTGCAATATATACATAATTGTAATACCAGAGAAGAAGAAAGGTGTAGTAAAAACATTTGAATTGATAATAGCCTATACATTTCCAAAATTAATAAAAGAAAACAAACCCAAGGTACTGTAAGTTCAGAGAACACCATACAGAATAAATGCCAAAAAAGCCACATGTTGTCATATCATACATAAATTGCTGAATACCAAAGACAGGAAAATATTTTGAAATACAATAAAGAAGAAAAAGATACAGCATAACTTTAGAGAAAAAAATGATAAGAATTATAATAAACTTCTTATTAGAAACCATGCAAACAATTAGGGAGTATAGCAGAATATTTTAAATGTTTAAAAAAGCCTAAATTATATATACAGTAAAATAATTCTTGAAAAATAAAGAACAAAAACTTCTCAGGCAAACAAAAATTAAGGAAATCTATAGAAAGCCTACTTGCCCTGAAAAAAAAAATGTTAAAATAAGTTATTCAGGGAGAAATATTATAATGGTTAGCAACCCTTAATCTCCAAAAAGAAACAAAGAGCATTACAGAAGAAATACATAAAAGCAAAAAAATTTTTTATTCTCAATTTATAAATGATACTTTCTGTTTAAACAATAGTAGTAACAATGTATAGAGAAATAAAATTAATGATAATAATTTTATAAAAATTGGAAGGGAGAAATTGGGAATATTCTGTTATAATGTACCTGTGCCCAGATGAAGAGATATATTGTCATTTGGAAGTAAAATATTTAAAAATAAATATCATAAACACTAGGGCAACCTGTAAATGTAAGGTTGAGATGTAAGACAGAAGACAAAAAGTAACATAAAATGTCCAATTAAAGCTCACAGATTGAGCTAACAGAAATAAAAATGCACAAATAGAGAAAATGACCGATATAATAGATATTAACCTAACTAAATCAATAACATTTAATATGAATTATCTAAATACATCAATTAAAAGACAGAGACTATCACAGTGGATATAATAACAAGGCCCATCTATATGTTGTCTATTTGACATTCACTCTAAATATAAAGATTCAGATAGGTTAAAATAAAGGGATGCAGAAAGATATAAGATGTTAACCCCAAGTAAAAGAAATTTGGAGTGACTATATTAATTTCAAACAAAACAGACTTCAGGTCAAGAAAATTTATGAGACAAAAAGATACATTATATAATGATAACATGGTCACTGCCCAAAAAAGACTAACAACCCTAAACATGTATACAACTAAAAATAGAACAAAAAAAATGCATGAAAAAACTCACAGGATGACATCAAACAATAGACAAATCCACTATTTGGGTGGTTCAACTCCAATTTTTCATTAATTGATAAACCAAGAAGGCAGAAAATCAATAAGGATAAAGCTGATCTCAATACCACTCACCGTGATCTAATGACATTTACAGAATAATCCAACAATAGCAGTGTACTCATTATACTTATGGTTTCATGGGATAGTCACCAAAAAAATATAAATATGAATAGTCTGGAAAATGCACTTTAAAATCTTAAAAGCACAAAAAACATACAAAGAATATTCTCAGAAACATTGGGATTAGACTAGAAAACAATAATAGAAAGATGGCTGAAAAATCCCCAAATATATGCAGATTAAACAAGTCACAGGTAAACATGGGTAAATGAAGAGGTTTCAAGAGAAAGTTTAAACATATTCAAAGTAAATGAAAATGAAAATATAACTTAAGTTTGTGTCATGCAATGGAATCAGTGCTTAAAGTGAAATTTATAGCATTAAATGCCCATGTTCGAAAGGAAGATTTAAAATAGAAAAACTGAATTTTATGTATAGGAAGCAAGAGCAAGATAAACAATATAAACTACAATGAGCATAAGTGATTAAAATTAGAACAGAAATCAACGACATTGAAAACAGGAAAACAACAGAGAAAAAATCATAACAAACAGAGAAACAAAAGAATAATTAAATTGATTAACATCTCTCCAGGCTCACCAAGAAAGAAAGAGAGAAGACATAAACTACTGATATGAAAGAGAAGCCATCACTACTGATGGATATTAATGTTTCAAGGGAATTTAAAAGATTATAAAGAAATAATAACAACTCTATGTTCACAAACCTGATGTCTTAGATGAGATGGACAAATTCTTTAAAAGACACAAACTACCAATACTCACACACAAAAAGATATAAAGATATAATATGAATAGTTCTATATCCATTAAAGAAGCTGAATCAATAATGAGTACCATTCCAAAAACAGAAATATCATACCCAGATGGTTTCATTGGTGAATTCTGTCATCCATTTCAGGAAGGAATAATGTCAATACTTCACAATTACCTTTAGAAATTCAAAGCAAAGGGAACATTTTCTGACTTATTCTGTGAGACCGACATTATCCTAATACCAAAACCAGTTAAAGACATTACAAGAAAGGAAACTGCTTACCAATATCTCTCATGGAGGTAGATGCAAAATCCTCAGCAGAACATTAGCAAATAAAATTCCACACTGTATCAACTACGACCAAATGAGATTTATAGCAGGTATGTAAGACTAGTTGACATTTAAAATGTCAACATAATACAACACAACAATAAATTAGAAAAGTCAAATGATTATATCAATTGATGCAGGAGAGGTATATGATAAACTCTAACACCCATTCATGATAAAACTACCTCATTTAGCTTGATGTGAATATTATGCATTACAAGCCTGTATCAAAATATCTCATGTACCCACACACACACACACACACATATATATGTGTGTGTGTGTGTATATACATATATATACCTACTATGTGCCCACAAAAATTAAAAATTAATTTTGATAGCTAATTATGATGTTAGTGTTTCTAACATTTCCACTTTTGTAAACAAACTAGGAGTAGAAGATAACTTTCTCACATTGATGAAAATATCTACAAAAAACTACAGCTAACATTATGTTTAACAGTGAAAACCTGGACACTTCCTCTAAAATGAGGAACAATGAAAGGATGTTCTCTCTCACCACTCCTATTGAATATCATATTGGAATTCCTAGCTAGTGCAATAAGAAAATAAGAGAAAATTAAAATGTATACAGATTGGGGTAGAAGAATTAAACTATTTGAAAATGTCATGATTATTTATGTAAAATCCAAAAGTCTATCACAAACACTCCTGGAACTGATAAGCTAGTGTATTGAAGTCACATGATGAAAGTTATCTATAAAAATCAATTGATGTCCCATATTCTAGCAGTAATTAGAATTTAAAATTTTAGGAAATACTCAAGATCCAATACCAATTAAAATAGTAACAACATAAAAATGATAATCTATCAAAATATATGCAGGATCCATATATGCAGAAAACTATAAAACTCTGATGAAATAAATGAAAGAATATTGAAATAGATATTCCATGTTCACAGATTGAAACATTTAAGATTGGTAAAATGCTATTTTTTTCTAAATTAATCTATAGATTAAATGTGATCTCAATCAAAATCCATGCAATCTACTTTGCAGATATTGACAAAATTGATTCTAAAGTTTATGCTCAAAGGCAAAAGACTTAGAATAGCAAACACAATATTGGAGATAAAGTTGGAGGACTCAACTTTTTTAAAGTTAAATTTTACCTTTTAGAGAAGTTTTAGTTTAACAGCAAAATTGAGAGGAAAGCAAAAAGATTTCCCATATACCTTCTCCCTCCACACATGAATAGCCTTTTTCATTGTCACTACCCACTGCCCACTAGAATTGCACATTTGTCACAATTGATAATCCTTCATTGAATGTCAAAATTTAAACTGTTTGCTTTGACATGACCTGTGCCATTTTCCAAAAGTTTTGTGTAAGTGTAGTCTCTTCAAGTTTACATTTTAGAATATTCTGAACTTTGGTAATAGCATTAGAGAGGTAATGGTTGGAAATACTAAAAATATTGATACTGTCAAATGTAGGAAAATTCAAATTGTATTTCTGAAAGTAATAAACATGTATCTTTATATGCATTACTTACTTTTGTATGTGGAAAGAGACCTGATTTTATATAAGAAACATAAAGGATGTCATAAATGTTATGAAATGCTCATGTAGAAAATATGTTTGCTCAATTTTACTGTGCTAAATACAAATAAGAAACACTAACTTTGCCATGTAACTTATTTTAATCGAGACCTACATCAACATATTTGAGAAAGAAGAGATAGTAAGGATCGTAGCTTCTTCCTATATTTTCTTACTTAAACTCTAACACTTGGCAAAAACCTTTTTTATCTCATTTAAGACAAACAGGCGTATGAATTGAAAATAAAAAGTGAGAGAGTAAAAGTAGTTTTGTCTATTTTTCTTATTTTTTATTGCATTTTTTGGATAACTGGAAATATTATTGAAAGTTTATTCAAGTTAGATGTTTCTTAATAGAGCTGTTGGTATATGCTTTTAAAAATTCACTGGAAAAAAGTTATAAAATATAAAAAAGACTACAGCTTACTTACACTTTGGATAAAAAAATACTATTTGGGATGTTAGCATCTTGTCCTCCTTCCATAAAATTGTTGAACGTTAGCAGCAAATGGCATTCAAATCTTG
The DNA here is from genome assembly GCF_009764315.1 of Trachypithecus francoisi. Taxonomy (NCBI): domain Eukaryota; kingdom Metazoa; phylum Chordata; class Mammalia; order Primates; family Cercopithecidae; genus Trachypithecus; species Trachypithecus francoisi. The sequence goes on along the minus strand of NW_022681454.1, from coordinate 72,833,159 downwards.
TTGCCATAAATATATTAAAGCTTCTGGCAGGTCACTGCTTTGTGTCATGATCTGTGTCTGGGTAACATGTTCTTGTCTAGGGAAGAAATACTTGCCAGGAGCAGAATGGGGATTAACACGGTGTCAGCATTGTGGAAAAGTCAACATTTGTTCTGTAGTTCACTGCAAGACTAACAAAAATGAAAGGCAAGTCTAGTAGAGTAATAGTAAGGAACAAAGTAATCAAGGTGAAAGGAGGGCTGAGTTCCCAAAATAAATTATTTCATCTTCTATTTCTTGTGTATTAATTTGCTCGGGTTGCCATTACAAGCTATCATAAACTGGGTAGTTTAAACCCAAACATCTGAAGAGACACAGATGCCAGAAGAGGGAAACAACTTTCCAGTATTTGCCTCCTTGGAACAGATTCAGTAGAATACATTATAAACTGTTAAGAAATTATAGCCAAAAGACTTTAAAGACTTTCTAAAAGTGAAGTGTAGCCAAGTGTGAGTATAAAACTCTTGGAGGCCACAGATAAAAGGGAGAAGGAGTGAGTTCTTATCCTCTGCAGGCTTTTTTTCCATTAACCCTACCATGTGCTATCAGAGAAGATTGGAGAAAATCCCGAAGAGGTTTTTCTTGTGGTGGGAGCAGGGAACACTGATTATGGCAGAAATTTTACAGAAGAAGATTTCCCCCATCTTCTTAACAGATTATAAACCTTAATCTGTAGAGGAAAAGCAATAAACACTGTTGCCTGAACCCTTTAGGACATGGGAGGAAATGCAATGCAGCTAGGGAAAAGAACAGAACAGAAATAAAACAAAACAAAAATGCATTCTCCTTGGGGGGGAATTGCAGGACTACATCATAATACATATTAGGTCTAGTACTTCAGCTCCAAGAGGGCAAATAACACTTGTGAAATCTACACTACTGAAATGTATAGACACAGTTCCTGCATAAGACTAAGGTTTAGTCATAACACCCCAGCCTCAACTCCCCCACCCCACCACCACAGGTTAACAAACACTGGATAAAGATAATGATGGAATATACCTAGGAGAGCTGTAGGAGAAAGATTTTTTTTTTTTTTTTTTTTTTTTTTTTTTAGGTCACAGCAAAAAAAGGAAACCTAAAACCAAGATGGGAGCAGAATAGAAGAGACAAATAAGTAATGACAAATAAGTACCAATTACCATGGCACGTGTGTACCTATGTAACCAAACTGCACATTCTGAACATGTACCCCAGAATTTAAAGTATAATAAACAAAGAAAACATATGCATCCATAGAAAAACTTTACTTTTAAGAGCTAAACCTGTACACATCTCATGTACACGTTGCTATGATCTGAATGTTTGTGTCCCTCCAAAATTTATATTGAAACTTAACCCCCATTGTGGTGGTATCAAGAGGTGGGGCCTTAAGGAGGTCATTAGGTCATGATAGTGCTGCCATCAATGGGATTAGTACCCTTATCATAGAGGCTTAAGGAAGTGTTCTTCCTTCTTCCATGTTAAGACTCAGTGACAAAGTGTCATCTTTGAAGCAGGGAGCATTTATCACCAGACACCAAATCTGTGGGTCCCTCGATCTGGGACACTCCAGCTTCCAAAACTGTGAGCAATAAATTTCTGTTGTTTATTTGAAAAAAAGTATCTACCTTCTGGCATATTAACCTCCATCCCAAAGCCAAGTCATTACTAAAGGCATTTTCAGGCTATGGTGAAATGGGAATAGTTACAGCAATAATGGCCCCTGTACTCAGATCAACTCCTCACTAGATTATCCAAAGCCCACACATAAGAGACCGTGAAGAATGAAAGGAGTTCGATTTTACAAGCAAAACAAAGGATGTCCCTCGGTATCTACTATCCTACAAAACATTTTAAGCCTCTGACAAAAATATTATTAGACATACAAAAGGGCAAGGAAAAAGAAATTCAGAAGAGACAAAGCAATGAACAACACCAAACTTGGATGAGATAGACGTTAACGCAACCAAGCAATTAGCCCGCAGTGGCATTTGTAGAACATTCTCATCTACAAAAGCAAACTACACTGTGAGCACATGAAAAAGTGCTCAACATGATTATTAGGAAAATAAATAACAAAACCTATTAAAATACCATTTAATTATCAGAATGGTTAAAGAGACTAAAAACACCAAAAGTTGGTGAGAAAGTGGGAAAATCATAAATCTCATACCTGTACATTTTGTCAAAAGCCCTGTCAATAAATCATCTAACTAAACAAACCCTTATTTTACAATCCTTTAATTCCATTACTGGATTTTAACCTCCTTCAGTGAAAATATATGAATCCAAAAAAAAAAAAACTTCAAATGTTTCACATCAGCTTTATTAATCAGGATTAAAATGTAAAAGCAGCTGAGTCTGCTTTCAGGAAAATGTATTTTGAAATTGATGTCTTTTCACACAAAGCAATACTGCTTACCAGCAAAAAGAGGTTATACCATTTGATTTATTTATTTTCAGTTCTGAAACAGACACAAGTAATCTACGGTCCAAAATTAACAGAACAAGCATCTCCTCTTGGGAGTTGGATGAGGATTGAGTAGAGAGGGGCAGGATCAAACATTCAAGGCTGAGAGTACTATTTTATACCTTGATTGGAGTTTAGTTCACAATGGCATGTACTTTTGTCAATACTCAAAAACATACACTAAAAGTTGTGCAATGTAATGTGTATAAAAGACATCAAACTAAAATAACTCTACATAAATATTGAATTGTATCTAATGTCCTTTATCCAGATATATTTAAAACTCTTCTGATGTTTTTAATTTACTTTGAATGTCATCAAAAATAATATGAATTGATGGAGGTATGAATAAGGGAATGGACATCTAGTGAGAAAGAACAGTAGAATGATTTTAGTGTAATCCAGGGCTGTGTGTAGGAGTGCTCACGATATCTTTTTTAACTTTGCTATGTGTTTTAAAGTTTCCATGATAACAACAATGGGAAAAAAGAAATATAGAAGAGGTTGACCACTCGTTCCAACTACTAGCTGAAACATAAATTTTAAAAATGTTTATAGTTTTGTCATATGAGACGGGATTTATAATAACAGAAATAAGACGTAATTGTACCTAAAGTAACAAGGGAACATTTTATTACCTGAAAGAGTGAGCAGAAAAGTCATAGATCCTGCCCCAGATATCATCCAAGGGACAAGGAAAAACCAGCCAAACACAATAATTTTAAAAGGACAGATATAGGAGGAAGAAAGCTACTTTGTTGTTATATTCTGTTGTATTTTCCTTTTCATCCTAACAGTTCCACCCAAAACAATTTCCTGGCAAAGTTAAATGTCTGGCTTAGATTAAACTTTATATAGTTATAATGTCCTCAAATAATTCAGGGAGTGATTTTTCACCAGTGGGATGAGTTATTTGGCAATGGTTAGAATAATAGACAATGTAGCCAAACTACCTAGGATTTTACATTGGCTCTACATTTATTAACCATGGAGCAAAATCATTTAACCTCACATAGCAAACATTGTCATCTGTAAAACTGAGACGATAATGATACACATCACATAGAGTTATTTTTAGAATCAAGTTAATTAATGACTACAGAATCTAGAGTAGTATAATATAAATACTACACATTATTATCTTGTTCAATATTCTTTGCACTTTTATGAAGGCATTGACATAGTAGCTAAAGGACTGTCTTTTACCTTTGCAGTATTTAATAAATTTATCACCAATGCCAAATGTATAATCAGTCTAGGCTATTTCAGTGAAATATTTAAAAGTGTAATTGAACAAAAAATGACTAATCATGTTACAAAATGACTATTACAAATTCAAGAAGTGTACAATTTTTCTTCAAAGAATTTACAATCTTGCACACATATTTTATCATGTCAAACATCGTTAGTAGAGGATTTTAGTTTTAAGTACACACATTCATGCAGGTACACACACACACACACATTGATGATTGGCATGTGTTTTCTAATATTTAAAACATTTATTTATATTTTTATACTATATTTACATAGACTTGATATGCACCATATGTTTATCTTTATGCCGATTCTTACCTATAGCATTGTTGTTGCATGAATTTCTTAAGTGGTTACTTTCTCTCCTTATTTCCGACTCTCCAGAAACTCCCTTCTATGCAACATTCTAGAGTTACAGATGAAACTGAACAAGATCAGAATAAACACAGGTTAAAGCAAATAACAACCCACCCTTAGGGATTTATTTCCTTTGTGATGATTGCAACCATCTCAGGGTCCTCTCCTGATCTAATTCAGCTCTTTAATCATTTGAAATGGTGAGAGAGGAGACGGAGGCAACTACGCTCATGTTTCAACACCAGGTCACAATCTGCATTTTTATTTATCTTGTTTCAGCCCTCTATTTCATATTGTTGTTGTTGTTGCTATTGTCTTAATTGTATTTTCTAAGCCCCAGTACATTGTTGTGGATACCATACAACACCTTAATTTCAATAACCAGAAGTGCCACTAAATCATCTCCTCCACAAAAGGGAATTTTACCACCGAATATGTGGGGTGTGTGTGTGTGTGTGTGTGTGTGCCTTCACAGAAAATAAATGGAAGTATGTTCTTAATAAACAAAGACATTTTCAAAGTAAATTAAATCTGGCTTAATTAAAATGGCATCTTCAATTACATTTGTATATTTTAGAAAACATAATTTTGACGTAAGGGAGAAAAAGATTTTGTACTCATGACACATTTATTTAGACATTTAATCACTCTAAGTTGTAGTTTCTCTTTCTGTAAAAGAATAACTCTCTTCAATATATTTTAAAGATGACAGAATACATGGACTTCTTGAGCAAAGGAGTTTCTCAACAACTTGTAGCTTTTATTAAGTACTCTGTTTTTTATCTAAATTTTATATCTCAGCTCAATTCACAGCAAAACAATAAATAATTTTAAAATAGACTTAAATAAATGTGCTCAGTATATAGAGAAACTGTGCAAATTTTGGTCAGAATAAATGACATCTAATGTATTTCACTTAATGTTCAAAACAGTTTTGGATAAATTTTGAAGGTAGATACAATTATAACTGATTTTTAATTTAGAAAAAATCTATTTTAACAATCGCATCTTCTGCTATTGCTTTAAGAAGACACAAGAGTAGTATTAAAAGGCAGCCGAAATGATTATTTACATAATTATTCATCTCAATAATAAACAGGTTTCTAACAAACACCTGTTCAGAAAATAATCATATAGAATCTGGAGCTATCTCACAACACAAATATAGGATTTACATAGAAGGACTATAAGACACATTGCCTTTATTCTGATAATATGTATTAAGTCTTTTGGATATTAAATGAGAAAATTCAATCAATTTTTCATGAGAAGTAATAAATAGTAATTTATCTAATCTTTGTACAGACATAGAGGAACATTCTGCCTGAGATAATGTGAAGAAATTAGACTGGAGTTCCAAATAAGATTATACATTCTCATTCCTTAAAGATAAAAATAAGACATTTATCTTTATGGGATTACTTTACTGCAGACCTAGGATTAAAGCAGGGAGATGAATGAAGTAGGCATTAAAGTTTCATTCCAGAACTGTAACTCAATGAATTTCGTGAATTCACCATTTTCACCTTGTAACAGATTTCAGCAATGCAACAAAATTACCAGGCAACCCAATTTCTTAGGGTTGTAGCAATGTCACAGATAATTAAATTGAAACTGGGGTTTTGTCCTGGTTTCAATAAATTGACCAGCTGGACCACCAGCAACATCTCCCTGTGTAGTTATAGAGATCTAGCAGTATGTTAATAAAGCCTCAGGGAGGTCCCACAAACTACTGATCATTTTCTGCAGGAGACACAGCTCTGGGAAAAATTCAAAACTTGTATGTAGTATACCTGTTCCAATAAACAAAGTGTAGGAGTCCATGGTATAGATAGGTACATGTGAATGTGTATAAGGTAGTCTAGAAAGTATTGAAAATTAATGAGACATTATGGAAAAACAGCTTATTCCTCCCCATCCTCATTGCTGTGAATCCAACAATGCACAGCTGTCAATACTTAATACTCATACGAAAAACACATTTGCAATTTAATTAAAGCACAAGCTGGTATATTTTATTTAGAAATTTCATGGTAAAACACATATTCTCCCCAACACACTTTTATTAAATCAACCTAATACCTGACATTTCTCGCACTTGACTTGCCAATGCTGTTAACATTGAAATTAGTCTAACGAAAATAATAAGAAGCTTATAATGAAAATAAAATAACTCAATTTATGTACAATTAAATTCAATTAGATAATTAAGCATAATATAAATAATATCATTCAACATTTCTGAAGAATTCAATTCACTTAAAGTTAATGACTGAGTAAAACAAGATGGGGATAAAATTATGTACATTCTTCTACATTTTGTTCAGAAATTAAGTAAACATTATATTTTTGCTCATTCATTTAATAATTCAAATCAACAATACTAATGATTTTAATATAATTGAAACATAAAGTAAAATATTAGTTTTCCCAATTTATAATACCATAGTAATAATAATAATAATAATAATTAATAATTATATATTAGAATCCAATAGGGCTATTTTTTTCTCAGTCTGTTAAGTAAAATGGAGCTCTAATTATAAGATCCTCTCCCCAGGGAACCAATTATTGACTATACATTTCAAAGGCAATTTTCCCACTTATTGGAACAATTTGGATTTTTCACATTCAAACATTACAGCCCTTAAATGTTTTAATAAAAGTTAAACTGACATGCTACAAGTTTTCAAACTAAAGTTTTAGAATATTTCCTTTACACCAATAATATTTAAGTACGGATCTCCATTTCTTGTTTGTATATAAGTTATAAATATTACCCATGTAAAAACAACTATAGAATCTAACAAGTAACTTCATTATATATTCCTCCTATGGTATTTGTAACATGTTTGTATGTAAAGTATTTTTAAAAACAGATATTCCTAAATCACAACATAATTTACATATTTTTTTGTTTTGTTTTGTTTTTGTTTTTTTATTTGTTTTTGAGGTGGAGTCTCTCTCTGTCACCCAGGCTGGTGTGCAGTGGCCTGATCTCCGCTCACTGAAACCTCCACCTCTAGGTCCAAGCGATTCTCCTGTCTCAGCCTCCCGAATAGCTGGGTCTACAGGCACCTGCCACCATGCCTGGCTAATTTTTGTATTTTTAGTAGAAACAGAGTTTCACCATGTTGACCGGGCTGGTCTCAAACTCCTGACCTCAGGAGATCCGTTTACCTCGGCCTCCCAAATTGCTGAGATTACATGCGCGAGCCACCACAGTTGGCCAACATAATTTTATAATGAAGAATTTTAAGAAAAGAAGCAATATTTTACTGAAACACAGTCCTAGACAATTGACATATTCTTCTCAAAAGTCATCTGTAAAGAAACACATGTAATATATATTACATATATACACACATAAGCAATGGGACAATGAGACAAATATATAAATATATAAATTAGAATTATTAATAAAATGTTAATAATGATTATCTCTTGTGGTGAAAATAGGATTACATGACACATTTTTTTCCTTTATGTTTTTTAATTCTTAAAAAGTTTATGTAGTAAGCATGTATTTATTTTATGATAATAAACATAAGCATCGCTTTTTGAGACTTGTCTCATGATTATGGACAATTATTAGCTTAAATAGTAAAGGCATTAATATTTCTGAGGCAAGATAAAAAAATAAAATTGTTTTATGCCCATTTAATCTGTACACATTCAACTGACAGTATTCAAAGGAGAACTGTTTTCATGGCTACAGCATGCCTTATAGAAAATCAAATTCCTAATGCTAATTATTTCTGGTATCCACCTAACCTATACTAATTGAAAAAGTTGAAAAACTGAATGTCATGTATAAATCTAGCTCTTGTTTAATTTAATACTGTTCACAGCTATTTTTTTTTTTTTTTACTTTATGTTAGTTTGCAATCATTTTATTTTGACTTCTTCAGTGATTTGCTTATTTTAACTTATCCTTAACTTCTATACCCCCTGAGAAAGGTCTAAACAAAGGCAACACAAAATGGTTTGGACAGCAGAAGCTCAAATAAGTTATTGAGATTACACAAAGGAAGGAATTCAATTTGTGTGTAAAGAAATTGAAGGACAGTAACGTCTTGCAAACTTCGTCATAGGTATAATATCTAAGATTTGAAGAATATAGAGTCATCCAGAATTAAATATCAGAAAAACTGGACTATTCAGTGTTCTTTTTTCCTCCTTGAGACTCTTTCATTCACCTATCTCCCACAATAGACAGACCACAGTGCTGTGGTTATTGCCAGTACTTCCAGAAAAGTCATTCTTTTATCTCTGGGCTAAAGAATAGTGACTTCCTCCTAACTGCTATAGAGTTTCTTTTCTTTTTGTTTCATCTTTTTTTTTTTTTTTTTTTTTTAAATTTTACTTTAAGCTCTGGGATACATGTGCATACCATTCAGGTTTGTTACAGAGGCATACAAGTGCCACGGTGGTTTGCTGCCCCTGTCAACCAGTCATCTAGGTTTTAAGCCCCACGTGCATTAAGTATTGGTCCTAATGTTTTCCCTCCCCTTGCCTCTACCCCGAGACAGGCCCCTGTGTATGTTGTTCCTCTCCCTGTGTTTTTTTTTGTTTTTGCTTTTTGGTTCTTTTTTTTTTGAGATGGAGTCTCCCTCTGTTGCCCAGGCTGGAGTGCAATGGCACCATCTCAGTTCAGTGCAACCTTCACTTCCCGAGTTCAAAGGATTCTCCTGCCTCTCCCATAGCTGGGATTCCAGGCATGTGCCACCTTGCCCAGCTAATTTTTGTATTTTTAGTAGAGAAGGGGTTTCCCCATATTGGCCAGGCTGATCTTGAACTCCTGACTTCAAGTAATATGCCTGCCTGGGCCTCCCAAAGCGCTGACATTACAGGCGTGAGCCACCACACTGTTCTATTTCTAAAACAAAGATTTAACCATTCCACATCTGATTTAAAAAGGTAACAGGGTACTCTATTTTTTATCTAATAAATTCCAAAATAATTTATACTGATCCTAAAGGCTCTCAAACATGCTCTTAAATAAATTTCTAACTTCTGTCCAGTAATGAACTCTGCTTCACCAATACACTTCCATTCATAATATCCCCTATGATTTTCAAAATGATTCCTGTCTGGATTTCCATTGCATCTCTGTTCAGGCTCATGCTTAACCTCTGTCAGTATGGCCTCCATAATGCAACCACCTATTTTAAGCTCAACTTGAATTCCATCTTACCTGAAAAGCTTTCTTCAATAACATCACTACTTTCCCATTCTAATAGAAGTAACTGGTCTCTAATCTGCTTTCCATGGATTTTTTTATTGTTGTTAAAAACATCTTTTATCATATTTAGTGCCTCTTCTATCATTTAATTTTTACAAATAAATATCTCCTCTACTGTGATGTGAACTCCTTCATGGTGAGGATCATATCCTGTTCTTCTTTGTATCTTCAGCATCTAGTGTACCAAAGAAGGAATGAAATAACAAGGTGATAGCCTAAGTTCCCACATAGTTCCTTTACTCTGTAATATATGTACAATTAAAAACTGTAATATTTATCTTTTATTTTGTAACATAGTTCGGACCCCTCATTTTTCTTTTTCTAACTCCACATTTCAAGTGCACACAAACTAAAAAAAAAAAAAAAAAAGTAAAAAGCCACAATTTTTTTCCAGTAACATATGCTATTTCTTTCTCAATAAAATCTAACCTCTGATTCGATACATGATTTTTGAACATCCTTGAATAAATTTTATTTTAAATAGGATAAAATTAGGCTAGATTTTACTTTTTTCATAGACTTTTTTCTAAGACAGTCAGAGATTCAATTTAAATACATTTGCTGCACATAATATATATCTAATAGTCCTTTTTTTCCCTCAAAACTAATATTTCCATTCTTCCCTAATAGGCAATGAAATAAAAGAAAAAATACAAAGTATTTGAGTTTTATAAGTGAAATAATGCTTCTGTGAATATTGGGACTGCTTTGCAATTGCCTACTTTTATCTGGGAAATAATTTTAAAAGATAGAAAAGTTCAGTGTGATAATTTAAAGCTTCTTGGTTTTAGTGTTTAGAAAAATTGAACTTATACATATTCTGAAATTACTTTTTTTAATCAAACTTGCATTGATATCATTTCCTCTTTTCCATACGTTAAGGGGAACATCACACATCGGGGCCTATTATGGGGAGGGGGGATGGGGAAGGGATTGCATTGGGAGTTATTCCTGATATAAATGATGAATTGATGGGTGCTGACGAGTTGATGGGTGCAGCACACCAACATGGCACAAGTATACATACATAACAAACCTGCACGTTATGCACATGTACCCTAGAACTTAAAGTATAATAATAATAAAAAAGATAAAAGCTTTCTTCTCCCTCTCCTTTAAAAGACACTACTTTTCACTGTGGTTAACTGAAAAAAAAAAAAAAAAAAAAAAAAAAAAAAAAAGCAGAATCTTGGAAATTCAGATTTACTATGTGATAAGTCTTTTATAATGAACAATATATTTGTATTTCCTTTTGTTAAATTAAGCATGTAAGTAATAATTACTAAATATTTGGCACAAAATTTATTGATGTATGTTTTCACAATCCTTATGTCTACAATGTCACGAAAGAAAAAATAATGTCTTACCAGCTGTGAACTACTCATACTGCATAAGAGGATTTAGAAATAGGTCAAGGAAAGTTGGGCAGTAGCATCAACAAAATTAAGCAGTATAACACAACAATAGTCGAGATCTATTTGTGTAAGTCAATGAAATATTTTTATTCTGACTAACAAAGTCTGCACTACCCTTTAGATTAGCAAAATAATTGATTTTTTTGTCATAAAAAACATTTAAAATTCAAAAGTGGAACATTGATATTTAAGTGAGTTGTTTCCCATGACACATTCTGGATTCAAATAAAGAAAAATATTGTTACTCTCTACCTTACCTTTACCATTAATATCCAGATAAATTTTGTTCATATTGATTTTTCTCTCTACTTAAAGTACAGGCAGGAAGAATTCCCAAGTGTATCAAGATCTGCCATCTTTTTCTCCATTATTTTGTGACTTCTGGCTATTAACTAGATGCAATGATATCCAATGTTCACACAACTCTCAACACACACTTGCAAGCTGGCACCTACACCAATCCTCAGGGATTCTACAAATGAAATGATGCGAAGTTCATCTTCACTAGCCAATCAATCCTGGTGGGATAACTCCAAGTTCTAGTGCCAAAACAGATTAAAGAAAAACTTTGTCTCAGAAATATCTTATAGAAAGCAACAACAAAAAAATTGAAAATTTTTTGATCCTTTACATAAAATAGAAAATGAAGTAAGTTTTAGGTTTCAAAACAGCCTGACATATTCTCTCAGAAACATTACTGAGAGAATATGCTACATTTACTGTGTTTCTTTTTTATTATATTCCGTGTTTTTCAGAAGCAGTTTCATGTCCTAAGGAGACGAGGCTTAACAATTGCATGTCATAGCAATCAGGTTGAAGTTACATCATGTTAAAATGCCAGAATTCACATATGTTTGTTGCAGCACTGTTCACAATAGCAAATACTTGTAACTAACCCAAATGCCCATAATGATAGACTAGATAAGGAAAATGTGGCACATATATACCATGGAATACTATGCAGCCATAAAAAGGGATGAGTTCATGTCCTTTGCAGGGACATGGATGAAGCTGGAAAAGATCATTCTCAGCAAACTAACACAGGATCGGAAAACCAAACACCACATGTTCTCCCTCATAAGTGGGAGTTGAACAATGAGAACACACATGGACACAGGGAGGGGAACATCACACACCGGGGCCTATCAGGGAGTTGGGGGCTAGGGGAGGGATAGCATTAAGAGAAATGCCTTATGTAGATAATGGATTGATGGGTGCAGGAAACCACCATGGCACGTGTATACCTATGTAACAAACCTGCATGTTCTGCACATGTATCCTACAACTTAAAGTATAAGAAGAAGAAGAAGAAAGAGAAAAGGAAAACAAAAATGTATTTTCAATTTTCTGAAACTCCCCAAACCAAACTTTCCCCTTAAAATATGTAAAAATAAATATTTTATATTAAAAAATGCCAGAATCCAGAAAGTGAAGAGAAAGAATGGATGTTCAAATAGTAGAAAGTAATACTTCAGTAGGCTTGAATCTTACTATGAGAATAAAAAAGAAATGACAGAAGAAATTAATGAGTTAATCAGGGGAGGAGGTTGAGCAAGAAGGTTCTACCAATTATTTTCCCCGCAAAGACACCAATTTACAACTTTTTACACATAAAAAGCACCTTCATAAGAGCCAAAAATCAGGTGAGCACTGACAGTACCTGGGTTTAACTTGGTATCACTGAAAAAGGCAGTGAAGTGGTACAGAGAATAGTCTTGAATTGTTAGTGCAACTGTCTGCCTCTTCTCACCGTCAGAAAGCATTTTATTGCAGTTGGGGAGGGAGAGCACAATAATTATGTAGCATTGAACTCAGTGCAGAAAGCAAAACTGCACCAAATTCAGCTGACCCATGCCCACAATGGGAGCATTTAAACCAAAACCAGCCAGAGAGGAATCGCCAGTCCCAGTGATTGGAACTTGAGTTTCCCAAGTCTCACCACTGCAAGCTGAAGTGCTCTGGGGTTCTAAATAAACCTGAAAGGCAGTCTTGTCCACAAGAACTGCAACACCTAGAGGAGTCCTAGTGTTGAACTGGGCCCAGAGATAGTGGACTACACGGTCACGTGACCTACTGAGACACCAGCCAGGATAGCGAAGGGAGTGCTGGCATCACTCCTGCCCTAGCCCCAGGCTGCACAGCTCAAGTTCTTAAAGAGAGCCCTTCCTTCTGCTTAAGAAGAAGAGAAGGAAGACTGGGGGATATTTTTATCTTGCTTCTTGCATACTAGCTCAGTCACAGCTGGAAAGGGCAGCAGTTAGAGTCCTGAGGCCCTCTTTCCAGGCCCTAGCTCCCAGATGACATTGCTAGACACATTCTGAACCAGAAGATAACCTACTACCTTGAAGCAAAGGACTCAATTCTGGCAGCATTTATTGCCTTCTAACTGAAGATACCTTAAGTCCCAAATAACCAGCAGCATTACCCAGGTAGTACGTCAAGGGCTTTGGGTAACATTCTGAAACATACTGACTTCATATGAGTCTCAGCACATTTCCAGCTGTATTGGGTTTGGAACAAGTGTCCTTCTGCTTGAGAAAAGCAGTGGGTGAATTACTTACAGCTAGTATCATACCCAATATGGATAAACTGAAAGTCCTTATTGTAAGACCTCGAACATGACAATGATTCCCACTTTCACCACTGTCATTCTACATAATACTTATCCAGAGAAATCAGAAAAGAGAAAGAAATGAAAGCATCTAAATTAGAATCAAAGAAGTCAAATTATTCTTGTTTGCAGATAATATGATCTTACCTTTGGAAAATCCTAAAGACTCCACAAATACATTAGAATTAATGAACCAATCCAGTAAAATCACAGGATACAAAATCAGTAGCATTTCTATATGCCAACACTGAACAATCTGAAAAGGAAATAAAAAAAGTAATCTCGCAAATAAAATTAAACCTAGGAATTAACTTGTCCAAAGAAGTGAAAGATTTCTATAATGAAAACCATAAAGCACTGATGAATGAAGTGGAAGAGACAGCAAAAAATATATTTGTTGTTCATGTTTCAGAAGAATCAATATTATTAAAATCCATTCCACCCAAAGCAATTTACAGATTCAATATAATTCGTATCATAGTACCAATAACACTCTCCACAGAAATAGAAAAAAAAAATCCTAAAATTTATATGGAACCACAAAAGACCCAGAATAGCCAAAGGTATCCTAAGCAAAATGAACAAAAACTGGAGGAATCACATTACCTGACTTCAAATTACACTACTGTGGAGCTGTAGTAGCCAGAACAGGATGGTATTGGGATTAACGTAGACACATAGATCAATAGAACAGAATCCAGAACTCAGAAACAAACCTGCACATCTAGAGGAGACTCTTTTTGATAAAGGTGCCAAGAAAATACACTGGGAAAAAGATGAGCCCGTCAATGAATAGTGCTGAGAAAACTGGATATCCATGTACAGAAAAATGAAACTGGATCCCTCTCTCTTGGCATACATAAACCAAATCAAAGTGGGTTGAAGACTTAAATCTAAAATCTCAAACTACTAGAAGAAAACATTGGAAGAAATCTTCAGGACACTGGTCTGGCCAACACTTTTTGAGCAATAGCCCACAAGTGTTGGCAACCAAAACAAAACTAGATGAATGACAACACATCAAGTTACATAGCTTCTGCACAGCAAAGGATTCAAGCGAAAGTGAAGAGACGACTCAAATAATGGAAAAAAAAATTTGCAAAGTACTCTTGTGACAAAAGATTAATAACTAGAATCTAAAACCACTCTATAGGAAAAAAATAGAATAATCCTATCAAAAAATGGACAAAAATTTGAATACACATTTCTCAGAAGAAGACATACAAATGGCAAATAAGAGTAGGAAAAGGTGTTCAACATCATTGATCCTAATCAAAAAAATACAAATCAAAACAACAATGGGATATCGTCTCACCACAGTTAAAATCATGACGTCATAAAAATTGTTTTCTAAATGAAACAAAGTTAAAGCATCTATGGTTGACACTGTTGAAGATAACTAAGCATTTTCACTGAGAGAAAATCAGTACCCTACACATAAAGAAAATAGACACATATTTTCTGTTCAGTGCCTGTTAAGGATCCAGTGATCAAAAGTATTTGCTCACTAATTTTATAACCAGAAGTAGTGACAAGGGTCAAAAAGTCAACAGGACTTGATAGAACCATAAAATGAATTTTTCGGAGATGTTCCAAGAGATATTTGAAATCATTGAAAAGAACAGAGCTTCACTGAGCAGTTGAATTTTCCAAATAACAAAAAAATCACAGTAGACCATCAATTTCAAAAGGAAATAAGTGAGTCATATACTATAGCTGATATATAGGATGTAATTTTATATTTTTATATAATGTCATCCTGCAATAAAGTAATTTTTTATTTAAAACTTTCATTCAATTAAATAAATTTAAGTGTGCTTTATTAAAGAGAAAAAGAAATTCAGAATCAGTGGCATTTTCATAAATCTGGCTTTTGAAAAGTGAATCTTGGGGAAATCTTTTTCCCCTACCCTACCCCAACCTACTCCAGAATTTACTTATATCACGTAACTGCCCCTAAAGTCAATACCCCTTCCAACCAAAAAAAGCCCAGGACCAGACAGATTCACAGCTGAATTCTACCATATGTGCAAAGAAGAGCTAGTACAATTCCTACTAAAACTATGTCAAAAAATTGAAGAGAGAGACCCCTTTCCAGTCGTTCTGTGAGGCCAGTATCATCCTGATACTAAAACCTGGAAGAGACAGAAAAAGAAAGAAAACTCCAGGTCAACATTCTTGATAAACATTGATGCAAAAATCCTCAACAAAATACTTGCAAAACAACTCCAACAGCACATCAAAAAAGCTAATCCACCATGATCAAGAAGGTTTCATTCCCGGAGTGAAAGGTTGTTTCAACATACACAAATCAATAAATGTTTTTCCTCACATAAACAGAACTAAAGACAGAAGCTGCATAATTATCTCAATAGATTCAGAATAGGCTATTGATAAAACACACAGTGATGTTAAAAACTCTCAATAAAATAGGTATTGAAGTAATATACCTAAAAATAATAAGAGCCATTTATAACAAACCCACAGCCAACATCATACTGAATGGGGAAAAGCTGGAAGCATTCCCCTTGAAAACTGGAACAAGACAAAGATGTCCTCTCTGTTTCAATATAGTACTGGAAGTCCTAGCCAGAGCAATCAGGCAAGAGAAAGAAATAAAGGGCATTCAGATAGGAAGAGAGGAAGTCAAATTATCCCTGCTTGCAGACGACATGATTCCATATCTAGAAATCTCCATAGTCTCAACCCAAAAGCTCCATTAGCTGATAAAGAACTTCAGAAAAGTTTGAGGATACACTATCAATGTACAAAAATCACTAGCATTCCTATATGTCACAATCCAGAGCCAAACCGAGAGCCAAACAGAGAATAAACCCAGTAAGGCAATTTCATTCACAATTGCCACAAAATCAATAAAATGCTTAAGAATACAGGTAACTAGTGAAGTGAAAGATCTCTACAAGGAGAACCACTCAAAGAAATCAGAGAAGACACAAATGGAGAAACATTTTGCTCACGAATAGGAAGAATCAATATCACTAAAATGACTAAAGTGCCCAAAGCAATTTACAGATTTAATGCTATTCCTATCAAACCACCATTGACATTCTTGACAGAACTAGGTAAAACATTTTTTAAATTCATTTGGAGCTGGAAAAAAAAAAAAAAAAAAAAAAAAAAGAGCCCAATAGCCAAGGCAATCCTAAGCAAAAATAACAAAGCTAGAGATATCATATTACCCAACTTCAAACTATACTACAGGGATACAATAATCAAAACTGCATGTCCTGTACAAAAGTAGGCACATAGACCAATGGAACAGAATTGAGAGTTCAGAAATAAGGTCTCACACCTATGACTATCTGAACTTTGAAAAAGATGACAAAAGCAAACAATAAGGAAAAGACTCCCTATTCATTAAATGATGCTCTGATAACTGGCTAGCAATAGGCAGAAGATTGAAGCTGGACACCTTTCTTATACCATATACAAAAATCAACTCAAAATGGATTTAAAAATTTAAATGCAAAACCCAAAACTGTAAAAATCCTGGAAGACAACCTAGAGAGTACCATCCTGGACATAGGAACAAGCAAAGGTTTTATGGCAAAAACCAAAAACAATCATGACAAAAGCATAAGTTGACAAATGGAATATAATTAAACTTAAGAGCTTCTGCATTGCAGAAGAAACTAGCAACAGAGTAAACAGGCACTCTACAGAATGGAAGAAAAGTATTTGCAAACTATGCATCTGACACAGGTCTAATACCCAGACTCTGTATGGAACTTAAACAATTTACAAGAGAAAACAACCTCATTAAAAAGTGGACAAAGACCTGTAATCCCAGCACTTTGGGAGGCCAAAGTGGGCAGATCACGAAGTCAGGAGATCTAGACCATCCTGGCTAACACGGTGAAATCCCGTCTCTACTAAAAATACAAAAAAATTTGCTGGGCGTGGTGGCAAATGCCTGTAGTCCTAGCTACTCAGGAGGTTGAGGCAGGAAAATGATGTGAACCTGAGAGGAGGAACTTGCAGTAAGCCGAGATCACGCCACTGCACTCCAGCCTGGGTGGCAGAGCAGAACTCCGTCTCAAAAAAAAAGAAAAAAGAAAAAAAGAGTGGACAAAGAACATGAAGAGACAATTTTAAAAACCAGACATATATGCAGTCAACAAGCATATAAAAAAAAAGCTGAATATTACTGACCATTAGAGAAATGTAAGTGAAAACCACAATGAGTTATCATCTCACACCTGTCAGAATGGCTATTAATAAAAAGTAAAAAATAATAGATGCTGGTGAAGTTGCAGAGAAAAGGGAATACTTATAAACTGTTGGTGGGAATGTAAATTAATTCAACCATTGTGGAAAGCAGTATGGTAATTCCTCAAAGAACTACTGTAGAACTACCAATCAATCCAGCAATGCTGTTACTGGGTATATACTTAGAGAAATATAAAAAATTCTACCATGAAGATACATGCACATGAATGTTCACGGCAGAAGT
Source organism: Trachypithecus francoisi (assembly GCF_009764315.1). NCBI lineage: Eukaryota > Metazoa > Chordata > Mammalia > Primates > Cercopithecidae > Trachypithecus > Trachypithecus francoisi. The sequence continues at coordinate 72,815,309 of NW_022681454.1, read as the reverse complement.
ATTCACAGTAGCAAAGACATGGAGTCAACCTAAATGCCCATCAATGACAGAATAGATAAAGAAAGTGGGATATATACATACCATGGAATACGACGCATAGTCATGAAAAAGAATGAGATTATTTCTTTTTGCAGGAACATAGATGAAACTGGAGGCTATTATTCTTAGCAAACTAACTCAGGAATAGAAAACCAAACACCACATGTTCCCATTTATAAGTGGGAGCTAAATGATAAAAACTCATGAACACTAAAAAGGGAACAACAGATACCGGGTTCTACTTGAGGGTGAAGGGTAGAAAGAGGGAGAGGATCAGAAAAAAATAAGTATTGGGTACTATGTTTAACACCTGAGTGATGAAATCATCTGTACAACAAACCCGCATGACACGAGTTTACCTACGTAATAAACCTTCACATGTACCTCCAAACCTAAAACAAAAGTTGAAAGAAAAGAAAAAAACAATTTAGTATTGTCACAATTCTGAAGATGTTTTAGAAATCGCATATTCATTATTTTATGTTTAAGATGTAATGTTGAATAGCAAATATTCAAAAACGGATTATCTAGTATTAATAAAGGCAAACATTTTATGTATAGTCTTTCATATTTATACTTATCTATAAAAGTGATAGGTTAGTAGTTTCAAAACAAGGATCAAACAAGTTTTTGAATTTTATTACTTCATTATATTTATTGGCTAATCTCCATTAAAGAGATTGGCATCATAATTTTAAATGAATATGCTAAAATTTTAATAAATATGCTAAAATGTAATCCATCCCTGAAGACTGACATGTGGATGTTTTTTCCAATATTCAGATATTATAAACAACATCATTATGACCACCTTATAACACAAACTGTGGTTCATTTGTCATGATAATTATATGACAATTATGTGGTTCCTATAATTATTTCTATATTACATTTCGGGAAGGAAATTCCTGGGTTAAATGTATGAATGTTTTGAAGATCTTTTCTAATATTGGAAAAACATGCCAATTTGCTGGTATACTAGCTGTGTATGACTTCACCCATTTTCCTACTTTTCACAATACAAACCTGTTTCACTTTTTAAATTGTGGAAACAATATTGACCTTTATCTGAATCCATTATAGGTAGGCATGTTCGTTATATCCCACGGCCAGAAAACAAAATGAAACAAAACACTTTTCACTGAGTAATAAACTATAAATAATTGGGTCATTCTGTTTAATTCTAGGCTCCAAACTTAATAAAATATCAGGCATTTTTCCATAAATATATAGTTCCTAAAGGAGATGCTTTTCTTTATTTTGCTTAGCTTTTATCTAAAGATATGATATGACCTTATTGGTTATGATGATGATGTAGGAAAGTTGTTCACCATAAATGGGCTAACTGTAAACACAGTAAATTTGATAATTTTGCTTTTTTTTTTTTTTTTTAATTCAGCTACTATGTTTGTGTTTCTATTTTAAAATTTGGTGAGCAGCGCTTTTAAATCCTCAATTTCTGTTCACTTTTTTCAAAGCAAACTTCTTTTTTTTGTAAATGTTTTTGTCTCTATATCTTTCTTTTCTTAATAATGTCTGTCTCACGAGTTAAAACAATTTTTCAATTTTAAAATAGTCACATATTTAATTGCTACATATTTCAGCATACATTCATGGGTTAATGCTCCCTTTGTGTTCCTTGTTTTGCAATGTATATGTCCTATCTCTATTTCTGTTTTTATTAGCTGTGTTCTTTAAATTGCTAAGATTGGCTCTCAATTAAAAATTTTGCTATTTAATACAACATGTGGTGCTAATTTTGTCTGCATTTTATCATTTTGACTTTTTCTTTTATTATTATTTATTGTTTCTTCTTCTTTTTTTTTTTTTTTTTTTTTTTTAATAGGGATACGGTTTCATTCTGTTGCTCAGGCTGTAGTGCAGTGGCATCATCACTGGCCCCCTGCAGCCTCAATCTCTCAGGCTCAATTGATACTCCCACCTCTGCCTCCTGAATAGCTGACACTACAGGTATGTGCCACCACACCTAGCTAACTTTCTATTTTTATTTTTAGTAGAGGCAAGGTCTCACCAAGTTGCTTATGCTGGTCTTGAATTCTTGAGCTCAAGTGACCCTCCTGTCTCAGCTTCCCAAGTTGCTGGGATTAAAAATGGGAGCCACTGTGCCTGGCCTGTTCCTTTTATTGCCAGGTACTTTAAAACTATTTGCAGTCAAATTTATCATTACACATTCTTGTATTACATTTTCTTGCCTTAGGAAACCATTTTAATGCTAAAATTAAAAAATTTGTTCATCAAATTTCTAACACATTGATGATTTTTTAAATATTTAAACCATTAATTCATCTAGATTTCAGCCTAAGGAGAAGTGATTCAAATACCAGCTTTCTCTATTATTAGTTCAAAGTTTGAACAAATTCAGAGATCTTTGAGCTTCACTTTCTCACTTTTAAAAGGAGTTTGATATATTTGAGGTTATTCGGGGTTCACAAACATTAAATTAGATAATATATGTACATGGTTTAACAGACTTTCTGCTGATTGTAAATAATAAATGACAAAGAGGATTCATACATAATGAGATGGATTCATACACAATGAGATGTTTTGATATATTATTTAGCAAAGACATTTAGCATAGAAGTTTAATTATTTGGACATTTCAAGTAATATTTAATGTCAGAACACAAATGAATACAGGCTTGGAAGTAACTTCATCAAAATGTTTTCAGTGGTATTTGAAAAAGAATGAAAAGCAGTGGTCATGAATACTGGACATGCAGAGAATATTCTCATTCATGGAAGCTACTTTGGCTTTTGGAGTTTTAATCTTTGTTCTTCCAGTATGTTTAATGGAAAGATGCAATAAAAAACAAATGATTAACCATGATGACAGATCAACAAGCAAAAATAAACACAAAAATGATACAAGATGGAGTGTTTTTCTTCACTATCTTTCAAGTAGTTTCAGATTTAGATTACTTCTAGGTATCCAAGAATCTTAGCTATCACCACAAATATCTAAATTGCTTTCTCACAGGTTCTACAAAGCACTCTCTTTACTTTATCTACTCATTTTAGATGGCACCTCATTGAATTTTTCCTAGCCAATTTACTTTCTGCAAAGCTCACATTTCTCTTACAATTGAGAAATTTCTTTAACTCTACTGTTTCAACTTTAGCTTAATAGCATGAGAGCTTTCTTTAAGTTTCACTGTCAGCAGAATAGCACAAATTTAACATTTATGTGATCCATTTCTACTAAATAGCAGAAGAGAAAGTGTTATGACAAAGGCAAAGTGGGTATTAATTTTCTGTATGGTTTATACAATTACTTGAATGCATCCCTAAAGAAAATTAATATAATGATTAAACCTAATTAGCTTCAACTTATACATAACTATAGCATGAGTTACTTCTATGATGCAGAAAAATAGGTTGTAGTGAAAATAAGCCATGGAAGTTAGAATACTCATCTGGCACACAAAGAATCTAAAGTATGATAAGAGCAACATGAGACAAAATTCACGTTTATTACAATAAATATACATATCCATATTTAATTTTTTAAAAATAGTAAAAGAGGGAATAGTCAAACATTCACTAATAATACAACTCTCTAAAGATCAAATGTTGGACTAATACTCTGGTAAATCTTCCAGACTTTCTCAACACAATTACACATCTACACAAGTACATACACACAAACCCACATGGAAGTTTCATTTCACTCATTTAGTTTTAAAATATCTTTTTTTCATTTAACTTTAAATTACCACCCTATTTTCTTGTCATTTATTTAATAAACATTTAATAAACATTTGCCACAATGGTATGTTACTTGATAAACATTTGCCACAGTGGCATGTTAGTTATGTTCTAAACAAAAATTTATAAAACAATCATTGCTGTTTTCTTGTTGGGCTTATATTTTGTTGGAGAAGACAGACAATGAAAAAATGGACAAATAAATAACCTATATATTTATGTTTAGATATAAATATGAATATAATCATAAATCATTAAGAAAACTATAAATAAAAGACAATAATCAAGAGTTGAATGGGATACCCAGTAAAACACGATAGTTAAAATGGCATGCTACAGGTAGCATTTGTGCTGGGCTTTCAGTATCACATAGCAGCATTCTAAGAATAAGGAAATATATATGAAGACCCTAGATGGAAAAAGCTTTCTTTTGGAGGAACAATTTAAAAATGCTAATTCCAGGGTCTAGTGGGAAAGAAGAAGTAACAAAATGTTGTAGAGATAGGCAGAAATCAAATCATTCAGAGAATTTTTTTTTTTTTTTTTTTTTTAGTATTCTAATAAGATGGAAGAAGTTGAATTAAGGCTAATTTTGAACTTTTATTTGTTCAATAGAATATAATAAAACTAATACTAAGGCTTTTCGTAGGTTGATTGCTTAAAGACCCTATCACTACAATTTTCACTCATGAATCTAGTTGTCATATAAGAAATTCTAGTACCCTGAAAGTACCATACTGTGAGAAAGCTCAAACTAACAGCATGAAGAGGCCACATAGAGGAACACTAAAACATTGGATATGACAGTGAAGTCATCTAGGATGTTTCAGCCAAGCTCAGCCATCAGCTTGATGCAGCCTTTTGAAGGGCTGCAGCTGGCAATAAATTAAGCATAACCACCCAGCCAATTCCTGTTCCAACACAAAATAAATAAGTAAAATTTTTAGAAAGTAAATAAAATAAACCAAAAGCATTAAAACTAAAACATAAAAACAGCCTCACAGCCAATCCCTGCTCAAAATTCTTGACAAAGAAGGTTATAAAAAACAAGCAAATGGTTATCTTATATGATGAAATTTAAAGACGATTAATTACACAGCATTAATTAAAATAAAAAACAAACATATCCCATAATATAGTATAGCATTAAATAAAAGGATATGACATGATATAATATAGTTTCAGATTGTGAGACTATTTGTTCACCTTTCCTAACCAAATATTTTTGATGGGATCGCCCAAGTTATCTATATAATATTGAATCATGAAATAATAGATTGACAATTAAATGGGTGCAATTAATGATGCTGCTCTTTTCTCACCAGTGAGAAACTATAAATAATATTATTGACAGTTTCTTGTTAATAAGTCTCTTCAACTGCCAGCCCTAGATGTATTTAAACATTAACTACCATGTTGTCAAAATAAAAGTTTTAAAGCTTTTGTTAAATTGTCCTTGTTAACTCATAAAAGAGAACTATATATGTCTTTGAAATGTGGCACAGTATTTGTAATATTATATTCTCAGTTGTAACACAGCCTACTATGCTCTTTTCTAAAATACTGTTCTTAGACAATAAATATAGAAGCTCATTGTAATGGTGATTTTTCTCTATTTGTAATCAATTATGTTTTTAGTGCCTTGTAACAGTACCTGAAAATTTTGTCTGAAATATCTGTGTTCTCCTAAATGCCTTCTTTCTTTCCCCATTTTATAAAAACACTACAAACAGTAACCAAAAAAATAGTAAGTATAAGAATATATTGGTATTTTTTCTGCTTCTATTGTTAAACTTCCCCATTTTCTTCCTAATAAATGCTGACATTTATTGGGTTACAGTTATAAATATCCTGACTTTATATTACTAATAATTTTATTAAACTCATTAAATTTATACTCTTTCTTTCTAGCCAATGAATTTATTTCATGTAAGAAATAAAGATACAAACTATAAAATAATTATTGAAATTTTACAATTTTAGAAAAAATAATCAAAAATTAAAGTCAAAATTATTATTTTGAAAATGAAGAATACATAGACAATTTATATAACCAAGATAAATTTATAATTGGAATGTCACGAAATAGGAAGAAAATTACTTTCCACATAACATATTTTGTATCAATACTTCACTTGAATAACTATTGATTGTATGTTTCATTTTATTATTTGCTATGCACTCATTTTTATTCAGCTCCATCTAGTATTACCCTAGATGTTATTATATAGTATATACTCTATATAGTATATACCCTAGAATGTTTCCATTCTGTTTGCACCAAAGATTAAACTTTACTAATACCACAGATAAAAAAAAATACTAATCTCATGTAAGTGTATGCAAATGTTCCACTTTTTTGAAATTAGAAGATTTCCTGTCATACAAATACATAAAATTGTTGAAATCTCTTTTGGCAAGTTCAGTGTTCTTAGAGAGGAAAATGCACTCTCCCCAACCTGTGGAGAGGAAAATCCATTTCTTCCCAATGTATAGAATCTACATCCAGTCTCAGGGGATCCTCACATATTTGACTAAGGATCATCTCTGCCATAGGTCCTAGGGTTATTTTATGTAAGGTCATTTATTAATCATGCACAGTTCTGCTGTAGCAATTGTGCTCTTAGGGAATGTATATTAGCATAAAATTACTATCAACAAAAAAGTGTTAGGAGATAGAGGCCTTCATCATTGAAACAATAAAATTAAATTTTCTCAAACATTTTTAAAATTTTCCATTAATGTGAATGTAGCTAAAAAGTGAGTTAGGTGAGTAAGAATACAGCTTAATATATCTGTAATATGAATTGACCTAGTTTTGCCTACGGGAAACGGTCTTTATTTTCTCTCAACAGCAGCATTATTTTAATTACATATTGTCGTACATATTAGTATTAACTTTTCAGTTATTGTCTTTATATGAAAAAATGAAAAAAACTACTTACAGTTTGTGTTGCTGGAAACAACTTTACTTTTTTTCTATATACCTAGAGCTAATTATATTCATGATTATATTAATATGTAATGCAGAGCTGTTCTAAGAGGAGTGCTAAAGTACAATTCAATTAACCTCATGAAAGCTCAGCAACAAGAAATTTTCCTATGCTAACTGACAGTGTGGTCTGTTACTAACATTGATGGATATGAAACTACAGATACATGGCAGATAAACCCTACAGTAATCCTTAATGATGTCTGCCTATTGGTGTTCATGTTTTGTATAATCCCTTCTGCTTGGACGTGATTGGAACCTGTGACTTGTTTCTAGCCAATAGAAAATGGCAATGATGTAGGAATATCTCTCCCATGCCTATGTTACATTTTATAACAACGGTGATGAGATATCACTCCTATGATGCTATTATGTTCTGTAAATCTCTGTCACTAGAGTTGCTCTTGCTCCCTGCTGGCTCTGAAAAAGCAAGCCATTGTGTTGTGAATTACCTACAGAGAAGCTTCCAAGGCAAAATCTACAGGCTACCTGTAAGAGCTGAAGGTCTCAATCTTACAGTCACAATGTAATCAATTCTGCTAACAACCTCAATGGACTTGGAAAGGGATTTTTTTCCCAGTGGATCCTTCAGATGAGAATGTAGCCTGTGTAACACAGTGATCATGACATTCTGAACAGAGGACAGAGCTCATCTATGTCCAGACATCTATCATGGAAACTACAATACAATAAATGTGATTGTTTTAAGACACTAGATTTTTGCTAATATATTATGCAGGAGTAGAAACCTCACATATGGAAGTACTTTTGCTGAGTTCAATGATGTTGAATAGAAGTAAAATGTGAACAACACATATTATTTTAAATGTCTAGTAACCACATTTAGAAGCAGCAAAAAGAAAAATAAAAATTAATTTTGTAATGTATTCTATTTTATTTATTTACTGATATTTATTATATATTTCTATATTTGTATTATTTAATATGCAATAAAATGTTTTGCTATATAATTTTCTATATATATACTATATATAGTATAAATATATACATTAAATGTCCACATTATATACTTTTTGCATATATTGTTATATATAATATTATTTAGATGTTATGTATTTATAATTTATGTGATGGCTATAAATTATTTATATGTATTTATACTTAATTTTTCTCAATATGGTGAAAACAGTATCATTGCAACAAATAATCAATATAAAAATTATTAATGAATATTTTGCATTCTTTTTTCTTGTCAAATCTTCAAAATCCAGTTCATACTTAAAGATAGCACATATCAATCCATATGTCTTTTTTTATCAGAAATGCATGTATGTATTTAGTGTTTACAATATTTACCGTATTAAGAATAGGTTCATATAAACAAGTTGTTCCAGATATAACCAAAAGTTTTACTGATAGAGGCATAAGGTTTAAATTTAAATTTAATTATAATTGTATAAAAGTAAAGATTCTGTTCTTCATTCCCCAGTAAATAATATTAGTACTCAATAGCTGCATGTAGCAAGTGGCTACTGGACATTGTATTGAACAGGGCATGTTTAGATCCTGAAATTGATGGCCCATTTTTTTTAGGTCCATGTTTATATTTCACATCTGAATCAATTGTTCTAAACACTAGGAAACTTAACAATCGTAAGAAGTGCTTATTTTAAACGCATTTTACCAGGAAAACTCCCCATCCACTTCATTCTGATTCAGTAGATTGGTGGTTGGATTATATAATTTTGATGCAGGTGGTCCACAAAATTACAATTTGGGAAAGTAAAGGTGATAGAAGTTAATGAAGGCAGCAGCAGGGTGGGGATTGATTTACCTTAATGCCTAAAGCTCATCTGGATATCACATACCCAAAATTTTACTGACTTAACACTTTGGCTTTGAGGCCATATTCCTGGGAAATAAGAGAAAAATTAAGGAAACAAATCTCAAAAAGAAGACCATGCCACATCTTGTGTAGAAAAATAACATTGCCCTTTAACTTGGTCCATCCTTAATGGAAACATATTAGCAAAGAGGAACCTTGAGCTCCACCTAGTGTTTGGAGTGTGCTGTGCTGCTCACAGTTTTTTCTTGGTATCATTCCTATTTCAGTTAGTTCATTATTTCATTTTCCAGTTACCATTCTTCAGATTGTCCCCTGAACGTAAACATAGAACAGAGTTTTATTCTTAGACATTTTTTTTTTGCTTTATATCTAAATCCTAGGATATTTTACTTCTATCCCAAATTTCCGCTACCACTTACATGTTGATGATTTCCAAAACTTTAACTCTCTGAAGTCACATTTTGGATTTCTATTACTTGTCATCACCATTTGAATGATACACAGGCACCTCAAACTCAATGTCTAAAATGAAAATTATAATTTTTACTTCCAGTTATTCTGAATTCTCCTTCTGTATTTTATTTCTTGCTAAGTGCATGACTATCTACACAGTTAGGGTCAAGCATCAGGGCTGTGTTCTTGATGATTTTTCCATCTCATTTTCTTGTTTAGCTATCAAAACCTAGTATTTTATTTTCTTAATATGTCTTGAGCCATTTACCTCCTCTTTATGTTCACCGTTATTGCCTTTTCACTCACACGTGACTACTTTGGAAAGCATCCATGTCAATTCTCTGATTGCTAATTCCGCTTATTTTGTTGCTTTTAATTTTGGCCCAAAACACTTCATCTTGTACTTGTCCAAATAATCTATGTAAAATACAATGTTGATCTTCATTATGCTCCAGTATAAAATGACACCTCACAGTTTTCCTGAAAATTCTAATCACCCTTGTGTAATTATCAAAATTAGTCATGGTGTAAACTTTATATCTCTTTGGTCTTATTTTTCTGTGCCTTGTATGGTGGCTGCTACATTATGTGCTCAACAAATTCTGAATAGTACTTGAGAGATTTATTTTTCAAGAATCAGAGAACAGATGTCTTCACACTTTCTCATTCACTTGTGTTGGTATTTCAAATATTCACTTAAAAGGTACCCAGGAAATTTACTTGAAAATATTGAATATCTGATTCTACTCCCTGAATAAAGTAATTTATGTAATATTATATGAAGGAAATAGTAATACTATTTTCCTAAAAACGTAGATTAACATAAAATAAATGTTACTAGCATGTTTTAAAAAATAGCATTTTGGTTTTATTAAATAAGAAGTCTAGCATGGCTTAGTAGACAGAATACTGAAATGGACTCAGAAAACTCAGGTCTTGGTAATAATTCTGCCAATAACTAGCTACACAAACTTTTGTGAGATAAACTAACCTCTGTAGGTCTCAGCCCACAGTTTTCTTATCTGTAAAATAAGTTGACTAAAGTACATAATCTTTATGTCCCTTTCTACCTTATTATATCTAGGGCAGTACTGTTAAAGAGAATAATGGCCTCTGTTCCAGGAGACTTTATTGAATCTACTATTAAATATATCAGTAATTTCACTGGAATAATTTATCAAGTGTTTTCCATATGTTAAACATAAAAGTATTTTATTTTTGATTTTGAATAGAGATGCAATAATATACATACATGAAGGTAAGTTGAAAACTTGTCTGTCCTTTGTGAATAAAAATGAGCTTTAACAAATAACATTAAAAAAATTTAGTAATCTTCAGCCTTCATACCCTTTCAGATAGCATCATTAACAAATGTTATTATCCACTCAGCCTGCTGGGACAAAGAAGTTATCTCTTAATAGACAGATTAAATATTAATTATTTATAACCTGTTATTGTTTTTCTACTATGGTAATTTGAATACTTCATAAGCACTCAATTTATGTTTAATTCATTGGTCACAATAATTATAATCTATAATCTAGATATTCTTATTATTTCCTAGGATCATACATTTGTGTAATTTTTTTCAATTGTGTTAAATATTAAGACAAGACCAAAGAAAATCTGTGTTACAGCATTTATTTAACGTTTTTTTCCAGCTAATATATAAAATGTTCTTTTCAGTTTAAATAGCAAATTCTCTGTAACAAATTGTAAACTAGACTTTTCATTTAAAAAATACAATGGTACATTCCGAAGTTGTCAATTCAGTAATTAAGTAACCAGTAATTGATAATAAGATTCCATATGGTTGTTTTCTATTATTATTGGAAAAATTCCCCAGAAGTTCATAAAAGGGAAATCTATAGAAATTAATATGTTTCTAATGAAATAGAGAAAAACCATTTGTAGCTGTTACCAAAAGCAGAACTGACAATACATTTTCTATATTAGCCTCTTTTTTAAGTAATGAAATCAACTAATGAAGTATTTCTTAATTATTAGATTTTGGAATTTGAAAATCCAGCATGTGAGAACAAATCAAGTAAAATCTCTCATTCAGCGAGATAAACAATGGAAGTACTTATTACAAAAAGCTAAGTAAAAAAAAAAAATGCTATCAAAACATATGTGACATAAATATTGCAGAGATAGTCAGTTTACCTCCCTCGGATTTTACTCTATTCAATTTCAGGATATTTTAAAATATCAGAGGGGCAATTTCTCAGGACAAGGAAATATTCTGCTATCACTATCCTTTCTTCCTTGCTTTTATTTTATTTTACTATGTTATGTTATGTTATGTTATGTTATGTTATGTTATGTTATGTTATATTTCTGTGTCCTCAGCGGAGAACAAATGTGTAACCTATGCACATTACACAGGTTATTAAAAGGAAGTATAATGTATGATGGCGTTTAATGACTATGTGATCCTACTTTTCTGGATTTTATATTTCCCAACTCTTCATTTCAATTCCTAATTTTTACTACTTTGGATATAAAAGGAAAATTTTAAAACTGTAAATGTTGGCTATTCCTTTACTACATTATTATCTAATAGGTAATGTGGTGTAGAAGAAATAATGAAGCTTTGAAATCAAAACTAAACTTTAAAATTCTAGAGGCTCAAAAGCTGAAGAGCATAATTCTGAAAGAATTTGAAAACTCACAGAGCATACATTACTGAGACACTAGTCAGAATACTGTAAGCTGTCCACAGAAAACTCTCTGTTGATTTATACTGAGGTTAGAGAACATATTTCTCTTCCCCAAAGGATCAGTGAAAAATGATATTTTGTTTCCTTCTTGTAGTCCTGCTATTCACATTGGTCTTTCAAATACCAGAAGAAAAGAATTATGTAACATCAGAAAATAATGTTACATGTTCAATATGATTTGGATACAAGAGGGATAGATAAATGAAAAAGGAAAGTCTTGTATATTCAAACATTTGTTTATGTTTAGAAACAAATATAATCAAATTGTTGATGCTATTGTTTTGTTATTGTTTATAAAATATAGTATGTTTAATGTTTTGTTTCTGTGGGAAAATAGTTCTTACAATTTAAGCAAAGGAAATCTTCGTTATGTAGTATGTTATAGTTGTTTAGAACCTTTTCAATTTTATAATTAAAGGAAAATAAAGTTAACATTTTAAAAAAATATTTAGTATTTAGCAGTTTATATTATCGCTATATTATAACATTCTTTTTTAGTATTTAAGTTTTATAAAGTTAGGGAGAAAATGATTTATCTTAGTTATTGTTGCAGAAATGCAAAATCATCATTCAACAAACTCTCAAAGATATTTAATAACATATATTGTTTCTTATGATTCTTCTATATATGTTTTAAAAACTGAAAGTATTTAGTAGATTTAAAAAATAATATGGGTATCTCCAAACTCACAAAGTTTTGTGTATCCATAATTATCCTATCAAAAGCCCTAAATTTCTTTTATAAAAATAATAAATAAATGTATAGTGAGATTGATTTTTCTCAACTGGGTCGCGGAATGAGACTTCCTTGGTTACAGGAAGTATTGCATTTATAAAGTAATGTTATGTTAGACAATAGATAATCAACTAAAGAGAAAGCAGTCTTTACATAATTCAACTCATGCATAGCATACACTTTGCCAAGTGTTAGGGGCATGGGGATGTATGTCAGTGAAGAATACCACAATCATGTTTACGGAGTCTATTGGTGATGAAACAGAAGATGACATGTGCTTTGTTAGTGTGGCATTCCAGGTTGGAGTGTCCAAGGAAGAATTATAAGAGGAAGAAACATTTAAAATAGAAACTGAAAATTAAGGAAGGGGAAGGTAAAAGAAGAAAATAGGAGAAGAAGTTCGGGTAAAATTAAGAGCTGAAACAGAGCATAACACCTGTAACAGCCTGCAAGGAAAGATGGGAATCTGAAATACAAATAGGAGAGGCTGTTAAAAGACGAAGAGAGGCTTTCAGGTATGTATGTACGAAGAGCTTTGAATATCAGTTTAAGAAATTTGAGGCCGGGCGTGGTAGCTCACGCCTGTTATCTCAGCACTTTGGGAGGCCGAGGCGGGCGGATCACGGGGTCAGGAGATCGAGACCATCCTGGTTAACACGGTGAAACCTTGTCTCTACTAAAAATACAAAAAATTAGCCAGGTATGGTGGCGGTTGCCTGTAGTCCCAGCTACTTGGGAGGCCGAGGCAGGAGAATCGTTTGAACCTGGGAGGCAGAGGTTGCAGTAAGCTGAGATCAAGCCACTGCACTCCAGCCTGGGCAACAAGAGTGAGACTCCATCTCAAAAAAACAAACAAAAAAGAAATTTGAAGTTCATTCAGAGTTATAAATGAGCTACTTGTGTCTTTAAGTAGGACATACCTGGTGATATGACTTTGAGATAGTAAATAATAAAGTGTAAATTTTTAAAATTTAAGAAAAGAATATCTATAAATATAAAATAATCACATACCAGTAAGATTTTTAACTCATTAACTAGTCAGAGTAGCGGCATTCATGGTAATTCAGTTGGATGGTCTCTCAGTCTTGCTTTTGGCCCAAGCAGGAGTATCATTTGCTTGCTCTACATCATAGTCATGAATGCCAAAATTTATTTACTAATAGATGAAAACTGGTTATTATCTCCAAGGGACAAAAAAAAAAAAAAAAAATGGTTAAATGTGGGATTATCTTTTGTATAGGGCAGAAATTGATTATATTAATAATTTGCATTCTTATAGTCAATAATTCTTGTCACCGCTATTAATTTCAACACGTTAACCTTACCATTATAGAATTGTAAAATAACTTAGTCAAAAAATATTTAAAGACCAAAAACTCACACTCTAAAGTTCCCAGAGCTTCTGCAAGGCAATGCTCAGGACTCTACTAAAAGGAAATAGCAAACTGTTTTACCCATTTCCAAGCCTTTGACAATTTTTCTGGACATAATTAAGATTAGTAAATATATAATATTGAAACATATATAATAATATATAATTTTTTAAATTATGGCTTGAATTATGATATTTAAATGAAAAGAGGAGAGTTGATTTGAGAAGTATTTAAAGCCAGATGTAACATAATGATTTAGATGAGTTAGCGTGTCTATAAATTTTCTATAGTTGTAGTCAAAGAAATGGCACAACCTTGGTGGCTTAAAACAATACACATTAATTATTTTACGTTTTTGTAGATCAGAAGGTTAGTACAGATTTCAGTGGTCGGAAATATAGATGTCTATAGGCTGCACTGGTTTCTGAGAGCTGTACAGAAGAATCTGCTTTCTGGCTCATTTGGATTTTGTAGAATTCAGTTCCATAGGGTTTTGAGACTAAGCTGAATGCTGTCATGAGAGTATAATAACTGTGCTGACTAAATTTTAAGAAAAGATCAGAGTCTAGATCTAATCAGTTTTTAATAATCAGTTACTAAATCCTGTTCTGTTATAGCAGAATTTTTTTTATTTTTATTTTTTATTATACTTTAAGTTCTAGGGTACATGTGCACAATGTACATTTTTGTTACATACATATACATTTGCCACGTTGGTGTGCTGCACCCATTAACTCGTCATTTACATTAGGTATTTCTCCTAATGCTATCCCTCCCCTCTCCCACTGTCCCATGACAGCTCCCAGTGTGTGATGTTCCTAACTTTGCATAAATGTGTTCTCATTGTTTCGTTCCCACCTAGGAGTGAGAACATGCGGTGTTTGCTGTTTCGTCCTTGTAATAGTTTGCTCAGAATGATGGTTTCCAGCTGCATCCATGTCCCTACAAAGGACATGAACTCATCCTTTTTCATGGCTGCACAGCATTCCATGGTGGATATGTGCCACATGTTCTTAATCCAGTCTATCACTGATGGACATTTGGGTTGATTCCAAGTTTTTGCTATTGTGAATAGTGCCACAATAAACATACGTGTGAATGATGTCTTTATAGCAGCATGATTTATAATCCTTTGGGTATATACCCAGTAATGGGATCGCTGGGTCAAATGGTATTTCTAGATCTAGATCCTTGAGAAATCGCCACACTGTCTTCCACAATCGTTGAACTAGTTTACAGTCTCATCAACAGTGCAAAAGTGTTCCTATTTCTCCACATCCTCTCCAGCACCTGTTGCTTCCTGACTTTTTAATGATTGAAATTCTAGCTGATATGAGATGGCAACAAAAGCCAAAACAGACAAATGGGATCTTATTAAACTAAACAGCTTCTGCACAGCAAAAGAAACTACCATCAGAGTGAACAGGCAACCTACAGAATGGGAGAAAAGTTTTGCAATCTACCCATCTGACAAAGGGCTAATATCCAGAATCTACAAATTACTCAAACAAATTTACAAGAAAAAAATCAAACAACCTCATCAAAAAGTGGGCAAAGGATATGAACAGACACTTCTCAAAAGAAGACATTTATGCAGCCAACAAGCACATGAAAAAATGCTACTCATCACTGGCCATCAGAGAAATGCAAATCAAAACCACAATGAGATACCATCTCACACCAGTTAGAATGCTATAGTAGAATTTTAAGTTTTAACATTATTCCATACATTTAGACTAAGCTTAATTTTCTTGGTGCCAGAATTCAGCCATAATGAAATACATATTTATGCCAACTGCATGGTCCATGGAATTATATAAACATGTCCTTATACCAAGGGCATATAGCACTGGGAATTTAATTCTTATTTTCTACAATGTTACTGATATCACTGATGACCTAGTTTTCCCTGACAGAAAAATAATTTGTCCATAACTTGAGGTGTTGTGCATAAATTATTCTTTTATATAACAAAGTCATTCCTTATGTTTCCATATAAGAAGGATACAAATATAAAATAAATAAACAAATGTAAGACACTTATGCATTATGGGGAAGAAGAGTATATATGAGTATGTTAGGTCAATTATTAATCTCTGCTTCTACCTCAATAACTTAGGAGAAATGAGAGTAACTGAGGAATCTGTGGCAAACCAATTTTTTTTATGAGTGGCATTTTCAGGGTCTTCTAACTATAATTTTTAAACATAAATGAAATATGTTCTAGTTTAAATTGTGACATGAAGTGGTACTAAAATTAAAAGATGCTATACCAGTGGCAATGGCCAAAACTCCTAACTTTTGCTACCTATAGTTGTTAATGGTAGAGAATAGCCAAATGAAAATACATATTAAAATGTAAAATGCTTAAAAATTAAAGACTTTAAAAAAGAATATTAGAAGACATACTGAATGCTAAAATATTATTTGAAATATTTCCTTTATTTTACATTTCTACAATTTTCAGTAACTTCCTAATTTATTCTTCTGTCTTCATCTACCACATTATTATTTACTGTCAGTATAACCACCAATATAATTTTTAATGTGTTTTCAAGTAGAACAAAATTGTTAAACATGCTATTGGTGTCATTCAATGGAAAGTTTTCACATCGAGTTCAGTCAAGTTACTCTTTTTGATGTTTGGACTTACTAATGGAGTTGTTGGCAGGAAACTCCACTTGTGTACAATACATTACAATATTATGAATAAGCAAGAGCAGCACTTGCTGTGGCTCTTGGTTAATATATTTTTAGTATGCTCCACTTACATTTTAAAATAATGAAAATGTTTCTTAAATAAAATGACAACATTATGTTGTTATGAGTCATAAATGCTAATAGTGTTTAGTGACTTGAAAGAATATTTTTGCAAGTCCACAATGTAAACATTTTGCATATTCAAAGTTACATAAGCACAAGAATTATAAATTAATTAGGAAAGATAATATTTGTATTACACAAAGGCTTCATAAGATCAATTTGAAAAATTACTTTTAGTGTTATACTCTAATGAAGTATAATGATTCAAATTCTTTAAATGGTATATGGGGAATAACTGCAAGGTTTAACAGGATTAGGAGGTTTGCTTTATAAGGAATGGTTTCAGGAAACAAACATGTTTTAAGAAAAATATGATGAACATATTAAATCATGAAAAGGAAAATTTAGGTGAAATGTAAAAAAAAAAAGAAAAAATTAGTTAAACATTTCCACAAAAAGAAATTCAAGTGAAATAGAAAAAAATATCTAAAAGGGAATAAGATGTTCTGGTCAATATTTAGTACATTGCAAAAAAATTTTTTAAAAAAAATTACAAGTTCCCATTGTGTATGTTTATAAAAATTTATATTTATTTTTTAAAAGATTTTCTGTCACTTTTACTGTAGGAATTACATAAACTACAACAGCTTTAAATTTGTAATTATATAAAATGAGAAAACATAAAAAATAATATTAATTGTTGAAGAAGAAACATTTAATTGACTCACAGGTCCACGGGCTGTACAGGAAGCATGAATAGAAGGCCTCAGTAAACCTAGAATCACTGTGGAAGTTAAAAGGAAAGCAAGCATGCCTTATCCTACTAAAGCAAGTGAGAGTTAGAGGGGTGGGGGGAAGTGCCATATGCTTTTAAACCATCAGATATTATAGGAACTTACTCACTGTCACAATAACAGCCTGGGAGAAATCCACCCCCATGATCCGATCACCTCCCACTAGGTCCCTTGCCATCAGTGGGAACTACAATTCAAAATGAGATTTAAGTGGGGACACAAAGCCTAACCACATTATTTCACCCCAGCTCTTCTAAAATTTCACATCTTTCTCATATTTCAAAATTCAATTATGCCTTCCCAACAGTCCCCCAAAGTCATAACTCATTCCAGCATTGATCCAAAAGTTTAAGTCCAAAGTCTCATCTGAGACAAGGCAAATCCCCTTAGCCTATGTGCCTGTAATATCAAAGACACATTAGTTACTTCCAAGATACAATCAAAGTGTAAGCACTAGGTAAATGTTCCTATTCCAAGTGGGAGGAATTGGCCAAATCAAAGGGGCTACAGGTCACATGGAGGGCAGTCTTTAAATTTTAAAGCTCCAAAATAATCTCCTATGACTCTGTATCTCACATCCAGGGCACACTGATACAAGGGGTGGACTCTCAAGGCCTTGAGTAGCTCTGCCTCTGTGGCTCTGCAGGATACCAATCCTGTGGCTGCTTTCATGAGCTAGTGTTGAATAGTGCAGCTTTTCCAGACACATGGTGCAAGCTACTGGTGGATCTCTCCTTCTGGCATCTGGAGGATGGCGGCACTCTTCTCACAGCTACACTATGCAGCGCCCCAGTGGGGTCTCTGTATGGGGGCTCCAACCCCACATTTACCCTCTGCACTGTCCTAGAAGAGGTTCTCCATGAGAGCTTCACCTCTGTAGCAGACTTCTGCCTGGACATACAGGCCTTTCCACATATCCTCTGAAATCTAGGCAGAGATTCTGTGCACATGCAGGCCCAACACCACGTGGAAGCTGCCAAGACTTGGGGCTTACACTCTCTAAAGCCACGGCTCAAGCTGTACCTTGGTCCCTTTAGCCATGTCTGTAGTTGGAGCAGCCAGGATGCAGGGTACCATGTCCCAAGGCTGCACAGAGCAGCTGGGCCCTTAGCCTAGCCCAAAAAAGCATTTTTTTTGTTCTCTCCTAGGCCTCTGGGCCTGTGATAGGAGGGGCTGATATGAAGGTCTTTGAAATGTCCTAAAGGTATTTTCTCCATTGTCTTGGCTATTAACAATTGGCTCTCTTTACCTATGTAAATTTCTAAAGTAGGCTTAAATTTCTCCCCAGAAAGTTGTTTGTTTTTTTTCTTTTTTACCACATGACCAGGCTCCCAATGTTCCAAACTTTTATGCTCTGCTTCTCTTTTAAATATAAGTTCCAGGTTCAGATAATCTCTTCATTCACACATATGAGTGTATATTTTATAAACAATCTGGTCACAGCCAGGTGGCTCATGCCTATAATCCCAGCACTTTGGGAGTCTGAGGCCTGTGGATCAATGAGGTCAGGAGTTCAAGATCAGCTTAGCCAACATGGTGAAACCCCGTCTCTACTAAAAATACAAAAAAAAAAAAAAAAAAAAAAAAGCTGGGTGTAGTGGTGAGCACCTGTAATACCAGTTACTTGGGAGGCTGAGGCAGGAGAATTGCTTGAATCTGGGAGTGGAGGTTGCAATGAGCTGAGATCATACCACTACACTCCACCCCGGGTGACAGAGTGTGAATCCATATCAAAAAAAAAGAAAAGAAAAAAAAAAAAAAAGAAACAATCCAGTCACATCTTTAATGCTTTTCCACTTAGAAATTTCTAACACCCTAAATTATCTTTCTCAAGTTCAAAGTTCCACAGAACTCTAGAGCAGGGCCAAAATGCCACCAGTCTTTTTAGCTAAACATTGCAAGAGTGACCTTTACACCAGTTCCCAATATGTTCCTCATCTCTATTTGAGACCACCTCAGCCTGGACTTCATTATCTATATCACTATCAGCATTTTGAAAAAAAATTGTTCAACAAGTCTCCAGGAAGTTCCAAACTTTCCCACTCTTTCTGTCTTCTTCTGAGCCCTCCAAACTGTTCCAAATTCTGCCCATGACCAAGTTCCAAAGTTGCTTCCACGTTTCAGGTATATTTATAGCAGTATACCACTCTTGGTACCAATTTTCTGTATTTGTCCCTTCTCACACTGCTGTATAAAATTACCTGAGACTAGGTAATTTATGAAAAAAAAAAAACAGTTTAATTGACTCACAGTTCATCAGGCTATACAGGAAGTATGGTTGAGAGATCTCAGGAAACTTACAATCATGGTGGAAGGTGAAGGGGAAGCAAACATGTCTTACCATGGCAGAGTAAGAGAGAGAGAGAGGAGAAGGGGAAAGTTCCACACACTTTTAAACCATTAGATCCTACGAGAACTTATTCACTATCACAAGAACAGCAAGCGGGAACTCTGCTGCCACAGTCCAGTCACCGCCCACCAGGTCTCTCCCCAAACAATGAGAATTACAATTTGCAGTGACATTTGGGTGGGGACACAGAGCCAAACCATATCACTGACATACCTACAGTGAACTCATTTTCAACAAAGATGCCAAAAACATACACTGGGAAAAAGACCATCTCTTAAATAACTGGTACTGGGAAAACTGAATATACATCATCAGAAGAATGAAACTAGACCCCTATCTCTCATTATACACAAAAATCCAATCAAAATGGATTAAAGATTTAAATCTAAGACCTCCAACTATGAAACTACCACAAGAAAACTTTGGGGAAAATCTCCAGGATATTGGTCTGGGCAAAAATTTATTTTCAGCAATACCTCACAAGCATAGACAACCAAAGCAAAAATGGCCAAAGGGGATCACATCAAGTTAAAAAGCTTTGCATAGCAAATGTTACAATCAACAGTGAAGAGACAGCCTGCAGAATGGAAGAAGATATTTCCAAACTACCCATCTGACAAAGGATTAATAACCAGAATATATAGGTAGCTCAAACCACTCTACAGGAAAAAATCTAATAATTATATTAAAAATGTGCAAAAACTTGAATAGGTATTTCTCAGAAGACATACAAATGGCAGACAGGTATATGAAAAGGTGTCCAACATTACTGAACATCAGAGAAATGCAAATCAAAACTAAAGTGAGATATCATCTCACCCCAGTTAAAATAGCTTATATCCAAAAGACAGGCAATAACAAATGCTGGCAAGAATGTGGAGAAAAGTGAACCTTTGTTTCCTATTAGTAGGATATAAATTATTAAATAGTACAACCACTAAGGAGAACAGTTTGGAGGTTCCTGAAAAACCTAAAAATTACAGCCAGTCACAGGAGTAGTTCCACAGATATATTAATTCTATCTATTACTATTTTCATATCTATGTATATCTATATCTCTTTATATATCTATATCTATCTTTCTATATATTGATTATTTCCATAGATATATTAATGACTACCAGTTAGAGTCAAACTGCATCCTGGAAAAGGATAGATTTTGGTATATAAATCATATCTGGAAACTCAAAAAATATTAGCCATATAATATCATCTCAGACATTCTTTAATATTACAATAATGTGACTCTGCATTTCATACATATATATGAGAATATCTAATTTAGTGTTGATGGAGCAACACTAAATTTATACTTTATACTTTTAAAAAATTTTACTTTATACTTTCTCTTATTATTTCTTCATTAATGGAAGTAACATGAGTTATATAATTTATTTTTGAAACAAATTTAAATTTTAAAACATATTTTGCTGTCTATTTCTAAGTCTAATGTTTCATTTTGGTGAGACAACATAATCTGAATAATGTTGATCAATGTGAAATTCATTGAGGTTTACTTTGTGGACTAGATTATGTAAATATTTGGCACTTTCTGGGTGTGCTAAGGAAAAATGTTTACTGTGCTCTTTGGATATAAAATTTCTCTCTAAATATGATAGTTTAATTAATTGTAATATATGAGTATTTGACCACATTAATTGTCATTAATGTTTATAAAGTTTCCGGCTATATTTGTCATTTGTTTTGCCCCATAATTCCATCATTTGTTGCTTTATATATTTTGAGTCTATATTGTTAAGAGTATATAGATTTATAAGGTATTTATATTCTCTTGATCTTTGTTCCTTAACAGCATTTATCATTTTATATTTTTCTACTATAAACATATCATTAGCCTTTTCTGTATCTTTATTTTAAATATGAGGAGATACACTTTGGGGTGTATCGTTAATTTATCTTAACATACGTGAGTTTACATGGTAATAATCAATTTGTATCTATATTGTACTTCTTGCTGTTGGGGAATTTTTTCACATCATATTTTGTATTTACCATTTTAATCATTTTTTGGCTTTTCCTTTCCTATCTTGAATAAAATAATTATGTTTATCCTTTGATGTATTTAGTATTCACTGCATTCTTTATTCAGAATTGTCAGACCACATCAGTTCTACCTTTATAGCAAGGCTGATTCTATCAGCAGGAAGTTGATAATGGTACTGAGCTCCTAAAGTTAGTAGAATTTCACTGAAACTAAATTATCATTCATTCTCCCATCTTGACTTAGTTATCTATGCAAATTATTAAAATACATTTTTATTATTAGTCCTTTATGTGCCATAACAATGTTCTCAATTCTAACTGCTCATTAGAGTCACATTGGTGCTTTTAAACATAACTGATAACCAGGGTGCACCCCAAACCAATTAAATCAGAATGTCTGGGGATGGCCTATTGGCATTTGTATTTTGTAAAACTTCGAAGGTAGTTTTAATGTGTAGTCAAATGTTGAGAACCACAGGTCTAATCAAAAGCAAGTAAAGAATGCAGAATAGTTCTGATCTCAATTTTGTGATATTTTTCACTTATGTTTATTTCATCTCATAATTCCAACATGTGTTGCTTTATATATTTTGAGTCTATATTTTTAGAAGTGTATATATATTTATGATATTTATTTTCTCTTTATTTCTGTTCCTTAACACCATTTATCATTTTATATTTTTCTACTATAAACATATCATTAGCCTTTTCTGTATCTTTATTTTAAATATGAGGAGATACACTTTGGGGTGTATCGTTAATTTATCTTAACATACGTGAGTTTACATGGTAATAATCAATTTGTATCTATATTGTACTTCTTGCTGTTGGGGAATTTTTTCACATCATATTTTGTATTTACCATTTTAATCATTTTTTGGCTTTTCCTTTCCTATCTTGAATAAAATAATTATGTTTATCCTTTGATGTATTTAGTATTCACTGCATTCTTTATTCAGAATTGTCAGACCACATCAGTTCTACCTTTATAGCAAGGCTGATTCTATCAGCAGGAAGTTGATAATGGTACTGAGCTCCTAAAGTTAGTAGAATTTCACTGAAACTAAATTATCATTCATTCTCCCATCTTGACTTAGTTATCTATGCAAATTATTAAAATACATTTTTATTATTAGTCCTTTATGTGCCATAACAATGTTCTCAATTCTAACTGCTCATTAGAGTCACATTGGTGCTTTTAAACATAACTGATAACCAGGGTGCACCCCAAACCAATTAAATCAGAATGTCTGGGGATGGCCTATTGGCATTTGTATTTTGTAAAACTTCGAAGGTAGTTTTAATGTGTAGTCAAATGTTGAGAACCACAGGTCTAATCAAAAGCAAGTAAAGAATGCAGAATAGTTCTGATCTCAATTTTGTGATATTTTTCACTTATGTTTATTTCATCTCATAATTCCAACATGTGTTGCTTTATATTTTTGAGTCTATATTTTTAGAAGTGTATATATATTTATGATATTTATTTTCTCTTTATTTCTGTTCCTTAACACCATTTATCATTTTATATTTTTCTACTATAAACATATCTGTTGTTAAATTATTTTGAGCCTATTTTAGTTTATATGTCTTATTATATATTTCAATGTTTTATTGTTATCATGTTTCATAATATTTAATGTATCTGACACAGTTCTATTATAATGATATTCATGATCTGCATGCATCTGAAAATGAATAGGAAATATGGTCAGTAGGCATATGTATATACCATGGGGGAAAAGGCAAAGTAAATGCTTTATAATTGCAAGTACATTCACAAAGAATGTTTTATATTTATCACTCCCAGGAATTACCAACACAACAACTAGCTCATAATAGAAATTAATAAAGTATTTGTCAAGTAAATAAATCCCCACAAGTAGCCATATTTAAAGTGTGTTTGCCTATTCAGTCTGTTTCCATGTTCTTTCCTTTCCCATATACCCAGTCTTGTGTTATATTTGAGAAAAGAAATTATTAAATACTTGAATACAAAATACTAATGCCAAGATTTATTGGATGTTTACTGGTGCCTGTTAATGCTCTCATTATAATATAAAGATTAAGTTATTTAATCATTACAATAGTACGCACTGTTATTGTGAAAAAGGTTAATCTACTTTACCAATGCCACATAGGTGGTAAGAGGAAGTGCCAGCATTTAAATTTAGACAGTTCACGGCCTTTGACTTTAGGCACTACCCTAACCACCACCTTATAAATATTTTAATAGCATATCAAATGTTTATTCATTCAAAATCTTGACTCCAATATCTAATTTTATTTGTATTTGTGTTTATTTATTTATTTTGAGGCAAAGTCTAATTCTCTTGCCCAGTGTGGAGTGCCATGGTGTGATCACAGATCACTGAAGCTTTGAATTCCTGGACCCAAAAGATCCTCCCACCTCAGCCTTCCTTTCAAGAAGCATCACACTAGGTCTCTTTGTTTTGTTTTTGGAAAGATGGGGTTTTACCATGTTGCCTAGGCTGGTCTAAAGTGATCCTTCCACCTCAAACTTCCAAATTGTTGGGATTACAGGAATGAGCCGCTGTGCCTGGCCCAATTTTAGTTGTATTAATACCTTACCTCTAAATCATTTTCTGACTATAAAAGTTTGTAAGATTTTCCATCCTGCTTCACGATACTGATTTATTAATTTATATTTTTATTTGTTTCAAGATATTTAAACAGCAGCAATTAAAACTGAGTTAAGGACATTGCTGACTTCCTCCACATCCGTACTCTTCCATGCCATGTAAATCCAAAAGCAGGAGAGCTATTTATGCTGATTAAAGAACAGTCTACACAAGCATGATCTTGAATGTACTGAGGTTGTGAGAAAGTTGTAGGTCATAGAACATAAGGTGTCAAAATGTGAACCATACTCTAGAGACTCTAGAGTTAGTCTCTGCAGCCCAATTCTGGCACCCCAGTTGGTTTTGTGGCCTTGAAGAATGTGTTTCTATTCCATCCAATTCAGCTTTCTTAGCTGTAAGATGGGGGGTAGTAATATCACTGATTACATAGAGCTTTTGTTAGAGTTAACAAACCAGTATACACAATGAAGTTAGAACAGTACCTAAAAATCAGCATGCATTGCTCAATTATTTGTTATTCTTCTTAAGACATGTATCCTTTGGGCTCTTCTTTAATAGATAGTTAATAGCCTTTTCATTTAACTGAGTGTTGGTGCTTGAAAACAATGTCGTGTGTTTTCACATGTGCCATTCCCCAATCCTGCATTACCATCTACTCCATCACCACAAAACTCAATAGAATTCATGTGTGAGTGAATGAATACATGCTTATCATTGTGCTTGGCCCCTTATTACTTATTTTACTCTTAAATATGTCTAATTTTTACCTCCTGACAATTTTAGAGAAAAGAGGGGAAACATTCTGCTATCAAATAAAAGAATGGGGCATGGGGTTACCATCTTTTCAGTTATGAATTAAAGAATTGAACTGACTTTATTCTGTGATTTAGGACAGAAACGCTCTGGAACAATGGTATGACAGGACAGTAGAAATAAAGCAAAACTTCCATTTATTATTTAACTTCCTTCTACTGTGAAATAGGTTAAGGTTCCTTATTATTTGGAGATAAATCTCTAGAGGGCAGCTGAACTTCAAAGAAGCATTGCTTTGATTTGTTACAAAAGTGAATGTTCCTAATACAATATTAAAAATTACCTAGCCAAGACATTGGATGATTCTTTACAAGCTGGTGGTAATAGTGAGAGATCAACTTTATCCTGGTTCATTTCAGTTTCTCTCATTTTTTTCTAAAGTCATACAGTTCATATCTCTCTCAAGAAGCCCTAGCTTGAGGCAAGATCCTAAGGGCAATCAGATGATAATTTCAGCCTCTAATCCTACTCTTTAAGTAATTCTATTTCATAAAGAAATTTAAGTTATTCCCGTAGGCACCGGGCGTAATAAAAATGTGTATGTTATAGATTAGGCTGTAGGGAGGATGGCTTATAACAAAGAACCATTGAGCAGGAGATTATGACTTACAGTGGATTTTTTAAATTGGAATCACAAACTTTTATTGACAAAATGTCTTTTAGAAAAAGCATTTTATTTCAGTTATCAGTGATATGCTCTGTAAAAACGTATTGATTATTTGTATGACATGCCTCCAGTTTTGCTTTCAAATGATTTTAATAAAATATCCATTATATGTGTGTATTTCTTCTGAAATAATCATAGTATGCTTGAGTGCTGATAATGTAATGCTTCTGCCCAAGTTTTATTGTAAGAAATTCCCCAAGCAAATCCATTTAATCATTTATTCAGTCAGTCAGTCAGTCAGTCAATTATTGAGTAACTTCTATATGCCAGGTAGATACTGACTGCTGGGATTCAGTATGGATCAGAAACAGACATGTTTTGTGCTCTATTAGAACTAGGTGTGGAGAAAGATATTGAACAAATAATGGAACAAACAAGAATACATTTGCAAGAGAAAATTATTTTAAAAAGAGAGAAACATAGAACTCAGAAAGTATAAAATAAATACAGCACTTCCTCCTTATCCACAGCTTCACTTTCTGTGGTTTCAGTTACGTCAGGTCTACTGTGGCCTAAATATATAAACAGAAATCCCAGAAATAATTCATAAGTTTTAAATTACATGGTGTTCTAAGTAGCATGATGAAATCTTATGTTAGCCTTCTCTGTCCCATGGGAACATGACTCATCCCTTTGTCAAGTGTAGCCACGTTGTCTGTACTAATTGCCTGATAGTCACTTAGCAGCCATCTTGGTTATCAGATTAAAATCAAAACAAAAGAAAACAAAACAAAAAACATTGTGTGCATAAAGTTTGGTACTCTCAGAGGTTTCAGGCATCCATTGTGGGGGGTCTAGGGACTACTCCTTGAAAAAAAAAGGGGGGACTACTTTATATATCCCAAACCCAAAAGTCATTTAAAACTTTTCCAAGGGATTATAATAAGTCTTGAATTGGCCAGGGCGGTGGCTCACACCTCTAATCCCAGCACTTTGGAGGGCGGAGGAGGGCAAATCACGAGGTCAGGAGTTTGAGAGCAGCTTGGCCAACAAGTGAAACCCCATCTCTACTAAAAATACAAAAAATTAGCCGGGCATGGTGGTGGGCGCCTGTAATCCCAGCTACTTGGGAGGCGGAGGCAAGAGAATCACTTGAAGCTGGGAGGCAGAGGTTGCAGTGAGCCGAGATCGCACCACTGCACTCCAGCCAGGGTGACAGTGCGAGACTCCATCTAAAAAGAAAAAGAAAAAAAGAATTCTTGGATCAAAAAGAAAAAACGTCTAGTCATATTTGTTAACCATATTAATCTAAAATTAAGAATGTTCTATGGTAAATCTATGGAAGATTATTATTATATTTCTGAAAAGCACTTACCATGATAGATTAATTAACAGTCTATTTTTACTCATCTGTAAGATATATTCAATATCTCCCTATATGTATATCTATAAAACTAATATATATGTATCTATAAAACTTACGCTGATTTTATTTTTTAACTTTTTATGGATACATAATAGTTGTAATAATGCTGATTTTATTATTGATTTGACTAGGTTTAGCCATCTCACAAATTAAAAGCCTAAGATTAGAGAGCTAAGTATATATGAAAATACCAAAGGTCACTACTATTTCATAAATAATTGTGGTAGATTAAAAGACTTTACAGAAACTTATAAGGTTTCTTTCCTAATCAATATCAACAGAAATTGCAAAATCAATTTTGACTCCTCCCACATATGACAACACAGATACAAGCCGCTATATCTACTGGCTCTGGAAAGTTGACTGCAAACTAGAAATACATAAATGAATAAATAAGAAGACAAACAATTACAAGATAACCCAAAATAGTTGGTTTTTTTAAAAGTATACATAATTTTACGAGTTATTTTTTTAATAGAGTGAAAATACTTGCTTTCAATACAAAATTGTAGGATCAGTTTTTAGAATTAAAAAATAAGAGACTTTTCACATATGCTGTAACTTTTGCAAACTAAAATCTTGGAAACATATTTTGATGATAAAAATACTGATTTTGGTTAACTGTATAGTTTTTAGAAAAATCTCTCAAAAATTATTCAAAGATGAGACAATATATTATTTTTATTTAAATAATTGATTACTACATTCAAAAATATTATTCATAAATATGTGGTTTTTTAAATGTGGTTTAGATCACACCCATAGTAGTTTGCACTAAGTTTGCCTCTAATTCATTTGAGGCATATTTTGCCAGTGTTAAAATCACCTGTCTCTTTGAACTAGCTATAGAGAAATGACCTATATCTCTAAAAATAAAAACATGTTGTATTTCTCTGTGTATCTTCTTAATTTTACAAAAATAGTAATACTGTTAACATTTATTGAGCAATTCTTAAGTTTTAGGCATGCACTTATTTTAATTTATATGTAGTAAATTATCTAAACTCCAAAATAAACATAGGCAATAGGTATCATTTTAATCCTAATTTTAAAATGAACAAATTGAAGAACAAGAAGTTTAAGTAATTTGCTTAAGACCACACAGATCATAATGGTGGAGTAAGTGTTTGCACGAAAAGGTCATGGATCCAGAGTCTGCATTTTTACATACTGAGTGTCTCATTTTCTGTATTGGTCTAATTAAATTGCAATAATTATTTTCAATACCTTAGGGAGCATGTACACACAAGTTTTTACTGGTAAACACTAAATTTATATGATTAAGAAAAAAGTAATGTAATTTATACTCACAGATTTTTAGACCATAATTGGCAACTGTCTATCCAACAAAACTTATGTTATCATAATCAATCTAGGTTTATAATATTTCTTCAAAGCATTTACACTATTATTGTGACCACTAAAAGGTTAAGAATATTTTAATAGTGAACATTATTATTTCTATTTTATGCTTCAATTTTAAATGTATATCTAAATACTTTGACTTTTAGATGAAGTGAATGCAAACCAATCTGTCAAAGATTTAAAAAGTCCTAATTGTCTGTTTTTCTAACACGGCTAAAATAATCTAGGGATTGTCAAACAGAGCATTATCAATGCTAAAGCTGAAGGACTGAAGTTGTTACTTGTCATTGCCCTTAATTGATTTAATAAAAACATTTTTAATTAAAAACATATATTTTTTAAAAAGCTTTCAGTTAAAAAAAGAAAAAGCTTTGGATTAAGCAATTGAGACAGATATATGTGGCTGGGCATGGTGGTTCATGCCTGTAGTCTCAGAACTTTGGGAAGCCAAGATGGGTAGATTGCTTGAGCCCAGGAGTTTGAGACCAGCCTAGAAAATGATGAGACACCATCTCTAAAAAACACAAAAATTAACCAGGTGTGATAGTGTGCGCCTGTAGTTCCACCTATTCCAGAGACTGAGGTAGGAGGATTATCTCAGCCTGGGAAGACTGAGGCTGCAGTGAGCTGTGATTATGCCACTGCACTGTAGTATGGCTGACAGAGGGAGACCCTGTCTTGGAAACAACAACAAAAAAAAGAAAAAGAAAAAAGAAAAAAAAGGAAGAGAGATAAAGAAAGCTATATATGATTCAGATAAATCCCACATAAAATTTTTTTAAAAACGAGTAGGGCATATAAAATGTGGACACAAATAATGCTATAATTTTAAAGGAAAAGTGGAATAAAAAATATAAACACTGATATATTAATATATATTCATATATACATCAGTTCATTTTTAAATTTAAGCATTCTCCTGCAAACAAATATATCAGTATAGTATGAACCAATAAATTTGTTATTTTCTTTTTAATTGTGGTAAGTTGTAAATTTTACTTTATATTAAATAAAGTAAAAAGATGCTGTACATAAAAGTAAAATAGATCAACATATTAAAATAGATCATAAGGTATGTATTGATTATGCTATTTAACAGGACACTATTAAAGAATGTATGAGGGATAATAAGATTTAAAATATATTCCCCTTGGTACGTTTTCACGTTACTTACCTCAAATACCTTCTTGCCTTCATGCCATTCCATTTCACAAGGTGAAATTTCAAACGTATTTCATAGCCTCAAATGTCACACTGTCATTTTAATTACGACCCTCTCTCTGACACATTTTACCTTCATGTTTCGTATTCCCTTCTGTATACGTGTGAGAAATAGACCCCAGAGTGACCCTCAACAATTCTGACTTCCTGTATTTATGCTTTGAATAATCTCCTCTTTTGCATGTTTTAAGGACCTGTGACTTGTTCTGACCAATGGAATATGACAAAAATGATTTGCTGTCACCCCCGTTTTATTTATGCCATATAAACGAGCTAGAGCTAGAGACTCTACTTGTGGGTGTGAGGAAGTAAACAGCCACACTGAAGAAGCCCCTGAGCCAAGAAACAACAAAGTCCGTGGTACTTGGTTATGCATCTGTAAGAAAATCAGTTCTGTTTGTCCCGACCCGCAGGACAGTTGAACGGGCCCTGGAAGGGGGAGTGGGAATGGAGGAGACAAGAAAACACCAGAAATGGAGACAAGACAAATAGCCTGATCAAGTCTCGTTTATTGAATGCAGGGTCATGCCTTATATAGGCTGGCAGAGGAAGAGGTTGGGCCAGGGCAGTGACGGGGGGGGGGGTCGGGTCTTCTCAAATTACAATTGCGCATGCGCCGTGGGTTTGTAATTTTCCCGGGCACGGGATCGCGCCTGCGCCCTAGGCTGCATATCTTCCTGGGCGGGAAAATGTTTGCGTGCGCGCGGGAAAGGTTGGCGCGCGCGGGAACAGTTTAGGCGCGCGCGGGAAAAACTTAGGCGCGCGCGGGAAAAGCTTTGGGCGTGCGCGGGAAGGGTCCGCAATAAAGAACCCGGAAATGTGCCCTCTTGTCTCCGCTTTGTGGAGATCAAGCAACAGAGGTCGGCTAATTCCGGGCCTCATGGCTCCGGACACTGTTAACAACCTAAATGAATTTAGAAGCAGATTCTTTCCCAGTTGAGCCTCTAGAGGAGAATCCAGCCTGCCTAGCACATTGACTGCAGCCTTATGAAATCCTCAGCAGAGGATTCACCTAAGCCATGCCTGTAGTCCTACCCCACTGAAACTGCAAGACAGTATATACATGTACATTAGTTAAGAGAGTAAGTTTTTGGTAATTTGGTATATGGCAATTACAAGTATATATATTATCCATACCACTTTTTTGGTCACTCAATTATCTGTCTAGTTATGTTTGTTTCTACAATGTGAGCTGCCTCTAAGTTTGCTTATTATTCCACTGTTTAGAAGAAGAATAAAAAATTCCTGGCACATTTGTTTATGTTGAATTTGTTTTATTACGAACACACATACATGAGTTATTTCTTAATTATTTTTTGTAATATAGTGTGTATTCAAATATGTTAACTGCACAAAAGAATAAATAAATGTGTTATTTATTACTTCCATTACAATGATGAGGAAATCGAGGCCTGAATATATTACATGGCTTTTTAATGGCAAAACCAGGTTATGAACTAATTATCTTGTATTAAACCTGTTTTTCTTCTGCTACAAATAAGATATACAGTCTTATGTATTTCTGTCATAGGATTATTATGTTGTATATTAAGTGAAATAAAATAGATAATATGCTTAAATAGGTGCCTAATGTACAGGAAGATCTTAATAAGTTCCCAATATTTTTCATTATACCTGAACTTTGAGAAAGCTTAATACTCAAATTTGTACTCAATTATAGCAATCATGGCATCCTATAACTAGAAAATGTTTATCATTTTTCTCCTTTTAAATTACGTTTGTTTCACTTTCACAGATATATTTTAATAATCCTGTTTTACGGTTTTAATATCACAAATGTCTTATTTTATTTAAATAGGGTTTTAAATACACACACACTGTGTATTTATATGTTGTAATATAGAACTTTACTCATCCGTATACATTTTGAAGAAAACATCTTTTCTTTATCTACCAAACATTTAGAAAATTTAAATCCTTCTAACTAATTCAAGTCTATCGAATGGTTCATTAAATTTTAACTTCTACATGATAAAGAACAGAAATATTGGTTTTCTGCTTTCTCAAATGTTTACTTTCAACAGAAACTGAATCGTTTTTCTCTTGCTGGACTTGTCATTTCAAACTCCCAACAATTCTGACAGGTTCAACCCATTTAAAATGTAATGTCTATAGAGGTAAGACACAAATAGAAGGCTGAGAATTGCTTTTTTTAGTTGCTATAATGAGACACCACCTGGGATGTAATAAATTTTGTACATTATGAGAGAAATCTTGTTGCATTGTTTGAGTTATACAGTGACATTTTAAATTAATGAATAATTCTCATGCCATTGTCTTTGTATATAAACTCTCCCAGATATTAGTTTCTATGTAATATTTCTATATGGAATAAACCTCTTTCCAGCAAACCTTTTTGCTTACCCCAACATTTCAGTTCTGGGAAAGACTAAAATACCAATTATTCTTATCTCTGAGTCGTGTTAGGAATTATAAGCAATCATAAATTGCCACAGAATGCGTATTCAAACACTATGTTTGTGTATTTTTCACTGAGGAAGAGAGAATTTCTGAATGATATTTCCTTCTACCACTGATATTCACTATTACCCTGAAATGGAATTTCTAGGTATGTGTTACTTTTTTTAAAACCATATGACTCGGCCGGGCGCGGTGGCTCAAGCCTGTAATCCCAGCACTTTGGGAGGCCGAGACGGGCGGATCACGAGGTCAGGAGATCGAGACCATCCTGGCTAATACGGTGAAACCCTGTCTCTACTTAAAAATACAAAAAACTAGCCGGGCGACGAGGCGGGCGCCTGTAGTCCCAGCTACTCGGGAGGCTGAGGCAGGAGAATGGCGTAAACCCGGGAGGCGGAGCTTGCAGTGAGCTGAGATCCGGCCACTGCACTCCAGCCTGGGTGGCAGAGCAAGACTCCGTCTCAAAAAAAAAAAAAAAAAAAAAAAAAAAAAAAAAAAAACATATGACTCACCAGCTGTATTACTTAGCTATTATTGCATAACAACCATCCCAAAACTTAAGACAGAAAAACCCAGATATTATTGTCATGGATCATTTGGGCACATCTGCTGATAAGAGTTTGGTCGTTTAAAGTTAGGCTTACTCTTGCATCTGCTATCAGCTGTGGGTTTCAGTGAAAGTTGCCTGGTCTAGGACAGTCACCCTCAAGTGGTTCTCAGTTGTCTGGCTGTGAGGTAGAGCAGACTAGCCTGGACTTATATACCTAGTAACTGTGAGATCCAAGAGAAAATTAGAAGAGCACAAGCCCTCTGAAAATAAAAAGTAATAAAGAGTACATTATTACTTTGTATGCATTTTATTGAACAAAGAAAGCTATATAATCAGTTTTTATTGAATAGGTGAGTAAACAGATCCTAATTCCTGGTACTTCCAGTTCCTGAAGAATAACATTGCAAAGAATGCAGATACAGGGGTGGGTGAAGATTTGTAGTCATTTTTGCAAGTAGTATGCCACAATGACTTTCTACGAATTTCACTAAATATTCTAGCTTTAGTTTTCAAAAAAAATTTTAGTCTCACTACATTTTGTGTTGAAAGCTCAATGCTGTGCCAAAATGAACTTAACATCCTGCCTCTATATACAGACTGAATGTTGGAAGAAGACAGAAAAAAAGAGATATGAGCTATTCCAGATGACCGCTATTACTCTCCTGCTGCCAGCTTCTTCTCTCAAGTGTTCATATTTGATCTGCTCCATTTCCCACTTCCCTGAGAATCTAGAGGCCACACAGTCATTGTCGGCTACACAGGAATGAAGAGCATTGAACTTTGGATTTAGTAAGACCTGGATGTGAAACCCAGTCACTGTCCAACTGCGTGATCTTAGACTGATAATTTATCCTCTCAGTGTCTATTTCCTTATCCTGAAAAATGAGTTTAATGGTCCAGATATTATAGGTCTGTTGTGAGAACTTGGTGATTGTCAATAGTCTGAGAGTGTATTACACAGTAAATGCTTAATACTTACTGATTGCCCCTACTACCGGGGCTTTCTTGGAATGTGTTTTTTAAATTATAGAATTTCTTGAGTCATAAGCAAAGCAATGTATAGTTTTTTCACAGAGGAATAAGCTTACAATTTTTGTATGGAAATACTTGGGTTGCAGATTAAAAGAGAACTCAAATCAATATATTATCCTAAGGTTTATAGCTTTCTTGAGGATGTTTTCATGGGTCCTTTCCAATCATATATATGCCAAAGGTGTGTATTTCCAAAGTGAATAATAAAACTAAAGAGGTGTTATTTAGGCAATATTTATTCTTTGAAAATACAGAGAATATCAAGAACTCAATCATAATCAATGTACACTGGATTGGCATTATTAATCTTTGATATATTTAGGTTTACCTTTAATAAGAGGACATTGAAGCCATTAATATAAATGAAAGAAAAGACATAAAAAGTGACATTGATTCGTAGGACATCAGAATATATTACTTGGTGTAACATAATTATTTAAATGGTCTCCACTTAAACTGATGAGGTTAGAACCTCCTCATTTCCACAGGTATGTCTCCTTAGCCAGGCTTTTCGAAAGTCAGAAATGGAGTAGGGAATTTATATTCCCTTCCACACAAATAACCCAGGAAAGCATTCAATCTCAGTAATGAGATATAAAGTCTAATTTTATTTCATGTGGAGGTAAGAAGAAGCAGATTGTTGCAAAGTCATAGAGAAATGCTCATGAAATTCTTTTCAAATATATCTTTGTTCATTTAGATAAACAACCCCACATCATGACACCTCTGAAGAGTCTTCAAATCGAACGTGACTAGTAAACATCAAATTTAGACAAACTATATTGCTGGCTATACATTATGGTTGCAACTTGACTCTCTATTGCCCCATGTAATGGTCCATAAATTTGTGCCTGTGCATTTCCTGTCAAAAACTATTCTCTATGACAGGTTCCCCAATCCAACCAGGTTGTAATAGTCCTATAGTAATGCATTGCCTTTGTATTCAAGACCAGTGAGGAGTACAAAAAGATTGGGGAATCTTTTTGACACCAGAAACCAGTTTTGTGAAAGATCATTTTTCCGTGGACTGAGAGTGGAGGATGGTTTCAGGGTGACTCATGTGAATAGATTTATTGTGCACTTTATTTCTTTTATTATTACATTGTGATATACAATGAAATTATTATAGCATTTGCCATAATGTAGAATCAGTGGGAGCCTTGAGCTTGTGTTCCTGGAACTAGATGGTCCCATCTGGGGGTGATGGGAGAAGTGACAGATCATCAGGCATTAGATTCTCACAAGGAATCTGCAGCCTACCTCCTTCATATGCATAGTTCACATAGGGTTTGAGCTCCTATGAGAATCTAGTGCCACTGCTGATCTGACAGGAGGTGGAGCTCAGGCAGTAATGTAAGCGATGGGGAGCACTGTAAGTACAGATGAAGCTCTGCTAGCTTGCCCGCAGCTCACCTCCTGCTATGTGGCTAGGTTCCTAAAAGGCCACCGACTGATACTGGTCCATGGCCCAGGAGTTGGGGAACCCCGCCCAAGACCACCCCCAGGCCATTTCCTAGGACTGGTTTTTGTTAACACAGGAAGTCCTCACAAGTTTACTGTCTGAGGTAAGCATCACTGCTTTTTCAACATTTTAGTGTCATTGTTGACTGCTTTCTGCTTTCCTAACTGCTTGTCTTGTTTCTAATACTCATGGGAATCTCCAGTATTATATATGGCCCGGTTCCACAAATTCTTATAGAGCTTGTTTTCCATGTCTTTGTCATTTATTTTGACATTTATATGAGCACTACATAGTAACTTCTTATCTAACTTAGCCTTGACATGAGATCATAGCTGCCTCTTGATTTTTCATTGCTCACTTGACCTGTACTCTTTTGATCTCTCAAGCTACTCTCTTCCCCGGAACAACACTCTCTCCTACATCTGTCCTGATAAATTATATTCAATATCCTGTAGATCAAAAGTGAGTTGTTTTCTTAATCACATAATGTACATGCATTTTTGTTAGAATTCTCAAATGTAAAAGTTTGTCTGGTTTGTATATCCAAAAGTAGAGGAAGCATTTATTTTATAAAAATTAACAAGATTTTTAAATTTCATAACTTTATTTATATAATTATATCCAATATATAAACCATTAAGTTTTTTCTTATCCATCCATCCCAGTTATTTCCATAATTATATTTTGAAAATCAATTTATTTTTAGAATATATTTTTATTATAAACACTATGTACAACAAATGTAAAGATGTATATTGAAATCACTGAGCAGGAAATTTCCTAAGAGAAATCCTATTTCATACACTGAAAATAGCATTGGTAACATTTTTCTCTTTGCAAAGTCTGAATAAAGTTATGAAGTTGTTTCTGTCTCTTATGCTGGCATTAAACAAGTCAACTTTGAAAAAGTGAAAATAATTGAGGATCATAAAAAAAAGACTGCCGGAACTCCAGTCTCTCACTTTAAAGGCAAAGCAGTTCAAAGACCTCAAAACACTTTTTGGAGATTTAACAGTGTTATGTTATCTACAGGAGCCTGGCAGTGACCATTTCGTTTTTCTAAAGAAATCAAAATGCCACACCGGTCTCCAGCTGTTTCTCACATCTGCTGCTTTCTCAATCGCTTTTTATTTGCTTTTTCCCTACACGCTTGCATGCTATTGTCCAAAATAGTCACATACTTTGCTGTTTCACTTCATTCACTGAGGTTTTTGCTTAAAGAATGTCAACTTGTTAGAGAAGTTTTTGTTGATTACCTTATTCATAGTAGGAACCCCAATTCACTCTTTCTTTGCTCAACCCAGTAATTTTTCTTCAAGGACTTGCCATTACTACACAGTTTTATATACATGCACAAACATGCATATGCCTGTGTGTATAAAGTTGTTTCCTGTAATTCACAGTGGAATGTATGCTCCAGACTGCCAGAAGGTCTCAGATGAAAGAGAAGAAATTGAGCATGTATATTAGTAAATACACACACACACACACAATAGCATAGTGAAATCATTTTCTAGTGTAGAGTCATTGATACATTCTATCAGCAGCAACCATCTTAACCAAATAGGCAATTAGGATTACTAGCCAAAACCTATCTGTATAAGCAGCTAGGGAAAGATATCAGCTATGCTATAGGTCACAGCTATGCTAATTCCATAAATAACTTGACAGGCCAGACAGAATCATTTTCTCTCATAGAAAGAGATTCTCAATGAGTAGAAAGTTATTAATATTTTGTAGTTAAATAACTGTGAAAAATTGTCATTGATTCTTAAACTTTTATGGGAAAAAGTCACAAAGATATGGTTAAGTACTGAAGAAAGTATTTTTTAATTTTTTAAAAATGACATAATAATTGTACATATTCAGGTGGTTCATAGTGATGATGTGATACATATAGTGCATGGTGATCAGATCAGGGCAATTAACATATCATCCTTTAAATTGTTTATCATGACTTTGTGTTGGGAACATTTGATATCCACCTTCTAGCTATTTGAAACTGACATGGTTTGGCTCTGTGTTCCCATCCAAATCTCATCCTGTAGCTTTCATAATTCCCATGTGTTGTGTGAGAGTACTGGAGAGGGATGATTGCATCATGGAGTTGGGTCTTTCCCATGCTGTTCTCATGATAGTAAGTGGATCTCATGAGATCTGATGGGTTTTAGGAGATTTTAGGGGAATTGACTTATGCCCTTATAGAGGCTGAGAAGTTTCAGGATAAACAATATGCCAACTGGAGAACCAGGGAGGCCTGCAGTGTGGCTTATTCTAATCTGAGTGCTCAGAACCAGAAAAGCCAATGGTGTAACTCTTAGTCTGAGGCTGAAGGCCTGAGAACCCTGCGGCTGGTGGAGAGGTGGGAGTGTGTTGGGGGACACTAGTGTGATTCCCTAAATTCAAAGACCAAAGAACCTGAAGTCCTAATATCTGAGGGCAGAAGAAGGAGGATGTCCCATATCCAGGAGGGAGAGCTAATTCAACTTTCTTCTGCCTGTTTGGTCTGTTTTGAGCCTTCAGCCAATTGGATGAGGCCTACCAACTCTGATAATGAATCTTCTTTACTCATTACACAGTTCAGATGCAATTTCTACTGGGAAAAAAAAAAAAAAAAAAAAAAAAAAAAAAAAAAAAACCTCTCACAGATATACCCAGAAACAATGCTTTCCCAGCTATTTGTATATCCCTTAATCTGGTCACATTGACAATTAAAATTAACCATCCCAGTATAAGAAATGCTAACAATGAGACATGCTATAATAAATAATACTCTTATAAGGCATTTTCAGATTTTTAAATTGCTTTAAGTGATTCAGTCTAATAGTAATGATTCAAAAGTAATAATTCTATTTACATTTTATCTATTCTAAAATCTATTAAATTTTATAAAACAGTTTGTAGCATAAAGTATGTAATGTCAATAATATTATTCTACTCCTATTTGTATGGTACGAATAAATAGAACTCTGTCACACACAAAAATACCGTTTAAATCAGTCCTCACATTTTGGAATTCACATCTGGATACTCTTCCTCAATCTTCCATAAACACCATAAAATAGTAATTTGTTTCCAAGCCCTCATTATCTTCAAATAGACCTGAGTAAGTCTGAACAAATTCTGTCTGATAAAAAGTGTATTAAATCATTGTGAGAGAATAGACCTCCTTTGAATCAGGTTGTTTCATTTTTCTTGTTTGGTTCTAGTTTTCTACATATTTTGGATATCAATTCCTTTTAGGAAATACAATTTTCTAATATGTTTTTTTATTATATGAATTGCCTTTGTACTCTATTTATATTGTCTTCTGATGAACAATTTTTAAAATTTTTGTGAAGTCTAATTTGCCTATTTTTTCTTTTGTTGCCTGTGCCTTTGATGTCATATTCAAGACATCATTGCCAAATCCAATGTCATGAAGATTTTGCCCTATGTTTTCTTCTGAGTTTTTTATTTTTTTAGGTTCTCCATATGACTCTATGATCTCTTGTGAGTTAATTTTTGTATAGGCTGCTAGATAAGAGTGCAACTTAATTCTTTTGCCTGAAGATAATCAGTTTTTCTAGCACCATTTGTTGAAAAGACTGTCCTTTCTCTTTTGTAAGATCTTAGAACCCTTACCAAAAATAACTTTACCACGTATGTGAAGTTCTGTTTCTGGGCTTTATATTCTACTTTATCTTATATATATATCTGCCTTTATGCCACTACCACACTGTTTTGATTACTATAGCTTTGTAGTAAGTTTTAGTATAAGCAAGTAAGTCCTTCAACTTTGTTATTTTTAAAGATTGTTTTAGCTATTTTAGGTCTGTTGAGATTTCATATGAATTTTATATGATAATTTCAACTTTTATTTTAGTTTTAGGGGGCACATGTGCCAGTTTGATACCTGGGTACATTGCATCATGCAGAAGTTTTTGAGGTACAATTGATCCTGTTATCCAGATTCTGAGTACAGTGTTCAATAGTTTTTCACCCCTTGACACCCT
This sequence comes from Trachypithecus francoisi, assembly GCF_009764315.1. Taxonomy (NCBI): domain Eukaryota; kingdom Metazoa; phylum Chordata; class Mammalia; order Primates; family Cercopithecidae; genus Trachypithecus; species Trachypithecus francoisi. The sequence continues at coordinate 72,776,030 of NW_022681454.1, read as the reverse complement.
CTTTCCCTCTTTCTTCTAGTAGTCTCCAATGTCTATTGTTGCCATCTTTGTGTTCATGAGTTCCCCCAATGTTTAAAACTCACTTATAAGTAAGAAGATGCAGTATTTGGTCTTCTGTTCCTGCATTAATTTGCTTAGGATAATGGTTCTAGATCCAGGAGCATTTTGGTGGAGTCTTTAGGGTTTATTAGGCATAGTATTATGTCATCCATGAACATGGTTCAACTTCTTCTTTTCCTATTTGGATGCTTTTTATTTTTTGTTATCTGATGGCTGTAGCTGGCAGTTCCATCACTATGTTGAATAGGACTAGTGACAGTGAGCATTCTTGTTTTGTTCCAGGTCTTAAGGGGAATGCTTCTAGTTTTTGCCTGTATAATATGATGTTGTCTGTGACTTTGTCATAGCTGGTTCTTATTATTTTGAGCCGTATTGCTTCTATGCCTACTTTCTTGAGGGTTTTTTCATGATAAATACATGTTGGATTTATCAAAATATTTTTCATCTACTGAGATGTCATATGGTTTTTGTTTTTAATTATGTTTGTGTAGTGAATCACATTTATCAATTTATGTATGTTGAAACAACCTTGTATTCCAGAAATAAAGCCTACTTGATGGTAAATTCGATTTTTGATGTGCTTCTTTATTCAGTTTGCTAATCTTTTGTTGAGAATTTTTTTGTGTCTACGTTCATTGGGGATGTTGGCCTGCAGTTTTCTTTTTTCGTTGAGTCCTTGCCAGGTTTTAGTATCAAGGCAATGCTGACTTTATAGAATGAGTTATGGAGGATTCCCTTCTCCTCAGTTTTTTGGAATAGTTTCAGTAGAATTGGTACCACCTCTTCTTTGTATGTTTAGTAGAATTCAGCCATCTCGTCTGTTTTGTAGGTGTATTAGTCCGTTCTCACACTGCTAATAAAGACATACTTGAAACTGGGTAATTTATAAAGAAAAGAGGTTTTTTTTTTTTTTTTTTTTTTTTTTTTTTGAGGCGGAGTCTCGCTCTGTCGCCCAGGCTGGAGTGCAGTGGCCGGATCTCAGCTCACTGCAAGCTCCGCCTCCCGGGTTTACGCCATTCTCCTGCCTCAGCCTCCCGAGTAGCTGGGACTACAGGCGCCCGCCACCTCGCCCGGCTAGTTTTTTTTTGTATTTTTAGTAGAGACGGGGTTTCACCGTATTAGCCAGGAGGGTCTCGATCTCCTGACCTCATGATCCGCCCGTCTCGGCCTCCCAAAGTGCTGGGATTACAGGCTTGAGCCACCGCGCCCGGCCGGAAAGAGGTTTAATTGACTTAAAGTTCTGCATGGTTAGGGGGGCCTTGGAAAAGCTACGATCATGGCAGAAGATGAGAGAGAAGAAAGATACCTTCTTCACAATGTGGCAGAAAGGAGGAGCGCTGAGCGAAGGGGGCCGATTCCCTTATAAAATCATCAGATCTCATTACAACTCACTAACTCTCACAGTAACAGCATGGGAAACCCACCCCCATGATTCAATTAACTCCCTGTGGACTCTCTCTTGACACGTGGGACTTAGGGGGATTATAACTCAAGATTTGGGTGGGGACAGAAAGCCTAACCATATTATTAAACTTTTTATTACTGACTTAATTTTGGAACCCACTGTTGGTCTATTCAGAGTTTCCATGTTTTCCTGATTTAATCATGGGAGATTGTGTAGTTTCAAGAATTTATTCATTTCCTCTAGATTTTCTAGTTTGTGTGTACAGGGGTGTTCATAATAGTTTGCAAGGATCTTTTATAGATCTGTGAGATTGGTTGTAATATTGCCCTTTTTGTTTCTGAATGCCTTATTTGGATTTCTCTCTTTTTTCTTTTTTCTAGCTAGTGGCATATTGTTCCTGTTTAAACTTTTCAAACAACAAACTTTTGGTTTCATTGATCCTTTGTATGTATTTTTTTATCTCAATTTCAGGCAATTCTGCCCTGATTTTACAGCTTTCTTTTCTTCTGCTAGCTTTGGGGTTAGTTTCTAGTTCCTCTAAGTATGATGGTGTATTGTTAATTTGAGATCTTTCTATCTTCTTGATGTAGGTGTTTAATGTTATAAACTTTCCTCTTAAATCACATCTGTATCTCAGAAATTCTGGTTTATTGTATCTCTGTTTTCTTTTATTTCAAAGATTATCTTTAATTCCAGACTTAATTTGATTGTCTGCCCTAAAGTCATTAATGAGCTAGTTGTTTAATTTACAGGTAATTGTGTGGCTTGAGAGATTTGGGTTTTGATTTCTATTTTTATTCCACTGCAGTCCAAGAATATGGTTGGTATAATTTATTGAAACTTTTAATTTATTGAAACTTACTGTATGGCTGAGCATGTGATCCATCTTGAAATATATTCCATATGCAGATGAGAAGAATGCACATTTTGTGTTTGTTGGGTAGTATTCTGTAGATGCCCGTTAGGTCCAATTGGTCAAGTGTCTTTTGTTTTTTGTTTTTTTTTTTTTTGAGACAGAGTCTTGCTCCATCACCCAGGCTGGAATGCAGTGGCATGATCTCAGCTCTCTGCAACCTCTGCCTCCCGTGTTCAAGCAATTCTCCCATCTGAGCCTCCTGAGTAGCTGTGATTACAGGCACCTGCCACCACGCCCAGCTAATTTTTGTAATTTTAGTAGAGATGGCCTGGGCGAGGTGGCTCACACCTGTAATCAGCACTTTGGGAGGCCAAGATGGGTGGATTCCTTGAGGCCGGGAGTTTGAGGCCAGCCTATGCACCAAAGTGTCAAACTTAATCCAGAATTTCAATTTTAGTTTTCTGCCTCAATGACCTGTCTAACTGTGTTGTGGAGTGTTGAAGTCTTCTACTATTATTATGTGGCTATCTAAAACTTTGCATAGGTCTAGAAGATTTATGTTTTATGAATCTGGGTGCTCCAAAGTTATGTGTGTATATATTTAGGCACATGAAGTCTTTTTGTTGAATTGAATTTTTTATCATTATGTAATGCCCTCCTTTGTATTTACTTAAACTACTGTTGGTTTAAAGTTCGTTTTATTTGTCTTATTCTGACAGAAGAATAGCAAATCTTTCTCTTTTTAGTTTTCCATTTGTATGATTAGATATTTCTTCAACTGTTTCCTTTGAGACTATAGGTGAACCAGTGTGTGAGATAGGTCTCTTGAAGATAGTAGACAGATGCGTCTTGCTTTTTATCCAACTTGCCACTCTATAACTTTTAAGGGTGGCATTTTAGCATTGACATTCAAGGTTAATAATTATATATAAAATTTTGAATCTATAGTGAAATTTTTATCATCTGTTTGCTTCGCAGTTTCTGTTGTGTGGTTGCTTTGCAGGGTTTATGGGCTATGTACTTAAGTGTGTTCTTGTGGTAGTAGATATTGTTCTTTCATTTCCATGTTTAGAACTCCCTTAAGCATGTATTCTAAGCTGGTCTTACAGTAACAAATTCTTTTGCAACTTGCTTGTCTGAAAAATATTTTATTTCTCCTTCACTTATGAAGCTTAGTTTGGCAGGATATACAATTATTGGCTGGACTTTCTTATTTTAGGTGGTAGGTGGTAATTGGAGTTAAAGCATTCTAAGATCCTTTTTTTATTCTGAAAGGGTAGAAATATTGATTAACTTTGAGTCAGTTGTAAAAATTTAAAGTAATCTTAGCAAACTAATGCAGGAACAGAAAATCAAATGCCGTATGTTGTCACTTGTAATTGGGAGCTAAATGATGAGAACTCATGGACACAAAGAAGGGAACAACAGACACTGGGGCCTGTGAGGGTGGAGGGTAGGAGGAGGGAGAGGAGCAGAAAACATAACTATTAGGTACTAGGCATAGTATCTGGGTGGTGAAATAATCTGTACAACAAGCGCCTGTGACATGAGTTTACCTGTATAACATACCTGCACATGTACCCCTTTTAACCTAAAATAAAAGTCATATATATAATGTGAAAAAAAAAAAAGAATTCTAAACATAGGATCTCAATCTCTCTTGCACTGTAAAATTTCTGCTGAGAATTTCACTGTTAGCCTTATGGGATTCCCTTTGCATATAATGTGACCTTTTTCTCTTGCTACATTTAAGATATTTTCTTTTAGTATTGACTTTGGAGAGGCTCATAACTATATGCCTTGGTGATGTTCATTTTGTACAGTGTCTTGCAGGTGTTCTCTGGCTTCTTGTGTTTGGATATATCCCTCTCTAGCAAGATTCGAGAAATCTTCTTAAATTATTTCCTCAAATATGTTACTTGGGTTGTTTGCTTTGCTCCTTCTAAGAAGAAATGCAAGTAATTTATATATTTAGTTGCTTTTCACAATCTCATATTTCTAGAAGATTTTGTTCATTTTTACAATTATTTTTTCTTTATATTTGTCTGAGTTAGCTCAAAAGACCAATCTTCAAGATTTGAAAAATTTTATTCTGTTTGGTGGTGGAGTCTATGGATAAAGCTTTCAGTTATGTTTTGAAATTTTTAAGTGAGTTTTAAATTCTAGAACCTCTGATGGATTTTTAAAATATATTTTTCTCTTCCTTCCATTTCTGGATTGCTTTAGAAGTTTCTTTGTCTTAATTTTCAACTTTGTCTTGAATCTCATTGAGCTTTCTTTCAAACCATGATTTGAATTCTTTATCTTTTGTATCTGAGTTTCTACTTTTGGTTAAGGACTATTTCTGGAGAGCTAGTATTATTCTCTGGTGGTGCCACTACTTTAGATATTTTATAGTGCCAGAATTCTTGTACAGGTTCCTTCTTATCTGGAAACACTAGCACTTCTAACTTTTGTAATTATTTTTGTGCAGGTAGGATTTTTTCTTTTATTTTATTTCCCTATAGTATTACTATTATATTTTTATTTCAATTTCCATTTAACCCCATACCTAAGTGGTACAACTGTACAGAATGCTAGGTAGGGTCGTTTGGTTTTGCTTCTATAGCCATACGCACTTCTGTTGTTGGGTTATAATGTGCTGTGTGGTTTGACTTACAAGCCAGTAGATGGCCCTTATAGATAAGAGCTCTCTGCCCAGTTTAGTTGGGTATATACTTTAATCATTGTTTACCTGGAGAATATATCTGTTACCTCATGCAATGAACTGATTTGTGGGGTGCATACTGGTCTTAGCTCTATGCTCAGCCCCAGAGGGGTGGAGTCCAATATGGGTGGGGCTGAACCAGGTTGGTCTAGCTACAGGTACCCCGATGGCAAGCATATGCACCAGCACCAAAGGTGAATCCAGTAAGTGGCCACCAAGCACACAGAGATGTGCACAGGCACGGGGCTGGGAAATTTCCTGGCCCCAGATTCTCTGCATGATTATGGGAGGTGACCTAAACCTGTAATCAGGAGGATGAGTTCTCCAGCTGCCTAGAGATCTGCCTGGGAGTGGAGCAAAGAGGGCTTCCCTGCCCCAGGATCTCTGCACAGCAAGGATGGGGTGGCTCAGGCTGCTGCTCTAGGCAAGTGGGTGTTCCGTCTGCCTGGAGATTCACCTGGGTGTGGAATGGAGAGGACCCCACTGCACCATAACCTATGCACAGGAAGGGTGGGTTGGCTTAGACTGCTGATAAAGGCAAGGAAATACTCTGAAAATCTGGATTTCTGCCTTGGGTTTTCAAGGCAGAAATCCTTTCAAGAGGAGAGAGGGCTCTGCTGTACAACAGTTTCAGGGGAGGAGGCTGGGACACCCAGCAATGGTACACAGAGACTTGTTCTAGGTTGCCAATCTGTCCTTAGCTACAAATCTCATCACCCAGGAGAACTGCAACTATAGCAGCTATTTTGTGCCAGGCCTGAACCAGGGAAGAGCACAATTCCAGTGTCTATTGCTGAGACACTTTTCACAGACCTGGCTGTGGAGACCCCTACCCCACTCCAGAGCAGGCAATCCAGTCTCCCTCCTAACTAAAATTCCTGTGTGGTCATGCTGCCAGGCCACCAAAGAATGGCTGATTTTGCATGCACCTGGATTAAAGGTGGAATCCTACTCTCAGTCTCGTGTCTGGGAAAATGAGGCTTTTCCTGGTGTCTTTTTATCACAGTGTCTCCAAGCCTCTCCCCAAGTCAGCTCAAGGGCTTGGGAGAAACAAAATCTTCTCCCTCAGCTTGGCTTCCTTAGATCCCCGGAGGAAAGGAGAGTCACAGAGGGAAGATTTTTGCCTCTCGTGTATACTAGGGCTTTAGTCACTGTTATAAGTCACATGCCATCAAGGGCTGCTTGTCACTCTCTTCCTTCCCACAATCTGGGGTATCCTTCATGATTCTGTGATTCTGGTGGATTTCTACTTCCCTTATTGAATTAAAGTTCACAGAGCTATTCTTTATGCATTATCTTGCTGTATCCAAGTGGCTGAGGTATGCAAAAAGCCTCTAATCTGACATCTTGGGAAAAAAAAAAAAACACATTTTTAGATGAGTTCTTCCATTTTCACAAAAATAAACATCGAAATGTTGACAGATTACATTGAATCTGTAGAACATTTTAAAATTTTTATTTGTCTTGTTTTATCAAATATTAATTTATTTATTTTTACTGTTTATTATCAAGCTGTGATTATATGAATCTGAGGTCTGTCTGTGGGGGGGTGGGGGGTAGGTATGCATGATATTGAGAGCCTTTGAAAGTAGCTACAGTTGGTGACCAAATATAGGAGGTATTCATAATTTGTTAGAATCAGAGTGTGGTCTTTATTTTTGTTGCACAAATGAACTCAGAATTGGAGGTTTTCACAATGCTGAGATGAAGTAAAAAATGGAGACAGTTTTGACACAACTATTCGTTTTGGGTAGAGTCCTCCATCAAAGTAAAAGTGGTCCATGACTCCTTGTGAAGTCACATTCCTCATATTACTTGAAGACAGGATATAAAAACAGGATATAAAAACAACTGTGATGGCAGCTGTTTCACTGAGATGAAATGTTTGGGTTAGGAAAGAAATTTTGTTGGTCAAATAAAGATAAGGAATCAAGTTAAACATAATGAAATTGGCTATTTTATTTCAGGAATTTTCAGAAACAAAATTATGCTAGTATTGATCATAATTAGGCCACAAAACCCTTTTTCTGAAAGCATCATTTACATTAAATTCTACAGAACACATTTTGCAGAGCTCATGTTTCAAACAAATGGAGAAGAAATAATGTTTACTTCAAAGTACAAGTAGACTTTAAAATAACAGTTAAAGTCTTTCAGGAAAGCAAAATAATACAATGATAAATGGATAAATGATAAAGTTACAGAGATTTGCTTTCAGCATGGGCCGTGTGTGTGTGTGTGTGTGTGTGTGTGTGTATGTGTGTTTGCATGCTTAGCTATGGTTCAGTATGCTGATTCTCAAAGGAGAACAAATCTAGATGTTTAGAAAGGAAGCAAGTCACAGTGTTATGAAAAGATAAGTCACTCATAAAGGCCTTCATTTAGCTATAAAACAAATATTTATAGGGCATCTGATATATGTGAGATGCTGCTTTAGGTGCTTGAAATAAAGAGGAAGGCATGACAGGCAGGGCCTATAATATTTAAATTCACCTCTGACAAATCTAAATAAAAGTTGTGAAAGACCAAGTAGCTATTTCTTCATGTTTCTGGGACGAAATAATTCTACAAGTGAGTCTTGCCATTTATGCTACATTTTATGTTCTTGTAGTTACTGGCAACAAACCCACTTAAAAATATAAAAGAGTGTGTTTCTGTTTTTCAGAGATAGCCATTAGGAAAGAAGTAGATATCCTGCTTCCTATTCTTGAACAATTTGTTGGCCTGTAGGCAGGGATCAGAGACTCAAGAACAGAAGAGAAAAGTGGTAACTTGGAAAGAAGGCAAATTGAGATTTTTAGCTCATATATATATATATATATATGCATTTAGACTTAGTGGTTATATACATATATGTACATAATATATATATATATATATATTATATATATATATACACACATTTTTTTTTTTAAAGAAAAGACAGCTGCAATATGAAGTTGTCCAAGAACTGTTGCTGCAGCAAATAATCAAGAGTGAGAACCTCATCATCTTCCACAGGCACACTCGCCATCTGTAACAATTTCTAGGATGTGTCCTCAATTAAATCTGTCATCATTTTTTTTGGATTGTAAATAAATTAGATTAACTGTATAGAATACTGGAAAGTTATCTCAAGTATAAACCTAGAACTTCTGAGTCAAACTGACAATTTATCATCACTAACACCTTGATGACTTTTAGATGATTTTCAATCCCTTGGTCATCTGCAAATTGGATATTACAGTGACTAGCCCTCAAAATACAAGCTGTCAATACAAGAAAGGACCCTTGAAAATGTATGTCTTTTTTGTTTAATGTACTAAATATCACCTGTGGGCAAATTATATATTGGTAATCAGTTCAACAAGAAATTAGTAAAGGATTTTTTTGGTAAGTCAAACTACATGGTTTCTCGCTTTCTCAAAATACAGTTGGGAGCTGTACCTGAATTTCTGGAATAACAGAATCCCAAACTTCCATTTAAACCCACTTGTTCAAGACATAAATGCACTTACTAACAAAACATGAGCAGAGATCAGAACTTTAGAAATTTCTTATTATATTGTCAGGCAGAAGACTTTAATTTTAATATATGGAAAACATAATTATTTGAATAAACAATTATTTGACACAATCTTCCAATGAGCCTGTAACAACACTCAAGGGTGTTTAATTTTTTTTGCAAAGGCTGTGGCCTATATGATACCAAGAATTAAAAAATGTGAAGGTCCATATGTCAATAAATGTGTAGCGCTTAATACCACAAAGTTCCGGAGAGAAGAGAGTAGGTTCCATGTTTCCTGTTTTTCTGTTATTTATAATTTGATCCTCTCATTTTTCTTTGCTTATCAAGCATGCATTACCGCATCTAGATTCAGACTTTCACAAATCAGAATTCTATCCATGTAGATAGTTCACTGATAGACTGACACCGACATTTCTTTTGACTACCAATATTTGCTACTGATTGGTGATGATAAAAATCAATGAAATACAATCACATTATGTATCATCCAAAGGCAACTTATCTTTAATGCAGTGGATTCTAATAACTACAGTGGTTCATGTGCCCTACTATAGATAATACAAGGCAACTACAGTTTTCTTAAAATAATATTTTCATTTTCTAAAAATATAAGTTTTTGAAGTTGCAAAGAAGGCCAAATAAGGTTTCTTAATGCGACACAGACTAAATTTTTTCCCTTCAATTTGTTTTTCATTTTTTTACCTAAAAATGTGTTGTAGAAAAATGTACTAAAGGAAAAAAGATAACATTATATGAAGCAATTCTAACTTCTGTGAGAGGTATTTTAATTGACTATATTACTCATACTGGAAGAATTTTGTTATTAGATTAATCAAATCCATTATGTTTTGCAGAGTTTTTTTTTTTTTTTTTTTTTTTCTGGTAAATTGGAGAACATATACTTGGCAAAATGCACATATTTACAGCTCTTTCTATCATTGTTCACTTCTCAATGCCTGGATATCAGAAGATATATTTAGACCTAGTGGTTATATATTAAAACTATGCAGTGTCCTCTTTTGTACATCAGTGATCTGAACAGAACTTAATACCACAAAGCAAAAGTTAACAACATCTGTGCCCTCATTCATTTATAGTGTATTGACTGGAGTCTACTATGTGCCTTAACACCATACTAATTACAATTTGGAAATATTTTGTGTGTGGTGAAACCAGATAGCAAGATACACAGTTGTTGGAAATGAAAAATAAAAACAGGTAAATTCAAACCAATAGAAAAAGATTGGTACAATTTCTAGATTATGTGTGTATTCAGAAGTACATCATCCAATTTTAAAGCTCTGTGTTTTTAAATATTGTTATTTGAAATTAGGCATCAAGATATTTCAATATCTGAGTGTTCAGCTTTATATTTATTAACTGATTTTACTTTTACAAATTTAACTAAATTATATTTTTTCTAATAATCAACAAAATCTAAATTCTTTTAGAAAAGACTCACCATAACTTACTCATTTCTTATACTCTGTGAGGATAACAGAAATTTTAAACTGATTCTAACTTTCTCTCTACCCACAAAATTACCTATCAAATTTGAATGGTTTTATATTATTTGTAGAATTATTAGGTTTAATTTTCGCCTTGCTACCACTTCTCACTAACCTGGCATGACTTGCATTACATGGCACTTTTTCCTTCTGTTATTGTGTTGTTTCTTTGACTGAATGGTCAGATCATCACACATATCAGAACCATGTATAAAATAAAGTAGATCAAAACAATATACTGAAGGCACCTCTTGTAAAAAGGAGTAGGCAGTTTCATTAATTGACTCTGTGGTATCAATAGTTTTTCTTTTTTTTCCCCCTAGATACTTACATTTTCTTTATTGGTTGGCATTCAATTGCATTCTTAAGGGAGCAATGCAGATTCATACATTTCATATAGATAAGGTGTTATAAGGTATGTTACAGAAATAAGGTTGCTATATTTATAAATAAATGAACATGACCATGTCCGAAGCAGCTATAAAGTGCTCACATAAAGAGATATCTTAACAGTGTATGTGTGTGTACAATTACACAAGTGTGTGTTTTGAAAAATCCTAGTGGATGGAATAAGAAAAAATTATACACATAGTCAAGATAGGTACCTGTAGCACCTTAAATGAAACTTCTAAGAAAAAAAAAAAAAGTCTAAACTAATACTCAAGATAGACTCTCTGTATTTCTCTGCACACCTATTTTTAGATACCGTGATCTGACCTCATATACATCTTTTGCCATGTATCTCATTGTATTATCACTTCACCATGCCTTCCAGCTTATAAAATTCATAGCATTCAACACTTTTGTCCCTACTGTTTCTTTTATTTGCCTTTATTTTGCTTTTGTTCATATCATTCTTGTTATAACAAGCATTTCCTTCTTGTTTAATCCAGTTTAATCCTTGCTCATCCTTTAAGGTGTATTCCAATGTTGTAGGGAGATCCCCTGAAACTAAACGTAACAGAACTTTAAAATTCCAATTACTTAAACAAAAAGAGGGGAATAAGGAGTTGTCTACCCCTCACATACAGCTAAACTTGTCATTTCTCACTTTACATTTTCTTAATATTCCTAAATCTAATTCTGTTACTGCTGCCAAAAAACATTTCTCTGGTAACCATCCTATGGTAAACCATGGAAGGGAAATATGATGGAAAGACGTTCAATCTCATGTATGGTCAAAAGGTTCTATTTTAATGTGGGGAAGAGGTTATGCTTGTGTTTCCCCAGGTGAACATCAATTCCCTGTTTGGATTCCTGCTAGCCACCTGAAATTGTGTCCTGAAAATGCATGCAACAACGAGACAGAGAAATTTGCTGAAAAAATGTCACAGCAGGAAACAAGTAACACATCCAATCGCCAAAAGGAAGAAAATGACCACGCTAACTCCTTTACGACAGACAATCCAGTCAGCCATCCAGAACAACTTCTCTCCAGTGATCCAGGTCCGGCTCAACCTCTGCCTCCTTCTGATGACATTGATCCATCTACCCTCTGTCAGCTCACAGACCGTTAACAACTGTAAATATTGGGTCTACATTCCTTTCATTCCTTTTCCTCCTCTTATTCGAGCCATGACATGGATGGACGCTCCTATCGAGGTCTATGTTAATGATAGTATTTGGATGCCTGGTTCTCTAAATGATCATTGTCCTACCCAACCTTCAGAAGAAGGAACCCCTCTCAATATCACTTTAGGTTTTAGGTATTCATCTTTGTGCCTGGGACCCAATAATGGATGTCTCTCATTAGATATTCAAACTTGGGTAGTCACACTACCATCTGGTCACTCTGTCCCTCCTTTAGGATGCTTGGTAGTAGCGCTCTCATTAAAACCTCTAAGGCAGATCAAAACAGGAGTTAGGACCTATGTGTCCTCTAAACTTGTTTTCAAATGCTGACAAACTAATATGGAAGGATTGTGTTCAGAAGGAATGGTGTTATTTAATTTTTCTCACTATACCATTGTTGATTGGGCTCCTAAAGGTCATATTACTAATGATTGCTCACAGGGTCACAGAGATTGTCAACATTTTCTCCATGATATTATGTATCAAAAAAGTAGTGACAAACTTCCCTTATTATATCATAGATTTAATTCCTTTTTTCCTTTTAAGTGGAAAGGGGCAGGGGTTGCCTCTCCAAAGCCAAGGCTTGTTGTTCCCCACTTAGGACCTGAACATTCAGAATTATAGAGATTAACCATAGCTATGACTGGTACGAGAGTTTGGCCTGGAGAAAGTGTTATAAGTAAATCCACCTTGTCACCTCGAAAACTAAGACAACAGATTGATTTACACTACTATTGCCACACAGCCAAAAATATCACTATGGCAATCATCAAAAGGTCAATTCAAAGATGGGACAGTAAAGATTATGAGGACTTATACTTCCCCATTGCTAACGTTCCCCCACCACCTCTCATACAACCTATTCCCCCCACTTCACATTCACAAAAAAGAGTACCATCTCAAAACATATATACTATCTACATGGAGTTCAACAAAACTACACCACTTAAAAGTTGTGTTAAACCACCATATATGTTATTAGTAGGAAAGATTCATAATAGTTCAAAAACCAACATAATTACCTGTGTTAATTGTTACTTGTAGACTTGTATTGACTCATCCTTTAATCAATATCATAGTATTTTAATAGTCAGAACCAGAGAAGGTATTTGGCTCCCAGTAGCCCAACATAGGCCTTGGGAATCTTTCCCTTCTATCCATGTTATTAACAATATATTACCAAAAATTCTTAAAAGGATTAATGATTTATTTTTACATTAATTGCAGTAATAATGGGTTTGATTGCTGTTACTGTGACTGCTGCTACTGCTGGAGTTGCATTACATCAATCTATTCAAACTGCTCATTATGTGGATAAATGACAAAAATAAATAAATAAATAAATAACTCTACTTGGATGTGGAATTCTCAGTCAGGTATTGATCAAAAATTGGCCAAATTAATGACCTAAGGCAAACTATTATATGGATGGGCGATAAAATTATGAGTTTAGAACATAGATTACAAATGCAATGTTATTGGAATACTTCCGATTTTTGTATAACCCCATTTCAACATAATGAGTCTGTTCACAGTTGGGAATCAGTAAAACACCGTTTACAAAGAAGTGAAGATAATTTAAGTTTAGACATAAGCAAGCTAAAAGAACAGATTTTTGAGGCCTCTCAAGCACACTTAACTGCTTTACCCAGTGCTGAAGTTTTAGACGGTATCTCTAAGGGTTTATCTAATCTCAACCCCATTCAATCGGTAAAATCTTTTGGATGATCCACTATTGTTAATTTTGTCCTGTGTATAATTTGTTCTATTGGTTTATTGCTCATGTGTAAAACTGGAAAAAATATTCTTCAGTCCAATCATAATCAGCACCAAGGTATGATTGCTATAGTTCATTTAAATCAGAGAAAAGGAGGAGCTGTAGGGAGACCCCCTGAAACTATTGCTATGGAATAAAAGATGAAATGCTCATGATTATTGTGATGACAAAATTACATGCAGGATTGTGAAAGACAAGGCCAGGTTGGACTGCCAGAATGAGCCAACAGAGCATGATGTGCTTCTCCCTGCAGAGAGTCTATGAATGGACATGCAGTCAGGGAGGTTTCACATCGCCAAGATTCCTATCGCAGAAAAGCAGATATTCATAGCTCTGGGAATGGAATGCGACCTTTGTGGAGAGACTATAAATGGATGCATGGGGGGTGCCTGTCCATATGGATAAGATAGGGCTATAAACGCCCTCATCTTGCCATGGTTCTTCCAGGCCTCTTTAGGGTTAAGGCATACTCCCTTCTGAGAATTTCTGGTCTAACCAGTTGTCTAGCTTCATGTCCTGTTTCTATGGATTGTTTGTAACCAGCTTTTGCTGCAACTGTTACTGCTGATTAATATCTTGCTAATCATAGGTTATGGAAAGACTGTTTCTGTTTTAAGGCTCTGTTAGAAATTACTGATGCACACACTATATTGTAAATTATTACATCTGTATACTGTACTTCTGCATACAGATGTTATGTTAAAGAATTACTTCATCCCCATGTGACCATCTCACCTCATAATCAAATGACCCTAAATTCCTCACTAACCTATCCTCAACCTCACTAAACTTAATAATAAATGCTAGTATATCTGGCGCATTGGTGGCACTCCGGGATCAGAAAGCGGTGACCCCCTGGACCCAGATTTCGCTATCTTATCTGTGTCTCTTATTTCTCAACCTGATGATCCGCCTGGAAACAAAGAAAGAGCCCTGTTGCATTGCAGGCTGCTGGCCAGATCCCACAATACAATGCGGACTCCTAAATGAATCATTCTAAAATGTCTTTATTCATCATTAATCTCAATTCCTTCTGTGTTACAGAACACTATGTTAGTATTTTTAGTGCCAGATGTACCATGATGTGCCTAATATTTAGAATATGGATTCATGCTTATTTTATCTGATGGGTCATAAAAAATTTAAGATCAAAGACCATGTCTTATTTATTTCTGTATATACAACATTGTCAGGAATAGTCCTTTGCCAAAGTAGATGTTCAATAAATATTTGTGGAGTTACATTGAATTGAGACAAATTGAATTAGCTCAAGATTGCTATGCATTCAGTTTGTCTACCGTTAGGTATACAACACTCTTAAATTGCACCATTTATCTCAGTTTTTCATAGAGTTGAAAGTTGATGTACTCTTAACTTAATGCCATTTAAGAGACTGACATTTATTAATATTTGCATAACTCAAAAGCAGTTTACACTGTGCAAAATAGTACAAATTGGAAATGCTATTAAAAATAAGAGGATGAATAGTGTAGTAAAGTGCATCAACTTGGCACAATCAATGTATCTCTTGAATTTTAAATATTAAAATTAAAATAAAGAAACACCTGTTATACATCTCCTGAAACAATGCGACACAACTTCATTAGCAAATAGTGGCATTGGCTTTCTAAAAGAAAAATCTGAGAACAGTTGCTAGGGATATTGTAAGCATTCATAGTGTCTATGGAAACTGAACCTGCACAAAACAAGTAATGAGTAATAAAGAGATACCTGAAGGAGAGCCTAGTGTCAGAAAGACAATGAGGATATAATTTTTCAAAAATTTTGAAGAGTAAAATAGAATAAAACATATATTTATTTACATTTTGCCTTTGAGTACAGTCGAAGGTTTTAATTCCAGACAAAATATAAAGGACAGAAAAACAAAGTAATTTAAACTTGCTTTGACTTATTAACAAAATTACCAAAATTTAAAACACAGTAGGACACTACTTATAAGGCATTGCCCCTAGGACTGCCCCACCCACGTAAGGACTATCTGTAAGACATGCAAGAATATCCTCATGCTTTGTAATTGCATTTGTACTTTAAAGATAAGGGAATAGAATTTATTTTCTTTTTGAAATGTTGAGCCCTGGCACATCCAATAATTCTGAACTTCATTAATTAAAACAGACTGCCATATCCTTGACCAGGCTTCTAGAATCTTGCTTTGGCTGATACACATGAACCTCTGTCTGAAAGAATGGCTATCATTTAAAATAATAGATTTATCCCCTGCCCTTATTTAACTAATGACTCCAATTACAGTGTTTTCTTAGAATTTCATGTCTCTAATGATGATATGGATACAATGAAAGCTTTATGTTAATGAAAAAAAATCTACCAGCAATTGGTTTGTATGTAGTAAAGACTCTTAAATAATACATTATTCATTCTTTAATTGAATTTTTAAAAATATGAGTGCTTTCTATGTGTCAGAAATAAGTAACAGAAATCAGTGCTGGAAATCCAGAAAGTATCAGGAGTGCCAGATAGTCAGTGCTGAGTATAAACAGACACAATTCCTGCACTCCTGGAATTTACAGGTAAATGAAGAAAAGAGATTTTAATCAAACTTTCAGGCATACACATGTAAAATAGGTACCAAAAATAGTTATTGTAAAAGTAATACATTAAGATGAATTTTCATTTAAATGAGTTAATCTTAGGGATTATAAATGTAGGGAATATGTACTTTGTGTTTATGTGTGAATATGATCATTATGTTTCCACTGTAGATCAATTAAAAATATTTTAAAATAGTCATCCACAGTGAGTTTCTTTAGTTTTATATGATGTTTCAATAAAAGAACACTACTCCTGATCATGAAGCTTTATTTATAACTTTCTATTTTGAGTGGTAATGCTGTTGTTCTCTACTCACGGAGTACTGTGTACTGTGTAGCATACATAAGACTTTAAAAAAAATCCGAGTTAATAAGCAGCATTTTGAAGTTCAAGAATTAAGAATAGATGTGTCTTTAATAAACACTCAGCCAACTGAATAACTCAATCGATTCCAGAACATTGAGGGATTATAAATAAAAAACAGGGAAAAAATGCTAGCCAGAGTAACCAGAATTGGAGAAAATAGGAACCAAAATCTCCAGGGCACAGTTTGGGTCTTGTTGAAGTCCGTTAATTCAAAAAGAACTACTGGAGTTCAAAACAATCAATCATTTCTCACTCAGCCTCATGGGGTGAAATTCTATCCTCAATTACACACACCTAACTTTCATTCAAGTCTCAGGGAGTTATACACACACCCGAGAGGGCAGGCTCTTGCCCTGTACATTGAGTGGGGAGTAATTGATGACTTTTCTCTTGCTATGCTTGGCTCAGTAAGTACAGCTAGCAGCAGAGGCCTACACTCCTAAGCAGAGTGGGAGGGTGCTATAAAAAATACACAGCCTTGAGTGCTTTAACAAAGCCTTGGCAGCTGTTCTTCATTTTAAATCTAGGCACGCCAACTTCACTAAGCATTAAGTCGTATTTTCTCACATATTCTCTTTAGTTTGTTTCTATTTTCTTTTCCCATCTTGATTATACTTTCTTCTCTTAAGTGTTTACTTTCATCCTCTGCATCTCATCCTCCTATCATTTTTTGTTTTCTGTATTTTAATATACTAATGAGATAAAGTGCTGGAGACAATCTGACACGTGGTAAGAGTTCAATAATTGCTAGTTTTGTGATGGTTATTGTTATTCCGCATTATTATTGTGGCTGCTAGCATTACCTTTTCCTTAATTTAAGGAGGTTTTGGATATATATGGAAAGACAATTCTTTAATCTTAATAAGATTTTATTTAGGAAATTTTATTTTTAGTATGTTTGTCTAAAATTACTTATTTCATGTCAAATTTATAATCACATAATGATTTTCTCTTTGAAGAAAAATTTAATGCTATAGCATACATGTTATTCTTACATGAGAAAAGCAATAGAAAAACATGAATCAACATTGAAAATATTCCTAAGAATGTCACTAGAAGATTCAAGTTTTATAACTTGACCTAATAACATGTTAGATTCCTAAGGTGAATAAACAAGTTGGTGTACTGTAGAGTTAAAAATAGTATATTTCAATAACTGTTATTTTATTTTAAGATATAAGGCAACATAAAATAAGTTAACTATTTTGGATAGTATGAAGCTTAAAAATATCTAGCAAAAAGGTATAATTTTAATCAATACATATTTCAAGTAGTATGTATATAAAATGTTTCATTTTAATATGTATAGTAAAATTATATACATACATATATATGTTTCCATTCTATTTGCTAGATTTCTTATTCTGCTATACCAGCACTCTCAGAAATATTTATTTGAAAAACCATAATTCATGAATTTTATAATAAAGTAAAGCATTTTAACAAAATACAACATATTTGAAAATATTAAAAGTATAGGTATGCGGGGCCGGGCGCGGTGGCTCAAGCCTGTAATCCCAGCACTCTGGGAGGCCGAGACGGGCGGATCACAAGGTCAGGAGATCGAGACCATCCTGGCTCACCCGGTGAAATCCCGTCTCTACTAAAAAAATATAAAAAACTAGCCGAGCGAGGTGGCGGGCGCTTGTAGTCCCAGCTACTCGGGAGGCTGAGGCAGGAGAATGGCGTAAACCCGGGAGGCGGAGCTTGCAGCGAGCTGAGATCCGGCCACTGCACTCCAGCCTGGGCGACAGAGCGAGACTCCGTCTCAAAAAAAAAAAAAAAAAAAAAAAAAAAAAAAAAAAAAAGTATAGGTATGCATTTAAAATAAGGTTCTGAGATCTTAGGTACCCCCATTACTCAAATGAACATGTTTTTCGCCATATTTATCTCTTCAGATTCCATATGCAAATCTCTGGTGTGTGTTGTTCTTTGGTTCAGATCTCAGTTTATCAGCCTTCTGGTAAATCCTTGTAGCATGCTGATTTTGGATTCACCTAAGGACCTCAATGAAAACAATCAACAGCATTTTCAACAAATATGTATTGAATGACTACTACAAGCCAGGCCCTGTTCATGTGGTTTATTAATTATTCAGAGCCTGCCCCTGCACACGCCACCCAGCCACTCATCAAAGCAAGTTGAATCAACCTGCTCCCGCTCGATCTCTCAGGTTCTTTGACTTCTATCTAGTCCATGTTCCAGTATAATGCGGGAAGACTATTTTAACTGGTGGTTTCATACGCTACTAAATTTTGTCAATAAGAAAAGAATCCTACTATGTACCAGTGGTGCTATTTTTAATCCCCCCACCCCCCGCCGCCCTTAACAATCATTTGTCACGCATAAATACTGCCAGAACTTAATTTCCTTTTTCTTCAAAGATATTTTACTTTCCAGTCAATTCAGACTTCTTCTCTGTCATTGTCCATGAGGATTAGAAATATATGTTTATATATTTCTTGCTCTGTCGCCAGGCTGGAGCTCTGTGGCTTGATCTCGGCTCACTGCAGCCTCCGCCTCCTGGGTTCAAGCAATTCTCTTCCTCAGTCTCCCGAGTAACTGGAATTACGGACGCCCGCCCCCAGGCCTGGCTAATTTTTTGTATTTTTAGTGGAGACGGGGTTTCACCCCCTTGGCCAGGCTGGTCTTAAACTCCCGACTTCGTGATCCACCCGTCACGGCTTCCCAAAGTGCTGGCGTAAGCCACAGCACCCGGCCAACAGATTAATTTTTAATGTTTGTGCTAAAGCCCTTGTTGAGTAGTTTTATCAATAAAGCACCTGTAGTTAAAGATTATATTGAAAAATAGTATAATCAGTGATAAATAAAATGGACACTTGAGATAGATCTCCTTGAAATTTGTTTCTGCAATTTTCTACCTGAAGATTTAGCCTCAATTTTTTTTCTGATTGTTATCTGTAAGTGAAGATATTTTAAAACTCCTGTAGATGATTATGAACTTTAAATATGCTAGTTAAGCTGAATGCATTTAAAGGCATTTTAGCGTAATACACAAAGTTGGTATTCAATGAAATTAAATATGAATGAGAGGATCAGTGTTTCATAAAAAACTCACCTAGGAAAATTAAGTAAATTACCAAATATAATTAAATATCCAATCAATATAAAATGCTCCTCCTTAAACATTGTGGGCTCTATAAAAGCTGTAGCTTTATGGGATGTTAACTAACATTATTTCAAAATAGAGTTATATCATCGAATGAATTGGGAAACTCAAGGTTAAAAGAAGAAATCTTTAAGTTTATATTTTGATATAGGTTTTATCATGACAAGTCATAAAATTCACTTCACTGGAATGAAACAGAAGAAATTCAGAAGGTGAAATTTAAATGTAAGAGGCATTAGGTATAAAATTTCAGTTAAATAGAGTAGTAAATATAGGTAATTTATCAGAGAAATCCTTCCTTGCTTGTTCAAGAAAAGGTAATAAGTGGATGGACGGTTAAAAGACAGACAGACAGAAAGCTAGGTAATGAGATAAAGTATACAATAGAGTGAACTATGACTAACATTTAGTGAGATTGTGTTTTATAGATTTAGTTTGTGTTTATAGATTTAGTTATTATTTGTATTTACATATTCAAAGAAGACTTATAATTACAAATGTAATTTTTAGTTTAAAAATATTCTATGACAGAACTAGCTATAGTTGCCCATTAGTGAAGCATATCCTACAGATTGTTTTATTGATTTTCTTTCAGCTAATGAATTCAGTAAAAGAGATGTTCAGAGCCACCATTTCTTAGATGCGTAAAAGGGAAGTCCGGTAAGAGCTGAATACTACTCAAAATACAAGTGGAGGTTGTAAGAAAACAGCTGATATTCTGCGACTTAAATAAGATGTCAGAAGAACCTATTTGTTGCCCTATAAGAAACCACAAAAGTCATTATTTATTGCTCTGAATTTGATGTGTGTGGTAGAGGGAATAACAGCCTCAATGATGTCCGCATAAGCCCCATAATATGTAAATATGTTTGTTTATATGGCAAAGAATGACTTTGCAGATGTGTATAAATTAAAGAACTTAGCATGAGGAATTTATCCTGAATTACCCTGGTGGGTCCAATCCCTAGGGGTCTTTATAAGAGAAAAGAAGAAAGAGGAGAAACCACAGAATAGACTTTATGATAACAAAAGCAAAAGGAGAAAAGGCCATGTAATGAGGGGCCAAGACTAAAGAAATAAGGATAACACTCATCCTGGAAGAAGCAAGAAAAGAGATTCTTTATCTTTAAGACAGAACCAAACTGCCAACACTGTGACTTTAGTCCATCAAGGCTAATTATGGACTTTTGATGTCCCAAACTATAAAATAATAAATATATGTTATTTCAAGCCACTAATTCATGGTTGTTTGTTATAGCAACAATAGGAAACTAATACAGTTGGTATGCTAACCTTGCAATACTTCAGTATAATCAACAAACAGTCTAGTACTTCATTAAAAGGTTTTTCTTTTTATGCCAAACTTATAATAACATAGTGGCAATCGTTGAGCTGTTTTTCCAACTGCCAACAAACAGTGGCTACCTTCACAATCTCAATATAAACTCCAGCACCTGTCACTGTGATTTGAGCTCTGAATAGTACCTTTGTTTAAGCCTGAAGAAGGGCAACTGGAAGGCGTCATTAATGCCTAAAAACAGCTTAGTCATAGGAAAAGGGGTTGATTCTCAAATCTATGTTAATAAAGTGAATCCTGAACTAGACATTCTCTGAATTCTTAAAGAAAGTTTTGTCTCAAACAATATACAAAATATTATTATCATTTAAAATTTATGTACAAGATTTTAGTATAGCTTTTCTTAGACCCCAAAGTCAAATGAACATCTCTTCAAAAACTATTTTAAAACCAAAAACAAGGAAGAAAACACACACATGCACATATACACACTCACACACACACATATACACGAAGTAATAAAATTTTCAGCAACTCTCCCTTCTTCCCATTCTGTTATACAGAGCCAATATGAATATATTTGCACCTGTGAGTCTTTGGACAGCGACTCTGACTAATTACACTTTGGAGTAGAGCTCATGACTTATTCATCTTTATGTCCCTTGCATAATCCAATGCATAGTAGTAGCTCAAAAGTAGCATGATAAATAAATAAATTTCATTTGACCCAAAAACATTCATGGTTAAATGTATTACCACCAATTATATTGCATTGAGAATACAGATAAAGAGGCTATTTTGACAAAAAAAAAAAAAATACAGATGAGGTAGTGTATACCCGTTTCCTAAACAATGAGTCTGTAGCTAATGTGTTGTTGGAGTTTCATATGTGAAGTATTCATTTTCCTAGGTTTACTCTGAGCTCTATGGTGCTCTGTGCGCCTATAGCAAGAACTATCTCTGTAGATATAGGGAGAGAAAGAGAGATGTTTAGAGCCACCAGAAAGGGAAGTCTGATAAGAGCTAACTACTATGCAAAATGTAAGCGGAAGTTATGGGAAAATAGCTGATATTCTGCAACTTAAATAAAGTGTGAGAAGAACCGTGTGTGTGTGTGTGTGTGTGTGTGTGTGTGTGTGTGTAGAGAGAGAGAGAGAGAGAAAGAAAGAGATGGGGGGCGGATAGAGACAGAGAGAGAGAGAGATCAAACTTCAAGTAAAGGATGTATTTGGGAATAATATACTAGAAGTAGAATTGCAATTCAGAATAGACATATAGACCAGGGAAGCCTCTGGTACGTCTGAAGAACAAAGAAAACACTAGGGTTTTTTGGGAAAAGAATAAAGCTAAGTATGCTGTTTTGAAAGAAATTCATTGGCGTGTTTGTGGTGTTATGCTGCTGTTGATAAGCTCTTATGGGAGAGTGGTGACGGTCATTAGGTAAAACTTGTCTTAAAGTTATAACATGCCATTTTTGCCTTGGAATTGGGTTTGTGAGACAGTTCCTGGAGTAGGTCTTTGTGACCCAAATGCTTTCTCTGCATGGGTTCTTGACTCCATTTTAGTTGGGTATAACAACAATAATTTCAGTTTGTATGATTAACTTTCACAGGGCTCTGAGCCTTTTCTTTATTTCTGGGCTCAGAGAAAACATCATGTTTTGTGTTAAACCTGTGGCTGTTTATAGGTATGTTTAACTATAAGGTAATATGCAGGAATTAATTTATCTTGGAGTAATATTTGACTAATAAGAGATAGGAGATGGTAAGTACTTTGTAAATAAATCTCTTGCCCTTCCTTTTAGAAGATATCCCATATGAATAAGCAACACATTTTCTGTTGTTTCTGTTGGAGCATGGGAGAGACTTGTAATGTACCATACCGTATTTGTTTTTTCTCCTTCTCAGGCTTCCTTTCTTTTTCTCTCTCTCTCTAATCTCCCTGGGGTTACATTCCCCAGGAGAGAGTTGGTAATTGATTTTTGCTTTAAGTTCTGTTATTTAGGTATCTTTGGCCAAGACAGTTTCATTCTAGGGACTAGGGCTTGGAAAATGACAGAATAAATAGAAGTTAAGATTTCCAAACATCTTTCCCAAAGCAATGAGCATAAAACAGTATACCTTTTTTTCATTTGAATTTTAAAAATCAGGAATAGTGAGACCTGTAGCTCATTATGGACATTGGAGATATGCAAATTATTGGATCTATTTTTCAATAGTCATTCAAATTTTTCAAGTTGAGCACTCTTTGCTTGAATCTTCATCAGTTGTCTACTCTTGTACATCTTCAAAACAATCATGTCTCTTTCTGGGCCTGTCTAGCTTCTAAATATTGTTCAGGCATGATCTAACCCTGTCTCTTACTAAGCATGTTCTACATATGATGCATTTTCTTTTAAGTCATTACAAATTAATCATCTAAAGTTACAAAAAGTCTTTCAGAAGTACTGTCTTTATGTAATATATAGATTGAAAGTAAAATAGCTATGTTTTGTGCTGATTTTATAATATTAATATTTCATTTATATTTAAAAAAACAGTAATATAGGTAACAAAGAACACATTGAAGTTTTGCTTTTTGTTGCTTTTTAAAATATTTTAATTTCTTAATTTTCTCAGCTATTCTGATGGACTATCATATCTTGAATTTTGGTCTTATAATTTTATAATGACAAATTACCTACTTTTTGTCCTATGTAATGAGGTATCACATTGAAGGCCTAGTTACAAAAAAAAAAATTCTATCATGATAAATCTTTTGGTGTACCTTAGACTATATGTCTGCTATTTGTAATTTTGCATCCCCTATCCCGTTTTATTCTTCATACTCATCTTAAACAACATTAACTTAATATCATTTACCTATGAATGGCTAACAAAAGTTTGTTTTGGATACCAAAGATTTGTTTTAACAAGTAAAAGACAATGTCTTTGGTCACTTTCTCAGAAGAATGTTTTCTGAGAAAAATAAGTAAACCACTATTTAAATAAAACAGTTTGTTCCTTAAAAAGACGTGTGTATACCTTTCTAAAGTGAAGGTCAAGAAGTATATGCACAAGACTTTTACAAAGGAAAAGAGCATAATTTTACAGAAAGCATTATTAAATGAAGCCTTTCTGCATAATATTTGGAAATTATTTTATTAAGATAAAAATAGCTTTTCGATAGCAAATTGTTTCAGAAGCAAAAGACAAAAATATTGTTTAGATGAAAAAAAAAACCTCTCATGGAACTTACAAACAACAAGCAGTTGTTTGTTTTTAACCTCTGTCTTATTTTTTTTGCTTATGTTTTGCCTCTTTTAAGAAAAAGCATCTTTACTTCTCTCCTCAATTTCTAGCATTTGGTCACTTTTTTAAAAAAAAGTCACAGATGTTCACTTGCTTAAGTAATTGTATTCAAATGATGTTCATTGCCTTGCCTAAAAATTATCTCACTGCTGGATATTGTCTATAGTTTGAGTATACAGCACAAGCCATTTAAATAATAAGGCAGTTGTTTCCAACTTTAATCTTGCCTGTAGAGACTAACAGGCAAGTCTAGCTTCATTACCCTTTAGGGGTTTAATGTACAATATTAATTAGTATTTCTACTTTCTCAGTGTTCATAACTATTCTTCTGTCTCATTCAGTAGCTGTTTGTGGTAAATGTTCCCACATACCTTTGGTTTCGTAGATTTCTACCATTGGCCACAATGTGGAATTGTAGAAAAAGAAGGTCTATGTTAAGTCTCCAGAAATTTTGCTCTATTGTAATATAGAACATATATGTTGGAATGTATATGTATTTCTTAGTAAGCTAAGACAGTTTTATTCCATGCATAGGAATTAATTGCATGTAATCAGTGCACAGTATTGGGTAATATCTTAATCCTTGACTAAAACTACCATTAACTTGAGATTGTCTTTGCAAAGCAGATTAGTGTATTGACTAATTGCACAATACTAAAATATGAACTGGATTCTAGGTCCTACTCAGTCCTTTATACCTGATCAAGCAGTCAAGTAACTTAATTTTTATTCAAGCCTCAGTTTTCATATTTATGAAATGGGGTAATAAGCTATTTTGTGAGAAAACATATTTTCTTCCATATTCCTATAGCTTAGCAGGGTGCTGCTAACTGAGAGTCAATAAATACTTGTTTATTAGAGAGACTAAAACTAATGATTTTATCAGATGATCTTTTAAAGGTTGTTCTAGTTCAAAGACCATTACATTTACAATGCCAATTTTTCCCATACTACAGGTAAGTCACAGAAAAGTGTAAAATATTTGTAAAAAGGAAGAACTTTTTACACCTAATAGCGTCTTTTATGTTTATTGGCTTAGCCACTTTATAAAGACCAAGGCCTCAATTCATTCTGAAGTAGTTTCTAATAAATAGTGATATTTCTTTCCAGGTGTCTAGGCCCACAAGTTGTAGACAATTGAATAAAGTGCATCTATGGTAAACCACCTTGAGAAAAATATATCATAATATGGTGCACTCAATCAATGCTGCACTCTGATAAGGTCACATATCTTTTAATCCTCAAGATTAGAGCTATCTTTAATGGGCCAGAAGAGCTGAAATTCTAGTATCAATCTCTTTGCATTTCACCCTCCTCTTTCCAAAATGTGGAAATGCATGAAGTTCTGAGGAAGAGGTTGGTGCTGCAGGCTTTACCAGGGATATTCTGGAGCCTGTTCAGTAGCATTGTTGTTGCTTCTCCAAGCTGCATAAAATTACAGCTCAGAAAAATTGATGTGGGAGCTGTAGAAATCTGCTGAATCATGTTTTTAGATCTATGGCTCCTTCTCTCTTAAACTCTGTCCACGGTTTTACTCACTTGTTCAATTACCAACATGTTTGTTAGCACATTTAATCCTACCTTCAGATCCTCAAGTCGCTAGTGGTCCCAGGAACGCTCTGTTCATGTGGTTTTGTCATGAGTCTTTTACCCAAAACCATTTTTACCTTTCCAACTGGGAGATTCACTTCCAAGCCTAAAGCCGCGTCAATAATCCTTTATTCTGCCAAATATAACCAATATAACTTTTTTGCTCCTTTTGTGCTCTAGTATTCAAAATTTCAAACAACAACAAAAATGTAAGTCTTTAGTAGGACATCTTGCTATACACAATCACACATATATGTATACATATGCATATGTATATACATATATATATACACACGTGTTCAAATACACACATAACAATAAATAAAATTTTTGTAAAGACTTTTGATTACTTGGTGTGCCCATTATACAACTTTGAAACACTTTCTTTCTATAAATTGCACATTGAGAACATTTATTTCAAACACTATTTGTATTCTAGATTCTGTGTGTTTTATGTGTATTATTTCAGTTCATACTTAAAAATCTTATGAACTAATAATTTTTATTAACTGCCCTTTACAGATAAGAAAACTGAGGCTGAAGGTGATTAATTTAGGAGCAAATTCTCAGAGTTATTATTGACAGGTCAGTATTCTTTCAGAAATTTTTCTGAGTCTAGAATCACTGCTAATAACCTTTACAATGCTTTCTACCACTTTGCAGTTGGTCCTGCGCTCCTTCAGTTTTTATAATTTTCCATCCTTCCAAATGAAAAAAGATATTTTTGGTTTTCCTTTAACTAAAGAGAAAATGTGCTGGTCACAGTAGCCCATGCCTGTAATCCCAGCACTTTAGGAGGCTGAGGCAGGCAGATCACTGGAAGTCAAGAGTTCGAGTCCAGCTTGACCAACATGGTGAAACCCTGTCTCTACTAAAAACAGAAAAATTATCTGGGTGTGGTGGTGCATGCCTGTAATCCCAGCTACTCAGGAGACTGAGGAAGGAGAATCGCTTGAACCTGGGAGGCGGAGGCTGTAGTGAGCAGAGATTGTGCCACTGGGTGACAGAGCGAGACCCTGTCTCATTAATGAATGAATGAATGAATGAATAAATAAATAAATAAATAAATAAATAAATAAAGTTAAAGAGAAATTTTTCTTTGCTTTTTTTTTTCTTTTTTTCTTTTTTTTTTTGGATGCCCCTATACGAAGCAAAGTAATTCAATCACTTGTTAGGTAGATACATTTTATTGTCTTATTTCACATAGCCTGAAAGTATGGTTCTGAGTTGTGAACCCATCTTTTGAAAGACAAAATAAAAAAGTAGAGGCCTGTTTTTGCAACTAATTGCTTGTGTAACTTTGGACATGTACTAATCCATTGAAATTATTTAGTACTCAGATTCTGTATCTCTAAATGTCTAAGATGAAGGTATTGTGTTCCCAGTATCTTTTCATTCCAAAATTCTGTGCTTTTATGCAGTGTTTCATATATAAGAACTACTTGTTTAATTAAGAACCAGCATCCTCACAAAACAATTGAGTTTATTTTTATTTTTATTTTTATTTTTGCCAAGTATTTACCAATGTGCTTAGAAATACTGGGAATCAACTTAATTTTATATGTTCTTTTATTTGTAATGGTTTTTTTTTTTTTATCATTTAAATCCAGCCTTTTACTTATCCTTACTTCATCTATGAGACAACTATGCAATTTGAAATTCTAAAATGATTTTAAGTGTGATTTGTTTAGGATATGCTTAAATATTAAGACAGTTGATTTGTAAAACAGCAAAGTGGTAGGGAATAATTGTTTTAAAATAACATTTTAATTGATACAAGAGAGTTTAGAAATACTTTTTTTAAAGTTCAGGAATTTGAAGTTCTTTTCAAATATTTTATTACCATGATATTATGAACTTTTGATATAAGAACATATTATGGAACATATTCATAGGAAACTTTACCTGTATAGAGAAAACAAATGCTTGTATTGTGAATATAGAATAACAAATATATGGATAACAGAGAAGGGAAAACAAATAGTTTGCAGAAAACTATTTTAGAAAACAGATTTGCATGTGTCCATGATAGTATACATGGTTTTTTGTTTTACTGTATTTAAGCTCAAACTAGTTGATGTGATGTAGAGTGTGTAAAAGGTTATATTCAAGCAAACAAGCCTGAATTTCACCTATTTCAGACTTACTCATCAATGCAACAACTTTGTATTGATTTTCTTTATTGTGATAGGCTTTGAGTAAGCGAAATTAGAACAGAACTGTTCCCAGCCTAATAGACTTATTTCCAACTTAAGGGGTGCAGTTGCTTTACTAAATTTTTACATGCATTTCCTCAACTAAACCTTTTATCAATGAGATTACAATTATTATACTAATTTTATGAATAATAAAACTAAGGGACATATCCATAATATGCAAGAACTCTTAAAGTTCAACAACACTTTAAGAAAATTGGAAAATATTTAAAATGGGAAAAAGATCTGAACAGAGAGTTCACCAATGAACACAAAAATGGCAAGTACATGAAAATATGTTTAACATCATTTGTGACTATGGAAATACGAGTACCTGTATCAAAACAACTCATGTACTACATAATTAAATACACCTACTATGTACCCACAAAAATTAAAAATTAAAGAATTTAAACATACAATAAATTACTACTGCACACATACCAGAATGAGTAAGATCCAAAACAAAACAAACAAACATATAACTATACCAATTACTGATGAGGATGTGGAACAACAACAATTCTCACTGATGGTGAGAATTAAAACTGGTATGGCCACCTTGGAAAACTGTTTAACAATTTCTTACAAAACTAATTGTAATGTTACCATAGATCATGCAGTCGCACACCTAGATATTTACCAAACTGATTTAAAATTTAACGACTACCAAAAACTCTGCATATGAGTATTTACAGCAACTTTTCAAAATCACCAAAAACAGGGAGGGATCACAATGTCTTTCAAGGTGAATCGATAAACTGTGGTACATCCATATAATTAAGCACCATTCAGTGATAAAAACAAATGAGCTATAAAGCCACATAAAGACATAGATGCACTCAAATGTATATTGCTAAATAAAAGAAGACAGTCTGAAAAGGCAACAGTTGTTTATTAAAAAAAGGTTTTTTAAAAACAAGGCTATAAAATTAGTAGTTGTCAGGTTAGTAGTTGTCAGGAGTTTGGGGTAGAGGAAGCAAGGAAAGAGAAACAAGCAACTGAAGCTGGGGGTGGTGGCTCACGCCTGTAACCCCAGCACTTTGGGAGGCCGAGGTGGGCGGATCACGAGGTCAGGAGATCGAGACCATCCTGGCTAACATGATGAAACCCCATCTGTACTAAAAATACAAAAAATTAGCCAGGCATGGTGACAGGTGCCTGTAGTCCCAGCTGCTTGGGAGGCTGAGGCAGGAGAATGGCGTGAACACAGGAGGCGGAGCTTGCAGTGAGCCGAGATCGTGCCACTGCACTCCAGCCTGGGCAACTGAGCAAGACCCCGTCTCCAAAAAATAAAAATAAATTAATAAAAAATAAGGGACTGAAGAAAGACTGATTTTATACAGACAATGAAATTATTCTGTATGATAATTCAATGTTGAATACATGAGTCTGCATTTGTCAAAACTCACATAAATTAAGTGTTGAGAGTAAATCTTAATATTATGTGTTTTTCCTTTAGGAGACAAAATGGCTTTGTTGGTGAATTCTATCAAACATTTACTATGTTTCTCTAAATACTCTCCTAAGAAATAGAAGAGGAGGAAATACATTCCAACGAATTCCCATCTCCAGTATTACCATAATACCAAAACCTGACAAAGACATCACAAGATGACTACAGACCAGTACCCCTAATGAACATTAAATGCAGAAATACTCAATAAAAACTACCCATATAAATTCAGCAGCATGTAATAAAGATGGTAAACCTTGACCGAGTGGGATTTATCCAAGGAATGACAGCTTGGTTCAAAATAAGAAAATGAATTGCTGAAAACACCATATTTATAAAATCAAGGTTGATGTCAGGGTGGGAATTGATCATCTCAATACATGCAGAAAAATAATTAGCAAAATCCAATATGTTTTCATGATTGAATAAACACTCTGAAAAGTGGAAATAGAGGAATTTTCTCAAAAACAAGGTCATGCTTATTTCTGAAAGAATGAAAACTTTTTATCTGAAAATCAAAAAGAAAACTACCCTTATT
Organism: Trachypithecus francoisi; assembly: GCF_009764315.1. Taxonomy (NCBI): domain Eukaryota; kingdom Metazoa; phylum Chordata; class Mammalia; order Primates; family Cercopithecidae; genus Trachypithecus; species Trachypithecus francoisi. The sequence goes on along the minus strand of NW_022681454.1, from coordinate 72,746,204 downwards.
GTTTTCCAATAATGTATTGTAACTTCTTACTAGAACAATAAAGCAAGGAAATGAAATAAAAGAGATTTAGATTTTTAAGGGAAGAAGCAAAACTATCTCTATTTGCAGATGACACTCTCTTGTATATAGGAAACCTCCCCAAATCCACAAAATCTATCAGAACTAATAAATTTGTTCTACAAAGTTGCAGGTTATAAGCTCAATATTTTTAAATAGTGTATTTTGATACAATAAATGATGTGAAAATAAAACTAAGAAAACAAACAATTTTATTTCCATTGGCATCAACAGGAATAAAATATTTAGAAATAAATTTAACCAAAGAAGTGCAAGATGTATGGTGAAGGCTTATGCAGTGACAGGAAAAAAAAAAGAAAAGTTGAAATAAATAATACCTACCTAAATAAAAGGCATATTTTATTTATTGTTAAGATGAAAATACTTCAAAAAATGACCTGCAGATTTGATGTAATTCCTTTCAAAATTCCAACTACCTTCTATTTTCTCAGAAATAAAAAAGCTTAACCTGAAATTCATAAGGAAATTCAAAGATCCCAGCATCAACAAAGCAATCTTGCAAAGGAATAAAATTGAAGAACTTACACTTCTCAATTTAAAAACTTCCTACTAAACAAGGGGAATCAAGAAAAGATAGTACTGACATAAGAATAGACATATAGAGCAATGAAATATAATTATTTCAGAGATAAATCTTTATGTATCTATAGTCAATTGATTTCAACAAGGGTGCCAAAAATGTTCAAAAGTAGTTTATATTCTTTTCAACAAATGGTTCTAGGACATCTGAATATCCACTTGCAATAAAATGAAGATGGGCTCCTACTTCACAACATATATTAAAATTAACTCAAAGTGGGTCAAAAACCTAAAAATTATTGTTTAAACTATAAAACTCTTATAAGAAAATGTAGTTGTCAATCTGTGTAATGTTGGATTTGTCACTGGTCTTAGATTTGACTCTGAGTGTATAAGCAACAACAGCATGTAAATAGATAAATTGGACTATGTCAAAAAAAAAAAAACTTTTGTGCATCAAAGGACACTTTCAAGAAAGTAAAAAGACAATCTACAGAACAAGAGAAAGTATTTTCAAATTTATATCTTCTAAGGGCCTACTATCCAGAATATATAAACACCTCATATATCTCAACAGTAAAAAGACAAATAATCCATTTAAAAACAAGCAAAGGATTTGGATGGGTATTTCTACAGAGAAAGTATCTTAATGTCCAGTAAGCATGTGAACAAATATTGAAACACAATTAGTCATTAAGGAAATGCAAATCAAAATTACAATAAGATACTGCTTTATAACCATTATATAGTCAAATAAGTGGAAAATAACAAGTGTCGACAGGGATGTGAACAAACTGAAACCCTGATCTATTGCTCATGGAAACAAACTCAGGTGTTCAATAAATTATCATGTTAAAATAACTTAATTGCCATACTTTTCTAAAATAACTTAATTGCTATACTTCTTCAAGTATGCTGTTACTTTTATTACAGCCCATTCTCTTTGTTAACTTACACAGACTCTGATTTCTCTGAGAATTTAATTCAAGTTCCGGAAGGTTTACATCCTGCTGAGGAGTAAGGAATGAACATCTAGTTCTCTGGTTCTTTTATTTTATTTTTTCCCATGGTCATTCTGTCACCCAGGCTGGATTGCAGTGGCACGATCACAGCTCATGCAGCCTGGAACTTCTGGACTCTAGCCATCCTCCCACATCAGCCTGTACACACTACCATGGCTAGATCTTTTTTTTTTTCTTTCTTTTTTAGACAAGTTTTTGTCATGTTTCCCACAGTGGTCTCGAACTCGTGGGCTCAAGTGATCCGCCCACCTTGGCCTCCCAAAGTGCGGGATTTATAGGTGTGAACCACCTCACCTGGTCACCATCTGGTTCTTAATACCACCCAGCTGTGATTTGTGTGTATTGTTCACTGCTGAGCCTCACTGTTGATGAAATGGCATGTAATAGATGTTCACTAGATGATTGTCTAATTAATTACATCTGTGCTAGCATATCCTGAGATGGCCAATGCTCTTACTGATTCTCTGTCATTGGTGAGCTAATTATCATTTTAGGGATCTTCCAGCAAAGAATTTGGAAAGTCTCTGAATCTTTTTAGGTCATATATGCCCAGATATGTCATGCATTCTTTCCTGATCTGTGCATCCCTACCATGTCCCAAGGACGCTTCACAGAAAATGAGAAACAGGTCTCCTTTATGCTCAAACATCAAAAATGTGCCTGAGATTTGACTAAGAAAAAGGGTTCTTACACTCAATACCCTTCCTCTCTTTATTTAGCTTTCTGTTCAGGTAATCTTATTCTCTTCTAGGGTATGTTGGAAGAGGTGTGGGGAGAAGAGCGCTTGCCAGAGGTAAAAGGATTTTTGCTCTTCATCTTTTCCTCAAAAATTTTATTTCCCTTTCATTCTTTTATGTGTACAGACTCTTGAAATCTAAAGTTTTAAACGTGAATCATATTTTAAATTATTTTTCTTCTTTTGTGCCTTTCTTCAACTAGTGAGTAAGATATGCCTGAAAATTTGAATGGGGAAAAGGCAAATATGAAGGTAATATTAATACTACAAGTGAGAAATAGTAAATAAGTAAATCTGAATAAATGTGTAAGTAACTATATCTTTGTATAAACTACCACATACAGGTATGTTACTCTATATATTTGAGCCACAAGCAAAATAAATAACACAATAATATTAACAACTGATATAAAATCACCTGTTGATTTATAAACACCTGTTATTTAATTTGTTCTGCAATATTATTAAGAAAAAATTTAGTCAGAATTCAAAATAAAAGGAAGATAATGTCTGTACCTATTCATATATATATATACACACACACTACTAGCACAGAGATTAACTCCTCTCCAATTGAGAGCGTAATGTCAAAAATAAGGTTAAGGTATAGATTCCCTGACCTTCTTCTAGTAATAGAGAGCCAGAAAGAGTTGTATCACTGAAGGCCCTGTGTTCCCTCTGAAGGAGCTTGAACTGTGTTCTATATCAGGGAGTAAACAAAAAGTCATCTTGCTTAGTCAGCATTGACTTTTCATTCATTAAAACTACCAAGACAGACCTCATACTGCTTTCTATTTATCCTAGGTATATCAATGAAATATCTTTCTTCCCTATGTTCAAGAAATTTAAAAATGCCATCAATGTAAAGATTTTAGCCCAATAATCTGGTCATTTACACTTGTTCATTCAAGAATGAAAACTAAGAAATTAATACATAGACAAGTGTTGTCATACCTTCAGTTTCCAAAGTCACTTTCAGTAGATTGCACCTTAAGCCAAACAAATAACTCATAGTAGTGATTTGTGGTACATCAGTGAGGATGATATTTTGGCACATTTGAGAAATTTCCTATTTACTCAATCAACATCCTGTATTTGGCTACACACTTCAATCTCATATGAAACTAGCCTTACTTTGGACTAAAGTTAGTAGCCTAGAAAATTCAGAATAAGTGTGATACTCCAAAAAGTGACTAACTAAAGCAAGACATTAATTTAATTGTTAAAACATTTTAAATGATTGACTAACAATGTATTATAGGGGTGTGTGTGTGTGTATTTTCTCTTCCTGAAGTGAATGTGATATAATGCTAGGTCTATAGAGTCTGTTGACTGGAATGTTAGTTCTTTTTAAATTTTTATTTTTAAACTTAATTTTATTTTAAAAAATATGATCAGCCTGATAAGAAATAGATGCAAAAGTCAGTACAAATTAAAAACACAAAATTACTTTAATTAGAATGGTCAGTGTCTCCTTTATTGATATTTAAATAATGTAGTATTTTCTTCATTCATTTATTCATAATTGTCTTTATATAGCTCTAGATTTCTAGGAATAGCCTAATCTTTGAAAAAGCACAAGGAGTCTGAAAATTGTAATTGGTATAATTTCATGTACTATTCTGTTAAGAAAATATGTAAGTGAATTGTAATTCACTTTAACATATGTGTGTGTATATATATATGAATGTTAAAATTCAAAATTAATCTTCAGGTCAGCTAACATCTTGTCTCATTATATATTCCAGGTGAGTGTATTAACAGTAAACTCCTATGAGTATAGCAACCCAATCATCTCTGAAAAAAATATTTAACGGCCTCAGATCTCAGTGAGGGTATTACTAGAATATCAAAACTGAAAGTAGGCATCACCTCTCTTCTAAGCAAATATTTTGAAAACAAGCCCCAGAGAAAAGAGCATTTGGATGTCAATTTAGAACAGGTGGAAGAGACGACAGGGGAGCGCCATCAGGCAAGAATCAACACAGGAAATAGCCGACAGGGTTGCTATCTAGTCTATTTAGTGCCTGGCAATTAATCCCTGAAAAAAAAAAAAGATCAAAACACTAATATGTAACACACATTTATTTGAAAAGAAGTAGTACTAGAATGAGTGGATATTAGGGCATATATATCCAGAAATTGCAAAGTAAAACTTACTGGACTTTTAAAGTTGAAGCTCCTTGGAACCAGATTTCTGATTTTAGTAACCTATTTTCTCATCCATTTTCCCCACTTCTTAAAGGGATTTAAGAAAATTTTAGAAGCATGATGGCAGTGTCAATCTTTAAATGTCACTGTTCAATTCTAGCCATCTTTTAAATTACTAATTTTCCTAATCTAATTATATAAATGGTAATTACCTATAAAAATAGCAATTAATTCTGAGAGGCACCTGCAAAGATAAAATTGTGCTTATGAAGCCTGAAACCTTATACTCAGTAGGAATTAAATTCAGTGAAATCAATGGGAAGCAATGCCTGAAGTAAGCTTCATACCAAGGCCTAAGATTATGAATTTGCTTAACATTGTTTAATTATTTTCCCCACTTTACTTGAGTTTCTAACTATAGTGATGAAGGACGTAAACTAATTACTGAATTGACTTTGATCCCAGTGGCAGCTTACGTGATTAGGCTTTGTGATGTTTAACGTCTGTATTCTAAATATGCAAAAAAAAAAAAAGCTTAATAGTTAGAACAAAGGTATGCAAATCAGAAATAGTCATCCCTCCTTTCACTTGGTACTATCGCCTATCGCCTCAGTGCCAAAAATTTTCAAAGTATTTTATGTGCATAGACTGTGTGACCATTGAGTTAGCTGTTCCATCAGTATAGGAAAAGGAGAAAAATGATACACACCAGAACAATCCTGAAAATCCTTATATATCAGTGTTTCTCACCAGGAAATACGTTGCCGCCTCCTCCCCACCGGCCCACAGGAGAGATCTGGCAATGTCTCAAAAACAGTTTTGTTCACCATAACTGAGGGAGAATGCTACTGGCATCTAGTAAGTAGAGACCAAAAATGCTACTAACCACCTATAACACACAGAAAGCTCCCTGCAACAAGAGCCATCTGTCCATGTTGTCAATAGTACCATCATTGTGTGCCTCGCGCTACATACAGACAGAAAATACAAAGTCAGGTAAGTATTATCAGAGAAGAAATAGGAGCACTGTAGAACAAAGCTTGAATATATATTGCCAGTGGAGTGCTGACATTAAAAAAAAAAAAAATAGTGTAAAAATACTGAAATTCATATTGTGAACAAAAGCTGAGAAAATTATTTTTGTGAAGATTAGATTGACATAACTACTGTAGAACAGGTTTACTTAGAATATTTTTCTCAAAGGTGTATTTGTTAGAATTACAGGCAAATTATCTCTCATTCTTCTTTTCTCCTTGTGTATAATTTTATGGTATTCTCAATAAGGGATGTTTTACAGAAATCAGCAGTTCCTATAAAAAAAATCTTGGCAGTAATATAGAGACAAAGCCAAGAACTTGAATAGACCATAATTAATTCACCAATTAAAAATAATTTATTATCTTAGCTACTAGGTGACTGGTGGGGGTTTTTGTGTTTTTGTTTGTTTGTTTGTTTTCAAAAAATCCTAAATCACAGTTTGAATTCTAAAATCTTCAACTAAAACCTCCAATTCTTCTGCTATGGAAATCTTGATCTACAGCTTGTTCTGAATAAGAGTAGTATTTTATTCCAAGACAAAAGAACACATCTCCCTTATAAATTATTTTCTGCATGGAGGAATTTTATGGATTAAAAATTCCCTTTGTGAGGTGGTTTGTTCCTTTTAAATCTATTTTGTTTGTGTCATCACCATTACCAAATGAATTTCCTCCATTAGAGATATTTACCCAGTATCTGAGAATTTCTGAGTACGATGCGTGGAAAATCATTCACCTCCCGAGAAAAACAGGGGCATATCACTTCCCATCTTTCTTTTCTTTCTTTCTTTCCTTCCAATTCCCAGAAAGAACTTCCTGGTTGTAACTCTGGATCATTTCAAATTCCTGGTAGGATGAAGACTTACAGAAATAAAAAGGCATGGCATTACTGATAAAAAATATATAATTATACACAAAATATTATAACAATTGAGAAAGATGAAAATAATAAATATTTTATTTTTCACTATTATAAAACAATTATAAGGTTATTTGATTATAGTATCTGATATATCAATGTTTTATTAAGGGAATTCTGATACAAAAAATAATTAAGAGTAAGTTGCTCGGCCGGGCACGGTGGCTCAAGCCTGTAATCCCAGCACTTTGGGAGGCCGAGACGGGCGGATCACGAGGTCAGGAGATCGAGACCATCCTGGCGAACATGGTGAAACCCCGTCTCTAATAAAAAATACAAAAAACTAGCCAGGCGAGGTGGCGGGCGCCTGTAGTCCCAGCTACTTGGGAGGCTGAGGCAGGAGAATGGCGTAAACCCGGGAGGCGGAGCTTGCAGTGAGCTGAGATCCGGCCACTGCACTCCAGCCCGGGTGACAAGAGTGAGACTCCGTACCCCCCCGCCAAAAAAAAAAAAAAAAGAGTAAGTTGCTCAATTAACTTAGTAGAAGCATGAATGTGAATAAATAGGCAATTCTTCAGTATTCATTATAAAATGCCAAGCAAGGAATACTGATACAAATTGTTTTATATTTGTCTGCCTGAAAATCTTGTATTTACTTTTTGTATTTTGTTTTTAAAAATCTCTTTGAACAGGGCAAACTTCAGAAGACATTTGAAAGTAATTCATAATTGTTTCTATAATATAGTAAGCATAATGACTTTTATGTAGTCATTCAATTGGCTTGGGCAGAGTAATCTTCTAAGTAGATATATCGTATAGTATATATGTATCTATATGAACTGTATGTTGAAATGAAAACTGAAATTTTCCGCAAGATATTGTGAGAGGTTTATCACAAAATTCACCAACAATTCACTTACTTGCAAAAAGGACCACATATATTATCTTTTTCTATTGCTTTTTAAAACACCTTGAAAACTGAAAATAGATGTACACAAAGGCCCTGTTGCAATGGAACTATTTCATTAAGATTTCAATGGAGTCATATGCAAGTTAGTATGAGAAAATCATGTGTTTTATATGTGTATTTCCTCCCACAGTTTTTATTTAACCAAATGTATCTAAAACAGTAAGATATAATGTCTTTATAACACTATTGAAAAAATCTTAGCACAGATTACAGATAGCAAAAAGTGTTATTATGTCTTTTGTCAATTTCTTCTGCCTCTGAAAATATGAATTCATAGTTGATCATGCTAGGATCTGTGAAAATAATGTTTCTGGAGGAAATAATTTTCTTGTTACTGTTCTTTAGAGTTATATTATTTTTCATTGTCATGCTTTACTGTGGGACAACATGTAGCTTTTTCTATCACACCTGTGCTTGCTTATGAAGAAGTTCCTTGACCCTTCTCTCACTATAATTCCTACGTGGTGAGGACACTAAGACAAATGGAAAGGAATGGAAGTGCCCCGAGGAAGATCAAACCCTCTGAATATGTACAGCCATATGAAATGACAGAAGAGACTCTGTAGATGAAAGAGCACAGGAGAATAACACGTCAAGACACCGAAATTTTTAAATTTAACCTACATGTATCTCTGTATGTAGTGAAATGTAATATAGCTTAGTATATAGAAGCCTAAATGTGTCTCTGTACATAGTGAACTGTAATCTAGCTTAGTATATAAACAAACTTTAACCTAAGAGTAATGTGTTACTTAATGATGGGGATAAATTCTGAGAAATGCCAGATGAGAAAGGAGATTTTGTCATTGTGTGACCATCGTAGAGTGTACTTACACAAACCTAGATGGTATAGCTTACTGCATGTCTAAGCTATATGATATTGCCTATTGCTCCTACGCTACTACGTTACTGTACTGAATACTGTAGGCAATGTAACATAGTGGTAAGTATCCCTAGAGCTAAGCATATCTAAACATAGAAAAGGTAATATGCTGCCTTAAAACATTATGATGTCTATGATGTTACATGATAGGAATTTTTCAGGTCCATTGTAATTGTATGGGACCATTATGATATATGTGGTTCATCTTGACCAAAAGCATAATTTTTAGGGCATGACTAGATATACTTGTAACAAATACGTGAGCCTCAGCCAGTCACAGGGTGCTAACTGATCAGACCATGTAAATATAAACTAGCAGATGCTGTATCACACCATACCTAAATAAGGCATATGCTGAGCTATAACCAACTGATCTGTTTCTCCATATCACTTTCTTTTTGTCTCTCTAAATTCTGCCTGCCAACATTGCTGACTGGATCTCTGTGACACTACAGTTCAGAGTGCTGCCCACTTCATGAATCTTTCTTTATTTAAATAAATTCAGTTAAATTTAATTTGTCTAAAAGTTTTCTTTTAATAGAACTGAGCAGCCACATTTTTTAACCTAATAATTTTTATATAAGAATAAATGACTAAGTTAAAACTAATCTTAAATAGCAGAATTACAAGCTATTAACTCAGATATTGTGTGTGCATAATATATAATTCATTTTTCATGGTTGCTGTTATTCAAAACATACATAGAGGAGAAAGGGATTTGCTAAGTGTCCATGTGTCTTGCAATTGGAAGTCAATATATACTATATAAATTTTTAACGTTTGTTGTATAGTTGTACAAATATTTTAGTTATATTCATGACAGAAAACAAATATGAACAAAATTCAGTGTTTTCTTCATCAAAATGGAGATCTGGGTGTTCATTTTGTAACATTTTGAGGATTTTTAAAGGGTTTTTTGTACAAACATGTATTTTACTAATGAAAATTATAAAAATAAGCATAATGAAATGCAAATAAGCCATTGGATTTTAGACATAGTAACTAATGTATAACATGCTAGTAGTTCATGTGGATTTTATTATTATGAAAATATTCACTCTTTGCTAGACCTTTATTAACCACCAAAAAGCCCCCATCCCGTTGATGAGTGCATTAAAGCAACATGCCTTGGCCAATTGAATGCACCAGTGTGACGTTTCTCAGTGGAGGCTTTAAGAGGCATGACGAGTTCCTTACAGACCTCGTGCTACACCATCTGCCACAAGAAGAACATGCATATCTCAGGCATCTATTAGCCCCAGAAAGTGAGACACGCAGAGCACATCTAAATCCAACCTGCAGGCAAGAGCAGACCTATTCCAGCCAATCTACAGGCTTTTAAATTTAAAAACACTCGTGTGAGCAAGAAATCAATGTTTGTTATTAGTAATCCACTGAAATGTTGGGGTTTTTGTGTTTTGCAATATAATTGCAGCAAAAAATATATATAACATAATCATGTTATCATTTTTGCCATAGTAAAATAGTGCACTTTATTTTCCCAAACAGGTAATGGAAAAAAATTTATTAACACCAAAATAGTTACTGAGAATTCCAGATGGCAACTAACTTGAGTTTATCTCAGCATATGCATCTTTCTTTGTTTCACTAAATTAAAGATAATGAGGAATTTTTAAGGGCTTTAGAATGAGTGGTACCTGTGTTCAAATACTGGCTCTTTCATTTAATAATCTGATTAACTCTAAACAAGTTGCTTAACTTCCATGAGTTTCAGCTCCTCATTTGCATACAGAATGCCAACTTCATTGGTTTATAAGAGTCAAATTCAAATAACATGGAAAGTATCTAGCACAGTTTATGGAGCATTGCAAGGTCAATGATTAGTAGTTGTTATTATAGAGCTCTATTTTGCTGTTTTTCAAAGAGAAAAACAGTTCTGGGATAATGTTGGATTCTATATTAATTTCAATTTTAGTACTCTATAATACCAAAAAGACACTGTTGACTTTGGAAGTGAATGTATAAGGCATTTGAAAAACATGAAGTAAACAGATAAAAAGGGTGATGAAATAAGTAATAATATAAAACATGTAGTTATATATGCAAGACTCTTTTAGCTATACATAGCAGACAAATCAAACTAGCTTTATTATAAGGAAAGATGTTATCTCACACACTATGAAAGTATGGTGAGCTTAATGGCTAATTGGTTTTTCTGTCTCTCCCATTTGCCATACCCTGTACTGGCTTAATCTTTGGGATTATTCCAAAATAGCTAAAACTGTTCCAGGATCACCATCCATGGTGAGAAGGGGTGGGAGACCATCTCTGTCTGTGGTTTTCTCTAGAGAAAAAGGAAACTTTTTTCCAAGGCTCCTAGCAGAATTCCCCTTATGTTGTAATGACCATAATTTGATCATACTCAAATATTATCAAGGCAAATGAGCTTACATTTAAAATACTGGAACCCCATCTGCATATGGACGGGGTGGCTCAGCTGCCTCTGATGCACAGAGCATTCTGATGGTGTGATGGTTACCTGAGCCAAACAAGTGCTCTGGTAGAAAAGAAGCCAATTATGAGGCAACCAACCACACCTCCCACAAGATAAAAATGCACATTACCTGATAAACTGTTGCTCACATGATATAGGTTTTTTCTTACAATAGATATGTTTTAAATATCAATCTGAAAGAACAAACAGAAACTTTTGAAAATGGCATACAACATGTTTTAGTCTAGTTGACCATTAAACCTATAATTGATTTGGAGTACAGCCACCACAAGCTGTTCCAGGAAAGAAAAAGTAAAGAGCTTTTATGAAACACTCATCTAAGAATAGAAGTATGAATTTTTCCTCTACGTGGGCATTGCACATTATAGTACTTTCTTTAAGAACTCTGCAAGAAGTTTAAATGCAATTGTAAAAGTACATCCCAACACAATAGTCCTCTGTTAGTCATTTGCACAGGTTCTTGCATATAAAAATAGCTGGCTTTTGGGTAACCTCCAGATAAGGAACTTCTGGGTCTTCAGAATAAAAGCCTGATTATTTTTACATTCTATTCTAGTGTAATGACTTATAAAGGCAATTTCAATTGCATGTTCAACATTTCTATATATTTAAATTCAATAAATGGAAAAATATTTTCTATCTTCAGAAAAGGCACTTAACTCTTGAATTCACAGATTTTGTATTTTCACTTCAGCAGCAGTTAAAAATAATGCCTGCAAATAGGAAATTTCATTATTCCTCAGTAACTCATAAAAAAGTACATAGAGCCATTTTAATTTTCATTCCACAATTACAGAACTGTCAGATCTTGTTAATAGCCAATTAAATGACTACCTGACACATATGATTTAAAAAATAAGAATCAGTACTTAGTCATATAATGGTGTCATTCTACCTCAGATGTGCCACTACTTCTAGTTTTCTGTCTTGGTCAAAAAAATAGTTTCAGTAGTTTTCATTTGGACATGCCTGCCATTATTAGTATTCTTAGACAGCTCAGGGAACAAATTTGGGTGTTCTGAAAGCTGTTGTGTATATCTATGCCATAATGCTTTCAAGGACCAGGTAAATGAACATAGGATGGGTCCTTGGACCCTTTTTAGCCACTTTGAGACAGACTTGGGTTAAGACTTTGTTAGTGTACTGTACTCCACATATTCCCACTCTGTGTGGAGAAGGCATGATTGTACTTTTGATTTCCTGTGAGAGAGTTGTTACTCTATACATATTCTTTGGCATCACAGAGTCCATCCCAGCGTTCTAGTCACCCCTTCACACAATGGTTTAAGTATGAGAACTGGCTCAGGTATAAAACATTAATATGTGGCCATCACCACAGATCAGTGATAGTCAGCACCCCTGGGTCACAATTCTGATTTTGCTTCCAAAATTCAGAAGTAATTATGGTAATTATGTCTATCTTGGCTTTGGAGATGAAGAAATACTAATCCTTGCATCAAGGATCAGCCAAATGCAAAATACAATATTGAGTATCGTCTTTACTCAATAATGACAGTAAAGACATTACTATGACTTTTGTTTTGGTTTAGTAAAGAAAAAGTTTTCTGAAGTCTCTTAGGAAAGGTGGGTTCTCTAAACATATGAAATAAATTCACTGTAGCACACTCCACTCTTTGCATTTTTCCTTATTCTGCCAAGGTAACTCTTCAAAACTTCATTTGCTGTTGGTCGTCATTTATTTTTCTAAACTTCATGTAGACATTGCAGAAGTGGCAAAAACCTGAATTACTTTTGCACTAACCTATAGAAAACCTCCATTATCAAGCCTGATATTCTGTCACACACACTTTCACTTCCCAATCAGGTTCAGCAATCTCAAGATCCATTCCAAAACATGTTCTGATAGTTTTTGCCAATATTTATTACTTAGGTCCTGCAGTTCTTTTCATAAATAATATCTTTTCTCCCAAAATGTGAAGAGTACTTGCATAATGGACTTTGTTGTCTCTTCAGGGTGTGTTGACCTAAAAGCCATGAGAAGAAGTATAGACGATCTTGAAGAGATTGTATAACGCGGTTTAGTCTTTCCCTTTGAATGAAATTCTACATATTCTGTAAGCTGATGAAGGCTGTTGTCTTCTAGCAAAGAGGAGAATGACCACTTCCAAAGGCCCAGTGGTTTCAGACAAATCTGACTATTGAAACTCCTTGAGTGCATCTACCCAGACGTCCCTGACCCAGGCCTAAGAATTCCACTCTATCTCTGGTAGTGGCCTGATTTTAGTATTATAGTTACATTACAACTGTGAATTAAACCTTCTCTTGATATTGCCACAAATGCTCAAACTAAGCTCCAGGTTTGAAAAGAAAATTCTTAAAATGCCATCTTTTTTTTTCTTCCTTTAGCACACTGATAATTCTGAGCAGAATACAGCAAACTCTTCAGGCCTTCTACTTACTATTGCCACCATAGTTATCCAATGCTGGAAAATTGTTATGTCAGTACATCTCCTATATGTAGCACTTCCCAAGTCTTCATGAATGAGAGTCTTAGTAAGTGGGATGCTATGCTATGCCAGGGCTGATACAAAATAACCACCTCCACTTAACATCAACATTATGGTCCTGGCCATATGGTCAGCAAAGGACCCAACTTGAGAAGCTGAGGGTTTTCTTTTAGGACCAGGTCTGGTAGCAAAACTCTTCTTGTGGGTTTCTACGGATTCAGAACTGGAGAAAATGATTCAAGTGCAATCTTTGAAGGGAAGTGAGGATTAATATACAAAATGAAAGACAATAAAGAGGATATCATTAAGCCAATTATTACAGTGAGCACATGAAGTCTGCAGAGAGAATCTGGGAAATGATATATAAAACATACAGCATTACTCTTCTTGAAGGTCAAAGGAACTAGACTATGAACACATCATTTATGTTTTAAAGGCTGCTCCAAGGACTTGTTAATTCCCTAGGACTTCTGATCTGCTTTCTGTACAGTCATAGAAACTCCTTATGGAAAAAGCTATTGTCTACAAAAAATACAAATACAATTAGAACTTCTTTAGAGCACACTGAAACTGTAAGCTCTTAGAGTCCTGTGTTGAGTGCTAACAGTTGTTTTCAGTACCATATTTGACCAAGAAAATCAGTCACAAATCTAGAAATTCTCCCCTCTCTAGATTTTGCCATTCTCTTCAATTTTGGTATAATAATTTCCTTACTCTCTAATCAATGCTTTTAATAAGATGATTTTGCATTTTAAAATATTTTTCATGCATCTCATGTCATTATTAATGAAGACATTGACTACCATATGCCCCAAACATATTCAAATTTGGTTAATTGTCCCCAAAATATCTTTTATAATTTGTTTGCTAGAATCGAGTGTTTTGCCAAATTAATATTAACTTGGTCATCTTTTAATCTTTCATTTGCTTCTGTATCCTCTATAATGTCTCCAAATTAAACATTGGAGAATTTTGATGAAAATGAAAAAATTGGCCAGGCATGGTGGCTTGTGCCTGTAATCTTAGCGCTTTGGGAGGCTGAGGCAGGTGGATCACGTGAGGTCAGGTGTTTGAGACCAGCCTGGACAACATGGTGAAACTCTGTCTCTGATAAAAATACAAAAATTAGTTGTATGTAGTGGTGCATGCCTGTAGTCCCAGCTACTCAGGAGGCAGAGGTGAGAGAATCACTTGAATCTGGGAGGCAGAGGTTGCAGTGAGCCTCGATCACTCCAGTGCACTCCAGCCTGGGCGACAGAGTGAGACTCTGTCTAAGAATAAAAGAAAGAAAGAAATTGATTAAATTTCACTTACATATTTTTGGTAAAAAGAGTACATAGGTGATGCTGTTTATTTTATTTTGTGTAATCATAGAAGGCTTATACATTTAAATGATGTCTCAGTACTTTGTAAAAAGTGAAATACATACATATTAGGAAACTTTATAAATATTCAGTAAAAACAAAATTATTTATCAAGTCTCTTTATCACTGTGCAATATGTATCATTAGATATTTTAGGGTTTCTTTTGTTTTGTTTTGCTTTGTTTTGTTTTTCTTGAGAAAGGGTCTTTCTCTCTGTTTTCCAGGTTGGAGTACAGTGGTGAGATCTCAGCTCACTACAACCTCCACCTTCTGGGCTCAAGCAATCCTTTCACTTCAGCCGCCTAAGTAGCTAGGATTACAGAAATGCACCACCAAGTCAGGCTAACTTAGATATTTTTTGTAGAGACAGGATTTCACCATGTTACCCAGGCTGGTCTTGAACTCCTGGGCTCAAAGGATCTCCCACCTCAGTCTCCAAAAGTGCTGGAGTTAGTGTGCCTGCACCAGGCCAATTTTAGTGTTAATTTACTTCATTTTCTGTGCAGTTCCAGTGTTTTTGTGATTAGAAAATTCTGCTCCCTAATAGATAAATGATAAATGTTCATCGATATCATTACTAGCATTTTTTTCAAATTTAACAAAATTACATATATATACATATATATACACATACATATATATAACGTTCTAAATTACTATTTTTCCAATTACCTGTTTTTAAATACTGCTTCAAACTGATTATTTGTTAGCTATTATAATTATTTTAAATTAAACCACTATTGTACTCTTGGTCATTTTCAAAATTTTATTATGCTTACATTTTTTTTCAAATTAAGAAAATGTATTCTTATACAATTATATAACCCTTGCTTCAGTTTTTAAGTATCTCCTGTGGTTTTTAGGACACTTAGCCACACTGACTTCAGACTTCTTTTCCACTTAATAGTCTTGGCAGAGCCCATATTTTGGGACTGATTATGCCTATTCTGAATAGGGTTTGGGCTTGTCTCATTTTTCCTCTGGCATCAGACCATTAAATGTTTTGTTACCTAACCAAGTTATGTGAAGCAGTCTTCTAATTGCAGCACTGTGTTCGACTGAGGCATGTTAAGGTCCATTCTTGGATACATTTTAAAATAAATTTTATTGCATATATTTGTAATTTGCAACATAATGTTATGGGATACACATAGTTAGTACAATGGTTACTATATCGAAGCGAGTTAACATACCTGTCATCTTTGTGTGTGTGTGACAAGAGCAGCTACAATCATGTTAACAAAAATCCCTAATACAATGCAATTGTATTAACTTTAGCCTTCATATTGTACATCAGTTGTCTTGACTTGTTTATCTTATATATCTGCTATTTTGTATTTTTTGATTTATACCTCCCCATTTCCTCTCACCCACATCTGTATTTTAAAAAAGGTTTCATTCTCTGTTTCTATGTATTTTAACATTTCACATATGTGAAATAATGCAACAATTTTCTTTCTGTGTCTGTTTTATTTCACGCAGCATAATGTTTCCCAGGTGCGTCCACGCTGTGGAAAATCTCAGGACATTTTTTAGACTGCATAATATTCCATTGTACATATGTATGTCATGTTTTCTTTATCCATTTGTCCACCAATGTGCATTTAGGTTGTTTCCACCTCTACATTTCCACCAACGTGTACTAGGGTTTTCTTTTCTCTACACCTTAACAAACATTTATCTCCTGTCTTTTTAATAACCATTCTTGCTATGGGTGTGAGGTATTTATCATAGTGGTTTAAATTAGTAATTCCCTTATGATCAGTGATTGTGAGCACCTTTTATAAACCGTTTGTTAACCACTTTTATGTCTTCTTTAGAGAAATATCTATTCAGGTATTTTGTCCATCTTTTAATCTATGTATTTGTTTTTCTGTTATTGAGATTGTAAATGTTTTTAATAAATTTTAGATACTAACTCATCAGATATAAAGTTTGCAATTATTTTTTTCTTACTCAGTAGGTTGCCTTTTTATTTTGTTGATTTTTTTCTTTGTTGTGCAGGGTTTTAGTTGGATATAGTCCCTTTTATTTATTTTATATTTTATAGCCTGAGCTCAAAATGTGATATCAAAAACATTATTGCCAAGGACAATGTCAAGGAGATTTTCCTTTGTCTTCTCTTCTACGAGTTTTGTGGCTTCAGATTTTACGTTTATGTTTTCTTTTCATTTAAAATTTATTTTTGTGTGTGATATAAGAGACTGGTCCAGTTTTATTCTTTTGCATGTGGAAGTAATTTTCACAGCACCTTTTATTGATGAGATTTTTATTTTCCATTGTGTCTTCTTGATTCCTTTCTCAAGATTAGTTGACTATATATATTCGGATTTATTCCTCAGCTATGTATTCTGTTCCATTGTTCCATGTTTCTATTTTTATTCTAGAACCATACTGTTTTTATTGCTATAGCTTTGTAGTATAATTTTAAATCAGGAAGTATAATACCTTTAACATTTTTTCTCACTATTGCTTTGGCTATTTGGTATTTGTGTGTGTGTGTGTGTGTGTGTGTGTGTGTGTGTGTGATTTCTTACCAATTTTAGGTATTTTTTTTCTATCTAGGTGAAACATGCCCTAAGACTTTTGAGAGGAATTATGTTAAATCTGTATATTGCTTTCAGAGTATGGATCTTTTGACAATATTAATTCAGCCCATCAATGAACATGGACTATCTTTTCATTTACTTTTGTCTTCTTCAATTTCTTTTATCAATATTTTATAGATTTTGGTGTACAAATCTTCCATATCATTAGTTAAATTTATTCCTAGTTTTTTTTTTAATGCTTTCATAAATGAGATTTTTTTTCAGATAGGCCTTTATTCATGAATAAAAACACTACTGATTTTTGTACATGGATTTTGTATCCTGCAGCTCTACTGAATTCATTTATTAGTTTTAACAGTTTATTTGTGGAATCTTTGAGGTTTATGTAATTTGCAAATGGAGACAATTTTACTTTCCCTTTTTGGTTTGAATGTCATTTAGTACATTTTTTTTTTTTTTTTTTGTCTGCCTTTGTTGTTACTTTCAGACCTATGCTGAATAGAAGTGATAAAAGTGGGAATCACTACCTTTTTGTAGATCTTAGTGGAAAAACTTCTAGTATTCTTCATTAATCATAATGTTAGCTGTGGGTTTTTTTTTAAATGAATGGCCTATATTGTGTTGAGGGACATTTCTTCTATACCTACACTATTACAAGTTTTTTTTTTTTTTTTTTTTTTTTTTTTATTATACTTTAAGTTCTAGGGTACATGTGCATAACGTTTATATCATGTATAACTCCCCAATGCAATCCCTCCCTCCTCCCCCCTCCCCATGATAGGCCCCAGTGTGTGATGTTCCCCTTCCCGAGTCCAAGTGATCTCATTGTTCAGTTCCCACCTATGAGTGAGAACATGCGGTGTTTGGTTTTCTCTTCTTGTGATAGTTTGCTAAGAATGATGGTTTCCAGCTGCATCCATGTCCCTACAAAGGACGCAAACTCATCCTTTTTGATGGCTGCATAGTATTCCATGGTGTATATGTGCCACATTTTCTTAATCCAGTCTGTCTCAGATGGACATTTGGGTTGATTCCAAGTCTTTGCTATTGTGAATAGTGCCGCAATAAACATACGTGTGCATGTGTCTTTGTAGTAGAGTAATTTATAATCCTTTGGGTATATACCCAGTAGTGGGATGGCTGGGTCATATGGTACATCTAGTTCTAGATCCTTGAGGAATCGCCATACTGTTTTCCATAATGGTTGAACTAGTTTACAATCCCACCAACAGTGTAAAAGTGTTCCTATTTCTCCACATCCTCTCCAACATCTATTGTTTCCTGACTTCTTAATGATTGCCATTCTAACTGGTGTGAGATGGTATCTCATTGTGGTTTTGATTTGCATTTCTCTGATGGCGAGTGATGACGAGCATTTTTTCATGTGTCTGTTGGCTGTATGGATGTCTTCTTTTGAGAAATGTCTGTTCATATCCTTTCCCCACTTTTTGATGGGGTTGTTTGTTTTTTTCTTGTATATTTGTTTGAGTTCTTTGTAGATTCTGGATATTAGCCCTTTGTCAGATGAGTAGGTTGCAAATTTGCCAAGACAATCCTAGGTCAAAAGGACAAAGCTGGAGGCGTCACGCTACCTGACTTCAAACTATACTACAAGGCTACAGTAACCAAAACAGCATGGTACTGGTATCACAACAGAGAAATAGACCAGTGGAACAGAACAGAGTCCTCAGAAATAATACCACACATCTACAGCCATCTGATCTTTGACAAGCCTGACAAAAACAAGAAATGGGGAAAGGATTCCCTATTTAATAAATGGTGCTGGGAAAATTGGCTAGCCACAAGTAGAAAGCTGAAACTGGATCCTTTCCTTACCCCTTATACGAAAATTAATTCAAGATGGATTAGAGACTTAAATGTTAGACCTAATACCATAAAAACCCTAGAAGAAAATCTAGGTAGTACCATTCAGGACATAGGCATGGGCAAGGACTTCATGTCTAAAACACCAAAAGCAACGGCAGCAAAAGCCAAAATTGACAAATGGGATCTCATTAAACTAAAGAGCTTTTGCACAGCAAAAGAAACTACCATCAGAGTGAACAGGCAACCTACAGAATGGGAGAAAATTTTTGCAACAAGTTTTTATTACAAAGCAAGATGCTGAACTTTGTCAAATGATTTCTCTGTATCACTTAGGATGATCATGTAGTTTTTATCTTCTATTCTGTTAATGTAATATAGAACATTGTTTGGTTCATATATGTAAAACCATCCTTGAATTCCAGAGACTAATCCCACTTTGTCATAATTTAGATTTTTTATGTGTTGCTGAATTCAGTTTGCTAATATTTTATTGAAAATTTTTGTACTGATGTGGACCAGAGGTATCTGTTAGTAGTTTTCTTTTCTTGTAGTGCTTTTTTTCTGGCTTAGGTATCAAGGTTATGCTAGCCTTATGAAGTGTGTTTGGATGTATTGTGATAGCTTTATTTTTTGGAAGAATTTTAGAAGTATTGGTAATAAAAGTTTCTCTGAACATTTAGTAGAATTCATCTGTGAAGCCATGTGGTCACTTTTCTTTGAGGTTTTTAGTTATTTTTTTTAATCTCTTTAATTTGTTATCTATCTGTTAAAGCTTTATATTTTGAGCTTCTTGATTTATCTTTTAAGGTTTTATTTTTTCTAGGAATTTATTCTTTTTCTTTAAGTTATCAAATTGTTTGGCATATCATAATGAATTTGTTCATAGTTTTTCATCATAATTATTTTTACTTCTGAAGCATTTCTTGTAATGTCTCCATTTTCATTTCTGATTTTATTTCTTTGACTGCTCTTTTTTCTTTTTTTGCTTAGGCTAGCTAAGAGTGTGTCAATGTTGTTTATTTTTTCAAAGAAGCAACTCTTGGTTTTATTTACTTTTTAATATGGTTTTATTTTCTCTATTTGATTCATGTCTCTTCTGATCTTTATTATTTTCTTTCTTCTGCTAACTTTGGGTTCAGACTGTTCTTCTATTTCTAACTCTGTTGCATAACTTTTATCCATTTATTTTTGAAATCTTTCTTCTTTTTTAATATAGTCACTTATTGTTATAAACTTCCTTCTTAGAGCTGCTTTTACTGCATACCATATGTTTCGATATGTTATGTTTTTTTTTTTTTTTTTTTTTTTTTTTTTTTTTTTTTTTGAGGCGGAGTCTCGCTCTGTCGCCCGGACTGGAGTGCAGTGGCCGGATCTCAGCTCACTGCAAGCTCCGCCTCCCGGGTTCACGCCATTCTCCTGCCTCAGCCTCCCGAGTAGCTGGGACTACAGGCGCCCGCCACTTCGCCCGGCTAGTTTTTGTATTTTTAGTAGAGACGGGGTTTCACCGTGTTAGCCAGGATGGTCTCGATCTCCTGACCTCGTGATCCGCCCGTCTCGGCCTCCCAAAGTGCTGGGATTACAGGCTTGAGCCACCGCGCCCGGCCGATATGTTATGTTTTAATAGTCATTTGTCTCAAGATATTTTCCTAATTTTCCTTTAAATTTCTCCTTTTACCCATTAGTTTTTCAGGAGCATGTTCTTTAATTTTCACATATTTGTGAATGCTGCAAGATTCTAATGTTATTGATTTCTAGACCACTGTGTGATCAGAAACAGTATTAAAAATGATTTCAATCTTCTTAAATTGGTTAAGACTTGTTTTATGGCTTAATGTGTTCTATCCTGGAGAGTGTTCCACATACATTAAAAAATGTATATATGTATATATATTCTACTGCTCTTGAGTAAAAGTTTATATATGTCTGTTCTAATTTTTTTATCTAAAATGCAATTCAGGTCAATATTTAGTATTTCTCTGTCTAGTTGATATATTCACTGAAGAAAGAAGAATATTGAACTCTCATACTATTATTGTATTGCTCTCCCTTTCTTCTTTTATGTCCCTTAATATTAGCTTTATATATCTTAATGCTATAATGTTGGGTACATATACATGTAAAATTTTTATGTCCTCTTGATGAATTGGCCTATTTATTATTTAATAATGGTCCTCTTTGTCTTTTGTAGCAGTTTTTGACTTCAAGTGTATTTTATCTCTTATAAATATAGCCGCTCCTTTCTCTTCTGGCTACTATTTGCATTAAATATCTTATTACATCTCTTCATTTTCAGACTATGTGTCCTTAAAGCTAAAATGAGTATCTCATAGGCAAGTTATAGCTGGATCTTTTTTTTATTTAAACATTCAGATACTCTATGTCTTTTTACTGGAGAGCCTAATCCTTCTACATTCAAGACTATTATTGAAAAGTACGAACTTCTTACATTTTGTTGAATGATTTCTGGTTGTTTTGTACATCCATTTTACCTTTCTTCCTCTCTTGTTTGCATTTGTGGTTTGGTAAATTTCCATAGTAGTAAATTTTTATTTCATTCTCTTTCTTGTTTATGTACCTGCTGTAATTTTTGCTTTGTAATTACAATGGGACTTACATACTCAAAAATTTTAGTTATAATATACATTTTTAAGCTGATAACAATTTAAATCTGGTCGCATACAAATATTCCAGACATATACCCACACCAAGATTTATATTTTTGTTGCCACAATTTACATAGTTTTATATTGTGAATTCTTTTAACATCTTAGTGTAGCTAAAGTTATTTTTGACCATTTTGGCTTTTAGCATTTATGTTATAGATTTGAAAGATTTATACAACACCATTACAGTAATTAAGTATTCTGAATTTTATTATACATTTACCTCTACCAGTGAGTTGTATACTTTATTTTTATTGTACATTATCAAGATTTGATTTTCAATAAGGACAAAAGTGGTTTATGTTTCAAATGATGTTTGTACAATTGACATCATTTCAAAATAAAAACTTTAGATTCATGTTATAGCATACACCAAAGGTAACTTTAAGTGAATTAAAAGGTAAATATAAAAATGAAATTACAAAAGTACTAGAGAAAGCTTTATGTGAACGTTCATGTAGCATTGGAGTGAAAAATACTTTAAAGTTCTAACCATAAAGGAAAGGCATAGTAGAATGAGACTAAAATATCATAACATTTAATGATTGTTCTTAAATAGCTGGAAACACACTTCAAGAGCTATACACTTTCATATGCTTTTGTGGTAGTAATTGTTGTCCTTTCACTTCTGGTTGAAGCACTACCTTAAACATTTTTTTTTTTTTTTTTTTTTTTTTTTTTGTAAGGCTGTTCTAGTGGTGATGAATTCTCTCAACCTTTACTTATCCAAGAAAGACTTTATTTATTTTTCATTTCTGAAGGGACAGCCTTGCTGAGTGTAGTATTCTTGGCTTACAGTATTATTATTATTTTTTTGCTTTTAAACTTTGAATATATAATCCCATTTTCTTCTGACCTGCAATGTTTCTGCTGGGTATTCATTGTTAGACTAATGGGGATTCCATTGTATGTAACTTGACATTTTTCTCTTGCTGCTTTTAGAATTTTCTGTCTTTGACTTTTGACAGTTTGCTTAGAAGACCTCTTTGGCTTTAATCTGTTTGGGGATTTTTGAGCCTCATGGATCTAGATGTTCATATTTTTCCCAATATTTAGGAAGTTTTCAGGATTATTTTGTTAAGTAGGTTTTCTGTGACTTTCTTCATCTTTTGTTCCTCTAAAAATTCCATAATGAAAAAATTTGGTCCCTTATAGATGTCCTACAAGTCCCACATAGATTTTCTTCACTCTTTTACATTTTTCTCCCTGGAGTTATTACAAAAGGGCTGTCATAAAATTAAGAAATTCTCTTTTTCTGCTAGATGTATTCTGCTACTGAAGTTCCCAACTGTATTTTTTTTTTTTTTTTTTTGAGATGGAGTCTCGCTCTGTTGCCCAGGCTGGAGTGCAGTGGCTGGATCTCAGCTCACTGCAAGCTCCGCCTCCCGGGTTCCCACCATTCTCCTGTCTCAGCCTCCCGAGTAGCTGGGACTACAGGCGCCCGCCACCTCGCCCGGCTAGTTTTTTGTATTTTTTATTAGAGACAGGTTTTCACCGTGTTAGCCAGGATGGTCTCGATCTCCTGACCTCGTGATCCGCCCGTCTCGGCCTCCCAAAGTGCTGGGATTACAGGCTTGAGCCACCGCGCCCGACCATTTCTTCTTTTTTTTCACTTTATTTATTGAATTCTTCAGCTACACAATTCCAGTTTGGTTTGTTTTTATAATATCTATTTCCTTGTTAAATTTCTTATTTAGATAATGGATTGTTTTACTAACTTCAAATTGCATTGTCTGCCTGCATTCTTTTAACTCACCAAGTTTGTATTTTGAATTCTTTGTAGGCAATTAGTAAATTTTCATTTTGAAGGCCTAAGTCGCTGTGGAAATAGTGTGCTCCTTTGGTGGTTGTGTGTGTTCTGCTTTTTTACACTTCTTGTATCACTGCATTGATACATGAGCATTTGGTGGAACAGAACAGTCACTTCTCCCAATTTTATAGAATGGTTTTTATAGGGAAAGGTGGTAGATGGTTCTTGGATCAACTGGATATAGTGTGTTGGCTATGGTCCCAAACGAGTGCAGTAGTATTGTCTCCATGTCACTTCTTTAGCTGTAGACAACATCAGCTATGACTGTGTGCACCTTAACAGTCTTGGCTTTAGGAGTTTCTGGCAGTGGTTATAGCAAGGTAGATTTTGCTTGACCACTTTGGGCACATCTTTCCTAGGGGTGCTGGACTGGTTTGGGTGCCAAAGGGACATAGCCATTCTCTCTCTTGGGTGTGGCTTATCTTCGAGTAGGACATTGAACTCATTTTACATTGAGGAGGTTCAGTGACCCATGGGCACGACACTCCACCCTCTTGAATGTGGCTTCCCTAGGGGCTTGGTGCCAGGTCAGTTTTCCTGCTGATAGGATACAGCTGCTCTACTGGATTAGATGGGGCTTTCCTGGGTGCAGGACGCCAGGCTGGTTGGTGTATGGAAGGGGTGTGGCTACTCCTATAACTCAGGGTCAGCCACCCTACTCAGTCATACTGCATGTTCCTTAGAGGACAGAAGGCCATAAGGGATTGTGCATCAGCATCATGGCTATTCTACTGGGCTTAGGCTGTGAGTAGTAGGAGTGAGCAGAGCAGCCACCGAGATGGGGATAAAGAAATGTCCCCTCAACAGCTTGTACTTTGGGTTAGTGAGCTGCGGCAACTTAAATGGGAATGGCACCCTACCATATTGGAGCATGGTGCAATGACAGTGGAGGATCAGGGATGGTGAGATGCAGTAGCTACTGGCCATCAGAACAGGATGTACTTTAGCAGTGGCTCTGGTTTTAAGATGATGAATCACAATAGCAGATTGAAATACTGCAGCAATTGCCAGTAGCAAAGAGTTCAGCTGTCTGCAGTGGTAATGGAACTGCTGGATTCCTCCAGTTTACCTTTTCCTCAAAGGGAGAAGTCCCTCCTTACTTTAAGTTGATCCCAACTGAAGAAGCAAAGTGACAGTGGAAGGGTGTTTTGTTCCATTCTCCGTGTGACCATATTGAATTTCTTTGTGCTGCAGATTTTCTGTTACTCGCTTGCTATAGTCCAACAATCTATTTGAGTCACTTTAGTCAAAATTTTCATTCTTTTTGTCCTTTTTTTGGGGGGGGAGGGGATGAGTATTAGTTACCTCTAGTCATCCATCTTTCTAATATCTTATTTATTTCTTTATCTTTTTACTTCTTTCTCATTAGAACAGAAAAGAAAAAAAATTACAAGCTAACTCTTCTTGGTCCAATTTGCTATTTTCCTTGAAAAGCCTATAAGCAACCTTCTATTTTATTCTTATTAACCTTTCTCATATACCTTTTCCCCTGCACATGAATGACTTTCTATTAAAATCATAGTTTTACATGTAATATATTCACAATTTAAACCTCTTTATTTTAAAATAAGAAAATTTAATCCTGGAATAAAATATTCTATAAGTATATTTTTATACTCTTCTCTATATTATTTCCAATTAATTTCAGGTCATATACATTTTGCATTATCTGCATTCAGCCATTAAATGTTCTTTGATACATTTTTCAAAATTTGTAACCTGAAACATAATATGAAAACAACATTTCTCTTTCATCTACTTAAAATATTTGTAACAAAATTTTTTCTATTTTAAATTTTAGATTATACTTCAGAGCATGTTCTAGTTATAATAAGAGATGTTCCTTTGTCCATTTGTCTTTCTCTGAACTACTTAAAATTGAGTTAGGACAAGCAAATTTAGTTAACAATACTTAAGATCTAAATAAGAAATCCCTGTTGTAATTCAGTATTGCTGGTTGGCACAGTATTTGTTTAGTGACAGTCAACTTCAAATCATATTACTCTGTAAAACTTATTACTTTGAAATGTTTCTCAAGATGTTTTATGTTAATCCCATTATAATGGACTACAATCAAGCAACTGCAATGGTAGTAATTTTCATTGCTTTCATCGAAATTGTAGATAGATGAACTGAATCCAAAACCTACTCCAAATAAACAGCTCTCTACTCTTACGTTCTTGATAACAATAAATGCTAAATTATCTTCTATAAAAGCCTAACATAGTAAAATTATACTTTTTTCTTGGAAAATATGAGTTTTTTAAATTTCTAATTTTTGTAGGATATTTTATATAGAAATAAAATTTTAAGATTGGAGACATGTAGTCCAAATAGCTATATAGAGTTTTTATAAAGATCTAATCTCCATGGAGCTGTGAACAATCAATGTTTAATAAAACTTCCGTAGTAAGCTTACCTCTGATAAAATGGAAATTATAAATGTTAAAATGATAATTAGAAAATGTCCATAATAGTGCCTTTAAGCATAAACTTCACCACATATAGGCCATATTAAATTGAATAATTATTTCTAAAAATGTGCTTGATTAAAATAAATTTTAAGAGGATACACATAGTGCTAGTCTTTATCATATGTGTTTACTTCTTTAACTTTTTAACAATTGTATATAATGATTTACTATGTGCTAAGTTCTGTGCTAACTGCCAAGGTTAAAATGATAGATAAGATATAAGTAGATACACCTCATTTTATTGTACCTGATAATACTGCATTTTCCACAAATTGCAGGTTCATGGCAACCCTACATAGAGCAAGCCTATGAGCACCACTTTTCTAATAGCATGGGTTTATTTCACATCTCTGCATCACACTTTGGTAATTCTCACAATATTTTGAAAACTGTTTTCATTATCATATCCGTTAATGTGTTCTGTGATTACCTATCTGTAATGCTATTATTGTAATTTTGAGGGGGCACCAAAAACTATGCCCATAAAAAATGGTAAACTAAATTGGTAAGTGTTCTATGTAGTGACTGCTTTACTAACTGACTGTTCCCTCATCTTTTTCCTCCTTCTTAAGCCACCCTATTCCCTGAGACACAACAGTATTGACATTAGGACAATTATTAAGCCTACAATGGTCTGTAATTATTCAAGTGAGAGAAAGAGTCACCCATCTCTCACTTTATATCAAAAGCTATCAATAATTAAACATAGTAAGAAAGTTATGTTGAAAGTCAAGATAGAAGAAAACTAGACCTCTTATGCCAAACAGTTATCTAAGTTATGAATATGAAAAAAGTTCTTGAAATAAATTAAAAATGCTACTCCAGTGAACAAACACAATAAGAAAATGAAATAACCTTGTTACTAACATGGAGAAAGTTGTAGTAGTATGGATATAAGATCAAACAAGCCATGGCATTAGTTTAAGACAAAGTCTGATCTAGAACAAGGTTCTAACTCTCTTTAATTCTATGAAAGCTGAGAGAGGTGAAGAAGATACAGAAAACAAGTTTGAAGCTAGCAGAATTTGGTTCATAAAATTTAAGGAAAGAAGACATTTCCCATAACATAAAAATGTAAGAGAAGGCAACATATATCAATATAAAAGCTGCTGTAAGTTATCCAGAAAATCAAGCTAAGATCATTGATGAAGGTGGCTACACTAAACAGTAGATTTTCAATGTAGTTAGCCTTATTGGAAAAAGAGAGCATTTAGGACTTTCATAGCTAGAGAGGAAAAGTCAATGCCTGGGTCCGGTGCTTCAAAAGACAGGCTGATTTTCTTATTAGGGGCTAACGTAGTTGATGATTTTAAGATGAAATCAATGTCATTCATTATACTGAATATGCCATGGCCCTAAAAGAATCCTGTTGAGTATAATAAATCTAATAATCTGCCTGCTCTCTGTAGATGGAACAACAAAGCCTGGCTGCCAACACGTCTATTTAAATCATGGCTTATTGAATATTGTAAGCCCACTATTTTGCCAACTGCTTAGAAAAAAAATATTTCTTTTAAAATATTATTTTTGATTGACAACACATCTGGTCACCCAAGAGCTCTAATGGAGATATACACACAAATTCATGTCATTCTGAAGTTCGCTATCACAGCATCTATTCTGCAGCCTATAGATCAAGTACTAATTTAAACTTTCAAGTCTTATTATTTAAGATATACATTTTATAAGACTATAGCTGCTATAAATAGTAATTCCTCTGATGGATCTGGGCAAATAACTTGAAAAGTTTCTGGAAAAAACATTTATCATTCTAGATGTCATTAAGAACATTCATAATTCATAAGATAAGAAGAAAATATCAACATTAATAAGAGTTTAAAAGAAATTTATTCAAACCCACATTGATGGCTTTGAGGGGCAAGAATAGTGGAGGAAGTAACTGCAAATGTGATGGAAATAACAAGAGAACTAGAATTAGACGTGGAGTCTAAAGATGTGTCTGAATCACTGCACTGTCATGATTGAACTTGAACAGAAGAGAAATTGGTTCTTACGGTAGAACAAAGAAAGTGGTTTCTTGAGGTAGAATATAATCTCAGTGAAATGATAACAAAGAATTCATATTATATATTACATCATCTTAATTGATAAAGCAGTGGAAAGATTGGAGAAAATTGATTCTAATTTGGACAAAGTTCTACTGCGGGTAAAATGCTATCAAACAGCATCACATGCAACAGAGAAATATTTTGAGAAAAGAAGAGTCACACAATGTGGCAAACTTCATTGCTGTCTTATTTTAAGAAATTTCCACAGCTACTCCAACCTTCAGTAAACACCACCTTGATCAGTCAGCAGCCATCAACTTTGAGGCAAAACCCTCCACCAGCAAAACTTATGAATTCCTAAAGCTCACATGACCATTAGCACTTTTTAGAAATAAAGTATTTTTAATTGAGGTAAGTACGTTTTTTAGACAAAATGCTGTTAAACACTTAATAGGCTACAATCTAGTAGAAACATAACATTTATGTTCACTGGGAAGCCAAAAACTTTGTGGGACTCAGTTTCATGCAGTATTTGCTTTATTGAGTCAGCCTGAAAATGAATCTACAATTTCTCTGAGGTATGCCTTTATGTTAAATGTTCTTAATATGTTAGAAGCAAAACTAACTGACAAGCAACGATATATATAGAGAGAGGATTTTCACAGAATCTATAAATTACTTTGGGCAGTATGGACATTTTCACGATATTCTTCCTATCTATGAGCATGGAATATTTTTCCATTTGTTTTTATCCTCTCTTATTGCCTTGAGAAGGGTTTGTAGTTCTTGAAGAGGTCCTTCATATCCCTTTTAACTAGTATTCCTAGGTATTTTATTTTCGTTGTAGCAATTGTGAATGGGAATTCACTCATGATTTGGGTCTCTGATTGTCTATTATTAGTGTATAGGAATGCCTGTGATTTTGCACATTGATTTTGTATCCTGAGAGTGCTGAAGTTGCTTATCAGCTTAAGGAGTTTTGGGGCTGAGACAATGAGGCTTTCTAAATATACAATCAGGTCATCTGCAAACAGAGACAATTTGACTTACTCTCTTCCTATTTGAAAACCCTTTATTTCTTTCTCTTGCTTGATTGCCCTGGCCAGAACTTCTAATACTATGTTGAATAGGAGTGGTGAGAGAGGGCATCCTTGTCTTATGCCGGTTTTCAAAGGGAATGCTTCCAGCTTTTGCCCCTTCAGTATGATATTGGCTATGGGTTTTTCATAAATAGCTCTTATTATTTTGAGACATGTTCCATCAACTCCTAGTTTATTGAGTGTTTTTAGCATGAAGAGGTGTTGAATTTTACTGAAGGCCTTTTCTACATCTATTGAGATAATCATGTGGTTTTTGTCACTAGTTCTGTTTATGTGATGGATTACATTTATTGATTTGAATATGCTGAACCAGCCTTGTATCCCAGGAATGAAGCTGACTTGATCGTGGTGGATAACTTGTGTTTGATGTGCTGATGGATTCAGTTTGCCAGTTTCTAATTGAGGATTTTCACATTGACGTTCATCAGGGATATTGGCTTGAAATTTTCTTTTTTTATTGTGTCTCTGCCAGGTTTTGATATCAGGATGATGCTGGCCTCATACAATGAGTTAGGGAGGAGTTCCTCTTTTTCTATTGTTTGGAATAGTTTCAGAAGGAATGGTACAAGCTCCTCTTTGTACCATTGTCCTCTTTGTAGAATTCGATGTTAATCCATCTGGTTCTAGGCTTGTGTTTTTTTTTTTTTTTTTTTTGATTGGCAGGCAATTCATTACTGCCTCTATTTCAGAACTTGTTATTGGTCTATTCAGGGATTTTACTTCTTCCTGGTTTAGCCTTGGGAAGGTATCTGGGTCTAGGAATTTAACCATTTCTTCTCGATTTTCTAGTTTATTTGCATAGAGGTGTCTGTAGTATTCTCTGATGGTAATTTGTATTTCTGTGGGATCAGCGGTGATCTCCCTTTTATCATTTTTATTGCATCCATTTGATTGTTCTCTCTCATCTTCTTTATTATTCTAGATAGTGATCTATCTATTTTGTTAATCTTTTCAAAAAATGAGCTCCTGGATTCATTGATTTTTTGAAGAGCTTTTCATGTCTCTATCTCCTTCAGTTCTGCTCTGATCTTAATTATTTCCTGTCTTCTGCTAGCTTTTGAATGTGCTTGCAGTTATTTCTTGTCTTCTGCTAGCTTTTGAATTTGTTTTTCTCTAGTTCTTTTAATTGTGATGTTAGGATGTTGATTTTAGACCTTTCCATTTTCTGATGTGGGCATTTAGTGCTATACATTTTCCTCTTAACACTATGTTAGCTGTGTCCCATTCCCATCAAGCTACCTTTGATTTTCTTCACATAACTAGAAAAAAACTACTTCAATTTTCATATGGAACCAAAAAAGAGCCCGTATAGCAAAGATAATTCTAAGCAAAATGAACAAAGCTGGAGGCATCACACTACCTGACTTCAAACTATACTTCAAGACTACAGTAACCAAAACAGCATGGTACTGGTGCCAAAACAGATATATAGACCGATGTAACAGGACACAGGCTTCTGAAATAATGCCATACATCTACAGACATCTGATCTTTGACAACATTGACAAAAACAAGCAATAAGAAAGGATTCCCTATTAAATATGTGGTATGGGGAAAACTGGTTATGCAGAAAACAGAAACTGGACCAGTTTCTTACACTTTATACAAAAATTAACTCAGGATGGATTAAAGACTTAAATGTAAGCCCTAAAACCATAAAAACTATAGAAGAAAACCAAAGCAACACCATTCAGGACATAGGCATGGGCAAAGACTTCATGACTAAAACAGCAAAAGCAATTGCAGCAAAAGTCAAAATTGACAAATGAGATCTAATTAAACTAAAGAGCTTCTTCACAGCAAGAGACACTATCATTAGAGTGAACAGGCAACCTACAGAACAGAAGAAAATCTTTGCAGTCTATCCATCGGACAAAAAGCTAATATCCAGCATCTACAAGGAACTTAAATTTACAAGAAAAAAACAACCCCGTCAAAAGTGGGTGAAGGATATGAACAGAATTTCTCAATAGAAGACATTTATGCAGCCAGCAAACATGTGAAAAAAACTCATCATCACTGGTCATTAGAGAAATACAAATCAATACCACAATGAAGTACCATCTCATGCCAGTTGAAATGATGATTATTAAAAAGTCAGGAAACAATAGATGCTGGAGAGGATATGGAGAAGTAGGAACACTTTTACACTGTTGGCAGAAGTGTAAATTAGTTTAACGATTGTGGAAGACAGTGTGATGATTCCTCAAAGATCTAGAACCAGAAATAGCATTTGATGCAGCAATCTCATTACTGGATATATATCCAAAGGATTATAAATCATTCTATTATAAAGACACATGCACACATATGTTTATTGAAGCACTATTCACAATAGCAAAAACTTGGAACCAGCCCAAATGCTCATCAATAATAGACTGGATAGAGAAAATATGGCACATATACACTATGGAATACTATGGAGCCATAAAAAGGATGAGTTCATGTCTGTGCAGTGATATGGATGAAGTTGGAAACCATCATTCTCGGCAAACTAACACAGGAACGGAAAACCAAACACTGCATGTTCTCACTCACAAGTGGGAGTTGAACAATGAGAACACATGGACACAGGGAGGGGACCATCACACACCAGGGCCTATAAGAAGGTGGGAGGCAGTAGAAGGGAGAGCATTAGGATAAATACCTAATCTATGCTGGGTTTAAAACCTAGATGACATATTGATGGGTGCAGTAAACCACCATGGCACATGTATACCTATGCAACAAACCTGCAAGTTCTGCACACATATCCTGGAACTAAAAGTAAAATAATAAAAAAAAGTCTAGAAAGCAATAAGTTAAAAATGCATAAAGGGTTATATAGGTTTCTTGCATATATGGCACATACAATGTCACTTCCAGCAACCACTCCAAGGAAATAATTTAAAGAATGGTCAAGACAGCATATTTGTATAGATATTTCACAGGGCATTATTTATAAAGTGAGACATTGCCTAGCATCCAATAGTTAATGGATATTAATTTTCATTTATCTATGCAGGACATGATATCATTAAAATAATTTTAAATGACAGTTATGCGAATAGATATATAGGTAATATTAAGTGGTAAAGATAAATAAGCACAGTAAAAGATTTTAAATTTTAGATTCCATCTATTTATAATTAATAAATATTTATATGTAGGACTGAAATAAAATAAAAACATGTCATGTGTTAAATCAGAACAATAATGATTAAATTTCTGCCTAATTTTTGTTTTAAATAAATAAACTGTCTTAAAATTATTTTTAGAGGAATAGGAACAGCTCCAGTCTCCAGCTCCCAGTGCCAGTGACACAGAAGACGGGTGGTTTCTGCATTTTCAACTGAAGTACCGGGTTCATCTCACTAGGGATTGCTGGACAATCGGTGCTGGTCAGCTGGTGCAGCCCGACCAGCAAGAGCTGAAGCAGGACGAGGCATCGCCTCACCTGGGAAGTGCAAGGGGCAAGGGAATCCCTTTTCCTAGCCAGGGGAACTGAGACACACAACACCTGGAATATTGAGTAACTACCCCAATACTGCACTTTACCAAGGGTCTTAGCAAACAGCACACCAGGAGATTATATCCCACACCTGGCCGGGAGGGTCCCATGCCCACAGAGCCTCCCTCATTACTAGCACAGCAGTCTGTGATCTAATTGCAAGGCAGCAGCAAGGGTGGGGGAGGGGCGCCCACCATTACTGAGACATCAGTAGGTAAATAAGTGCGCCACATTGCACTTATTCCAAAATTGACTACATAATTGGAAGTAAAGGACAACTCAGCAAATGTACGAGAACAGAAATTACAACAAACTGTCTCTCAGACCACAGTATAATCAAACTAGAACTCAGGACTAAGAAACTCAATCAAAACCACTCAACTACATGGAAACTGAACAACCTGCTCCTGAATGACTACTGGGTACATAACAAAATGAAGGCAGTAATAAAGATGTTCTTTGAAACCAATGAGAAAAAGATACAACATACCAGAATCTCTGAGAAACATTTAAAGCAGTGTGTAGAGGGAAATTTATAGCACCAAATGCCCACAAGAGAAAGCTAGAAAGATCTAAAATGGACACTCTAAC
Source organism: Trachypithecus francoisi (assembly GCF_009764315.1). Lineage (NCBI taxonomy): Eukaryota > Metazoa > Chordata > Mammalia > Primates > Cercopithecidae > Trachypithecus > Trachypithecus francoisi. The sequence continues at coordinate 72,713,128 of NW_022681454.1, read as the reverse complement.
ATCACAATTAAAAAAAACTAGAGAAGCAAGAGCAAACACATTCAAAAGCTAGCAGAAGACAAGAAATAACTAAGATCAGAGCAGAACTGAAGGAGATAGAGACACAAAAAACCCTCCAAAACATCAACGAATCCAGGAGTTGGCTTTTTGAAAAGATCAACAAAATTGATACACCACTAGCAAGACTAATAAAGAAGAAAAGAGAGAGGAATCAAATAGACGCAATAAAAACTGATAAACGGGATATCAGCACCGACCCCACAGAAATACAAACTACCATCAGAGAATACTATAAACACCTCTACACAAATAAACTAGAAAATCTAGAAGAAATGGATAATTTCCTGGACACTTACACTCTCCAAAGAATAACCAGGAAGAAGTTGAATCCCTGAATAGACCAATAGCAGTCTCTGAAATTGAGGCAATAATTAATAGCCTACCCACCAAAAAACATCCAGGACCAGATGGATTCACAGCTGAATTCTACCAGAGATACAAGGAGGAGCTGGTACCATTCCTTCTGAAACTATTCCAATCAATAGAAAAACAGGGAATCCTCCCTAACTCATTTTATGAGGCCAACATCATCCTGATTCCAAAGCCTGGCAGAGACACAACAAAAAAAGAGAATTTTAGACCAATATCCCTGATGGACATTGATGCAAAAATCCTCAATAAAATACTGGCAAACTGGATCGAGCAGCACATCAAAAAGCTTATCCACCATGATCAAGTGGACTTCATCCCTGGGATGCAAGGCTGGTTCAACATATGCAAATCAATAAACGTAATCCTGCATATAAACAGAACCAAAGACAAAAACCACATGATTATCTCAACAGATGCAGAAAAGGCCTTTGACAAAATTCAACAGCTCTTCATGCTAAAAATGCTCAATAAATTCGGTATTGATTGAATGTATCTCAAAATCATAAGAGCTACTTACGACAAACCCACAGCCAATATCATACTGAATGGGCAAAAACTGGAAGCATTCCCTTTGAAAACTAGCACACGACAGGGATGCCCTCTCTCACCACTCCTATTCAACATAGTGTTGGAAATTCTGGGTAGGGCAATCAGGCAAGAGAAAGAAATCAAGGGTATCCAGTTAGGAAAAGATGAAGTCAAATTGTCCCTGTTTGCAGATGACATGATTGTATATTTAGAAAACCCCATTATCTCAGCCCTAAATCTCCTTAAGCTGATAAGCAACTTCAGCAAAGTCTCAGGATACAAAATGAATGTACAAAAATCACAAGCATTCTTAGACACCAGTAGCAGACAAACAGAGAGCCAAATCATGAATGAACTCCCATTCACAATAGCTTCAAAGAGAATAAAATACCTAGGAATCCAACTTATAAGGGATGTAAAGAACCTCTTCAAGGAGAACTACAAACCACTGTTTGGTGAAATCAAAGAGGACACAAACAAATGGAAGAACATACCATGCTCATGGAGAGGAAGAATCCATATCATGAAAATGGCCATACTGCCCAAGGTTATTTATAGATTCAATGCCATCCCCATCAAGCTACCAATGACTTTCTTCACAGAATTGGAAAAAACTGCTTTAAAGTTCATATGGAACCAAAAAAGAGCCCGCATTGCCAAGACAATCTTAAATCAAATGAACAAGGCTGGAGGCATCACGCTACCTGACTTGAAACTATGCTACAAGGCTACAGTAACCAAAACATCATGGTACTGGTACCAAAACAGAGATATAGACCAATGAACAGAACAGAGTCCTCAGAAATAATACCACACATCTACAGCCATCTGATCTTTGACAAACCTGAGAGAAACAAGAAATGGGGAAAGCATTCCCTATTTAATAAATGGTGCTGGGAAAATTGGCTAGCCACAAGTAGAAAGCTGAAACTGGATCCTTTCCTTACTCCTTACACAAAAATTAATTCAAGATGGATTAGAGACTTAAATGTTAGACCTAAAGCCATAAAAACCCTAGAAGAAAACCTAGGTAATACTATTCAAGACATAGGCATGGGCAAGGACTTCATGTCTAAAACACCAAAAGCAATGGCAGCAAAAGCCAAAATTGACAAATGGGATCTAACTAAACTAAAGAGCTTCTGCACAGCAAAAGAAACTACCATCAGAGTGAACAGGCAACCTACAGAATGGGAGAAAATGTTTGCAATCTACTCATCTGACAAAGGGCTAATATCCAGAACCTACAAAGAAATCAAACAAATTTACGAGAAAAAAAGTAACAACACCATCAAAAAGTGGGCAAAGGATATGAACAGACATTTCTCAAAAGAAGACATTCATACAGCCAACAGACACATGAAAAAATGCTCATCATCACTGGCCATCAGAGAAATGCAAATCAAAACCACAATGAGATACCATCTCACACCAGTTAGAATGGCAATCATTCAAAAGTCAGGAAACAACAGGTGCTGGAGAGGATGTGGAGAAATAGGAACACTTTTACACTGTTGGTGGGATTGTAAACTAGTTCAACCATTATGGAAAACAGTATGGCGATTCCTCAAGGATCTAGCACTAGATGTACCATAAGACCCAGCCATCCCATTACTGGGTATATACCCAAAGGATTATAAATCATGCTGCTATACACATGAATGTTCATTGCGGCACTATTCACAATAGCAAAGACTTGGAATCAACCCAAATGTCCATCAGTGACAGACTGGATTAAGAAAATGTGGCACATATACACCATGGAATACTATGCAGTCATAAAAAAGTATGAGTTTGCATCCTTTGTAGGGACATGGATGCAGCTGGAAACCATCACTTTCAGCAAACTATTGCAAGAACAGAAAACCAAACACTGCATGTTCTCACTCATAGGTGGGAACTGAACAATGAGATCACTTGGACTCTGGAAGGGGAACATTACACACCAGGGCACATTATGGGGAGGGGGGAGGAATTGCATTGGGAGTTATACGTGACGTAAATGACGAATTGATGGGTGCTGACGAGTTGATGGGTGCAGCACACCAACATGGCACAGGTATACATATGTAACAAACCTGCATGTTGTGCACATGTACCCTAGAACTTAAAGTATAATAATAAAAAAAAATAAAAAATTTTTAGATACCAAAAAAAAAATTATTTTTAGAAGCTTACAATTTAAGGACTTTTTTTAACTACCAGAAGTATATTTTGATATACTTACTTAAAATATGATGTATAATTCATATATTTTGATGTACTATTTTTCTATTTCAATATTCTTATTATTATAGACACAATTATGTTTGCTATATAATGCTATGCAGTTAACTTCCTAAGGCAGTAATATCATCTTTGTAGAAGCTACAGGAAAATACGATTTTATAGTATTTTGTATTCTAATCAAAAACTCAGATGACTTAGTAACATTTTTTTTCTTTCTGTTTGAGCAAGGAAAGCAACTTCTTACTTTTGCCAAGATGTCATTTCATGCAAGGAATTGATCAATTTTTATTTTCCACTTATAGTGAAATGATTTCATACATTTATGGAAAGATGTACAGAAAAAAATTAAGACAAAATTCAAGACGATTTTCTCTCACTGTAGGAGGCAGATTCGAAATGTTTCTAGGCAACTCAATTGGAAGTTTTTGCATCACCAACAAAGAGAAATATCTCATCAGGAACTAGTGAATAAAAGCAAAATCTTTGGATGTTGCTTTGGATTTGTTTGTCAATTGAAACTTGCTTCACTTGCCTGGGCAACATGGTGAAACCTCATCTCTACAAAATATTTTTTTAAAAATTAGCCATGTATGGAGGTGCACACCTGTAGTCCCAGCTACTTGGGAGGCTGAGGTGGGAGAACTGCTTGAGCCTGGGAGGTTTTGGCTGCTATGAGCCATGAATGTACCTCTCCACTCTAACCTGAGTGACAGAGAGAGACCGTGTTTCCAAAAATAAATAAATAAATACAATTTGCTTCTGCAATTTAGCAGGTTGGCTTTAATGGTGAAAGTATAACTTGGTCTCTGAGCATGTTAGATTTTCTTCACACATGTATTGGATTATTTAGGAAATAAAATTTCTATTAATTTCAACACAACATTTCCTTTGAAGGCAAAGCCTAAACAGAATTAAAATTCCTGAAAAATATCAAGGAAATATGGAAGAAAGATAAAGCAATGCTTTTTTATTCTAGATTAATCCATGATTTCTCGAGTTATAAAAAATGTATACTATCTTTGATTTAAACTTTGGATCTAAACTAACAAGCTGCTGAAAATTTTATTTCAACCAATTTCCTTTTACTGGCAATAACTTTTGTTCCAGTTTCCATTATTGTACAACATATCTCTCTTAACTTAGTGGTTTATAACAACAACAACCATTATGTTACGTTCATAGTTTCTGTGTGTTACAAATCCAGAATGGGTAAAATCAAAGCTGCTTCCTCTCCTCTACAAAGTCCAATACCTTAGCTGAGAAAACTCAAAGACCAAAATTGAATTGATATAGCTAGGAGCCAGAATTACCTGAAGGGTCCTTCTTTATCTTATTTGGTAGGGAGGAATAGAAGACTAAGTCTACAGATTACTGTACTTACATGTGTACGTACATGTATAAACATGTTCTGTTTATGTGGTTTGACATTCACATAGCTTTGTGACCTTAGAGTAACAGAAGTTTTTTTTTTTTTTTTTTAGACAGAGTCTTCCTCTGTCGCAAGACTGGAGTGCAGTGGCATGATCTCGGCTCACGGCAACCTCTGCCTCCCGAGTTCAAGCAATTCCCCTACCTCAGCCTCCCAAGTAGCTGGGACTACAGGCACGCACCACCAAGCCCTGCCAATGTTACGTATATTAGTAGAGGTGGAGTTTCACCATGTTGGTCAGGCTTGTCTCGATCTCCTGACCTTGACCCGCCCACCTCAGCCTCCCAAAGTGCCGGGATTACAGGCGGAAACCACCGCGCCTGGCCAACAGAACATTTTATATGGTAACACTCCAAGAATGGGTGTTTCAGGGAGCAAGGCAGAGGCTGCCTGATCTTTAAGTCACATAGAGAGGAGACATAGACCACACTTCTTGATGTCAGAAGTTCTACAGTCACATTGTAAAAGAGCACTTGAAATGGAAGGTATTATTGTAACAAACTCAGGGAGACTATAATATGATATATTTCATCTTCTGCCTCCACCTGAAAGTTCAGAGCTCATTTTCTGAGTGTTTCTAAAAATCTGTGAGTGTGCCAACCCATTTTGCCCTTTCTCTCTACTAGAAGTTGGGGTTCAAAGATAAATAAGATACCTCTTCATTTGTAACAATGGGTAAGTAAGAAACTACAGCACTTTCCAGTAGTACTGTTAAAAGATATATCTATATCTATACGTATATACACACACACACACATATATATATGAAGAAATTAAGTATAGAAAGTATGATGGAGACTATTTTTTAAAAGTCTGAAATGATTAGTAGAAATTTGCTAAGAGAAAAAACGAAACTTTTAGAAAGTGTTTCATACAGAAGTACTTTTTTAAAGTTCTGGAAACCTGATAATATGATCTAGTTGGGAAATGGCAAGTAGTTCAGAATGACAGGAGATTAGAATATTACAAAGCAATTGTAAGAATTTAGACTGGAAGGATAAATTGGGTCAGATAGTAAAAATTTTTGGAAGATGTGCTAAAGAAATATATTGAAGCTCTCTAGAATCATGCATGGGTTTCAGTCAGGGGAATAAAGAATCCAATTTGAAAGATCAATTGAATTACAGAGCAGAGAATGCCTTGGAAGTAGGCAAGTACAGAAACAGGAAGATGAATTAGCACACTAGAGATTATGAGAACTTCAGTGACAATGATGTTGAGAATTACATGAAGTAGACTTGATTCATGTGGGAAGTGGAATCAATAGAATTTCATGATTGATTAGATTTCAGAGATAAAGGAGGTGACCGTGACTGGCATTTGCTCTGGGTTTCTGACTTTGGATACTAGGCCAGTGCTGTTTTTTTTTTTTTTTTTTTTTTTTTTTTAATTGGGATGATGAATATAGGAGGTAGAGGACATTAGGATTTGAGGACAGAGTTAGTCAGTTGTGAATATAAGGAGAGTGGCTTAAATTAAGATGTACATACAGTGAAGATTAGTGTTACAATATAAATCAGATCTCAATAGTATATACATGACAGATAAAGGAATGGATGCAGATGAAATCTTCTAATGAGACTCAATGGTGTAAGAATGAGACAAAACTAAACAAGAATATGAAGGAATGCTATTGAGATAATAATTCGGTCAATAATTCTGAGAAGTGGCAGATAGAAAATAACAGGGAAACAGGGAAGTGTCAAAAATAATCATTGAAAAAAGGAATTTGAAGAACAATGAACAGTGAGCTCTTCTTATAAAAGACAATAATATTCATTAATTGTTTTAACAGGAAGAATTAAGCACAAAGTTTCAAAGTTATCAATGGCTTCATATGTCAATACAAAATGAGCAAGTGGAGCAAAGAATGTAGGTAATTATTTCACTATGTGCTGTAAAGGGAGCAAGTGAGAACAGTAGAAATTCTGGTTATGAGATGAGAAAATCTGAAGTGGTCTAAATGTGAATTCAAACAACAAATACAGAGAAACTGTTCTGAATACAAATATATACAAACTGTAGCCATTTGAGGTGATAGATATGTTAATCAGCTTGGTTGTGGTAATCATTTCACAACACATGGATATATCAAAACATCATACTGTATACCTTACTTAGATATACAGATTCTCCTTGAATTATGATAGGGTTACATCTGGATAAATCCATCAGAGCTTGAAAAATACTGTGAGCCAGAAGTCACGATATTTTCAATTTATAATGAGTTTATCCAGACATAGCCCATCATAAATTGAGGAACATACTGAGGGTTTGTAGCTTTTGCATCATTGTAAAGTCAAAAATGTTTAAATTAAACCATCATAAGTTGGGGAACATGGGAATACAATTTAAAAAAAAGAAGAGGAAGAAGACTGGAGAAAGTTCAAATAATTACCCTTTTCTTTTCTTATTCTCTTTGGAGACCTGTGAGTTCCCTGGACACTGGATCCAGACTAAAGAAAGATTCCAAGAAATATCAGTTGTCTCTTGAGTAATTTGAATTTAACTAGTAACCTGCAGTGCATTATTGTTAAATAAGTACTCTAAGACTCATTATCCATAATTAAAATGAAAACAAGCCATGGAAATAGTCAAATTTTCTAACAATTAGAATTATAGAGATTATGAGATCATGAAACAGAGATGAAATTCAGGTATAAGCAAATAGGATGGACATTAGATAAAGCCTACTGGAATGAAAAGAAATAATGTTTGTGGTAAAATCCAGAGTTATAGCTTGAACTAATGGATATAAATGATCTTAGGGTTTCTTTTTTTCTTTTTTCAGAAAGCTCAGCATCACTGATCATTAGAGAAATGCAAATCAAAGCCATGATGAGATACTATCTCACACTCGTCAGAATGGCTATTATTAAAAAGTCAAAAAATAACAGATGCTGGAGAGATTGCACAGAAAAGGAACACTTATACACTGTTGGTGAGAATGTAAATTAGTTCAACCATTGTGGAAGACAGTATCACAATTCCTCAAAGACTTAAAAACAAATACTATTTGATCCTGCAATCCCATTACTGGTATATACCCAAATATTCAAAGGAATATATATATATATACACACACACACACACACACAACACACACACACACACACACACGCACACACACATATATATATATGCATTCCTTTGGAATATATATACATTGCTATATATATATATAATTTTATTTTAAAGACACACACACATGTATGTTCATTGCAACACTCTTCATGATAGCAATGACATGTAATCAAACTAAATGCTCATCAAAGATAGCCTGGATAAACAAAATGTGGTACATATACACTATGGAATACCATGTAGCCATTAAAAAAATGAGCTTATGTCCTTTGCAGAAACATGGGTAGAGCTGGGAGCCATTATCTTTAGCAAACTAATGCAGGAACAGAAAACCAAATACTGCATGCTTTTACTTATAAGTGGGAGTTAAATGATGAGAACACATGGATTAATAGAAGGGAACAACACACAGGAGGAAGAAGAAGAGGAAAATAATTAATGGGTACTCAGCTTAATACCTGAGTGATGAAATCATCTGTACAACAAACCCCCATGACACAAGTTTGCCTATGTACCCCTGAACTTAAAATACAAGTTAAAACAAAATAATACAACTGAGAAATTCAACCAGTTCTCAGATGAAAAAGGGCATGGTCTGATCACTACAGATTGAATTATGTTCCCCTCCCCACAATAGATATGTTGAAGCCCTAATCCTCAATATGACTATGTTTGACTTTAGGAGGTAATTAAGGTTAAATTAGATCATAAGTGTGAGGTCTCGATTGGATAGGATTACTGTCTTTATAAAAAGCAGCCCAAGAGAGCTCACTAACTCTCTCCATGCCTGTGCACCAAGGAAAGACCATGTTAGGACACAACAGGAAAGTGGACATCTGACAGCTGTGAAGAGAGCCCTCACTTGAAACTTAATCCTACTTGGATCTTGAACTTCCTAGACTCCAGAACTGTGAGAAAATACACTGTTTAAACTATGCAGTCTATGGTATTTTGTTATGGCAGCCCTGGCAAACTAATACAATGATGGAGATTTACATTTGAATAGATAAAGCAGCACATTATGCCATGTAGAAAGCAGACCACTACCATGGTCAGAGAAACCATATCAGATTTATTGTCTCAGTGTCCACTTTAGTCTGTTTTACATTGCTATAAAGAAATAACTGGGTAATTTATTAATAAAAGTGGTTTGTTTGGTTCATGATTCTGCAGGCTGTACAAGAAGCATGGCACAAGGATCTCCTTCTGGTAAGGACCTTAAGAAGCTCTCAATAATGGTGGAATGGGAAAGGAGAGCCACCATGTCATATGGCAAAAGGTGATGAAAGACAAAGAAGGAGGAAGGTGGCAGGCTATTTTTAAATGACTAGCTTTCACGTGAACTGATAGAGGGAGAAATCATTCATTACCTCAGGGAGGGCACCCAGTCATTCATGAGACATCCAACTCCTTGACCTAAACACCTCCCACTAGGCCTCACCTCCAACACTGGGAATGACATTTTAACATAAGATTTGGAGGGACAGATATCCAGACTATTTAAGCATTTAATAAATGTTACACATGCTAAGAAAATTCGAGTGATTCACAACAGAATGGGGAAAGACAGATGGATAGTCAAGGGATTTATCCCAGCTGGGTGAAAATTATAGTTATTAAGAAATAGGATAAATTAAGCAGACAACATTGATGGGATCAAAATATAGGTCTTAATGAAACATTTTCAGAGTTTGTGTGGACCCATGGGAGCCTCTGGTGGTTGCCAACCTTGAAGGACCCAAAGAAATCCCTCTCTATTTACCATAGTTTGGAGGAATTTAAGAAGCCAGAAGTCAAAGATGACAATGATAAATCTTACCTTGAATTGTTGGAATACATTGTCTAGCAAATTAATAAGAATTAGGATTGAATAAGAATCATAAGTCTCTTGGTATGAGCTGTGGCTGAGGACTCAAGGCCACAGAAACTTGTGAAGGCAAAATAGAGAAGGAGAAAAATAAAGCTTTCTGGGGCTGTTTGACATAGGAGTTCAATGCACTGGGATCTGAAAATGTTCGGTGAACTAATAGGGACTATCATTAGTTGAGGATGAGATGAGGATGCAGCAGTTGAGGAAACTAAAGTTTTCTCAAAAATTGGAATTTCTGAATTGACTTTATGGTAAGGATTTGCCTCTATTTTTGTGTGTGTGTGTGTGTGTGTGTGTGTGTGTGTTTGAGACAGGTTCTCACTCTGTTGCCCAGGTTGGAGTTCAGTGACCCAAACACAGCTCACGGCCTTGACCTCCTGGGTTCAAGTGGTCCTCCTATGGTCCTCCCACCTCAGCCTCCCAAGTAGCTAAGCCCATAAGCATGTGCCACCAGGCCTGGCTATTTCCTTTGCAAATTTTGTAGAGGTGGGGTCTTGCCATGTTGCCCAGGCTGGTCTCAAACTCCTGGGCTCAAGCAATCTTCCTGTCTCAGTCTCCCAAAGTGCTGGAATTACAGGCATGAGCCACTCCTGACCTGCCTCTTCTTTACATGAATGTATTACTGAGATGAATAGTATGTCTTACTAGTAAACCCTTCCTCTACCTAGTATTGTAAAGCGGAAGACATACAAATATTCACACTGGCCAGTATCAATTAAACATATTAAGTGGCAACCTAGAGATTTGTCGTAGTCCACTGATTGTTAATCTGAAATAGTATCAGATACCTAGTGTACAAAAGGAAATCATCACTTTAATTAAGGACATGTTAGAAGTTGAAGTGTTGGTACAAATAAATCAACTGTGCAACAACCATGTGTGGCCTGTGAGAAAAGAAGATGACTCATGGAAATTAACATATTATTGAGGCTTGAATAAAGTAGAATTGCCTATAGCATCATAAGTCCTTGACTTGATGTTATCTATAAAAAATTTTAAGATAAAGGAGATGGATACTCATTGCTTGCTCTTGCAAATGCTTTTTTCTTGATCTTGGTCTCAGAAAAAAAAAATAAAAATAAAAAAATAAACACTCCAGTCTGCTTTCATGTGGGAAAGATATCATTTACATGTATTGGATTATGACAGCATTATTTGAATCACCAGTTTATAGTCATAGATCAGTTAGGAAAATTTCAGATTTCATGCAGATTCAGAATGGGATAATACATGACAGTGAGGATCTCATGATAATATTAAAACTGAAGAACGAGATAGAACTTACTTAAATGCAGTGGTGACACACAGGACTAACAGAGACTATTCAATTTATCCAGTAAATATCCAAAGGTCTGTCCAAACGATGAAATTCTTAGGAATAATCTTGAGAGGAGCCACTCATGAGATTCTACAGCAACCGAAAATAATATACTGTCATTAATTTTCCTTGAAATTAAGCAAAAAGTATACCACATGGTTGGCTTGTTTGGATTTTCAAGGATGCACATTTCATATCTTGCTGTATTGCTAGCTCTTATTTGTAGAACTACTCAAAGGAAGAGTATGTTTGAATGAGGACCTAAACAACAACATACTATGTCTGATTTGAAAAAAATAAGTGGCTCAATCAATACTTTTGGACCCTTGTTATCCACACTCAAATATGATTTTGGAAGTGTCTGTAACTCACACTTATTCAGACTAGAGCTAATGGCAAAAGCACATGAGTGTTGCATAGTAGTAAGTTCTGTATTGTTATTATTATTATTATTTATTTATTTATTTTTTACCAGGCATAGTGATATCTTACAGGCTTTTTGAGGGACAATTATTGGCTTGCTACTGGGCATTAATTTTAATGATTCATATGACTGAAGGACATGAAATAATCTTGAAATCTGAATTAACCATAATTTCTTATGTAATGGCAGATAAACATGCTAATATGGAAGGCAGTGTCCAGAAGAGTTCCATAATAAAATAAAAATGATTTATACAGAAACATTATACTGGAGGAAAACAAGGAGGCACCTGCTATATTAATGAGCAAGTAGTCTCTTTTCCTCTAGGGATGACTTTGGATCTACTTAAGGAACTGCTGGAATCTTGTTGTCTTATGAACAGCTGAGACTGGGTAATTTGTAAACAAATGAGGTTTATTTGGCTTATGGTTCTTCAGGTTATACAAGAAGCATGGTACCAGCACATGCTTCTGATGAGGACTTCAAGAAGCTTCCAATCATGGTGCAATGGGGAAAGGGAGTGAGTGTACCACATGGCAAGAGACGAAGAAAGAGAAGGAAAGAGAAAGTTGCTAGGCTCCTTATAAATGACCAACTCTCATGTGAACTAATACAGTGAGAACTCACTCATTACCTGGGAAGGGCATCAAGACATCATTTTTGGCTTTTGTTGCCATTGCTTTTGGTGTTTTAGACATGAAGTCCTTGCCCATGCCTATGTCCTGAATGGTATTACCTAAGTTTTCTTCTAGGGTTTTTACGGTATTAGGTCTAACACTTAAGTCTCTAATCCATTTTGAATTAATTTTCGCATAAGGAGTAAGGAAAGGATCCAGTTTCAGCTTTGTACTTATGGCTAGCCAATTTTCCCAGCACCATTTATTAAATAGGGAATCCTTACCTAATTAAACTAAAGAACTTCTGCACAGCAAAAGAAACTACCATCAGAGTGAATAGGCAACCTACAGAATGGGAGAAAATTTTTGCAACCTACTCATCTGACAAAGGGCTAATATCCAGAACCTACAAAGAACTCAAACAAATTTACAAGAAAAAAAAAAAACAACCCCATCAAAAAGTGGGCAAAGGATATGAACAGACATTTCCCAAAAGAAGACATGCATACGGCCAACAAACACATGAAAAAATGCTCATCATCACTGGCCATCAGAGAAATGCAAATCAAAACCACAATGAGATATCATCTCACACCAGTTAGAATGGCAATCATTAAAAAGTCAGGAAACAACAGGTACTGGAGAGGATGTGGAGAAATAGGAACACTTTTACACTGTTGGTGGGATTGTAAACTAGTTCAACCATTGTAGAAAACAGTATGGCGATTCCTCAAGGATCTAGAACTAGAAGTACCATATGACCCAGCCATCCCATTACTGGGTATATATCCAAAGGATTATAAATCATGCTGCTATAAAGACACATGTATACTTATGTTTATTGCAGCACTATTCACAATAGCAAAGACTTGGAATCAACCCAAATGTCCATCTGTGACAGACTGGATTAAGAAAATGTGGCACATATACACCATGGAATACTATGCAGCCATAAAAACGGATGAGTTTGTGTCCTTTTGTCCTTTGGACATGGATGCAGCTGGAAACCATCATTCTCAGCAAACTATCGCAAGAACAGAAAATCAAACACTGCATGTTCTCACTCATAGGTGGGAACTGAACAATGAGATCATTTGGACTCAGGAAGGGAAACATCACACACTAGCACCTATTATGGGGAGGGGGGGAGGGGGGAGGGATTGCATTGGGAGTTATACCTCATGTAAATGATGAGTTGATGGGTGCTGACGAGTTGATGGGTGCAGCACACCAACATGGCACAAGTATACATATGTAACAAACCTGCATGTTATGCACATGTACCCTAGAACTTAAAGTATAATAATAATTTAAAAAATATATATATATATAATTTTTGATTGTTCTTACATCAGCAGTCAAACTACAGGGGCCAGGAAGTGTAGACTCCTCCCACTTGATAGATTCTTTGGCTTTTCTAGAGAATGTTAGGAAGAAAAGATGGGTGAAAATATTGGTATGACTGTGAATCTTCCTCAGATTACTTCAACTTTCACTTTTTTTTAATGTTATGCAGAGGTCATTGGACTAGGGATGCAACTTTGGGTGTCAGAAACAGGGATGACCTCTCAGCAAGAAACTGTGTAACTGTAATCACTGTGTAACTATAAACTTTGATGACTGAATGCTTAGAAGGGTCACTGGTTATAATAGACAAAATATAGCAATTGCCTGCCAGACAGTACATACTGTGCTGTGCACAAATACACATCATTCTTGATTTTGCTGTTGGGAAGATACAAAACAAGCTAGGAAATAAAGTAAGTTTCTGACAGGAATAAATTTGAAGGCTTCATAAGGTGGGTCAAAAATTCTCTGGGGAATGGTCCTACCCTGAAATGTAGAGTTCATTGTGTGCCTTAGGTCATACTCAGATTCATCTTGGTATGACAAGCATTCATTTAACCCTACTATGGGAGACCCAGTATTTTGGGGTATGAAGCATGTATCTTCACTTTACTCTGGCCATTAGTACACAACGGCATAAACATGTATGATAGAATAAAAAAGTTAGTGCATAAGACATGGGAGAACTTTAGGGAAGATAGATTCCTTCTAGACATCGTGGGACAAGCTGAATTTGCTTTTAATGATGAGATGAAAAGGAAAAGATTTATTAACTAGAATAAGCATATTATGGGGAATAAATAATCTTTCAGAAGGATGGTCAGGGAAGGGAGTCAGTCTGGAGAGAGGATGAGACTTTAGTTAAGTGGGTCGGGCAGTCTCAACAAATAATAATGCATATTGCAAGGACTTGGCATTGAGAAAGGGCTTATACACTGACTCAGTGAAGGGGATGAAGTGAATATTTTAATACAGATGGAGGCTGAAATAGCCAGTGTACCATGGCTCTCCATCCTAGCTACAGGAGTTAAGGGGACACACATGTGGGAAACTTATAGGACTCCAAACTTGTAAAATTTATCTGGGGAGGTGCAGGCAATTGACATTGATGCACTCTACCTTCCCCTTTCCCAGAAACAGATCAGATAAGATATATCCTACACCACAGTTAGCAGGGATAGGAAACATTCTGGACTCTTATGTCTTCCCTATAGGAAGGAGTTGGGCCCTGCTATATAACAGCAAACAATAAAAACCAGTCTAAGTAAAAGCTTCTGAACTACGAATGAATGACTGACTTTGTTCCCAACTGACTTAAAATCCAGAAGGGAGTCATATGAAAATATTAATATCAATTATCAAACAATATTGAAAGGTTAAATTAAAGCCTCCTCAGGACATTATATTGCTGTGAAATGAGTGGTTTGAGGACTAAGTGGATTTACGTCCCCATCAGCTAGTTTCTATACTGAGTTGTTTTGCACAAGTTTATCATGAGGTACAAATAATAGTCTACCGAGGAGGGAAATTGAATAAATTAGCACAAAATATGAAAATGTGTGAAAAATGTATGTCATAGATTAATAGATTGGGTTAGTTCTTTCCTTTATTTATTTTATTTTTTTATTTTATTTTATTTTTTTTGAGACTGAGTTTCGCTCTTGTTGCCCAGGCTGGAGTGCACTGGCGTGATCCTGGCTCAGCACAACCTCCACCTCCTGGGTTCAAGTGATTCTCCTGCCTCAGCCTTCCTGAGTAGCTGCGATTACAGGCATGCGCCACCATGTCCAGCTAATTCTGTAGTTTTAGTAGAGACGGGGTCTCTCCATGTTGGTCAGGCTGGTCTCAAACTCTCAACCTCAGATGATCCACCCACCTCAGCCTCCCAAAGTGCTGGGATTACAGGCGTGAGCCACCATGCCCAGCCAGATTAGTTGCTTCTTTAAGTCTATCCCTTCTCCACACTGATCTTCTAAGTGTTAGGCATACTTGCAATGACACTGTTGTTGTATCTGTTATATAAATGCTATATCAAATGAAGATGCTCAGGAAATATATAATCTTTTTGTTCTAAGATAGTCTAGGTCAAGAGCCAGGAGAAAGGACTATGCAGGCAAGAGTTAATTCAGCTGGCCTGTGTTGCTCAAACCCTAGAAATTGCAAAGGAAGAGCTGTCTCTAAGACTAATGTTGATCTCCAGAGAGATACATTCTAAGCCCTGAGAATATTTTGCTTGATAAAAGTGTTTTGTATGCCTGAGCCCTTGGGCCATGTGATACCAGTTTTATGAGATAGTTTAAGATAATAATGTAATTTATGGTGAATCCCCATTTTTACTCTAGAGGGTTAGAGTCTAAGCAGCTGAGGTGTCACACAGGTAACAGATGCCTACTGGGTGAGGACACCTGGAAAGCTGTACCTGAATTTTGATGCATGCTCCTTTGTTCTTTGTTGATGTTTATCTGTATCTTTTCATTGAAATAAATTATAAACATGAATATAACAGTTTATCTGGGTTTTAAGAGTCCTTATACAAAATCATCAGGTCTGAAAATGGCCTTTGCAACCCTGACACAAGATAAACTTATAGAGGAATTTAGTAGAATTGAGAGTCCAAAAATAAATGCTTACACGTATGGCCAACTGATTCTCAACATGTGTGTTGTGACAACTTAATAGGGAAATTACGGTCCTATTAACAAATGGTGCTAGGACACTGAATATCTGCCTGCAAGAAAAAAATGAATTTGGACTCCTCCCTCATATTATGTAAAACTTAAATCAAAATGGATCATAGACCCAAATATATGAGCTGAATCTAAAATGCCTAACAAAATATAGGACAAAGTATTTGTGAATTTGACTTGGGGAAAGATAGTTTAGCTATGCTACCAAAATCTTAAGTGGCAATAAAATAAATAAAACTAAATCAATAAATAAGTCGGATTTCATCAAAGTTAACATTTGTTTTTGCTTTAAATATACCATCAAGGAAGTGAAGACAACCCACAGATTAGGAGAAAATATTTTCAAATTATATACTTGATAAAGGATTTGTATCTAGAATATATAAAGAACTCACACAATTCAATAACAGACAAATAATTTAATATTGGACAAATAAATTGAACAGACATTCCTCCAAAGAAAATATGTAGTCATTGGACATGTGCAAAGATGCTCAACATAATTAGCCAATGAGGAAATATTAATCAAAGCGATAGCACTTCACATTTTGACTGTAATCAAAAATACATCTAATACCTGTTTTCGTTCTAGAGGACTAGAGTCTAAGTAGCTGAGGTGTCACACAGATGACAGATGCAACTGTTAACCAAACTGTGGAAAAGTTGTCACTCACATTAAATTGTTATTGAAAATATAAAATGATGCAGCAACTTTGGAAAATCATCTGGCTGTATCCTAAAAATTTGAGAATAGAGTTACCATATGATCTAGAATTCTACCCCTAGGATTACATTCTAGAGGAATAAAAACATACATCTATACAAAAATCTTGTACATGAATGTTCACAACAGCATTATTCATAATATCCAAAAGTAGGAACAACACAAATGCCCATTAACTGATGAATGGATAAAAAAAGATATATTTATATAATGTATTATCCAACAATAAAAAGAAGTTTCAACATAGCTGTACCATGAAAACATTATGCCAAGTGAAAGAAGTCATTCAAAAGACTCATATTGTATGATTCCATTTACATGAAAGATCTAGAATAGGCAAAACTATAGAGACAAAAAAATAGATTTAGCCAAGACTGGGGTTGTTGGGAGGAAGTGAGAAGTGACTACTAATAGTTATGAGGTTTCTTCTTGAGGTGATTAAAATGTTCTAAAATGAATTACAGTAATGGTTGGAGAAATATGTAAATACAATAAAACCATTGAATTTTACACTTATATGGATGAATTGTAGGGGATGTGAATTATATGCCAATGAGCTGTTATGCACCAGAACTAATTGAGTTCATTTCTAAACATTTCTAAGTTATATATACAATAGTTTCCGCTTTTCTTTTGGGAGATGTGTTCCAGGACCCCTAGTGGATGCCTGAAACTGTAGGTAGTACCAAAACCCACATATGTTTCCTATACATACAAACTTATGAAAACATTCATAAATCAGGCACAGAAAGAGGTTAGCAACAAAAACTAATAATAAAATAGAACAATTATAACAATATGCTATAATAAAAGTCATGCGAATGAGGTCTCCCAAAATATCTCATTGCACTGTATTCACCTATTTTGTTACTGTAACTGACCATGGGTAACTAAAATCAAGGAAAGCAAAACCATAGATAAGGAAGGGCTACTGTAATAAAATGTGTTTGTTAATATTTGTAATTTTAAAATATGTTAATTAACTAGTGTTATTTGAAAAATAATCAGAAAAAATCAAAGATGAACTGACTGTGTATCAAGAGTTAGATTTCTAATAGGGGTAATTTACCATCCAAACCCGACTATTTTTAAATGTTATGAGAGTGCAAGGGATAATTATGCTGGGACAATAAGCCTTAACTGGGACTTTCTCAGACCAATCAAGATATCTTTACACAATGCTAGTGAGTTTGGACTTTATAGTAAATTCAATGAGCATACATCAGTTAAAATAATTGAAAGAAAATAAACTAATTTATATTTTGAAATCATTAAAATTGCAAGAAATGTAGTATAAAGAGTGCAGTGCATTTAGGGAGTTGGCAAGACTGGGCACTGGAGGCTAGTTAGGAGGATGTTAGAGTAATTCAGACAAAAGAGAACAATTGTCTACAGTGAGACAGTTTTAGTGGGAATGGATAAAGTGGAAGTATTTAAAGGATAAGAGCAAATGTGTTAGATAATAGTTGTTGACTGATGGATACATTGACCACTAGAAAGTTCTGGCAACAACAAAAGAAAATGACTAGCGATGTGAAATACTGAACATAAAGTATACATCAAATGAACTCTTACAGTAATATTACAGCTCTTACAGTTTTTCTGGGTGCAGAAGTTGGATTTGCCATTGAGATTGTGAGAAATTTCTGGAGTTTTAGTATGATGATGTTTGACAACTAAGAGAAACAGGTAAGGTCATCTCCTAAAAGTAAAAGTTAGGAAAGAGGTGGAAAGAGAATAGGGAAGGTTTGAAGTTATTCTTGAGATGAATGGTAAGAGTTGAGTGGAAATAAAAGAAGGGTGGAGATTTAGAATTTGATGAAGATGTAGTACTACTTGAGACTATAAATTTATACAGGCAACATATTTGTAGATACATAATTTTTTTGGCAGCACTGAACAGTTCAGATATAGAAGGAGAGAAGAAAATCCAAAAACTTGGGAATAAAACTTAATGTTTTATGCAATACAATGACAATAGCAAAGCGGTTGAAATTGGAAAAATGAATTCCATTGCCTAAGTTGGATGGGGAGTCACTGAAGACAGGAGAATTGAATGAAAGTATAAAAATGTGTCAAAAGGCTAGTGTTCCCAAAGGATCAAAGCATATGTATAAGGTAATAAGCTTTCAAGCATAAAAATATTTTAATTGTGTATGAGATGATTAATTTTAACATATGTGGGATTTATCAGTTCTTGGTGTTATAGTATAGTACAAGTTGTGGCTTTGGAATTAGATGCCAGAGCCAGAGTTCTGGTTGTGAAGACTGTGAAGGAAATATCTGGTCCAGGCCCCTCCCCTTGGCTTGTAGATGGCTGTCTTTTCACTGTTGTTTCACATGGTCTTCCCTCAATGCATGTCTGTATCTGTGCCTAAATTAACCCCTTATCTCAGAATAAGGTAATATTCTGAAGTCCCAGTGGTAAGAATTCTAACATATCTTTCAATGAGGGGACACTATTCAACCCATAACATATAGGAATTATGGACTTAATGAATTAAGAGGAAATGGTAATATCTCAGGTTTTCCTTATAACATTGACATTACCTAGGATACTAGAAGTTCTCAGGGTACAGAAGAGGCAAATTTTCCAAAACTGAGAGGTAGTTCCTAGAATAGGAAGGCAGAGACATTCAGTGTAATCTTCCTAGATAACATGGCTCTCATCTGTAACAGTTTCTACCCTATAAATGGTATTTTAAAGTAGGCTGGAGAAGGAGAATGCTGAAATGATTTTCCAAATCTAAAAAGAGGGTAAAGAAGCATATCCAGAATAATGAAAACACTGCTAAGGCATTGGTCTCAGGAATGACTGGCTTCTATTCAGACTGGGAAGCATAGAAGTATTTTATGAAAGACATTTAAAATAAAGGTGATTTTTTAAAACATAGAATGTAGATTTCATATTGCAGAACGGCACATTTAGCAAGGAAGGAAAAGAAAACTATTTGAATCAGAGAAGTAGTGCTAAAATCGAGGTGGAGGGAAGAGATTAAATATTCATTAGTGACCAAAATCAACAAGAAAGGAGACAAGATGGGCCTTCAGAATTTCTAAAGTATTAGTGCCCAAATTCCCATTTTGAATTCACTGGACTTCCAAGGCACTCTGTGTTTTGGCAGGAGCACCTGAGACTGAAACTAGGTTAGTGGATGTAAGATAACAAGAGTCCCCTAAAAAGTTCCAATCCATTTTGCTGCTAAAGAAATCCAATCATTCATAATAATAAACAGCCAAAATAATTGGCTGTATTTCCTTTTGTTGAAGTCATTTTTAATTGTAAAAAGTATCAGTTACGTAAGAGGTTTTCAGGAAGATGGGATGCAGTGAAAGTTTGGTGAGGACTCCACTGAATTAAATAACATGAAAAAAATATTTTTTCTAGTTGCTGAAATATAGGTGTTTTAAGGATCCATTTGTGAAACACAAACAGCCGCTGAATAACTGAATAACTTAGAAAAGACCTCCTTATAAGGAGGTAACTGAAACAGAGGAATCTCTCTGTTAAAATTTTCTCTTTGAAGATAACTCTTTTGTCCTAGGTCTTTGTTCTTCTTCTTCTTCTTTTTTTTTTTTTTTTCAGTTGGAAATACTAAAGTAGTTCTTTCTTCATATGAGAAAATTTTAGAAGTCTTACAAATAATTGGTAGCATGATGTCTTGAAAAATGGATCTTCAATTTTTATTTTCATTAGGATAGAAATAATAAATATATACTGCTCTGGAGTCTGATTGGAGGGTAAAAAATGAAATGTTTTATGCTGACAAATGAGACTGCAAATGACACCACTCAGAGTAGTAAAAGCTTGCACTTGAACTTATAAATTGAAATATACTATATATTATATATGTACTTCTTCCTATATTTAATATATAGTATATTTATACATAGTCTCACATTTGGAGGGTGGGGAGCTAGTTGACATCATCTTCAAGCTCTGAGGCTCTTGTGTATATAAAAATATGGAGAACTAATTGAAAGTTCCCAGGAAGAGTAATGCCTCTAGAAGAAATCTAGTTTTGATCTATACAAAGTAAGAAATAATTTTGGGAAAAGCCTTGAAATAGGGAAAGAGAGTGAGTCCTAAAGATTCACATTTTCTTGGAAATTGATAGACCTGGGATCATTGTTCTGCCACTTCTATCAGGTCAGGTGATAGAAGGGGAGTTTAGATGTAAAAATCTATTTTCATGTTAAGAAAAGAGACTGTGTAATTAAAATGAAATATCGTAATGTTGGAAATATAGTCTCCACATAAGAGTACGATATTGTATTAGTCCATTATCATGCTGCTACGAAGAAAATATCCTAGACTGGGTAATTTATAAAGAAAAGAGTTGTAATTGACTCACACTTCCACATGACTGGGGAAGGACTCCAGAAATTTACATTCATGGCAGAAAAGGAAGCAAAAACATCCTTCTTCACATGCAACAAGAGAGAGGATTGCCAAGCAAAGGGAGCAAAGTCCTTCATAAAACCATCAGCTCTTATGAGAACTTACTCACTATCATGAGAACATCATGGGGGAAACTGCCCTTATGATTCAGTTATCTCCAGCTGTTCCTGCCCTTTACACATGGGGATTATTATAATTAAAGATAATATTTGGGTAGGGACACTGGGCCAAACCATATCATTCCATCCCTGGCCCCTCCCAAGTCTCATGTCCTCACATTTAAAAACAAAATATTGCCTTTCCAACAGTCTCCCAAAGTCTTAACTCATTCCAGCATTAACTCAAAAGTCCAAGTCCAAAGTCTCATCCAAGACAAGGCAAATCTCTTTCATCTATGAGCCTGTAAAATCAAAAGAAAGTTAGTTACTTCCTAGATGCAATGGGGGTACAGGCATTGGGTAAATGCATGCATTTAAAATGGGAGAAATTGGCCAAAACGAAGGGGCTACAGATCCCATGCAACTCTGAAATCCAATGGGACAGTCAAACCTTAAAGATCCAGAATGATTTCCTTTGACTCCGTGTCTCATTCAGGTCACTCTGATTCAAGAAGTGGGTTCCCATGGCCTTGGGAAGCTCCACCCCGGTGACTTTGCAGGGTACAGCCTCCTCCTGACTGTTTTCACAGCTAGAGTTGAGTGTCTGCAGCTTTTCCAGGTGCACAGTGAAAGCTGTCGGTGGATCTACCATTCTGGGGTCTGGAGGATAATGGCCCTCTTCTCACTTCACTAGGCAATGCCCCAGTGGAGACTCGATGATGGGGCTCCAAACCCACATATCCCTTCTGCACTGCCCAAGTAGAGGTTCCCCATTAGGGCTTCACCCCTGTAGCAGACTTCTGCCTGAACATCCAGATGTTTTCATACATCCTCTGAAATCTAGGCAGAGGTTTTCAAACCTTAATTCTTATCTTCTGTATACCCACAGGTTCAATACCACATGGAAGCTGCCAAGGCTTGGGTTTTGCACCCTCTGAAGCAATGACCTGAGCTGTAGCTTGGCCCCTGTTAGCCATGGCTGGAGTGGCTTGGACATTGCCCCGAGGCTGCATACATCAAGGGTCAGTGGGCCCTGGACCCAGCCCAGAAAACCATTTCCCCCTCATAGGCCTCCAAGCCTGTGATAGAAGAAAATGCCCTGAAAGTCTCTAACATGCCCTGGAGACATTTTCCCCATTGTTGGGGATTAATATTTGGTTCCTTCTTACTTATGCTAATTTCTGCCACAGGTTTAAATTTCTTCCCAGAAAATGGGTTTTTCTTTCTATCACATTGCCAGGCTGTAAATTTTCCAAACTTTTATTATTATTATTATTATTATTATTATTATTATACTTTAAGTTCTAGGGTACATGTGCATAACGTGCAGGTTTGTTACATATGTATACTTGTGCCATGTTGGTGTGCTGCACCCATCAACTCGTCAGCACCCATCAACTCGTGAGCACCCATCAACTCGTCATTTACATCAGGTATAACTCCCAATGCAATCCCTCCCCACTCCCCCTCCCCATGATAGGCCCCGGCGTGTGATATTCTCCTTCCCGAGTCCAAGTGATCTCATTGTTCAGTTCCCACCTCCAAACTTTTATGCTTTGCTTCCTCTTGAATGATTTACCACTTAGAAATTCCCTTCCCCAGATACCCTAAATCATCTCTCTCAAGTTTGAAGTTCCACAGATCTCTAGGGAAGGGTCAAAATGTCACCAGTCTCTTTGCTAAAGCATAGCAAGAGTCACTTTTGCTCCAGTTCCCAAGAAGTTCCTCATCTCCCTCTAATACCACCTCAGCCTGGACTTCATTGTTGATATAACTATCAGCATTTTGATCAAAGCCATTCAATAAGTCTCTAGGAAGTTCCAAAAGTTCCCACATCTTCCTGTATTCTGAGCCCTCCAAGTCTCCAGGAAGTTCCAAACTTTCCCACATTTTCCTGTCTTTTTCTGAGTTCTCTAAACTGTTCCATCATCTGCCTGTTAGCCAGTTCCAAAGTCACTTCCACATTTTCAGATATCCTTATAGCAGCACTCTACTCCCTTGGTACCAATTCACTATATTAATCTGTTCTTATACTGCTATCAAGAAAATAGCCAAGACTGGGTAATTTACAAAGGAAGGAGGTTTAATTGACTCACAGTTCCACATGGCTGGGAAGGCCTCAAGAAATTTACAATCATGGTGGAAGGGGAAGCAAACACCTCCTTCTTCACAAGGTGGCAGAAGCGAGAAGGGCCAAGCAAAGGGGAAAAGATCCTTATAAAACTATCAGATCTCATGAGAACTCGTTCACTGTTATGAGAACATCATGGGGTAACTGCCCCATGATTCTCCACCTGGTTCCGCCCCTGACATGTGGGGATTATTACAATTCAAGGTGAGATTTGGGTGGGGACACAGAGCCAAATCATGTCAAATATTCTTACCAGAGAATAAGAACTAGGAATGGTGATTAAGGGGGTTCATTCTCCCCACTGATCTTTGAAGATCTCTGAGTATAGAACATAATTTAGTCTCTCCAGCAAAGGTGAAGGATATTAAACACAGCAGTGGCTATAGTTACAGTAAGCAAAATTATCTGAATTTACGAGGTGTTCATTTGGGCACCAGGTTACTTACTTTGTAGTACTAGAAGCATCTTCTAAGAAGCGATTACTCATAAATTCTGGCTCCATCATGGATGCATACTAAGGAGTCTTTGGACAAACATATTCATGGGGATGATTTAGAATTGTTACTGGCAAAATGACATAGAAAAATGTCATTCTCTTAATGGGAAACAAAGTGACTTGTGTCATTTGACTGTAACATTAAAAACAATAAGATTTGTCCTGTATTGCAACCTTCTGACAAGGGGACAATTATTATACATGATTTTGAACAGTTTTTAACAATTTATGAAGATATTAGTGATATAACATTTAGTAAAAATGAGAGATAATTGTATTTTTAATATATTACCAAAGTTTTTGAATTTTTTTTTTGTTTGTTTACAAGCAAAGATAAGGGATAGAGGCCGGGTGCGGTGGCTCACGCCTGTAATCCCAGCACTTTGGGAGGCCGAGGCCAGCAGATCAAGAAGTCAGGAGATCGAGACCATCCTGGCTGACATGGTGAAACCCTGTTTCTACTAAAAATACAAAACATCAGCCGGGCGTGGTGGAGGGGGCCTGTAGTCCCAGCTACTTGGGAGGCTGAGGCAGGAGAATGGCGTGAACCTGGGAGGCGGAACTTGCAGTGAGCCGAGATCCTGCCACTGCACTCCAGCCTAGGTGACAGAGTGAGACTCCCTCTCAAAAAAAAGAAAAAAAAAAAAAGATAAGGGATAGAGGCAAATGCGTAATATAATGATAGTATGTAACTCTGGAAAAATGTACTAACCTCGACTTTCATAAATACCATTGTAAATGTAATTCAAAACATCTGAAAAATATGATATTATTTTTCACAGCTTATGTGTTTTTAAAATTTTTAAAATATCCCCAACAATACATTTTACCAGAACTTGCAAATAAATGAATCTCTGTTATTATAAAAATAAAACTGAAGTACTTTAAATTGCAGAGGTTCACAGAACAAAATATATAAAAAAGACAAATGCAAAATAGCACTTTCAACACTGCCCTCTAAAGATAGAAAGGCCAGTGTTTCTGAAATACATTTCTAAATGTAAAACATATTCTATGTATTCAGAATTTTGCATGTGATTAAAATGAAAGAGAAATCTAAAGAGAACAAAACATGAAGTAAAATATGGACATTTGAGCAATTATCAGAGGAGACAAAAGGCCTTGAACCTAAGAACATTTTCTCAAAAGTAATTTTTCAGCTGTGAGATATCAAAAGAGTCCAGGCTCATTCCATATAATGCAAGACTGCAGAATCCTCCTTTAAAAGCTGTTCCAATATGGAAATAATTCTTTATATTTTATAGCTTTATGAAGTCTTTCATGTAAGAATCTCAAAAAGGAAATAAGTGTAATAATTGACTTTTTTGAATATTAATGACTTCAAGAAAAATGGAAGCAATTAAAAAGAAATAGAAGTCTACTATAATGAAAGCTACTTTTTTTTTGTCATACATAAGGTTAGCTGGATAGTTACAAAAAAGTGATAGCTGATATCTATTATTTTGTTTCTGAGTTTCTTTCTAAGCAGTATAATTATGCTATATGAGCAGGGTAGAGATGTCTCAGAAGGAAGCATGTGTTTTACTCCAGCAGGAAGCTGTCTCTTTTATTTCTATCATAACACTTCTATTCATGAAGTGTTTCCATACTAAAACATAGCCACTGCATCAAGGGCTGTTTACAACTCAAGGCCTCAAATAGAAAAAAAAAAAAAAAATCTAAATCTAAATCTTTAAATGCTGAACTACTCTTTACAGTCAAGGCCACTACTCCATACTAACATATTGGCCTGTGAGATATGATTTACATGCCTCTAAAAGTCCCATCTGCTCCAAAATGATAGCCATATATTTAAAACATTTTCTTAGATGGCCATCTTTATTTAATCCCCTTTACAAGCAGGGCCTCCACTATGTTATTTAAAGTCTATTCAAATTGCAAAACAAGCAGCAGTTTTAAGCATATTGATATAAAATAGCCTTTCCTCCAGGCTGGCGCAGCCTCGAAACAGAGCAAAGGGTTGGCCAAGCCAAAAAAGTTAGATTCTATTGTCATCTTGGCTGGATGCCACTGTGCACTGCGAGTACACCGAAGTATCTACAGCACCCTGGTTACACTATGGATAAGTCACCATTGTCAAAAATGTAGTGTTAAAATTAAAAATTTCATTACCTCAGAATGCATAACATGTATGTCTTAAGTCATATTAGGGCTTAAGTAAAATCAGTATCATTTTAAACCTTAATCGCATTCCTAAAGTTATTATTTTTTTAGAATACATTATTGCTTACTCATCCTCCATTGTTCATGGAAGAGACAGAAATTATTTGAAGTCCCCAAGAAGGAAAAGTAGAGAAATATTTTTTTTTCTCTACATTTGAGAAGAACTGAGGTACATAATCAAATTTGGGGTAACTTCATAATGTATAGTTCAATCCTTGGCATTTCTCTCTGAATCTTTCAGGGCCACATATCCCCAGCCTGTGTGTATTATTTTTCCTCTTGAATTAATTAAACTCCCTATCCCTCTGGAGATGCAAAGTTTTCCAACAGTTCTGCCTCTTATTGGGTAGAATAATGTAACTTAGGAAGGCAAAATGTGAGGGGAATATATAGTAGTAAACTTTTAACTGTGGATTTGTGACGTGTTTTGTAATTATTTTATCACTAGAACTTTGACTCTTGTCTTCTTTCTTAATTGATTCAGAACCTGAAGTTAAGAAGGAAATATAAGATAATATTTTTATACATTATCTCGTCTTCAATAATATTTCTGAACAGTAACCACTACTGTTGCTTTCTCTAATCATAAACTTTTAAAAATATTTTGTTTTATATCAAAGAAATTATTTAGATATTGCTAATAGTGCTACTTTGTAGTTTTTATATTTTCAGTATCAATTTGTGAAAAAAATACAGGATTTGCTCTCCTAACACAAGTATAAATTTTTTTGTGCAACATCTCGTAAGCAGCTGTTAATCAGGGAAATTCAATTCTACTGCTTTTCCTATAATTAAATGCAAAAGAAGACAGTTTAGAGTATTAAATGGGAAAATATAACAAATAGAAACAGTAGAGTGAAAGAGATAACCCCCAATTTTCTCCCCATTTTAGAACCTTGCCAAGACATTCCTATTCAATGGCTCTTAGGTAAACAGTTCATACTGAAACACAATTCATTTGGAAGAAAGTGTTGTTAATTATAATACACTTAGAATGGAATGTCCAATAATATTATTATCTTCAGGTGCTATCTATTTGCAAAAGAAAACATAAACACAGGAGGTAAACTTAGAAAAGCTGTATCACAGAAAGGCACGATGTAGATTTCTGCTCTATCAAAACAGAATGAAGTAAAACTAAATGAGCTTTATAATAGACAATCTGTACAGACTATACCTGGTTTTAATGAAGAGAGAGAAATTCATTGAATAAATTGTCAAGTCCTGCACAATAATTTATCCAGTTTTTAGTCTGATAATCGAAATATGACCACAAATTACCAACGAGAAGGTAAACGAAATCTAAGCGGACAAATGAAAGAAAATGTAGTGGTGCCCATTTGAAGAGATTCTCTGCACACTAGACCTTCTCACCCAGAGAATGATAAATATTTCTTCATTTCGAATGAGTCACTGAACAGAGGAAAATCAATTTCAAATGTAACTTCAAGAGAAGTTAAAGGGACAAAAGTGTGTGAATCTCCTGGAGTTCCAGACAGATTAGATTACCTTAATTCAAAGTGAGAATATCTAATCCAGTATCCATCACTGCTAATATGATCAAATTTCCATGTAATACCTCTGAAAAATTTACTAAAACAAATACTTGCTTTTATTTTATTTATTTTTTTTATCTTTTAAGATGGAGTCTAGCTCTTGTCTCCCAGGCTGGAGTGCAGTGGCGCGATCTTGGCTCACTGCGACCTCTGGTTCACACGATTCTCCTGCCTCAGCCTCCTGAGTAGCTGAGATTACAGGTGCCCACCACCACACTCAGCTAACTTTTTGTATTTTTACTAGAGACGGGGTTTCACCAAGTTGGCCAGGCTGGTCTCGAACTCCTGACCTCAGGTGATCTGCCTGCCTTGGCTTCCCAAAGTGTTGGGATTACTGGTGTGAGCTGCCACACCCAGCCAACAAATACTTTATTTTCTATCCTACTATTTAAAAAAGTAAGTTACTTATCTGTGTACAAACATATAACACACATAGCTATCATTTGTACAATCACATCTATATATTTTCTAATGAAATAATGAAGTTCATTTTTACTAAACAAGGTTGTTGTGTTTTGTTTTGTTTTGTTTTTTGAGAAGGAGTCTCACTCTGTTGCCCAGGCTGGAGTGCAGTGGTGCAATCTCTGCTCACTGCAAGCTCCGCCTCCTGGGTTCACGCCATTCTCCTGCCTCAGCCTCCAGAGTAGCTGGGACTACAGGTGCCCGCCACCACACCCGACTAATTTTTTGTATATTTAGTAGAGACGAGTTTTCACTGTGTTAGCCCAGGATGGTCTCGATTTCCTGACCTCATGATCCACCCGCCTCGGCCTCCCAAAGTGCTGGGATTACAGGTGTGAGCCACCATGCCCTGCCAACACTTTTTTTTTTTTTTCTTTAAAACAAACAAACAAACTACCTATACTCAATGTGGAAGATTCATAAACTAGCTATGAACTACTTGATGAAAATTGGGAAGCAAATGATAATCCAAACACATGAAAGTTAGTAATAATGTTTAATCAAAATAAAACCTAATTCAAGAACATTAAAATAAAAATAAAACTAGAAGCTCTATATTCAGAACTTTCAAAAATGATCACAACTCAGACAATGCAAGAAAATATTTAGAATACAAAAAATCCAGGTCAAATACTGACAAAAGGTAATTAAAATAGCCATATACCACAATATAAGAGAATTTTGGAAGAAATTACTTAAATCACCGTTTCAGTTTCTTCATATACAATACTATACATGAATTTAGGAGTTGTAAAGGTTAAACAGCATAATTTGTCTAACAAGTCCTCTGTAAGTGATGAGGGAAGGCCAAACTGAAAGGAACCATAAACCTGATTCCCTTTCTAAATTATGGAAAGAAATTTCTGTCAGAGTGAAACACAACAATAAATGCTATAAGTGAATTTTAATGTTATTTACCAAATAGTATTTTAGGCAAGCCTTAATGATAAATCTAAACAGTAGTTTATATTCCACAATTTTATCTCTAGCAGTAGGCATTTAAGAAGAAGTAATATTTTAGTGCATCCAGAATAGTAGGCTGATCTGATACTTTTTCTTATTTTTTAAACTTAAATTTAGCATTTTACAGATGCTTCATTAGAGAGTTAAATAAAACATGAACACATATTTGAAATAAAATGGTCACCTTGTAATAAACATTTATTTTTAAATCCGCCTTTCATCATATATTATAAAAGTCTTATGTATTGTATTTTCAAATGTTTCATTTTAAATGTAGCAAATGAATTCACCTTTTTAAGATATATTGAAGGATAACTCTGGCATAAAGTGCATCCTAATTTAAACTACAAGTGAATATAAAAGTTAAATATTTGTGAATGGAGTTCTAAATCTTCAGGCTCAGTTAAACTATTCATTTGATAACTACTGATGCTTTTTAAAAAAATACTCAGCACTGTCACAGGGAAAACTGCAGTTAAGAGATGACACACTTTAAAAACATAGAAACATTCAAAAGTCACGAATGTAACTAGAAAAAATAAGTGAAACATTTCACTTATTTCAAGGTTTTTAAATGAAAGCATAGAAACACAATCCCCCTAAGGAATGTGTTTAAACCACATAGTCTGAATCATTTCAATTCCCATAAGGTCTATTTCTTGAATGATTTTTACATGTAAGCAGAACAACCTTCTGCAATTGACTTCAAATATGTTTCAGTATATTTTATAGGAACAAAAATGAGAAAAAAAAATGTGTTACAGCTCATGAATACTGGAGACTAGAATACACATAAAGTTACTTTTAAAGACTGTCTACAAAGTACAGCATGAATTGCTAATTTGGCAACACTCTAGTCAATGTAATCAAAACCAAAGGCAAAATTCAGAATAAAATGCCAGCTCAGAAACTTGTGTATGGTAATTGCGAAGCTGCTTCTTGACCTTGCGATACACAAATCATCTCTCAAATTAAATAATTTGAAAATTTATTTCTGGAGAGTCTGCTTTCAAGAAGATGGAGAAGACACTTTTTCCTATGCCTCCCATTAAATACCCAAACCTGGACATCTTCTATAAAACAAACATAGATTTTCAAAGGTGGAGAGAAAAAAGCAGATAGGAAACTTGAGACTCAAATAAGTGACATAGCCATAAGTTCCCCAGCTTTCTTTTTGCTTCCTATACCTTAGACTTGGAGCTGAAGATGCAGCCACCTGGAAATACCAACAGGCACAGGCAATAAAAACCCCAGCAAAAGTCTGCTCTCTCTAGCCAAAGGAACAGGCAAAGAGCAGTTTAGTAGGACAGAAAAACTTTAAGACACTAAATGCTTTTCTTTTTTTTTCTTTTTTTTTTTTTTTTGAGACGGGAGTCTGGCTCTGTTGCCCAGGCTGGAGTGCAGTGGCCGGATCTCAGCTCACTGCAAGCTCCGCCTCCCGGGTTTACGCCATTCTCCTGCCTCAGCCTCCCGAGTAGCTGGGATTACAGGCGCCCGCCACCTCGCCCGGCTAGTTTTTTGTATTTTTTTAGTAGAGACGAGGTTTCACCGTGTTCGCCAGGATGGTCTCGATCTCCTGACCTCGTGATCCGCCCGTCTCGGCCCCCCAAAGTGCTGGGATTACAGACTAAATGCTTTTCTATAGCCAAATGACACAGACATTTAAAAGACAAAGTGGAAAGCCAAAGACTTCCACTCCTGGCAGGCCGTAGCAAGGCACCTGTGATAGTTAATTTCATGTGTCACCTTGATTGAGTCATAGGGTCCCCAGGCATTTGGTCAAACATTATTCAGTGTTTCTGGATGAAATTTATATTTAAATCAATAAACTGAGTAAAGTACCTTGCCCTTCTCAATGTGGGTGGGCCTCATTCAATCAGTTGAAGGCTAATGGAACAAAAAGGATGACTCGCTCACGAGTAAGAAGGAACTCCTGCCTGACTGTCATCAAGCTGGAACATCTGTTTTTTCCTCCCTTCAGACTTAAACTGAAACGCCGGCTCTTCCTAGATCTCAAAGCTGCCTGCTGTCAGACTTGAACTACACCATCATTGGCTTTCCTGGGTCTCCAGTCTGCTGGCTATAAATCTTGAAACTTATACACAGTTGTCTCTTTGTATTCACAGGGGATTTTTTTCCAGGAGCCCCATGTATACCCAAATCCCCACATACTCAATGTCCACAGTTGGCCCTATGGATCCTGCATATATGAAAAGTCGGCCCTGCATATCTGTGAGTTTCACATCCTGCAAATACTGTATTTTCAATGTCATTTGTCTGTGGATGCAGAACATGCAGCTACAGAATACCATTTGTACTTGCTGAAAAGAATATGCATGTAAGTAGACCTGTGCAGTTCAAGCCAGTGTTGTTCAAGGGTCCACTGTATGTATGTATTTGTATATAAATATGCATGTATGTATACATGTTCATCCTATTGGTTTTGTTTCCCTGGAGAAATCTGACTGATAAAGCATTTCTACCTCTCCTTCCAGCAAGGTGGTGTCAGAAAAGGCCAATTAGGGAGTCAGGACATTCATGCACACCAGATACATAATGACCTCTGTCTTTATGGTGTCTGTCAGTGGCAGTCATGAGGGAGCCTGACTTGTACCATCACTAGATAATAATAAGCTATCCCTCCTATTCCCCCTGTGGTGATGTCTCAGAAAATCTGCTGGAGAGTCAGGCCTTTCGCTACCTCCAGCCAGTAAGTTTTTCTACCGCTGTGGTGTCAGTGGAGACCTGTCGGGATTAGTAAGGAGGACTGGTGGAGGCCCAGTGTACGCCAGAATTCTTACACATGTCCAGGAATAATGAAAAGCTTTCCCTTGTGTGTGGATCATGAGTGAGGGACCTAGATTTACATGCCCATCTGCCAGCAACAAGGCAGTAACCCATCTCCACACACATACATCTTGTGTCAGCATGGTTTCATGAAACTATGGCTTCATAGAAAGCCAGCTAAAACTAAAATAAGATCTCCAGTCTCATAACATTATAACCAAAATGTTTAAGCTTTAATAAAAAAAATTTGTTGTATCAAGAACCATAGATATCTTCAACAGAATTTTAAGACAGTCAATAGATGTCAACACCAAGACGACAGAAAGGTTAGAAACATCTGACAAAGATTTTAAAGCAGTTGCTATAAAAATGCTTCAAAGAAAAATTACAAGTACAATTGAAACAAAATAAATATAAAACATCTTATAAAAGAGTTGAACAAATAAATTCAAAATATGAGGAAGAAACAAATAAAAACGTTTGAGTTGAAAATACAGCAATTGAACATTTAAAAACTCAGCATATGGTCTCAAGAGGATCATGAAGGAGACAGAAGAAAGGATCTGTGAACATGAATAAGTAATGTTTAAAAATTGTCTTCTGAAAAAGAGAAAGAAAATAGACTGAAAAATAAATAAATAAAAAGAGCATCCAGAACCTGTGGGGATATAACTGAACCGAAAATTCATATAATTGAAGTACTGGAAGAGGAAATAGAAGGTGAGAACTGATTTCTTTTCAAAACCACTGAAGCCAAAAGGAAATGGTCTACCATTTTTCAAGTGAGGAAGAAAAGAATGGCCACTCCCGTATTCAATATTCAGAATAAATACCTTTCATGAATAAAAAAGGAAGTAAAAAAGTCTCAAATGTATTAAACTCAGAGAGTTTGTTGCCATCAGAGCCATCTTAAAAGAACAGCTAATACAAGTTCTCTAAATAGAAAATAAACAACAAATAAAAGAACCTTGTGTTATCAAGATGGAAGAGAGAACACATTAACAAGAAGCAAAGATAGATAAATACTATAAACTTTTCTTATTTTATCAAGTCTTGTAAATTATGTTTGCCGGTAAAGAAAAATAAAACTGTGAAACTGTCTGATGAGGTTCTAAATGTAATTAGAGAAAACATTTATGAAGGGCATTGCATATGGGAGATCAGGAGACATAAAGGGAGATAAGCTGTCTACAGTGAACTTGAACTAACTGGAAAAAGACTGACCCCAGCAGACTATGATAAGTTATGTTAACACAATACAATACCAACTGCAACAACAAACAAAGTTGTGCAAAGAGATACATTGTGATACAGACTGAACGACTGTATTCTATGATAATTTCTGTGTCGAAATCCTAACCCCCAATGTGATTGTACTGGAAGATGAAGCATTTTATAGCACATTAGTTCATGAAGGCAGAGAGCTAAAAGAGATCCTGGAGAGCTTCCTTACTTCTTCTACCATGCAAGAATACAGGAAGAAGAAAGTCATACATGAATGAGTAAGCAGGCCCTTATTAGAATCAAATCTTGCAGTACCTCAATAGTGGACTTCTCAGCCTCCAAAACTGTGAGAAATGAATTTCTGTTCCTTATAAGCAACCTTTTTCTATTCTATTGTAGCAGCCTAGACAGACTAAACCAACTTGAAAACATGAGAGATAAATCAAAATAGAATTTTCAAAATGGTTTCAATGTTTTCCAGAAAGGCATGAAAAGATAGATAACAAAAAAAATCAAAAACCAAAGCCAGAAAACAAACACAACAAAACAAAAAGCAGAAAGCAAAATAATAGACATAATCGCTAACATAGCAAGAATTGTATTAAATATAAATGAACTATATACACTATCTAAAACAGAAATTGGCAGAGTAAATTTAAAACATGACTCAATTACATGCTCTCTGCAAGAAACTCACCTTAAATGCAGTTGTGCATTGCGTAAAGACAGAGATGCAAGTCTTTGTTATTGTAAATAGTGCTGCAATAAACATACATGTACATGTTTCTTTATATTAGAATGATTTATAATCCTTTGGATATATACCCAGTAATGGGATTGCTGGGTAAAATGGTATTTCTGGTTCTAGACAGACTGGACAAAGAAAATGTGGTACATACGCACCATGGAATACTGTGGAGCCATAAATGAGAACGAGATTGGCTGGGCATGGTAGTCACCCCTGTAATCCCAGCACTTTGGGAGGCCAAGGCCAGCGGATCACAAGGTCAGATCGAGACCATCCTGGCTAAGACAGTGAAATCTCATCTCTACTAAAAATACAAAAAATTAGCTGGGCATGGTGGCGTGTGCCTGTAGTCCCAGCTACTTGGGAGGTTGAGGCAGGAGAATGGTGTGAACCGGGGAGGCAGAGCTTGCAGTGAGCCGAGATCTGCCACTACACTCCAGCCTGGGCAACAGAGTGAGGCTCCATCTCCAAAAAAAAAAAAAAAACGAGAGAGAATGAGATCATGTCCTGTCCTTTGCAGGGACATGGATGAATTTGAAAGCCATCATTGTCAGCAAACTAACACAAGAACAGAAATCCAAACAACACATGTTCTCATTCATAAGTGGGAGTTGAATAATGAGAGAACACATGGACACAGGGAGGCGAACATCACACATCAGGGCCTGTCGGGGAGTTGGGAGAATGGGGAGGGAGAGCATTATGACAAACACCTAATGCATGTAGGGCTTAAAACCTAGATGATGGGTTGATAGGTGCAACAAACCACCATGGCACATGTATATCTATGTAACAAATCTGTACATTCTGCACATGTATCCTGCAGCGTAAAGCAAAATTTAACAACAAAAAAAAGACGGGGATACATTTTGAGAAATACATCATTAAACAATTCTGTTGTATGAATATACGTACATCTTAGAGTGTACGTATATAAACCTGGATAATATAGCCTAACTAGGATATATAGTATATCTTATCACTCCTAAGCTATAAACTGGCATAACATGTTACTGTACTGAGCACTGTAGGCACTTATAACACATTGATAAGTATTTGTATATCTAAAGAAAGAAAAGGTACAATAAAAATATAATGTAAAAGATAAAAAGTGGTGTACCTCTATAGGGTGCTTGCTATTAATGGAACTGTAGGACTAGAAGTTGCTCTGAATGAGTCATTGAGTGATAAGTGCATGTGAAGGCTTAGGACATTATTGTACACTACTGCAGACTATAAACTGTGCACTTAGACTACACTGAATGTATTAAAAACATTGTTCATCTTAGCTTACTGCAACTTTATGAACATTTTTTGCTTTTTTAACTTTGATTCTTTTATAACAACACTTTAAACACAAATTGTATTGCCATAAAAATATTGTTTTTATATCCTTATTCTATTTTTTTCTATTTTAAAACTTACTATTATTTTTGTTTTTGTTTAGTTTTTTTGTTAATTACTAAGATACACATTATCCTAGGCCTAAACAAGGTGAAGATCATCAATTTCACTGTCTTCCGCCTTCACGTCTTCTCCCACTGGATGGTTTTCAGGGGCAATAACACATAAGCAGCAGTTATCTCCTATGATAACAATGGCTTATTTTGAAATATTTCTTGAAGGACATGCTAAAGGCTATTTTACACTTAGCCTTTTTTTTGGTAGTAGGAGTATACTCTAAAAGAATAATTTAAAGTATTGCATAGTAAATACATAAGACAGTAACATAGTTATTTATGTCATTATGAAGCATTATATACTGTACATAATTGTACATGCTATACTTATATACTTGAAGTGCAGTAAGTTTGTTTACACCAGCATCACCACAAATACATGAGTAACCATTGTAGTATGACATTATGATGACTATGATGTCTCTAGGGAAAAAATTTTTCAGCTGCATTATAATATAATCTTATGGGACCACTAGCAAATATGTGGTCTGTCATTGATCAAAATGTCATTACACAGTGTATGACACTTTGACAATATCAGCATGCCGCAAGTAAAAAGATAGGGAAAGATATATCAGGAAAAAATAATCAAAATAAAGCAATAGTGGCTATATAAATATCAAATAAAGTGGATTTCAGAGCAAAGAAAAGTGCCAGGCAGAGAGGAGCAATATATAATGGTGAAAGTGTCAATCTACAAGGAAATTTAGCTCTATTACATCATGTGTATTTGCTGAATGTAGCACTGCAGAATATGTGAAATAAAGATTGATAGTATTTGTTGCAGAAATAGCCAAATTAGAGTTGGAAATTTCAACAACCCATTCTCAACAATTGAAAAAAACATCAATGAAGTAGATCTCTATACCATCAATACACATGATATAATTGATATTTATAGAGCACTACACCACAAAACATCAGAGTACACATACTTTTCAAGTGTCTGTAAAAGATATACCACAGAGACAATATCCTGGGTCATAAAACAAACTTCCACAAATTTAATTGAAATCATATAGAATGTGTTCTCTGACTAAGTTGGAATCACATGGAAAATCAACAATATAACAAATATTTTTAAAAAATCTGAAAACTTGGAAACTAAACAAAACACATAGGTTATAAAAAAACAATTGGTCAAAGAGGAAGTCTCATGGGAAATTTGAAAATACACGAAGCTGAATGAAAATGAACATGCAACATATCAAAATCTGTGTGACACAGCTAATGCAGTGCTCATAGAGAAATATTTTTTTCAACTTTTATTATAGGTTCAGGGAGTACATATGCAGAATTGTTACAAAGACATGTGTGATGCTGAGGTCTGGAGTAGGAATTAATTCATCTCTCAACTTAGAATACTAAATAAACACATTAGAAAAAATCCTCAAAACAATAATTTAAAGTACCTTCTTAAGTAACAAGTAAAAGAACAAAATAAGTCCAAAACAAGGAAAAGAAAGAATATAATAAAGATAATAGCAGAAAATAAAATTGAAAAGAAAAATAAATAGAGAAAAAGTATTGAAACAAATAGCTGGTCCATTGTAAAGATTCCCCCCCCCCCACACACACACACAAAAGACAAAACTCTAACAAGATTTACAAAGAAAACGAAAGGAGTCTCAAATTGCCAATATGAGGAATAAAACATAATATTATTACAGATCCAGCAGGCATCAAAAAGATAATTCAGTTTTACAAGCAACTCTGCCTATATAATTTTAACAAATTACATTAAATAGACCATTTCTTAAAAAAATGCAAACTACCACAACTCACCTAATATGAAAAATAATTTTGGATAGCACTATACCTATGAAAGTAATTTAATTTGTAATTAAAGCAAAAGACCAAAGAGAAATCTTTAGGCTGAGATGTTTTATTGGAGAATTCTATAAACATGTAAGATGAATTCACACAAATTATTCACAAACTCCCCTCTGACAAAATGAAAACGGAGAGAACACTTCCTTATTTATTCTCTTAAGTCAGAATTACACGGATATCAAAAAGAGAATTTACACGAGAAAAAAAGCTACAAGCCGATATTCTTCATGAATATAGACACAGACATCCTTAATAGCATGTTAGTAATAGAATTCAGCAACAGCAAAAATAATGACAAACTATGACCAAATGGGGTTTACTCTAGGGATGAAAGGGAGCTTCAGTATTGACAAAAACAATCAATGTGATCCACCATATTACCAAGCTACAGAAGAAAATCATATGATCCTATCAGTCAATATACACACACATAAAAAGACATTTGAAAAATATCCACATTTGTTCTTTTTTTTAATTTTTTAATTTTTTATTTTTTTATTATACTTTAAGTTCTAGGGTACATGTGCATAACATGCAGGTTTGTTACATATGTATACTTGTGCCATGTTGATGTGCTGCACCCATCAACTCGTCAGCACCCATCAACTCGTCATTTACATCAGGTGTAACTCCCAATGCAATCCCTTCCCCTCCCCCCTCCCCGTGATAGGCCCCGATGTGTGATGCTCCCCTTCCCGAGTCCAAGTGATCTCATTGTTCAGTTCCCATCTATGAGTGAGAACATGCAGTGTTTGGTTTTCTGTTCTTGCGATAGTTTGCTGAGAATGATGGTTTCCAGCTGCATCCATGTCCCTACAAAGGACACAAACTCATCCTTTTTTATAGCTGCATAGTATTCCATGGTGTATATGTGCCACATTTTCTTAATCCAGTCTGTCATTGATAGACATTTGGGTTGATTCCAAGTCTTTGCTATGGTGAATAGCGCCACAATAAACATATGCGTGCATGTGTCTTTATAGCAGCATGATTTATAATCCTTTGGGTATATACCCAGTAGTGGGATGTCTGGGTCATATGGTACTTCTAGTTCTAGATCCTTGAGGAATCGCCATACTGTTTTCCATAATGGTTGAACTAGTTTATAATCCCACCAACAGTGTAAAAGTATTCCTATTTCTCCACATCCTCTCCAGCACTTGTTGTTTCCTGACTTTTAATGATTGCCATTCTAACTGGTGTGAGATGGTATCTCATTGTGGTTTTGATGTGCATTTCTCTGATAGCCTGTGATGATGAGCATTTTTTCATGTGTCTGTTGGCTGTATGAATGTCTTTATAAAACTCTCAGAAAACACAGGGATAAAGGCAACTTCCTCAACACAACAGCTAACATTGTACTTAATGGTGCATGAATGGATGCCTTCCCCTTAAAATCAAGCACAAGTCGAGATTGTCCGTACTTACAATTTTTACTGTATTAATTTGTTTCCACACTGCTATAAAGATGCTGCCTGTGACTGGATAATTTATAAAGAAGAGACAGTTAATTAACTCAAAGTTCACATAACTGTGGAGCTATCAGGAAACTTACAATCATGGTGGAAGGCGAAGGAGAAGCCAGTACCTTCTGCACAAGGCAGCAAGAAAGAGAGGAACAAAGGGTGAACCTCCAAATACTTATAAAACCATCAGATCTCAAGAGAACTCACTCACTTTAATAAGAACAGTATAAGGGAAACCGCCCCTATAATCTAATTACTTAACTCCCTCAATACATGGGGATTACAGGACCCTCCCTCGACAGATGGGAATTACAATTTGAGATGATATTTGGATGGGGACCAAACCATATCATTTACTCAAAATAGTGCTGAAAATTCTAGCCAGTGCAATAAGTGACTATATACAATTGACCCTTGAACAACATGGGAGTGAGAGGCAACAAATCCCCTTGCAGTAGAAAATCAGCATAACTTGTGACTCCTCAAAACTTTTCTAATAGTCTATTGTTGAATCTTCACCAGCTACATTAACAGTCAATTAATATGTATTTCATATGTAATATGTATTATATACTATATTCTTACCATTAAATAAGCTAAAGAGAGAGAGAAAAAAAGTGTCATTAAGAAAATCATGGTGTTGGGGTACCTGGCTAACCATAGGCAGAAGATTGAAGCTAGACTTTTTTATTAAACCATATACAAAAATTTACTCAAGATGGATTGAAAACTTAAATATAAAACAAAAAAAAAACTATAAAAACCTTGGAAGGCAACCTAGGAAATACCATCCTGGACATAGGAACGAGCAAAAATTTCATGACAAAGACATCAAAAACAAATATAATTAGATTCCATTTGTCCATTTTGGCAACAAAAGCAAAAATGGACAAGTGGGATCTAAATAAACATGAGAGCTTACACACAGTAAAAGAAACTATCCAGGAAAAACAGACAACCTACAGAATGGGAGAAAACATTTGCAAACTATGCATCTGACAAAGGTCTAATATCCAACATCTATAAGAAACATAAACAAATTGATAAGAGCAAAACAATTACATTAAAAAGTAGGCAAAAACTTGAACATACAATTTTCGAAAGAAGATATACATGTGGCCAAGAATCAAATGGAAAAAAGCTCAACAACACTGATCATTAGAGAAATGCAAATCAAAAGCACAGTGAGATACCATCTCACACTATTCAGAATGGCTATTATTAAAGAGTCAAAAAATATCAGATGCTAGTGAGGTTGTAGAGAAAAAGAATGCTTATACACTTCTGGTGAGAATGTAAATTAGTTCAATCGTTGCAGAAGACAGTGTGGTGATTCCTGAAAGAGCTAAAAACAGAAATACCACATGACTCAGGGAATCCATTACTGGGTACATACCCAGAGACATATAAATTATTCTACCATAAAGATACATACACATGAATGTTCATGGCAGAACTATTCACAATAGCAAAGACATGGAATCAAAATTAATATCCATCAATGACAGATTGGATAAATAAAATATGGCACATATATACCATAGGATACTATGCAGCCATAAAAAAAGAACAAGATCATGCCTTTTGCAGGAACATGTGTGGGGCTGGAGGCTATTATCCTTAGCAAACTAACACAGGAACAGAAAAAAAATACTGCATGTTCTTACTTGTAAGTGGAAGCTAAATGTTAAGAACTTATGAACACAAAGAAGGAAATAATAGACACTGGGGTCTACTCGAGAGTGGAGGCTGGGAGGAGGGAGAGGAACAGAAAGGATAACTATTGGGTACTGGGCTTAATACCTGGGTGGTGAAATAATCTATACAAAAAGCCCTGGGACAGGAGTTCATCTATGTAAGAATCCTTCACATCTACCCCTGAACATAAAATAAAACTTGTAAGAAAGAGGAAACAGTAAGAAACTATTGCTTAATATTATGTGGAAGTGAATCTTAATAAAGGTATTTATCTTTGTTGTCTTTAGTTGACGGGAGGTGGTCTTGCTTTCTCACAGGTGGCAGAAATGAAAAAAAAAAAAAAAATCTGTATATAAATGGACCAGACCAGTTCAAATCCTTGTCATTCAAGAGTCAATCAGGAGCAAGATGGCCGAACAGGAACAGCTCCAGTCTCCAACTACCAGCGTGAGCGACACAAGACCGGTGATTTCTGCACTTTCAACTGAGGTACTGGGGTCATCTCACTAGGGAGTGCCAGACAATCGGTGCTGGTCAGTTGCTACAGCCCAACCAGCCAGAGCTGAAGCAGGGCGAGGCATCGCCTCACCTGGGAAGCGCAAGGGGGAAGGGAATCCCTTTTCCTAGCCAGGGGAACTGAGACACACAACACCTGGAAAATCGGGTAACTCCCACCTCAATACTACGCTTTAAGGAAACGGGCACACCAGGAGAATATATCCCACACCTGGCCGGGAGGGTCCCATGCCCAGGGCGCCTCCCTCATTGCTAACACAGCAGTCTGCGATCTAACCGCAAGGTAGCAGCGAGGCTGGGGGAGGGGCGCCGGCCATTGCTGAGGCTTCAGTAGGTAAACAAAGCCACTGGGAAGCTCCAACTGGGTGGAGCTCACAGCAGCTCAAGGAAACCTGCTTGTCTCTTTAGACTCCACCCCTGGGGACAGGGCACAGTTAACAACAACAACAACAAAAGCAGCAGAAACCTTTGCAGATGCAAACGACTCTGTCTGACAGCTTTGAAGAGAGCAGTGGATCTCCCAACACAGAGGTTGAGATTGGAGAAGGGACAGACTGCCTGCTCAAGTGGGTCCCTGACCCCTGAGTAGCCTAACTAGGAGACATCCCTCACCAGGGGCAGTCTGACACCCCACACCTCACAGAGTGGAGTACACCCCTGAGAGGAAGCTTCCAAAGTAAGAATCAAATAGGTACACTCGCTGTTCAGCAATATTCTATCTTCTGCAACCTCTGCTGCTGATACCCAGGCAAACAGGGTCTGGAGTGGACCTCAAGCAATCTCCAACAGACATACAGCTGAGGGTCCTGACTGTTAGAAGGAAAACTATCAAACAGGAAGGACACCTATACCAAAACCCCATCAGTACGTCACAATCATCAAAGACCAGAGACAGATAAAACCACAAAGATGGGGAAAAAGCAGGGCAGAAAAGCTGGAAATTCAAAAAATAAGAGCGCATCTACCCCTGCAAAGGAGCACAGCCCATTGCCAGCAACGGATCAAAACTGGTCAGAGAATGACTTTGACGAGATGAGAGAAGAAGGCTTCAGTCCATCAAACTTCTCAGAGCTAAAGGAGGAATTACGTACCCAGCGCAAAGAAACTAAAAATCTTGAAAAAAGAGTGGAAGAATTGACAGCTAGACTAATTAATGCAGAGAAGGTCATAAACGAAATGACAGAGATGAAAACCATGACACGAGAATACGTGACAAATGCACAAGCTTCAATAACCGACTCGATCAACTGGAAGAAAGAGTATCAGCGATTGAGGATCAAATGAATGAAATGAAGCGAGAAGAGAAACCAAAAGAAAAAAGAAGAAAAAGAAATGAACAAAGCCTGCAAGAAGTATGGGATTATGTAAAAAGACCAAATCTTCGTCTGATTGGGGTGCCTGAAAGTGAGGGGGAAAATGGAACCAAGTTGGAAAACACTCTTCAGGATATCATGCAGGAGAACTTCCCCAACCTAGTAGGGCAGGCCAACATTCAAATTCAGGAAATACAGAGAACGCCACAAAGATACTCCTCCAGAAGAGCAACTCCAAGACACATAATTGCCAGATTCACCAAAGTTGAAATGAAGGAAAAAATCTTAAGGGCGGCCAGAGAGAAAGGTCTGGTTACCCACAAAGGGAAGCCCATCAGACTAACAGCAGATCTCTCGGCAGAAACTCCACAAGCCAGAAGAGAGGGGGGCCAATATTCAATGTTCTTAAAGAAAACAATTTTCAACCCAGAATTTCATATTCAGCCAAACTAAGTTTCAAAAGTGAAGGAGAAATAAAATCCTTTACAGATAAGCAAATGCTTAGAGATTTTGTCACCACCAGGCCTGCCTTCCAAGAGACCCTGAAGGAAGCACTAAACATGGAAAGGAACAACCGGTATCAGCCATTGCAGAAACATGCCAAACTGTAAAGACCATCGAGGCTAGGAAGAAACTGCATCAACTAACGAGCAAAATAACCAGTTAATATCATAATGGCAGGATCAAGGTCACACATAATGATATAAACCTTAAATGTAAATGGACTAAATGCTCCAATTAAAAGACACAGACTGGAAAACTGGATAAAGAGTCAAGACCCATCAGTCTGCTGTATTCAGGAGACCCATCTCACATGCAGAGACATCCATAGGCTCAAAATAAAGGGATGGAGGAAGATCTACCAAGCAAACGGAGAACAAAAAAAAAAAAGCAGGGGTTGCAATCCTAGTCTCTGATAAAACAGACTTTAAACCATCAAAGATCAAAAGAGACAAAGAAAGCCATTACATAATGGTAAAGGGATCAATACAACAGGAAGAGCTAACTATCCTAAATATATATGCACCCAATACAGGAGCACCCAGATTCATAAAGCAAGTCCTTAGAGACTTACAAAGAGACTGAGACTCCCATACAATAATAATGGGAGACTTCAACACTCCACTGTCAACATTAGACAAATCAACGAGACAGAAAGTTAACAAGGATATCCAGGAATTGAACTCATCTCTGCACCAAGTGTGATGACCTAATAGACATCTACAGAACTCTCCACCCCAAATCAACAGAATATACATTCTTCTCAGCACCACATCACACTTATTCCAAAATTGACCACATAATTGGAAGTAAAGCATCCCTCAGCAAATGTTCAAGAACAGAAATTATAACAAACTGTCTCTCAGACCACAGTGCAATCAAACTAGAACTCAGGACTAAGAAACTCAATCAAAACCGCTCAACTACATGGAAACTGAACAACCTGCTCCTGAATTACTACTGAGTACATAACAAAATGAAGGCAGAAATAAAGATGCTCTTTGAAACCAATGAGAACAAAGACACAA
This sequence comes from Trachypithecus francoisi, assembly GCF_009764315.1. Taxonomy (NCBI): domain Eukaryota; kingdom Metazoa; phylum Chordata; class Mammalia; order Primates; family Cercopithecidae; genus Trachypithecus; species Trachypithecus francoisi. The sequence continues at coordinate 72,669,573 of NW_022681454.1, read as the reverse complement.
CATACCAGAATCTCTGGGACACATTTAAAGCACTGTGTAGAAGGAAATTTATAGCACTAAATGCCCACAAGAGAAAGCAGGAAAGATCTAAAATGGACACTCTAACATCACAATTAAAAGAACTAGAGAGGCAAGAGCAAACACATTCAAAAGCTAGCAGAAGGCAAGAAATAACTAAGATCAGAGCAGAACTGAAGGAGATAGAAACACAAAAAACACTCCAAAAAATCAATGAATCCAGGAGTTGGTTTTTTGAAAAGATCAACAAAATTGACAGACCGCTAGCAAGACTAATAAAGAAGAAAAGAGAGAGGAATAAAATAGACGCAATAAAAAATGATAAAGGGGATATCGCCACTGACCCCACAGAAATACAAACTACCATCAGAAAATACTATAAACACCTCTACGTATATCAACTAGAAAATCTAGAAGAAATGGATAATTTCCAGGACACTTACACTCTCCCCAGACTAAACAAGGAAGAAGTTGAATTTCTGAAAAGACCAATAGCAGGCTCTGAAATTGAGGCAATAATTAAGAGCCTACCCACCAAAAAAAGTCCAGGACCAGATGGATTCACAGCTGAATTCTACCAGAGGTACAAGGAGGAGCTGGTACCATTCCTTCTGAAACTATTCCAATCAACAGAAAAAGAGGGAATCCTCCCTAACTCATTTGATGAGGCCAACATCATCCTGATACCAAAACCTGGCAGAGACACAACAAAAAAAGAGAATTTTAGACCAATATCCCTGATGAACATCGATGCAAAAATCCTCAATAAAATACTGGCAAACCGGATTCAGCAGCACATCAAAAAGCTTATCCACCATGATCAAGTGGACTTCATCCCTTTGATGCAAGGCTGGTTCAACATTCACAAATTAATAAACGTAATCCAGCATATAAACAGAACCAAAGACAAGAACCACATGATTATCTCAATAGATGCAGAGAACGGTTTTGACAAAATTCAACAGCCCTTCATGCAAAAAACGCTCAATAAATTCGGTATTGAGGGAACGTACCTCAAAATAATAAGAGCTATTTATGACAAACCCACAGCTAATATCATACTGAATGGACAAAAACTGGAAAAATTCCTTTTGAAAACTTCCTTGTTGGAAGTTCTGGCTAGGGCAATCATGCAAGAGAAAGAAATAAAGGGTATTCAGTTAGGAAAAGAAGAAGTCAAATTGTCCCTCTTTGCAGATGACGTGATTGTATATTCAGAAAACCCCATTGTCTCAGCCCAATATCTCCTTAAGCTGATAAGTAACTTCAGCAAAGTCTCAGGATACAAAATTAATGTGCAAAAATCACAAGCATTCTTATACACCAGTAACAGACAAACAGAGAGCCAAATCAGGAATGAACTTCCATTCACAATTGCTTCAAAGGGAATAAAATACCTAGGAATCCAACTTACAAGGGATGTAAAGGACCTCTTCAAGGAGAACTACAAACCACTGCTCAGTGAAATCAAAGAGGACACAAACAAATGGAAGAACATACCATACTCATGGATAGGAAGAATCAATATTGTGAAAGTGGCCATACTGCCCAAGGTTATTTATAGATTCAATGCCATCTCCATCAAGCTACCAATGAGTTTCTTCACAGAATTGGAAAAAACTGCTTTAAAGTTCATATGGAACCAAAAAAGAGCCAGCATTGCCAAGACAATCGTAAGTCAAAAAGACAAAGCTGGAGGCGTCACGCTACCTGACTTCAAACTATACTACAAGGCTACAGTAACCAAAACAGCATGGTACTGGTACCAAAACAGAGATATAGACCAACGGAACAGAATAGAGTCCTCAGAAATAATACCACACATCTACAGCCATCTGATCTTTGACAAACCTGAGAGAAACAAGAAATGGGGAAAGAATTCCCTATTTAATCAATGGTGCTGGGAAAATTGGCTAGCCATAAGTAGAAAGCTGAAACTGGTTCCTTTCCTTACTCCTTATACGAAGATTCATTCAAGATGTGTTAGAGACTTAAATGTGAGACCTAATACCATAAAAACCCTAGAAGAAAACCTAGGTAATACCATTCAGAACATAGGCATCGGCAAGGACTTCATGTCTAAAACACCAAAAGCAACGACAGCAAAAGCCAAAATTGACAAATGGGATCTAATTAAACTAAAGAGCTTCTGCACTGCAAAAGAAACTACCATCAGAGTGAACAGGCAACCTACAGAATGGGAGAAAATGTTTGCAATCTACTCATCTGACAAAGGGCTAATATCCAGAATCTACAAAGAACTCAAACAAATATACAAGAAAAAAAAACAAACAGCCCCATCAAAAATTGGGCAAAGGATATGAACAGACATTTCTCAAAAGAAGACATTCATACAGCCAACAGACACATGAAAAAATGCTCATCATCACTCGCCATCAGAGAAATGCAAATCAAAACCATAATGATATACCATCTCACACCAGTTAGAATGGCAATCATTAAAAAGTCAGGAAACAACATGTACTGGAGAGGATGTGGAGAAACAGAAACACTTTTACACTGTTGGTGGGATTGTAAACTAGTTCAACCATTATGGAAAACAGTATGGCAATTTCTCAAGTATCTAGAACTAGATGTACCATATGACCCAGCCATCCCACTGCTGGGTACATACCCAAAGGATTATAAATCATGCTGCTATAAAGACACATGCACACGTATGTTTATTGCGGCACTATTCACAATAGCAAAGACTTGGAATCAACCCAAATGTCCATCTGTGACAGACTGGATTAAGAAAATGTGGCACATATACACCATGGAATACTATGCAGCCATCAAAAAGGATGAGTTTGTGTCCTTTGTAGGGACATGGATGCAGCTGGAAACCATCATTCTTAGCAAACTATCACAAGAAGAGAAAACCAAACACCGCATGTTCTCACTCATAGGTGGGAACTGAACAATGAGATCACTTGGACTCGGGAAGGGGAACATCACACACTGGGGCCTATCATGGGGAGGGGGGAGGGGGGAGGGATTGCATTGGGAGTTATACCTGATATAAATGATGAATTGATGGGTACTGACGAGTTGATGGGTGCAGCACACCAACATGGCACAAGTATACATATGTAACAAACCTGCACGTTATGCACATGTACCCTAGAACTTAAAGTAAAAAAAAAAAAAAAAAAAAAATAGTCAATCAAACTTACAATGGACACATGGGGACTGAAATTAGAAAGATGGTATCATTTGCAATTGTTTTTTAAAAATGAAATATTTAATGTCAATCTAACAAAACATGTATTGCACTTATACACTAACAACTACAGAGTTGTTTAAAAAAATGATGTAAATAAGTGGAGAACCTCTGTGTTAATAAATTCAAAGATTTACCAAATTACATATATTAATTTCCTCAAAAATGATATAAAGATTTGTCACATTTCATTTCAAAATTATAGCAGGATATATGTAGATAATGTCACAGTAAAATCTGCATGCTAAGGGAAAGAAATTATTGCTAAATAATTTTTAAAAAGAATGATAAAGTGAAAGATATCATTCTATAATTTCAGTTATATAACTCTAGTACTCAATAATGCGTGGTGGTGGAAGAGAGGCTGATGAGCAGACTAATGCAACATAATGCATCTCAGAAACTGATCTGCATGAATTTTATTAACTAGTTTTTGCCAATTGTGCAAAATCAATTCAATAAGGAAAAGTAGCCTTTTCCACCAATGGTTCTGGAGTAATTAAGTATTCTTAGGTTAAATATAAACATTAGCCTCAGTCCCACACATTATGAAAAAGTTGACTCATAATGGAACTCAGAGTTTAAATGTAAAACTGAAAACCTTTTAGGAAAAAACAAAAGCATAGACGTCTTTGAAAACTACAGCTAGGCACAAAATCTTTAGAATTAAAACTAATGGTAAAGTATATGCAAGGAAAAAAATGATAAATTAGGCATCGAATCTTCTGCTCTTTGAAAGCTCTTACTAAGAGGATAAAAACAAGCTATAGACTGGAAGAAAATATTTGAAAAAACACATATTCAACAAAGTACTAATATCTTGAATATATATAAGAAATTGGAATGTATTTTTAAAATCTTTCAAAACTCATGAAAAACAAACAAAAATATCCAATTAGGAAATGGTCAAAAGACAAAACAGACATACAACCAAAGAGGATACATAAGTATGATATAAATACATAGAAGCTTGTTCAACATCATTAGCCTTTAGGGAAATGCAAATTAAAACCACAGTGTGATACCTATCTAAATGGCTAAAATAAAAATGATGGTGAAGAAACCAGATAGGTCAAATATTTCTGGTGAGAATGTACAATGATACAGCTACTCTGGATACAGTTTGCTAGTGTCAAAAACAAAACAAAACAATGATTCAACTGCATTTATCCTAGAGAAATGTAAACTTTCAACTAGCCACACCTTGTACATGATTATTCATAGCAGCTTTATTTGTAATAGTCAAAAATTGGAAACAATTAAATGTCCTTCCATGAGTGAAAGACTAAATAAACTATAGTACGTTAATCCCATGGAATATTATGAATAATAGTAATAAAAAGAAGTAGGCTATGTTAGTCTATTCAGTCTGTTATAAAAAAAGACCATCAACTTTGTGGCTGTTAAACAAGAGAAGCCTAGTTCTCACAGTTCTGGAGGCTGAGAAGTCCAAGACAAAGGCACCAGATTTGGTGTCTGGTGAGAGCTTGCTTTGTAGGTCATAGACAGTGCCCTTCAGCTGTGTCCACTCATAGTGGAAAGGGCAAAATGTCTCTCTCAGACCTCTTTTATAAGGGCACAAATTCTATACATGAGGACACTTCCCTTAGATCCATTCACCTTCCAAAGTAACTGGTTGCTAATATGACCATCACATTGGGGCCTGGAATTTCAACATATGAATTTTGAGGAACCAAAACATTTAGATGATAGCATATTCATATTCATACCTGTAACAACCTGGTTGAATCTCCAGTGGAATATACTGTGTTCAAAAATGGCAATTCCAAATGTTATCTAGTATATATGAGGTACATAACATGCATGCAATGACACCATCATAGAAATGGAGAAGACATTAGTAGTTTCTAGCAGTTGGCAGAGGGGTTGATATGCCTATATAAGAACAGTGTGCAAAATCCTTTTGATGATGGAAATGTGCTGTATCTTGATTGTATCAACATCAATACTCTGATTATAATATTGTAACATAGTTTTACAACTTGTTATCATTGAAATATATGCAATTATGTCAAGTAAAATATTTAATTATAAATAAAATGTATATAATTATATCTTAAATGCAATACTTTAGTAATTAAAAGTTTTAAGGTTGTAATATACTAGCAACTGAAAATTTTAAGATTGTGTGACTGATATCCGACCATCAAGTTTTAGTCTCTAAGATTTTTCATATTATAAGCTTTCAGAAAAACAATTCTTAGAACATGATAACATGATAATTAATCTAAACTAGAAGATAAAGTGTGGTTAATATCGACACCAAGATGCCTACCAGAAAAAAAAAAAAAAAAAAAAAAAAAAGAGCAGATCTCTGCAGTATATAATTCTGCTTTTATAGTATATAAGCCTAATTCTTGGACCAAGTCATTACAAGGTTTTGCTTTTGTGAATGGGATTGTATTACTGCTTTAACACTTTAAAAAGGATTCTAATTTAACCATTTTAGTGATGGATTCAAAGTACAGGAATGTAATTTCTCAGCAGTCTAAGGATTAACTTGGGACTCCTGCTTCAAAACTCCAGTGTGTCACTGACTAATCATTACCTATTCATAAATGTGTTACTACATATAGATCATAATGTTAATGGAAATTGAGGCAAAAGATGGAATTTACTTTCTGTTTTTTTGCAGTAATAATAATAATAGTTTTAAGTGTAGCTAGTATTTTTGGGCAAAACTAGATGCTATTCTAAGCATTTTACCTGACATCAAAAGAGGGTTATCATTTTACATATTTATTATATAATACTTAATATACTCTTGGTTGAATGTAAAACTTAGGGATATATCGTAGCTGATGTTAGAAGAGGCAAGAATTCATGATCATTTACTAAATTTTACTCAATAGATGTTTATTATCAGTATATAATGCTACACTGATTAGAAACAAGGTAACTACTATACCAACCAAGTAAGTACTTGGCCAAGTTTAGAAATCCTACCACTCATTTGCCTCTACTGGCAGTATATTTTTATAATTCATTTTGGCTTCAATTCATCATGTTTAAAATACACATATTTCATTACATTAAAAACAAAATTGCTTATTTTCCTGTCATGAAATAGTTTTAGTAAAGAAGTAGACTGTAGTGACTTGAAAATGATAAATGTTACAATAACATAGTTTTGAGAATAACAATACATTTTGCTATACATACTTTATCTTGAACCAGTGTGTTTTTTTTACTGTATTTTCAGACTTACCACAAAATCATTATAATTGGAAGAAAATTGTGGTAACATTGTACTTCTCTTTATTTTTTTCTTTTTTACATGGAGGCTTAACTGTAACAACTTGTTTTGAAAGAAATATTTAATGTGCAAGACATATGAAAAGATTGCAAAATTCTTGCTCAATAAATTTAAATTATAGTTAAGTAATTTACTACCTATTCTGGAATCCTAATTCCTGACCATCTAAAATTATTAAAGAAATATGTATACAAAACATAGAATATATGTATATTAAACACAATTTGAGTATACAATAATTCTATGTATATAAATTTTTATCTTTACCAAACATGTTAATTTATTGAGATAATTTCATTTAGCTAGAGTAATATATATACACACACATACTAAAACACACACATGTGTATATTGTGTATATGTTATACACATATATTATATATGGAGACCTATGTGTTTGTCACCTACGCTGATTATTTATACATATATACAAACAGATACATATTTGAAAATAAGAAGTTCAAATTGATTTATATTTTCAGTAAGTATCTGCAGTTAATATCTTGTACTGTAATTAATCCATTCATAAAGAAATAACATGAGATAAAGATTAACTACCTAGTGCAAAATTGTTTAATCTAATTATAAAGAACAAAAAAGCAATTTTCCAAATAAAATATAATTAATCAGAGTAGGTGACATAACACATATGGGTATTATGTTGGACAAACCTTTTGCCCTTCCCTTTCTCTGTTACAGGAGGCACAAAGAATGAACACTTACTAAGCTTTAGAATATGACACACTGAAAATAGGACAAGAATTCATAAAATAGAAATGACTGACCAAAAATATTTTTTCATTTCATGTCCCTTTTTTATTATCACATTTATTTCCATTTATTTTAAAGCATATCTCCTTGGTTTTTTGTCCTTGTTACTTGGCTAACTGAGTCATCAAGGAAGATTAATGTGACTTTCAAGGACCTTAGACTTTTTCCTTTTTCTTAACACCCTGCCTACCTACCCTAGGCTGAAGATCCTTTGAAGTCAATGGGAAGTCCACATCAGATGTGAGTAGTAGGGTACAGGGCAAACAAGAATGGCTTCCTAACAAAGCCGTTACAGCTTCCTAACAAAGCTGTTATCCTTTCCACAAATATCCACATCCTGGAGTGTCACAACTCTTTTTTAAAAATCTGAGTAACTTACCTATTCAATCATTTTAGTCCCTGTGCCTTAGATCCAAGTAAGGCTGTTTGTTTGACAGCTTGGGACAAATCTCTCTTTGGGTCACATATTGAACCATGAACTTTTTCTCTCAGGACTTCTCTCGTATTGTGAAACTGTCTCTCTGTGTCATGCTTCAGAGAATACTGTAAAGGACCTGAAAAGTTATGACAGAGTGAAATGGAAAAGGTAGCTGCTGACAAGCACAAAAATGATGAGACGGATACATTTTGAGATGGCTGCTGAACCCTGACAGCTGACTGAAAGCTAATCAGGCAAAGCACCTCTCCCAATGCCAAAGAGAAGTCTGGCACAGGAGAGGAGCATGCTCTCATAATTATGGGAAATGGAGTAGCACGTTCTAATGAAATGAGGACAGCCTTATGTTCTGGATCTGCCTCTGTTGCTAACCCCTGCATACCTCTGGGCAAGACAATCTAACTCTTTGGGCCTATTTTTTAATAAAAGAAGGCTAGAGAAGAAAATATGTAAGTTTTCTTTCCAGCATTCTTTGATAAGAAATATCATCAATTTCTCATCCAAATGTTTTTATCATTATCACCGGTATGGAGACTAGTTGGGATTTAAAGGAAAAGAAGTAAAAATAATCCACAAAGGACCACTAAAAATAAAGAGAAAAACAGGAAACAAGACAAAAATAAATCAAGTATCACTTCTTGAGAAATGTCGCTGACATGGAAATGAAAACTGAAAAGTCGAGTGGCTACAGCTAGCATAATGTTGCACAAGAAGGTACTGATTTTGGATGGAAATGTCTCCTTGCACCTCGCATATCATCCTGTCATTTGTAGCTACTTTTATTTTGAACTCAGTAAAAATATTAAAGAAAAAACCTTGCTGCCAACCTTGTCATGATGTTTTGATATTATTCTTTTCTTAGTAAAGCAGACACAGAATTCTTGAACAATTTTCTTCTTATTGGACTTTTAAACAATGTATATGCTTAAAGACTTATGATAAGAAACTCATATTTGCTAAGATTTTGCCAGATCTAATGTACCTCTGGACAGCTTAGAAAGTAAAAATAACGTATTAAAATCAGAAAGCTGCAAATCCTAGAAATTCCATTGCACATTTTTTTGCCAGTAAATGTATAAACAGAAACCTTGTCAGTCACATGATTTTCATAGCAACCAGTAAAGAATTAAGAAGTGGAAAGGAAACCCACTTCCCACAGAAGCTAAACATTAAGAGTAAATTAAGTTTATTTTGACTATGAAGAAACCATTTTATTCACTTCAAGACACAGCCCAAGGATGCTTTATTGCATGAACACATTAATTCAAGGAAAATCCACAAATATGAGCCAATTCTCTAGAAAATAAAAATACAGGCAAAATTATTTTATTTGTGAAAATAATTGACAAGAGAGAAGAAAAATCCATCAACTCTGACACAAAGTATAATTTTTCATAACCAAATTAACTCCGTGTTTTTAAGAAATATCAGTTATTTGATAATGAGTATGATACGAAGAATAGTTCTCAGCAAATAAGATATTGCTTTCTGGCTGGTAATTTTTTTTTTCTCCAGTAAAATAATTGGTTTCTGAGTCAATGTCTTTCCAAACAGTAATTAATGAGAACTACTCACATTGTTGACAAAAGGAAACCATATTCACAGTTCAACTATGAAAAAAGATTTGTTCACTGTCTCTGTTTATGGGATCAATTGTTAGTTACATAAAAGAAAACATAATGTAAAGAAAAGAAAAAGAGGGGGGCGGAGCAAGATGGCCAAATAGGAACAGCTCCAGTCTCCAACTCCCAGGGCGAGCGACACAGAAGACCGGTGATTTCTGCATTTTCAACTGAGGTACTGGGGTCATCTCACTAGGGAGTGCCGGACAATCGGTGCTGGTCAGCTGCTGCAGCCCGACCAGCGAGAGCTGAAGTAGGGCTAGGCATCGCCTCACCTGGGAAGCGCAAGGGGGAAGGGAATCCCTTTTCCTAGCCAGGGGAACTGAGACACACAACACCTGGAAAATCGGGTAACTCCCACCCAAATACTGCGCTTTAAGGAAACGGGCACACCAGGAGAATATATCCCACACCTGGCCGGGAGGGTCCCACGCCCAGGGAGCCTCCCTCATTGCTAACACAGCAGTCAGCAATCTAACCGAAACGGCAGCAGCGAGGCTGAGAGAGGGGCGCCCACCATTGCTGAGGCTTCAGTAGGTAAACAAAGCCGCTGGGAAGCTGGAACTGGGTGGAGCTCACAGCAGATCAAGGAAACCTGCCTGTCTCTGTAGACTCCACCTCTGGGGACAGGGCACAGTTAACAACAACAACAACAAAAGCAGCAGAAACCTTTGCAGACGCAAACGACTCTGTCTGACAGCTTTGAAGAGAGCAGTGGATCTCCCAACACGGAGGTTGAGATCTGAGAAGGGACAGACTGCCTGCTCAAGCGGGTCCCTGATCCCTGAGTAGCCTAACTGGGAGACATCCCCCACCAGGGGCAGTCTGACACCCCACACCTCACAGGGTGGAGTACACCCCTGAGAGGAAGCTTCCAAAGTAAGAATCAGGCAGATACACTCGCTGTTCAGCAATATTCTATCTTCTGCAACCTCTGCTGCTGATACCCAGGCAAACAGGGTCTGGAGTGGACCTCAAGCAATCTCCAACAGACCTACAGCTGAGGGTCCTGACTGTCAGAAGGAAAACTATCAAACAGGAAGGACACCTATACCAAAACCCCATCAGTACGTCACCATCATCAAAGACCAGAGGCAGATAAAACCACAAAGATGGGGAAAAAGCAGGGCAGAAAAGCTGGAAATTCAAAAAATAAGAGCGCATCTACCCCTGCAAAGGAGCACAGCCCATCGCCAGCAACGGATCAAAACTGGTCAGAGAATGACTTTGATGAGATGAGAGAAGAAGGCTTCAGTCCATCAAACTTCTCAGAGCTAAAGGAGGAATTACGTACCCAGCGCAAAGAAACTAAAAATCTTGAAAAAAGAGTGGAAGAATTGACAGCTAGACTAATTAAAGCAGAGAAGGTCATAAACGAAATGACAGAAATGAAAACCATGACACGAGAAATACGTGACAAATGCAGAAGCTTCAGTAACCGACTCGATCAACTGGAAGAAAGAGTATCAGCGATTGAGGATCAAATGAATGAAATGAAGCGAGAAGAGAAACCAAAAGAAAAAAGAAGAAAAAGAAATGAACAAAGCCTGCAAGAAGTATGGGATTATGTGAAAGACCAAATCTACGTCTGATTGGGAATGCCTGAAAGTGAGGGGGAAAATGGAACCAAGTTGGAAAACACTCTTCAGGATATCATGCAGGAGAACTTCCCCAACCTAGTAGGGCAGGCCAACATTCAAATTCAGGAAATAAAAAGAACGCCACAAAGATACTCCTCGAGAAGAGCAACTCCAAGACCCATAATTGCCAGATTCACCAAAGTTGAAATGAAGGAAAAAATCTTAAGGGCAGCCAGAGAGAAAGGTTGGGTTACCCACAAAGGGAAGCCCATCAGACTGACAGCAGATCTCTCGGCACAAACTCCACAAGCCAGAAGAGAGTGGGGGCCAATATTCAATGTTCTTAAAGAAAAGAATTTTCAACCCAGAATTTCATATTCAGCCAAACTAAGTTTCAAAAGTGAAGGAGAAATAAAATCCTTTACAGATAAGCAAATGCTTAGAGATTTTGTCACCACCAGGCCTGCCTTCCAAGAGACCCTGAAGGAAGCACTAAACATGGAAAGGAACAACTGGTATCAGCCATTGCAAAAACATGCCAAAATGTAAAGACCATCGAGGCTAGGAAGAAACTGCATCAACTAACAAGCAAAATAAGCAGTTAATATTATAATGGCAGGATCAATGTCACACATAATGATATAAACCTTAAATGTAAATGGACTAAATGCTCCAATTAAAAGACACAGACTGGAAAACTGGATAAAGAATCAAGACCCATCAGTCTGCTGTATTCAGGAGACACATCTCACATGCAGAGACATACATAGGGTCAAAATAAAGAGATGGAGGAAGATCTACCAAGCAAATGCAGAACAAAAAAAAGCAGGGGTTGCAATCCTAGTCTCTGATAAAGCAGACTTTAAACCCTCAAAGACCAAAAGAGACAAAGAAGGCCATTACATAATGGTAAAGGGATCAATACAACAGGAAGAGCTAACTATCATAAATATATATGCACCCAATACAGAAGCACCCAGATTCATAAAGCAAGTCCTTAGAGACTTACAAAGAGACTTAGACTCTCATACAATAATAATGGGAGACTTCAATACTCCACTGTCAACATTACAGAGATCGAGACAGAAAGTTAACAAGGATATCCAGGAATTGAACTCATCTCTGCACCAAGTGGAACTAATAGACATCTATAGAACTCTCCACCCCAAATCAACAGAATATACATTCTTCTCAGCACCACATCGCACTTATTCCAAAATTGACCACATAATTGGAAGTAAACCACTCCTCAGCAAAGGTACAAGAACAGAAATTATAACAAACTGTCTCTCAGACCACAGTGCAATCAAACTAGAACTCAGGACTAAGATACTCAATCAAAACTGCTCAACTACATGGAAACTGAACAACCTGCTCCTGAATGAATACTGGGTACATAACAAAATGAAAGCAGAAATAAAGATGTTCTTTGAAACCAATGAGAACAAAGATACAACATACCAGAATCTCTGGGATACCTTTAAAGCAGTGTGTAGAGGGAAATTTATAGCACTAAATGCCCACAAGAGAAAGCAGGAAAGATCTAAAATTGACAATCTAACATCACAATTAAAAGAACTAGAGAGGCAAGAGCAAACACATTCAAAAGCTAGCAGAAGGCAAGAAATAACTAAGATCAGAGCAGAACTGAAGGAGATAGAGACACAAAAAACGCTCCAAAACATCAATGAATCCAGGAGTTGGCTTTTTGAAAAGATCAACAAAATTGACAGACAGTTAGCAAGACTAATAAAGAAGAAAAGAGAGAGGAATCAAATAGACGCAATAAAAAACGATAAAGGGGACATCACCACCAACCCCACAGAAATACAAACTACCATCAGAGAATACTATAAACACCTCTACGCAAATCAACTAGAAAATCTAGAAGAAATGGTTAATTTCCAGGACACTTACACTCTCCCAAGACTAAACCAGAAAGAACTTGAATTTCTGAATAGACCAATAGCAGGCTCTGAAATTGAGGCAATAATTAATAGCCTACCCACCAAAAAAAGTCCAGGACCAGATGGATTCACAGCTGAATTCTACCAGAGGTACAAGGAGGAGCTGATACCATTCCTTCTGAAACTATTCCAATCAATAGAAAAAGAGGGAATCCTCCCTAACTCTTTTTATGAGGCCAACATCATCCTGATTCCAAAGCCTGGCAGAGACACAACAAAAAAACAGAATTTTAGACCAATATCCCTGATGAACATCGATGCAAAAATCCTCAATAAAATACTGGCAAACCGGATTCAGCAGCACATCAAAAAGCTTATCCACCATGATCAAGTGGACTTCATCCCTGGGATTCAAGGCTGGTTCAACATTCGCAAATCAATAAACATAATCTAGCATATAAACAGAACCAAAGATGAGAACCACATGATTATCTCAATAGATGCAGAAAAGGCCTTTGACAAAATTCAACAGCCCTTCATGCTAAAAACGCTCAATAAATTCGGTATTGATGGAACATACCTCAAAATAATAAGAGCTATTTATGACAAACCCACAGCCAATATCATACTGAATGGGCAAAAACTGGAAAAATTCCCTTTGAAAACTGGCACCAGACAGGGATGCGCTCTCTCATCACTCCTATTCAACATAGTGTTGGAAGTTCTGGCTAGGGCAATCAGGCAAGAGAAAGAAATAAAGGGTATTCAGTTAGGAAAAGAAGAAGTCAAATTGTCCCTCTTTGCAGATGACATGATTGTATATTTAGAAAACCCCATTGTCTCAGCCCAAAATCTACTTAAGCTGATAAGTAACTTCAGCAAAGTCTCAGGATACAAAATTAATGTGCAAAAATCACAAGCATTCTTATACATCAGTAATAGACAAGTAACAGAGAGCCAAATCATGAATGAACTTCCATTCACGATTGCTTCAAAGAGAATAAAATACCTAGGAATCCAACTTACAAGGGATGTAAAGGACCTCTTCAAGGAAAACTACAAACCACTGCTCAGTGAAATAAAAGAGGACACAAACAAATGGAAGAACATACCATGCTCATGGATAGGAAGAATCAACATCGTGAAAATGGCCATACTGCGCAAGGTTATATATAGATTCAATGCCATCCCCATCAAGCTACCAATGAGTTTCTTCACAGAATTGGAAAAAACTGCTTTAAACTTCATATGGAACCAGAAAAGAGCCCGCATTGCCAAGACAATCCTAAGTCAAAAGGACAAAGCTGGAGGTGTCACGCTACCTGACTTCAAACTATACTACAAGGCTACAGTAACCAAAACAGCATGGTACTGGTACCACAACAGAGATATAGACCAATGGAACACAACAGAGTCCTCAGAAATAATACCACACATCTATAGCCATCTGATCTTTGACAAACCTGAGAGAAACAAGAAATGGGAAAGGATTCCCTATTTAATAAATGGTGCTGGAAAATTGGCTAGCCATAAGTAGAAAGCTAAAACTGGATCCTTTCCTTACTCCTTATACGAAGATTCATTCAAGATGTATTAGAGACTTAAATTTTAGACCTAATACCATAAAATCCCTAGAAGAAAATCTATGTAGTACCATTCAGGAAATAGGCATGGGCAAGGACTTCATGTCTAAAACACCAAAAGCAACAGCGTCAAAACCAAAATTGACAAATGGGATCTAATTAAACTAAAGAGCTTCTGCACATAAAAAGAAACTACCATTAGAGTGAACAGGCAACCTACAGAATGGGGAAAATTTTTGCAATCTACTCATCTGACAAAGGGCTAATATCCAGAATCTACAAAGAACTCAAACAAATATACAAGAAAAAAACAAACCACCCCATCAAAAAGTGGGCAAAGGATATGAACAGACATTTCTCAAAAGAAGGCATTCATACAGCCAACAGACACATGAAAAAATGCTCATCATCACTCGCCATCAGAGAAATGCAAATCAAAACCACAATGAGATACCATCTCACACCAGTTAGAACGGCAATCATTAAAAAGTCAGGAAACAACAGGTGTTGGAGAGGACGTGGAGAAACAGGAACACTTTTACACTGTTGGTGGGATTGTAAACTAGTTCAACCATTATGGAAAACAGTATGGCAATTCCTGAAGGATCTAGAACTAGATGTACCATATGACCCAGCCATCCCACTACTGGGTATATACCCAAAGGATTATAAATTATTCTACTACAAAGACACATGCACACGTATGTTTATTGTGGCACTATTCACAATAGCAAAGACTTGGAATCAACCCAAATATCCATCTGTGACAGACTGGATTAAGAAAATGTGGCACATATACACCATGGAATACTATGCAGCCATAAAAAAGGATGAGTTTGTGTCCTTTGTAGGGACATGGATGCAGCTGGAAACCATCATTCTTAGCAAACTGTCACAAGAACTGAAAACCAAACACCGCATGTTCTCACTCATAGGTGGGAATTGAACAATGAGATCACTTGGACTCGGGAAGGTAAACATCACACACTGGGGCCTATCATGGGGATGGGAGAGGGGGGATGGATTGTATTGGGAGTTATATATGATATAAATAATTAATTGATGGGTGCTGAGGAGTTGAAGGGTGTAGCACACCAACATGGCACAAGTATACATATGTAACAAACCTGCACGTTATGCACATGTACCGTAGAACTTAAAGTATAAAAAAATAATAAAAATAAAAATAAAAATAAAAAATTTAAAAAAAAAGAAAATTTAAAAAAAAAAGAAAAAAGAAGAGAAAAAATATGTCCTTGTTAGTATGATGTCATAATTATATCGGCTTATCTAAATAAGAGGTGAAGTCAAATATGAGCATATTTAATTATTATGGTGTCAATGGTGTGAGTTATATAGTGATAAAAAGATAAATTCAACATCAGAATAGTTTGCTGTTTCTGAGTAATTGTTAAGGAAATCAGAATTACCTTCAAAATTTATTTCTAAACCTTGGCCATATTCTTGCTATACACTCTTATGTACTGAGAAACATTGTTGAGGATCCTGAAAAATTTATTCTTCTTTTTCAAGTGACTCATCTGTTTCAATAAGTTACCAATATATAGCATACTAATAGAGTCCAAAGATATATTTGAAGTTTCAGAGAGAAAGATATTTAAACCTTCATTTTGTCTATTATTTTTGAAAATATAAATGCTTACAATATTAAAAAAATGTAAAATATCCTCGCAACTTATTGATTTATTAAATGTCTGTATTCTGCGTGTTAAAGATAAGTAGGAAAAGCTGGAATGAATAACAAATGGCTATTTTTAACTTGTTGAGTGCTTTGGTCACAAGTCCATCAACACATCTCAATGATAAGAGTTTATTGTAAGCCAGTCTGAAAAATCATAGAAAGCTGCAAATAAGCTGCTGTTATCTTAAGGCTGCAGTATAATGAAGAATAATTATTCCACTTACTTTTCATTCACTATTTATGTAGTGCCAGTTTCCTAGGTATTTTTAAGTGTATCACCATATTTTATCCCCATTTTGTAAATGAGGAAACAAATACACAAATACATTTACTGAAAAGAAAGATGCTAATCATTATACTAAATTATAGATTGGCATGCTCTGCCAGACATACAACAGCTAATCCTTTATTTTGAGGGTTAAAATAATTATCTGAGTATATTTCCATAGGAAACCTAATTGTATGGTTGAAGAAAATTTGATGGAATCAAGAAATGTGTCATTAAAGATGGTTTAAGCAAGAGCCTTTGGGCTGAAAATTAAAAGCGAAAGCAGTTTCTTATAGGAAAAAAAATGATAAACAAGCTTCTTTTCTTACAAAGTAAAAAGAAGAAATTAGGGAGGGAAGGAAGGAAGGGAGAGAGGGAGGGAGGGAGGGATGGAAGGAGGGAAAGAGGAAGGAAGGAACCATTATTTTGTTGGAGTTCTTTTAATAGGTTTAATGTAAATAACAAGCATGTATTTCCTGCTAGTAAATTTGTGTAACACTGACCTTTTGGACACATTTTGCAAGTGAGAGAAAATCATAAGAAGGTAAGATATTAGGAAAGGCCAATATTAAATATTATTTATCTATCATGAGAGGATAATTAAATATATGTAGAATGAATGAATAAATATAAAATGTGTGATAACTATAAGGGAGGTCCAAAGAAGCTAGGTGCCCTAATATTAGAAAATGTTTCCAAGTAATATGCACCCTGCCACAGAGCATCTTTGTTAAGAAAGAAACTAAAGATCTTCAAGGAAAATTATAATTGCACCTTCAACAAATGTTAAGTGCAGAGCCATCATGTATGGATTATTCAGCATTGAGGGATATCTTTCCTAAGGCATTCATGGGCTGTTAACTGTTCTAGGTATGCTACAAATCTATGAATTACTTGGTCACCCATCAGCGGATGAAGGATGGGTGGGAGAGTAATCTATAGAATTGCAGTTTATTGACTAAAACAAAAAGTACTGACAAAATGCTAGCTTAACAATTTGTTTCCCTTTTCTATTGCAAAGCCCACTGGGACCCTCAGTCACTAAATTTTCTTTCATAGGAAAGTACCAGAGACTCACTTAATAATACAGAGTAGTAAGTTCTGATGAAATTTACTTTCCATGGAAACAAAGCAATATTCTGCCAGTGTCCTGTGGAAGGTGGTTCTTCTTAAGTTCTGTCAAAAGTTGTCTTGAGGTATATTGGATTTGCTCCTTTAAGAGAAGACAGTCCTCACATGGCTATGAGGTAATACCCCTCAGCAGAAAAAGGGCAGAGGGGTGGAGTGTTGGGGAGGGTAGGCAAAGAGATCCTTTCAGTATCTGCCTTGTTATTTATTTTATTTAGGCATCTAGCCTTACATAAAAACCGGATCATGAAATATTCCATTTTTAAATATAGATGTGAGAAAAATAAGTGCATGCATGTAAATAGCAGCTAAACATCCTAATATAAAAGCTTTTGTTTTAGATAGGGTATGAAAGAGGAAAAGTGCAGTGATACAGATAAAGGAGATTTATTATAAGAATTAGACCTTAAGTAGTTATGGGAACTGGTTAAGCATTCCGTCATTGCTGTGGCCTCTGCATGTGCTTTTCAGCCTGAAATTAGGCCTAGAAGGCAGAAAAGAAAGATACACGTATAGTGGACAAAGAATAAGAACTAACCGGAAGCCACATCTGTCTCTCACCACCTCCAACCATTTTGATGAGGATGACCTACAGGACAGTCTGGTACTCTTCACTGTGAAACTGCACACTCCCTGGCCCAGGACTCAGAGAAGTTGAAAAAGATCTAGTGGAGGGGGAAAGAACTGGAGGTCTCACTGATACCCATTAATGAGTCAAGCCAACAGATGAGTGAAGATGTGCAGAAGCTGTAACAGCACTTGGCCCTACATCAAACTTTAGAGCATTAAAAATGGTGCTTTTCTTGTCACACAAATCTATCTTATAGCCAACTTGACTAGACACCATCCAGTGAAGAAAATCTGTGAAACATAGCTGCTACTTAGCTAAACTGACACAGGGAAAAGCCACTTGAAAGAAATCAAAAACACTGACATAAGTCATTTTGTACTGTGTATCTTAACTGGGAAGATATGCAGGAGTCTTCCTAGACTGTCCACAGGCTGCCTCCAATTGCAAAGAAATCTTCCTAAACTTTAGTTATAACAAAAGGAGAATCAACATTTTGCTCAATCCAAAAGAGGTCAGAAGATTCCCACAGTGGGAAATAAGCCAAAACATAAAACAAAATCTTTGTAAAAGTTGTTTTTTTTCAAACAGTCTCTTTACATCTTTATAACTAGAGAGGATATAGATATAGATATATGAGTTAAAATAAAATAAATTGGAAACCATGCTTGAGAATTTTTTCAGCAGACAAAAGTCAGTTAAGCCGTGGAAGCAACACTGACCTTTCTTGATCTGCAAACACAAGCAAAACATAACTTGGGTGATTTTTTATAGATGGCTATATTAAAGAAAACAAAACATAAGCTTAACCAATCAGAAGCTTCCAATTAATTTATACAACTAGAGACTTCCTGGTAGAATAAATAAAATAAGGCAACTACAAAATTGTAACCAATCAAGTTTGCCTTGCTTCAGTGTTGACTCGTAAAACCCTTCCCTTTGTGTTTCCTCAGCAGAACCTAAAACCACCTTTGGTTTGGTGCTTCCTGACTCAGGAATTACTGTTTGTTCCAATAAACTCTATGATTTTATTATACCTCAATTTACCTTTTAACAATAGATATATACAATTTTGAATTGTCTATTCTGTTTTTGTAGTTGAGGATATACCAGTACACTCAGCCATGGAAATTTGGAGTCTCTGAGTTCAAACTCACACTCTAAACCTAAGGTATTATTGAATTCTTGTTCCGTAAGCTCAACTAGCCTTCAACTCATCTTCAAAATAGAGCTCCTCTTATTGCTGATCCAAAATTTTTATTCTTTTCACATTTAGGATTCTAGATTCCTTCCAGACCTTTAATTTAGCAAAAAACAAGTGAAAAGTTCATATAATATTGGGAAAAAAATCCATTTCAGTTTCAAGAAACTGAAGAGAATAGAAATTGTTTTGTTTTTCTTTTTGAAGAAAATAAAAATATTGCCACTTCTGATCCCATGTAGTTTTAAATAAATGTTTGTTAAATTTCTTCTTTATATTAGGCATTTCAGGGAACCAAGTACTTACTATCTTATGAAATATTAAATTCTAATGCAATATATAGTACATATGAGTTAACATAGTATACTGAAGGAAAATCTCTGTGTGTTGAAAACAATATCAAATACTTGTTTGAATAGCATGCAATTATGTGTTTGACTATTATTACAAGCAAAGAAGAAGAGAAGTAAATAACTTTACAATATATACCCTTTGTAGGGACATGGATGTAGCTGGAAACCATCATTCTCAGCAAACTATCGCAAGAACAGAAAACCAAACACCTCATGTTCTCACTCATAGGTGGGAACTGAACAATGAGATCACTTGGACTCGGGAAGGGGAACATCACACACCGGGGCCTATCACGGGGAGGGGGGAGGGGGAGGGATTGCGTTGGGAGTTATACCTGATATAAATGACGAGTTGATGGGTGCTGACGAGTTGATGGGTGCAGCACACCAACATGGCACAAGTATACATATGTAACAAACCTGCACATTATGCACATGTACCCTAGAACTTAAAGTATAATAAATAAATAAATAAATAATAAATAAACAAACAACATATACCCTTCATTTATCTCTAATTGCTATACTTTGTTCAAAACAGATCCTTGGGCATTTAACAGTATGGTCCTCTCAGCGGCTAAACAGGATGTTATAATTTACACTTTAACATCATACTCCTAGGGCATTCACTTGATGATTGCATAAGTGTCTTATAGCATGACGGGAAAGCTACTGAGTTAAAGTGGGCTATTGCACACTAAACCATGGAAATAAACTAAGTAAGAAATGAAAAAAGTGAAAAGAGAAATAAGAGAAAGGGGAAAAATGTAGCATTCATTTGTTGAGTAGCCACCAAGGGGTAGTGCTATGCTAAGCAGATTCCTTTCTCTCTCAATTTTGACTCTCTCTCTCTCTCTCTCACACACACACACACACACACACACACACACACACGCACACACTCAAAAGTATTTGTTGAGCACTGCTAGAAGACCTGTAAACACAATAATGACTAAGACACAAGGAACGGAGAACATAATTGAGACAGCTTCTAGCCCACTGTGTTGTCATCCCACCAGAACCATAGTTCTCACTCAGCTTCTAACAAGTAATAATCCATTGTTATGGCTAAACTTGGTATCTTTTTTTGAAACTTTTCTTAACCCTACCAAACTAGCCTTCCCAATTTAGTGTGGTCTAAATTATTATTTTCAATAATTTAAAATAATCACTGTGATTATTAGTAATAATTACTATAGCAATACTTTATCAAGGAAAGATCTTATAAGAAGTACAATAGTTTGGGGCATGTTGAGTTTGAGAATGTCTAGGAAAATGTGTCCGTAGGCAGTTGTAACTTGAGCTACAACTATGCGCCTTGAGCTTGAAAATTTTGTTAATTTTAATGGTAAATCTTCAGAACAAATGTCTTTTTACCTTTGTTAAAGATAAGACATTTGAAACCTACAGATACGTTTTTAATTTTATTTTATAAAATAAATTTTATTTAATAAAAATCTGATAAATAATGAGTAAAAAAGTAAGATTGACTTCAGGTATTCATAATGCTAATACCTATTTGTCACTACATTGCAATCATCTATATAACGATTCTATTCTCTGTTTGTTTCCAAGCACCCAGCAGAGGATCCAACTCATATAAATGCTCAATAAATATTCCTCATGCATCCAAAGCCAATACTCATTTGGTTATTTTGGTTGTATTCGGTTGTTGCCTGTTCTGGTTGTTCAGCTCAAGCACCTTACCAGCTGCAAAATTTGAATTACATTCTGGCTGCACTGTTTACCTACCCTACACTGGTATCATATTAAAAAATAATAATAATAAAGAAAAATATCAATAACACCATAGGGTACTCTTAAATGTGCTAGTGAAAGTCTGAAAAGTCCTCATCAGTGGAAAAAAAAGATAAATAATATAAAATTTTATTGAATATATACTTATTGGATTTTTAAAAAAGTATTGGTTACAAGGTTTGATACCTTTAATAGACAAAGTTTTGTTACATATATGGGTCAATAAACATTTCTATATGTAAAATAAAATATTAATACTTACAAGTGTCTATTAGTTAAAATAAGTACATCCAAACTCTTAGACACCAGAAATGAGGGTCTTATTTCATTACAACTTTAAGAATCAGAGTGGAAGGAAATCTTATGGCTCACAGTGTCCTGACTCATTAAAAAAAAAAAAAAAAGATTTAAAAGAGCAGGTAACTATGAGTTTAATGTTAGTAATATGGTTTGACTCTGTGTCCCCACCCAAATGTCACCTTGAACTATAATCCCTATAATCTCCATGTGTCTAGGGTGGGACCAGGTGGAGATAATTGAATCGTTTGGCACAGTTTCCCCCATTATGTTCTAGTGATAGCGGGTGAGTCTCACGAGATCTGATGGTTTTATAAGCTTCTGGCATTTCCCCTGCTTGCACTCATTCTCTCCTTGGCTGCCCTGTGAAGAGATGATCCTTCCTCCATCATTGTAAGTTTCCTGAGGGCTCTCCTGCCATGCAGAATTGTGAATCAATTAAGCCTCTTCCTTTATAAATTACCTAGTTTCGAGTATACTCTTATGGCAATGTGAGAATGGGATAATATAGTAAATTGGTACTGAGGGAGTGGGACACTTCCTTCTAAAAGAATACCTGAAAATGTGGAAGTAAGTTTGGAACTGGGTATTAGGTGGAGGATGGAACAGTTTGGAGGCCTCAGAAGAAGACAGGAAAATGTGGGAAAGTTTGGAACTTAGAGACTTGGAGAGCTCATAACACAGAAAGATATAGGAAGGTTGGAACTTTCTAGAGATTTGTTGAGTGGCTTTGACCAAAATGCTGATAGTGATATGGACAATGAAGTCCAGGCTGAGGTGATCTCAAAGGGAGATGAAGAACTTTTTGGGAAGTAACATAAAGCTGACTCTTCCTACGTTTTAGCAGAGACTGGTAACATTCTGCTCTTGCCCTGGAGATCTGTGCAACTTCGAACTTGAGAGAGATGATTTAGGGTAACTGGCAGGAGGAATTTCTAAGGTGCTAAGTGTTCAAGAGGAAGCAGAGCATAAAACTTTGGAAAATTTGTAGCGTGACAATATGAAAGAAAAGAAAAACCCATCTTCTGGGGAGAGATTCAAGCCTGATGCAGAAATTTGGATAAATAACAAGTAGCTGAAAGTTAATCACCAAGACAATGGGGAAAATGTCTCCAGGGCATGCCAGAGACCTTCAGGGAAGTTCCTCCCATCACAGGCCTTCAGGCCTAGGAGGGACAATTGGTTTCCTGAATTGAACCCAGGGCCTTGCTGCTTTGTGCCAGCTGGAGGCTTGGTGCCATGTCCCAGCTGCTTCAGCTCCAGCAGTGGCTAAAAGGGGCCAATGTACAGTTCCGGATGTTGGTTCAGAGGGTGCAACCCCCTAGCCTTGGCAACTTTCATGTTATGTTGGGCCTTCTGGTACACAGAAGTCAAGAATTGGGGTTTAGAAACCTCTGCCTAGATTTCAGAGGATGTATGGAAGTGCCTGGATGGCCAGGAAGAAGTTTCCTGCAGAGGTGGAGGCCTCATGGAGAACTTCTGCTTGGGCAGTGCAGAAAGAAAATGTGGGGTCGGAGACCTCACACAGAGTCTCCAGTGGGGCACTATTTATGGGACATATGAGAAAAGGTCCACCATGCTCCAGACCCCAGAATGGTAGATCCACTGACAGCTTGTGCTGTGTGCCTGGAAGCGCTGCAGACACTCAGTGCCAGCCCAAGCAGCCAGGAGTGGTCCTGTACCCTTCAAATTCACAGGGCCAGAGCTGCCCAAGGTTGTGGGAACCCACATCTTGCATTGATGTGACCTGAATGTGAGACATGGAATCAAAAGAGAACACTTTGGAGCTTTAAGGTTTCATAACTGTCCTTTTGCATTTTGGACTTGCAAAGGAACTGTAGCCCCTTTCTTTTGACCAATTCCTCCTATTTGGAATGGGTGTATTACCCAATGCCTGTATTCTTATTATATCTAGAAAGTAACTTCCTCTTGATTTTGCAGAGTCATAGGTGGAAGGGACTTGCCTTGTCTCAAATGGGACTTTGAACTTGGACTTTGAGTTATTACTGGAATTAGTTAAAACTTTGGGAGACTGTTGGAAGGGCATGATGTGTTTTGAAATGTGAGAAAATCAGATTTGGTGGGGACCAGGGAAGAATGATATGTCTTGGCTCTGTGTCCCCACCCAAATATCACTTTGAATTGCAATCCCCATAATCCCCTTGTGTCAAGGACAGGACCTGGTGGAGGTAGTAGAATCATGCGAACAGTTTTCCCCGTGCTGCTCTTGTGATAATGAGTGTGTCTCGTAAGATCTGATGATGTTATAAGCTTCTGGCATTTTCCCTGCTGGTACTAATTCTCTCTCCTGCCACTCTGTGAAGAGGTGCCTTCTGCCATGGTTGTAAGTTTCCTGAGGCCTCCCCAGCTGTGCAGAACTGTGAGTAAATTAAACCTCTTTTCTTTATAAATTACCCAGTATTTCTTCATAGCAGCATGAGAATGGACTAATACAGTTGGTCACAGAAAAGAATGAGTGGAAGAGAAAAATACTACGGGATACATACAATTGATTTGATCTTTTAGATCAAAAAATTTAAGGTTTAGTAACATTCCATTATATTGACAGGAATCTTGTTGCTCAGCAATTCCCAAATTTCCCTGGTAATAATAACAACCAAGTGTATTGACATTCAGAATTAGACAAGGTCTTTAGTGAAGGAGTTTGAGAATATTCAATGATTGTGGTCATGCACATTTGCAGAGCAAAAGTTGGACTTTAGAATAAATATATATAATTTAGAGTCTTAGATTTCATGTTATCCACATAACTTCTTACATAAATTTTCTTTAATGAATCCTAGCAGAATTTAAAGGAGTGTCTATTAGCTTAGAAAGGATTGTATGCTTGGTATTATAGATCATTATTTTATTTTATAAAGTGATAGGTTCAAAAGAGATACATTTCTTTACAGCTGCAAAATGTGTAGACCATGAAAGAGTTCCATTTGTGTTTTGTTTATCTGTTGGTTTGTGTTATTTTTAAGAAATTTATGGGAACATAATTTAAATTGGAAATGCAGAGATGAAAGGGATACATTAGCAGTTTAAGCACATTGAGATTATCTCAATAGCTTTCCTATATAAGCAATTTCAGAAAGTCTATTAACCTAATCAGATAAGAAACAGCTATGATTATATGAGTCACTTGTATTCAGAGAGTTTTTTGTTTTAGAATGTTAAAGCAGGATAAAGAAAAATAAAATATTTGTATTTGATGTTGCCAGTTGTGTGTCAATCAGTTGTGTGGTGATCTAGATGAATATTTCATAGAATACAATTAAACTAATTTATATAGAAAACTCAAAATAATGTACTTATAAAAATATATGGCCTAAATTTGAAGATCAGAAAATATTTACATTGCCTCCAATATATGTTTATTAATCTATATAAATATACATATATATGTTTTGAGTGTGCTAAAACATATCTTCAATGTAAATTGGTTATTGGGATATACCCACATTAGAATAATCAGTAATTCACTCAATAAACAACTGTTTATCAACAGGAATTTTAAATTTAGAGATAGGTGTATTCCATCTTTAGAAGAAGATTAAATGGAATATGGGTATATTCCATTTTTAGCTCTGAAAAGACAGATAGGCTGTAATTTTATTAATCAGAGAAGATGCAATGATCAATACAGTAATCATTTTTGTGCTATTGGTGAACTGAGTAGCACTGAATTAATAATACTATGGAGAAATGGTAAGTTGCATAAATTATCTGAGAATTATAAATATTATGCAATAAAATTGAAATAATTCTATAAATATAGCATAATAATACCAAGATAATTATTTACTGTTCAAGGAAGTAAATATTTTCAATTTTTGACAGTAGAAACTGCACTGTACAATACACTTATATGTACATATATAAATATATAAATGTATACATTTACATGAGAAATTTTATTTTTAAGAGCTAAAATCTCAAATTTTCATATAATGAAAAGTAAGGCTATGCATATTTTTAATGTTGATAAATATTATGAGTTTTCAAATATGGCAGAGCAATTCAGAAATATTCAGCAACATATGAGAGTACCCACATTGTCATCATTCATAGAAAACATTCCTTTTGCTAACCTCATATGTTATTTTAATTTGCATTTTATTTATCAATTCTAAAGATATTATTAACTTTCATGGTGACCTTTCTGTTCATATTCCTTTCATGCTTTTCTCCAAAATGTATTTCTTTTATTTACTTCTTAGGCAATTTTAAAAATCAGAATTGTTAATAATTTTTTCATATAGCCTGAAAATATTTTTCTAACAATGTTTCATTTGTTCTTTGACTTTATTTATTGTACATCTTACCATTTTAAAATCTTTATATTGCCAAATATGGTTATCTTTTTTGGTCAGGGGCTTTCTTTCTGGCTAGAGAGGATGGTCTACACATTGTGTCTTTTTAAAGGATTTTCCTAATATTTTTCTTATTTCTGTGTGATTTAATTTGTTTGTCTTTAAATTACTGATGTATTAGGAGTTATTCCTTCACAGCAGTGAAATAAAAACACAGAAAATATATTCTTGCTTTCAGATGGATGATCAATTAAGATCATTAAGGCCGGGCACAATGGCTCATGCCAGTAATCTCAGCACTTTGGGAGGCTGAGGTGGGTGGATCACTCGAGGTCAGGAGTTTGAGACCTGCCTGGCCAAAATGGCAAAACCCTGTCTCTACAAAAAATACAAAAATTATCTGGGTGTGGTGGCAGGCACCTTTAATCCTAGCTACTACGGAGACTGAGGTGAAAGAATCACTTGAACTCGGGAGGCCAAGGTTGCAGTGAACCGAGACTGTGCCACTGCACTCCAGCCTGGGCAATAGATCAAGACTCTTGTCTCAAAAAAAAAAAAAAAAAAGGTAAGATTATTAATAATCCTCCCCTTTCCCCACTGAATTGAAATGTAAACTTATTTTTGTGTTAATTTTAGTTGACTATGTATTCTGTTATATTAATCTAATTCACTAGTCCTAAGACAATATTATGTGATGATTACAATGGTTTTATAAAATATTCAATATCTGGTAAACAGGATCCTTTATAATTCTTTGTTTTTCTTTCATGCTTTTTGATTTACAGAATTTTTGCCTTTAGTAATTAATATTAGAATCCAGAAAACTATCCTTGGGGACAGTTATTGGAATTTTCTTACAGTGATACATTATTTTGGGGGAATTATATCTTTTTGAAATTAAATCTTCCTAGTAAGAACATAAGTCGCTATTTCTTCTTGTAGTTTTAATATCCTTAAAAATTGGTTGTTTCCTTCCTGTAAGTCTTATTTTAGGGCTACATTTCTCATTACATTTTTTTCTCAGGTTCTTACTTCTTTGGCCACTATTTTGAATATACGCGTCTGTGCATGTGTATGTTTTTATTTCGATTTATATGTAGCTTTTGCTTGACTTGGAGAAAAAATACTTTTTTGCATTTATCTCATATCAAGCTATGAAGATCTTTCATTTATTCAAGTGTTTTTAACCAGAGACTTTTAGTTTTTCTTAAGTTAGAAATCCAATTATTCCCCCCCTCCAAAAAAAAAAAACTTGGCAATGCTTTCCAAAACGTATAGAAACTTTCCCTCACCATGAAGAATAGCAAGAAAAAATAACTCATTTTTTCCTCCTGAATTTAATGGAGAAAAGTCTTTAATACTTCGACATGTTGTCTGATGTTTTCTATTGTGCTTGAAAAAATTAACTGCATCCTGTTTAGTTTCCCTCTATTTATATTTCACTTAGAATTTTACTATGAACTACTGATGCATTTTATCAACTGGCTTTTTATAATCTATTGTTAAATAAATTCACTTTAAAAAACCTTTTTTCCTTTGCAATGAATTTCATGAAATAAAAAATAACTAATTATATTACACTGTTTTATGAATTGCTAGCTTCACTATGCTAACATTTTATTTTGCATGTTTTATTTGTATTTATGTGACTATAAATTTGCATTTTCTTTATTTTTTAGAAGATTAAGTTGATGCTAAATTCTAAGGTTTCTTTTGTTTTGTTTTGTTTTTGAGACACAGTCTCGCTCTGTTGCCCAGGCTGGAGTGCAGTGGTGCGATCTCAGCTCACTGCAACCTCTGCCTCCCAGGTTCAAATGATTCTTCTGCCTCAGCCTCCCGAGTAGCTGGGACTACAGGCATGTGCCACCACATCCGGCTAATTTTTGTATATTTGTAAATTTTGTATTTTTAGTAGATATGGGGGTTCACCATAATGGCCAGGATGGTCTCGAACTCCTGACCTCATGATCTGCCTACCTCTAACTGTTATTATAGTTGAAAATATAAATAAATTTCCTTATTTATGTAATAGAATCCACTGTTAACCCATTAATGTTCAGTGTCTCCCTTTGAATGGTGAAGCTTTTATTGCCTTTCTGATCACTTCATTGATACTCTGTTTTTAAATCCTCTTGTATAAATTTGTTAGATTACATTTTCTTAGAAAATAATCCTTTTACTCTAAATTTTTCTAATGTATAGCCATTGTATTGCATGTAATCTTTTCTTATAATTTTAATTTTTCATTGCTAGGTTTTTCTTTTTTCTTTTGTATTTCTGAGTTATCAGTTAAGATGCATTGGACGACAAGTCAACAAAAATTAAAAAGTAATCTGGAGATAAGACAGACCTAAGTCTTGTTAAATCAGAAGCTCAACAACATCACTGATGGCCAGTTTTCCCTAACACTTCCCTTCAACCATTCTGAGCATAGCACTTTTCCTCTTAAAGCAGTGGTTCTCAAACTTTATCCTGCATCAAAATCAGAGAGACTGGTTACAAGACAAAGTTTCTGCTTAGTAGCTCTGGGCTGGAGTAGGCCCTAGATTTTGTATTTCTAACATGTTTCCAGGTGATATTGATGCTGCGGGATATAGCACAATTTGAAGAAACAATCTCAGACTGACTCCTCTCATTACCTAAAAACAGCTGAAAATGTTTCAGAGTTTTTGGATATATTGCAGCATCTTTAGGCAGAAAATGAAATACTCCTATCTATTTTCCCGTATTGAAGGAATTTCTTTTTACAATATCCATGTAGTTGCCTTTCCCTCAATTCTTATTTTCAAGAATTTTGCCACATGTCTGTAACTAAACCAAGGTCTTTGCAAGATGATTGAGTGTATTTCTATTTGCTTAAACTGGACAACAAGATTCACCATCTACGACTCTCCTGAAGACTATCATCACTTGAAGGACAGTAAACAAAATCAAAGTTTTATTACCTAAAAAAATAGAATTACTGTAGATAATAGCTTAACCATGCTGAAACAATAACAAAAACCATCGTAAATCGTGTCTCCTTCTTTTGAGGTCAAAGATTTGTTGGTCTTTTAAAAATAATTTGATGTTATTGTTCCTTTCTATTTTTTTCATATTTCCTTTGTAATAGCTTAATTCCTCAATTACTTTGATTTATCTTGTGGTCTTTTGTTCAGCTTCTCAATGTAAACTTTTAATTTCAATACTTTCAATTTGACTCTTTTTGTGAATAAGTTTACAGTGACAACTATTTATCTAAATCCATTCTTACTTGATTTCCATAGGTTTACTGAATTGCTTTGCTTTTTATTATTTTCTGGTTTATTTTCAATTAGTTTCCATTTTAGATATCTTGTAATATTCAATGATTATTTTAGAGAATAATTCTTATTTTTTAAATACAAAATTTTTAGACCATATTTCTACTCTTGATTTATAGGTTTCTTTTAATTATATCCTTTAAAATATTTACCCTTTTGGAACTAAATAAAAGTATATTTATAATTTATATATTATAAGATATATTTTTGTAAGTGAGGTATGTATATTTTAAAAAGTGTGCATTCTCTTTGGACAACAAAATTATATACAAGCAATATTTGTAAACATTTAAGCTTTTTGATTATGTATGTTCAAATCTTCTGTTATAGCTATGTATTTGGATTTCCATATATTTGTCTTGTTACAGTCTGAAAAGAGTATATTAAATCACCCATTACTCTTGTTTTATGAGTCGTTCTTGTACTTTTAAGTGGTTCTCATTCATATATTTCACTCTTGTCTTTGGTTCATAAATGTTTACTGTGTTCATCAATTTTAAATTTTATAATTACACGTGGCACCCTTTCTCCTATATAATGCTTTTGGGCCCTCAACTTCAATTTGTCTAACATTTATAGTAACTATGATTTATTTATTTGCATTTGCTTGGCGTATATTTGCCTGACCCTGAATTTTCTCTTTTTAGTGTTTTATTTATTTATTTATTTATTAGTTTGTTTCTTGTGAACAATAGATAGCTGATTGCCTTTAAAAAAAAAAACAATACTAACCTCACTGTGGACTGGTTTTATAATTCTAGAGTTTGGACTGAAATCGTTTCTTTTCTTTCTACAGAGAATCTACCTCATAATACACACGCCAAATGTGAGCAATCCCTCCTTCACTATCCTGAGTGTCAGTGGAAGGGAAAGTTCAATAGCCAAAGATGAAGTAGAGTAAGATACTGTCATCCCTCAGGGCGTTAAAACACATACTGAGAGTTTATTTAATCTCAGAGATTCCTAAGTGAATTATCTTCTTCCTCACATTTCAAAAAGGGCACTGAAGACTAAAGTCAAGCTGATTAATTATAATATATTCAAGTTCCAACAGCCAGGTCATATTAAGCCTTTAGGACTCAAAACATTTAGAGAACAACCTGCTGGCCAACATGATCAGGTCTGTTTATGGGGCTTATAAAAACTTAGGAACTCCTGTGGGAAGGCCTGTTCACATTGTGTCTGGCTCTATATCACAGTGGCTGTTTCAAAGTTTGTTTACAGGTCACAAGGGGACTTTAACCAATACACCCAATCTGGTAACGTCTGTATTTTAATAAGGGGTTAAATGAATTCACATTTAGTATAATAACTGGCATTCAATTTGATTCTTCTCATTTATATCTGTTACTTTGTTACAATTCTGTTCATTCATCCTTTATCTTTCCTAGTTTCAAAATTGTGTTCTGCATTTTACTTGTGCCCAGTCCAAGTTGTATTTCTTTATGATTTCAAATTTAGTTATCCAGATGATGTATTCACCAACAGCTTTTCCGTCAAAATGAAATGAAATATTCTGACTCCCCCAGAGGCTGAGAGGTTGAGGCAAGAGTATCACTTGGAGCCAGGAGTTAGAGGTTGCAGTAAGCCATAATCATGCCACTGTACACCAGCCTGGGCAACAGGGCAAGACTGTGTCTCAAAAAATAAATAAATAAATAATAAATAAATAAATAAATAAATAAATAGTTTTGAGTAATTTATTTTCTGTTTCATTCTCCTCCAACAAGAAATCTTCACTTAGATCTGTTTTACTCTCCTGATTAGCTTTGTCTTTATCCTCTTAGTTCTGGGTCATTATATATTTTTCCATACATTTTATCTTCTACTTCAGTAATAATTATTTAATTACTTATATTTTAACTACAGTTACAATATTATCATGTATCTGAAGTTAGTCATAAATAGTCTAAGACTTCTTGCTAACCACTGTTTGCTTATTGTATCTTCCATATCTTGAAATATCTATACTGATGCAACTGATACCTGGGTAAGACTACATGTGAGTAAATATTTTCTGAATTCTTGCATGCATGTCTAACTATGTAGCATTTTTATGTTGATAGAGAAAAGATATACTGGCTGTCTAGAGATTTCTGGAATTGCTATCATTTTCTCTCAATAGTTTTCAGGTGTCCTTTCATTGTCATTAGTATCTACTATAGCAGATAAAATGTCTGCCAGTAAAGTTTTCTTCTGCTACGAAGGTTGCTAAGATATCTGGTTATCCTGGAAATTCAAAAGTATCACTGCTATGTCTAAGAGTAACTCTTTAAAAATAAATTCTTAAATTATTGAGTTTCTTTAATTCAAATTTATTTTTGCTTAAGGAATTTCTTTTATGTTCAATTATGGTCTTTGCAAATGTTTTCTGTTATGTTATTCCCATAATTTACATACACAATTTTCTTCTTCTGTTCTCTATATGTATTACATTTTTCTTATGAATTCAATTTCCATATATATTGAAAGCAGAAAGAAAAAACACCATTTATATATATTGACTTGCTCTTTCTCTCTCAATAATATTTTTCTCTGAATAGTAACTATTATTTTTCAGTTGATCTATTGACTTTAAAATTTTTTAATTATGGGTTTTTTTGGTTCAGTAAACTTTTTTTTTTCATATGTGTGAGCTTTCTCATTACTTTTTGTTGTTGCTGTTAGTTTTTTTCCCAATGAAATTCTATCTCTTTCATTCAATACACTTTAAAGAGAGGCTTTTGTTTTGAATGTCCACCTTGTACATACATCTTCATTGCTTTTTAACATGTTTCCTTAATTGAGTTGTAATTATTTTCTCTTCTTAATTATATTTTGAGTTCAGTAAGCCCTGATGCTTTCTGTTAGGATTCCTTTCCTAGTGGCAAGGTGAATGACAAATAGAAGAAGTGGTAGATTCTTCTCTAGGAAGCAGGTAGAGAAAAAGCCGGTGGATATTTACTGTATTGCTGATGCACGGTAGGAATCTCCCATCCCAAGCTTTCCTTGTGCGTGTCAAAATTTCTCCTCCAAGCAGTGAGACTATAGGGAATCAGCTCACAAGAGCAGTTACCTAGGAGTTCACTGAAGACAGCAAGATATTATAGACCCTCACTAGATAACACTCAACCAACCAATGCACATTCCATCTCTGATGGAATTTACTGGCTTCCTGCAGAGCCTTTCAGGAAATCTTGAGATCCTTGTTATTTTCCTTGAATTGAGAAGAAAAGCACAATTTCTCATCTGGTAGACCCTATTCTTTCACTCCATATAGATAAAAATGAAGTACCAAGTCTGTTCTTTCTCATGAAGATATTGAGGTCAAATAAATGTTCTAGGCTCTGCCAAATTGTATCACCTATCAAAGACTTTGAGAAGAAGAAGGGATACATATGGCAGTAAATAAAATTTACTATATGTCCAAGCATTTCTATAAACATTTTTTCTGTGTTTTGTTTTGTTTTGTTTTTGACATAGGGTCTCACTCTGTTGCCCAGGCTAGAGAGTAATGGCCTGATCAGGGATCACAGCAGTCTTAACCTCCTGGGCTGAAACAATTGTCTAATCTCAGCCTTTTGAGTAGCTGGGACTAGAGGTGCATACTAGCACACTGAGCGAAATTTTGTATTTTTTTGTAGAGAAGAGGTTTCACCATGTTGCCCACACTGGTCTCGAACTCCTGAACTCAAGAAATTTGCCTGCCTAGGCCTCCCAAAGTGCTGGGATTACAGGCATGAACCACTGTGCCCAGCAGAGTTTTAAATTTTTTAAATTTATTTTTATTTTTTAATATATATATATACACACACATATACATATATATATATATATCTTCATGTAATTCTTATAACAACATACCATATTATTATCTTCATGTTATATGTAAGCAAATCAGTGCATTGAGGCATTACTCAACATGGCCAATGTCACACTGCTGGTAAAGTAGAAAGTATAAAATTAAACAAAGTCTCAAGAATGATATCAACTGTCATGCTATATTGCATATTTTGTTATTTTCCTATCAGTTTATTTTCATCAGAACGTAACATAAACAAGACACAAACCTGGTTCACTTATTTGCACATACTTTGTCTTAGACTAGAGGAAAAATAAAAAGGACTTTTGTTAGGAATTGGAAATATAAGCAAGACAGCAAGACAAAACTCAAACCTTTAAGAGCTTATAGTCTAATTGGTTTCATAGAAAATTAAATCAGTATTCAAGCATTAATTTCAATGTATACATGTATACACACTAAGAGACAGATTTATAAATTTACAGGAGACATTTCAAAAAGGTTTACAACGCAGTTTTGTTTACCAAATTAGCTATTTATTAACTTCAAGTGTGCCACTAGATACTTAAAAATAAGCTGGATTATAGCAGTAGTGACTTATATAAATATTATATACTTTACTCTGTGCAGTTTCTCCACCTTGATCTTGTTAGCATGTGGGTGGGGCTGAATAATGTTGTTGTTGGAAACTCTGCTCTGTACTGTGGGATGTTTAACGGCATCTCTGACCTTACTCACTGGATGCTAGTAGCACTCACTCCCCAGCTGTGACAACCAAAAAATGTCTCCAGACATTGCCTAATTCCCCTGAGAAAAATATTGGCCCTAGTTAAGAATGACTTCTCTAGTATTTTTCCTCTTGGATAACATTCTTTACAGTGACAAGAAAGAAGTTATACACTCATAGATTTTATAGGGGAAAAATGGCAATTTTAAATTTTAAAAAATCCAGTTGTTAACCTGCCATTGCCAATTCTCATCTCAGACTGCCTTAATGATCATTCTTTAGTGGAAATATCATTTCTGAGAGCTTTTAATTCATGATCCCTACAAGATCATTTATAAATCTGTCTCAAGCCACATCAATCTTGTCTTCTGTTCAATTTCTTGAAATAATATCTGTAATTCATCATGAGAATAATTGCATTCATCCTAGTTCTAGTCTTTCCTCCAGCTGGGATTGAGATGTCTAAGATTCTCTAATTGGTGGGGCTTCCAACAGTAGTTAGACACACTATCCAGGCAAGAAGTCTACTAGAAAACTTACTCTATAATATTTAATAAGTCACTGGATCTGAGAAGCTGAAAATCTACTGAAATGTAAGCAAAGAAAAACAAAGACTAAGGTCTACAATCCAGTTTTTCTTGAAACTCTTACTTTGGCATTGATATTTTCTTTGTTGAATATTAACTTGCAACCTTCACTTGGCTCTCTAAGCCTGGCACATAGCCATATGCCTTTGTTCACTACTGACAAACAGATTTTCATATCTAAGAAAGACATTATCAAAGTAGTCACATTTTTGGCACAAATATGCAGAATTTTTACTTCTAGAGTTTGCATTAAGGTAGATTGTGCTTTGAGTAGTACCTGGCACTTCATAAAATATATAAGTGAAACATCATCATTAAATCTTTCAACTTTTCAATTCTATGCCAATCCCTAGCCTTGTATAAGTTAGCCATTTATCAAAGCTATATAGTGTAAACATAGGTATAAACATCTCTTGAGTTTTGGGAGTGCCACATATATACACAAACAGCTTTCTAATTCAGAATGGGCCCTCTCCTCTGTTTGACATATTGTAACAGTTCTCTCCGTAGATTTCTAGCACTTGAATATTACCTGTGCAGGATAGTTTCACATATTGTTTTATGGTGTGATACCTAAGCTCACCTCCGAATGTTCCTACACTTCATATAGGGGAAAGTTCTCTGATTTTGCACTAGGAATTATGATGTATCTCAAATTCCTAATAAAATATTGAAAATAAAAATAATATCCATGATACCCTAACATTTCACAAATTCTTCTTTTTTGATAAGAGGAATTACTGCACTGCTGCTCTTAATGTTTCTACTTATTTTTACAATAGCCCTAGTATTACAGTTCTCTTGAGCAATAAATCCCCTTCAAAATCTTTATATCCAATGCCAGACATAGTATATTTCAAGCTGTGAGCTTTAGTTGTCAAACCCTTGAAAGTAACTTCAGGTCTAAAGTAAGAAAAGCATGTATAATCTCCTTCCATTGCTGGAAAACCAAACATAAAGTTTTGAAGGAGAAAAAAGAAAAACTATGTTGCTTGTCAGCTACAAGTAATTAGTGTCCAAAATGATACATGTGCACTTACAATTAGTTCATGTTGCTAATACATATTAAATTATTTTATAATATTTTAACTATATGGTACTTTTTTATTTTAGCAAAGACTTTACAATTAGAAACTGTTGGCAGGTAGAACTGGTTTTCGTTCATGCCTAGTTAAGGCAGAAATATCTGATATTCTCTAATGAAGCTAAATAGTGTCTACTGCCCTTGGATCTAGAGTTTCAGTTCTGGGTCCCTCACATATTAGTTATATTACCATGCTTAAATTGTTTATTTTCTCCAGGCTTTAGTTTTCCTATTCATGAAAGAAGGATTATATTTGAAAACTTCTTAAGTTTGTTGTGAAGATTAGATGAGATAATGTATATCAGTATATTTGCATAATGTCAACATATTTGCATAATGTTGAGCAAAATTCAAAGTGTTTACTACATTAGCTGCTAATAGCATTTCAATATATCTCATCATTCAACTCTAGTATGAATAGAGGTTCCTCCTGAGGACAAATGCATAAGACTGCTTATGACCATACCACTTCACACTGTGCCTACACACCTGCCCCAAGACAGATTATAGGAATAGTTTCATGAACCACTTAAAGATAAATGTACACTACTAGATACATTCATTTAGGAGGTTGATAGTCTAGGCACTGTATTTTTACCAATTTACTACAGAGTCCCGAATTGTCAAATAAAGTAATCCTGGAACAGCATATACCTAGCTTTAGAACCAAATGCAGCCCAACTACCTTTATTCTCCAGGGGAGCTAGAGAGGAATGGTTCTCTGTGTGAACTCAAGGATTTATTTCCCTAGTGCTATACATTTTGGCATCTCCCAGGAAGTTTCATGAAGTACCTCTGATTAAACGTAGTTAGAGGAAAGAAGTTTCCTCTTTTAATCCTCAAGTAATCAGCTCGGTAATGGTATCGGGTGAAGTATTTGTACCCTTTTCAATATCCTCACACTGCAATTCTGGCCCAGGAATGAGTTTCTTGTCATACCCAAGACTTACAGGGAGCTCTCTTTTCCACCTTCTATATCCTTCCTTCCCCGTTGGATGACTTTGTTAATATTAGTGACGAAAGCGTTACTGGGCCTTATTTCAGTAATAGTCAAGAGCCCTATCAACAGGTAAAATGGCAGTGAGGCTTACATATAGTGTATCATTTTACTGTCTTTTATTTCTGTACTTCCATGGGGCAAAGCACACCCACCATGGCTTGTTTTGTCAGTTTTGGATAGGCCAAGTCGTTTCTCTTTTTTCCGAAGTAAGTTAAGTGATGTAGCCACCCAGGCAGCTCACTAGCCTTGGAGCATGCCCAACAGGATTAGTCTTACCTCACGGTATATAGGGGGACTTGAGCAGATGAATCCAAATTTTCATTTTAAAGTAAAAATTGGAGAGATGGCATTTTAATGTCAAATAAAAGTCATGTTTTCCAAACTAGCTTTGATTATACTATACCTTTGTACTGGGGAATCCAAGCTTACACATTTTTTTTTCCTTTTATTAATCCCCCTTTTTCTACATCATGTATTTATTAATACAACAATGTTTTCCCATTTAGTGTTTTTCTTTGAGTGCATAAGGAGCACCTCAAATTTATTATAGAAAGATAATGCTCTGATATCTGCATTAATGGCAGTGATGTAAAGATTTTTCTTCTAGACAGAGCAGGAGCAAGCAGACTCTCAACTCAGTTGCCAGAGTTTTAGCAGGCTGTGTTAACAACACATAAGTTCATTAACAACCCATAAACCATACATAGCAGGCAAAAAAATGTCTTGAATTAGAATTTTCTGTTTGCAAAACTCTGCTTCAAGAGTACACCCAGATTCAGGTCACCCTGCAGGAAGAGTCCATGGTAGATAGATGTAAGAAATCCATGAGCTTATCAGAGAAATTGGGAGAAGGAATTAATGAAAATTACCAGAAGTCTTCCTACTAAAATAGAATGTGAGCACTTAGAGAGTTTCTAATGACCTTATTCTGCATTAATGGTTTAGATATTTATATTCTTTAGAGTACTGAAATTAAACTTCAAATACAACAGTGACCAAAGGACATTTGTCCTAAAAATTATTTTATTGCCCATTTGTTTCACCCAACTTTGTGAATGAATGAGGAGAGGCAATATCACCCCTGCTAATATAAAGTCATTCATTCAACAAGAGGCATATCTAGAAGAACCTCACAATACAGTTTCCTTTTGCCTTATGCCATATTGACCCCGAACAATTTCAAGTTGCTTTTTACTCCCAATATTTAAAATGCTAGAGGTCTGCTACATTTATAGCTGGACACAAGCCTTGAATTGTTAACCAGGTATCCCATTCTTATAATTTTCTCATTATACTGTAATTTGTTGTACATCTGGGAAAATGGTCAGAAATACCACATTAAATAATACTAAACATGTCTCAATGAGGTGAATTATTATATACAGGATGATAGTAAAATATGTGCACATATGAATTTTGCCCAGCAATGAACTAAAAGTATATGGTAAAAAATGTGTGGTTTTATTTGCAAAAGTTGATTGTTTGATTATTCAAATTTTGTACAGGAAAAATATAGCGACTGAGACTAAGTATCTTTTGAGTCAGACAAACTTTCATCTACATTCCACTCTGCTTTCTACTGGGTGTTTGACTCAGAAAATTTCTTAATCTTTCTGAATTTTTTCTCTTTTATACATAATTTAAATAAGATTTCACTGAATTAATTTCAGTGTAAAGAGAAGTTCTATGTAAAATATTGATCACTGTGCATTGTGAAGTATTCAATAAAAGTTGTATATCTATGTATATATATTTGTGGTTGTACAAAAGTGACAACTAAGTTGTATAATTCAATTATCACTTTTTTAGAAATGACAACACACTATGTTGTCCATGCTGGAGCACAGTAACTATTCATAGACACAATGATAAAGCACTCTAACCTGGAACTCTTGAGCTCAAGCCATCCCCCTGCGTCATCCCACTGAGTAGCAAGTATTACAGGCACACGCCATAACACCAAAGAATCATGTTTCTATTTCTAAAATATGTCAAGCCCTGTGGAAACTTTAGGGATTAGAAGATAAACGAACTATTGTTTATAAGCTATAGGAGAGATACACATTAGGCAAATAATCATATTAGTCAATGTGAAATTATGGTTGCAAGTAGTGATAAAAAAGAAATATATCAGGAGTTTTTATACTACAACTAATAAAATTAAATTAATT
Source organism: Trachypithecus francoisi (assembly GCF_009764315.1). Taxonomy (NCBI): domain Eukaryota; kingdom Metazoa; phylum Chordata; class Mammalia; order Primates; family Cercopithecidae; genus Trachypithecus; species Trachypithecus francoisi. The sequence goes on along the minus strand of NW_022681454.1, from coordinate 72,630,907 downwards.
TTTAAAATAGACATATTGCTAAAATATGTCTTGAGTATTTTAATATTTTCCTAAGAGCATAAGAAGTGAATAACGTGTTTATAACAAGGTGCTAATATGATCAGTTGTTTGTTTCAAAAGTTACCTTTAATCACAGTCTGAGCAACAGTTGTTGGAAAGACAAGAATAGATTAGGTGAGGCTAAATGTCAAGCAATTGCAATATTCTAGCCTGAAGATGATAGTGGTTGTGAAAACTGAGAGGAGTCAAAATATTTCAGAAAAATTTATGACATAAATTGACAAAACGTGGTAATAAATGAATAAGGATGATGAAGGACAGGAAATGTCAATGACACCCAGTTTTTTGACATGCGTAATGAGATGGATAGTGGTGCCATTTCAACATCATCAATAATAATTAATAATGATAATAATATATTTGGAAAAGTGCCTGCTAAAGGCTGAGCAATCACTTTTATTCATCCTATCAAGATTAAACGTCTTTCAGAAATGTAACTTATCATTAAAAATGTGTTGGAACATAGAACAGTTGAATGCTGATGAGGTGAGGAAAATATCATTGTTTTCAATATTTTCTGATTCCAGAAATTGCAAAAGTCAAAAAGCTGTGGATAGTAGTTCTACTTCAAGATTTTGATGATCAAGATGTAGTTATAGGGATCAGATTTACGTCTCTTCTTAAAACAATTAAAAATGGCAGGTAATAAGAAACTATGGCTTTCAAATCACTGGATTTCAGCCAAGATTAGTGATCCCTGAGAAGTGAGAAATAAACAAAATAAATTTTGTCAATATTCAAGCTTATAGGCTTGATAGGGTTTCCAGATGTGCTCCAGGGAAAATGACCCAGGCAGAGTCAAACGGGCATCCTGAGTTGAAGAGGCAGACCTGAAAGTACAGAGACCAAGGTAGCTAAACTTTGGAGGAAAGAATACAGAAATGAGAAAAGAGGATACAGAGAAAATTTCAGAAATCTAGAGAGTCTCCCTTGAGTGTTCAGCTATCTATTAGTAAGTCTGTAAGGGTAAGGAATCTAAGACTAAGGAAAGAAGCACACAAACAAATTTGGGGTAAAAGTATTCAGTAAGCATTCTGGACTGGGAATAATGCCTGTTTCCATCGGTTAGACTGGAAAACCTCATAACACAGTGGCAGGTGGTATTACATAGCAGGATCCGAAAGAATAGAACTGTTTCAGAGAAACAACATCCCAAAACAAAGCTCTAAATGTGTATAATCATTTAAAGTTACCCAGCACTGAACAAGGCAAAAATATCACGAAGTCCAGTACACAAGAAAGACTTACAAAGAGTACAAATAAATGAGAAAATGCAACTCATAATAATAAAAAATGATCAACTAAAAATTACCCAGTAATGATAAAGATTTTCAAATTAGCAGATAATGACATTAAAGCAGTTATCATAACTCTATTCACATGCTCAAAATTTAAGCAGAGACATAGAAGATATTAAACAATTAAATAAATAAAATTCTAGCGATGAAATTAGAATGTGCAAGAGGAACAGTTATCTGGGAGAGATTAATTACCTATTAGACATTACAGAAGATATGATTAGTAAACTTAAAGACATCACAATACAAATTTTAAAATAAAACAGAAATTAGAAACATAAATTTAAAATAAAAATAGAGGTCAGTAACCTGTGGTACATCTTCAAGTGCTCTAATATGTATTCAATAGAAGGCTTGAAAGAAGAGGAAGAAGTAGAAATAGAAATATATATCTATGAGAAGAAATATTTGCTGAAATTGTTGAAATTTTAAAATACATAAATCTGTATATCCAAGGAGCTCAGTAGACTCTGGGCCCAAGGAACATATAAGTAATACACCAAGAAATATCATAATCAAATTGATCTAAATTAGTGATAATGAAAGAAATCTCAAAATCAATCAGATCAAAAAGGGAAAATATACGGATGACTGAAAATCAGTAGTCGAAAACAATGAAAGATATCAACTTAGCAAGATCTTTAAAGAACTGAAGGAAAATACGTCAACTTAGAGGGCTCTATTGATGAAATATTCCTTAAGATACTGGGGAAAATAGGCTAGCCATATGTGGAAAGCTGAAACAGGATCCCTTCCTTACACCTCATACAAAAATTAATTCAAGATGGATTAAAGACTTAAATGTTAGACCTAAAACCATAAAAACCCTAGAAGAAAACCTGGGCAATACCATTCAGGACATAGGCATGGGTAAGGACTTCATGACTAAAACATCAAAAGCAATGGCAACAAAAGCCAAAATTGATAAATGTGATCTAATTAAACTAAAGAGTTTCTGCACGGCAAAAGAAACTACCATCAGAGTGAACAGGCAACCTACAGAATGGGAGAAAATTTTTACAATCTACTCATCTGACAAAGGGCTAATATCCAGAATCTAAAAAGAACTTAAACAAATTTACAAGAAAAAATCAAACAACCCCATCACAAAGTAGGCAAAGGATATGAACAGACACTTCTCAAAAGAAGACATTTATGCAGCCAACAGACACATGAAAAAATGCTCATCATCACTGGCCATCAGAGAAATGCAAATCAAAACCACAATGAGATACCATCTCATATCTGTTAGAATGGCTATCATTAAAAAGTCAGGAAGCAACAAGTGCTGGAGAGGATGTGGAGAAATAAGAACACTTTTACACTGTTGGTTGGACTATAAACTAGTTCAACCATTATGGAAGAAAGTGTGGCGATTCCTCAAGGATCTAGAACTAGAAATACCATTTGGTCCAGCCATCCCATTACTGGGTGTATACCCAAAGGATTATAAATCATGCTGCTATAAAGACATATGCACAAGTATGTTTACTGGGGCACTATTCCCAATAGCAAAGACTTCCAACCCAAATGTCCATCAATGATAGACTGAATTAAGTAAATGTGGCACATAAATACTGTGGAATACTATGCAGCCCTAAAAAAGGATTAGTTCATGTCCCTTGTAGGGACATGGATGAAGCTAGAAACCATCATTCTGAGCAAACTATCGCAAGGACAGAAAACCAAACACTGCATGTTCTCACTCATAGTTGGGAATTGAACAATGAGAACATTTGGACACAGGATGGAGAACATCACACACTGGGGCCTGTCATAGGGTGCGGGGAGGGATAGCATTAGAAGATATATCTAATGTAAACGATGAGTTAATGGGTGCAGCACACCAACATGGCACATGTATACATATGTAACAAACCTGCTCGTTGTGCACATGTACCCTAGAACTTAGAGTATAATAATATAAAATAAATGAATAAATGAATGAATGAATGAATAAATAAATAAATAATGTAAAACATAAGTGGTCCAAACCAAAAGGCAGAAATGTTTAGGTTGGATGGAAAAAAAAAAAAAAAAAAAAAAAAAAAAAAACAAGACCCAACTACATCCTACTAAAATGAAGAAACTTTAAATATAAAGGTACCAATAGGTTAAATGTAAGAAAATGAAAGAAGATATATCATACTAATATGAGTGTAAAGAAAACAGGGGTATCTATGTTAAAATAAGACAATGTTGATTTTATTTTACCTTTTAATTTTGTTTTTGTTTTTGTTTTGTGGTTTTTTTTTTTTTTTTTTTTTTTTTTTTTTTTTTTTTTTTTTTGTTGAGACGGAGTTTCGCTCTGTCGCCCAGGCTGGAGTGCAGTGGCCGGATCTCAGCTCACTGCAAGCTCCGCCTCCCGGGTTTACGCCATTCTCCTGCCTCAGCCTCCCGAGTAGCTGGGACTACAGGCGCCCGCCACCGCGCCCGGCTAGTTTTCTGTATTTTTTTTAGTAGAGACGGGGTTTCACCGTGTTAGCCAGGGTGGTCTTGATCTCCTGACCTCGTGATCCGCCCGTCTCGGCCTCCCAAAGTGCTGGGATTACAGGCTTGAGCCACCGCGCCCGGCTGTGGTTTGTTTTTGTTTTTGTTTTTCTAAGACAGAGTCTTTCTTTGTTGCCCAGGCTCCAGCACAGTGGCACAATCACAGCTCACTGGACCTCCCAGACTCAAACAATCCTCCAGCCTCAGTCTCTGGAGTAGCTGGTACTACAGGTGCACACCAACACACTCAACTAATTTTATTTCTTTCTTTTCTTTCTTTTCTTTCTTTTTCCTTCCTTCCTTCCTTCCTTCTTTCCTTCCTTCCTTCCATCATCAATTTAATACAGAAAAATCCATTTGGAAAAATCCATATTTGATTATTTTCCACAGATTTTGCTATTGGATATCACTTCAAAATTAACTGCAATCCATGCTGCATTTCATATGAAAAATTAACAATGTGATAATTGACATAAATGTAAAATCTAAAACTATAATTATTTTAGAAAAATTATAGGAGAAACTTTTTGTGACTTTGGGTTAGAGAAAGAATTCTGTGATTTAACACAAGAATCATAATACATAGATTAATTTGCCCTCCTAAAACTTTTAAATGTCTGCTTTTCTGAAGTGATGGTTAAAATCATGAAAGACAAGCCATAGACAGAGAGAAAGTATTTACTAAGCATATAACTGATTGAGTCACCAAAATACATAAAATAATTTCAAAAGTAAATTTTAAAAAACAATATAAAAATCAGTGAAAGTAGTCAGGTGTGGTGGCTCATGCCTGTAATCCCAGCACTTTGTGAGGCTGAGGCAGGTGGATCACTTAAGGTCAGGAGTTGGAGACCAGCCTGGTAAACATGGTGAAACCCCATATCTACTAAAAATACAAACATTAGTCAAACATGGTGGCATGCTCCTGTAATCCCAGCTACTCGGAAGCCTAAGGCAGAAAAATCACTTGAACCTGGGAGGTGGAGGTTGCAGTGAGCCAAGATCATGCCACTGCACTCTAGCCTGGGTGGCAGGGAGAGACTCTATGTCCAAAGAAAAAACAAAAGAAAGAAAGAAAAAGAAAAGGAAGAAGAAAAGTAGAAAAGTTGACAAACGTTTTGAGCAGATGATTTACCAAAGAAGATATATTAAAATACTTATAATCATTCATTAGTTATTAGAGAACTATAAATTAAAACCACAGTGATATACCACTCTCCATGTATTAGAGTGGCTAAGCTAAAAAATGCCAATTATACAAAATGCTGGCAGATCTGTTTGTACTAGCCAAAACTGAAAACAACCTGATTATCCACGAACAGGTGAAAGGATAACCAATGTGGGATATCCATGCAATAGGAAACTATGCAGAAGTAGAAGAGAATGACCTCTTTACACATGCTACAACATAGATGAATTTTAAAATAATTCTACTGATTAAATAAACTAGGCCAAAAAAATAAAAAAAAAAAAAAAAGAAAAGCACACAGTCTGCAAGTCACTTTAAATATATTTCTAAAATATGAAATCTAATCTCTAGTGAGAGAAAGCAGATGAGCGATTGTTTAGGGATATGATGAACAGAGAACAAGCAAGAGGTATTAGAAGGGCATAAAGAAAATTTAGGGTAATGGACATGGTAGTTATGTTGATTTTGTTGATAGTTTTTCATGCATGTGTATGTCAAAAATTATCAAACTTTACACTTTATATATGTACACTTTATTGCCTGACAAAAACGCTTTTAAATTTAAGAAACTCTATTTATTTATCAAGAGACATCACAAAGTCAATAAAAAGATGAAGGAAAAAAACAACAAAAAGCTATGGACCTTTTTAATTAGTACATTCATCATTAAGCTAAAAGGTTCCAGCTGGAGGTGCAGAGGTGCATTGTGTCCCATGAGTAAATGGCTCAATCAGCTCTGCGGACTTCTAACCACATCGTTTTAAGGATTGTCATAAACACCAGTGTTTAATAATGAGCAACTAGAGAAAATAATGATAAAAAATGAAAATGTACAGATAAACACAATAATCTCATTAACATTTTCTTTTGTGTTCTCACTCCAGATAATTTATGCTGAAGGTTAAAACCTGCATGTGATGTTCAGAGCCAAAGAAATATTACAATCATGTGTTTAACAGATGTTGGTCCACCCAGAAGATACATGATGCCCTTTATTTCTGTCAATATCATATGCCATTTTAAATTAAAATATTTATTTAAAGCATAAAAATATTATATCCTATTAGGAATCATGTAATTTGTAATTAGCAGTTAGAATAACAGTTATTATGTGGATTAAACAGGTATTAAGGATTTAAATTATCGTGAATATATCTCAAATGCTACCTTGATCACATCAGTGAGAATAACCAAGTTATGCACAACTAAGTAGAATAGAAAAAATTTTAGCTCCCTTTTAAGGATATTTATCATTAAGAGGTACATCATATGCTACCTAATCATTCTCATATATTTTTATTTTATAATTTTGATGCTATACACAGTTATAGTAATGGAAATAAAAATATTTCAGCCAAACAAATAGCAGGATAAGACTATGGATGTGTACATTATCTTTCCAACATTTATATGGAAGATTTTCTCTGTAGACCTTGAATTTGCATAATAAATATTCAAACTCTGGACTGAGTATATGTCTAGAAAACATATTATAAAGTCCAAGGCACTTTCTTTTATCTGACAAGTTATGTTAGGTTTCCCCACTGACCTAATTATCCCTTTCCTTTGAATCACAACAGGTCTTATGTGGCAATGTAAGAAAATAGCCAAAGGTTCTTGACCCCTCTTCTGAAACTAATCAGTGAAGTCCCTCCAAAAGCAAGAGCATTTCAATAGCCATCTTTAATCTTTCATGAGGCTTCTGACATTCAGTTATGTCTGGATAGCTGCTTCTAGATGGCATGGTTCTTTAAAGCAATCATTTTAGCAAACTTCATCTATGTACATATCAACTGCCTTTTTACACACCAGAAAACCCAAACATGATCTCAGAATTTCATTCATGAGAGGAAAAGAATCCTCAAAGAAAGCAATAATTTCAATATCAAAAACCACAATTACTTTTGCACTAACCTAATAGCAGAGTGGGGCAGAGTTATGATAGGGTTGAAAAATGACTGAAAAATAACAGAAATGTGAGAAAACACAGTAATAAACAAAGCAAGGAGGAGGGGAGAAGATGAGAAAAGATTGCTTCAAGGAAGAGTTCAGGGAAACAGTGGGGAAAAAAAAAAAAAAAAAAAAAACAGAAAATCCTTAAGTCTAAAACTGAAGAATTCCCAAGGGTGGGGCCACTCACACAAAATTACACATCCAATGAAACTAACTGTACCTTTCTTAGCTTTTTACCTTGTTTCTGTCAAAGTACTAATATAAAACACATTTCTCCACCTCTATGGTTACCTATATTCTGAAGTGAATAGTGTTCACATGAAAGTTGTTCTCATACATATTCAGAAAACATTGAGATTCACTTAGAGATAGTGATAATGATATAATTTCAATATATTATAGGCTACGTCATTTGCTCTCCAGGGTGAAAAACTGAAAATACTCTAAGGAAAAATAAATTATATTAAAATTAGGTGCTTATAAATTTGTTGGAAGGGTTAAAAAAGCCAGCTCTAGTCTGGGACTCCAGAGTGATTCTAAGCATATCTAGAACGAGTCCACTTCTGAATCAAGGTTATCCAAGGTGAGCCATAATGCCTCCTCTCCTACCAGAGAAGGATTGGATATCAAAAACTGAAACTGACACATAAAACTATAACACATGGAGGGAGCAGTAAGATTAAAGAGTTATTACTTCTTCTAGAAAGCCAAAGAATAAACTCTCAGCCCTGTTGCCAGAGAACCATGACATTTCCGAATTGTAGGTACAGCCAGGGTGAAGGAAGAGGGTCTCACTTGGCTGTAATTTTCAGATCAATGGGCAACATTTAATAGGTGAAATCGAATTCACATTTAGAACCTTAGCTGCAAGGGAATTTAGAAATTTTGGTTTTAAGCATTGTAAAATTTCCAAATGAAGAATAGGTAAAATATAGATTGAGAGACCCAATCATAGTATTTTAACACACGATGTCATATATATATATATATATATATATATCCTAATTTTATGTTTAACAAAATAAAGTAAGTGTCCCATGAGTTGCCTACATATGGCACTGTAAATATGCATATTTCTGTTAAATAATTAGTTGATTCTCCATTAACATCTATGACCTTTAGGAAGTGAGATGGGATGACAGATGTGGATTACATATAATATCAAGCAATTTCTATTCCACAAACTTTATTTTGGCATTCCATAACAATACAGAGCTCAGAAAATAACTCAGTTTGTGTGAATTTAAATATAATACCTACAATCCATGAGCTAAATACAAAATAGTGATTTTTAAATTTGATGATTTTAATAATTTAATACATGTCCCAAATCTCATATGAAATGTGCTAAATAAAGTGAATGATTTGAAACTATTGAATAAATATTGCATCTTCCTCATAGTCGCCTAATTTTTTACTCGGAAAGAATGGTATTTTGATAGAAGTTCGTTTCATAGGTGCCTGTTTGCATATAGAGAATCTACTGGCAAAACTTTATGTGGATTAACAGCTCCTAATGTACAATAATATATGGACTCTTAAGGGATTTTCCATTCACACTTCTATTTCTCCATCAAAGAAAATACAAACCAACACTTCCTTCAATTAGATTTTTCCATATACCAATGTAATTGACCCCCGGAAAAGATGGTATTTTCTCATTAGAAATTAACATCTTCACTAACACTGTTTAGCTCCTCAATACTTCTTACCTAGATAACATTGCACATTTCTGACTTGTTTTCAGACCTCTCTAATTTCCCTCTCTATGCTTGCAAATTTGTCCTAAAACACAGCTAGAAATCTTTCACTTCTGTATCAACTTTTCACTATTTTCAATGGTTCCGTATGTGCGTCTTCCTTTTTTTAGTTCAATTTGTTGGACTAATTCAGTTCAAATTCCTCAGTTTATCATTTAATATCAACTTTGTTTCCATTATCCTACTTATTAAATGTATAATTTATAAAATGTATTTCATAGCCACCGCATCATATCCAATGTTTTTCCACTTCACCACATTTTCTCATGTTGCTCTCTACCTAGAATGTCTTTTCTTCTCCAACTCCTCCTACTGGCATGAGTTCATCCTTCATTAATTGGCTCTAATGTCACCTCCCCTAGATTGCTTTTCCAATGATCCTGTGGTTTATTTTTCCTCTGGAATTTTGCAGGCACAATTTGGAGCTTCTTACGGCATATGTCAGTCTATTTGCTAAATAGTTATTTTGTGTCCCTTACTACACTACAAGCCCTCCATAGTGCCCAGTATAATGCCATATTCTGTGACACTAAATTGCAATTGATTGAATATACATATTCACAAATTAGTCTAAAGAAAAAACTGTTATCTGCTTATTGAAAACATGAAAACCACTGAAATTTCAGTCTTTTTTTTTCTTCTTCTTCTTCTTCTGGCATCTTACAGGGTAGCTTAAAGCCATTTTGCAATTTTCTAACTAAGAAATAAGTGATACATAGATTTTTTTTCTTATTACTTCCCATAACTTACTTTGTAGGATTTTGAGCTTTTATTATAAATCAGAGTTCAAAGTTTTCAAATTCAGAAGAAAAACTGTACTGGGGTTACATGACAAAAATCAATGAACAACCAGATTGAAAACAGCAATTTATAAACTACACAGTTGTTTGTGATAATTAACCTTATCCACTTCTTAGAAACGTTTAAATCAGTTGCTATTTTAATATTTAAACATTATTTATCAAATTAATTTTTAAGATGCAAAAATGTACTTCTTGTGAAAGACAAAAATAAATAAATAAATAAATAACATTCATGGAACAAGTCTTCTTATTTTAATTCAGGAATACTGATAAAAAGTCAAATAGACTCCCAACACCCACATGTCTATTACTTTACACTTATTACTTGAAACATTATATTTTAAAAACTAATGTGAAATATACATAATAAACTATATGTGTAATTTTAGTATTTTGAAGATTATATAACATAATTAACATATTTAAAATAATGTAAAGCATTAATATAAGTTGGGGAAAGTCAGATTTATTTTATTGTCATTTACCCAGAATGTTAAAAGCCAGTTTGCATAGAATAATGTTGAACATAAATATAATGTGATTTAAACACCAGGTAAAAGAAAACACTGTACGTTGCCTTGAATACGTATTTAGGCATCCCAGGGCAGCACTGCAAATGGGAATTTTTTCAGCCTTTTTTTTATTTGAAAATTTAAGAATAATATTATTTACATTCTGAATATTTTAAATCAAACTCTCCTCTCTACTTTCGCTTCCTTAAGAAATTCTCCATCCCAGCCATTGCCACAGTTTTAACACAGTCATCATTCTCACCCCCTGACCTAAAGATCTTTTTAATCTGCCTCCAGACTCATCGTTGTCAATTCTCTCTTCTACATTGCATGATAACAGATTATTCTGTATTGCATATATGATAGATATTTCCTTATTTTAAATGTTTTAATAAATGTCCATATTTATAAAAATAAATTCCAAGTTCATCCTGTACATGACTTAATGATCTCAGTCCTACATACTTTATCCAGCCTCAAGTGTATCATCCCATCTTTGATTTTGTTTGAGCATATCAAAAACTATGTATTTCACCTGATCCAAAATAGCTATTCGAGACTTTTTCTTATCTGAAAACTTAGAATCACACTGTTGGCCCAAAAAACTTAGTTGATTACAAGTGATCTTTCTCTTAAAGAGTTCATTAACACATTAACAAATGACATATAGAAAAAAAAACTCAATGTTGTGTGTTGGGACAAAGCATAGTAAAATTTAAATACAAATTCAATCACTTGTGTAAGTATATATTGTGAAAATATGAAAGGTCAGGCACAAGTGAGTCTTCAGGATTTCAAGACCAAGAAACAGTTCATAAAAAACTCAGTCTCTAAAGAAGGAAAAGTTGGACTTTGTAGTCGGATAAAAAGTCACGACATGTGAAAACTCAGGGTTTAGCTTCTTGTTTTCAATTTCAGAAATGGTTTTATAGTTGTTTGTTTGGTTCATAATGCTTTGCCTTTGTTGTTGAACGTGTTAATGAAATTGAGAGGAATTAAGGATTTGCCAGTGTCAGTAAAGGCAGCCTTCTCAGCCCTCACAGAGGTCAGAATGGGGACAGAAAGGACAGCAGCTTATAGTTCAAGGTAAGGGCAGCAGGGAGGCAATAGGTGCCTCAAAAGAGACCTAAAAGTATCTGGTCAAGTGCAAAGTGAAAAGACAGAAGTAGGCTGCAGCATGGATTAAACCAAGAGTGAATTTGAAAACAAAGAAGGAGGAGAAGGAGGAGGTGGTGGAGGAGGAGGAGGAAGAGGAGGGGGAGGAGGACGAAAAGGAAACTGCTTAAACGAAATATTGTGGAGACAGTTGACATTGAAAGTGCAGCATAAGTCAACCCTGAGTTCTCCTTCAGGAAAAAAAAAAAAAAAAAAACATTTTTTCTGAAAACAAAAACAAAACCCTCTTTCTGCATTCTTGATTTCACACGAAATTACCTGAAAAATTTTGCAGGCACGGCTTGTCTCTATGGGTATTACAGCTATCTAAAGTAGGTCACCTTGAAATAATTCTTTATAAACGTCTTGTTCATTCAGAAATCACTATGATAAAAATAATATAACTCATAAGTAGAAGGATGCCAAGTGTTCATGAAAGGTAATTTTTACCTTCCTGTGTGCGTGAGCATATGAACAAACTCTCTGAACTGACAGGAGATTGCAAAGAAACAGAGAAATGGTGTTCCATATGCTGACTTCTGATGTGTGTTGTTTATAACACATATAAAGGGTAAGAAAAGAAGTTTCACAACTTCATGAAATTTCATACATGGAATTTCACAGTCGGGAGAATGATGAGGGAAGCAGATGGCATAATCATTTATTAAAAAAATCAGCCACTTTCTCATATATTTGATAGCTCTTTCTTCATTCTTTGGGATTTGCATTTTAAATGATTAAGGATACAGTAAGACAGCATGAAACCTCATTAACAAAGATATATCTTCAGGCCTCTACGTGAAGGGAAAGTGGTGATTTTTCCACCTCATAGCCCTCAGTTTAAATACCTGCTGATTTGTTTTATCTCTGCTTACTTCAAAGTATTTCAGCCACGTTAATGCAGCTTTTAGCTATAGAAACCAACAGAATACAAAATCAAGCTTTTAGCTGTATCCTAAAACAAACCAGAACATTTTTCGTTTAGGAAGTTTCTATTGTCTGTGGCAATATGTAATATATGAGGTTAACCAAGTGCTTCCCTTGATGTTAACATAAGAGGGAATAAAAAAATCTCTATGATTTTTGAAGTTAATTATGAGAACTACATAGCAGATTTGCTTTTAAACAGATGTAGTGTCTTTAACTACTGCTTTGACGTAAGATACTAGAGCAATAGTGGTGGTAGAGAGTATATATTCTCACTGTACATATAACAAGCAATGTAATAATTAAGGTTTAATCAGAGCATTCTCCTGCGGCTTTCCCAATGACTGTTGAGGCAATAATGACATTATAGATTAGATAGCAAATTGCAACAAAGTTAGGCAACAGCATCATAAAAAGCAATATTGATGTATAAAAGAATTAGGTAAACTTAGTCAATGAAGCATAACACCTTATTCATATTAACCTCCAGGAGGGCCCTCACAGTCCTAGGCATTGATCCAATCATTTGCTTGCCTAAGTACTTTCCACCTTCTACGCATCACTTATTTCTTCTCTCTAACACCCACTCTGTTCTGTAGAAATGCTTTCTGTTCTCTCTTTTACAAGGTAAATACTGAAAAAAAAGAAGTGGGAGGCTATTTTCAGCAAAAGACAGTATTAAAATAGTTAAAGCTGCATGCACATGAAAAGCATTAGAATCTGTGGACTGTTTGTATACCTGACTCAGTCCTAAAACGTTAATTAAAGCATGGCAATCCTACCGACTTCACAGAATAGTGGATGTCCTAGGAGCATAAGTTCTTTTAGTTGCTAATTAGGATCAAGGAGAATACTAGTGTGTCTTTTGTGGTGCACACTTGTGTTGGTGTTTGTACATGTGTTTTCTTTTGATGGTTTACTCTATTTTTTATTGTCATGGCGATTACATTCCAATAAAAGTTTTCAACCTTACTTCCATGATAAAAATATACATATTTTACAAACAAAAGTGAGCATTGAAGTCTGTGAAGATAATAATAATTGTCATTCTCAGAAAAAAAAGAGTAATCTGGATGAATATGGGAATATGAAAGCAGAGGTCTTAGGTGACCTCTACAGATTCCACTGAGAAGTTTTCTATCCCAATTCCTGTAAAAATATAAAGAATGATTACAGTGTGCCTCAATACTGTACCCTGTGAGATGATAAATAAGCCTTCAGGAGTTCCAGGAAAGTGATAGAGGGTATTAAGTCAGAGGCTCACTAGAAGACACACTGACACCTAAGATACAAAGCAAATACAATAAAACATACAAAAAAATGCTCAAAAATGTTTCCTTAATATATGAATTTCCTCGAATTCTTCTGTGGCTAGTAACAATTGTACCCACAGGTTGAAAAAGAGAAAAATGAGCCAACCCTATTATGTTAAAATACCAAAAAAATCTACAATAAACTTTTTAAAATGTACTTTATCTGTTAAAAATAAAAATAACTGGCTATTCAAGTGGGTCAACATCTGAATAAAATATAATTGTTGTAATAAAAATATGTTCATTCTTAAAAGCAAATTTTTATAAACATTCCACGTGCATGTTGATATGGTTTGGCTCTATCCTCACCCGAATCTCATCTTGAATTGTAACTCTCACAATTCCCACATCTCCTGGGAGGAACCCAGTGGGAGGTGATTGAATTGTGAGGGTAGTTCTTTCCCGCACTGTTCTTGTGGTAGTAAATGAGTCTCATGAGATCTTATGGTTTCAAAAAAAGGGAGTTTCCCTGTACAAGCTCTCTTCTCTGCCATCATGTGAGACATGGCTTTCACCTTCTGCTGTGATTGGGAGGCCTCCCCAGCCACATGAAACTGTAAGTCCATTAAACCTCTTTCCATTGTGAATTGCCCAGTCTCAGGTACATCATTATCAGCAGTGTGAAAATGGACTAATACAGTAAACTGGTACCAGTAAAGTGAGGTGCTGCTGAAAAGATACCTGAAAACTTTGGGAGGCCAAGGTGGGCAGATCACGAGATCAGAAGATCAAGACCATCCTGGCTAACATGGTGAAATTCCAACTTGACTAAAAGTACAAAAAAATTACCGTGGTGGCACCTATAGTCCCAGCTACTCGGGAATCTGAAGCAGGAGAATCTCTTGAACCCGGGAGGTGGAGGTTGCAGTGAGCCGAGATCATACCACTGCACGCCAGCCTGGTGACAGAGTGAGACTCCGTTTCAAAAAAAAAGGGCAGAAAATGTGGAAGCAACTTTGGAACTGGGTAACAAGCAAAGGTTGGAAAAGTTTGGAGGGCTCAGAAAAGACAGGAAAATGTGGGAAAGTTTGTATCTCCCTAAAAACTTGTTGAATGGCTTTGGCCAAATGCTGATAATGATATAGACAATGAAATCCAGGCTGAGGTGGTCTCAGATGGAGATGAGGAACTTGTTGGGAAGTGGAGCAAAGGTGACTCTTGTTATGTTTTAGCAAAGAGGCTGATGCCATTTTGACGCTGCCCTAGAGACTGTGGAACTTTGAACTTGAAAGAGATAATTTAGAGTATCTGGCAGAAGAAATTTCTAAGCAGCAAAGCATTCAAGAGGTGACTTGGAGGTTGTTAAAATCATTCAGTTTTAAAAAGGAAATACAGCATAAATGTTTGGAAAGTTTACAGTCTGACAATGTAATCGAAAAGAAAATCCATTTTTCTGAGGAGAAATTCAGGCTGGCTGTAGAAATTTTCAGAAGTAATGAGAAGACAATGTTAATCCCCAAAACAATGGAGGAAATGTCTCCAGAGCATGTTAGAGGTCTTTATGTCAGCCCCTCCCATCACAGGCCAAGAGGCCTAGGAGGAAAAAGTTTTTTCCTGGACTGGACCCAGAATCCCCCTGCTGTGTACAGCTTAGGGACCTGGTGCCCTGCATCCTAGCCACTCCAAAAGGGACCAACATAGAGCTCAGGCCATGGCTTCAGACAGTGCAAGCTTTCAAGCTTTGGCAGCTTCCACATGGTGTTGAGCCTGCAAGCCACAGAAGTCAAGAATTGAGGCTTGGGAACCTCCGCCTAGATTTTAGAGGACATATGGAAATGCCTGGATGGCCACACAAAAGTTTGCTGCGGGGGCAGGACCTCATGGAGAACCTCTGCTAGGAAACTGCAGAAGGGAAATGTGGGGCCAGAGCCCCTACACAGGGTCCCTATTGGAACACTGCCTAGTGGAGCTGTGAGAAGAGGGCCACCGTTCTTCAGACTCCAGAATGGTAGATTCACCAACAGCTTGCAGCACGCACTCTGGAAAAGCCACAGACACTCAACACCAGTGCATGAAAGCAGCCAGGAGGGAGGCTGTACTCTGCACAGCCACATTGCACATATGCCCAAGACCATGTGAACCTACCTCTTGCATCCGCATGACCTGGATGTGAGACATGGAGTCAAAAGAGATCATTTTGGATCTTTAGGATTTGACTCCCCCTCTGGATTTCAGACTTCCATGGGGCCTGTAGCCCCTTTGTATTGGCCAATTTCTTACATTTAGAATGGCTGTATTTACCCAATTCCTGTGCCCCCATTGTATCTAGGAAGTAATTAACTTGCTTTTGATTTTACAGGTTCACAGGCAGAGGGACTTGCCTTGTCTCAGATGAGACATTGGAAAGTGGACTTCTGAGTTAATGCTGAAATGAGTTAAGACTTTGGGGGACTGTTGGGAAGGCATGATTAATTTAGAAATGTAAGAACATGAGATATGGGAGGGGCAGAATTATATGGCTTGGCTTTGTCCCCACCCAAATCTCATCTTGAATTGTAATTCTCACAATTCCCACATGTCATGGAAGGAACCCGGTAAGAGGTGATTGAATTATGGGAGCAGTTGTTTCCTGCACTGTTCTCGTGACAATGAATGAGTCTCACAAGATCTGATGGTTTTAAAAAAAAGGGAAGTTTCCCTGCACAATCTCTCTTCTCTTGTCTGCCATCATGTGAGATGGGCCTTTCAACTTCTGCCATGATTGTGAGGTCTCCCCAGCCATGTGGAACTGTAAGTCCAATAGACCTCTTTCTTTTGTAAATTGTTTAGTCTTAGGTATATCTTTATCTGCCATGTGAAAACAAACTAATACACATATACTAAATAATAGCATTGAATATTTGAAAGAAAACATTAATTCAAGAGAAAAATATAAGCATTTAATTGTGTTTTTTATTAATCATGGAAATCAGTTTCACAGTACAAAACATTTTTCATAATCTTTTCATAAGTCGCTTTGTTGCCAGTCGATCCAGGGGTTTTCATAGAAAACATCACAATAAACAAAGATAGTGCTGGCTTCATTTCTAACACTCTCTCTTAATAGTGGATTTTATTAGAACAAAATCACCTACTTGCCTTCTGTCATTGGCAAAAGACATATCCTCAAATTTGTTGTCCTACTAAAAGAAAATCTGATTTTTATTGAAATATAGATGAACAGGTTACATGAAACTTCCTTTCTGGTCAAAATTTTTATATTGTTTGATCAAATGGATATAATTAAATGTATATTTATCTCAATCTCTGTCTCTGCCTCTCTCTCTCTCTCTCTCTCTCGTCTTTCACGTTCGTGCTCTATCTTCAGGACAGACACAGTAAAAGTCACCAGGCCCCATTAATTTTTTAAAATAATTACCTGTCCTTGAAATTTTTCTTAAAGATATTTTATCCTCTAGATCTTTCACTTCCAGATGTTAATGCTTGCTGGAGTCCAAAAGTGCATGATCCTGAAAAAAATTTTAAAATAATAATGCACAGAGACAAGAAGATTCAAGGTTGCTTCAAAGTTATAACTCACGAACTATTTAAGTAGTTAAAAATAAGAAAATATACCTGAATTAACTAGGAGAACTGAGGAAATTACATAAGTAATTTAATAACATTATCTGACTAATTTAGATATATGAAATTAAAGTATCTTTCCATAAACAGGATCCTTACATCTCCACTTCAACATATTTATTTTCTTTTTTTCTCTCTTCTTCACTTCTGAAATAGAGAACATGTTAGAGGGAACAAGTAGAGTGCATTTAGTACAGGAAAAATATTAATTGCTTAAAAATGCAAAGTGAGGAAAGAAATCAATTGTGAGTAAACAGCACGGAATGAAACCTCTTGACCTTGTCAGATGCTTTATGGGAGAGACCCTTCAATCAGAAATGTGCTGATGCTAAATTATCACAGGATTTGATCTATCTTTTAATAATTGAAAACTCCCACTCCTGGAAGAGAACCAGTTCTCTTAACAGCCACTAATTTTTCAGAGTGGAAATTTAGTACCTGAAACGATTGCAGATTTATCCACTAAGATTTGTATTTATATTATATGGCACATCATATTCAATATTAGGCTCTGATTGTAAATAGCCATATTGTCTTTTGAGATGCACTATTCTGTGATGTTATTACAATTCTTTAAAATGCTGAATATAATTTAATACTTTTAGTATCATTCATTTAAATACCAAACCATAAACAAAGATAAATGCCATTATCTACAACATCAGTTGCTTACATGTTGCATAAAAAGAAGATGCTAACTTTGAATTCATCAGGTGTTTTTGTACAGACATAGAATAAAGAGAAGATAATTAAAATTGCTTTTCAAAACTTTCACTTTATTTTATATGTACAATATACTTGTGTTTTAAAAACTGGTACATTACTGTAAGAAAACTTATCAATGTTCATCAAAATTATAAATGCACATTCATGTGGTCCAGCAATTCCATGTCTAGGAAATTATCTTCTAGATATAGTCACATATGGACATGTGTCTGAACAAAGTTACCCATTGCAGCATTATTTTTTAAAAACATATTATTTTATTGTGGTAAAATACACAAAGTTTACACCTTAACCATTTTAATGTAGCGCAGTGATATTAAATATATTCATCATGTTGTGCAACCATCACCATCATCCATTCCCATAATTCTTTTCATCCTATAAAACTGAAACTCTGTTTCCATTAAATAATAACTTCTCTTTCTTCTTTCCCTCCAGCCTCTGGCAACTACTATTCTACTTTCTGTCTCTGTGATTTGGCCTAATCTATCTACTTCATATAAGCAGAATCATACAGTATTTGTCTTTTTCTGATTGACTTATTTCACTTAATGTCCTGAAGGTTCATTCACATAATAGCATGCGTCATAATTTTCTTCTTTGAAAGTTTGAATAGTAGCCCATTGTATGTATGTTTCCTATTTTGTTTATCCACTCTCTGTCAGTGGACAATTGAATTGCTTCCACATTTTAGCCCTTGCTACTACTGTGAACATGGGTATACAAATATCTCTCCAAGATCTTGCTTTTAATTATTTTAAGTACATACACAAAAGTGAGATTGTTGAATTATATGATAATGCAGCTTTTAATTTCTTGAGGACCTCTATACTGTTGTTATCCACAGTAGCAGCTGAATCATCTTACATTTTCCCACCAATAGTGCGTGAATGTTCTAGTTGCTCCATATCTTTGCCAACACTTGTTATTTTTGAGGTTTTATTTTTATTGTTTTCACACACTCCTACTAGATGTGAGGTAGTTGTTTTGATTTGCATTTTCCTAGTGATTAGTGAAATTGAACATCTTTTCATGAACTTACTGGCTTTTTGTATATCTTCTTTGGAGAAATGTTAAAATCTTTGGGTCGTTTTTGAATAGGGTTGTTTGGTTTATTTTGTTGTCCTCTTGAGGACTTCTCCACATATTCTGGATATTAAACAGATATATTATTTACAGACATTTCCTCTCATTTTTTGGGTTGCTCTTTACTCTATTGATAATGTCCTTATACACACACTTTTAAAAAAACTTTTCATGAAGTTATGTTTGTCAATTTTTCCTTTTGTTAAGTGTGTCTTTAGTGTTGTATCAATGAAGTAACTGGCAAATCCAATTGCATGAAGCTCCTTCCATATGTTTTCTTCTAAAAGTTCTATAGTTTTAGGTCTTGCACTTATGTCTTTAATCCATTTTGAGCTAAGTTTTGTATATATAATATTAGGTAAGGGCTCATATTTACTCTTTTTCATGTGAATATTAAATTTTCCCAGCACCATTTGTTGAAAAGACTGTTCTTTCTTCATTGAACGGTCTTGCCACCCTTGTCAAAAATCATTTGACCCTATACATGAGGGTATTTTTTTCTAGGCTTTCTATACTATTGCATTGTTCTAGATATATGTATTTATAACAGTATCACACTGTTTTGATTACTGTAACTTTGCAGTACGTTTTGAAATTAAAAAGTGTAAGTCCTACAGCTTTGTCCTTCTTTTCCAATATTTTTTGGCTGTTTGGAGTCCTTAAGATTTCGTATGAATTCTAGGAAGAGCTTTTGTATCTCTACAAAAAAAAAAAGTCATTAGAGTTTAATAGGAATTGCATTGAATCTCTGGATCATTTTGTGTGCTATTGATATCATTAATAAAAACTTTCAAATTAGAAAGAAGCAAAATTATCCCTATTCACGGATTATGTAATGTGGTATATAGAAAATCCTAAAGATTCTACTAAAAAAACTATTATAACTGATCATTGAATTCAGCAACATGGCAGAATAAAATCAACACACAAAAATCAATTGCAGTTTTATACACTAACAATGAACAATCTGAAAGAAAATTATAAAAACAATTTCTTTTACAATAGCATCAGAAAGAATAAAATACTTAAGAATTAACATAGCCAAGGAGCTAAGAGACATGTAAAGTAAAAACTATAAAACATTGCTGAAATAAATGAAAGAAGACATAGATAAATGGAAACACATCTCATATTCACGGACTGGAAGACTTAATGGTTTTAGGAGGTAAATGTTATCCAAAGCAATCTATTAATACATATTGAATATATTCCCTATCAAAATTCTAATGTCTTATTTTATCATTTAAAAAAAGCTCACATCCTAAGATTGCTTCTAAAGAATAAAAGTATGTAAAGAAAATCTCAAACTGATGACTCATGTGAATATGTAATAAAATTACTCTAGATGATTTTGCTGAGTATTAAACAGCTAGTTTAGAGATACCTAGGGGACATAAAATGACTTTTATTTGAGGGTTTAATACCTCTGATACCTAATTAATAGTCCTTTTCTATTCAGGTATGTGTAAAAACTAGAAAAGAAAAGATACCTATTACCTGCACTTGCATAGTTACAGCAACACTAGTCACAATAGCAAAAATATGGAATTAGCATGAGTGTCCATCAATGGAGAACTGGATAACTGGATAAAGAAAATGTGGTGTGTGTGTATACACAAATCATATACCATGGAATATTGCTCAAAAATAAATAAAAGAATTAAATCACGTCTTTTGCAGAAACGTGGATAGAATCGGAGGCCATTATCCTAAGTAAAATGACTCAGAAACAGAAAGTCAAATACTGCATGTTTTTACTTATAAGCAAGAGTTAAACGAAGGGTACACATGAATATATAGAGAGTATATAGAGTAGAATAATAGACATTGGAGATTATAAAAGATGGGAGGATGGTATAGAGTTGAGGGTTGAAAAATTACCTATGGGGTAGAATGTTCACTCTTCAGGTGATGGGTACACTGAAAGCTTACACTTCACCACTACATGATATATGCATGTAAGAAATCTGCACTGTAGCCCCTAAGTCTATAAAAATAGAAAGCACATTTAAGGAAAAATAAATAGGCCAGGCACCGTGGCTCATGCCTGTAATCCCAGCACTATGGGAGGCTGAGGCAGGTGGATCACCTGAGGTCAGGAATTCGAGACGAGACTGGCCAACATGGGGAATCCCTGTCTCTACTATAAATGCAAAAATTAACTGGGCATGGTGGTGGATGCCTGTAATCTCAGCTACTCAGGAAGCTGACGCAGAAGAATCACTTGAACGAAAGAGTCAGAGGTTGCAGTGAGCCAAGGTCATGCCATTGCACTCCAGCCTGGGCTACAAGAGCCAAACTCCATCTAAATAAATAAATAAATAAATAGATAAATAAATAAATAAAATAAAATAAACTGTACTATCTTCATTAGTTGAAAGATAGATAAAAAAGAAAATGAGTAATTTTATTAAAAAATTTAAGAAAGATACATCTCCATTTATGCCTGAAAAGTTGTGTAATACATTTGTAATATTTATTCAACAGACTAATTCGAGCACTTACTCTCCACTAGGATGCACAAGATGCTAAAAATACAATGATTAATAAGACAAAGCTCCTGCCCTCAAGGAACCTAGTGTGAGATCCAGATTGATTTGATAAATGCTGCAATTGTCATAAATACCAAAAGAGTTGAGTAACTGTGGAGTCTTTATGTCTGGGCCGTGGAAAGTGGTTAGGATTGACTCTTAAAGAGAGATTTTCTCATTAAAACTTGAGAAATCTTACAAGATTTTAAGCAGGAAAGTAACATGATCTGATTTTCTCTTTACTTAGCCAAAACCCTTCACTGAAAAGAAGAAATAGTGATTTAAAAGAAGTAACATGTAGAACAATCCTTTAGACCCATGAGAAGAAAATTAAATCGTTGTATAAGCTGCTTCCAAAACTAATGCCAGTGACACTGGAAGCACAGACACTCAGGAAAGTGTTTATTCTTATGTCTATATTTCGTAAGATCTACTCCAGGCAATAATTTCCCCTGGTGTCTTTCCTGTCAAATTATATGTATTTTCTTCATCTAAAACTATTCAGACAAATACCTGTAATCTTAGGTCAGTATACTCCCCCAGATAACCTAATACTGTATTGCCTGATGATGTTAGAAGAAATTCTGATAGAAGAAAGGACAATTTTGAAGTAGAGATAGACCCAGATGGTATGATGCATTTTTTTTTTTTTTCTTTTTTTTTTTTATTTTTTATTTTTTATTTTTTATTTTTTATTATACTTAAGTTCTAGGGTACATGTGCATAACGTTTATATCATGTATAACTCCCCAATGCAATCCCTCCCTCCTCCCCCCTCCCCATGATAGGCCCCAGTGTGTGATGTTCCCCTTCCCGAGTCCAAGTGATCTCATTGTTCAGTTCCCACCTATGAGTGAGAACATGCGGTGTTTGGTTTTCTCTTCTTGTGATAGTTTGCTAAGAATGATGGTTTCCAGCTGCATCCATGTCCCTACAAAGGACGCAAACTCATCCTTTTTTATGGCTGCATAGTATTCCATGGTGTATATGTGCCACATTTTCTTAATCCAGTCTGTCACAGATGGATATTTGGGTTGATTCCAAGTCTTTGCTATTGTGAATAGTGCCGCAATAAACATACGTGTGCATGTGTCTTTGTAGTAGAGTAATTTATAATCCTTTGGGTATATACCCAGTAGTGGGATGGCTGGGTCATATGGTACATCTAGTTCTAGATCCTTGAGGAATCGCCATACTGTTTTCCATAATGGTTGAACTAGTTTACAATCCCACCAACAGTGTAAAAGTGTTCCTATTTCTCCACATCCTCTCCAACATCTATTGTTTCCTGACTTCTTAATGATTGCCATTCTAACTGGTGTGAGATGGTATCTCATTGTGGTTTTGATTTGCATTTCTCTGATGGCGAGTGATGAGGAGCATTTTTTCATGTGTCTGTTGGCTGTATGGATGTCTTCTTTTGAGAAATGTCTGTTCATATCCTTTGCCCACTTTTTGATGGGGTTGTTTGTTTTTTTCTTGTATATTTGTTTGAGTTCTTTGTAGATTCTGGATATTAGCCCTTTGTCAGATGAGTAGGTTGCAAAAATTTTCTCCCATTCTGTAGGTTGCCTGTTCACTCTGATGGTAGTTTCTTTTGCTGTGCAAAAGCTCTTTAGTTTAATGAGATCCCATTTGTCAATTTTGGCTTTTGCTGCCGTTGCTTTTGGTGTTTTAGACATGAAGTCCTTGCCCATGCCTATGTCCTGAATGGTACTACCTAGATTTTCTTCTAGGTTTTTATGGTATTAGGTCTAACATTTAAGTCTCTAATCCATCTTGAATTAATTTTCGTATAAGGGGTAAGGAAAGGATCCAGTTTCAGCTTTCTACTTGTGGCTAGCCAATTTTCCCAGCACCATTTATTAAATAGGGAATCCTTTCCCCATTTCTTGTTTTTGTCAGGTTGTCAAAGATCAGATGGCTGTAGATGTGTGGTATTATTTCTGAGGACTCTGTTCTGTTCCACTGGTCTATTTCTCTGTTGTGGTACCAGTACCATGCTGTTTTGGTTACTGTAGCCTTGTAGTATAGTTTGAAGTCAGGTAGCGTGACGCCTCCAGCTTTGTCCTTTTGACCTAGGATTGTCTTGGCAATGCGGGCTCTTTTTTGGTTCCATATGAACTTTAAAGCAGTTTTTTCCAATTCTGTGAAGAAACTCATTGGTAGCTTGATGGGGATGGCATTGAATCTATAAATACCTTGGGCAGTATGGCCATTTTCACGATATTGATTCTTCCTATCCATGAGCATGGTATGTTCTTCCATTTGTTTGTGTCCTCTTTGATTTCACTGAGCAGTGGTTTGTAGTTCTCCTTGAAGAGGTCCTTTACATCCCTTGTAAGCTGGATTCCTAGGTATTTTATTCTCTTTGAAGCAATTGTGAATGGAAGTTCATTCCTGACTTGGCTCTCTGCTTGTCTGTTACTGGTGTATAAGAATGCTTGTGATTTTTGCACATTAATTTTGTATCCTGAGACTTTGCTGAAGTTGCTTATCAGCTTAAGGAGATTTTGGGCTGAGACGATGGGTTTTTCTAAATATACAATCATGTCATCTGCAAACAGGGACAATTTGACTTCTTCTTTTCCTAACTGGATACCCTTGATTTCTTTCTCTTGCCTGATTGCCCTAGCCAGAACTTCCAACACTATGTTGAATAGGAGTGGTGAGAGAGGGCATCCCTGTCTTGTGCCAGTTTTCAAAGGGAATTTTTCCAGTTTTTGCCCATTCAGTATGATATTAGCTGTGGGTTTGTCGTAAATAGCTCTTATTATTTTGAGGTACGTTCCATCAATACCGAATTTATTGAGCGTTTTTAGCATAAAGGGCTGTTGAATTTTGTCAAAAGCCTTTTCTGCATCTATTGAGATAATCATGTGGTTCTTGTCTTTGGTTCTGTTTATATGCTGGATTACGTTTATTGATTTGCGAATGTTGAACCAGCCTTGCATCCCAGGGATGAAGCCCACTTGATCATGGTGGATAAGCTTTTTGATGTGCTGCTGAATCCGGTTTGCCAGTATTTTATTGAGAATTTTTGCATCGATGTTCATCAGGGATATTGGTCTAAAATTCTCTTTTTTTGTTGTGTCTCTGCCAGGCTTTGGTATCAGGATGATGTTGGCCTCATAAAATGAGTTAGGGAGGATTCCCTCTTTTTCTATTGATTGGAATAGTTTCAGAAGGAATGGTACCAGCTCCTCCTTGTACCTCTGGTAGAATTCAGCTGTGAATCCATCTGGTCCTGGACTTTTTTTCGTGGGTAGGCTATTAATTGTTGCCTCAATTTCAGAGCCTGTTATTGGTCTATTCAGGGATTCAACTTCTTCCTGGTTCAGTCTTGGGAGAGTGTAAGTGTCCAGGAAATTATCCATTTCTTCTAGATTTTCTAGTCGATTTGCGTAGAGGCATTTATAGTATTCTCTGATGGTTGTTTGTATTTCTGTGGGGTCGGTGGTGATATCCCCTTTATCATTTTTTATTGCGTCTATTTGATTCCTCTCTCTTTTCTTCTTTATTAGTCTTGCTAGCGGTCTGTCAATTTTGTTGATCTTTTCAAAAAACCAACTCCTGGATTCATTGACTTTTTGGAGGGTTTTTGTGACTCTATCTCCTTCAGTTCTGCTCTGATCTTAGTTATTTCTTGCCTTCTGCTAGCTTTTGAATGTGTTTGCTCTTGCCTCTCTAGTTCTTTTAATTGTGATGTTAAAGTGTCAATTTTAGATCTTTCCTGCTTTCTCTTGTGGGCATTTAGTGCTATAAATTTCCCTCTACACACTGCTTTAAATGTGTCCCAGAGATTCGGTATGTTGTATCTTTGTTCTCATTGGTTTCAAAGAACATCTTTATTTCTGCTTTCATTTCGTTATGTACCCAGTAGTCATTCAGGAGCAGGTTATTCAGTTTCCATGTAGTTGAGCGGTTTTGATTGAGTTCTTAGTCCTGAGTTCTAGTTTGATTGCACTGTGGTCTGAGAGACAGTTTGTTATAATTTCTGTTCTTGTACATTTGCTGAGGAGTGCTTTACTTCCAATTATGTGGTCAATTTTGGAATAAGTGCGATGTGGTGCTGAGAAGAATGTATATTCTGTTGATTTGGGGTGGAGAGTTCTATAGATGTCTATTAGGTCCACTTGGTGCAGAGATGAGTTCAATTCCTGGATATCCTTGTTAACTTTCTGTCTCGTTGATCTGTCTAATGTTGACAGTGGAGTGTTGAAATCTCCCATTATAATTGAAAAATAATTTCTCAAACATCTTAAATGACACTTTCTTAACCTCTTGAGAAAGTTGCAAAATGAGAATAATAATTATTTCATAGGTTTTTTGAGAGGCTAAAATGAAGAAAAACATATTATGGAATGTAACATAAGCTCAGTGTATTTATGTTCTTTATTTTTCTCTTTAAATATGATAATCATCTTATTGGACTAATTAGACCCCTTATTTCAGCCTTCTGATTTCACTTTAGGTATTTGTTTGTTGCTTTGCTTATTAGTGAGTTGGATAGCCATTGTTTTGGTGCCTTTTTCACTAACTAGACTTGTAACTTACCGTAAATCTCTTTACTTCTTTGCAACTGAAGGTATTCATTTGAAAACTAAGCACATTGAAGCTTGTAATCCCTGGAATTCCCTTTTCTTTTTTTCTTTTTTTTCTGAGATAGAGTCTTGCTCTGTCCCTCAGGCTAGAGACCAGTGGCATGATCTTGGCTCACTGCAATCTTTGCCTCTTGGACTCAAGCAATCCTCCTACCTCGGCCTCCCAAGTACCTAGGACCACAAGTGTGCACCATCTTGTTCAAACAAAGAATGATATTTTTCTAAAGCGAAATGAGAATTAATAGTGTATTAAGCACCAGAACACAAGTGAGTGGAAAAAGCAAGTATTCATAATAATGTAAAAGAAACTCCAAAGTCTAGAATAGAAGTATGTGTAGAAGTATTTCAATGCCTGAATGATGGACTCTAACACATATAACAAACACACAGAAACAGGTCTTTTTAAAGGCAGTATTCAACAAAAGAGTCTATTTACCTGATTTTAATACTACAAACAGAATTGTTAATCCAGTAATAGGTTGGGTTATGATTGCCAGATAATATGAAAAGTCCAGTTAATTTTGAATTTAAGACAAACAAAATATTTTAGCATAAATATGTCCTATGCCATATTTGGTATATACATGTACTAAAAGTGTACTTGCTTTTTTAAATCTGAAGTTCAGATGTAATTGAACATCCCATATTTTTATTGTAAATTTAGCAGCCCTAACAGAATTCACAAGATACATTATCTATATTTAATAATACATTTAAAAGTTTTCTAGCTCAAGATTTCATTAAGAAACATTAGCCCTTTATCAGACAATTCATTCATCATTCATTAATTTATTATGTTAAAAGTGTCTCAGAAGTCAGATCTTGTGCTAGGTATTTGGGTATTCCACATTTAACAAAAAACTAGGGCATACCCTCATGTACTTCATACAGATGTACACCACAGAGAGAAGTGCCACAAGGAAAAAAATGATTTTTTGTATACCTTGATGTGCCTCCAGTTACCCTTTACTGAGAAACTGGTGATATCTATTAACATTCATAAATTTTAAAAAAGGGATTTCCTGAAATTCCACCAAGTATTTTTAGAATTATTGAATATATTCTAAACCAAGAAAACACATTAAAAGTAATTAACTGACCAAAATAGTGATATCCTAAATCACTCTGGAAATTGAGAAACAGGTTCATCTCCTGATTATAGCAACAGCACTGTCATAGCTTCTTGCCATTCTGTGTGCCTCATTATGTTCTCATCCTTGCACACTGCAAGACTTTGTTTTATGGTGTTTATTGTTGACCATAGTTTGTTCCTTATCTTTACTTATTGACTCTAAGAACCATTGCACTTGAAGAAGAAGAGAAGAAGAAGAAGAAGAAGAAGAAGAAGAAGAAGAAGGAGGAGGAGGAGGAGGAGGAGGAGGAGAGGAGGAGGAGGGGAGGAGGAGGAGGAGGAGGAGGAGGAGGAGGAGGAGGAGGAGACCACATCTGTCTCTGTGACTGTCATTGCAACACTTTCTGTTCTATGTGTCTACAGAGAACATATTTTCTGTGTCACAGGCACCTTCTACGAACTGTGGTTCTGGGAAAAATCTCCTAACTCCTTTGGTAGAAAGAATCACCTCTTAATTGGAATACGTTTTGGAAATAGATGGAGCCTTTGCATAAAATTATGGAATTTCTTGTGAACACCATTAAATCTACCTCTCACTGTTCCTCTCCCTCATCTTATTCCCCCACAAAACAAAATAATGCTGGATAGTCAATAACTTTATGTCTAAGACTCTTGGAGTTACAATGCCACAAACTTAAACTATACTTGTCACCAAACACTTCCAACTAGATTAGAAAAGTTATTCATTTTGCTAATCCTGGCAGTATCCATTTACAAGCATAATTAATAGTTCTTTTTGTCTTTTCTTTTCTTTCCTTTTTTTTTTTTTTTTTTTTTTTTTTTTTTTTTGAGATGGAGTCTTGCTCTGTCGCCCTGGCTGGAGTGCAGTGGCGCGACCTTGACTCACTGCCAGCTCCGCCTCCCGAGTTCACATCATTCCCCTGCCCCTGCCTCCCAAGTAGCTTGGACTACAGGCACCCGCTACCACGCCAGGCTAATTTTTTTGTGTTTTTAGTAGAGACAGGGTTTCACCATGTCAGCCAGGGTGGTCTCGAACATGCCTCAAATGCAAACATGTATGATTATATGTTTAAAGGAAAAAATGGTTGTTCCATCAATTTTCAGACCATTTTGAAAAAAATGGCAATAAACAATAACCAGATTCAATTCTGTTCTTTCTTACACATTGACTGAGTTAATGTGGTAAAAATGGAAAATGGAAATAGCTTGGAATGAAGAGACCATGTCTTTAACAGTAAATAACTATAAGACATTTAGAAACTTATTCATGATTTAGAGATAATGAATAATCTTCATTATTTCTGTTTCTCCATTTATTTCAATCAAAGGTGTGAATGGTAGAAGGCAAGAGAAATTAGGGAAGTAGTTTGCGGTATAATCTAGATGCTTTTCACCTAAGCCTAAATTCTAAATATTACATTCTAGTGATAAATGTCTAGGCTTATTTTTTTAAAAATCCCTTTCGGAAATTTATGACTATGTGCACATTAATATGCCCTGTCTCCAGCCCAATTCAAATGAATTCATTAAATATCTACCAAAGATTGAATGTCTATAAAGTATTAGTCTAGGTACAGCATACTTTTCTCATTATTAACTGTAAATAAAGTGTTCTCTATTTTCTTATTTAGACAACTGGAAGGCCATAACATCACCCCCTCCATAATGTTCAATTGTGACTATAAGTGTACAGCCCTAAGAGTGATACACTGAGGAATATTTCAGTGGAAGAAGAATGTAACTTAGATAATCTCCTTCATAGAGGAGTCCAGAAATTGTTATGGCTTCCACCCCATCCCCTTAAACATCCACAAATAACTTTGAGACCTTGCCACATAATTAATCTTATCAGCTCTGCAAGTTACTGCTCTTGGAAAGATATTTATATAGCCCATAATTATTTTACATATTTTTGGTTCTAGAGCAATTAAAATACTGGAGATGGTGGGAAGGAGTCTAACATTCTCTTGAGTACAAAGTTGTGTAAAAGTGAGCTGAAATAGCAGAACATTTTCTGAGACCTGTGAGTATACACGGTCTCATTATCAATTCATCTTTGCATCATTCTCTCACTTTGACTGTCTTTGGCTTCCTATTTCTTGTTTCTGCAGTCCTCTGGTCCTCATGTCAATCAGTTGCACACTTCTCACATTCTGATTCTTTGGCTCCCACTTCCGTCTGACCAGCCTCTGTTAACCACCCGCTGCTGTGGAATAAATACTGATTTCTGTCTTTACCTGATGAAAGCTGCAAGCTGCAAGTACTTTAATATTTCACATGTGCTCTCTTTCCCAAGTACCCTTCTTCAACATCCCAAAGGATCAGTCATTTCTGATATAGGTAATAAATGTGTCAACACTCTTTTTAAAGTGTTACATTTTCATTGCACTCACTATGGTCAGAAGTAATACCGCAATATCTGATATTGAAATTGCTGATTTCAAAAGCCTTCATTCCTCTATCCACACCTATGGAGGAATGAAGATAATTGCTGCACGTATGCTGATCTTGTACTTAGAGCTTTTCACACATCAGGAAAAGGCCACTTTTTCCTCATTAGTGCAGCAAGCACCTGTCCACATATTGTGATTTTTAAAGAGTGTGAAAAGATCTTGTTGCTTCTCCAACAATCTCTTCCTATGTCCGTAATTCCTCTAACTGGACAAAGCCTTTTGAAAGAGAATGAATAAAAGGCTGATATGAGATCATTTCCTAAGAAAAGGATTTAAAATATGAGAAGAAGTAGAAAACACAAAGACACTCAGCAGCATGAACCTGAAGAAGAGGAGGGATATGAATGAGATGTTTCGTGGAAAGGAAATTTTAATTGGAAAGAAGAAA
The DNA here is from genome assembly GCF_009764315.1 of Trachypithecus francoisi. NCBI lineage: Eukaryota > Metazoa > Chordata > Mammalia > Primates > Cercopithecidae > Trachypithecus > Trachypithecus francoisi. The sequence continues at coordinate 72,601,002 of NW_022681454.1, read as the reverse complement.
TTTGAGAACAGGAAGAAAATGATATGCTCTTCCATTTGTGTTGGGTTATTTTTGCTTACCCAATGTTGCTTTATGCCTGAACATCCTGAACACTGACTCCACTGCCAAAAGCACTCCTTAAATACAATTTAAATAAAATATCAAAGGAATTATACTCAATGATTGATTTACTGATAGAGCGTCCTCTTTGGCTATACTTGGAATTTTTTTTACTTGAGTTGACCTAAAGCATATTAAGCATATTTGAGTATTCTTCCAATGCCTAGGATATGGGAACTGTTTCAGAAAATGTACATAGGTATTTATAAGGGGTAACTGAATAGCATTATTCCAAATGTCCTTAAATTGAAATGATTTATCAAATTCTATGTTAAATTTCTCATTATATTAAGCTCTTATTTAGCAAAAATGTGTATCAAATCATCAGGTTACAACAAAAATCCACTTAAAAATAATTTAGTTTTATATGATAAAATAAATATAGATCTGTGATTAAGATATGTATTTACCCAACATTAATTAGCTGAAAGTTAATAAATTGTTCTTACTAACCATCAATTGATACAAATAAACATTCAGAATTATATCAATAGCATTTTCAGTTATAAGTTTAGAGAAAGGCAGAGTAAAATCAATCTCAGGGGAAGTTGGTGAGTCATAAAGGTAGAATAAATTGTTATAAAGATGGTAAATGACTTTTAAATGAAATGACTAGAGTACTGGGAGATCTCCTTTACCAAATGGACAACAATATGAACAGTAGAAGTCTGATGAGAGCTAAAGTACATTTAGAAGACATACTATTTGAAACAAAAGGGAGTATTATATCAAGACAGAAAATATAAAACTTTAATAATAAATAAGTTGTATGTATTTATTGTCTCTTGACAGCAGACAATTTGCCAAATAGTTTACAGGGTTCTACAGCCAGAACCCTGAGTTGCACTTCAAAATTTTCCATGCAGGATCATATTTAGGAGTAATCTTAGAGCATTAAAACTGAAATTTTACTGTCCCCTAAAAGGTATATCATATATTCCTTACACATATATGTATATGTATCTGGCAATATCAGTGACTATTTTTATATTTTAATGATTGTTTCAGCTGCCAAATATGCAAACACACAAGGCAATATTTTGCTTTGTACCTTATCAGGATAAAGTAATAACTTACAAAAAATCTTTTTAACTATTAAAAAAAAGTAACATATTAAGTAGAGCCTCAAATGAGTTACTTTTTAATCAATCCTTCTTGATTTATGTGTCTTATTAATCTAGTTCAACTCAACCTCTTATTGAGGACAGGATCAATGAGAAACACTATACAAGGTAAAGCGTTCTTGCATTTACTTTGAAACACGAAGCACAAGACTGTAGATACTGGGACGGTAAAAACTGAACAGAGCTGAAAGTTTGAGAACGACTAATGTAGACATGTTCAGTTCACTGTCCCTTGAGGTCTCCCCGCATTCTGGTCACATCTTTAAAAGTAGCCCTGGTAATAAACGATCCTTACATTATCCTAATGTGTCTGTCATCTCTTTCCACTTGGGACTAATACAATTACTCAAACAGAAACCTGTTTAGGTGGCTGTTCTTCAGTGCCTTAAGCATTCTCTATTTCAGCACCACAACACCGTGGCATTTTAAAAAATAAGTCTCCTGGCCAGGCGCGGTGGCTCAAGCCTGTAATCCCAGCACTTTGGGAGGCCGAGACGGGCGGATCACGAGGTCAGGAGATCGAGACCATCCTGGCTAACACGGCGAAACCCCGTCTCTACTAAAAATACAAAAAAAAAATTAGCCGGGCGAGGTGGCGGGCGCCTGTGGTTCCAGCTACTCAGGAGGCTGAGGAGGGAGAATGGCGTGAACCCGGGAGGCGGAGGTTGCAGTGAGCTGAGATCCGGCCACTGCACTCCAGCCTGGGCGACAGAGCAAGACTCCGTCTCAAAAATAAATAAATAAATTAATTAATTAATTAAAAAAAAAAAAAATCTCCTTAGGTCGAAGAGCCCCCGATCAGATCAGAAATCTTCTTCATATGGAGAAGAAAAATATAGCACACATTTAGGAATAAGAAAAATAATATATTATAACTTATTGTAATAAGTGATATATTGCAAAATAATGTTTCAATAAAGTATCCAAGTAAATGTATAGCAGGTTATACTGGGGCTTTAAAAACTATCCGTGCTTGTTAGTTTGGACATAATTTTACTAAAAGTAAATGAAATAAATTGCATAAGCTCACGTCTTGAAGATAGAAGAGTCAGAAATGATGCAAATTTGATAATCTGGGTTCATTTTAATAGAATTGAAAATAGCAATGACATATACATTGCTACATAATACATTTTAGTGAGCATTGTACTTTGATGTTGATTTATTTTCACTGTGGAAAAACAAAAAAAGTACTTTGTTTCTGAAATAATCTTTAATTACTTCAATATGTATAGTCAAAAACACCTGAATTATTTTACAGATGACATATTTTAAAATAATTCAGATAATTACCTAACTCTATTTTGCTATTAGTTTTGTTCTTCTATGTGATGTAACTCTTCTTATGATAGTGCCATTTCTAAATGCTATCTAATTATATATGTTCACATTTATGAGAACTGCTTTTGCCATGTTTTTATTTGCAAGGAACTTTCTTTACATTAGAGTTTAATAAAAGACATAGCTGATTAGTTGGACAAGTGACTAGTGTTAAAATGTAACTCCAATAAACATATTTATTGTCTTTTAAATGGATTGTTTCCAGAAGTAGTGTACAAATGTGGCTATAGAATACTCTTGACAGTTTTTACAAATACTGCTGTAGTTTACTGAGCTACCTCAATTTACAAGAAAATACAGTGACTTTATTTTTCTCCCTACAGTTTGCAGGGACAACCGGCGAACTGTTTTAAACTGGTTTATCTTGGCATCTGACTAACTCCTTCCACTACTCAGATCTTGCATTTTCAATGTAATCTTCTACCCCACTACCTAAAAGTAAAAGAGACGTTTATTCAACATGTAATGTGATTTTCACTTTTCCATCTTTACTTATCCTCTTTCTTCTGTCTGAAATACATTGTGCTGACATATTTGATACTCTAAGTAAAATCTTTCTTCAGGCACCCAGTTTAATATTACTTCCACTAAGTCTACCTTCCAATCATCTCAGCCGAGTAATTTTTTTCTATTATCTGTTCCTATAGTTCTTATGTTGTAATATTTACATGAACTGCTCTTTTATTTATTTGTATTGTTGATAAGTGTGTACCTGACTTAATCTTCACACTGAAGATGTGAAGGAGATCAGAAAGATGAAAAGAATTCCATGTACTCAAATGAGAACGGGCAGATCATTAAGATGAAAATGTGAATTGGGATAAGTGTTGGCACTTAAATGTGAAGCTGAGGCACATAACTTCAATTCAGTAAACAAATTTGTCTTTATTTTGAACTGTCACAGCATTTTTAAACTAAAGATTAGGAAAGGAGACCATTTCATGTGGTAGACCATTTTGTACTTCACATGTTGCTCTCCAAATTAGTTGGCCCATAGTTGTCATTCAAAATCAAAATGCTAGATTTAATATATGGAAAAACATTATTTACAAAGCAATTCACTGGCAAGGACTACTGAATCAACTGTTTAAAAATTTAATGAATCTGAATATTTATTACTGAACAATTCAATTGCTATATTTTTCCAACAATAAGAACACATTTCTAAATAAACCAAAAATGAGTTTGAGATTCTTATATGAATATTCTCTCATTGCTTCTGTCATAATCTATTGTAACCCCTTCTTTTCACTAGAATAAAATGTTTTCAGGCTATTTATAAAAAATACCATAACATCACATTAATTACACTTGGCAAAACATAAAACATAAGTCACTTATAAGTATTGATTTTTTTCCCCAAACATCACTATGAACTAGTATAATATTGTGCAGGTTTTACAGATTGTATTTAAGATCTATTTTTCAACACTCAACATGTGCATCTGGATCACTGCACCCAATATTGCATCACAAATATTGAAGCACAACTCAGTAGCTATGTTCCAGATATATCCCACTGACATTTTCTATAATGCAAAAAGGGTGACATCTGCTTCCCTTCTTATTCATTTTCATAAGAACATCCCACTTCTCTCTTTTTTTTATATAAACTATCAATGCATATTCTAAAATAAGATACAGCCTTCGGATGTAAACCCAAGAGTTCACAGACTGAAAGATCTGCTTCCACACCTGTATGTTTTTGGCAGAAAAAATGCTTCATTTGGATGGAGAAAAAAATAGAGTGGGAGCCAGGAACAGTCATATAATGTGCTTTGGCAGCTTTTCTACGCCACCGTATTTTTATTTTTAATCTCTACGGATAATTCACAGAGAAAAAAATCTCCTAATGTGTTGCTGAAATATGTATTATATTGACAGCCAAAATGAAAGCTCACTGTTTTCTTAAATGTTTAAAAAGATAAAACCAAGATGTTATGGCATGTTAAAGTATGAATAAAGAAACATACATTGCAAATTAATATTAAAATATTTTTCACATGCTCTTCAGTTGTAATAAGTACCAGATCTCAAAAATACAAACTGTAATGACTAACAAGTTGTGCTGAGTAGATTTCAGAGAGAGAGCAAAAGAAAAAAGTTTGATTGTATGTATTTCAGGAGATTTCAAACCCTCCTTGATGTTAATTTGTTATTTCCATCTCATTTTTTTGACATATATTTTTCTTAATTTTATTGATATTTTTAGACTACATTATGTGTTTGCAAGTTTTTTCAACTTGTTGCAAATCTCCAAAAATATTTCCAATATATTTATTGAAAAGAAGTTCGCATATAGGTGGACCCATACAGTCCAAACTTGTTCAAGGGTCAACTGCAGTCTCCACTGTAATTTATTTTTTTTCTTTATGATTAGGGTTTTTTGTGTACTTTTAAAAATACTGTTGTCCACTTCTAATATAATATAATTGTTCTCCTGTGTCTTCTTTTAAAACTTTATAGCTTCACTCTTCACATTTAGGTTTCTTTTTTTATTATTATTATACTTTAAGTTCTAGGGTACATATGCATAACGTGCAGGTTCGTTACATATGTATACTTGTGCCATGTTGGTGTGCTGCACCTATCAACTCGTCAGCACCCATCAACTCATCATTTCACTTCATTTTTTATATAGTGTTTCAACTAATATTTGTGTTATGTAACCCAGTTGTTAAAAAAAGTATTAAAATACGCTGCTCCTACTTTCTTCCTTTTGTCTCTCTTCCCTTCCTCCTTCTTCCTTTCCTTTGTTTGTTTGAGCGTTTCTTGAGTATTTTCTATATACTATACCCATGCTAAGTGAAGGGTTTCAAGACAGAATACAACTTATAATTAAATGTAGGAAATTGGTACTATTAAAGTAGTTTTTTAAAAGATATATTCAAGTAGAAGTAAGACGATTATACTCATCCAGCTTAATGGATTAACACTCATGCTAACCTGGTCTCTGTAGCCTCCATATTAAATAGTGTTTCAGGCTCACTAGTGGCATGTCTTCTTTTTATCTAAGGATAGATGGATTTGGTCATAATTTCATTATCTTTTTCTTTCACAAAATGTTTCTTTTTGTTTTGTTTTGTTTTGCTTTGTTTTGTTTTGTTCTGTGTGTGTGTGTGTGTGTGTGTGTTTGTTTTTTTGAGACAGAGTCTCACCCTGTTGCCATGGCTGGAGTGCAGTGGTGCAATCTAGGCTCACTGCTTGAGCCTCCCAGGCTCAAGCGATTCTCCTGCCTCAGCCTCCAGACTAGCTGGAATTATAACCACATGCCACCACATCAGGCTAATTTTTATATTTTTGGTAGCGATGGGGTTTCATCATGTTGCCCAGGCTGATCTGCAACCCCTGAGCTGAGGTGATCTGTCCACCTCAGCCTCCCAAAGTGCTGAGATAAGTCTTATGTCTGAGTCACCATGTCTGGCCACAGAATGTTTATTTTAGCTTTTTTTCTTTTTCATAATAGACAAAAATCACTCATTTTTTTTTCTAATCATCTAATGTAGAGTACACCTGCCAAAGTCATGCATTTTTGTCAAGATTTTGAGAACATCCATCTCCATCACAAACTTCTCCAGTGATTTCTGGCAGTCTGTAGCTCACCAGAAACCAGGAGCAAACAAATTATTGAGTTGATTGGTTGGAAACTCCAGAAACAATATTCTAAAATTACACTCATATGTTTCATATGACTAATTGTTGCTGCTTCCCTTCTTTCTTTAGATAATCCTTCCCCATAAGCCACCACACCTAGCACTTTTCAAGTATATGGTTTGAGCTATCATATTGATGGAAAATACTAATAAAAATATTTCCAATGGGAAGAAAGTTTCAAAAGAGTTGGGATTTGAAGGATTGGATGCATTACACCCTTGTTTTTTGTTGTTGTTGTTGTTTTTGTTTTTGTTTTTTTTTTTTCCATTTGTTTTACTTTGCTTTGTTTTTGGTTTTTATTTTTTCTTTTATTATATATTAAGTTTGGGGGTACATGAGCAGAATGTGCAAGTTTGTTACATAGGTATACACGTGCCATGATGGTTTGCTGCACCAATCAACCTGTCATCTACATTAGGTATTTCTCCTAACGTTACCTCTCCCCTAGTCCCGCACCCCCTGACAGATCCCCTGGTGTGTGATGTTCCTCTCCTTATGTCCATATGTTCTCATTGTTCAACTCCCACTTATGAGTGAGAACATGCTGTGTTTGGTTTTCTGCTCCTTTGATAGTTTGCTGAGAATGATGGTTTCCAGCTTCACCCATGTCCCTGCAAAGGACATGAACTCATCCTTTTTATGGCTGTGTAGTATTCCAGGGTGTGTATGTGCCACATTTTCTTTATCCAGTCTGTCATAGATAGGCATTTGGGTTGCTTCCAAGTCTTTGCTATTGTGAACAGTATAGAACCCTTTTTAATTTTCTTTCCTTCCTTCCTTCCTTCCTTCTTCCTTCTTTCTTCTTTCTTTTCTTTCCTTCCTTCTTTCCTTCTTTCTTCTTTTCTTCCTTCCTTTCTTTCTTTCTTTCTTTGTTTCTTTCTTTCTTTTCCTTCCTTCTTCCTTCCTTCCTTCCTTCCTTCCTTCCTTCCTTCTTTCTTTCTTTCTTTCTTTCTTTCTTCCTTCCTTCTTCCTTCCTTCCTCTCTCTCTCTTTCTTTCTCTTCTTTCTTCTCTCTCTTTTCTCTCTTTCTCTCTCTCTTTCTCTCTTTCTCTCTCTTCTCTCTCTTCTCTCTCTCTCTCTCTTTCTTTCTTTCTTTCTTTCTTTATTTCTTTCTTTCTTTATTTCTTTCTTTCTTTCTCCTTCCTTTCTGATAGAGCCTCACACAGTCACCCAGGCTGGAATGCAGTAGTGCAATCTTGGCTCACTGCAACCTCAGCCTCCCAGGTTCAAGCAATTAATTTTTGCATTTTTGGTAGAGACAAGGTTTCATCATGTTGGCCAGGCTAGTCTCTAACTCCTGACCTCAAGTGCTCTACTCACCTCAGCCTCCCAATGTGCTGAGATTATAGGCGCGAGCCACTGCGCCCAGATCACATTCTCCTTAGATTCTGAACCAAATTAAAAAAATGGCACCAGTTAAAGAAAAAGGAAGCATCACCTTCATTCCTGATAGAGCTATTGGAGAACATACATACCTCAATGTGAGTAGCTCCACATGGAAGCCCATAGGTGTAGAAATTGACCAGTTCTTCAGAGGAAGTGTTGGACTCTTCTGAAAACATGCATCTATCCAGATGTCCAACTCACACTAGTTCAACTGTTAAGTGAAAGTGGATATAAATAGGGATTTTTTTTTTTTTTTATAATGGTGAAATTTTCTCTACCCACTTGAGAAATCCAAACAAATGGCTACCATTTGTAAATGAATTAACACACTTCGCCTCAAATCAGAGGAGCAAAACAGGTGGGCAAAAGACCAAGGAAATCCTCTCTAATGAAAAACAGAGAAATTAAAAAACATTACCCTAGAAAAACCCCCAGAAAAACAACACACATTTCTTTCAGAAAGCACCCTAGATTCAATACCATGTCTTTTATGCTACTATGTTGGTTACCCCCATAAACCCAACAAACTCTTCTGAACTTCTTGTGGTTGACTTGCTTTCCATCTTCATTTTATTATCACAAGATACCTGGAAGCCATGATTACAGAGGAAATAATCCAAATACTAAATAATGATTATAGTATATAGTAATGTACAATATCATACATGTTATATGTCCAATGGGAAGAGGAGAAGGAGAAATTTTCAGCTAGGTAGTAGACCTTACTTTTTGACTGGCTATATAGCAGCAATTGAGATAATATGAATACCTAACACATACATAATATTAAGAAAAATAGAGGGTATTTTTAAACATATTTTTAAATGGTGGGGACAGCTTACAAATTAGCCTATTTCAAAGCCAGTGTTTTCCCAAAAGCATAGGGCTTTCCCCCACAACTAGATCAATGTTAACCCTATCTTTGACAGAAAGAAAGAGAGAATCACATATACAACAGTTTTATTATTCCCATGATTATGCAGTTGCAAAAAGAATATCAATAGGAGTAACATCAGCTATGGCAGCATGTATTGCTAATTAAAATAGAAATAGACTTATATTATAAAGACTAAATGAAGATACGGGTCAGAACCACAAAACTCTCCAAAATATAAAGCTCTAGATATTAATAATTCAGATTTATAAAATATAAAATAAATCTGAATTTATATTATAAATAAAATATTTTATATTTATATTATAAAAGATAAAGATAATGGAATATTTTTCTAAATGATTAAGAACCAGAGAAACTAAGATTCTGAACTTCATCGAGCCCTTCATTGTAATTTTTATTAATAAAATATTGATGGTAAAATAAGAAACATGCTTGTATAAAACATATATAATGAGCCCTAAATATCAAGGCTAACATTTTGGCGTATATTCAAACGTAAATACATAGGGTTCTTTTGTTTTTTTTCCCCAGTTTATATTGAAGGCCTAGTAAACATACAAAGAGTAGAACTGAACCTTGACAGATGAATTTGAACATTCAGGGCACCCTCTTGTTATATGTTGCATTGTGTTCTCAAAATTTATATGTTGAAGCTTTAACCCCAAGTACCTCAGAATGTGACTGTTTTGGAGATGGGGTCTCCAAAGAGATAAAAATTAAATTAAAATGAGCCCCCTGCGTGCTCTACTCCATTCTAACTGGTGTCTTATAAGAAGATATTGGGATACATGAATAGACACCAGATAAGCTCTTGCACAAAAGAAAGACCATGTGAGGACACAGGGAAATGTGAGTCCTCCATAAGTCAAGGAGAGAGGGCTCAGAAGAAACAAAACCCACCGACACCTTACTTTTGGACTTCCAGCCTTCAAAACTATGAGAAAACAATCTCTGCTTTAAACTACCCTGTCTGTAGTATTTTGTTATGGCAGCCATAGCAAACAAATACACTATACTTTATTTCTTAGAAACTATACATTGCTTAAAATTATCTGAAAAACTGATTTCACATTACTAGGGGTTTGGCTTCAAAATTACTAGATGTATAAAGGTTGTCATAAGCAAACAGAAATCACATAGGTGCTAAGGATATTTATCAAAAAGAACAGCCTTCCCAGTTATAAATTGTAATGCTTATACTTTGTTTCTCATTTAAAAATTATAACCTCTAAATTTAGAGTATCTGACATGCCTTTGTTGCCACTAGAAAGTGTCCAGGTTCCTGGTGCCTTGAACAAAAAATTGGACAAAATGCACAAACAAACCAAGGAAAGCAAAAACAGGTATTTATTGAAAAATGAAAGTACACTTCACAGTGTGGGAACAGGCCCAAGCATGGGGGCTTAAGAGCCCTGATTAGAAACAAATTTTCTGGTGTTTCAATACTCTGGAGGTTTCCCATTGGTTACTTACTGTATGTTCTACGTAAATGAAGAGAAGGAAGTGAAGTTATGGAGTCATTTACTAGGAATGTGACCTATGTAAATGGAGAGGATGTTACTTGGCTTGTGTGGTCTATGTAAATGGAGAGGATTAATGTGAAATTACAAAGTGTAAATGGTGTAAATGGAGAGGATGAAATGAAGTTACAAAGCCATTCACATTTCTGTCATTCCTAAAGTGCTCTCACTTGATTTAGTTCTAGGAAGTCAGTGTAGGTCGGCCTTGTGTTCCCTGCCTCCAGTCCTATTTCCTCTCTCATCTCGATCATGGGTCTCCATAGATGAAATAGTAACCAAATTTAGGTTTTGTCACGGAATTGATTAATTTTAAAGATTTTGTAAAAATTTTGTTCTCAATGACTAATATGAGTAGAACCTCATATTTCTTATTAAAGCAGTAACTTTTTATTAAGATAATAGAGGCATCAAAACCTTAATTAATGAACTGATACTTGAAGTTACTCTGTAGCAGGATGAGATGCAGACAAAACTCCTCAGACATCCAGTTAAAGAAGGAAAGGGTTTATTAGGCTGGGGGCATCTGCAATACTTGTTTCTCAAGAGCTGAGCTCCCCAAGTGAGCAATTCCTGTCTCTTTTAAGGGCTCACCACTCTAAGGGGGTGTGTGTGAGTGGATCTTGATTGATTGAGCAAGCAGGGTATACGTGACTGGGGGCTGCATGCACCAGTAATTAGATTGGAACAAAATAGGATAGGGATTTTCACAGTGCATTTCTATACAATGTCTGTAATCTATAGATAGCATAACCAATTACATCAGGGGTTGATCTTTAACTACCAGGTCCAGGGTGTAACACAGGGCTGTCTGCCTGTGGATTTCGTTTCTGCCTTTTAGTTTTCACTTCTTCTTTCTTTGGAGGCAAAAATTGGGCATAAGACGGTATAAGGGGTGGTCTCCTCTCTTATTTCATGAAGTAAGTATTAACCTATTTTTTCTGTGGCTCTATTTTAATATATGCATTGTATTAGTCTGTTCTCACATTGCTAAAAAGAAAACCTAAGATTGAGTAATTTATAAACAAAAGAGGTTTAACTGGTTAATGGTTCCACAGGCTGAGAAGGGAGCATGATGCTGACATCTGCTTTACTTCTGGGGAGGTGTTAGGAAACTCACAATCATGCTGGAAGGCAAAAGGGGAGCAGCACCTCACAAGGCCAGAGAAGGAGCAAGAGAGAGATGGGGGAGTTGCTGCCCACTTTTAAACAACCAGATCTCAAGAGAACTCACTATCACAATGACTGTACCAAGTGGGATGATGTTAAACAATTTATGAGAATCCACCACCATAAACTAATCACCTCCCACCTCCAACATAGAGGATTATAATTCCACATGAGATCTGGGTGGGGACACAGACCCAAAGCATGTCATGCATTTAATATTGTAGTAGGATATTCACATACTGAACCTTAATATGTTTTCACTGCAGATTCAACGTATCGTATTTGTCAGTGTTTACAATTCACTTAACCTTTTCTTTGGCTACTTAAATTTTCTTAACACAAACCTAACTCTATCATCAAAAAGAACACAGTAACTTCAAGTCTTCTCTCTATTCATTAGAAGATTGAGTATGGTATATTTTCCACTGTAGTCTAAGTTATCATTGTGGAGTCTCATACCTGTGTTACATTCCTATTTCTCAAATATACCTAAATTGTGAAAATGTTATGCAATGGAACACAAACTGGCACTGCACGTACACAAGTTGATAATCATTAAACTGAGATACAAGTTAAAATTAACTAATTTTTGGATAATATAGAATATTAGAAAGAGACAAAAATTAACTTCAGGTTCTCACCACAAAGACAATACTGTATTGGAATCTTTGTTTAGATCAAGAGTATTTTATTTTACATAGTTATACTGCATTGACAATTTTATAAATTGTTTTTTTATCAGGTTTTCTTATTTTTTTCATATACTGTATTTGAGCTAAGTTCAAATTGGTGTATTTAAGTGCTCACATTAAAAATCAAATCTTTGGCTACAGTTATTGCAAAGATAGTGAACTGAGGAATGTTGAAAAGATATTGGGAGAGGCAACCCTATAAGCTATAACCCATTCATAGATACACATTTATTCTTTTTCAACAAGGTTTTTGAGCAATTAAAGCTCTTAAGCAATGATGTGAATCTCATGATTAAAGAGGAGATATGGGAGGGGGTGTGTATGGCACATACTATTTTATTGGGGTTGAGTCCATTTCTCTTTATTCCCTTTGGAGAACTGTTCACATTCAGCTAGTGAATAGTGGCCTCTATTTACTGATACCCTCAACTTGCTCTGTCAAAAGAGTCAGAGTTGCTTATTCTCCAATGTCTTCACTGTAGTCTGTGAAAATCCTCAACATATTCTCAGGAAATGCAGTGAGAGCAATGTGTGGTTCTCAAACGTTCAATAACATAGGCTTTTTATATTATTTATGACCCCAGGTGTCACAGGTACATCTTACATTCTGTTGGTTCAAAGTCACTTTGTTTTTATCAGGGAATTTATACTATAATCTACAAGAATATGTTTTGTTACTATTGTTGTTGTTTTGGTTTTTGTGAGACAGAGTCTCTCTCTGTCACCACGCTGGGGTGCAGTTGCAGGATCTTGGCTCACTGCGACCTCCGTCTCCTGGGTTCAAGAGACTCTCCTGCTTCAGCATCCCGAGTAGCTGGGACTACAGGTGCGTGCCACCACCTCCAGCTAATTTTTGTATTTTTAGTAGAGATGGGTTTCACCATGTTGTCCAGGATGATATCGATATCTTGACTCCTGATCCAGCCGTCTCGGCCTCCCAAAGTGTTGGAATTACAGGTGTGAGCCACCACACTCGGCCAGAATATGTTTTTTTTAAAGAATATTTTTAAACAATTTGTCAATTGTTCACAAATTATGTTTTATGCAGCTACAACATTGATGCAGTTTATGTCCTGAACTGGTAGTAGGTACTTATTTTTAAGTGAGCTAAACTAACAATTGGATGATTAGCTTTTTTTACAAATTGACTTTTTTTCCTACTCAAAGAATCATAGTAAACAGTTCAGGGTAAGATCCTTTAAAATATTTATAACTTACCTAAACTGCAGCTGATATTATTAAATAACATTATCTTTGATCATATGCACACATATATATGTTATTGTGATATATGTATACCTATGCACAGGTATTTAAACACACACACATACTTCATCTTTGTTTATGAAAAGAAAAATAATTTCAGCTATTTTAACAAAAAGATATCCAACACAGGGAATTATGTGCCTGCAGAGCCCTTAGCAGCACAGGAGGGATAAAAGACATGGAGTCACTTTTGGCCCTGGTGAAATCAGGAGCACTGGAATCTCAGTATGTACATATCACATTTCTGTTGCATGAGCACCAAAGCAGAATGACAGTATCACAACTATGAAGTGCTATACATCCCAGTTGTGAGGTCTTCTCTTGGTTCTACCTGTTACTGCTATGGAAGGATAATACCTCTTCTTCCTTTCTACTTTCAAACTGTCACTCTCATTACTCTCAACTAGTGTGTTCTAAACTAGAATTCTCCTGGCAAAGGATTCTTGGAAATGTAGGTGCCAGTGTTCTAAAATAGTTTAAAAGGCTGTCTGTTTGGTCTGTGTTCTATACATTTTAAAGGTACTATGTAACTCAGCTGGAGGTGGTGGCTCATGACTGTAATCCTAGCACTTTGGGAGGCTGAGGTGGATGGATTACTTGAGGACAAGAGTTCAAGACCAGCCTAGCCAACATGCTGTAATGCCATCTCTACTAAAAATACAAAAAATTGGCCAGGAGTAGTGGTGTAGTAGTCCCAGATACTCTAGAGACTGAGGCATGAGAATTGCTTAAGCCGAGGAGGCAGAATGTTGCAATGAACCAAGACTGCACCATTGCATTCCAGCCTGGGCAACAGAGCAAGATTCTGTCTCAATAAATAAATAAATAAATAAATAAACCAATTATGTGACATGGTTTTGCTGTGTCCCCACCCAAATCTCATCTTGAATTGTAACTCCTACAATACTCGTGTGTTGTGGGAGGAACCTGATGGGAAGTAATTGAATCATGGTGGGCAGGTCTTTCCCATGCTGTTCTTATGGCAGTGAATAAGTCTCATGAGATCTGATGGTTTTAAAAACAGGAGTTTCCCAGCACAAACTCTCTCTCTTTGCCTGCCACCATCCACGTAAGATGTGACTTGCTCCTCCTTGCCTTCCACCATGATTGTGTGGCCTCCTCAGTCACGTGGAACTGTATGTTCATTAAACCTACTGCTTTTGTAAATTGCCCAGTCTCAGGTATGTCTTTTTCAACAGCATGAAAAACAGACTAATACACTATGTAACCTAATATTCAAGTAAATAATACAGATATCTACAATAGCAGCAATTTTTATTGTTATTTTCCTATAAAACAGGAACTTGATTTTGGCAGAGATGAGAGAAGAAATGTTGAAGATGCAGCACTAGAAGTAGTCAGAGAAGGGCATAGTCAAATTTACAAATAAAGTTTGGGCATGTGTGGAAAGAATGGAGATATCAACCCATCTCCCTTTTTTGTTGTTTTGTTTTGTTTTATTACAATAGTTTTAGGGGTACAAATGGTTCTTGTATACATGGATGAATTATATACTAAAACCAAATTTTAAAATATAGCCAGCTCATTACGTGAATTGACTTTTATAACAGAATATAGAAAATGAGATATAGGCATATTGAATAAATGAGAAACTGAAATTAATGATGTCTCTAAAACCACCTAGCTCCTAAAATTCATTTTACCAAATCTCTCATTAATATGTCCTATCCTGGAAAATAAAGATAGTAATAAAAATACTTTAATAGATACTTTTTATATCTCAAAAACTCTAATCTTTCCCTATGGTGGATATGTTTCCTATAATCTTAACTAAAATATTCTCATGAGGTCTGAGTGGAAAAATAATCTCTACAATGAGTTTTCTTGCTCTGGTTATAAGAAACTATTTAAAGGAAAAACCAGTAAGCTGTTTATTCTTTTTTGTTTTTTGTTTTGTTTTGTTTTGCTGTGCTTTTTTGAGACAGAGTCTCACTCTTTCACCCATGCTGGAGTGCAGCAGCTGGATATCGGCTCACTGCAATCCCTGCCTCCTGGGCCCTGGTGATCCTCCCTCCTCAATCTCCAGGTTAGCTGGGATCACAGGCATGTACCACCACACCTGACTAATTTTTGTATTTTTAGTAGAGACAAGGTTTTACCATGTTGCCCAAGCTGGTCTCAGACTCCTAAATCCAAACAATCCACCCTCCTCAACCTCCCAATATGCTGGGATTACAGATGTAAGCCACCACACCCAGCCTATTCCCTTTTATTTAAACTTAAAAATATGTACTAAGTAATTATTATTTGTTCAATATTATTTTATACACTAGAAGTTTAAATCCAAAAGGATGCTTCAAGGAGACGGGATTATAATTATTGTCTATATGTTTGTCAAGTAGATGCTAAAAAGAGGTGTTAATTAAAGAATTAAGACACTGTTTCAGTCTTAAAATTTTGATGATTCAAATTTCTGTCAGGATCACACTATTCCTTTCTTTAGAAGCTGAGGAAATAATTGATCTTCCACTTTTCTCCCCAAAACCCCTGAAAGAAAACTAGTCTTTTTTTCTACAATCATCTTGGGAAGCAGTGTAGAGAGAAGAGTCAAATTAGCTTTATTGATGGAATGATGGAGAGGCCCGCCTCTGCCATTAAGTTAAGAAGGAGGGGTCAAAGCAGAGTTCCAAGGCCAGATCTGAAGCATCTGCCTTCTCCTGTAGCAGAGTGCAGGACGTTTGACATGAACTACTAGCAACAAAAATGTCATAGAAAGAATGACTCCCAATCAGAAAAGAAGATTCCATACCAGAAATGTTTCTGTGTGGACAAACACAACAGATGTCCCCTATACAGACATGCAGTAACGAGTTATGAGAGAGAAGCATGTTATTAAATTGTTTTAAGGGTTCATTGCCAAGGCTTAAGTCTTTTCCAAATCCTTCAGGATGTGCAAAACAACCAGAAATTTTTAAGGACAGGATTAACATGATCTGATTCACGTTTTAAAAATAAAACTTTAGAGCTAAGTGTAAAATAAAATGGAGTTGAGGAAAAGGGACCATTTAGTAGGCTGACCCAGTATTTTTGACAGTAGGTGACGGTGACTTGGAGTGGGGTAGCAGAAAAAAAGAAGAGAACTGAGCAAGTTTAATGGGAATTTAGTGCATAGAAATGATAGAACTTGGAGTACAAACAAGATAAAGGAAAAACTAATCATTCAGTCGGGCGCGGTGGCTCATGCCTGTAATCTCAGCACTTTGAGAGGCTGGGGCAGGCGGATCACGTGGTCAGATCAAGACCATCCTGGCTAACACGGTGAAACCCTGTCTCTACTAAACATACAAAAGATTAGCCAGACGTGGTGGCACACGCCTGTAGTCCCAGCTACTCGGAGGCTGAGGCAGGACAATCGCTTGAATCCAGGAGGCGGAGGTTGCAGTGAGCCAAGAACACGTCACTGCACTCCAGTCTGGGCAACAGAATGAGACTCTGTCTCAAAAAAAAAAAAAAGAAAAAGAAAAAAAGAAAACCTAATTCATTCAATTAATACATATTTACTGAATTACTGCAATATTACTGGGCTTGGTGTTGTAACAGTGAATACAACAAAAATCCCTTAAATCATAGATTATGTATTCTATGGAAAGGTAATTCTCATTCTTCAGCTCCTGGTCCTCGGATTCAATCTAACATTAATCATAAACTTATATTTCAAGACAACTGACAAATCTGTCATAAGCTTGATTCATCATCAGTGAAAGTTTCTAGTTCCCCAAAGGATATTTAAAAGAGAGAGAGAGAGGAGAGAGAGAGAGAGAGAGAGAGAGCTGCAGCTCCTGAAGACAAGTGTCCCAGATTGGTTTATTTTTGTTTGTTTGTTTCATTTTGTTTTGTTTTGTTTTGTTTTAACATGGAGATGCTAGATTAAAGGACTCCTACTGAGGACAGAGTTCTAGTCAGCCAAACTGAACGGCTGCTTCAGAGCTGTCAAATCTTCCAGGACAAGAATCTTTGCTATCCTTGCCCAGAAAGACCACTGTGATTCTTTCTTCCTGTACCCTACTCTAAATGGAAGCTTTTATTGCTGTTCTTCTGCACCATTGTGTTTTGAATGTGTGAAAGTTTGTGAAATGTATCATTTCTCCACAGATTACTGGACTGTGATGTGTTCCATCTGGACCTGAATGAAAGGAATGCTAATCATCCTGGATGTGGATCCGGGCAAGACAGTGTGTTGTCTTCCTCTGGGAACAGGATGAGTGAGCTTTCCAACTGTATATAGATAGTTGCATTATGTTAGAGGAGAACATATTTTAAATGTTATGTGTAGGAAGAAAGGCTTTGAGTATCCATAGAAATGGTGGAACATAGCTAATATATTATACTTTTACCAAAAGAGAGTTCCTACTCCGACTAATAGATATTCTTTTTTTTTTCTTTAGAAATTATCTCTTGCCTATTTTCTGTCCATGTGATTTGTGTGGGACTGATGCCAACTGCAGGTTCCAGGTATGAGAAAATGGTCTGAACCTGGCCAGTAACAGCACGTTCTTCCCAGTTACATTGACTGTTTCATGCATAGTCATCCAAAGGAAATCAGAGATAAAAGAGGGAAAGGGGAGATTCCTGATTACACTGTTTGAACTCACAGAAATAGTAATGCTAAATCATCTCTAACACTAGCATTTTCAGTAAGTATAAGGGCTATGTCTGTCTTGATTACTATATTATTCATATGTAATAGGAAAGTATCTAGAAGATAACAGGAAGATAACTATTTGTTTAATTGAATTAAATCAAATTCAATTTAACATTTTAAGATTTTCCTGGACTGTAAAATATAATTTTGATGAAAGAAGAAAAGAGCAAATTGTATCACACAATGAAATGTGTGCTAAGTAGCCCTGAATTAATTGGTTTTCCTTTCATTGGACATTTCACCTTAAATCTTAAAATTTCTTATCATTTTTATGGTCTCAGCTCGAATTTTAAGCCAGAGTACAAGAGGAAAGGCCTGTATCTCACAAGTTCACTTCTTTCCTCACAGTATTCGGAAGATTTTATTTTCATCATATTAGAGATTTTTTTCTACATCCTTAAGTATATTATTTTATTGTATATATAGTTTATTAGTGAGATATGCTCCATTGTTTCCTATTTGTTTATAGGCAAAACACTTGGTGAGTAGCTATTTCATAAAGGGAGAACAGGAAAATTAAAAGTTAGGGGTAGGAAGAGAAGGAGTTAAGTTTTGAATGTATTGGAATGAGGTATCATGGGATATCTGGGTGGAGGTATCTATCACATGCAGTCTGCAGTTTAAAAGAAAGCTTTGTGTTGGAAATCACATTTCAGAGTTATTTTATAGATGTTAAGTAGTTGTACACAGATCAGTACAAGAGCCCATTCAGGGTGAACATCTAGACTAAGAAATGGAAAATACAACTGGGACAAAAGAATATTTAAGGGTTACAGGTCGGGCACCGTGGCTCACGTCTGTAATCCCAGCACTTTGGGAGCCTGAGATAGGCAGATCACAAGGTCAAGAGATCAAGACCATCCTGGCCAACATGGTGAAACTCCATCTCTACTAAAAATATAAAAATTAGCTGGGCATCGTGATGCGTACCTGTAGTCCCAGCTACTTGAGAGGCTAAGGCCAGAGGATTGCTTGAACCTGGGAGGCAGAGATTTCAGTGAGCCGAGATCGTGCCGCTGCACTGCAGCCTGGTGCAAGAGTGAGACTTCGTTTCAATAACAATAATTAAAATAAAGAATATTTAAGGGGTATAAAGAAGAGCACAAAGAAAGGTAAACATAACAGCAGACAAGAGAGAAAATATTTCATGAAGCACAATTAATGTGAACTGAACACAAGTTGAGTAAAATTCAATAACTCTTGTTCAACGAACATTTATTAAACCACTGCTACATGTCAGGTACTTTTCTCAATGTTGATGAAACAAGACTGTATTAAACTGGGTGGGAAAAGTCTCTGTTCTCCTAGACCTTATAATTGCTCAGTCCTCTGCCTGCTATGCACTGGCATTACAGAGGAGCATAGGCAAGGAGCCCATCAATGGAGCAAGAAGTGTTGTCTAATTTATGCAAAGAATATCCATCCCTAATTCGGGATGTTGTAAGACTTTTCAGGAAGAACATGCTATCACCACATTGACCAGAGTCAAGAGGAGAGATTGATTGAAAACATCTATTGGATTGAGTGCAGTAATCTTAGAGGACTCCCTGATATAAGGTAAGAGACTTGCAGAGGGGGTGGTATGACTGCACTGGGTACCCATGGTAAGGGGATCACAGGAAAAATCATACTTGTTACCACACCAGTTGACCTCAAATGTTGTAGGTGGAGGTGGCATCCTGTTCAGAGCACTCATAAGTAACAGTTGACAAATGGACCCAAACAGAGCTGAAGCACAAAATTTGGTTCTGAATGTAACTTTTCTTCCATATGAGTAACAGTAGCCCAAGACCAGCATTTCAATACCAGTCTAGTTACTCAGTCTCATGCTGTAATGGGAAAGGAACATCATGTTGGCCAGCAAAGTCAGTCTGGTCACCAGACTGTCCTCCTGAAACCAGGGGCCTGAAACAGCCACATGAGGGAGTCTCAGAGCATCTCAGACATCTGATAAATTCCACATAGGGCGTTAGTGTTTGCAAAGCTCTCCAAAAGAAAAAAAAAAAAAAAAAATAGGACCCGTAATTTGTAAGATTCACAGTGGAAGTTCAGGACGCACCATTGCGATCATACTGCCAGTGCCAACAATATTTAAATGTTCAAGGAAGATGTTTTTGGTCCCTGAGCAGTGAGCATATGGAACTCTTACAAGATGGCACTGCTGGTACTGTCTGGTCTCAGCCACTGAAAGGCGACTTACAAAAATTGAGAAAAGCCATCCAAAACACAGAGTACCCAGAGATACTATCCTGGGACAAAAGTCCTGCTTTCAGGGTCCGAGTGTCATACTGCACCACACTGCCCAAATATACTGCTAGCCCTCAAATCCTTGTCTCAGGGTCAGCATCTAAAACAGGGTCATTTAAAATTAAGAAAGTCAATATTTAAATAACCAACATAAATGATTGCTTATCCTGACTGAATTGGTGCAAATCTCAGTTCCAGCACATTATCTGAAGAAACAGATAAATGATGTAATTTTAAAAGTCTCAATTTCCTTCTCAAGAAAATGAGAACAATTTCTCATAGGCTATTCTAAAGATGTAAAGAGATCGCTTGTGCTAAGCTCCTCATACTGTTTCTGGAGCAAAAGTGTACTCATTAAAAAGAAAGTTTTAGTAATTAACATATTATTCACTGCAAATTTTCATGATAAAATTAAGTATATCTTGTCTATCCTTCAATTCTTTCATCGGAATGAGGGAAATATCTCCACATGAAAATATTAATGAAAGATCTTCACATGAAAATATTAAGACTTATTCATAGGAATGAATCTCTATGTAGGAAACCAAATAACTTAAATGCTAACAAGACTATATTTTAGATAAAATTGTCAACCCTTAATCAAATAAATAAATCAAAACTCTAGATGCTTTAAAAAAATTGATTATTTACTAACACACTTTTGCAGTTAAAATAAACTGACATATTTTCATGCTTATCAGTACTATTTTAAAAAAAAAAGGAGCTCAAATATATCCTGGTGAATAAATACCTATTAAAGTACCTGTAAAGGATACAGTTTAGCCAAATTTCTTTCATGATTTGAAACTCCCACCAGTGCCAAAAGAAGAACATCTGTGTTTTCATATCATCTTTTCCACATGTGGAGCAGAGGAGAGAAGGGGGTTTGAGACTTAAAGCTATCTGAGGTCAAACATCAAAATATTGAATCAGAATTTTTATTACAATTAATCCACTAAAAGGATGACAAATAAAAATGCTTATCACACAGTCATAATTTTTGTGATATGGTTTATCCACTTATCTTGCTACTTCTCCATTGTTCTTACCACTACTTGGCAAGCCTTATTGCTGTTTATTGTCTGCCTTTCATGCTAGAATATAAGTTCCATCATATCAGATTCTTGCTCTATTTTATTCACTGCTGTATCCTCAGCATGTAGAATAATATCTGGCATACAGTAGGTGCTTAATGAAAAGTTTTTGGGTGAGTTAATTGGAAAAAGGTACACTCCAATAGCAGATATTTGAAAAGAAATCTTGAAAGAGGCAGGATTCAAGCTTAAGTTTACAGGAAGAATGTGATTCACCAGGTTAACATGAAAGGATGTCTAAAGCAGAACAATTTTGCCACATAATTAGTAGTTTGACTTAATTTTGTATTGGCACTTTGGTGATTTTTTTTCACTCGACTTTGCCTCCAATTTTCCCACATTAACTTGTCATTTAGTATTTACTTAGGGTTATCTCACCTGTTTATTGTAGCATAACAGAATTCCAGTGAGAATGGCTGACACTGAGTAAATGCTCTTTGGTCGTCTTGTTTTGTCTGTAGCATTAGGCATGACTCATTGGTGGTATTAATGCAGAAGTTGAAAACAACTGCAGTGATATATGAATCCAACAAACTGCACCTGAAGTATCAGAACAACATTTCAAATGTCTTTGTTAAAGTATTAGTACAAAGACCAACACTCAAAAAATAAATTGAATCTGAATTATTATGAACTTATGATACTTATGCAGCGAAAGAGAGTCAGCATTACATTAAAAATATGCAGAAAGCTTATGGTGATTTCATAGCATCTATCTTTTTTTTTTTTTTTTTTTTTTTTTTGAGACAAGAGTCTCGCTCTGTCGCCCAGGCTGGAGTACAGTGGCGCCATCTCCTGTCGCTGCAAGCTCCGCCTCCCAGATTCCCCAGTTCTCCTGCCTCAGCCTCCCTAGTAGCTGGGACTACAGGCGCCCGCCACCGTGCCCGGCTAAGTTTTTTGTATTTTCAGTGGAGACGGGATTTCACCGTGTTAGCCAGGATGGTCTCTGTCTCCTGACTTCGTGATCCACCCGCATCGGCCTCCAAAAGTGCTGGGATTGCAGGCATGAGCCACCGCGGCGGCCCATAGCATCTATCTTAACAGTTGTAATAGCTTCCTACCTAAGTTCTCTGCTTCAATTTTTCCCTACTTCACTCAGATATACACATTGTTAGAAGATTAATTTTTCTGAAGCAAAGCTGATGTTTGATTACTCTTTTCACACATTTATTCAACAAATATATATTAACGAACTTTAATATGCCATACAATGTACTAGATAACGGGATACACATAGATATGGTCCTTGGCCTCGCAGATTCCAAAAACTTTAGTGATTATCTATTACCCAGAATAGCATTGTGCATTTATGTTTATATGAACTAGAGTAAATATAACCAGCGTCAAGCAATGTGGAAAAATTTGGATGCAGTAAATAAGTTTTAAATGTACAATATACCTTTGTATTTTCAAAGGTAAATATAGTATTTAGTATATTCTGAATTTTTGATTCAATAATTTGTGTATATGTGTACTTTTGTGGAGCAGCTTTGACTATGGCGGAAAAGGTCACATTCTGCAGAAATGCTTCTTTATTTTGTATATCATGTAATTTCATAAATGTTCTTCTATATATGTATTTGTACAAATAAATTTCAATAGACACTTGTTGAAGGGTGACATACCTTATTGTCCAGTGAAAAATTAGACCTTAGATTTTTAGAGATGCCACTGTGGAGATTTTGATGGAATGATTGCAAAATGCCTTACAAGAAATAATAAAGCACATTCTATTTATCATTCTAGAATTCATGTTATTGACAAGTTTACCCTTAACCACCAATATGTGGAACCTACAACATGAATAACAACAAAAACATTTTAAAATTCTAAGAAAATATATATTCCTTAGTGTATCAAAGAAAAGTCATCTTGTTCATTTACTTCTATACAAGTAGTATTCAGTACTAATGCATGAATATCACTGGATTAAAAAGTACCTGCACTTTTTCTGCCCACAGCACAGAAAATAATTCAAAGATTGAGTCCAATTTTGAAATTAAAATGTGGATACAGAATAGACAATGATGGCATAGTGAAATTATTTATTATTTTGCTTTCAAGGTAAGATCATTAGAGAAACGCAATTTGCTATATGTAGGAATTGTTTCATTAACAACCTGGAGCAGTGAGAGCTGAAATCACATCCTTAAATACATTAACAAAATTGTTATTATTTCTCCTAGAGACAGAGTATTATGTTTAGTTGTTATTAGTATTCAGCTTAAGGGCAAATTGCAATGAAAATTTTGTTGAGGTGAACTGAGATCTTCTCAGCTATTTACTATGGCCAAAATCAAATTGATCACACACCTTGAACACTGCCTATACTAAAATAAGTATTGTTTAGCATAAAACAAATGAGAGAAAATAATATATGTTAGAACATAAAATCAAACTTTTGATGAGTTAAAAATTACATAACATTTAAATATGTAATTACATAACATTTACATTATATAACATTTAAATATGCCTTATTAAGAAAACACTCAGGGCCAGTGGTTTACCTCTATACCCCCAGCACTTTGGGAGGCCAAGGCAGGAGGATTACTTGAGGCCAGGAGTCTGAGGCCACCTGGGAAAAACAGCGAGGCCTCATCTCTACAAAAAATGTTTAACGTTAACAGGATATGGTGGCACATGCCTGTAGTCCCAGTTACTCAGAAGATTCATACAACAAGATGGCTTGAGACCAAGAGTTGGAGGCTGCAGTGAGCCATGATCGTGCCACAGTACTCCATTCTGGGAAAAAAAACATGAGACCCAGTCTCTAAAAGAAAAAAGAAAGAGAGAGACAAAAAGAAAAAAATCAGTGTGAGGCCAAGATAAATTCAATAATAATTTAGCTACTCGGGATGCTGAGGCAGGAGAATGGCGTAAACCCGGGAGGCGGAGCTTGCAGTGAGCAGAGATTGCTCCACTGCACTCCAGCCTGGGCGACAGAGCGAGACTCCGTCTCAAAAAAATATAATAATAATAATAATAATTTAAAAAAACTCCTGAATCTACCTGAATTCAAGAAGAAATAATTATCCTTACTAATTTGAGAGATGTAGATTATGGAATTTCTCATTTGTTATATTGGAAACCTTTTATCTCAGAGCAACAAGTAACATCTTTAAAAACTGCTATTCAGCAAACACAGTCATTTAGAAATAGATAAAGTCAAAGACAAGGTAGGTTCATAGAAAGTTAAGACTGATACTACTCGCTTATTAGTAAAAGGATTATTTTCACATATTCAACTTGTATCTGTAAAGACAAAATCATAAAAAATTAAAGAACTATATTTACTAGTTTACATCTAGAACTGAAATAAAATAATAATAGCAATGATGATTAAAATAATGATAATGGTTATAATGATGATGATGACAAAAACATGTGACAGAATTATAGTATCTAATACTTGCTTGAAATGGAAAATTGCCCTTTAGCTTTTACTATTGGCAAAAAAAAAAAAAATACACTGAAATATCTTTATAAGCATCATAATACCACTTATAATAGGAAGCATAAAAATTAGTACATACAGTTTGTAGACTTAACATGTCTTAGTTCAAGTGAACGTGTTACTGGGGGTTCTGGTTACTCCAAAAAGAAGCTCTTTTCCATCCAGTGTCACAAAGCCAACATGCAAAACCCAAAGTGAGTGTCAAGCAGTGTAAATTTTATTCAATGGTAATAGAATGTAAGAAGTGGCAGTGTAGCTCACAAATCAACTTCTCATCTCTTGAGAAGAGGGAAGTCACAAATATAGGGTATATTTAATCATGGGGCTAGGCATTAAGAGGGAGGGGAGATATTTACGTTTTTTCTTGAAAAGAGACAAATTTTCTTAGAATTAAGGAACCACCTCTTTTCTGTCCTTTTTGGGTCTCTTCTAGCCATTGTCATGGTGATTGTCAACTGTCATTGCCATTTATCATGGAAAGTGAAATGAAGCTAGAGGTTCTTCAAACTGCCACTGTGGAGTCTGCCAACTTCAGTTGATTTCGTCCTAGGAAGAAACTTACAATCACAGACATGCTGATTCTTAAAACGAAGGAGAGTTAAAGCTGAGCAGAAATTTGTCTGTCCCTTAGACATTGCCTTGGGCAACATAAGTGGGGTAGGCATCCAGCTAGACCACTTAGGCATTATATGGATCCAGTTAAATTATGTAGGCATTGTACTGAGCAACAAAAGTGGGGTAAGGATTCAACTAAGCCATGTAAGCACTGCCACGGGTAACAAGCCCGCAAGTCTGGCCTCAGCATTTCCATCAATATCATAACACAATGTAATTGCACACGGATACATAGAGAAAGATATGCATTAATACATACATTTGAATTAAAGATAACTATTTAAAGACCTTTGCAAGTGCTTCATACTAGGATAGGTCCTTGAAAATTTTTCCTTAGGCAGGGCGCGGTGGCTCACGCTTGTAATCCCAGCACTTAGGGAGGCCAAGGCGGGCGGATCGTGACCTCAGGAGTTTGAGATCAGCCTGACCAACATGGTGAAACCCCACTCTACTAAAAAATACAAAAATTAGCTGGGCGTGGCAATGGGTGCCTGTAATCTCAGCTACTCAGGAGGCTGAGGCAGGAGAACTGTTTGAACCCAGGGGCGGAGGTTGCAGTGAGCCAAGATCGCACCACTGCATTCCAGCCTGTGTGACAGAGTGAAACTCTGTCTCAAAAAAAAAAAAAAAGAAAAGAAAGAAAGACAGAAAACCTTTCTTTAAGCTTAAGCTTTCCATGTGTCAATGTCTTCATTGGATCATGATGATACTTAATACGTACAGAACTTGAAAAGTAACACAAACTAATATGCTGAAAATGCCTGGAAGAATTGCTGATATACAATTTTTTTCCCTTCTTTCCTTCTCTTCTCTTGGATTCATTTTTTTATCTTGTTTTCTTACTGCACATATTTTTTTTAAAAAAGCATGGTTAATACGGATATTTGCCTGGTATCATCCACATTGTTTTCTGAGTTTTTTTTTTTTTTTGAGATGGAGTTTCATTCTTGTTACCCAGGCTGGAGTGCAATGGTGTGATCTCCACTCACTGCAACCGCTGCCTCTCGGGTTCATACGATTCTCCTGCCTCAGCCTCCCGAGTAGCTGAGATTACAGGCATGCACCACCATGCCCAGCTAATTTTTTGTATTTTTAGTAGAGACGGGGTTTCACCATGGGCAGTCTGGTCTTGAACTTCTGACCTCAGGTGATCCACCCGCCTCGGCCTTCCAGAGTGCTGGGATTACAGGTGTAAGCCACCACACCTGGCCTGAGATTTCTCATAAAATTGGTTTCTCTTCCTGTTATTTGGCATTTGTCTCTGTTATTTCAATGTATTATAAAAGTCTGTACAAAAATAACTTTTTAAAAATCTTTTTTTTTAAAAAAGTGGGTAAGCTAATTAGCCTGCTACATTGATTGTTTAAAAATGAAAATGTATACAATGTTATTATAAGACAATCTCAAAAAGTATCTTGCCTATGACTGAAGTTCTAGAACATGGTAATTCTGTCATCAGTAAGTACAGTGCTATGGCATGTGCAAATGGCAGATGTAATACAACCAGATTTTGCGAGGAAAACAAATACTTCTTATCGGCTGGGCACAGTGGCTCATGCCTGTAATCCCAGCACTTTGGGAAACAGGAGGATCACTTGAGGCCAGCACAAGGCCAGCCTGCAAGAAATAGTGAGACCCACTCTCTACGGAAAAAAAAAAAAAAAAAAAAAAATTACCTAGGCATGGTGGTGCATGCCTATATTTTCAGCTACTTGGGAAGCTAAGGTGGGCGGACCAATTGAGCACTGGAGTTGGAGGCTGTAGAAAGCCATGATCACATCACACCACTGCACACTATCCCATATGACAGACAGACACCCAGTCTCAATAAATAAATATATTAATAAATAAATTAATTAAATATATATGTATATATGCTCACACAAATACACACATATTTTCTTATTACACATAACTTCATAGTTTCATATGCCACAATGTGATTCATAAAATTCAATTAACAAATTATTTATTGAGTATCTGCCATGTACAAATCACTGTTCTAGGTCCTGGGAATTCAAATCCACCTATTTGATTTGATATATCAATTCAATTTCTATAACTGTAATAGAGGCTCTAAAGAATGAAAATAATTTTAGCAAATATTTTCTGCACTTGCAAGCACAGCAGATTATATTTCTTGAGAAGCTATTAATGTATATTGAGCAAAAGAGGTTAAAAGTGAGATAAATTCAAAATTTAGTTTTATTACTAATTTCTCACATTTAATATGCAAACTTGCATTGTTTATTGCTGAGAAAATAAAGTAGACAGTGTTTTCAAATCCTATTTACCTATAAAATCTTTATCTCAGAGCAACAATTAATGTATTTTAAAACTAATGTTCTAGAACAAAAATGGAAAGAGAAAGAAAGCTTTAGACCAAGAGGAAGAAGATAAAGATGAAGAACTTTATGAAGATCAACTTCCACTAAATGAACAGTAAATATATTTTCTCTTCCTTATGATTTTCTTAATAACATTTTCTTTTCTCTACCTTATTTGATTATAAGAATACAATGTATTATGCATACAGCACACAAAATATGTGTTGTTTATGTTAATCAGTAAGGCTTCTGGTCAACAGTAGGCTATTAGTAGTAAAGGTTTTGGGGATTCAAAAGTTATACATGGATTTTCAATTGCGTGAGTCAGCACCCCTAACCCTTGCATTGTTCAAGTATAAACTGTGTAAGAGGAGACTTTTCAACCACTATCTATCAACTGCTTCCCCACTCTGGTTTCTTGGCTATAAGTCATCACTCACCCTTGTTGTATTTGGAGTTGAGCCTGATCTTACATTCACATATATATGTGTGTGTGTGTGTGTGTGTGTGTGTATGTGTGAATGTGTGTGTGTGTGTATGTGCATATATACATATATCCTGCTATGGCAAAGATTTTGTACCCTTTGTTTGTTGTTTTATATATTAAAGTCAGACAAGTTTTTTTATTATTTTCTGGATTCCTCATTACATTTTTCAATGTAAACACAGAATGGGGCAGTCATTTTTTTTTTTTTTTTAAGCAAATTTCAAGTTTGTATCCTGTTTAGGCTAAAGCATGACAAAAGCAGCCATTAAAGCTCACTTCAACCTTCTGAGTTCTCCTTTTTCTCTTTGATTTTAGCCTTGTAACTCTTTATTAAGTTATCAGAATTTTGATGTTTATATGAAGTTTTGTTTCTTGTGGGGTTTTTTTTTGTTTTAATATTTAAACTGACATTCTATTTGTTTTTAACGGAATGATTGGTTTGAATAAATGAACTTGCCCTAATAACACTTCAGAATCCATTATGTACATTGAATAACAAAATGACAACTTTTAATATCAGCAGAAATGTATTTACACTTAAGTTATGAATAATAGTGAGAGAATTGGAACAATGCAAACGTGCATAAATAGTAACAATTTTCAGCTTAGGTATTTGAATGCATTAAGTGTAAAGGAAAATATTATTCTAGCAGAAAGACTATTTAAGACTATTGCAACTGAGTATCGTAATAAAAGATAAGGCTCGACTCCAAATACAACAAGGATAAGTGATGATTTATAGCCAAGAAGCCAGAGTGGGGAAGGGGTTGGTAGAAAATTACCAAGAGGAAACATCAAGGTATGAGAATTCTTGCCGAAACAACTTGAATAATTTTTACTTTAGGCAGGTGAGTGTGATCAGATGTCAAGAGTGGGAAATAAGAAATTCAATTAGATTTTGAGAGTGGTCAAGGGTAGAAGATTCTTTCTGAACCAACTTAGCAGGATTTTTGCTAAGACTCGGCTACAGGCCAAGCACGGATGAAGGCCAAGCTTGAGGCCTAGTCAAAAAGAAGACTCAAAAGAACCTGACTAAACTTTAGACAAGGAGTCTTTTTCACTAGTGTATTATAGATTTGTTAAACTTTCATTTTCAAATAATTCTATTATGCATGATATTTATTCTTTTATCGTGAAATATAACTTGAGCACCTATCATGTTCTAGTTATATTTTTAGGAAATGCAGAATCCAATGGCTGAAAAATGACAGATAGTTTTCTTGGTCTAGTAGAGAAAACATTCAATTAACAAAGAAGCAAAATATTTAATAATTTTAAATAATGATCAGCTTGTGAAGAAACTGTATTCATGAAAGATTATAAGGAGTGTCAGTGGAAAAAGTTTAGAAAGGGTAGTCTGGGAAGGATTTTCTAACAAGATAACATTTGATCAACATTTAATAATTGAGAAGTCAGACTTAAAGAATGGAAAGATAGCATCCTGAGTAGAGGTAGCCTGCAGAAACCCCCAAAGCAGGAACAAATCTGGGAATACCCCCTAAATGAACTCCCAGCTTCTACTGTGCTTACTGCCAGTCTATTTTTTTATGAACAACCGGACTGATCTCCCCAAAACATAGATAACACCTTGTCACTTCTCTGCTCATGACTTTGCAATGACTTCTGGTCTCGCTCAGGCTCAAATGCATCATGTGTACTGTGTCCTACATGATCTGTCCATTTCTCCATGCTCTGCTTCTTCAGGTCAGCCTTTCATATCCCAACTACTTCCATTCTCATCATTGTTTATTCAGCTGCAGCCATAGTGGCCTGTTTGCTGCTATTTGAAAACACCACACATGCTCCATTCAGAACCACTACACTTACTTCTTCCTCCTTCCTCAAATGCTTTCATAAATGGCTCACTTAATTTTGGTCCTTGCTCAGACGTCACTTTAGAAAAAGATTTTTACAAATAATCCTTAATTTAAATAGCATCCTTCCAACTTACTCTTAAGTTGCTTGCCCTGTTTATTCTTCCCTATTGAACTTATAAACTCCCAGTATTATATGTAGTAGTCTCATCTTATCCACACTTTTCCTTTCCATGGTTTCAGTTACCCTCAGTCAACTGGGGTCCGAATACAGGTAAGTACATTATAATAAGATATTCTGAAAGAGAGAGAGGGAGAGAGACCACATTCACATAACTTATAGTATATTGCTATTAATGTTCTATTTTATTCTTAGTGATTGTTAATCTCTTTGGTATAGATTTAATATTTGTCCTCACCCAAATCTCACATAGAAATGTAATCCCCAATGTTGGAGGTGGGGCCAGGTGAGAGACGTCTGGGTCATGGGTTTGGATCCCTCATGGTTAGGTGCTGTCCTTGCCACAGCAAGTGAGTTGTTGCAAGATCTGGTTGTTTAAAAGTGTATGGCACCTCCTCACCCACTCTCTCTCTTGCTCCTGCTCTGGCCATGTGACATGCCTACTCTTCACTTCATCTTCCACCTTCTGCCATGAGTAACAGCTTACTGAGGCCTCCTCAGACACGGAGCAGATGCTGGCTCCATGCTTGTACAGCCTGCAGAAACATGAGCTAATTTTGTTTATAAATTACCGAGTCTCAGGTGTTTCTTTACAGCAATGCAAGAACAGCCTAACTCTTAGTGTGCCTAACTTATAAATTGAACTTTATTATAGGTGTGTATGTATAGGAAAATACATAACATATATAGGTTTCAGTACTGTCTGCAGTTTTCTACATCTACTGGAGAATTTGGAACAGATACCCTTTGGATAAGGGTTCTACTGTATACCTATTTGTTATTTATTTTTACTTACTTTCCTGCCTCCAAGAGTGTAAGTTCCAGGAAATCAGGAATTTTCTAGTTTTATTTTAAAATGGTATCCTCAGCACCCAAAAGACCTTATAAAAGACAGCGAGTATTGAAAATTTGTTTCTTGACTGAATTATCATTCTGAGCTATGTACTATTGTAATATTCATTGGACTGATGAGAAAATTATGATTCACATAATTTATGTCTTAGCAAAAGCTGCTTAGCTGGCAAGATGTAAACCTGCTTATGTTATTTCAAAAATGATTTTTCATTTTTTGGTAAAACACATTTGAGAATTATGGATAACAGTGTAACATTTATTTTATTTATTTATTTTTTTTGTTGTTGTTGTTGTTGTTGAGACGGAGTCTCGCTCTGTCGCCCAGGCTGGAGTGCAGTGGCCGGATCTCAGCTCACTGCAAGCTCCGCCTCCCGAGTTCACGCCATTCTCCTGCCTCAGCCTCCCAAGTAGCTGGGACTACAGGCGCCCACCACCTCGCCCGGCTAGTTTTTTGTATTTTTAGTAGAGACGGGTTTCACCGTGTTAGCCAGGATGGTCTTGATTTCCTGACCTCGTGATCCGCCCATCTCGGCCTCCCAAAGTGCTGGGATTACAGGCTTGAGCCACCGCGCCCGGCCTAATATTTATTTTTTAAATAAAAATTATAATAATCACCATGTCTTTAAAATTTAAAAATATACTTTTTAAAAAGAAGTCCTACGGTGGGTAAAGAATAAAGAAACATCTCTTAGTTAAACATAATTATAGGAAATGTTATAAAAGGTGAGAGACAAAATTTCCAATGTGCATATCATGTTTCTTAGGTAATGGTTGGCTTGCAAGATGATTCTCCAGGAAAATGTTTTATAATTCAAAGCCCATTTTCCGTGGTGGAAAAACTCAAGACACAAGAATTCAGAATTATTGCAAATGCTGCAGCATCAAATGCTAACAATTATTGATTAAAAGAGGTTTAATTTGTTTGTAATGGTTTTAAAAGATGAGCTATTATATATTGCTTCTCCTTTATCTGACTTTCACCAAAAAGATAAAACAAAGTTTGGTATTCATAGACTGCGTAATCCAAACGTACAAATCTGAAATTAGATGGTCCAATTCAAACCAGTAACTGTCAGATAAAAGGTATAGATTTCATTCCTCATCCTCTGATCTAAGGATTTGGGTATTTATATCTCATAAAAGCTTTCATGTGTTTTGGAAGTTGCTTATTTGCTAATGGTAGAGGTTAGGACTGAAAGCATTTAGAAATGAACCATCTTAATTGAAAGTAAGACAAATGCAGATGCATTATAAAATAATTATTTTTAAAGCTTTCAGGTGAATATGAGAAATCAGAGATAAAAGAGCAGGTAGAATGATTACTTGATAAATTGGAGTATTGTGTTTTGAAAGGAAGGCAAATACTAAGCAACAAAGACAATTGTGAGACTATATAATTAAGCCTTTTCATGAAAGAAAAAATTCCTCTTCTTACCCATAGTTTGAGGCTGTCTTTAGCATAAAAGATAAGGTTGCAATTAGAGGGATGCACAGCACAAGTACCAAATTATGTTTATTAGAGGATAAAAGATTCACATGTAAGTATATTTTGTGTGGTTAAAATGAAAATTACATGAACTGGCTTTGATAGAACATAATAGAACATTTTTGCTTGATGATATATTTGCTTTTTAAATGGCCTTAACTGAAAAAGCTGTAGAAGTGACTTATATTTAGCAATTCCTTTATCTACTGTCAGTTAGGATCTTAAGGAATTATGTGAACTTAAAATACAAGTGATATGACTTTTAGAAAATGTTATAGCAGAAGATATTTAAATAAAATGTAAAATAGGATTTAAAGTCTGGAATATGTATGCCAGTGAAATGAACAATTAACCTTGTTACATAAATCATAAATCTGATAATGCACTTCTTACATTTATTATAACAAATTATGAAGTAAGCTATTGTATTATATCATCTAATTAAATTTTGGAAGTAAAGTACCTTCTTTTGCATTCCTCCTGCTTCTTTTGGAAGACAGCACGAATAGTTCATTTTTAAAAGTGCATTAAATGTTTATGTCAACTGGCCTATCATTTAGTGTAATAAAAAATAAATTTATCAGTCTTAACTTTGAAATGTTTGTATGTAAATTTTCCACAGCAAATGTACAGTGCCAGGCTGACTTAGGGCACTCAACATACTTTTGTGCTACTTTCCCTAGTTGTCTGTGCTTAGATAATTCAATTTAATGTTATTAATAAATTGAATAAAAGGAGAATCAGAAGGATTAATATTTTTGCATATACACTCACATGGAAACAAAAACATATGCATGTACTCAGATGTGTTCACACACCCCCACATGGTGAAGAAGTAAGGTAACATCCACTTTGCTCTGTGAATTCATAGGTCCTACTATTCAATTCTTTAACTGAAGCCTTGCAAATGTATGGTAGGGTATAGAACTATGTGAGGAACTCGAAGCAGAATGTACAATGATGGGATAATAAATTATTTTTTTAATTACTAATATGGAGGAATCAGAGAGAGTCTGTTTTCTAAAAACAGACAAGAGCTGTTCTCTTTAAGGCTCAGAAACATCTGAAAAAATAGGAAAAAATGAATGCTTCTTACAATTGGCTGGAGAAGTAATCAATTTGTAGAAGTCAATGATAGCATGAAAAAAATCTGTGACTAGAACCTGGATGAGTTGGAGGAAAATTTGATAAAATTCTTGTATTCATTCTGTAGCAAAATATAGCAGTGAAATAGAAAGGTGAAATTATTGTAAAACAGTATGGGAATATTTAGTGTAACCCAAATTTTGTTTTGTTTTTTGTAAAAATTTTGTCATGCTACTATAAAAAATACCCCAAACTTAGAGGCTTAATGTAACATAACTTTATTGTCTCTCAGTACTATGCAGTTAAAGTCTGAAATCTAGGTGTTGGCAGGGCCATGCTCCTTCTGAAGCCTATACAGAAGACAGGCTCCTTTGCCTTTTCCAAGCTTTTGGTGGTGGCCATGGATCCTTAGTGTTTCTGGGATTATAGGAGCGTAACTCCCATTTCTGCCTCCATCTTCACATGACATTCTCCCTGCATCCCTTATCATCTTCCTCCTGTGCATGTCTGTCTCTGTGTCCAAATTTTTGATTTTTAAAAGGAAATCATCATTTTTGGGTTAGGGCCCAGTCTAAAGACCTCATTTTAAACTGATTATACCTGTAAAAATAATATTTCTACAAAAAGTCACATTCTAAGGTATTAGGGTTAGGAATTCAATTCATCTTTGCAGTAGAGGGAGATATGACTTATTCCATAACAACGTTACCTCCAATACATTGCATAAGAAACAAATACACTAGACCAGGTTCTAAGATCTGGGGAGGCAGTATACATGAAGATAAAGAACTAAGCTTCAATACAAACCTACCCTACCCCTAATTCAGACTGCATTGCATCCTCTGGCACATCACCTAGTCTTTCAATGTCTCTTCATCTGTAAATAGTAGTACTCCCCTGAAAAGCTGTAAGGATTAACAGCATGACCTTGGGAGTCCAATCTTAAAAATATCTTGTTGATGAATATCACAAGAGTAGTCTTTGCTCAGTTTATGTAGCAAAGTCAGCTGGCCTACATATGAATGAAACCTAAGACAGGTTTTCTAATCAAGGGAAAAATTAACCCCTATCTTGCTCAGGAAAAAAGCCCTCCAGATGAACATAAGCAAGATTCTTTATCTCCTCATCTTAAAATCTGGTTCTGGTATTTGAGTAATTGTGTAGAACTCTCTAAATTAAAACTAAGTCAGATAAATTAAAACATGTTTAAATCCTTCAAAAAGATGCTAAACAATCTTATTCATTTTTTAAGGTTCATAGAAGAACAACTGCTGTCAACTTTTCTAAAATTTTAAAAGCAAAGATTGTTAGTGCATGAATTATTTTATATTATTTCTAATAAGATAATGTCACTGTCTCCTGTAATTATTTCCATTATTTTGTATTAAAAAGAAAATCTCAACATTACTTTTTTTCAGTTCTGTGTCTTTAATACTAGCATAAAATTGAGATACTGAATTATGTTTAAAAGAGTAAAGGATTCCTTATCAAATATTTTATTTTTTCCATTATATTTTAAGTTCTGGGGTACATGTGCCGAACGTGCTGATTTGTTACATAGGTATACATGTGCCATGGTGGTTTACTGCACTCATCAACCCATTATCTACATTAGATATTTCTCCTAGAGCTATTCCTCCCGTTGCCTCCCACCTCACAACAGGCACGAGTGTGTGATGGTCCCCTCTCTGTGTCCATGTGTTCTCATTGTTCAACTTGACTTATGAGTGAGAACATGCGGTGTTTAGTTTTCAGTTCCAGCATTAGTTTGCTGAGAATGATGGTTTCCAGCTTCATCCATATCCCTACAAAGGACGTGAACTCTTCCTTTTATATGGCTGCATAGCATTCCGTGGTGTATATGTGGCACATTTTCTTTATCCAGTTTATCATTGATGAGCATTTGGATTGGTTCCAAGTCTTTGCCATTGGAAATAGTGCTGCAATTAACATACATGTGGATGAGTTTTTATAGTAGAAAGATTTATAATCCTTTGGGTATATGGACATTAATGGGATTACTGGGTCAAATGGTATTTCTGGTTCTAGATCCTTGAGAAATCACCACACTGTCTTCCACAATGGTTGAACTAATTTACACTCCCACCAACAATGTAAAAGTGTTCATATTTCTCCACATTTTCTCCAGCATCTGTTGTTTCTTGACTTTTTAATAATTGCCGTTCTAACTGGTATGAGATGGTATCTCATTTTGGTTTTGATTTGCATTTCTCTAATGACCAGTACTGATGAACTTTTTTTTTTATGTTTGTTGGATGCATAAATGTCTTCTTTTGAGATGTGTCTGTTCATATCCTTTGCCCACTTTTTGATGGGGTTGTTTGTTTTTTTCCTATAAATTTCTTTAAGTTCCTTGTAGATTCGGGATATTAGCCCTTTGTCAGATGGATAGATTGCAAAAATTTTCTCTCATTCTGTGGGTTGCCTGTTCACTCTGATGATAGTTTATTTTGCTGTTCAGAAGCTCTTTAGTTTAATTAGATCTCATTTGTCAATTTTGGCTTTTGTTGAAATTACTTTTGGTGTTTTTGTCGTGAAGTCTTTGCCCATAGTTGTGTCCTGAATGGTATTGCCTAGGTTTACTTCTAGGGTTTTTGTGGTTTTAGGCCTTACATTAAAGTCTTTAATCCATCTTGAGTTAATAAAGTGTAAGGAAGCGGTCCATTTTCAGTTTTCTGCATATGGCTAACCAGTTTTCTCAACACCATTTATGAAATAGGGAATCCTTTTCCCATTACTTGTTTTTGTCAGGTTTGTCAAAGATCAGAGGGTTGTAGATGTGTGGTGTTATTTCTGAGACCTTGGTTCTGTTCCATTGGTCTATATATCTGTTCTGGTACTAGTTCCATGCTGTTTTGGTTACTGTAGCCTTGTAGTATAGTTTGAAGTCAGGTAATGTGATCCCTCCAGCTTTGTTCTTTTTGCTTAGGATTGTTTGGCTATATGGGCTCTATTTTGGTTCCCTATCAAATTTAAAGTAGTTTTTTTTTTTTTTTTTTCTAATTATTTGAAGAAAGTCAATGGTAGCTTGATGGGAATAGCACTGAATATATAAATTACTTTGGGCAATATGACCATTTTCATGATATTGATTACGCTGATCCACAAGCATGGAATGTTTTTCCATTTGTTTATGTCCTCTCTTATTTCCTGGAGCAATGGTTTGTAGTTCTCCTAGAAGAAGTCCTTCACATCCCTTGTAAGTTGTACCCCTTGGTATTTTATTCTCTTTGTAGCAATTCTGAACAAGAGATCACTCATGATTTGGTTCTCTGTTTGTCTATTATTGGTGTATAGTAATGCTTGTGATTTTTGCACATTGATTTTGTATCCTGAGATTTTGTTGAAGGTGCTTTTAAGCTTAAGGATTTTTTGGGCTGAGACAATGGGGTTTTCTAAATATACAATTATGTCATCTGCAAACAGAGACAATTTTACTTCCTCTCTTCTTATTTGAATACCCTTTGTTTCTCTCTCTTGCCTAATTGCCCTGGCCAGAACTCAATACTGTGTTGAATATGAGTGGTGAGACAGGGCATCCTTGTCTTATGCTGGTTTTCAAAGGGAAGGCTTCCAGCTTTTCCCCATTCAGTATGATATTGGCTGTGGGTTTCTCATAAATAGCTCTTATTACTTTGAGATACGTTCCATCAATCCCTCATTTATTGAGTGGTTTTTAGTATGAAGGGGTGTTGAATTTTATCAAAGACCTTTTATACATCTATTGAGATAATCATGTGATTTTTGTCATTGGTTCTGTTTATATGATGGATTATATTTATTGATTTGCCTATGTTGAACGAGCCTTGCATCCGAGGGATGAAGTCTATTTGATCATGGTAGAAAAGCCTTTTGATGTGCTGCTGGATTCAGTTTATGAGTATTTTATTGAGGATTTTCGCATCAGTGTTCATCAGGGATAATGACCTGAAATTTTCTTTTTTTGTTGTGTCTCTTCCTCTGCCAGGTTTTGGTGTCAGGATGATGATGGCCTCATAAAATGAGTTAGGGAGGAGTCCCTCTTTTTCTGTTGTTTGGAATCATTTCAGAAGGAATGGTACCAGCTCCTCTAGCTCCTCTTTGTATCTCTGGTAGAATTTGGCTGTGAATCTGTCTGGTCCTAGGCTTTTTTTGGTAGGTAGGCTTTTAACTACTGCCTCAATTTCAGAACTTGTTATTGGTCTATTCAGGGATTCGACTTCTTCCTGGTTTAGTCTTGGGAGGGTGTATGTGTCCGGGAATTTATTCATTTCTTCCAGATTTTCTAGTTTATTTGCATAGAGGTGTTTATAGTATTCTCTGAGGGTAGTTTGTTTTTCTGTGGGATCTGTGGTGATATTTCCTTTATTATTTTTTATTGTGTCTATTTGATTCTTCTCTCTTCCTTATTAGTCTCATTAGTCTTAATGAGTCAAAATAGCTGTCTATCTATTTTGATAATCTTTTTTAAAAAACTGGCTCCTGGATTCATTGATTTTTTTGAAGGGTTTTTGTGTCTCTATCTCCTTTAGTTCTGCTCTGATCTTAGTTATTTCTTGCCTTCTGCTGGCTTTTGAATTTGTTTGCTCTTGATTCTCTAGTTCTTTTAATTGTGATGTGAGCGTGTTGATTTTAGATCTCTCCCACTTTCTCATGTGGGTATTTAGTGCTATAAATTTCCCTTTAGCACTGCTTTAACTGTCTCCCAGAGATTCTGGTACATTATGTCTTTGTTCTTATTGGTTTCAAAGAACTTAATTATTCCTGCCTTCATTTCGTTATTTACCCAGGAGTCATTTAGGAGCAAGTTGTTCTATTTCCATGTAGTTGTGTAGTTTT
Source organism: Trachypithecus francoisi (assembly GCF_009764315.1). Taxonomy (NCBI): domain Eukaryota; kingdom Metazoa; phylum Chordata; class Mammalia; order Primates; family Cercopithecidae; genus Trachypithecus; species Trachypithecus francoisi. The sequence goes on along the minus strand of NW_022681454.1, from coordinate 72,562,705 downwards.
GAGTGAGTTCCTTAATCTTGAGTTTTAATGCAATTGCACTGTGGTCTGAGAGACTGTTTGTTATGATTTCCATTCTTCTGCATTTGCTGAGGAGTTTTTTACTTCCAATTATGTGGTCAATTTTAGAATAAGTGCTATGTGGTGCTGAGAAGTATGTATATTCTGTTGATTTGGGGTGGAGGGTCCTGGGGTGGAGATGTTCTGTAGGTCTGCTTGGTCCAGAGCTGAATTCAAATCCTGAATATCCTTGTTAATTTTCTGTCTCGTTGATCTGTCTAATATTTACAGTGGAATGTTAAAGTCCCCCACTATTATTGTGTGGAAGTCTAAGTCTCTTTGTAGGTCTCTGAGAACTTGCTTTATGAATCTGGCTGCTCCTCTATTGGGTGCATATATATTTAGTATAGTTAAATATTCTTGTTGCATTGATCCCTTTACCATTATATAATATCCTTATTTGTCTTTTTTGAATCTGCTTTATCAGAGATTAGTATTGCACCCCCCCTTTTTTTCTTTCCATTTGCTTGACAAATATTCTTCCCTTCCTTTATTTTGAGCCTATGTGTGTCTTTGTATGTGAGATGGGTCTCCCGAATACAACACATTGACGATGCTTGCTTGACTCTCATCCAATTTGGCAATCCATGTATTTTAATTGGGGCATTTAGCCCATTTACATTTGATGTTAATATTGTTATGTGTGAATTTTATCCTGTCATTATGATGCTAGCTGGTTATTTTGCACAATTGGTTGATGCAGTTTCTTCGTAATGTCAATGGTTTCTACATTTCGGGATTCTTTTTGCAGTGGCTGGTATAGGGTTTTCCTTTCCATCTTTATTGCTTCCTTCATGAGCACTTGTAAGGCAGGTCTGGTGGTAACAACATCCCTCAACATTTGCTTGTCTGTAAAGGATTTTATTTCTCCTTCGCTTATGAAGTTTAGTTTGGCTAAATATGAAATTCTGGGTCGAAAATTATCTTCTTTAAGAATGTTGAATATTGGCCCCCCACTCTCTATTGACTTGTGAGGTTTCTGCAGAGAGATCTGTTGTAATTCTGATGGGCTTCCCTTTGTTGGTAACCTGACCTTTTTCTCTCGCTTCCCTTAAAAGGTTTTTCTTCATTTCAACCTTGGTGAATCTGAGGATTGTATCCTGGGGCTGCTCTTCTCAAGGAGTATGTTAGTGGTGTTCTCTGTATTGCCTGAATTTGAATGTTACCCTGTCTTGCTAGGTTGGGGATGCTCTCCTGGATAACATCCTGAAGTGTGTTTTCCAACTTTGTTCCAATCTTCCCATCACTTTCAGGTATACCAATCAATCATAGATTTGGTCTTTTCACATAGTCCCATATTTTTTGGAGGCTGTGTTTATTCCTTTTTTTTCCTCTAATCTTATCTTCACAGTTTATTTCATTAAGTTGATCTTCAACCTCTAATATCCTTTCTTCTGCTTGATCAATTTGGCTATTGATACTTGTATATGCTTCATGAAGTTCTTATGCTGTGTTTTTCAGCTCCATCAGGTCATTTATGTTTTTCTCTAAACTGATTATTCTAGTTAGCAGTTTCTGTAACCTTTTATCAAGGTTCTTAACTTCCTTGCTTTGAATTAGAACATACTCCTTAACTTGAAAGAGTTTGTTTTTACTCACCTTCTGAAGCCTACTTCTGTCAATTCATAAAACTCATTCTCTGTTCAGTTTTGTTCTCTTGCTGGCAAGGAGTTGTGATCCTCTGGAGGACAAAAGGCATTCTGGTTTTTGGAATTTCTAGCATTTTTGCATTTTTTTTTTCATCTTCATAGATTTATCTATCTTTGATCTTTGATGCTGATGACCTTTGGATGAGACTTTTGCATGGGCATCCTTTTTGTTGATGTTGAGGTTATTGCTTTCTGTTTGTGAATTCTCCTTCTAACAGTCAAGTCCCTCTTCTTCCAGTCTGCTGGAATTTACTTGAGTTCCACTCCATAACTTGTTTCCTCAGTATCACCAGTGGAGGTTGCAGAATAGCAAAGATTGCTGCTTGCACTTCCTCTGTAAGCTTCGTCCCAGAGGGGCACCCACCAGAGGCCAGCCGGTGCTCTCCTGTATGAGGTGTCTGCCAACCATGCTGGGAGGTGTCTCCCAGACAGAAGGCATGGGGTTGAGGGACCTACTTCAGGAGGCGGTCTGTCCCTTAGCAAAGCTTGAGTACTGTGCTGGGAGATCCGCTGCTTTCTTCAGAGCTGGCACGCAGGAATGTTTAAGCCTGCTGAAGCTGTGCCAACAGCCACCTCTTCCCCCGGCTGCTCTATCCCAGGGAGATGGGAGTTTTATCTATAAGCCCCTGACTGGGGTTGCTGCCTTTTTTTCAGAAATGCCCTGACCAGAGAGGAGGAATCTAGAAAGGCAGTGTGACTACAGTGGCTTTACAGTGCTGTTGTGGGTTCCACCCAGTTCAGACTTCCCAGCAGCTTTGTTTACATTGCGAAGGGAAAACTGTCTACTCTAGCCTCAGTAATGGTGAATGTCCCTCCCCCCACCAATCAGGAGCATCCCAGATCAACTTCAGACTGCCCTGCTGACAGCGAGAATTTCAGGCCAGTGGATCTTATCTTGCTGGGCTACATAGGGGTGGAATCCACTGAGGAAGATCACTTGGCTCCCTGGCTTCAGCCCCCTTTCCAGGGGAGCGAACGGTTCTGTCTTGCTGGCATTTCAGGTACCACTGGGGTACAAAAAAAACCTTCTGCAGCCAGCTTGGTGTCTGCCCAAATGGCCACCCAGTTTTCCTCAAACTGTCTGCCGCCTTGAAACTCGGCCCTGGTGGTATAGGCACCCGAGAGAATCTCCTGGTCTGTGGGTTGAAAATAACATGGGAAAAGTGTAGTATCTGGGCTGGATAGCACCATCCCTCACGGTGCAGTCCCTGATGGCTTCCCTTGGCTAGGGCAGGGAGTTTCCAGACCCCTTGCACTTCCTGTGTGAAGCAACACCCCACTCTGCTTCTGCTGGCCCTCTGTGGGCTGTACCCACTGTCTAACCAGTGCCAATGAGATGAGCTGGGTACCTGAGTTGGAAATGCAGATATGACCCACCTTCTTCATTGGTCTCGCTGGGAGCTGCAGAGGGAGCTATTCCTATCTGGTCATCTTGCCACTCCCCTCTAAATATTTTCAAGAAAATGTTACTTTCATCCTATCTAGAGTGAAGAATATGAAGCAGCTCCAAATCTAAAAATAATGGTATAAATTTTCACAGCATAATACTTGAAAAGCCACTAGAATTGCTTTTTTGTGTGTGTTTGTTTGCTTTTGCTTTACTTTGTTTAAATAAATGTTTTATTTTGAGAATTGCTTTAGATTTACAGAAAAATACCAAAGATAATTCAGAGACCCCAAATATCCTATACCAACTTTCCCATAATATGAATATTTTATATTAGAATGATACATACTAATATTTTTATGGTCTAAGAATTCCACCCATGGAATGTGGTATGAATGAAATACTACATTTCATTTAGTTGTTGTATATCCTTTGTCAACATGTTTATTTAGAAAGTTCTAGACTGTGACAGCTTATCAGATATTCCTTGTTTTGATGACCTTGACAATTTTGAGATACATTTAGGTATTTTATAGAATATTGCTAGTTGGGGGTTTATTTACATGTTTCTAATGCTTTGATTGAGTTAATTAGTTAATGAGAGGTAGGTATAGCAGAGATACAGTGCCATTCTCATCACATTAGATCAAAAGCACCTACTACCAACTTTTATTGATGTGGATGATAACCTTGATTATTTGACAGTGGCAGTGATTGTCAGGGTTCTTCATTGTAAAGTAACTATTTTTTCCTGTTTCATACATTACTCCTTTGAGGGAGAGAGTCACTATGTGCTGCTAACACTTAAGAAGTAGGGAGTTTCTTGATGAAATCATTTTTTTGTGTGTGTCTGAATAATCTGTAACATTTCTTGCAGAATATATCTGCTGGAAGTTAATTGTTAATTCCCTCAACTTTTGTCCATGACATTATTTACTTTCCCTTCATTTCGAAGGATAATTTTACCAAATGTAGAAATCTCGGTTGGTAATATTTTTCCACCAATACTTCAAAGATGTCTCTCCAATCTCTTCTTGTTTTGGTGGTTTATATAAAAAGTCTACTATAATTGTTATCCTCATTTGCTATAATTAAATTATTTCTATTCATCTCCACTTTGGCTTTCTTCACTATTTTCTTTTTCTTTGATTTCCTGCAGTTTGAATATGACATGTCTAGGTGTGGTTTTTGGTGTTTATCCTGCTGGTGTTCTCTGAGCTTCCCCGATGGATGGTTTGGTGTCTGTCATTAATTTTGGAAAATTTTCTGGCATTATTACTTCAAGTATTTCTTCTACTTTGCTCTATTTCTTTTTAGCATTATACATACACATGTATTATATATTCTGATATTATCCCACAAATATTAGATGATTTTTTTCTCTAAACAACTTCAGCTGGCAAAGTTTCTATTTACCTATATTCAAGCCCAGTGATATTTTGTATAGCCTGCTGTGTACAGTCCACCAATGAATTCATTAAAGACATTTCTTTTGGTTACGGTGGTTTTGATTCTTAGTATTTTATTTTTTATTTTTTTTTAGCATTTCCATTTCTCTACTTATATTACCATGTATTCTTGTATATTGTTTACCTTTATCATTAAAAGCCTTAACATATATAATTATTTTATAATGTCTGTCAGATACATTCAATATCTGTGTCACATCTTAGTCTAACTCTGATGCTTTGTTATTTCTTGCCCTTGAGAATGTCTTACAATATTTTATTGGAAGCCAGACATGTTGCATAAGATAACAGAAGCTGAGATAAATGAGTCTTTAATGTGAGAATGTATGTTAACATAGCTAGAATTCTGGCTTTGTTTAAATGTTGTATTGTATATAGTTACCAGAATATTCAAATTTCTCTAGTGCTTTTTATAAATTTTCTCGTGGTTTGGGTGTTTCCCTATGTTCTACTCCTCATGAAGAGTCAGTGTGCCCTTTCCACTATAATACTACAGCTATACTAGAGGTTTGTTGGTTACATATTTTCAGATTCCACATAGCAAAATTCTGTATATTCTTCAAACCATAGTTAATGTGCTAATCTTGTCTTGCTTCCTCTGGTACATACAGTGTATTGCTTTTGGCCAAGTACCAGTACACAATAAGCAACTCAAGCCACATATTTAGCATATATAGTCCACACATGAGATTTCATCCTTATTGTTGTTTACATAGAAAATATGACATTTGTAATAATTAGATTAGTTTCTCAAGGCTTCTGGCTAACTTAGCCTTCTATATAGTGATTTATATTAGGGCCAGATCTGTACTGATGGCAGATTTAGTTGCAAGCAAAAGAAAATTAAAACAGGAAGTTATTTTATTCAAAGCATACTGAGTATCTCCAAGAACTGTTACAAAATCTTAAGAATCAGTGGTCCTTAAAAGCAAGAAGAAGGAAGAAGAAAGAATAGGAAGGGGAAGACAAAAGAAGGGAGGGGAGAGGAGGAAAGGGAGAACATCCGGAAGTACAGCAAACTTACACCACAGAAGCAGTCCAGTTAGACACCTCTGCTATTCATTTGAAACACAGAACACTGTGAAGGTTACCACATCCACCCCTACACCAGAAAACAGGAAATTACTGACAACACTGAGTATGAAGTTCCTGGAGCCTTTCTTTCCCTGGCTCCAATACAAATCCAAGATTTTGCAGCTAACTTGTCCCTCAAGTTGCTGTTTATATGAGCATGGAAAAATCTGGAAATACAATTTTTTTTCCAGGTTTCTTGGTGGTAGTAACACCTGTTTCATACCAAGCCTCATGTCAAATATAATGACTCAGAATTCCCTATGCATAAGAAGAGATTGGGATTCATGAGCTGGGGTGTGCACAGCATGACAAATAGCCTCTGAGATGACCTACTCATATATTTATCCTCAGCAAAGAAGATCCTGCTTAATGTGTAGTGTTTGCTGAAAAAAAGGAAAGAAGGAAGTGTTACCGTAGGTAGCTAGTCAGACATGAGCAAGGCAGGAGATGGCTCCCCCTGCATGCACCCCGCCCTCCGCCTCCATACACACACACCAAGAATATCAGTACACCATCAGGTGATGTTCAAGTGGTTAACTGTCTCTCTAAAATAGTAACTGGCTGCAGCCAGTTTCAGGGAAAGGCAGTTTCCCAATAAACAGAAACACCTGAAGCTGGTGACCAGCGACTTCCTGATAAGATCTCAGGATTTGGGCAAGTGGGCTCACAAATGTGCTTCAAGAGGCAAAATGGCAGAGTTCAACCAGTATATGACCTTCTTGGGACATACTACTGGTAAGGGAAGAATGCCTCAAGTGAGCATTCATACAACTCCAGTAAACACACAGCGCATGCTCACCTCCCAAGGGCTAGCAGGTCACTGTGCATGTGGACAGCCCACCCCAAGAGAAAAATCGGGGGGAAGGGAAAGAAGAGCCTGGAAGTATGCCAACATATAAAACCCCAAGTCAAAAGGAAAAATCGTGCAATTCTCTCTCGCGTTGCCCACTTGGCTCTCTTCCATGTGTACTTTTCTGCCTTTTGTTTCTGCTTTAAAAACTTGTAATAAACTTTCACTCCTACTTTAAAACTTGCTTCAGTCTCTCCTTATGCCTTGTTGTTTAGTCAAATTCTCTCTTCTGAGGAGACAAGAATTGAGTTTGCTGCAGATCCATATGGATTCACTGCAAGGAAGGAAGGGAGGAAAGGAGGAAGGAAGGAAGGAAGGAAGGAAGGAAGGAAGGAAGGAAGGAAGGAAGGAAGGAAGGAAGGAGGGAGGGAGGGAGGGAGGGAGGGAAACCAGTTAAGTGCATTTAGTGAATATTGTCTTAAATTCAATTTTGTCTAAAAAACTAGCATTTTAAGTTCCAGTAAATAGGCAAATATATTTCTTTACACTATCAACATATAATTTAACTGAGAAATATAAAGCATGTAAACATTTTTTTTATGTTTCTCAGTCGAACAAATACCATAGACGTTATAACATTCAATTCCAATTTCTTTTATTGATTTTAATTTCTTAACGAAGTACCTCAGATGTTGTCCACATTTCCCTTCATTGATCATTCATTTGAGTAGCTTAGTCACCATCTCAGGTTAAATGTCACCTCTCCGCTCTCCCCATATCACAACGAAAAGTCATGGTCTAACATGATCATTTCCTTCTAAGTTTGCATGTTGTCTTAATCTGATCCAAATTTTTCCAAGGTTGTGTTAATAAATATGGGCTAAGTTTTACTCAGTGTAAATAGAAATTGCCTGGCAAATGGGAACTAAGCCCATGAGTATTGATACTTTATTTATATTGTTTCAAGACCCAAATCTTCTATTACTAAATACATTGTGATATTCAATCCAAAGGATTATTGTCCACCACATGTTTTCTTGCAGGAAAGGGAGCAATGTTTCTTTGTATAAAAAAATTCAATTTTTACCTTGCAATGAAATTAAGTATACTGTGTAACATCATTAGTTAACATGAATTGTGAAAAGGTTTGTGCTTTTAATTTATATTATCAAGTAGTAATAACTACATTGTACTTGCACAGGCATCCACTAAAAATAACTATATTTTATTTAATAAAATAATCCAGTGGGATTTTACCATAAGGGCATATTACAGAGAGAAAAATCACCCAAAAGAAATGCAATGCTGGGAATTATTTTATTCTGAATTTACTTCTCTGTTCATATATAGGTATTTTATTTTAACTGAAATTTCTAATCTGCTAATCAAAGCACATAAAATGGCCTCAGAAATTGTCTTTAACCTACTTTATCAATTAGTTATCCACTTCAAATTTCTTTGGTACAAAGTATTCCAGGTGATTATTTCAGTTCAAAGGCAAACCAAAGCCTTGTAATATTTGCTTCTTCATAAAGTAATGGTCTAAAGTATTTGGCTGACTCCCGATTTTTCTGAAATAACCAGTGTGTGAAGCTTATAGTTCATGATCCACCACAAATACATTTGCACTCTGTATGATTGGTATCCTCAAACCACATATTTTGCTTATGATGAAATACATTTTATTCTATACTGGGAAAAATGCATTATAGGCAGGCAAATTCTCTCTACATTGAAATTAATGTTATTTAAAGCACATAAGTAATACATCTAGAAAATTGCAAGTCCTTATTAAACAGTGAGTGTATAAATTAGTTTATAGACATAAGGTACTAAAAAGTGAAATAAACACAATATCCTTTTTATGCTTGATTATTGCAGAGTAATAATACATACACAGAAAAATAATTATTTCTCAATTCATAACCACAATCAACACATCCTCTGAATATGCTTTTATTTAACTTATTTTAAGGTTTTATACAAATCAATATTTAGCACATATTTATTAAGGGCATACTTTATGCCAGACACTAGTTAAGAAATGGAAAAAAAGTTTAGTAAGGTAGAGTTTCTTTCATTGTTGAATTCATATTTCTTTTGAGGTATAATTCATGCTTGCAAAAGAAATGTCAACTGGAAAATATTTTCAAAATGAAGAGTTTTCTTGTAAGAGAATATCTGTAATAGAAGAAAAGGAATGTGATCACATGAAGACCTTAGGGAAAACAGCTTGTGGCATTATATTATTGTAAACATGTTTTGACTTACTCTATGCACATATTTTCTAATATATCTCTTTCATTCAGTCACAGATATTTGTTGCACTTATATCACCATTATCTGGTATGTTATGGTACAGAGCTCTACTGAAAACATACACAGAGGACAGCTTCATGGAACTTACATCGTAGTGGAGAAGCTAGGCATGGATACATAATCATAAATGCAATTTCTCCTGCAAAAGAAGTGATAAAATAGCTGTCGTCTAATAACTTGCCAATTTGACTTTTTATGTGATAAAATGATGGACGATGCTATGTAATAAAATGATGATAGGTTGGGGACAGGTTGGACCAATATTTCTAATTTTTGTTAATTATTTTATTCGATGTATATAGCAATATTCTCTGAAAATATTTGTCAATATTTTTAAGTTTTTAAAACTTGAAAGCAGGAATTTGCTTCCTGTGGCTTTAGAGAACTAGATGCAGAAATCTGTCTTGTGGCTAGACCCTCCGTGTTCAGGAAGAATTATTTTAGTGAGCCTTCATAATCATTCAGACCTAAATGTTTTGCTTCCTCACTTTTCTTATTTAACTTCATATTTGGTGAGCTTAAATAAATGGAAAATTTCTAGACTTAGCTGTTTATTCTTTCATTTGATAATTTAAAATGCTTAGCATAGGAAAAGAAGTAATCTCAGCTACTCAAGAGGCTGAAGATTGAGGATTCCTTGAGGCCAGAAGTTCAAGGCCATAGTATGCCATGATATTGCCTATGAACAGCCATTGCACTCCAGCTTAGGCAATGTATCAAGACCTCTGAAAAAATAAATAGATAGGAACATAAGTAGATTCTATATCTCAAGAGGCTGTTTTACTTGGTTTGGTTAGAAATGATAAGACTGGCTATTATTTTCGTTGGGCTAAAAACACCTTTCCTGGAACTAGAAGGAAAAGAAAAATTAGAAGAAAAATCCCTGTGCTAAGATAGGATACTATGCAATCTAGTAATTGGGTTTATTTCCAGAATATCATGGCATTAATTGATAATTTTATTAATGTCACAATAGGACAGTCTGTCATTTATTCTATTCTACTACATGGTTCAAACTCTTTGAACTTGACTGTTGACAATATTGGATAGTTCATGGTACAGAATGATATGTTGCTATAGGAGGGCATCTAACATGGCCTGGAGGTTTAGAGAAAGTCCTGCAAGAAGGAATGGGGTTGAATACAAGACCATAAAGGGTAAACAGGTGTTTCTCAGGCAAAGATTGTTTAGCGTGGAGGTTGAAGAACGGGAAGTTGGAGCAAAGGGAAGGAACATCCAGAGGCACATGGATTTGGACCCTTGTAAGGCCACAAATATAATCAGAGGTCAGATAATTTACTACTTCACATTCGATGTTAAGGATATTGGATTGTTCTTAAAGCAATGGAAAGTTATTAGAGGTATTAAGCAATTCAAATGGGAAAAAAAGCAAGTATTGGAAAATGAAATATAGAAAAATTAGACTTGTTTTTGCTGTGATGCAAGTTTGACCTTTAAAATCCTGATTCTCATCATTTGTCTTGACTCCTAATTTCCATGGCTTATCTTGACTCTCAATTTTCATGATTTGTCAAGCTAAATACGCAGAAGAGATAATTACTATAAGCTCCTTTCTATTATATTTAGGAAAGCACTCCTAAAAGAGATAGTACTCATATTTCTTGGTCCCCTGTTTTTCATTCAGTCTGTTGTGGATATGAGGAAGGTAACTACTTGTTCCTGTTCTTAGTATTCTGTACACAAATGGGAACAGCATGATATCACTGGAGCCTAGATATTGTTTAACAAATACATCATTATTTTTATTTCAAAGGAAAGACTCCATTCTACAACCATAGTCCATGCATGCAGCCAATCCTGTCACAAATGCAATCTGTGGGTACAATGAGTTACAGAGTAGAGTACAGATTAATTATCATGGTTTATAATAGTTTAAATCATTAAAATTAAAAATTTCTTCCTCCTCATGCAAAATATTTATATGAAAACAAATATTCAAAAGCCTATATTGTTTTAAAAAGTCTGCATTTGTTATACTTATAATACTTTTTATTTTTTTTTTAATTTTTTAGATAGAGGAAAAAGAATGTGTGGTACTCAATTATTCTGAAATACAAGCACATCATGAACACATTAGTATAGATAAATCTATTCATATTTGAATTACAGCTCTCCTTTGGTAGGTGGTCAAAACCAATGTTTACTTATAGGTTAATATGAGAATTTCTTGATATGACCATTTCCAACTTACTCATCTTAAGAGTCAACTTAAGAGTTGATTCAAGTTAATTATATTACAGGCATTAATTTGAATTCCTCATTCTTTCTTCTATTTGCACTTTAACAAAAAATTCAGTGCTTTTTGTGTCTTTTTTTAGCAAATTAATTTATCATGTGCTTTTTCAGAATGAAAGTTTACTTCCAGAATCCTACAAAATTCAAGATGAGAAATCCTAACATTTATTCACTTGCAAGCAATGACAAAATCAAAATAGAAATAAAAACAAAATCATAAACACATTTTATATTTTTAATGTAACCTATCTTATAACGCATTGTTCAATTTCTAAATGATGTTAATAGTGTCACATCTATAGTAATATGTGGGCTTAATATAGACCTAATCAAAACCTAAACATTCGCTTTTTTATTAACAAGATGAATTATCCTGAGACTTTTTTGAAAAAAAAAAAAAATGCATCCTGAATATCTGTGCTTTCTAAATCCCCACTAATGATGTGTCTCATTTGACTTTTTGAGGTATAGCCTATAGAAATATTCTAATGTGACTGTATCAGCTTTCTAGGATGTCCTACATTTTAGCATTTTGTAGATTCTTAAGAAGAACTCTTACTGAAAAATAGAATTCCTGCTGTTCACCGAAGACTTATTGCTCTTACTAATATGGATAGGATGGCATTTCTGGCTTTCTTTTTTTTTTTTTTTTTTTTTTGAGGCGGAGTGTCGCTCTGTCGCCCACTCTGTCGCCCGGACTGGAGTGCAGTGGCCTGATCTCAGCTCACTGCAAGCTCCGCCTCCCGGGTTTACGCCATTCTCCTGCCTCAGCCTCCCGAGGAGCTGGGACTACAGGAGCCCGCCACCTCACCGGGCTAGTTTTTGTATTTTGTTTAGTAGAGACGGGGTTTCACCGTGTTAGCCAGGATGGTCTCGATCTCCTGACCTCGTGATCCGCCCGTCTAGGCCTCCCAAAGTGCTGGGATTACAGGCTTGAGCCACCGCGCTCGGCCCATTTCTGGCTTTCTTAGGAGTGTTTAGGATATGGAATAGCCAGAAGAGAAGAACTGTACAGCTTCGAAAGAAGAGCATTTAACTACAGAATAAAGCCCTCTAAAACTTATTTCCTGTTGCCATGATGACTGATGGACATTAACTTTGGTATTGATGGCAATTGGCATTTATTTATCTTTTTGTAAATATGAACTACAAGTCCAAAATTATTTAATTTTAAAAAGTGTTAGTGCCATCAATTCAAAAGTTAATGTCTGGAATGACAATAAAACTTATTTTGCCTTTTTGTACACTTTATTATGCAACAGACACAGTATTTCTCTTCCATGAAAACTCGTTACACATGCAAGTCTAGAGATAAAATATGAATTTCAACAGGGAGAGAAATAATGAGTCCCCATGGGCAAGTTATCTTTTAGCTCTTCAGGGAATAAACATTTGCACACCATGACCTTAAACATGTCTCAGAGAAAAAAAGTGACTTTCACCATTGCAAAGCAGTTCTATTACCAAGTCATATCTGCCAGGCAAGAAACCTGGACCTAATAAAAAGTGACATCAAAAGTAACCAAAGAATGCAACAGAAGTAATATTATGTCTAAGTAACATTATAGATTGTACTTGTTGCCATAACTATACTTACCTTTAGAAGGCAATTTATCCAAGGTAATAATTAAAATAATATGTTCATTTGAGCTGAAATTTAATGATGTTTAAGACAATATACTGAAATATATTTAACTAATATACTTTATCAAGCATTTAACAAACTATTAAAATATTAAGGTAAAAATTACACAATATTTAAAGAAGTTTGTGTGTATCTAGTATATATTATTCTCACTCCACTATTAAATACTGTTGGTTTTCAATTCAATTTTGCTTCATATACCAGTTCCAAATTTTACTTTAGCTTTATTTTATTTTATTTTATTTTATTTTGAGACAGAGTCTCTGATGCCCAGGTTGGAGTGCAGTGGCACAATTACGGCTCACTGCAGCCTCTGCCTCTGTCTCTCAGGCTCAGTCGATCTTCCCACCACATCCTCTCGAGTAGCTGGGACTATAGGCATGTGCTACCACGCCTAATTTTCATATTTTTGTAGACACAGGGTTTTACCATGTTGTCCAGGCAAGTCTCAATCTCCTGGTCTCAAGTGATCCCCCGACCTCGGCCCCCCAAAGCACTAGGAATATAGACATGAGGCACAACATCTGCCCAGATTTTTTTTTTTTTTGGCTTGATGGTATGTGGAGATTTCAATTTATTCCAAATAGTAAGTATTTAAAGAATGCATCATTTCTCCTTCAAATACAAGCTGCTTTTTCTTCCTTTTGATTATATTCAACCTTCAAACTATTGACAGATGTAAAGAGTAGAGACACTAAAGTTCAGAGTATGACCTAGATTCCAGACATCCTAAAGTACATCAACTGGATATTCTAGTCATCCTCTTTTCCTTTGATCATCATTACTGAATGTCATTAGGCCATCTAAACTAATATCATTGTATCTTTTATCTCTGTCTAGGTACTGATACCATGAAAGCTCAAACTACCTTCATCTCTCCCATCCAAATCTTCTTAAGTCTTTACACATTCTCTGTCTTCTCTCCATCTTCCACTCCTCCCTAATCCATGAAAACGAACGATAGTACCCCTAATTTCCCAATTTGTAATTAGCATCATTTTCTATATTCTCAAACACTTCTTCAGATTATCATGACCTTCTTATTCTGTTAGAAACCTTGGCCTGTCCTGAGCACACCGCTTCTCGGGACAGGATACAACAAACACAAATATATCTGATGCCTAGGAGAAAAGAGGCTCAGAAGAAAGCTTTTGTACTCGCCTTACCAAGGTGATTGTTGGAAAGGGACTTGGCCTTATTTGCTGTTTTGCTTGTTAAATGTGGCATTGAACATGTAAAACTGTGTACAAATAAAATCATACATGGGTAAGGGCAGTGTGCAAGCCCTTAGAGGGCTGCCACTTTCTAACGCAGTGACTATCCTTTCTCTCATTTCCTTTGTATCACTGCATTGTCCTTCCTTATCGTTACTGACTCTTGCAAACACTTTCCCATCCCTCTTCTTTTAAAACACAATACTTGAATCTCTTTCTATCCTCACTCTTCATTTCCTTCAAATAATTTTACCTTCCATTCTCCCTAGGTCATTTCTTTCTATCATGATAATCCTAGACCTTGTCATTACCAATTACTGCTGTTTCTTGATCATATTGATGAACTCTCTTCCCTTATTTTCCAAGTTAAATTGTATAGTAAATCCTTATATTCACTTTCTCTCCTATATCCTCAACTCCTCAGTCCCTTTCTCATTTTGCCTTATCTGCATGGAAAATTCATAAATCTATTTATGCTTACATACGATGATCTGCCTACCTTGAACCTGCGTCTAGACAAATAAATCTGATAGAAGAAAAGCAGAACCACACTAATTGGCTTCCCATTAACAATCATGACAATGAAACTCAAGGAGTCTTAATGTTGTCTAGAAATTATACTACATATCTCGAGTCTATTCACTTCCCCATAGTCCTTGAGCAGTATTTCATACTTTCTCCAATCCCTTCAAAAACCTGTGTTTTTCTTTCTCATTCTTATATAAGAAACTTTCCTCTTACTTTACATTAAAAAAATTAAATTCTACACATTTTAACAGACTTCCATCACCACAGGTAGACACATATCAGCATCTGTGCCCAAATACTCAACCTTTCTGTCTGTTAACATAAGAGAATTATCAATGCTCTTGTCTCAAGCCAATTCCTCCAGAACTCGACTAGATACAATCCCCTTTCACTTACTCCATCAATTTAGAACTATATATTTGTTCATTATTGTTAGCATATGGACATATGAGCATATTGCCTCATTCTAAAAAAATTTAATTAAACATAAAAAATTTAATGCAAACAACAAAAATGCTCCTCCTGATACAATTTTTTCTTCCTGTGTCAACTTATCTGCTCTGTCTTTTGCAAAAAAATACCCTCCAATTCCAATCTTTACATTTTCTCATAAGCATATTCTAAGCAGGTTTCTTCTCCCTACTATTCATTCAATTGATCTAATTAAGATTTTCAATGACCTCCAAATTGCTAGATCCAATAGTCGCTTCTCAGTTTTCATTTGACTTGACCTATAAAATAGCATTTTTTCCAAAACACCAAATGCTCTTAGTTTCTTTCTATTCTTACTGGTTGGGCCTTCACACAGTTTATTGTTAAATCACCTATATCCGAATCTCTTACTAAGGAAATGTACCAGGACTCAATTCTTGGTTCATTTGTCTTCTTTGTCTAAACTTACTCTCTTGATAATCTTACACATTTATAAGCCAATGATTTTAGCTTTTAATATCCTATAAAATCTGCTCTTTTTTTCACCTCTCTCTTTTTTATTTTAATTGACAAGCAAAAATTTTATATATTTATGGTATACAACATATGTTTTGATATAGGTATACATAGCGGAAAGGCTACATCAAGCTATTTATCATATTCATTATCAGGTATACTTATTGTTTTGTGGAGAAAACACTTCAAATCTACTCTTTTAACATTTTTTAAATATTAAAAAAATCATTATTTACTGTAATCACCCTGATGTACAATAGATATTTTGAAATTATTTCTCCTGTGTAACTAAAATTTTGTGTATTTTGGTTAACACCTCCCCAATTCTCCTAATTAAGAGCTGCTAATAACCACAGTTTTAAACTATTTCTATCAGTTCGATGGTTTTACATTCAACATATAAGTGAGGTCACGCAGTACTTGTTTTCTTTGCCTGGCTTGTTTCACTTAATATAATGTCTTCTAAGTTTTTCTACGTTCAAGCAATAGCATCTCATTCTTTTTTATAGCTAAATAGTGCTCCACAGTTTATATGTACCACATTTTCTTTATCCATTCATCTGTTGGTGGACACAAGTTGGTTCCATATCTTAGCTATCATGAACAATGTTATATGAACATGGGAGTGCAGATATCTCTTGAACATACTGATTTTGTTTCCTTAGGATATATTCCCAGAATTGGGATTCATGGTTCATATGGAAGTTCTACTTTTAATATTTTGATTAACCTCCATAGTGTTTTCCATAATGGCTGCACCAATTTACATTCCTTCCAATAGTATACAGAGTTTCTTTTTCTTCACATTGTGTCCTACACTTGTTATCTTTTGTCATTTTGATAATAGTCATTCTAACAGGTTTGAGGTTTTATTTTATTTTTCACATTTTATTTTAGATTCAGGAGGTACATATGCAGTTTTGTTACAAGAGTATATTGTGCGATGCTGATATTTGGGATATAATTGAACCCACTATCCAGGTAGTGAGCATAGTACCCAATAGTTAGTTCTTCAATCTTTGTCCCCTTCCTCCCTACCCCCCTCTTCTCATGCCCAGTGTTTGTTGTTCCCATCATTAAGTCCATCTGTACCCAATGTTTAGTTCTCACCTATAAATGAGAACGTGGTATTTGACTTTCTGTTTCTTTGTTAGTTTGCCTAGGATAATCTCCTGTAGCTGCATATCTATGTTGCTGCAAAGGACATAATTTATTCCTTTTATGGCTGCTAATAATTTATGGTGTATTTGTCCCACATTTTCTTAATCTAATTCATCATTGACAGGCATCTAGTTTGATCCCATCTCTGCTATTGTGAATAGTCCTGCAATGACATGTGAGTGCATGTGTCTTTTGGATAGAATGGTATCTTTTCCTTTGGGAATATACCCAGAAATGGGATTGCTGGGTGGAATGGTCATTCTATTTTTAGTTCTTTGAGAAATCTCCAAACTGCTTTCCACAGTAGCTGAACTAATGTACATTCCCACCAACAGTGTTTATGCATTCCCTTTTCACTGAAGCCCTGATATCAGTTTTTGTTTTTTTTTTAACTTTTTAGTAACAGACATTCTGACTCGTGTGAGATTGTATCTCGTGGTTTTGATTTGCATTTCTCTGATTAGTGATGATGGGCATTTTTTCATACAGTTGTTGGCTGATTATATATCTTCTTTTGAGAAATGTCTGTTTGTGTCCTTTGCCCACTTTTCAATGGGGTAATTTGTTTTTCTTTCTTGATTTGTTTAAGTTCCTTATAGATTCTGAATATTAGACCTTTGTTAAGTGCACAGTTTGTGAATATTTTCTCCCATTCTGTAGGTTGTCTGTTCACTCTATTGACATTTTTCTTTTGCTGCACAGAAGCTCTTTAGTTTAATTAGGTCCCACTTGTCAATTTTTGTTTTCATTGCAATTTCTTTCGAGGACTCAGCAATAAATCTTTTGCCAAGGCCAATGTTGAGAAGAGTATTTCCTAGCTTTCGTTCTATGATTTTTTATAGTTTGAGATCTTATATTTAAGTCATTAATCCATCTTGAGTTAATGTCTGTATATGTTGATAGTTAACTCCTTGTGTTTTTAGTTTACATTTTCCTGATGATTAATGATGTTGGGCATTTTTTTCATATACCCATTTGTCATTTGTATTTTTTTGTTGAAAAATGTCTATTTAGGTCTTTTGCCCATTATTTAATTGGACTTTTTTCTTACTATTGTGTAGTTTACTTCCTTGTATATTTTGGATATTAAGCCCTTATCAGATGTATTATTTGAAAATATATTCTCCCATTTAGTAGGTTGTCTCTTCACGCTATTGATTATTTCCTTGGTTGTGCAGAAGTTTTTAAATTTGATGTAATTCCATTTGTCTATTTGTGTGTGTGTGTGTGTGTGTGGTGTGTGTGTGTGTGTGTGTGTGTGTGTGTGTTTTGTGCTTTGGTATCACAAAAAACATCTTTGTTTAGACCAATGTCATGGAGCTTTTTCTCTATGCTTTCTTCTAGTAGATTTAGTTTCAGATCTTAGGTTTAAATCTTTAATTCATGTTGGTTAATTTTTGTAGATGGTGTAAGATGTTGGTTGTATTTTATTCTTCTGCAAGAGGATATCCTGTTGTCCAATACCATTTATAAAAGAGGGTACCCTTTTCACTGTGTACATTCTTGCCATCTTGGTTGAAAAATCAATTGACCATAAATATGTGGATTTATTTCTAGGTTCTCTGTTTTGTTCCATTAACCTGTGTGTCTTTTTAATGCCAGTATCATGTTGTTTTTATTATTATAACTTTGTATAGATTTTCAGATTAGGTTATGTGATACATCTAGCTTTTTTTTTCTCAGCATTACTTTGTCTAATCAGGATCTTCTATAGCTCCATAAGAATTGTAGGATAGTTTTTCTATTTCTGTTAAAAATGTCATTGAAAGTAAACAATCATATCGTCAGCAAACAGTGACAGTTTGAATTTCTCTTTACCAATTTGGATACCCTTGATTTCTTTCTCTTGTCTCATTGCTCTGACCAGGATTTCCTGTACCATGTTGAAGAGGAGTGGTGAGAGTTGACATCCTTGTTTGTTCCAGTTCTCAGAGGAAATGTTTTCAACTTTCCCCCATTCAGTATTATGTTGGTTGTGGGTGTGTCATAGATGGGTTTTATTACATTAAGGGATGTCACTTGTATGCCTATTTTGCTGAGAATTTTAATCATTAAGGGATGATAGATCTTGTCAAATGCTTTTTTTGCATCTACTGAAATGATCATATGATTTTTGCTTTCAATCCTATTTACATGGTGTATCACACTTATTGACTTGCAGGTGTTAAGCCATCCCTGCATTCCTGGTATGAAAACCAGTTGATCATGGTGGATTATGTTATTGGTATGTTTTTAGATTCAGCTAGCCAGTATTTTGTTAGGGATTTTAGCATCTATGTTTATCAAGGATATCGGTCTGTTCTTTTCTTTTTTGGTTGTTTCCTTTCCTGGTTTTGGTATTACGGTGATGCTGGCTTCATCGAATGAATTAGGGAGGGTTCCCTCTTTCTCTATCTTGTGGCATAAAGTCAAAAGGATTGGTGCCAATTCTTCTTTGAATGTCTGGTAGAATTCTGCTGTGAATCCATCTGGTCCTGGACATTTTTATTGGTAATTTTTTAATTATCATTTCAATCTCATTGCTTATTATTGGTCTGTTCAGGGTATTTATTCCTGATTTAAGCTAAGGGAATTGCATTTTTTAAGGAAAGTATCCATTTCTTCTAGGTTTTCTAGTTTATGTGCATAGAGGTGTTCTTAGTTGGCTTGAATGATCGTTTATATTTCAGTGGTGTCAGTTGTGTTAGCTCCTGTTTCATTTCTTAGTGAGGTTATTTGGATTTTCTCTCTTCTTTCCTGGGTTAATCTGGCCAGTGCTCTATCAATTTTATTTACCTTTTCAAAAAGCCAGCTTTTTGTTTCACTTACCCTTTGTATTTTTTTTGTTTCAATTTCATTTAGTTCTGCTCTGATCTCGGTTATTTCCTTTCTTCTGCTGTGTTTGGGTTTGGTTTGTTCTTTTATCTCCAGTTACTTGAGGTGTGACCTTAGAGTGTTAGTTTGTGCTCTTTCAGTCTTTTTGATGTAGGTGTTTAAGGCTATGAACTCCCCTCTTAGCACCGCCTTTGCTATATCCCAGAGGTTTTGATAGATCATATCATTATTGTCATTCAGTTTCAATAATTGTTTTAATTTCCAGTTTGATTTTGTTTTTGCCCTAGTGCTCAGTCGGGAGCAGGTTATTTAATTTCTGTGTATTTGCATGTTTTGAAGGTTCCTTTCGGAGTTGAATTCTAGCTTTATTCCACTGTGGTCTCAGAGAGTGCTTGATATTATTTCAATTTTCTTAAATTCATTGAGGCTTATTTTTATGGCCTATCATATAGTCTATCTTGGAGACAGTTCCATGTGCTGTTGAATAGAATGTGTATTCTGAGGTCGTTGGATGAAATGTTCTGTATATATCTGTTAAGTCCATTTGTTCCAAAGTATAGTTTAAATCCATTGTTTCTTTGTTGACTTTCTGCCTTGATGATCTGGCTAGTGTTGTCGATGGACCACATTATTATTGTGTTGCTGTATATCTCATTTCTTAGGTCTTATAAATTTGGGAGCTCCAGTGTTAGGTGCATATATGTTTATAATTGTGATATCTTCTTGTTGGACAATGCCTTTTACCAGTAAATAATGTCCCTCTTTGTCCCTTTTAACTGCTGTTGCTTTAAAGATTGTTTTGTCCAACATAAGAATAGGTACCTCTGCTCACTTTTGGTGCCCATTTGCATGAAATGCTCATGGATGGGTAGAATTAATATTGTGTAATTGACCATATTGCCAAAATCAATCTACAAATTCAATGCAATCCCCATCAAAATGCCACAATCATTCTCCACAGATTTAGGAAAAACAATTCTAAAATTTATATGCAACCAAAAAAAGAACCCACATAGCCAAAGCAAGACTAAGCAAAAAGAACAAATCTGGAGGCACAGTACTATTTGGTTTCAAACTATACTACAAGGCCATAGTCACCAAAACAGCATGGTACTGGCACACACACACACAAAAAATAGGCACATAGACCAATGGAACCAAATAGAGAACCCAGAAATAAACTCAAATATTTATAGCCAATTGATCTTCAGCAAAACAAACAAAAGCATAAAGTGGGGAAAGGACACCCTTTTCAACAAATGGTGGTGGGATAATTGGCTAGCCACATATAGAATGAAACTAGATGCTCATCTATCACCTTACACAAAAATCAACTCAAGATGGATTAAGGACTTAAACCTAAGACCTGAAACTATAAAAATTCTAGAAGATAACATTGGAAAAATCCTTCTAGACATTGGCTTAGGCAAGGATTTCATGACCAAGAATCCAAAAGCAAATTCAGTAAAAACAAAGACAAATAGCTGGGATCTAATTAAACTAAGGAACTTTTAAAAGGCAAAGGGAACAGTTAGCAGAGTAATCAAACAACCCACAGAGTGAGAGAAAATCTTCACAATCTATATATCTGACAAAGGATTAATATCCAAAATCTACAGCAAACTCAAACAAATCAATAAGAAAGAAAAAAAAAATCCCATTAAAAGTGGGCTAAGGACATGAATAGGCAATTCTCAAAAGAATATATACAAATGACCAACAAGCATATGAAAACAATGCACATCACTAATGATCAGGGAAATTCAAATCAAAACCACAATGCAATACCACCTTACTCCTGCAAGAATGGCCATAATCAAAAAATCAAAAAAAAAAAAAAAAAAAAAAAGGTAGATGCTGGCATGGATGCAGTGAACAGGGAACACCTCTACCTTGCTGGTGGGAATGTGAACTAATACAGCCATTATGGAAAACAGTGTGGAGATTCCTTAAAGAACTAAAAGTAGAATTACCATTTGATCCAGCAATCCCACTACTGGGTATCTACCCAGAGGAAAAATAAATAGTCATTATTCAAAAAAGATACTTGCCCATGCATGCTTATAGCAGCACAATTGCAAAATCATGGAACCAACCCAAATGCCCATCAATCAATGAGTGGATAAAAAAACTGTGATATATATATATACACATATATATATGACTATCCAGCCATAAAAAGGAGTGAATTAGCAGCATTTGGAGTGATCTGGATGAAACTGAAGACTATTAGTCTAAGTGAAGTATTCAAAATGAAGTAACTCAAAAGTGGAAAACCAAGTATTGTATGTTCTCACTGATATGTGGGAGCTAAGCTATGAGGACACAGGCATACAAATAATGCAATGGACTTTGGGAACAAGTAAGAGGTGGGCGAGGGAGAAAAGACTACAAATATGGTGCTGTGTATACTGCTCAGGTGATGAGTGCACCAAAATCTCACCAATCATCACTAAAGAATTTACTTATATAACCAAATACCACCTGTATCCCAAAAACTTTGGAAAAGAAAAAAATTTTAAGTCATTGAAATTTGATAGAAGTTTCACTGAATCTGTAGATTACTTTGGGTAGTATGAATATTTTAACAATACTAATTCTTTCAATCAATCCATATGAAATTTATTTCCATTTATGTGTGTTTTCTTTCATTTCTTTCATCAGTGTTTGGTATTTTTCAGTGTAAAGTCTTTTACTTCCTTAGTTAATTTTACAAACTATTGAATTTTTAATAATATTGTAATGTTATTGTTTTAATTTAATTTTCCAACAATCTATTTTATTCTTTATTGTATTCTATATTCTTCTACTCTATTATATTATTGTATATAGAAAGTACTCATTTTTATATATTGATTTTGTACTGAAATTTAACTAAATTTATTTACCATTTCTAACAGGTTTTTGGTGGATCCTTTGGGATTTTCTATATATAAGATCATGTAATTTGTAAATAATTTTTATTTCCCTCCTTCCCTATTAGGATGCCATTTATTTCATTCTCTATCCTAATTGCTATGTCCATGACTTCTAGTATTATGTTGAAAATAAGTGGTGAGAGTGAGTATCCTTTCCTTGGCCTTGATCTTAGAGGAAAAGATTTAAATTGTTCAGTATTTAAAATGGTGTTGGTTATAATCTAGTTATATATGACCTTTATTGTGTTGAGGTACATGCCTTCTGTACCTAATCTGTTGAGAGATTTTATCATAAAAGGGTATTGAATTTTGTCAATTGACTTTTTCTGCAGCTATTGAGATAATCGTATGATTTTTATTTTTCATTTTTTAATATGGTATGTCACATTTATTGATTTTTATGTGTTAAGCAATCCTTACCAAGGAACAAATCCCACTTGATCATGGTAAATGATTATTTTAATGTTTTCTTCAATTTAGTTTGCTAGTAATTTGTTTTGTATTTTTGCATCTATGAAGATCAGAGATACTGGCCTATAATTTTATTTTCTTGTACTGTCCTTGACTGAACTTTGGGTAGTGTCAAGTCTGAAAGTGTTTCCTCCTCTTCAATTTGTTGAAAGAGTTTGAGTATGTTTGTTATTACTTCTTTAAGTTTTTAGTAGAATTCAACAGTAAAGACATTACGTCCTCGGCTTTTTTTGATGGAAGAATATATTTTACTGATTGATTTTTCCTCATAATTGGTCTGTTCAAGTTTTATATTTCTTTGTAGTTTAAAGTTGATGGATTTTACATGTATAAGAATGTATTAATATTTTCTAGGCTATCCTATTTGCTGGTGTATAACTGTTCATAGAAGTCTTCTGATTCTTTGTATTTCTCTGGTAACAGAATGACTCTTTCGTTTCTGATTATATTTGTCTTCTCTTTTTTTCTTATACTGTAAAGGTAAAACTTTGTTTTCTATCATATTTTAAAAGAATCAATTCAGTTTTGTTAGCCTTTTGTATTGTTTTTCCAGTCTCTATTTCATTTATTCCTACTCTAATCTTTATCATTTTCTTTCTTTTATTAACTTTGGGCTTATTTGTACTGTTTTATCCAGTTCCCTGAGGTGTAACATTAGATTGTTTATTTGGGATCTTATATTCTATGTAGGCATTTATCGCTATAAACTTCCTTCTTAGAACTGCTTTTGCTGCATCCTATAATTTTGATATATTATGTTTTCATTTTTTTATTGCATGGTATTTTTTTAATTTTCCTCTTGATTTCTTCATTGACTCATCAGTTGTTGAGGAGCATGTTAATTAATTTTCATATATTGGTAAAATTGTCAATATTCTTCCTATTGATTTCAGTTTCATAACATTGTGATAAAAAATACATTTAATATGATTTCAATCTTCTTAAATTTGTTCCAAGACTTGTTTTGTGGCCTAACATAAGATCTACCCTAGAAAATTATTCACTTGTACTTGAAAAGAATGTATATTCTGTTGCTGTTGGATGAAATGTTTTTTATTTGTTTGTTAGATCCATTTGTTCTAAAACATAGTTCAAGTCTGTTTTCTTATTGGTTTTCTGTCTGGATGACCTGTCCATTGTGCAATGAATGATATTAAGTCTTCCACAATTATTATATTGCGATCTGTGTGTCTTTTCAGATCTGTTAATATTTGTTTTTTATATTTAAGTTCTCTGTTGTTGGGTGCCTGTATATTAACAATTGTTATATCTTCTTGAATTGATTTCTTTATTATTATGTAATGACTATATTTATCTCTGTTTACAGTTTTTTACACAAAGTCCACTTTATCTGTATAGATATCCTGCTCTCTTTTACATTTGCACAAAATATCTTTTTTTTTTTTTTCATCATTTTGCTTTCAATCTATTTGGGTCTTTAAAGGTTAAGTGAGTCTTAGTTTCTACTGAGAAGTCTGTTATTTCTTACTGGAACTCCGTTATTTGTGATTTGCTTCTTTTTTCTTACTATGTTCAAGATTCTCTCCTTGACTTTAGTTTTTGAAGTTTGATTATAATATATATTTGTATAGTCTTGTTTGTATTTAATCTGATTGAAGGCCTTTGGCCTTCTTGTAGGTGAATATTTACATCTTTCCCCCAGCATATTGTTGAATTTTAGTTTTTTGTTTGTTTGTGTTTACCTATTTAGCAAGTCTGTCTTTTAATAAGAAAATGTATTGATTTACATTCAAGATGATGACTAATGGATAAGGACATAATACTGCCATTTTGTTAATTGTTTTTTGGGTTTTGTTTTGTTTTGTTTGTAGACACTTTGCACCTTTATGTCTCTCTTGTTATCTTCCTTTGTGATTGGATAGTTTTCTCTAGAGAATGCTAAAATTTCTTACTTTTTATATTTTGTGTGTCTACCTTATAGGGTTTTGCTTTGTGGTACCATGAGGCTTATATTAGACATCTTACAGTGATAGACAATAATTTACACTGATAGCAATGAACTTTTATTGCATAATATAATATTGAACTTTTACTATGCCACCCCCCAAAACATTTTATGTCGTTGATGTCACAATCTGCATCTGATTATATTATGTATTCCTTAACAAATTATCCTGGATATTATCTTTAATATTTCTGTCTTTTAACCTTCATGATAGATATAGTAATTTACACACTACTATTAC
Organism: Trachypithecus francoisi; assembly: GCF_009764315.1. NCBI lineage: Eukaryota > Metazoa > Chordata > Mammalia > Primates > Cercopithecidae > Trachypithecus > Trachypithecus francoisi. The sequence continues at coordinate 72,537,798 of NW_022681454.1, read as the reverse complement.
AAGGTTAGAATATTCTGAGTTTGACTCTCTACTTACTTTTATCAGTGAGTCTTACACTTTCATAAGCTTCTGTGTTATCAAATACCACCCTTGTCTTTCAACTTGAAGAATTCCCTTTAGCATCTCTTGTAAAACAGATCTGATGTTTCACCTGTTGTTTTAATTATTTATCTCTTCTTCATTTTTAAAGAACAGTTTTGCCAGCTACAATATTCTTCAATGGCAGGTTTTTTTTTCTCTTTCGGTGTATTGACCATGTCATCCTACACTCCCCTGACCTATAAGGTTTCTATTGAGCAGTCTGTTGATATTTCTTATTGGAACTCTCAATGTGGATGTGATTTGCTTCATTTTTCTTACTGTGTTCAAGATTACCTCTTTGACTTTGATTTGTAAAGTTTGATTATAATATGTTTTGGTATAGTCTTCTTTAGATTGAGTCCGATTGGAGGCCTTTGACCTTCTTTCACCTGAATATTTATATCTTTCCCCAGATTTGGAAAGTTTTCTGCTATTTCTTTAACTAAGCTCTAACTTCCTTGTCTCTCTCTTATCCTTCTTGCACTTCTATAACTCTTGCACTTCTGTAACTCTTGCACTTCTGTAAACAGTTGCTTTTTTAATTCTGTTTCATAAATCCCATAAGTGTTCTTCATTCATTTTTATTATTGTTTTATTTATTTCTTCTAATTCCTATAATCATATATTTTTAAATAATTTGCCTTTGAGTACACAAATTCTACTGCTTAACCGGTTCTTCTGTTGATGTCCTTTATTGCAAATTTTTCTATTTATTATACTTTACTCCAGAATTTCTGTTTGATTTTTAAAAATAATTTTAATCTTTTTGTTGAATTTTTTGTTTAGATCATTTATTGTTTTCCTAATTTCATTGAATTTTTTCTCTGTATTTTTTGAAGTTCACGGAGTTTCCTTAATATAATTACTTTGAATTATTTATCATGCAGTTCATGTATCTCCATTTCTTTAGAGTTTGTTACTGAATCTTTATTTTGTTCTTTTGGTGGTGTCATATTTTCCTGATTGTTGTTTATCTTGTGACTGTGTGTTGCTGTCCACATATTTGAAGACTTGTGAACTTACTTTAGTCTTTACAGATTGACTTTGTCTGGGAATATCCTTCAAAAGTCAGCTCAAAGAAATTCTGGGCAAGCCACTTGGCTTGATGCTGAACTTTTAGGGCAGGGTTTCCCAATGTGTGAGTCAACATGTGGGTGGGACTTGTGCCTAGATCTGCAGGACTAGACCTGAATCCTGGATCCAATGGGATAGATCTCTTGGTTAAGCCTTTGTGATTAGGCCTGGAGCCTGGGTCCATAAGGGCTGGCCTAAAGCCATGAAGGATAGTTCCAAAGAAGCTGACCCAGTGTTAGAATTAGCCTTGAATCTGAATCTTCATGGTCATACCAGGCACTGGTACTAGGCATCTGAGTCCACTGAGATAGGCTTGGAGCCTAAGTCCATATGGGCAGGTCTGGGGCTGGGGACTAGATCTATAGGGGTAGATTTGGAGCCTTGGATTGTGAAGGCTGGCCTGGCACAAGAGTCCAGTGGAAATAGACCTAGATTCTAGATCTGCTACAGCCAGCTTGAACTCTGGGTCCACTGGAGTCTGAGGTTGTTGGAACTGACACAGACCTGGGACCAGCCTGCTACTGGGGCAGAGTAAAAGCTGGGCCTGTGGGGGCTATTCTGGAGCCTAGGATTTTGGTTGCTTTTCTAATGTATGGAGCCATGGTGGCTGGCCTAGGGGATAGATCTGCAAGGGCTGGCCTAGATCATGGGGCCATGAGGGCCAACCTGTAACCCACATACACAGTGGTGGTTTTGGAGCCTTGGTCCATGGCTTCCAGTTCAGTGCTAGGATATAGTTGGACAGTCCTGGAACCTGGGTCTACTAGAATAGGCTTGGATCCTAGGACTGCTGAAATATGGGGCTATAAGGGCCAGTCTGGAGAGCGGGGTCTCAGAGAATAATAGCCTGGCACTGGACAGGCCTGGGTCCTATGCCTGCAGGTGCCAGGTTGATGCCTGAAGGCAGGGGTGCTGACTTCATGCCAGGGTGAGCCTGGATTTAGGAGCTGTATGGGATGATCTGACTCAGGGATGGTTGGAAATCTAGGGCTGGCTTGGAAGCTGGAATCACAAGGTCTCGTCTGACAGTGAGTAGGTCTGCTACTTGTATCTACAGGGACCATCCAGGAGGCTGTATCTGAAGACGCTGGCCTGATGACTAGGCTTAAGGGGCATGGCATGGCACTAGGGCAGGCCTGAAGCCTAGTGCCTTAGGTATCAGTTCAGTGCTGAAGGTAAAATAGAGGTCAGGACTGTCAGGTAGCCTTTCCCTGAGGCAAGACTTGTGAATAAGTCTGGGGAGGTTGGCCTGGTACTGGGGCAGGGTGAGTGCTGGGTCAGGTCCAAAGTCTGGGGCTATATAGGCCTGCCCCAAACTGGGTTTTACTATAGTGGACCTAGTATTGGGGACTGAGACAAAGTCTAGCACTCATTTCTCTCCCTCTTTTCTATAAAATGGATTGTATCTTTCTACATTCTGTGCCACCTGGGTTTAGAAAAAGAGCAATAAGAGTAATGTAAAATCATCCATCTCACTCTCTTCAATGAATCTTTTCTTATTTGTGTTTCACCCAGGTGCTGTTATGTCTCACTTGGTTTCTTTAGCTATGATGAAGGTATTTTTGTGCATGGATAGTTGTTCAAATTGATGTTTTTGCAGGGCATGAGCACTGGAAAGTCCTATTCCACAATTTTACTGATGTGATGCCTTGGCTCTTCTTCACACCTCTGAAATCTCCTAAGTTCTAGGCACACACACTTGGCCTCTTTCACATCCCTTGTGTTGTCTATTCCCTCTGCAAATATCTTCTCCAAAATATCTGCATGGCTATCTAACTTATTACCATCTGATCCCAAATGTTATCTTCTTAATGAGCTCTATCCTGATGACTATTTAAAATTGCAAACTATCCCTTCTCCCAATCCTCCCAAATCCCTATTTCGCTTTATTTTTATTGAATTTATCACTTTTTAAATATACTGTGCAGAAAAGAGTTAACATAGCAGGACTAACTGCTGTTCTTTGGAAGTCCAGCTTAGAGGGTTGTTCCATGGCTGGTATCTGGGAACTTGGTTTTTGGAGGGTTTCTGAAACTTAATTAACAGCTAAGAGTGACTTATTGTACCTAAACTGTGTAAACAATATGGTTTATGTTGAGCACCTGTTTTTTTTCCCAAGGAGTCTGAGATTTGGGTATATGCCAGACAGAGGATGCCTATGTGATCAGCCCCCAGCTAAAAACTGGGTGCCATCTCTAATGAATTCCCCTTGTTGGCAACATTTTACACATTGCCATAATTTGTTTCTGAGGGAATTAAGTGAAGGACTCCATTGGGAGAAGACTTTGGAAGTTTGCATCTGGTTTCCTCCAGATTTTTTTCCTGCATCTTTTCGCTTTTCTTATTGTACTTTGTATCTTTTCACTGTCACAAATTATAGCTACATGTCCAATGGTATTCTGAATCCTGTGAGATCTCCCAGTGTTAGAGGTCCATAAATCATCAAATCTGGAAGTGATCATAAAGATCTCCCATACCATATACTGTATTAGTTAAGTTTCTCCAGAGAAAGCGGTTCAATAGGCTATAGTTAGATAGATACATAGATAAAAAGAGATGTATCATGAGAGATTGGCTCCTACAATTACGGAGGTTGGGAATTTCCACAATTTTCTGTCTACAAATTGTTAGCACAGGAAAGTCAGTGATGTATTTTCATTCCAAATCTGACATCCTGAGAACCAGGAAAGCTGTCTTTGTCTGTTTAGTAACTATGCAGGAATACTTGAGTCAGAGTAATTTATAAGGAAAAAGAGGCTTATTTGACTTACAGTTCTACAGTCTGTACAAGAAGCATGGTGCCAACATCTGCTGGCTTCTGGTGAGGGCTTCAGGCTGCTTCCACTCGTGAGGGAAAGAAAAGGGTAACTGGTGTGCACTGAGAGCACATGGCAAGAGAGGAAATGAGAGCGAGGGGAGGTGCCAGACTATTTTTAACAATTAGGTCTTTTGGGAAGTAACAGAGTAAGAATTCACTCATTCCTGCCTCAAGGAGGGCATTACTCTATTCATAAGGGATCTGCCTCCAACACCCAGATACCTAATACTCCCTAATGGGAGCATTAGGCCCACCTGTCAACACTGACAATGGAGATCAAACTTCAACGTAAGGTTTAGAAGGGTCAAACATCCCTACTATAGCAGGAGCCAGTGGTGTAAGTCCTAATCTGAGTCCACAGACCCAAGAACCAAGAATGATGATGTCTGATGTCAGAGAAAACTGGATGTACCACCTTGAGCAGAAAAAACATCTATTTTTGTCTGCCCTTTTGTCTTCTTCAGGTCCTCACCAGATTGCATAATGCCCAGCTACATTGGTAAAGCCCATCTTTGCTCAGTCTACTAATGCAAATTCTACTCTCTTCTGGAAACATTCTTACAGAGACACAGAAATAATGTTTTATAAGATATTTGGGCATCCCTTAGCCCAGTCAGTTTGATACATAAAATTAACCATCACATATTGTACACAATTTATTTATGTGTCTTTATCCATTTTTTTTTTTAATTTTTTCAACTATAAGTTCGACAAGATAAAATTTCTCATTGGTTTTGTACCTTAATGTATCCCAAATGCCTAAGTGCACCCAGCTTACAGTAAATGCTGAATATATATTTGTTGAATTGATGTTAAATTCAATTACATTTTGGGGGAAAAGATTCTGAGTAAATTTATCAAGAAACAGTCATTAAGGAGGGCCTATTAAAATATAAAGGTTATATAATAAAGTGTAAAGAAAATTAAATTATACCATATGTTTAAATAGTAAATGCTAATTTCCCCAAATTAGTATATAGGTTTAAATAATGTCTAATAAAAACCTAAGATTATATTTTTGATGATATTATTTAAAAATTCAACAGAAAAATAATTATTTTTAAATGTTATAGTATACAGTTTCTTATCTGTCTTTATCTGTACTCATATTCTAAACCTGTATTCTTAATTGCTTCCTTTAACTTGCTTTCAACTATTATTCAAAAATTTTAATAATATCCAAACTATATTCTGTCTTTATATTCTATTATGATATACAGGATCATATGATAAGCTTGCTAAGCAATATATATATGTGTGTATATACACATACATACACACACACACACACACACACACAAAGTTGAATTCCTCCTTTTTATTCTCTTCCAACCACCTTCTTAGGAAGTAGAAACACTGTACGTACTACAAGAAAATCTACAAATATTTTACCTCTACCAAAGAGGTTAGCAAGACTAACACATTCTCCTTCCTTTGCTTCTCCTGATTTTGTCCATTTTCTTCCGCTCCAACTTTAGTAGAAAAATACTTTGATTTAAATTTAAGCATACATACATGTTTTAAACTTATTTTTTAAAATACAAGGGAGTTTTTGAAAAATGAAAATGAGTAAATGGCTAAGATAGGGTGACAGATAAGAGCACTGAAGAACCCTTGAAGTAAAGAGTAAATAAAACAAAACATATTGGAAGAGCCACTTCCAAGAATAGTAAAGCCAAAGTTACAAGAAATAATAGAAACATGGGGAGTAAACAAAGAAAAGTAGTTTCTGTAATAAGAGGCATAATTATTTTTTGCAGATCCTAAGTTCCTTGGTGTGAAGTAGGAGTAGTGAAGGGAGGGAAAATGACCTAACATAAATAATGAGGATAAAGAGAGAAATCGATTACATCATCCACCCCAGAAGTATAAAAGATAATGTGAGAAGAAATACTAACAGTTAAGAGCAATGAAGAAGAAGCAGAGTCCCAGGGGAAAGTCACGTTTTAGATAAAGCAATGAAGTGAATATGACTTATGATGTGAATATTTGTGTCCCTTCAAAATTTGTGTGTTAAAAATTTAAGTCCCAAAATAATAGTAGTAAGAGGCGGGGTATTTTTAGATAATCAATGCCCTTATAAAAGTGTTTCCAGGGGGCTACCTGCCCACTTCCAATACATGCAAACACAGCTAGAAAGCACTGTCTATAAGGAACAGGCCCTCAACAGATATCAAGTCTGCCAGTGACTTTTCTTAGCTTCTCAGACTCCAGTACCGTGAAAAATAATTTTGTTATAAGCCATCTAAAGTCTGTTATTGCAACCCAAACAGACTAAGACAGAAATTGCTACCGGGATTGAGATGTTGTTATAACAAATACCAAATAAGTAGCTTTATAGAAAGCCTCAATTTTCTTAGATAATATCTAGGTGGTCATGAATTGAATGTTGGTATATATATGAATGATAAAGACCAGTTTGATGAGGTTTTAAGGAAAAGTTAACATGTGATCAGAAACAGGAAAAAAAGGTTACCCTTGTTACAAAGTGGCAAAGAACTAGGGTGAATTGGGTGAATTGGTTTTGTGTCTTAGTGTTTTGTATTAGGTAGAAGTTGTAAGTAATAAAACTTAGTACTTGGCTAAGGTAATTTCTAAGTAAAGTGTTGAAGTTGCATCATGGTGTCTCTTAAATGCTTACAGTAAAATGCAAGAAGAGAGAAATTATACTAAGAAAATTTTTAATCAAAAGAAAAAACCTAAAGATCTAGAAAATTCTCAACCTGCACATATTGAAAAGAAAAAGAAACAGTATTCAGGAAAGAATACCAAGGATATGGCCAAGTGATGATTAAATAAGTTTAGTATGGACTGAACATTTCTATGAAAGTCAGGTGTTATTCATCAATCTGGGTAATGGGTAGAGGCTGGAAGAGTTTTGAGTTACATGTTAGAAAACGTCTACATTGCCATAAACAGCTGATTCAGGGCAATTCTGGCCAGGCCTCAGAAGAAGAAGAGAACTGCTTCATGATTATATTTGTGTGAGGTATCTAAAATAGTCAAATTAATAAAACACAGTGAGTAGTATAGTGGTTTCCAGGAACAGGAGGGAAGAAATAGAGAGCCGCTGTTTTATAGGTATCCAATTTCAGTGATAGAGATTTGCTGTACAACATTTTGCCTGTAGTTGGAAATACTTTATTTTACTCTTAAAATTTGTGAGAGAGTACCTGTCATGTTCAGTTTCTTTAACCACAATTTAAAAATGAAGGGAAATTAGTAGTATTTTTTTAACATTTTTTGGTTTAAGAGAGAGCATTTTTCAAATTTTATACCTTTGGCGGAGATGTGGGGCTCAAACTACTACAAGTAGTAAATAGTTCTCAAAATTATTTAACATGAATTATTCTGGTTTCAGGCTCTGAAACAAACAAAAGAAGTTTCATTTGGTTTTCCATATACATTTGTGAAACAGATTATTTTTAAAGTAAACTTTATATTTTAAAATAATATTGGAGGTATAGAAAGTTGCAATGACAGTGCAGAGATTTTCCTTTTGCTCCTCACCCAGTTTTACCTATTGTTGCCAAAAAATGAAGGAGTTGTGCTTTCATGTCTTAAGTCTGAGGAGTGGACTAGCCTAGACATTTCTCAGGAAAGAGGACCTAGAATCCAGAGAACTCTAGGTAGAATAAACAAATCCAAATATATTATATCATTGATGATTTAGGCAGGAGATAGAACCCACTCTAGTCTTTTGAATGGAATAAATTTATTATTAAAAAAATATTAACTATTTAAAGGGCATGATTTACAAAAATAAGAAAAATAAAACTCTAATGAGTACTGGGACAGTAGATGTAAGGATTAGCTATAACCTTTAGAAATAAAGGGAAGTATCCAAAGAAAGAATAAACTTGGAATAACCTGCTCTACCTCAAGGTGGAGATTCAGATCCTATTAGGGCAGAAATTATTGTGGCCTGCTAGATGGCAAAGAAGATCTCTGAGGTTCCACAGGCTAAGTTTAGTGAGCAGGACTTCACTCAGTGAGTGCCATTGGTACTTGTAAGGAAGCTGCTGGTATGTTTGCAAAACTAACTAGGAAATTTCCCATTGGGATTCTGGTGAAATTTATTATTAATCTGTCTACAAAGATGCTAGCAAAACTGCTGGAAATGTACTTAATGAGGTACTAGCAAAACTTGCTGGTGTGCCACTGAGCTTCTGGCACAGCACTGGTAAGAAACTCATTTGCTGACAAAGAAGTTGCCAGCACCAGGGAGTCACTGATGGCAGCCATGCTGTGAGAACAAGAGGCAAAGTTCCAGAATCAGAATCCCCTTCTGCTTGTGGTGTCCTCTACTGACAAGGCTACCATTTTGCTGGATGGCAAAGGAAATATGGTAACAGGGCCCAGCTCCAGTATCACCAATCAGGGCAAATGAAGGTAAATTTAAAGATGAGAGACAATTAATTGTTAATTGGTTCACATATTAGATGCCATATCAACTAAGAGTACATGTAACAAGGACACAAATATCCTTCCTTCATTCAGATGTGGGAAAAAATGTATAGCTTCTTTATTTCTTTATAACGCTTCCTCGTGAGCCAAAAGCGTCTGAGTAGCAGAAAAATGAAACTCACTATATTTTACTCCGATCCTTTACATTTATTACATTGTTATAATGTAAACATCAATTTTAGAGATGTACTCAGTATGGTTATAGGAAATGGTCTTCCTCTTAAATTACCTCTCACTCCTACAACTAAATCAAAGATGGCTGGAAAGATGTGTGCTGAGGTTAATGCAGCCTCTTAGTAATGAGTGGAAGAATCCTTGGAGCTATGCAGTGTCCTCTACATTACCTTATACCTGATCGTTAATATTCGGTGTCAGCTTGACTGGATTGAATGATGCCTAGATGGCTGGATAAAGTATTGTTTCTGGGTGTTTTCTGTGAGGGTGTTGCCAGAGGAGATTGACATTTGTGTTGGAAAAGGAGTAGAAGACCCACTCTCAATGTGGGTGGGCACCACCCAACCAGCTGCCAACTGGCTAAAACACAGCTGGCAGAAGAAGATGGAATAACCTTGCTTGCTGAATCTTCTGACATTCTCCTTCTTGTGATGGACGCTTGCTTCCACTCTTCTTGCCCTTGGACATCACTCTCTGGGTTCTTCAGGCCTTGGACTCTGGGACTTGCACCAGTGGCTTTCAGGGGTTCTAGGGCCTTTGGCCACAGATTGAAACCTGCACTGTTGGTTTCCCTGGTTTCCAGGCTTTTGGATTTGGACTGAGCCACTAACAGCTTCTCTCTTCCCCAACTTACAGATGACCTATCGTGGGATCTCACCTTGTATAATGTAAGCCAATTCTCTCTAATTAAATTCCCTTCATATATACATATATCCTATTTGTCTGTTTCTCTGAATATTTCTGACTAATATACTATATATCTCAATGAGAAGGTAAATGGTCTTGTCTGTTACTTGGACTGATTAGTTTTAAAAGTAAGACTAGTCTCATATGCATTTTAGGCAAGGAGTGTCCAAATCTATTCTTAGAGCTAAAACTTCCTGTTATTTTGCCTTAGAAATCTACATATGTAGTGAATTCCTGGTGTCTGGATTTCATTGACTCAATAAATGTCAGTTGTTGTCTTTGGCATTCTTTTACTATCACATTTAAGAATTTCTGGCATGGTGGATCAGCTATGGGAGGTGATGATCACCAGCTCAGTTTCATTTATCTACTTACTGTGCTACCATTTTGTACTCTGACCAATAAATGGTTTGGTGGGCATTTCCTAAAGGCAGGCAGACTTCTAATAGTGAAACTGGAGATACTTGATACCACCTAGAGCTTCAAAAGTCACACCCAAATAATGGTGTGTTCCTAAAGACTACACACTTTCATGTATACCTACAAGAGTTGGGAATAGCAGAGATAAAATCTCTAGCTTCTCCCCATTCACTCTTATGTTCTCCACTTTCCCTCATAGGCAATAAGGACCTGTATCAAGTTTTGCCTTTTATAATATCTCATTTCTTCCCTACACTAACCTTATGATAGTCTTACTGATATTACAGGGTAGAACTCAGCTTACTGACTAGCAAGGGAAAACTCAGTTATTTTTGAAAACATACTGTCATTATAATACAAAAAGAGCATTTGCCACAAATATATATGATAATAAACTAATATTCTAAATAATAACTTCTTTTAAATTGGTAAGAAGTGATACTAAATGGAAAGATATTTAAGACACAAATAGTGTACACTGAATCGAATAACAAAATGACTAACAAACTTTTTAAAATGTTCAACTTTACTAAAATTCAAGCAAACAGAACAAATGCCATTTAAAATGTATATGTAGACTGGATGCGGTGACTCATGCCTGTAATTCCAGCACTTTTGGAGGCAGAGGTGAGCAGATCACGTGAGGTCAGGAGTTCGAGACTAGCTTGACCAACATGGAGAAACCTGATCTCCACTAAAAATACAAAAGTAGCCAGACCTGATGGCGCATGCCTGTAATCCCAGCTACTTGGGAGGCTGAGGTAGGAGAATTGCTTGAACCCGGGAGGTGGAGGTTGCAATGAGCCGGGATTGCGCCATTGCACTCCAGCCTGGGCAACAAGAGTGAAACTTCGTCTCTAAATAAACAAATAAATAAATAAAACGTATATTATATATGCATGCATATACACTTAGTTTATCAATTCACAGAGATAAGAGAATAATGACCATCTATATTTGCAATGCTATAAAGTATGTAATCAGTCTGAAAACCAGGACTAACAGATTCCACTGAAAATGCCATTGTGAAGTCAAGAATACAATAACAATTTATATATATATATATATATAATATATATATATATATATATATAATTTAACCATCTTAAATACCTTGTAAATCATGAGAAGCACATAATGTTTTTAAAATAGTGTAGTAAATAGAAACATCCAGCCACACTGATCTTATATGGGTACATCTGAACATATTTTACCCAAATCATAGGTAAATTTTTTAAACTTTTCTTAAAGTTGTTGACAAGAACACTAAAAACTAAAAACGTGATCCTTCAGTGACTAGATAATAACTTAAAGATGCTGTAGGACTAACAGTAAATAATGGCATTAACTCAGAATTCTATAAGTAATGTAACCTCTATTGATTCCACCACTTAAGTCCCTCACTATTAACTACAAAGGTCGTAAATTGTGCTTACTTACCTTCTCATTTAAGCAACACATCATTAACAATTTCACAGAAGGCATAAGTAGTATTCAGAGTGCAAGTTAAAGTTCTTTAACAAAATTTATCAGAATATAGAAATCAATTTCCTTAGATAGGAGAGAAAGATTTATTTCACAAAAAAATAATCCAGAAGTGAGTTGGTTAGTGATACCAGGATGTCTCTACCATCCTCCAGTTGTGGCTCCCATTGTTACTGTTTTCAATTATTCCCCAGCCAGTGACAAGGAAGAAATGAAAAGTCAAAGACAAATGTCATGATCTAAGAACATGACTCACTTTGCAAATTTCACTATGTTTACACTACCTTCTTTTAAACTTAAGTCACATGGCCATATACCAGTGCAAGGGAGTCTGGGAATATAGTCTTTGGCTGGGTAGCCAAACCAAACTAAAATTCGGATATCCTCTCATCAAGCAGAAGAAGGATGAATATTGAGAGATCCTTAACAGTCTGCCTTTTGCCCTACTAAATGATCTGCAATAATGTAGCTGTCTGCCTCATGTACTTAGGAAAGTGAATGTATAATGTTCTAGTTTCCATTGTCTTTATCTTGAATGCTCTGGGTTCTCTCTGCTGTGATTATTATGTTGCTACGTGCTGAATTTATAATAAGATCTTTTCAGGAATAATAATCCTTACCTTCCTGGAGTTTGGTTTGAAAACAAATTCTCAACTTACCTGAAAATTTGTAAGACCATTAAAATAGTCTTACCAACAAGGAAGCAATACTAATTTAAGGTAACATATTGCTTCAGACCATAAATGCAACTTTGGAACCACTTAAAGTTTTCTGACAGAATTGCATGCAATCTATACTCACTTTTCATATTTCTATATTTTTTTCTAATTCATGACAATTTTGTTTCTGCCCTTCATACTCTTAATCATGAAATCTAGAATAAAGAGCAAGTTTAGCGAAGAGACATGGGAATGAACATCTTTAGTCATAAAGGTTGAAAGATGGCCATATAATTGTGCAGACAATTAAAATATCAAAGAAATAAGTAGGAAATACAGCAAAATGAGAGATAAGAGATGTGTGTGAGTGTTCACATATTGTCTGTAAGTTTATCTGTAGATAAGAAAAGACATCAATTTAAGTGTATAGCAATAAAATGTAAATAAAAAGGAAGATTAAAGTAGCAGTTCAAAGAAACAGAGCTGTATGGTTATTAAACATATGGTGAGTGATTTTATTATACCCTCTGGGTACTGTTAAAACACCCACAAGTAATCTGATTGCTTGTCCCATCTGGAATCCACAAAGCTTCAGGTTAGTTGCTATGTACCTAACTGCATGCCCTCAGAATAATTGGTGTTGTCTTATTTTTTTTCCTTATTAGCATTCTCCATCATTGCCAAAATGACATGGAAAGAGTACCCAAAGTACATAACTGAAGATGGCAAAGAGTCTCATCTGTTATTTTTGTTTTGTCTCATCAGTCCCTTTCTTTTGAAGTTTTACCGAGGGATGAACATTTTATTTCATCTTGTCTCATTCAGTGGCTTAAGCTTAGAAGTTTTGCCAATTTGAAACACGTCGTAGTCTATATTCCAATCAATGTGGATATGCGTGTGTGTATGTGTATTGTATGCACCATTTATTGCAAGACAAAGGCATTCTAAAACCTTTTTAATCAATAAAGGCTTGAATTATTGAGTGGAACTTTTCTTTGTGTACTACTACACTTTCCCTAAAATTTGTCTCTGTTTTAGACATTTGTTAGTTGTGCCAATTTGAGAGGCATTTGCCAAATAATGTGTGCATGAATTGTTAGTGCTTTCAAAGAAAAGAAACACAAGGCAGCCTAGGAATTTACAAGGAATCCATTATTTCTTTACCTATTATAACTAGACTAAATAAATGACCCTTTAGTAACATTTTTCGGCCACCCTGCCCCTCCAACTTCCTTCTTTCTCTTGTTCTGTGTTCTTGCCTTTTGAGGTATTAAAGTAATTAACTCAAAAAAAAAAACCAAAACAAAAACAAAAACAAAAACAAAAAAAACAAACCTGACTTGCCATCTTTCATGGTGACTGGAAAATCAATATTCAGTCTCTTCCATGTCAGGGAAGGCTAGTAAATACAAAGATTGGACCCTTTAACATAAACAATTTGCAGAATCAATTTGCTGGAAATTACTTAAAAATGCCCATGCCAAATCTATTAGTTATAAGACTGAATACTTATAAAATTTTATTCTAGCTTCATATTTTCCTATTTTTAATGCATGTAGATAGATTGTCTTATTTGATATGCATGCATTTAATCACCATTAATTGCAGTTTCAAAATTTTCTCAGTCTTAATCAGTTTAATATATGTTTAGCTTCCTGTTTTCTTTCATATTGTTTTAAATTTATTTTCTCCAAAACTAGCTATAGTCAATTTATTTTTTAACGTATTGATAAGGACTTTCCTATTCAAATCCAGCCTCTCTTAATCACTAATTCAAAACAAAACAATGGGGCTGGAGAAAAGAAAGGTGTTTAACACCAACAAATTTTAAGTGAGATAGACAATATAAGATTGAATACAGGAGGAATCCTCAATAAATGTGAAGCAGATAAAGCTAGATTAAAACATTCTAATAATATTTATAAGACTTCAACTTTATACCAATTAGAATATGGGTACCAGCTGACTTCTATGGGGATGGTTTTGGGGATGAGGGAGGAATAGACACTGAAATTTCATTTTCCTCACACAGCAAAGTCATATCTTCTAATCCATGCAGAGATATAAACTACATAGGAACTAAGCAGAAAATAAGAAGGGGTTAATAAATGTGAGGCAGACATATCAGAACACAATAAGTAAATTCTTGGCAGGTCATTTTAGACAAGGGGCTTTGCAGATAAAGCCTAAGATGGGGTCAGAGACCAGATTAATCTTTCTTATTGCTATAATGAGTTATCAAAATGTAACAAATACACAGCCGAGAGAGATATACTGAAGAACACACAGGACTGCATTTAATTTTCTTTGACAAATCCAATTTTGTAATTATTTTCTCACGTTTTTAATTTCAATGTGACTGTAAAATTTATTCACTTGTGTATATGCATTACTTTGTTTTAAAGTAATATCCCCTGGCCGGGCGCGGTGGCTCACGCCTGTAATCCCCGCACTTTGAGAGGCCGAGGCAGGAGGATCACCGAGGTCTGGAGTTCAAGACCTGCCTGACCAACATGGAGAAACCCCATCTCTACTAAAAATACAAAACTAACCAGGCATGGTGGCACATGCCTGCAATCCCAGCTACTCTGGAGGCTGAGACAGGAGAATGGCTTGAACCTGGGAGGCGGAGGTTGCTGTGAGCTGAGATCCCGCCACTGCACTCCAGCCTGGGCAACAAGAGCCAAACTCCATCTCAAAAACAATAAATAAATAAAAATAAAATAAAATAAACCAAATAATATCCCCTAAATTTACGTATAATGATTCATGAAACATTGCTTAGGAACAAGATAGGTGCATTAGTATTTCTTTACATTTATATATAAACAATAATGTAATCATCTTTTCTTTTTTTTTTTTTAGACTGAGTCTTCCTCTGTCGCACAGGCTAGAGTGCAGTGGTGAGATCTCTGCTCACTGCAACCTCCATCTCTGGGTTCAAGCAATTCTCCTGCCTCAGCCTCCCAAGTAGCTAGGATTACAGGCATGAGCCACCATGCCTGGCTATTTTTTGTGTTTTTAATACAGACAGGTTTTTTACCATGTTGGCCATGGCTGGTCTCAAACTCCTGACCTCAGGTGATCCACCCAGCTCAGCCTCCCAAAGTGCTGGGATTATAGGTTTTAGCCACCACACTCAGCCCAATTTTTACAGATACATTTTTCATTTTTAAATAATTTATTTCAAGACATGGATTTTATTTGCTTATATACGCCTATATACTTATATATATATATATATATATATATATAATTTATATAAATTAATATTTTTGAAATATATATATAAATAATGATTTGGTTTCAGGAAAGCATTTTTAAGTATGGTATACTTTATTAAAATAGAAATCATCAGAAAAATGTTTGCATTTATAAGCTAACATATATATACTTAAACTATGTGTATGTGGGTGTGCTTGTGCTTATTTTAAGTATTGTGGTCGCTGTGGAATGGTTCCTAAAAGCCAATTGTAGCCTACTGATACACTTAGCTTTCTTTATTATAGAGATAGAAAAGATATTCACCTTTTTACATTGCCTGTCATTTAGGGGTGACCGGATATCATAGTTCTGGACAATGTGATACAAGCAGAAGTACTTGAGAGAGTTTTCATCAAGGTTTAATGAAAAGGTGGTTTGTGTCCTTTCACTTTTATCTTTCCTGAAACATAGACATAAAGCTTAGAGGTAAAACAGCCACCTTGCAAAAACTATACACCAAAGATGGAAGGATGAGATGTGAGAAGGAGCTGAGGTCACATAATCATACTGGAATAACATATTTACCCTGATCTGCATCCCTCTGAGGTCCTCGTTGTTGAAATGAATAAATCTATTATTGTTTAAACCACAGTATTACAAATTTCTGTTTCTTCCATCAAAAAGCAATTATAACTGATATAACTAGCATATAAATTTTGAAAACTTTCTTGACGAGTTGTATTTTAACAAAATATATTATTCTATACTTCCTGAAAGCCTATGAATAGAAAATATATTTTAAAGAATAATAACTTCATAAAATAGTACTTTCAATTTTTAATTTTTTCCATTGCCAGTATTTTATAATAGTGGCTATGTTGGTTAAATGAAATATCTATAAGTAAAATTTTTATTTTTATTTTTTTCTGCAAACATCACTACAGTATGATTCTCACATGCTGGCTTAAATTTTACTTGCCGTAACCTGAAACATGCCTTTTGTCAAAATAAAGTCATAAAATATTAAAATCAAAAATTAATATTGAAATCAGCAAACATCTGTTGATTGCTTAATATGGTACTAAGTTAGACTTTCTTGAGAATAAAAAATATATTATTTGTCATGAGCTAATGTAAAATGAAGCTTCATATGAACAAAGAAAGTGAAAGCAAGATGCCAAACCCGCCACAAAAAGACTTACCATAAGACAAACTGCTATAACAAGCCCCTCTTAGACATCATATTTTTCTGATGAACTGCAGTCTCTTTTGGTAAAATGAATACAACTTTGACCAAAGATGTTCCTGCTGGTCTTTGACCCTTGAGCACTGACATTACTAATGGTGGTTTTATATTTTTTTATTTTTATTTATTTTATTTAATTTTTTTTAGAGATGGGGTCTCACTATTTCACCCAGACTGAAGTACAGTGGCAGAATCATACCTCACTGCAACCTCCAACTCTTGGACCCAAGCTATCCTCCCACCTCAGCCTCCCGAGTAGCTAGGACGATGTCTAGTGTGCACACCACCACACCTGTTTCTGTTTTTCTTTTTTTTTTCTTTTTTTTTTTTTTTAGAGAGACAGAAAAGGATGTGTCTCCTTATATTGCTCAGGCTGGTCTCGAACACGTAGCCTCAAGCAATCCCCCTACTTTGGCTTCCCATAACTCTAGGATAGCAAGCATGAACCACCATTCCTGGTCCCCAATATTGCTTTTGTATTGATTAATTCATGTCACATTTTTGTAACATTTAACATTTGCAGCAATATTAATTCAAATGAATAAGTAGCAAACATCATGGCAAACTGTAGTACCATCCAACTGTATCAAAGCTGTCTAACCCTTTAATACGCCAACACTGCCCCACACCTACGGCCAACCACCTCCTCATAGATTACCAAGGAAAATAAATCATAGGTAAGTGTTAATATATGCGTGTAACAGACTAACATGGCTGAACTAGATAATTGATTTTAGAGACTTTGGTGGTATAAATCTATAATGACCAATTGAATCTGGTTTTATCCCCTGTCAACTGTATTTTATTCACAATATTAAGAATATGTGAGGCGTAATATAATCTGATTGTGAACATAAATCTGATGCCTGTGAATAGGAAAAAAAGACTGGATAAATATTAGGACGGACGTGAAGAGCTGAAAAAGTATGAAGAATATTACATAGTTCCCATCTGCGCTGCATAATTTCTCAGTACATTATTTTAATTAATTCCATACGGTACCATAATTGTATATTTTTGTACACTTTCAGTCATTTGTCAAAAGTACTGTGTGGTGTTTTTTTAAATAGTTTGTCTACAAGCCTACTTTAATTATTTCAGCAATCAAGCACTTAATAAAAATTCATTGAAGATTGAACCAATTATTTTTCTTCACAGACATAATTTTACTTCTTTGTAATTTTTTTCATAGTTTTTGAGGGATGGGAAACTTTTGCAATTTAAATGCAATGGAAATTATCTTAAGTCAAATTTATAAGTGTGTTAAATCTTTCCATGTTTGATGAGCTATTCAGCAATAAATTTGTACACTATTTAGCTAGTATTCCTAGACATTTTATCATCTCCTTTTTCTAGTAAAACATTTGAATCCTAGGATGTAGCAAAAGATAACACTTATAATTGAATATGTCAATAAAAGATACAGAATTCAATTTGAAAAGGCTACTGTAACCAGTTTGACTGTAACACATTATAGCTATCATTGAAATAGATGAAAGATAATAGATTAAATACTTTATGGTAATTTTATGATATTAAGATTTGTTTTCTTGTTACAGCTGGACTGAGATTTCTTATCACATAGCTATAAAAGGGATTTCTAGATTTACATATCTAACATTTGCATTATAAAAATAAAGCACCTCAATTATTTACTTATCAAGGGCATCCATAACAAATATGCAATAACTTATTTACATACCTAAATGATTGACACACTTTTTCACTTTGCATCCTGGTATATTTTTACTTCTGCCATAGACATAATATATAGTTGAACTCTGAAGGCATGGTAAGGGAAAATGAAAGAAAACAAAGCAAATATAACAAAGACCTCATATTATTACTTATTTAGCCTTACTAATCATCAATTTCCTGAAGTTAAGACTATTTTTAAAAATTAATCTATGAGAATAAGTACATTTCCATGAAAATGTGGTAAACAACAAAAATATACCACGATCAATTATCAAACAGTAAGGAGTTATTGAAGAATTATAACCTCTACTTCAATATGACAGAAACATTACCATTAAAACTTTTTTGTATAGTAATTAGCAAAAAATAAACTTCCTTACGGGAAAATTATGCTTGCATAAAATATAATTTTTAGCCATCTAGTAGCATTTTTTATTGACCCTGCTTTTTAAAAATTGCAGTACTTGAAGCATTTTAATAGCATTCACTTGCTTTTGGCATTTTGAAAATATTTATATCATTCATATTGTCCAGAATCTTTCCAGAATCATTTTCTACCTTTTTCCATTCTATTCTGTGCCTAAGGAGGCTGAACTTCATGGACTGAGTCAATAGGCTCCCTGACCCTTGAATTTCACACTGGACTTAGGCCGTCTGAAAAGAAAATTAGGGGGCAGGGTGACAGTAGGGGTGAAGCATCTTTTTCTGGCTCCTATTTTGTCTGGTTGCAGATTAGATATGGCTACTTCTCAACTGAAATTGCAGTTCCTTTCAGGTGGCCATCTGACACTACAGCACTTCCTTCAGGTTGTGGGAACCTCTCCATCTTCCCCACCCCTTGAAGCTGAGAGGTGATGATACTCTTCAACCTGTTAGGCCTAGAGCGGAGGGTTCATTATTCCTTGTTGGTTTTCCTTCACCATGCACATACCTTTGTAAATATCATTTTATTCAACACCCTTTAATTACTACATTTGAGGATGGCAACTGTTTCTGGCTATAATTTGAACTGTTACATTTTTATTGAATTTAGTATAGTATTTTTATATTGGACAATGTCATAATTCAAATGTCCAACGTTATCAGAAAAGTAAAAATGGATTTTTAGTATACTGACTTATAAGCACATGAGTGAGTGACCTTCAGTAAATACTCATTACACATTTGCCTGCTAACTCAGGATATACTTACTCAAAGGTAACTTTTTTGATGAGTAGAGTCATTGTAAATTAAAATATTTTATTAACACTTACAGTTTAAACTTTAGGTACAAATATAGATATCATGGATCAACAGAAGTTAGATGTTAAAATGAACAGTGCAAAATTATCTTCTAGGAAAGCTTATCATTTGTACTACCACTAACATAAGAAAATACATATTTCTGAGCAGTAACAGTATGGATTTTGTACATTTTTTTTTAATTTTATCGGTCAATTAACAAAAAGTAGCATCTTAGTATTGTTTCAATTAGTATTCTGATTGCTAGTGAGGTTGGATTTGTTTTTATGTGCATATTGACAATGTGCATTTTTCTTTAGTGAAATGTCTCCTCAAGTTTTATTCATTTATGTTGGAATAATTACGCTTTTAGAAGGCTCTGATGTCCAAGATTTTATTGAGGGCAAATTATAAATTATGATGTTTTCCATTGATATAAGGTAGATGTGGAGGACATTCTTGAGTGAAGATGATGAGTTTTGTTTTGGACAAATGATACATTTGTGGTTATATAAATGACATCCATGCATAGTCATTTATATGACTAGTTGATTACCCATGGATTTCATTTATATAACATGCATAGATGGATGGGTAGTTGATTATACAGTATATTAGAGCTTGGTAAAGAGTTTTGCGCTGTAAATATAAATTTGTGAAAGTTCAGAATAAACAAAATTTAAATAATCTAAATGATTAGTGTGTAAAGTGATTTTTTAAAAATACAATATTATAGAGAGTACCAATTTAATGGCTTTGGAAAGAAGTTCATGTAGAAGAGGCAGAAGACGCAGAGAAGGAATAGAAAAATTAGAAACATGTAATATCATAGAAAGTGAGAGAAAATGTTATCACATATTGGGAAAGGTCAAATAAAATGGAAACAAAAAATTATAATTGTTTAATTAACAAACATGCTTCCTTTGTGATTGTGTTGAGAGACATTTTAGCGTTATGGCAGAGCTAGCAACATTAGAACATTAAGAACGAATGAAAGACAAGTAACTGAAGATGAGGGTGTAAAAAATGTCATAAAAGGACTTTTATTGTGAAAGAAAATAGAGACAGTTTTATTTGCAAGAAGTTGTGGAACTGAGGGAGTTCAGGTTAGTATTTCTAAAAAATTAAACTGTAGAAAGAATTGAGCATATTTTAACTCATTAAAAATTAAATAAGACTTAATTAAGACTTAATTATTAATGAAGAAACTAGGTGTATCAGAAAACTACAAGCAGCAATAGACAAGGGGTGACTGATAGAGTTACATAACAGAGAGAACAGGAGGGTATCAGATACAGGACATCAATGGAAAACTAAACTTGATAACACAAATGACTTGCAAATCATTGGTAAAGATGCAATTATGTGTATCAGTGCAAAAGAATTATGATAAGTGAATAATATTAGTTTGATGGTAAGTAGATTCTCTGGAAAATATAAATTAATTTTCCTGAACATGAGGGGAAAATGGGTGATAAGATTGAAAATTCAAGTATTGTAGGAAAGTTTAAAGTAGTTTCTGAGGACAAGCAGCAGACTGGGAGAAAACATTAGCAAAGCACATATCTGGTAAAAGATTTGTATCCAGAATATGCACACAAAAACATGTCATGACTCAATAAGCAGGCAAACAACCCAATTTAAAAATTGACAAAAATAGGCCCAGTGCAGTGGCTTATGCCTGTAATTCCAGCACTTTGGTAGGCCAAGGAGGGTGGATAACCTGAGGTCAGAAGTTCGAGACCAATGAAGTTTTTATTTTTAGTAAAAACCCCATCTCTACCAGAAAAAAGAAAACTAGCTGGGTGTGCTGATGCATGCCTGTACTCTCAACTACTCAGGAGACTGAAGCATGAGAATTGGTTGAACCCGGGAGGCAGAGGCTGCAGTGAGCAGAGATCGTGCCACTACATTCCATCCAGACTGTGCAACAGAGCGAGATTTCTAAAACAAAAAACAAACAAACAAACAAAAATTGACAAAAATATTAATAGACAAAAAAATACAAACTACTAATAAGCACATAAAACAATATTTAACAGCATTAGTCATTAGGTAAATGCAAATAAAAATGAGAAAATAACATTTCACAACTTCTAAAGCAGCTATAATTTTAAAAACAGACAATAACAAGTAATGACAATGACGTGAAGAAACAAAAATCTTCATACATCGCTGGTAGAATTAGAAAATGGAGCAGCAACATTGAAAACAATTAATCAGATTCTCAAAAAGTTAAAAATAAAACTAACATATGACTCAGCCATTCCACTCCTTAGGTATTTACACAGAGAAATGAAAATATATGTCCACAAAAAGACATGCACAGTAACATTCATAGTAGCATGATTCATTATAGCAAAAACCTGGAAACCACCTAAAAGTTTATTAACTGGTGAATAGATAGATACAATATAGTACATATCCATAAATTGCAATACTATTTAACAATATAGAGGGATAAACTGATGCATGCTCTTACATATAAACCTCAAAAACCAGAAGCCAAACTCAATAGACTATGTACTGCATAATTCCTTTTATAAGAAATGTTCATAAAGCAAACATATAGACAGAAAGCAAACTAGTTATCACCTAAAGGTAGAAACAGTAATTTACTATAAACAGGCATGAGGGATTTTATTGGAAGGATAAACATATTCTAAAACTGACCTACGGTGATGGTGAACCACTTCGTGAAGTTTGGATTTACATACAAAAATGAAGAGTGCCGGTAGAAACAAATTGAAGGTAAAAGAGAATATTTTCTTTTTCTTACTTTAATTGCACAAAAGCATAACTTTATAGTCATAGTATTAACAATATATTGAGTGTATCTAGAACATAGACAAGTGAAATGAATGAGGGCAATGTCTCAAGGGTTGGGAGGGAGCCACTAAGAATATTTCATTATCAACTACCTTCACTGCACGAAGTGTTATAGTGTTAATATGAAGGTGAACTTAGATTGAAAATATAATTTGGAAACTATATAACCTAAAAACTATATAAATTTAAAAATATTGGAAACTAGGACAAGCACTAAAAAAAAATTGATATTCTGAAATATATATATATATATATATATATATATATATATATATGATGGAATCATATAAAATACTCAAACCAGAAAAGGCAAAAAAAAACATAGAATCATTGACCAAATGAAATAAATAGAAATTAATATCAACATATTAGAAATTAATCCTTCTGTATCAATAATTTTTATAAGAGTGAATGGTTTAAATAAACCAATAAAAGACAGAGTCTGGTAAGACTGATTTAAAAGTGAATAGTCTAAATAAACTAATAAAAGAGTCCGATAAAGTTGATTTTTTTAAGAGACCCAAGTATACATTATAAGAAAGAAATTAACAGGGATGGGGGTGGTGGCTCACGCCTGTAATTCCAGCACTTTGGGAGGCCAAGGCAGGTGGATCAGGAGGTCAAGAGTTTGAGACGAGTCTGGTCAACATGGAGAAACCCCGTCTCTACTAAAAATACAAAATATTAGCCAGGCATAGTGGTATACCCGGCTGTAATCCCAGCCACTTGGGAGGCTGGGGCAAGAGAATTGCTTGAATCCAGGAGGAGGAGGTTGCAGTGAGGTGAGATCGCACCATTGCACTCCAACCTGAGCAACAGAGCAAGACTCAAGAAAAAAATAAAAAATAAAAAGAAAGAAATTCACTGTAAATATAACAATTCAGATTCAGGTAGGTTAGAAGTAAAGGGATGAAAAAGAAACACATTCTAAACTAATTAAAAGAAGGAATGAGTAATTGTATTAATGTGGAACAAGTATAATTTCAAACAAGTAAAATTATCAGAGATAAAGAAGAATATTTTGTAATGAACAAAAGATTCAGTTTTCCAAGAAGGCATGACATGCATACATGTGTATACACCTAAAACAGAGCATCAACATACGTGAGGGGCGGGTGGGAACCTTATTGAAGTGAAAGAGAAATAGATAAATTTGCTTTACTTGGAAACTTCAATAATTCTCTTCCAGTAATTGCTATATCAAGCATGCAGAAAGTCAAGACAGATACAGTTGATTGAACAACACTGTAAATAAATTTGATCTAATTGACATTTATAGAACACTTCTTCCAACAACAGCAGAATACACATTCTTTCTTAACTTATATGAAATAATCACCAGGATGGACCACATTCTCTGTAATTAATCACACATCACACCTTAATTTATGCAAATTTTAAAAATTATTTAGGAGTTTGAGGATACCAGGGTAAAATGCAGAATGTGGCATAAAAACCTAACACTAGTAGAAATGTATGAAACAAAGTAACTGAAACGTGGGGGAAAAGGTGCTGACCTAGATACTATGAAAATAAGTTGTACACTAACTGCCTTTTGTTTTGTACTATCTTTTCAAGATGCTTATAGAGAAAACAGCCTTGGAGAATAGAGAAACTGTCTTCTTTTGGGGCAAAAGGCAGATTTATACACTATACAGTATAATAAATACTCTTTCTCCCTCTGAGACAAAAGTCAAGCCGACTTATTCCCTAAAAAGATTCAGATTCTCTAAGCTTGATGTTTCTTCAGTCACAAAATACCCAATTGGGCAAGTGCAACCTGGTACCCTTCATATTACCCTGTAGGACTAGGGACGTTAGCTACTGCTATTGCTGTGAGTAATAAACTGTCTTTTGTCTCTAATTCAAAAAACTTATATACTCTGTCAGCAACTGTGAAATTGTGGAAGATTAATATTTAGCTTAGAAGGAATTTAAAATTTTAGATACTTCAAAGATTTTGTATACATAGACCCAGAACTAGAAAAATGTCATTATAAGTTTAGCTAATTTGAATTTATGTCAATGAATTATAGTTTTGAAAAATTCTTAAGCCTGAAGAACTAGAGCACATATTATGGGTCCCATCTAGTAGTCCCTGTAAGCTAGTCTATTCCTTCAACTACAACTAGTATTACTAAGTGTTACAGTAGTTGATTGGCAAATAATTATGAGTTGATTAGGTCCTACTAGTTGTATTTGTTTTCTATTACTTCCATAACAAATCACTACAAACTTATCTGCTTAAAACAACACAAGTTTATTATTTCACAGGTCTGTAACTCAGAAGTCCTGTAGACTCATCTCATTTCTTTGCTTCAGGACCCACAAGACCACAATCAAAGTGCTGACGAGTGTGAGATACCTAGAGACATTAGGCAGTATCCACTGTCAGGTCGTGGCAGAATTTAGTTCCATATGGTTGTAGTACTGAGGTCCCTGTTTCCTTCATGATTGTTGGGTGAAGACTGCTGTCAGCTTCTAGAAGGTATACACCTTTCTCTATTTGCAATCCTTTTTCTCTATCTTAAAAGCCAGAAAGAGGTGGTTGAGTTTGTCTCATGGTTTGTATCTCACTGACTTCATTTTCGGGCTGATTTCACTTGCTTTTTCTGTCACATATTTCTGATTGACAATTGTGCCTTCTTCTTTTGCTTTTAAGGGTCCCTGTGATGAAAGCAGGCCACCTCAATAATCAAAGATATACATATTTTTACATTTTAAGGTCAGATGGTTAGTTACCTTAATTCTATTTGCAAAATTCTTTTGCCGTGTAACATAACATATTCATATGTGGTAGAGACCATGAGAACCAAAATTCTGTGCATCGCACTGGGTCATTGAATGCAGGCCTAGTCTCTAGACTAAAAATGTTGTATGGAAACCTTGGTAATCATTCACAAGAGAGTTAAAAAACTGGGTAAAAACTTTGGGTAAAAAGACCAGAGAAAAAAATGACTAAGAAACAGGATTATTGAATCTGGAGAAGAGGAAAATAATATCAGCCATTTGGCATGTGATATTATCACATAGAAATAATACTGAACATGTCTTCTCTATTACCAGTGTCACCAGAAATATCATTAAGTTATTGTGTGAGAGATTTAAGCCTAAGATAAATATATTTTTTTCTGTTAGAAAAAGTTATTGAATGTTAGTATGGGTTATTGAAGGACATTGTAATCTTCCCTGGAAATTTCTGAGGTTAGAACTAGTAGCTTGTCTTTCAGGATGGTTTTAAGGCCAGTTTCATTAATAATTGATAATAGGTTAACTTATTTAACAAAGTTAGAATTGTAGAGATTAATCAAAATATTAATCCATAGAAAAAATAATTATCTCTCATTTTCAGAATACTACAAATTCAGTGTTTTCTTAACACTCATATATCTGCAAGGTGAGTCAGAAGAAATGTTGTTCTGAAGGGGTGATGTTTATAAGATGGCATGACAGGAAATTGTGTACTCTCTCCCCACCCCGCCACCCCATGAACACACCAGTTCAACAACAATACACAGAAAAAAAAAAATTCCCTCTATGAACAATTCAGAAACTTGTTGAGAGGCCCTTGGAAATGGGAGAGGATGAAGCCAGTCACATTGAAGCTGGTGGGGACACAGCATCATGCAGTCCGGAAGAAAGCCTTGATTCCTGGCTTTTGTGTGGGGTTGGAAAAAGTTGGACTACATTTTCAATATTCAAATTTTTCAAGGGCTTTCCAAGGCTCTGGCTTTTTTTCTTGCCTGTCTCAGAGTACTGACAGTATCTGGCATACTGTAGATACCTGGGAGCCACAGAAGAAAGATGGTATTTTTTACCAACATACAAGCACTCATTTTAGTCCCTCTTCCTTGCTCAGTGTGACATGAGTGGGTGAAAAACCAGATATTACATCTTTTCCCTGGAGAAGAAGAGACTTGTACTATTTATCTAATATTTCAACTCTTTCTGCTTGAGGGAGAGAGTATATCTTACTTTCTGAAAGTGCTGGTGGCACTTGATATACTCTAGATGCTTTAGAGTCACTGAGAACTAAGCAGGCAATTTCGACTAGCATGAAGTTGAAGGAGTTCAGAGTCTCTGGCTGGGCTAACTGATGAGGATTTTCTTCTGTAAAGGTCAGCTTATGAAGACTGAGAGAGGTGGCTTTTTTTTTTTTTTTTTCTAATGCACATACACTAATACAAAGAGCTAAAGAAAATAGAGGATAGAGAAAAATGTCCCAAACAAAAGGAAAGAAATGAATATCCTGAAGCTGACCATAATAGAATGTAGATATTTGATTTATGTGACAAAGAATTTAAAATAACCATCAAAAATATACACAGTGAGGTCAGGAGAAAAATGGGCAAAGTGAGAATTTCAACTAATAAAAAATATAAAACAGAAATCTTGAAGCTGAAGAATACAACAACTGAACTGAAAAATCTGCTAGAAGAGTTCAAGAGCAGACTGGATCAAGTAGAGAAAAGACTGATAAACACTGGTGATCAGAAATTATCCAGTCAGAATAGCAAAAAGAAAAAGGAATAATGAAAACTTAAGAGACTTAAAAGATACCATCACATGGACCAGTTATATATCCATGATGGAATTCCCAGAAGAAGAGAAATAAAAGGAAGATATTTTATTCAAAGAAATAATGACCAAAACTTCCCAAATCTGGGGAAGAAAATGAGCATTTAAATCCAGAATTCCAATAGACACAAATAAGATAAAGACAAAGAAATCCACATCGAGACACATAACAGAACTGTCAAAAGTTAAAGACAATGATAATTTTGAAAGTAGCAAAAACAAGTGATTTGTCATGTACTGTTTAATTCTTTAAGACTATCACTGCATTTCTAAGCAGAAATCTTGCAGGCTAGAAGATAATGAGAGGACATATTCCAAGTGCTGAAAGAAGAAAACTACCCACCAAGAACATAATACATAAAGACAGTGTCCTTCAAAAATGACGGGGAGATAAAAATGAAAGACAGATTAAAAAAATAGATCACATCTTATGTCACAAAACACACATTAATAAACTTGAGAAAAATTAATCACAACAAATATCTTTTCTGAACACAGTAAAACTAGAAATCAGTAGCAAAAGAACAACTAAAAAGTTCTCAAGTATTGGAAATTCTTGATTTCATTGCATCAAAGGAGAAACAGAAGAGGGGAATTAGAAAATATCCCCATACAAATTAAAATGAAAACACAATATACCAAAGCTTATGAAACACAGCAAAAGCAGACAAAGAGGGAAGTTTATAGTTATAAATGCTCACATCAAAAAACGAGAAAGGTGCAAATAAACAATCTAACTTTATGTTAAAGAAATGAAGAACAAGAACTAGGAAATGAAGAACAAATTAAGCCTATAAGTAGCAGAAGGAAGAAAATAATAAAAATTAGAATATAAATAAGTGAAATAGGTAACAGAAAAGCAATAGAAAAATATCAGCAAAACAGAGTTTATTTTCTGAAAAGATGAACACAATTGATAAGCTTTTAGTCTAAAAAAAATTAAAAAGGACTCAAATAAAAACAGAAATTAAAAAAGAGATACTATAACTGATATACAACCTAGGTATGGTCATCTGACAGTCAATTCAAAGAAATTTTGAGGATATTTGTGCCTTCTAGTGAGTAGAAAAATAGTATTACTTTGCATTTACATATTTTTTCTCTCCCACTCTATTTTATGATTATTTAAATAACTTATTTACATTTTATTAGCTATTAGTTGATATAAAATTATCAAAGTAGGGTCAACTTCCCTCTGGGACTGGGGCATGGCTGTCTTACAGACCTACCTGCCTGTCAGCACCTCCCAGGGCTACTGCCTTGCTGTACCACTGGAGTGTGTACACAGTGCAGCCTCTGCTGCACAACCTGCGTACTGTGCTTCACTTGAGTGTGTTTGGCAGCCTGGGCACCCTATCGATCCCACAGTGCCACAGGAACCCAACCTCAGTGGTCCTGAGGAGGGTGCCCTGAGCAGGTCCTGGTGCCCCAGGGCTGTAGTCCATAGCTCGGGAGTGCTGAGCTGGGATCTGCCTGGCGCTCAAGCGGGAGAGGAGTCCACACTCTCAAAAAACTCAGAGGGGTGAGTAATGGGGGTTCGTGGGCTGGTGTTGGACCTAGGCATGCCTCTCCACTGGGTTGGTGCTTAACAGGCCTCTTTCCAAGAGAGTTTCATGGCCTGAAACACCTAACAACAACAACAAGAAGAAATAATGGGCCCAATGCCAGTGATCAAAGTTGGCTTCCACAAAGCCCATGAACAGACTGGTGACAGGGTCACCTCTCTCTCCCTTGCACTGCAAAGCACAGCTGTGAACATAAGGATATACAAAGGAGCTGAGCAGCTAAGAGCATATTTCACACCCATTGCCCTCCAGCTCCATCTACTGGTTTTTGGCCTATACTACAACACCAAAAAGCCCTTCGTTAATTCTCCCCACTGTGAAACCCAGGGCAAGAAATCAACAAAGACAGTGTACAGAGCCTTAGCCCTCTGAAAACTTTCAGAAATGAAGCCAACTGACTACACTCAATTTACATCATAGTTAAAGGGACACCAACCATCCCAGGTAAGAGCTAATTAGCACAAGAACTCTGGCAATTCAAAAAACCAAAGTATCCCCTCTGAATGAGCCCACCAACTCCCTATCAATGGTTCTTAACCAGTCTGAAATGTCTGAAATGATTCAAGATCTGAAAGATGAAATTGCCATTTTAAGAAAGACCCAAAATGAACTTCTTGAACTAAAAATTCATGAAAAAATAGTTTCATAATATAATCAGAAGTATTAAGAGCAGAATAGATCCAGCTGAGACAAAAATCTCAGCGCCCAAAGATTGGTTCTTTGAATCAACTCAGTAAGACAAAAACAAAGAAAAAATAATTAAGAAAAATGAACAAAACTTCTGAAAATACGAGATTATGTAAAGAGACCAAATGTATGACTCATTGGTATTCCTGAAAGAAAAGGAGAGAAATAAGCAACCTGGAAAATATATTTGAGGATATAGTACATGAAAATTTTCCTAGTCTTGCTAGAGAGGTTGACATGCAAATCTAAGAACTACAGAAAAGTCTAGTTAGATATTATAAAAGACAACCATGCCCAAGGGACATAGTCATTAGATTTAACAAGGTCAGTGCAAAATAAAAATCTTAAAGGCACTAGGAGGAAGGGGCAGGTTAACTACAGAGGGAACCCCATCAGACTGGCAGCAGACATCTCAGTATAAATTTTACAACCAGAAGTGATTGGGCCCCTATTTTCAGCAACCTTAAAGAAGTGAAATTTCAACCAGTAATTTTGTATTCTGCAAAACTAAGTTTCATAAGTGAAGGAGAAATAAATTCTTTCTCAGACATGCAAACTCTGATGGAATATGTTTTCACTAGACCGGCCTTATAAGACATCCTTCAGGGAGTGCTAAATATGGAATAATAAAAAGATACATGTTACCACAAAAACACACTTAAACTAATAGCCCACAGGCACTATAAATCAACTGTGCAATAAAGTCTACATAACAACCAGCTAATATATATGATGACAGGATCAAAATCATACATATTAATACTAAACTTGATTGTAAGTGGGCTAAATGTCCCACTTAAAAGACACAGTG
This sequence comes from Trachypithecus francoisi, assembly GCF_009764315.1. NCBI lineage: Eukaryota > Metazoa > Chordata > Mammalia > Primates > Cercopithecidae > Trachypithecus > Trachypithecus francoisi. The sequence continues at coordinate 72,508,094 of NW_022681454.1, read as the reverse complement.
TGGTAGATTGTATAAAAAAGTCAGGATTCAACCATCTGTTTTCTTTCTGAGACCCATTTCACATGTAATGGCACCCACAGACTCAAAGTAAAAGGATGGAGAAAGATTTGCCAGGCAAACAGGAAACAAAGAGCAGGAGTCACTATTCTTTTATCAGGTAAAACAGACTTTAAGCCAATAAAAATGAAGAAGAACATTGAAGGCTTTTACATAATGATAAAGGGTACAATCCAACAAGAAACTTCAACTATCCTTAATATATGTGCACACAACATTGGAGTACCCAGATTCATAAAACAAATTCTTCTTTGCTTATGAAAAGACTTAGACAACAAGACAATAATAGTGGTAGACTTCAACACCCCATTGACATCATTATACGGATCACTGAGGCAGAAAATGAACAAAGAAAATGTAGATATAAACTCTACACTTGTTCATTTTGACATGATAGATATCCATAGAAGACTTCACACAACAACCACAGAATACAGCTTATTTTAATGTGCACTCCGAATATATTCTAAGAATGATCACATGCTTGGTCATAAAGAAAGTCTCTATAAATACAAAAAGTCTAATATACCAAGCACACTGTCAGACCACAGTACAATAAAAATACAAATCAAGATTGAGAAGATTTCTCAAAACTACACAAATACATGAAAATTAAACAACATGCTCCTGAATAACTCCTAGGTGAATATCAAAATTAGGGAAAAAATTGAAAATGTTTTTTCAAGTTACAAAAATATGGACACAACTTACCAAAATATCTGAGATGCAGCCAAATCTGTGTTAAAAATAAAGTGTATAGCCCTAAATGCCTTCATCAAGAAGTTAGATCTCAAATTAACAGTCTAACTCTGTACCTAAAGGAATTAGGCAAAAAGGAGAAACCAAAATCATAGCTAGTAGAAGAAAGGAAATAACTAAAATTGGAGAACATAATAAAATTGAGATGCAAAAATCCATGTAAAAGATTAATAAAAGAAGAGTCGACTCTTCAAAAAAATAAATAAGATTGATATATCATTAGCTAGATTAACACAGAAAACAAAAAATAAGAAGATCCAAAGAAGCACAAACAGTAATGTCAAAGGCAATATTACAACTGATCCCACAGAAATACAATAGATCCTCAGAGACTACTGTTAACAACTCTTTGCACACAAATTAGAAAACCTGGAGGAAATGGATAAATTCCTGGAAGCACAATATCTCCCAAGATTGAATCAGGAAGAGATTAAAACCCTATATAAACCAATATCAACTTCTGAAATTAAATGAATAATGAAAAATCTGCAAACAAAATAAAGCCCTTGACCATATGGAGTCACAGCTGAATTCTCTAAGATGTACAAAGAAAAACTGATAGACTCCTACTAAAATGATTTCAAAAAATCAAGGAGGAAGGATTCCTCCCTGACTTACTCTATGAAGCCAGCATCATCAGCCTAATACCAAAATCTGGCAGACACATAATGAACAAAGAAAACCTTTGACCAATATCCCTGATTAATATAAACCAAAAAAATCCTCAATAAAATAATAGTAAATCAAATCCAGCAGCACATCAACAAGTTAATACACCACAATCAAGAACGCTTTATTCCTGGGATGCAAGGCTGGTTCAGCATACACGAATCAACAAATATGATTTACCACATTAACAGAACTAAAATCAAAAACCATGTGATCTTCTTAATAGATGCAGAAAAAGCTTTTGATAAAAATCCAACATCCCTTCATTAAAATAAAAAACCCTCGATATACTAGATATCAAAGGAACATACCTCAAAATAATAAGAGACACCTATGACAGACTCACAGTCAACATCATACTGAATGGGCAAAAGTTTGAACAAATGACATTGAGACCTGGAACAAGACAAGGATGACCATTCTTATCACTTCTATTCAACATAGTACTGGAAATCCTAGTCAGAGTAATCAGATTAAAGAAAGAAATAAAAGGCATCCAAATAAGAAAACAATTCAAACTATTGTGGTCTAGGTCTCTATGTCTCCATCCATATCTTATCTTGAATTGTAGCTCCCATAATTCCCATGTGTCCTGGGAGGGACCCTGTGAGAGGTAATTGAGTCAAGGGGGCAGGTCTTTCCTGTGTTGTTCTCATGTATTGAATGAGTCTCATGAGATCTGATGGTTTTATAAACGGGAGTTTCCCTGCAAATGCCTTCTTGTCTGCCACAATGTTAGGCATGATGTTGTTCATCCTTTGTCTTCTGCCATGCTTTTGACGCCTCCCTAGCCATGTGGAGCTGTAAGTCAATTAAACCTCTTTCCTTTGTAAATTACCCGGAATCAGGAATGTCTTTATTAGCAGCATGAGAATAGGCTAATCCACAAACTATCTTTCTTCATTGACAATATGATTCTATACCTAGAAAATCCTACTGATGACTTGATGGGTGCTAACGAGTTGATGGGTGCAGCACACCAACATGGTATAAGTATACATATGTAACAAACCTGCACGTTATGCACATGTACCCTAGAACTTAAAGTATAATAAAAAATATTTAAAAAAAAGAAAAAAGAAAAAATAAAAAAAAAAAAGATATGGTTTGAATACATGTCCTCACCAAATCTCACGTTGAATTGTAATTCCCCGATGTCAGAGGTGTCCAGGTCCTAGGGGTGGCTCCCTTCTGGCTTGGTGCTATCCTCAGGATACTGAGTTCTTCCAAGATCTAGTTGTTGTAAAGTCTGGCACCTCCTCCGACCCCGCTTGCTCTCTTTCCCCCTCCTCTAAAGAAAAAAAAAAAAAAAAGCAAATCCTAAAGACTGCCAAAAAGCTCATAGAACTCATAAACCACTTTAGTAAAGTTACAGGATACAAAGTCAAAGCACAAAACTCAGTAGCAATCCTACACACCATGACATGCAGGTTGAGAGTAAAATCAACAACACAATTTTATTGACAATACCCAGGCAGATCACCTGAGGTCAGGAGTTTGAGACCAGCCTGGTCAACATAGTGAAACCCCTATATCTACTGAAAATAAAAAATAAAAAAATTAGCTGGGCATGGTGACACTTGCCTGTAATCCCAGCTACTCTGGAAGCTGAGGCAGGAGAATTGCTTGAACCTGGGAGATGGAGGCTGCAGTGAGCAGGAGATTGCACCATTACAGTACAGTCTTGGCAACAGAGCAAGACCCTGTCTCAAAAAAAAAAAAAAAAAAAAAAGTCTACGAATACATCTCACCCAGAGGTGAAATATCTCTACAAGGAGAATGGCAAAACAATAATGAAGGAAATCAGAGATAACAAAAATAAATGGAAAAAATATTTCATGATCATAGATTGAAACAATCAGTACATAAAAGTGACTATACTGTCCAAAGCAACTTACAGATTCAATAGTATCTCAAGCAAACTACCAATGTAATTCTTCACAAAATTATAAAAATAAAAATAAACTATTGTAAAATTCATATGGAACCAAAAAATAGTGAAAGTAATCCTAAGCAAAAACAACAAAGCCAGAGGAATCACATTATCTGACTATATTATAAACCTACAGGAACCAAAACAGCATGGTACTGGTACAAAAACAGACACATAGACTAATGGAAGAGAATAGAAAAATCAGAAATAAAACCACTTGCCTACTACCATCTGACCTTCAACAAGGCTGGGGAAAAAAAAAGAAGCAATGAATAAAGAACTCCCTATTCCAAAAATAATTCTGGCATAACTGGCTAGCCATATGGTGAAGAATGAAACTGGACCCCTACACCTCACCATATACAATAATTTTTTCAAAAAGAAATCAAGGGCTTAAATGTAAGATATCAAAAAATAAAAATGCTAGAAGACAACCTAGGAAGCGCACTTCTTGACATTGGCCTTGGCAAAGAGTTTTTGGCTAAGTCTCCAAAACCAATTGCAATAAAAACCAAAGTAGGCAAGTGACACCTAGTTAAACTAAAGATATTCTGCACAGCAAATAAATTATCAACAGAGTAAACAGACAATCTACAGAACGGGAGATAACAGTCACAAACTCCGACAAAGGCCAAATATCAAGAATCTATAGGAAATTTAAACAACTCAACAACCAAAACTCAAATAACCCCATTAAAAGAACAGACACTTCTCAAAAGAAAACATAAGTGCAGTCAACAAACATATGAAAAAATGCTCATCATCTCTAAACATCAGCTACTTGAGAGACTGAGGCAGGAGAATCGCTTGATCCCACAAGGCTAAGGTTGCAGTGAGCTGAGATTGCAGCACTGTACTCCAGCCTGGGTGACAGAATGAGACTTTGTCTCAAAAAAAAAAAAAAAAAAAAAAGAATGTCAATAAATGTAATTTGAAAATGTTTTATGTAGAATGTTTACATGCATATTCAAAATTAATTTACACTATATTTTTGTTTTGTTATACTCTACTTTCCTGTTTTTTTTTTCTTTCTAATCAATATTGTTTAAATATTTAGGAATTTTCCTCTATCAATTATTTTTTAAAAAATCTATTCATAACCTATTGCTTGTAAATACTAAGCAAAACAAACCAAAAGCAGAAACATAAAACTCCAATATTTTACTCTGTAATAAATTTTCTTTAATCACTTTCAAAAGTATAGATTTAAAGGTGGTTTTATTGTAAAGTATAATGCATGTAAGATTATCTTTCTAGGTAATTAATCTATCTTTTTATGCTGGAAGCTCTTAGAATTTTCTCAGTTTTCTCCCTCTCTGTAATTGTTACATTTCAAAAGACAGTTTGAAATAAAAATACTTTTGTATTAATCCTATTCACATTTGTTGAACTCTTTAAATGTGAACGTTAAGGTTTTCCTTCAGCTGTAGTAAGTCATCTTTATTATTTCATTTATCTTGTATTTTCTCGATCTTTCATTTATCTCCATTTATAAATAAAAATGGATAGATGTTAACATTTTTTATTTCACTCACTATATCTTTTAACTTTTCTTTGTCACATTATATATATTTATATTTTAAAATGTATTCTCAGAAACTTTATCAGTTGATGTTCCAGCTCAAACATTTCATCACATATTCTATTTATTTTGTTGCTAAATCCATCTATTATGAATTTTGTAAATTTTGCAAAGCTGTCAATTATTATTTTATGGATACTCTTTTATCCCTCAGAAGATCCTAATTAAATAAAAAAATTTGTTTATGTGTTCCACGAACTTTTTAAATTGTGTTTTAAGAAAATCCAAATCTTCAAAATTGGCTTAAAATCTACTAGACTTTATACCTGGTACAACAGACATGTGAAAATTGCTAAGAACATTTTGAACTATGGAGAACAATGGGGAGAATTCGATTTTATCAGAGTAGTAGGTGCATGTCCAAGATCGATAGACACTGCACTGGGTTGCACATCCATTGCTTTGTCCTGAAACATATTTAGTGTTGCCTAGAATGAAATGTGATAATGTGCTGTCTAATGAACTTCCCTGGTGATTCCAACGAACAAAGTTTGGAACTCTTAATATTAGTTCTCAAAGGTATCCTTCATTAGGATCACCTGAAGTCATAGACAATTCAGATTACAGTTTCTTCTTGCAGAAAATCTGCCTCAACAGACATAGGTAAAGAAACCGGAGTCAGCTGGGTGCGGGGGCTCACACCTGTAATCCCAGCAATTTGGGAGGGCGAGGCAGGTGGATCACCTGATGTTGGTAGTTCAAAACCAGTCTGACCAACACGGAGAAACCCAGTCTCTAGTAAAACTACAAAATTAGTTGGGCATTGTGGCACATGCCTGTAATCCCAGCTACTCGAGAGGCTGAGGCAGGAGAATCACTTGAACCCAGGAGGCAGAGGTTGCCGTGAGCTGAGATTGCACCATTGCACTCCAGCCTTGGCAAGAAGAGAGAAATTCTGTCTCAAAAAAACAAAAAAAGAAGAAAGAGACTCGAGTCAAAATTTAAAATGAAACATTCCAAGTTGAAGCAGTAAACACTAAGAGAAGCATAGGTTTATATTATCATTTGACTAATAGTCATTTTAATTGTTAATTTTATCTCCAGCCTAAATACTGCTATGTGTAGGCAGAGTTATCATAGGGAAAGATTACAAATGGATTTAGGAGTTAATCCAATTATGTTATTTTAAGATTATTAGGAATAGGTGGTTTTATATAGATTAGGCTTATGGGGCATTGTTTGGATAGAATGTTTTGTTAACTAATTTGTTAACTAATTAGGGTGACCATTGAGAAGAAGGGGTCAAGCATGGCTCTTGGTAATGACTTTGGAAGAATAAGCCAATCTGTGGGAGATGATGATATATTTTGTCAAGCTTTATCAGCCAATAAAGATAAAAGGATCTAAAAGTTATCAGGAAATAAAACCCTGCATTTAAAAGAATAGAAACAACATTTGAACTACTAAAAGGGAAAGAAGACTAATCAGAAAAGAGGTTAGAATAGAATTTTTGAGACTATAAACCTTTCAAGAAATAAGAAGTAACATCACAAATTTCTAAAATGAATGAGAATGCCAAATACTTGAAAATTAAATACATACTACCTTCATTCCTCTGAGAAAAGCTAAATGTGGAAGCCCTTCAACCTAATATTTTTTTTCTCACACATGCACAAAGAATATGCCTATTGTACCAGTTCCCCACTTGTAACACAGACCTCCATAACCTTTAACTAAACTACTCATTGATACTAAAGTGTTTTTACTTCCCCCATTAACTACATTTGCAATCCAAATACAGTGTGGAAACACTTGAATAACCTGTGTTTAGCCTCAGAGAGGTATTAGGTTACAAATTATGTGTCCAATATCAATCAATTTTCGCTTTTTGAAATATATAATAAGCCACCAAGTTTACCTTGGACCACCTTTTATCTCATTCAGAAAAGATCTTTGTTACGTAGAAAACTGTTCTATGAAATATATGCTCCACAAAAGCTTTCTGGGAGTCTCATTTTATTTATTGAATTATGTTTTAAGTAAACAATGCTAAAAGAAATTCTCCATTGAATTAGGCTGTAGGTGAAAGAGTTTTATAGTCTACTCCTTTTCATGTTTTTTACATTCTACCTTTCATATTTGAAGTGTTCTTATATATATATTACTGTTTCACAAAATCATAAAATCAGATTTCTAAATCTAATCTCCTACACAATGATAATTTCATAAATTGATCAAGTTATACCACCAAGAGAAATAATTACTCATTTTGTACATTATAAGGAACACCTCAAATAAAATAGACTTATTTTTCATAAATACTGATTGTTTTTACTTAACTTTAGTAAATCAACTTGGAAATTACCTATCACTATTTTATGTAGTTCATAATTGTTTTCACGCAACATATTTTATGAAAATTCCCTGAATATCCTTTGAAACATAGAAAGCATATTAAGAAATTTAAACTACCAAATAAATTCTTTTCCTACTAAATTTCTCCTTTTAGTCAATACTTTAGCAGTATAGAATCACTTAAAGGCTCAGCTCTTGCTTCTTTATTTCTCATTGGGAAATCTAGTGGTAGTTTAGGTAACATAATTGCTCTTTATGTGGATTTACCTTTGATGAGCCAAACACTTGAATGTTGTGAGCCACTGGAATTTGACTATTTCTGTCTCAGATTCTCCCATTATTCATCAATGATAGGATAGCCTGTCCTATATGGCTAGGATAGAATTCAGCCTGTCCTTGCTAGAAGGTCAATGACAACTAGTCCTGATGTTATTTGGGGCTTCTCTTCTCATTCTGTTTGTGTTGAATATCCTCTACAAGACTGTGAAAACACATTTTCCATATGACACCCTCACCGTGTGAGATGAACAATTTGTCTGAGACAACTTCTATCCTAGCATATAATTTCCTAATTGGATTTCCTCCTGGAAATGCCTCTGGGCCCCAGTGGCCTAATTTTCATAGTATATAGACCCTACATATACTACATATACATATACTATGTAAGTGAGTAAAATTTACAGTAAATTTTACTCACTTCTTTTTGTCATATCCCTATCAGTGAAGCTGCCCACTAGATTCAATTTATTTAATATCAAATGTGTCCATAAATAAGTTCTGCCTCACTAGTTCTTAGACAATTTCATATTGAATTACTGACTATTTCTCAGGAGAAAAGTGATTCTTACACAATCATTAATAGTTCATAACCCTCCCTACCACCTAAATTTCTATTTATTTCATGTCTCGGTTTCATTATACCAGCATGTTTAAGAACTGTTCATATAACTCAAAAACTTGAATAATGATTTTCCTCTTGGGACAGAATTATTCTCTTTGGGAAAAACAAATTAATTTTATTTTTATCATCTCATTAATAAGCCCTTATTGTTTATTTTTTGGTAGTTTTACTAATTGCTTAACTAGAAATTTCCTTTTTAAAATACTTTCTTTTCATCAATAGTCTATCAGGTTGAAGTTACATATAATGTAGTCCAATTCCCACCTCTTTTCACTGAAAAAGTATTTTAATAATTTTAATTCTGAGAGTAAAACTGGAAAATTTAGTTTGTTGATTTTCTGCTACAATCAAAATAGCAGAAACAATTCTTTAGGTGTAATTAGCAATTGCATTTCTTAGTGTAATTAGTCCATTTGTTTGTGTCCTCTTTTATTTCAATGAGCAGTGGTTTGTAGTTCTCCTTAAAGAGGTCCTTTACATCCCTTGTAAGTTGGATTTCTAGGTATTTTACTCTCTTTGAAGCTATTGTGAATGGGAGCTCATTCATAATTTGGCTCTCTGTTTGTCTGTTACTGGTGTGTAAGAATGTTTGTGATTTTTGCACATTGATTTTGTATCCTGAGACTTTGCTGAAGTTGCTTATCAGTTAAAGGAGATTTGGGGCTGAGACGATGGGGTTTTCTAAATACACAATCATGTCATCTGCAAGCAGGGACAATTTGACTTCTTCTTTTCCTAACTGAATACCCTTGATTTCTTTCTCTTGCCTGATTGCCCTAGCCAGAACTTCCAACACTATGTTGAACAAGAGTGGTGAGAGAGGCCTTCCCTGTCTTTGCCAGTTTTTAAAGGGAATGCTTCCAGTTTTTGCACATTCAGTATGACATTGGCTGTGGGTTTGTAATAAATAGCTCTTATTATTTTGAGATATATTCCATCAATACCGAATTTATTGAGAGTTTTTAGCATGAAGGTTTTCATGCTAAATTTTGTCAAAGGCCTTTTCTGCATCTATTGAGATAATCATGTGGCTTTTCTCTTTGGTTCTGTTTATATGCTGGATTATGTTTATTGATTTGTGTATATTGAACCAGCCTTGCATCCCAGGGATGAAGCCAACTTGATCATGGTGGATAAGCTTTTTGATGTACTGCTGGATTCGGTTTGCCAGTATTTTATTGAGCATTTTGCATCGATGTTCCTCAGGGATATTTGTCTAAATTTATCTTTTTTTGTTGTATCTCTGTCAGGCTTTGATATCAGGATGATGTTGGCCTTGTAAAATGAATAAGGGAGGATTCCCTCGTTTTCTATTGATTGGAATAGTTTCAGAAGGAATGGTACCAACTCCTCCTTGTACCTCTGGTAGAATTTGGCTCTGAATCTGTCTGGTCTTGGACTTTTTTTTTATCAGTAGGCTATTAATTATTGCCTCAATTTCAGAGCCTGCTATTGGTCTGTTCAGGGATTCAACTTCTTCCTGGTTTAGTCTTGGGAGAGTGTAAGTGTCCAGGAAATTATCCATTTCTTCTAGGTTTTTCTAGTTTATTTGTGTAGAGGTGTTTACCATATTCTCTGATGGTAGTTTGTACTTCTGTGGGATCGGTGGTGATATCCCCTTCATCATTTTTTATTGCGTCTTTTTGATTCTTCTCTCTTTTCTTCTTTATTAATCCTGCTAGTGGTCTATCAATTTTGTTGATATTTTCAAAAAACCAACTGCTGGATTCATTTATTTTTTGGAGGATTTTTTGTGTCTCTATCTCCTTCAGTTCTGCTCTGATCTTAGTTATTTCTTGCCTTCTGCTAGCTTTTGAATGTGTTTGCTCTTGCTTCTCTAGTTCTTTTAATTGTGATGGTAGAGTGTCAATTTTAGATCTTTCCAGCTTTCTCTTGTGGGCATTTAATGCTATAAATTTCCCTCTACACACTGCTTTAAATGTGTCCCAGAGATTCTGGTATGTTATATCTTATTGGTTTCAAAGAACATCTTTATTACTGCCTTCATTTTGTTACATACCCAGCAAACATTCAGGAGCAGGTTGTTCAGTTTCCATGTAGTTGAGTGGTTTTGACTGAGTTTCTTAGTCCTGAGTTCTAGTTTGATTGCACTGTGGTCTGAGAGACAGTTTGTTATAATTTTTGTTGTTTTACATTTGCTGAGGAGTGCTTTACTTCCAACTATGTGATCAGTTTTGGAATAAGTGCAATGTGGTGCTGAGAAGAATGTATGTTCTGCTGATTTGGGGTGGAGAGTTCTGTGGATGTCTATTAGGTCTGCTTGGTGCAGAGCTGAGTTCAATTCCTGGATACCCTTGTTAATTTTCTGTCTTGTTGATCTGTCTAATGTTGACAGTGGAGTGTTAAAATCTCCCATTATTACTGTGTGGGAGTCTAAGTCTCTTTGTAAGTCTCTAAGGACTTGCTTTATGAATCTGGGTGCTTCTGTATTGGGTGCATATATATTGAGGATAGTTAGCTCTTCTTGTTGAATTGATCCCTTTACCTTTATGTAATGGCTTTCTTTGTCTCTTTTTGATCTTTGTTGGTTTTAAGTCTGTTTTATCAGAGACTAGGATTGCAACCCCTGCCTTTTTTTTGTTTTCAATTTGCCTGGTAGATCTTCCTCCATCCCTTTATTTTGAGGGTATGTGTGTTTCTGCACGTTAGATGGGTCTCCTGAATACAGCAAACTGATGGGTCATGACTCTTTATCCAATTTGCCAGTCTGTGTCTTTTAACTGGAGCACTTAGCCCATATACATTTGAGGTTAATATTGTTATGTGTGAACTTGATCCTGTCGTTATGATGTTAGCTGGTTATTTTGCTCATTAGTTGATGCTGTTTCTTCCTAGCATTGATGGTCTTTACGTTTTGGCATTTTTGCAGTGGCTGGTATTAGTTGTTCCTTTCCATATTTAGTGCTTCCTTCAGGAGCTCTTGTAGGGCAGGCCTGATGGGACAAAATCTCTCAACATTTGCTTGTCTGTAAAGGATTTTATTTCTCCTTCACTTATGAAACTTAGTTTGGCTGGATATGAAATTCTGGTTTGAAAATTCTTTTCCTTAAAAATGTTGAATATTGGTCCCCAACTCTCTTCTGGCTTGCAGAGGTTCTGCTGAGAGATCCACTGTTAGTCTGATGGGCTTCCCTTTGTGGGTAACCCGACCTTTCTCTCTGGCTGTCTTTTATGTTTTTTCCTTTATTTCAACTTAAATGAATCTGACAGTTATGTGTCTTGGAGTTGCTCTTCTTGAGGAGTATCTTTGTGGCGTCCTCTATATTTCCTGAATTGTAATGTTGGCCTGCCTTGCTAAGTTGAAGAAGTTCTCCTGGGTAATATCCTGCAAAGTGTTTTCCCACTTGGTTCCATTCTCCCCATCACTTTCAGGTACATCATTGAGACGTAGATTTGGTCTTTTCCCATAGTCCCATATTTCTTGGAGGCTTTCTTCATTTGTTTTTACTCTTTTTTCTCTGAACTTCTCTTTTCACTTCATTTCATTCATTTGATCTTCAATCACTGATACTCTTTCTTTCAGTTGATTGAATCGGTTACTGAAGCTTGTGCGTTTCTCATGTAGTTCTCGTGCCATGGTTTTCAGCTCTATCAGGTCATTTAAGGACTTCTCTGCATTGATTATTCTAGTTAGCCATTCATCAAATCTTTTTTCAAGGTTTTTAGCTTCTTTGTAATGGGTTCTAACTTCCTCCTTTAGCTCGGAGAAGTTTGATCATCTGAAGCCTTCTTCTCTCAACTCGTCAAAGTCATCCTCCATCCAGTTTTGTTCTGATGCTGGCGAGGAGCTGCATTCCTTTGGAGGGGGAGAGGCACTCTGATTTTTAGAATTTCCAGCTTTTCTGCTCTGTTTTTTCTCATCTTTGTGGTTTTAATTACCTTTTGTCTTTGATGATGTTGATGTTCAGATGGAGTTTTGGTGTGGATGTCCTTTCTGTTGGTTAGTTTTCCTTCTAACAGTCAGGATGTTCAGCTGCAGGTCCATTTGAGTTTGCTGGAGGTCCACTCCAGACACTGTTTGCCTGGGTATCAGCCCCAGAGGCTGCAGAAGAGTGAATATTGCTGAACAGCAAATGTTGCTGCCTGATCGTTCCTCTGGAAGCTTTGTCTCAGAGGGGTACCTGGCCATGTGAGCTGTGAAGTGTCAGTCTATCCCTAGTCAGGCGTGTCTCCCATTTAGGCTACTTGGGGGTCAAGGACCCACTTGAGCAGGCAGTCTCTCTGTTCTCATATCTCAAACTCCATGCTGGGAGAACCACTACTCTCTTCAAAGCTGTCAGACAGACATTTAAATCTGCAGAATTTTCTGCTGTCTTTTGTTTGGTTATGCCCTGTCCCCAGAGGTGGAGTCTAGAGAGGCAGGCAGGCCTCCCTGAGCTGTGGTGGGCTCCACCCAGTTCGAGCTTCCCAGTCACTTTGTTTACCTACTCAAGCCTCAGCAATGGCGGGCACCCCTCTGCCAGCCTCACTGCCACTTTGCAGTTTGATCTCAGACTGCTGTGCTAGCAATGAGGGAGGCTCCATGGGTGTTGGACCCTCCGAGCCAGGCATGGGATATAATCTCCTGGTGTGCCATTTGCTAAGACCCTTGTTAAAGCAGAGTATTAGGGTGGGAGTGACCCGATTTTCTGGGTGTTTTGTGTCAGGGTTTCCCTTGGCTAGGAAAGGGAATACCCTTCCCCCTCGTGCTTCCTGTTGAGGCGATGCCTCACCCTGCTTTGGCTCTCGCTCGGTGGGCTACACCCACTGTCCTGCACCCACTGTCTGACACGCCCCAGTGAGATGAACCCAGTACCTCAGCTGGAAATGCAGAAATCACCCATCTTCTGTGTCACTCATACTGGGAGCAGGAGGATGCAGCTGTTCTTGTTCAGCCATCTTGGAACCGCCCTCTCAGTTCATTTTTAAATTACACAAGGAGTTTTCCATGTCTATTAAGCAGTTCTCACATTGTTGTAAAGAAATAGCTGAGATTAAGTAATTTATATAGAAAGGTTTAGTTGGCTCGCAGTTCTGCAGGCTGTATAGCAAGCATGATGCTGGCATGTGCTTGGCTTCTGGGAAAGCTTTGGGAAACTTACAATCATGGCGGAAGTTGAAGGGGCTGCAGAACATCCATCATATTGCCAAAACAGAAGCAAGAAAAAGAAGGGGAAGGTTTCAAACACTTTTGAATGGTCAGATCTTGTGAGAACTCACTCACTGTCACAAGGACAGTGCCAAGGAGATGGTATGAACCCATTCATGAGAAATCTGCTGTCATGACCCAATTACCTCCCACCAGTCCCCATCTTCAACATTAGGGGTTACAATTTAACATGAGATTTGAGTGTAGAAACAGATATAAACCATATTAATATATTAAATACAAGAACGGTGTTTTCCTCAGTAAAATGTTGATACCTTTTGAAAAAACTTGGATTTATAAATGTTCTATATTCATTGCATAAACATCAAAATATTCCTGAATTATATGAGTGAATGCAATTTTTAAAGTTCAACTAATTTCCAAGAAACATTGTCATGCCTACTAAAAGATTATTTTATTAAAAGTTAAATGACCATGAAATTTAGATAAATGGAGAATGAAAAATTTACTACTTTATTATTACCTCTTATCCAACTCTTTCATCTCTGTGTAGTTTTTATGATTTGCTGATTTAATCTGGAAGTTTTCTATAATCAATGTAGGCAAAAAATAGAAATTCATTTTCTCAGCATACTTTTCAAAATAAAGATTAAATAAAATAAGGTAACCAATTATTTATATAAAGATGCAAATAACTTCATTTGTAAAGTTATTCAGTATCTGTTTGCCTTTGCATATTTAATGAGTGTCAGACTCAGATAATTGAAATAATTATGTTCCTCAGGTTGGCACATGTTTTTCATATGTCTATTTGCAGGCCCTATCTTGTTTAATTTATCAAAATATTCCAATCCTTCCAAACTGTTATAACCTCAAATGCTATCATCCTGGCTCAAACTATCATTTCTCACATGGGTTAATGTGTTATAGAATATCCCTTAGGGCTCTGCACTGGTCATGCACTGCAAATGAAATGTCTTCCCACATATGCTAACAAATAAGGGCTCATTTAATTTCTTCGAGACTTTGCTGAATTGTTTAGCTCTCAACATCGAAAATTTTACTTTGCAGCTGGATACAGTAGCCCATGCCTGTAATCCCAGCACTTTGGGAGGTTGAGGCAGGTGGTTCACTTGAGGTCAGGAGATCGAGACCAGCCTGAACAACATGGTAAAATCCTATCTCTATTAAAAATACAAAAATTAGCTGGGCATAGTGGCACATCCTGTAATCCCAGCTAGTCAGGAGGGTGAGACGGGAGAACTGCTTGAACCTTGGAGGCAGAGGTTGCAGTGAGCCGAGATTGTGTCATTGCTCTCCAGCCTGGGCGATAGAGCAAGGCTCTATCTCACAAAAAAATTTACTTTGCAATCCACCTCTGGCAAAACTGCTTATTTTGCTCTATCTTTTAGTAGAAGATACTGTTAACTTTCTATATAACTTACATAGTTTGTGTCTATTATCTGTTGACTTGCAGCCAACCTTGTTTGTCCCTTATTTTTTAGTTATGCTAAAGTGCCTAGAATGTCTAACCCACAATAGGCATACTAGAGTGAATGAACGAAGCTTTCACCTTATGCCAATCATGTATTTTACTAAGACTTCTGGTTCACTATTTTATCTATAGATATATCAGCGTGACACCATCAATATAAGAGACAAATATGATCAGACTCTACTGTTTTCTTACTTCCAAGATCATTCTACAATGCCCTATTCTGTGGGGAACTATATATATATATACACATATATACACACACGCACACACATATATATAATTTAACTTTTAACTTCTTATTCTTTCCATATTTTTATCCTAAATAATACCTGGCCTTCATTCAATCATACTGTTTTTCCCAAAGCTTTTTCAAATGGAAGGTGTTTTTACTGGCATTACCCACAAAATTTCCCATTATCATTATGAATCATCCTCATCAGAGTCTGACATAAGGTCATATATGAGATGGGATCTTCCTTATTTTACATTGTGCCTTCCAGATCATTTTTTCTTCAGTAATAAGAAAAGCCAGCTCCTCTATGATGTATGCATTTATTGAAGTCACACCTATGCAACAAATTGTAAGTACTAAGCGTTATGATCAGAATTGTATACACTTTATAGTTCATGAAACACATATATACCACATTCCATTTTTCCTCTTTATGTACATTTACTAAACTTTGCTTATTCACCATCATTCCTTGAAGTATTAATATCTTCTGTGAGTCTATTCACCATTCAGAGTGACCTTTAAAACCAGACAAAAATAGATACACACCCACATTATGTGTTTTCTGGGCTATTTCCCATGTGCTATAGACTGAATTTATGTCCCCACAACATTCCCTTATTGAAATCTAATCCTCAATGTGATGATATTTGGATGTGGGGCCTTTGTGACGTGATTGGGTAATGAGGGTGGACCTCATATCAGTGAGATTATTGAACTTATAAAAGAGACCCCAAAGAGCTTCCTGGCTCCTTATATCATGTGATGACACAACAAGAAGATGACAGTCTATCAACTGGAAGTGGGACCTTATGTGACACAAAATCTGCTGGTGCCTTGACCTTGAACTTTCCAGACTCCAAAATGATAAGAAATAGTTTTCTGTTGTCTATAAGCCACCAAGTTTATGGCATGTGGTTATAGCAGCTCAGATAAACCAAGATCAGGTACCAGGTGATGGGTAGAGCCTGGAAGAGTTTCGAGTTACATGCTGAAAGTGTCTACACAGCCGTGAGTGAAACTTTAAGATATTTCTCAAGAGAACTCAAAAAGAAAAATTACAGAGAATGCCTCAATATTTTAAGAGAATACCTAAGTAATCTTGAACAGATGTTTGTAGAAATATGGATAGTAAAGGGCCTTCTGATGAGCACTCAGAGTGCAAAGGAATGTTTTTGGAAACTGAAGAAATATCATCTTTATTATAATGTAGCAAACAACTTGGCAGGATTGGTTTTGTTCCATATTTTTTGTGGAAAGTAGAATTTATCAGTGATGAAATTGCATATCTAGCTGACAAAAGTTCTTACCCAAGTGTTGAAAGAGCAGCATGGTTCTTCCTGATTGCTTATAATAAAATGCAAGAAGAGAGAAGTGCCATAACGACAGTGATTTTAATCAAAATGAAGACAGAACGTAAAGATTGGGAAAACCCTCGGTATATTCATATTACAATGAATGAGATTGTACATTTTTCCAAAGAGTCTCTTTGGGAAAGAACACTAAGGGTATGGCCAAGTGGCTGTTTAATAAGGAGATGAGTGTGGATCAGCCGTCTAAACAGAAGCCAGGAGCTATTATCCAGGACAATGGAATAATTACCCTGAAGGCAATTTAAGGATTATTAGGACTACCTCTCTTTCTACAGGCTCAAAGTACAAGGGCCTTTGGGGAAGAGTGGTTCCAAAGGAGGGACTTTCAGAGCCTATGGGGCCTCAGTTTGCCTCAGTGCCTTGCTCTCTGGCATTACATCCAGCTGCCCCAGGTAAAGCTTAGGTGGGCCTTCATGCAGCATAGGCTGCGTTGGCCACCTCTCTGAAGGGCACAGACAGAAAACTTTGATGGTGTCTGCATGTTGCCAACTCCACAAGCTCACAGATAATAAAAGCCCTGGGAACAGAGTTGCTTCCACTTAGAATTCAAAGGATGAGACTTAAGTCCTACAGAGCCAATGGGTGATCTTCACCCTAGTGGTCCTGCAGGGCAGAACATTGAGCTAGAAAGGATGATGTCTTAAGGTCTGATGAAATTTGTCCCATTCAGTTCTAAACTTACTTAAGAGCTGTCACTGTTTTTTCTTTTCTCTCTTTTGGAAAAATAATGTCTATCCTATGCCTGCCCCACCACTGTATTTTGGAAGCACATAATGCATTTGATTTCACAGGCTCAAGACTGTAAAGTAATTGCTTCAGGATGAATCATACATTAAGTGTCATCGATATCTAATTTAGACAATATTTAGATAAGATGTTGGACTTTATACTTTTCAGTTAATGCTAGAATGAGTTAAGACATGGGGCTGTTGAGATAGAATAAATGTATTTTACCTGTAAGAATGACATAAATTTTGGGGGAACAGGAGTATGATACCATAGACTGAATGTTTTTATACCATCAAAAACAGTCAGAAAAAAGTACTGTGGTGAAGAATGACTTTATATGCTTCTTACTACCGTGATATGCCATTGGTGCTCTCTTGATTTGGAATGTGTTCAAAAATATTTTGTGGTGATCTGTTAGTTTGTTAGAGACACTCTGTTCCTAGGTATTTCTCATCTGCCTTTTTAATATGAATAAAGTGTCATCTGCTTGTCCTCTTTTGATCTACTTGCAGTGTCTGATTTTTGATGGTCTACCCATATGCTCTATAGAGATCTCAGATCAATTAGAAAGCTGTTTGGGCAAAGTACCTTCAAGATAACTCCGGAATGATTCATTCCCTTTTGGGTCATTTCTAACCCAAAGAAAATGCATATGCTTTTTTAAAAATCCCAAAAAGTTCTGTTGTAGACCAGTTCTAATGTTGGCTCTCCTTTCTCTACCATCAAAGAGGCAAAGTCGACACTGCCATTCTTTTCTGTGATAAATGAATCAAGCAGTAGTTCCCACTGTTCCTCACTTTAGGAGACACACACTAACCTCTCCAACTAATCTTAATGAAGCCTATCACCATGACTCTTTCGCTTTCTTTCTTTTGTATTTTTAAGATAGTGTTTGAGATAAAGACCATAACATTCTTTAAAATTTTTTTTCTTGCAATACCTTCAGAAGTTTTCTAACATCTCCAAGTAAGTTTCATTGTAAACGGACCTCTATTATTTTGTACTTAGGCTTCTAGATCTTCAGAAAATAGAGAGAAAAAATTTATTTTAATCTCTTTCAAATACGTTTTGTTTTACGACTTATACTTTTCTTCTCCCTAAAGAATTTCTTCTAATATTTTTTGGAGAGAAAGTCACCTGGTGATGTGTTCAGTTTCTATCTATCTGAGAAAGTGTTTATTTCTCCTTTACTGCTAAAGGATAATTTCACTGAATATAGAATTCCAGATTAATGATTTTTTTTTCTTTCAACACTTTTAAATATTTTACACCACTCTATATTACTAGATATTCCTAGATGTAGTATTTTTTTATTGTTGTTATTTTCCCTCCATGTTTGGTGTTCTCCAAGCTTTCTGGATCTGTGTTCTGTGTCTGCTATTGATTTTAGGAGTTCTGGAACATTATTTCTTTTTTTTTTTTTCCATTTATTAATTTTTATTATATATATAAAGATGCACAATGTGATGTTTTGATGAACATATACAAAGTGAAATGATTATCATGATCAAGCTAATAACATATCTATGACCTCACATAGTTATTTTTTGTGGTAAAAAATACTTAACATTTACTCTCCTAGAAAATTTCAAGTATATGATACATCATTATTATTATTTTTTTAATTATACTTTAAGTTCTAGGGTACATGTGCATGATGTTTATATCATGTATAACTTTAATCATTCCTTCTCCATTTCTCTCTCTCTTTGGTATTCCAGGTAGGTATATTTCATGATTTTGAAATAATTCCACAGTGTTTTGGTGTTCTGTTCTTTCAATTATTATTATCATTCATCTTCTCTTTACATATATGTTTGGAAAATTGCTTTTCACCTAATTTTAATTTCAATAACTATTCCTTAGCCACATCGAGTTTACTGATGAATCCAATGAAGATATTCTTCATTTCTGTCATGGAGTTTTTTATTACTAACCCTTTTTTTTTTTTTTAATTCTTAGACTGTCTATATTTCTGCTTCCATTACTCATGCATGTTGTTTATTTTCTCCATTAGAGCCATTAATATATTAATCACAGTTATTCTAAATTCTGTAAACTAATTCTGATATGTTTGTCATATCTAAGTCTGCTTAAGAAGATTAATTCCTGTTTCTAGAGTGTATTCATCTTAACTTTGAGTGTACTTTATATTCTTTTGTTGATATCCAAACCTGTTGCACTGGGCCATAGTAACTGAGGTGTATAACCTTTAGTGTTAAGACTTATGACAATATGAATAGGAGGTGGGTTATGTTTAATATCTTTTATATTTGAAGATGCCAGAAATTTCTAATTCCTTTAAGTTCCTTTTTTTCTACTCTTCTTTAAACTTTGGACTTCATTAAGTACTCTTCTCCGAAAATGCCTGCCTCTTGAAAGTCTTTAAGTTATAATCTACTGTTCCTATACTGGACTCCTGTTGATATGGTGGTCAAGTATTGGTGGGAGGGACATTCTATAGTCTTATGGTTAAATTTCAGTTTTTTAATGAGTGACCTTTTACTCCTGGTTGTGAACTTTACAGTGTTGCTCCAGTTACATGCAGATTGGTATTCCTAATTTGAAAATAAAAAAAAAAAAATCCAATCTGTGATGGTTACTACTGAGTGTCAACTTGATTGTATTGAAGGATACAAAGTATTGTTCCTGGGTATGTCTGTAAGGGCATTGCCAAAGGAAATTAAAATTTGAGTCAGTGAACTGGGAAAGGCAGATCCACTCTTAATCTGGGTGTGTACAATCTAATCAGCAGTCAGCCCGGCTAGAATATAAGCAGGCAGAAAAATGTGAAAAGAGAGACTGGCTTAGTCTTCCCGCCTACATCTTTCTCCTTTGCTGGCTACTTCCTGCCCTCGAACTTTGGAGTCCAGTTTGGGAAATCAGACTAACTCTCCTTGCTCCTCAGCCTGCAGATGGCCTACCAAGAGACCTTGTGATCATGTAAGTAGATACTTAATATAACTCCCCTTTATATGTATGTCTATTCCATCAGTTCTGTCCCTCTAGAGTGAGTGTGAATCCTGACCAATACACAATCCAAAACACTTCTAGTCAAAGCATTTCAGTTAAGGGATATTCAACCTGTATCTTTTTCTCTCTCCTCCTTCCATGAGACAGCAAGGCTAGAGGGGGCTAAGAGAGAAGAAATGCCTTACTGAAAAGTATGATAAAACTTTAAAGTCTTTTTCACTGGAAAGAAGTCCTTTTTTATGAAAAAGGTTTTGGACATATTTCACTATGATTGTTCTTCCTCTCTTCCAGACAGAGCCACAAGGGTTTTTTGTTGGATCATCACTTTAACAGTCTGATGGAATTTGTGGAGTTAAAACCCACAAAAGTATGGTAATCTATTTAAGACTGACACCAGAGGTTTCTCATTCTCATGTTATTCCATACTCAGTCTCCTATCATTCATTAAAATTATGTAAAAGTTCTACCAGTTTATTAGTCTTATGGCTTCTGCTCCAGGTATGCAGATCTCAGCTGTGACTTGGTTAAACTATCTCTCCAGATTTCAGGCTGGAAGTTTGCCCTGCAACCTCAGCTCTCTCATAAGTTGAAAAAAGTAATTGAATTTCAATTTGTTCTGTTTTCTAGTAGTTATAAGGATGTGTGTGACAACTCTCGAGTTCTTTAATTCTTGAAGGTAGAAGTCTATTTTTATTTCTTCTATTTACAATGTAAATTTGAAATTTGAATTCGCTTCCCAAAGATATTGATTTGCACCTAGCTTATTGTTCCCAGTTTTCATTTATTCACACATTTCTTCTATTTATTTATTCATTTATTCCATGTTACTGAGCTCATATCACATGCTGAGTGGTGTTCTAAATTCTGGTATTGAAAGATAAATGATATATATATATACACTTAATAAGTTATAGAAATTAAAATACTCAATAAATAATTTACTCAAGAAGGGCAAGACAACAGTTACTTAAATATTTGCATGTTCACCTTTTAGTTTAATGTAAAATTGTTCATTTTACTAAAAAAGACTTATTTGCATAAGCCTTTCTTAAAAGCTTATTTATTACATAAAAGGTTATAAAACCATATGCATAAAATTCAATGTAACTCACCCATCAACTAATTCAAATTTTTCCATGCTAGTATGTTGGTTGAACTTTTTAATTTTATTGTGTATGAAGAGATAATTTACTATGCAATTTAATAATACAAGCAATTTTTTATAAAACTTAGTTTTTTTATTCTACTTTAAGTTCTGGGATGCATATGCAGAACATGCAGGTTTATTATATAGGTATAAGCAGAATTATTAACATAAAACTTCTAAAGAGACAAACATGTTTAAAAGCTATTGTTTGAATATATAGCATTATGTTAATTTTTATATGAATCTTAACTATATTCATGAAGTATGGTGAAAAATGTACTGGACTCCTATTCAAATATTCACCATTTGCTAAGCTTCCGAGTGTAAACAGGTTCAACATGGAATTGTCAGAGATTCCTTATACATTGTTTGTGGGTGTATAATTCAGGAAACTCCTTTGAGGTAGAGTTTTATGTTTAATATAGCAAAAGATGCATATGCCTACCATCAAACAAACCCATTGTTAAAGGAACTCTCACACCAGTATGCAATCCATTGTAGGGGCTAAGACCCTTGACCTCCTGAAGTTGTACTAAAAAATCAACTGGCAAAAGGCATGTTAATTGGAGAAAAGGCTTACAAATTTATTTAACATGTATATACAGGAATCTTCAGAATGAAGACTTAAAGATACAGGGGAAATTGTCCATTTTTATGCTTAGTTTTAACAAAGTATGGGCAACTTGTGTTGAAACATAATTTACCAGAAAGAGTACAATCTAATGCTAATCAAGTGTGGGAACCCAGCAAGCCCTCTCTGTCTAGATCCTTCTTGGCCTTTCTGAATATGCATTCCTTCCTCTGGGTGTGGGCATGACCATCACTGGAATGGTGGTAATATGACCCACACTCAAAGAAGGTAAAGTCAGATAATTTATTTATGGCCAGTTATCACACAGAATATTTTTAGGCTTTATGGCTAGCTTTCAAGACAAGGGGTGTTCTGGTTTCTATGACCTGCATTGGGGGAAGGACCCTAATGCTCTGGCTAGCTTTGGGGGAGAATGGGAATGAAAGACAGGAGAGCAGAAGAAAGTCAGAGATAAAACTTTGGTCTCTGAGGTTGCTTCTGAGGCCTTCATTTTGGATATTGTTTTCTGAGCCGCAGAATTTTATATATATGCATTGTTTACGATAGCTAAAAAAAAAAAAAGAAAAGAAAGAAAGAAACCTAAGGTTCATCAGGAGGAGAAAGGTTTAATATATTGCTATATATTCATAATTTTAACACCATATAACAAATATCACAATGAATAGTTACATAACTATGTATGAATATAGATAAATGTCAATAACAGAATACTGAGGAAAAGCAAGTTTAAAAATGACATGAAATTTGATATTATTTATATGATGATAAATGATGTACAAATAATGGTATATTTTGTTTTAAGTTACATATGTAAGTAGTATGTATACATTTATAAAAACTACATTCAGGATAGTAGTTGTCTCTGTAGAGGAGGTAGGGGTGTGGGGGTTGGGAAGAGTAGAAGTGTGATGCTTTATTTGTTGTACTAGTGGTGAGTCAAGAATGTTTCATGTGTCATTTTGTAAGTCCATTTTTATAGAAATATAAAAATAAATAAAATGGTAAAAATTACAAGTTCTCTGAGTATTAGCTTCTTCATCTATAAAAACTGTTCTATTCACTTTACTTGGTTTTTCTGAGTAACTGGGTAATGTATGATGAAATAATTAAAGATATTGAAATGTAAAGTGTTATAATAATTTGTATAAAAATATATGCACAAAGAAAATGTATTTCTATATAAACATAGAAATACAAATGTAAAAGGCTAGAATTTTTCCTTAGAGTCTCAGAGTACTATTAAGTGTCAAATTTTGTAGGTAGCTTTGTTACTTCAGTGGCTAGGTTTTAAGAAGATTTAACATTAATAGTTTATCAGACATTTTTAATTTTTATTCTAGAACCTTAAATTCAACATGAATAAAAGTGAATTCTTGTTCTCTTTATAAATGCATCATGGATATTTATCATAGTTAACTAAAAATTGTTTATTATATCTAGCACAATTTCCTAATTTTTCCTTTGATTCAATGAAAGTAATTTATTTTAGAATTGTATTATTTTGTTTTACTTTGGACAGTGCAAGTTTTCAATTCCTATCAATATGCATCAGATTACAAGAAAACACAAGCACAAGTTGACTGATAGTCAAAGAGAAATAAAATAATATTTTTCAGAACCAAGAAATATAATAATGTAGTTAATTTTTACAATTTTCCATGTATATTATAATAAATCCATTGCAAATTAAAAATTACTCATTAGCTTACAGATCAACAAATACTTTTCTACATTGTTTAAACAGGGGCAGGGAGAAATGACAATATCCTTTTGTCCAAGAAACCCTATTTAATTTCCTAGATACATGGACATTTTCTCAGCCTGCCTTTAAGGATCTCAAATTTGTTAGAAGAATGCTTTAATAATTAATATGGGTCCATTAAAGACTAACTTATTTTTTCCCTCTTTTCATTGATTCTCAAATTTATGTCAGGCAATATATAACGGTAATGATTAAAAGCGGGTTTACTACCATTTTGGATTCATAAAATGTGGCTATTGTGCTAGAAGGGAAATATAAACTTAAGGACATGGAGGAAGTGGATACAAAACGTATAGAACTTTAAATAATAGAGCACCATATTTTAAAAATTATTAGAGTCAACAGCTTTCTTTGCTACTTGAAGTCATAGAAGTTGTTTATCAGAACAATAGATTTTCTTTAATTCTATTTTTGGATATATTCTGTTTTAATGACTGGTGAAAAATGTTGCAGGAAATTATCTACTACCACTGCTGTGTCTATTGCAGTTGCTGTCATATTTAATTCTTGATAAGCATGTAATTAAATAGTGTCATTACCACATCAAATAGAAATAAGACAAGGTGATTCAATGTTTGAAAAATACACGCACGCACAAATAGAAAGCACAAAGTTAACTTCCTGGTGGAGACTCGGTGCCAGGTGTTTAGCAAGAGTAATCTTGCAGAGTAAAGACCTCAAGAGCACCAGACATTAAAATCTTTTCTACTCAGCAAATTGGAAAGCACAATTATTACCAACCCTTTGCTATTAAAACATCATCAAAAATGTTTATAGAATATTATTCACTGAGAACTTCATAGCAGTTTCCCAACAATAACCCTGACCATATTAATGCATAGGGAATATTAAGGTTGACTCCTTCAAACCAATAAAAAGCCAATGTAATAAATCATGACTCCAGAGTGAACACAAAATAACCCTTACTGGCCATATGATGTTAACGTAGACATAAAATATTTCCTTCCTACTCAGCAGTACATACTGGACCACATACCATGAGGAAAATACAAGTTAGAAATTCCTTTACAGAATAAAACAAACATAGAAATACATGAGTGCCTTACATTTTCCCCATGTTTTTGGTTTATATAAATATTTTAACACATGAGCATATTAAGAAAATATCCACTGTGCATGGTATTGACTAATTTAATCATCACAGCAAACCTTCAAGAAATGCATAAATAACCCCTATCCATTAAAAAGAAAAAAAGAAAAGGGAGACTTAGATTAAATAACTTGTCTAAAGTCATATTGCTGCAAGTGAAAAAGCCAGGTTTGCCTTATCATCTTTTTGGTTTTGTTAATTTATTGTTGTTTTGCTGTTATTTTTATTGCATATTGGGATTGTTTCTTCATTGATCTTGTTTGGCAAGGAATCTCTTAGCCATTTTAACGTTTGGCAAGGAATCTCTTAGCCATTTTAACTAAGTCATAGAGAAACATATTTGTAGGCAATCGATGCATTTAGAACAAAGCTACTGATTGAGACTGAATCCTGCTCCATAAAGTCCATCTGGGTGAAAATGTGAAAGAAACGGGAACCTTGCTGGAAAATGAGAATAGCTGAAGGTTTAGAAACTGATTTTTCAAGGAGTGGCATATTGGGATCAGGTACGGATGATCAACTTGTCTTCTTGTATAAGATTGAGATACAGGAGAAGACCTGGGTTAGTGATAACAACTGGTCTCAGCCTTGGTCCACTAATATCCATGGCCTCTTTAGTCCAAGATATAAAACATGGGTCCTGCCTGAAGTCTTATTTCCTTGTTAAAATTGCAGCATTCCATTCTTATAATTCTCTTCTATTATTTTCTATATAGAATGCTCAGTTTTTACCTCATTTAGTACTTTTGAAGTTTCAACTTACAAAGAAATAAAACTTTCCCTCATTAATTGCCTAAAATGATGTTATCTTTAAACACAAGTAAGTCTTAATAGTATAATAATGTAATGCCATTTTTACTGCTGGAAACATATATTATTGGTCGTTATTTTAAAAATTAGCTACTAATTAAGAAAATATGATCTCACTGTTGTTTTGTGTTTCTGTAGCTTCTTTAAAAAATCTCGAAGTTATAAATAAAACAATATTAAACACAAAGGAAAAATAATTTCAGAGATTTACACTTGATTAATAGAGAGTTTAGTTATTATATATATCATGAAAATACTTACACATCACTAAAAATAATATCTAATATATACAACTTTTATAATTAGTAATATTAAGTTATCTAGTGAATTTTAATTAAACATTACTTTATCTATAAACTTTTCCCTTGAGATTAGATGGTACATGGAATCTACAATTACTGTGAAAGCATAGTTATGGAAAAAAACAGTAAAGATATCAATAGTGTGGTACTGGTGTATCACATTGTATATGTTCATGACTCAAAGAATAAACAGAAAATGTTGATCTATCACCCTGAATTCCTATAAGGAAGTGTTACCCCAATTTAGTTAACTGTATGATAGTAATAATTTAAAAGAGCATTTTGTTAATCAGAAAAGGAAAACAGTACATCCAATATGGGGAAAAATAATTCCTTCATGAATGAATGTACATCCTTCCTTTATTTTTTTTTTGTTTATTTATATATTTATTTATTTATTTATTTATTTATTTATTTATTTATTATACTTTAAGTTCTAGGGTACATGTGCATAATGTGCAGGTTTGTTACATATGTATACTTATGCCATGTTGGTGTGCTGAACCCATCAACTCGTCAGCACCCATCAATTAATCATTTATATCAGGTATAACTCCCCAATGCAATCCCTCCCTCCTCCCCCCTCCCCATGATAGACCCCAGTGTGTAATGTTCCCCTTCCCGAGTCCAAGTGATCTCATTGTTCAGTTCCCACCTATGAGTGAGAACATGCCGGGTTTGGTTTTCTCTTCTTGTGATAGTTTGCTAAGAATGATGGTTTCCAGCTGCATCCATGTCCCTACAAAGGACGCAAACTCATCCTTTTTGATGGCTGCATAGTATTCCATGGTGTATATGTGCCACATTTTCTTAATCCAGTCTGTCACAGATGGACATTTGGGTTGATTCCAAGTCTTTGCTATTGTGAATAGTGCCGCAATAAACATACGTGTGCATGTGTCTTTGTAGTAGAATAATTTATAATCCTTTGGGTATATACCCAGTAGTGGGATGGCTGGGTCATATGTTACATCTAGTTCTAGATCCTTGGGGAATCGCCATACTGTTTTCCATAATGGTTGAACTAGTTTACAATCCCACCAACAGTGTAAAAGTGTTCCTATTTCTCCACATCCTCTCCAACACCTGTTGTTTCCTGACTTCTTAATGATTGCCATTCTAACTGGTGTGAGATGGTATCTCATTGTGGTTTTGATTTGCATTTCTCTGATGGCCAGTGATGATGAGCATTTTTTCATGTGTTTGCTGGCTGTATGAATGTCTTCTTTTGAGAAATGTCTGTCCATATCCTTTCCCCACTTTTTGATGGGGTTGTTTGTTTTTTTCTTGTATATTTGTTTGAGTTCTTTGTAGATTCTGGATATTAGCCATTTGTCAGATGAGTAGGTTGCAAACATTTTCTCCCATTCTGTAGGTTGCCTGTTCACTCTGATGGTAGTTTCTTTTGCTGTGCAGAAGCTCTTTAGTTTAATTAGATCCCATTTGTCAATTTTTGCTTTTGCTGCCGTTGCTTTTGTTGTTTTAGACATGAAGTCCTTGCCCATGCCTATGTCCTGAATGGTACTACCTAGATTTTCTTCTAGGGTTTTTATGGTATTAGGTCTAACATTTAAGTCTCTAATTCATCTTGAATTAATCTTCATATAAGGGGTAAGGAAAGGATCCCGTTTCAGCTTTCTACTTATGGCTAGCCAATTTTCCCAGCACCATTTATTAAATAGGGAATCCTTTCCCCATTTCTTGTTTCTCTCAGGTTTGTCAAAGATCAGATGGCTGTAGATGTGTGGTATTATTTCTGAGGACTCTGTTCTGTTCCTTTGGTCTATATCTCTGTTGTGGTACCAGTACCATGCTGTTTTGGTTACTGTAGCCTTGTAGTATAGTTTGAAGTCAGGTAGCGTGACGCCTTCAGCTTTGTCCTTTTGACTTAGGATTGTCTTGGCAATGTGGGCTCTTTTTTGGTTCCATATGAACTTTAAAGCCGTTTTTTCCAATTCTGTGAAGAAAGTCATTGGTAGCTTGATGGGGATGGCATTGAATCTATAAATAACCTTGGGCAGTATGGCCATTTTCACGATATTGATTCTTCCTATCCATGAGCATGGTATGTTCTTCCATTTGTTTGTGTCTTCTTTGATTTCACTGAGCAGTGGTTTGTAGTTCTCCTTGAAGAGGTCCTTGACATCCCTTGTATGCTGGATTCCTAGGTATTTGATTCCCTTTGAAGCAATTGTGAATGGAAGTTCATTCCTGATTTGGCTCTCTGCTTGTCTGTTACTGGTGTATAAGAATGCTTGTGATTTTTGCACATTAATTTTGTATCCTGAGACTTTGCTGAAGTTGCTTATCCACTTAAGGAGATTTTGGGCTGAGACGATGGGGTTTTCTAAATATACCATCATGTCATCTGCAAACAGGGACAGTTTGACTTCTTCTTTTCCTAAATGAATACCCTTGATTTCTTTCTCTTGCCTGATTGCCCTAGCCAGAACTTCCAACACTATGTTGAATAGGAGTGGTGAGAGAGGGCATCCCTGTCTTGTGCCAGTTTTCAAAGGGAATTTTTCCAGTTTTTGTACATTCAGTATGATATTAGCTGTGGGTTTGTCATAAATAGCTCTTATTATTTTGAGGTACGTTCCATCAATACCGCATTTATTTAGCATTTTTAGCATAAAGGGCTGTTGAATTTTGTCAAAAGCCTTTTCTGCATCTATTGAGATAATCATGTGGTTCTTGTCTTTGGTTCTGTTTATATGCTGGATTACGTTTATTGATTTGCGAATGTTGAACCAGCCTTGCATCCCAGGGATGAAGCCCACTTGATCATGGTGGATAAGCTTTTTGATGTGCTGCTGAATCCGGTTTGCCAGTATTTTATTGAGGATTTTTGCATCGATGTCCATCAGAATATTGGTCTAAAATTCTCTTTTTTTGTTGTGTCTCTGCCAGGCTTTGGTATCAGGATGATGTTGGCCTCATCAAATGAGTTAGGGAGGATTCCCTCTTTTTCTATTGATTGGAATAGTTTCAGAAGGAATGGTACCAGCTCCTCCTTGTACCTCTGGTAGAATTCAGCTGTGAATCCATCTGGTCCTGGACTTTTTTTGGTGGGTAGGCTATTAATTGTTGCCTCGATTTCAGAGCCTGCTATTGGTCTATTCAGGGATTCAACTTCTTCCTGGTTTAGTCTTGGGAGAGTGTAAGTGTCCTGTAAATTATCCATTTCTTCTAGATTTTCTATTTGATTTGCTTAGAGGCATTTATAGTATTCTCTGATGGTTGTTTGTATTTCTGTGGGGTCAGTGGTGATATCCCCTTTATCATTTTTTATTGCATCTATTTGATTCCTCTCTCTTTTCTTCTTTATTAGTCTTGCTAGTGGTCTGTCAATTTTGTTGATCTTTTCAAAAAACCAACTCCTGGATTCATTGATTTTTTTGGAGGGTTTTTTGTGTCTCTATCTCCTTCAGTTCTCCTCTGATCTTAGTTATTTCTTGCCTTCTGCTAGCTTTTGAATGTGTTTGCTCTTGCCTCTCTAGTTCTTTTAATTGTGATGTTAGAGTGTCAATTTTAGATCTTTCCAGCTTTCTCTTGTGGGCATTTAGTGCTATAAATTTCCCTTTACACACTGCTTTAAATGTGTCCCAGAGATTCTGGTATGTTGTATCTTTGTTCTCATTGGTTTCAAAGAACATCTTTATTTCTGCTTTCATTTTGTTATGTACCCAGTAGTCATTCAGGAGCAGGTTGTTCAGTTTCCATGTAGTTGAGCGGTTTTGATTGAGTTTCTTAGTCCTGAGGTCTAGTTTGATTGCACTGTGGTCTGAGAGACAGTTTGTTATAATTTCTGTTCTTTTACATTTGCTGAGGAGTGCTTTACTTCCAATTATGTGGTCAATTTTGGAATAAGTGTGATGTGGTGCTGAGAAGAATGTATATTCTGTTGATTTGGGGTGGAGAGTTCTATAGATGTCTATTAGGTCCACTTGGTGCAGAGATGAGTTCAGTTCCTGGATATCCTTGTTAACTTTCTGTCTCGTTGATCTGTCTAATGTTGACAGTGGAGTGTTGAAGTCTCCCATTATTATTGTATGGGAGTCTGAGTCTCTTTTTAGGTCTCTAAGGACTTGCTTTATGAATCTGGGTGCTCCTGTATTGGGTGCATATATATTTAGAGAGTTAGCTCTTCCTGTTGAATTGATCCCTTTACCATTATGTAATGGCCTTCTTGTCTCTTTTGATCTTTGATGGTTTAAAGTCTGTTTTATCAGAGACTAGGATTGCAACCCCTGCTTTTTTTTGTTCTCCATTTGCTTGGTAGATCTTCCTCCATCCCTTTATTTTGAGCCTATGTATGTCTCTGCATGTGAGATGGGTCTCCTGAATACAGCAGACTGATGGGTCTTGACTCTTTACCCAGTTTGCCAGTCTGTGTCTTTTAATTGGAGCATTTAGTCCATTGACATTTAAGGTTAATATTGTTATGTGTGAACTTGATCCTGTCATTATGATATTAACTGGTTATTTTGTTCGTTAGTTGATGCAGTTTCTTCCTAGCCTCGATGGTCTTTACATTTTGGCGTGTTTTTGCAATGGCTGGTACCGGTTGTTCCTTTCCATATTTAGGGCTTCCTTCAGGGTCTCTTGTAAGGCAGGCCTGGTGGTGACAAAATCTCTAAGCATTTGCTTGTCTGTAAAGGATTTTATTTCTCCTTCACTGATGAAACTTAGTTTGGCTGGATATGAAATTCTGGGTTGAAAATTCTTTTCTTTAAGAACGTTGAATATTGGCCCCCACTCTCTTCTGACTTGGAGAGTTTCTGCCGAGAGATATGCTTTTAGTCTGATGGGCTTCCGTTTGTGGGTAACCCGACCTTTCTCTCTGGCTGCCCTTAAGATTTTTTCCTTCATTTCAACTTTGGTGAATCTGACAATTATGTGTCTTGGAGTTGCTCTTCTGGAGGAGTATCTTTGTGGCGTTCTCTGTATTTCCTGAATTTGAATGTTGGCCTGCCCTACTAGGTTGGGGAAGTTCTCCTGGATGATATCCTCAACAGTGTTTTCCAACTTGGTTCCATTTTCCCCCTCACTTTCAGGCACCCCAATCAGACGTAGATTTGGTCTTTTTACATAATCCCATACTTCTTGCAGGCTTTGTTCATTTCTTTTCTTCTTTTTTCTTTTGGTTTCTCTTCTTGCTTCATTTCATTCATTTGATCCTCAATCGCTGATGCTCTTTCTTCCAGTTGATTGAGTCGGTTACTGAAGCTTGTGCATTTGTCACGTATTTCTCGTGTCATGGTTTTCATCTCTGCCATTTCGTTTATGATCTTCTCTGCATTAATTAGTCTAGCTGTCAATTCTTCCACTCTTTTTTCAAGATTTTTAGTTTCTTTGCGCTGGGTACGTAATTCCTCCTTTAGCTCTGAGAAGTTTGATGGACTGAAGCCTTCTTCTCTCATCTCGTCAAAGTCATTCTCTGACCAGCTTTGATCCGTTGCTGGCGATGGGCTGCGCTCCTTTGCAGGGGGAGATGCGCTCTTATTTTTTGAATACCCAGCTTTTCTGCCCTGCTTCTTCCCCATCTTTGTGGTTTTATCTGTCTCTGGTCTTTGATGATGGTGACGTACTGATGGGGTTTTGGTATAGGTGTCCTTCCTGTTTGATAGTTTTCCGTCTGACAGTCAGAAGGACTGTCTGTTGGTCTGTTGGAGATTGCTTGAGGTCCACTCCAGACCCTGTTTGCCTGGGTATCAGCAGCAGAGGTTGCCGAAGATAGAATATTGCTAAACAGCGAGTGTACCTGTCTGATTCTTCCTTTGGAAGTTTCCTCTCAGGGGTGACTCCACCCTGTGAGGTGTGGGGTGTCAGACTGCCCCTAGTGGGGGATGTCTCCCAGATAGGCTACTCAGGGGTCAAGGACCCACCTGAGCAGGCAGTCTGTCCCTTCTCAGATCTCAACCTCCGCGTTGGGAGATCCACGGCTCTCCCCAAAGCTGTCAGACAGAGTCGTTCGCATCTGCACCGGCCCCTGCTGCTTCCCCTATTGGACTTCAGCTGTGCGCTGTCCTCAGAGGTGAAGTCTACAGAGACAGGCAGGCTTCCTTGAGCTGCTGTGAGCTCCACCCAGTTCGAGCTTCCCAGCGGCTTTGTTTACCTACTTAAGCCTCAGCAATGGCGGGCGCCCTTCCCCCAGCCTCACTGCTGCCTTGTGGATAGATCGCCGCAGACTGCTGTGTTAGTAGTGAGGGAGGCTCCGTGGGCGTGGGACCCTCCCGGCCAGGTGTGGGATATATTCTCCTGGTGTGCCTGTTTCCTTAAAGCGCAGTATTGGGGTGGGAGTTACCCGATTTTCCAGGTGTTGTGTGTCTCAGTTCCCCTGGCTAGGAAAATGGATTTCCTTTCCCCTTGCGCTTCCAGGTGAGGCGATGCCCCACCCTGCTTCAGCTCTCGCTGGTCAGGCTGCAGCAGCTGACCAGCACCGATTGTCCGGCACTCCCTAGTGAGATGACCCCAGTACCTCAGTTGAAAATGCAGAAATCACCGGTCTTCTGTGTCACTCGCACTGGGAGTTGGAGACTGGAGCTGTTCCTATTCGGCCATCTTCCATCCTTCCTTTAAAATGTCAAGCGAAATTAAAAAAAAAAAAATGTAACACAGAAAGAAAAATTTCTCTGTTAAAACATCAAAGTCTAACTTTTTGAACATAGACTTTTGTTTTAAAGTATTTAATCTTGAATAGCAGTTATAATCCTTAATTACATTTAGGTGATGGAGATGACTTTGTTGCTTCTGGATGTTATTCTTGTTGACAAATGGAGAAAGAAGAGAATAACTAATATGTATGAAACATTTACAAAGCCTACTTCTCAAACTATTCCCAATGAAATTCTAAATTTAGTAACTTTAAATACTGTATCCACGTATTTTTTCTTTTTTTTTTTTTTTGTGGCCTGTAAAATGGGAATCAAAATATTCATCTCAAAGTGCTCTTATAATTATTTATTTATTTATTTATTTATTTATTTATTTATTTATTTTTATTGTACTTTAAGTTCTAGGGTACATGTGCATAACGTTTATATCATGTATAACTCCCCAATGCAATCCCTCCCTCCTCCCCCCTCCCCCTGATAGGCCCCAGTGTGTGATGTTCCCCTTCCCGAGTCCAAGTGATCTCATTGTTCAGTTCCCACCTATGAGTGAGAACATGCAGTGTTTGGTTTTCTCTTCTTGTGATAGTTTGCTAAGAATGATGGTTTCCAGCTGCATCCATGTCCCTACAAAGGACGCAAACTCATCCTTTTTGATGGCTGCATAGTATTCCATGGTGTATATGTGCCACATTTTCTTAATCCAGTCTGTCACAGATGGACATTTGGGTTGATTCCAAGTCTTTGCTATTGTGAATAGTGCCGCAATAAACATACGTGTGCATGTGTCTTTGTAGTAGAATAATTTATAATCCTTTGGGTATATACCCAGTAGTGGGATGGCTGGGTCATATGGTACATCTAGTTCTAGATCCCCGAGGAATCGCCATACTGTTTTCCATAATGGTTGAACTAGTTTACAATCCCACCAACAGTGTAAAAGTGTTCCTATTTCTCCACATCCTCTCCAACATCTATTGTTTCCTGACTTCTTAATGATTGCCATTCTAACTGGTGTGAGATGGTATCTCATTGTGGTTTTGATTTGCATTTCTCTGATGGCGAGTGATGACGAGCATTTTTTCATGTGTCTGTTGGCTGTATGGATGTCTTCTTTCGAGAAATGTCTGTTCATATCCTTTGCCCACTTTTTGATGGGGTTGTTTGTTTTTTTCTTGTATATTTGTTTGAGTTCTTTGTAGATTCTGGATATTAGCCCTTTGTCAGATGAGTAGATTGCAAAAATTTTCTCCCATTCTGTAGGTTGCCTGTTCACTCTGATGGTAGTTTCTTTTGCTGTGCAAAAGCTCTTTAGTTTAATTAGATCCCATTTGTCAATTTTGGCTTTTGCTGCCGTTGCTTTTGTTGTTTTAGACATGAAGTCCTTGCCCATGCCTATGTCCTGAATGGTACTACCTAGATTTTCTTCTAGGGTTTTTATGGTATTAGGTCTAACATTTAAGTCTCTAATCCATCTTGAATTAATTTTCGTATAAGGGGTAAGGAAAGGATCCAGTTTCAGCTTTCTACTTATGGCTAGCCAATTTTCCCAGCACCATTTATTAATAGGGAATCCTTTCCCCATTTCTTGTTTTTGTCAGGTTTGTCAAAGATCAGATGGCTGTAGATGTGTGGTATTATTTCTGAGGACTCTGTTCTGTTCCATTGGTCTATTCTCTGTTGTGGTACCAGTACCATGCTGTTTTGGTTACTGTAGCCTTGTAGTATAGATTTTGGGGTCCCTATTCCTGTGAATTGATTCTCCCACTAAGTACATATGAGTGACCTATGAATGACAGCATGTACAATCTAGACTTACAGAACTATTACAATGTAGATTGACACTTAGTATTTTGACAGAGTAGGCAATTTTCAAAAAAAATATAACCTATAAATTAGTAAATCAGAATATGCAATGGTTAAAAAGCTATTGAGATTTATATTTGTGTTATAAAACAACAATGGAAAGGAATTTTACCTTGACAATCTGATCAGATAACATGAATGATTTCAGTGAAATTATAGAAGGTAAAAGGAAGCTGAACTAGATAGTCTGTAGGTTGTCAGCACTGAAATTCTGCTGTACTATGATATCATGAGAGAAGCATCAGTTAAAACAAATGGAGGAATAAAAAAATATTACACCACAGCAGCCAAGATTGGAGAGAGAATATGCAAGTCACAAGAAGCATTGTGATGTTATTGAAAACATATTGTATCGAGGACTCTAGAAACCTGGTACTTATTAATGGCTACATCATGATCTTATGGTCTTGCAAACATTTTCCCACTTAGGTAGAAAAGGGATTGGAATTTATTATCTTGGATTAGAAGCACCAGTAGAGTTAAACTAAAATGAAATGCTAAATAACTACTTTGGGCATAGTATGTACACGTGTGTGTGTGTGTGTGTGTGTGTATACACATGCATGTACATGCATGCACACAAAATTTAAGTGTAATAAGTGTCATATTTTAAGGTTTATGCTTTACATACATACACACAGATTTTTTTAGCCATGGCTTTCTTTAGCTCTTTAAATATATTTAAAATTAATTATTTAAAATTCTTATCTAGTAAGTCTAACATCTGGGCCACCTCAGATAAAATTTCTATTGATTGCTTTTTTCCTATGTATGAGTCACACATTCTTGTTTCTTTGCATGCCAATAATATTTTTGTTGAAAACTGGTCATTTTGATTACTATTATGTGCCAAATTTAGAAATGAAATTCTTTCCCAGGATTTGTTGTTGATGCACTTACTATAATTCTTTGTTTAATATCTTTTCTGAACAAATTTTGTAAACTCTTTACTCTGTCATGTGGAGTCACTGCAGTAGTTTCTGTTAGCTTAATGATCACCTAATGATTAGACAGACATTTTCTTAGTACTTGAAACCAAAAAAATTCTGTTTTTCCAGGGGATTCTGTATATGTTGGTGCACACCTTCACTATACAAGCAGGAAGCTTAATACCCTAAATTAATCATCTTTCTGCTTGCAGAGAGCCTCAAGATTGGCCAAAGGTGGTTGAGTTTAGTGTCTTTTCATGTATTTCCTGATCATGCACATAGTCTTGGGCACACATACAACCCTCTAGATTCAAGGAGTATGTGAAAGGTTTTCAAATTCCTTATTCCCCAAAGCATCTCATTCTTCACCTTTTCTCCCAAGCTTTTTAGTTAGTATTGATACGGCTCTGATGACTGGAGGAACACCAGGGTTCTTTGTTTCACGCCAGTTTAAATGAAATGACGTGGACACACCTGGAGTGGTTTTAAGGAGCAGAGAGAGTATAATAGGCAAGAAAGAAGGAAGAGGCTTCCCTGTACAGAGAAAGAGGGAGGAGGGCTCCAAGTAGAGAGTGGGAACCCTGAGTGTGGAGGAAAACAGTTGGTTATATTAGGAGGCTGGAGGAGGCATTGTCTGATTTGCATAGGGCCCAGGGGATTGGTTTGACCAGGTATGTCATTCACATAGCCCCAGAAAAAACTGCCTCCCTACCCTAGCCTTTTAATATGCAAATGCAGGGCACTAGATGTTCTACATACTTGGGGACATCTAGGGGAAGCCATGATGCTAAGCACATGTGGTGACAAGAAGGTAGGAATTGCCATATTGGATGAACCCAGTTTCTAATGGCTGGCATTTGTATATCAAAGCTTGCTGGCCTGGCCCTTCAAGTCATTTTTCGGCTAAACAAGAAAAGTTTCTGGAGTTGCTTTAAAAGAAAGACATTTAAAAAAATAAAA
This sequence comes from Trachypithecus francoisi, assembly GCF_009764315.1. Classification (NCBI taxonomy): domain Eukaryota; kingdom Metazoa; phylum Chordata; class Mammalia; order Primates; family Cercopithecidae; genus Trachypithecus; species Trachypithecus francoisi. The sequence continues at coordinate 72,471,887 of NW_022681454.1, read as the reverse complement.
ATAAAAAAATAAAAATAAAAAAGCCCTACCAAGGACCCCTCATCCTCTCTATCTGCCTAAAATAATTTTTTAATGACTCCTGTAATAGTATATTGTTTGCCCCAATTGCTATTCATTGCCTCAGTAACTAAAACGTCTGCTTGCCTGTACATATTTTCAACAAATGCCATTCCCCACTTCTAGGATAATGAGTTTAGCACATGACAAATAAAGACAGATAAAGATAAATAAATCAGGCAAAATAAAGACAGGGCTTTAGAGTAGATTTTTCTGGAAGTCAACAGATAGATAAGAGAAGGACAATTATTCAAAAATAAGGTCTATTTTACTCCCTCCACAACTGCTTCCAGAAATGTTTTCTGTTATTTTAAAGTCTACCGCTGAGCTGAGGAAGAAACTAAGGTAAGTTAAAATGCCACAGGTCTTACTGTTCCCACAGAGTTTAAGCCATTTTTCTTGAATGAGCATGTTCCAGATTGCTGCAAGCTTTCAGTTGCAGAATTCCAAAACAGTTAATTCTAGGCGTTTTTGCTATTTTTTCATTGCTTTTTAGAGGGGGAGGCATTTGCATGCATTTCCTCACTCTGCCATTTTCACTGACACTTTCTTTATTTTTTTTTCTTATTTTCAAATGTGGCTCAAAGTTTGCCAACAGAGAAGATACTTAAAATGTTATTTGTCCCCTTCTTTGTGTTTTGAAATACAATGTATTTTGACATTTCTAAAAGACATTTATTATATGCAATTTGTTCATGCACTTATGGAGGCTGAGAAGTCACACGATGTGCCATCTGCAAGCTGTAGACCCCAGAAAGCCAGCAGTGTGGCTCCACTTTGAGTTTGAAGGCCTGAGAACTCAGACAACTGATGGAACAAGTTTTAGTCCAAGTTCAGTGGCCTGAGAATCAGAGACACAACAGTGTAAATTCTAGTCTAAGGCCTGAGGACCAAAGGTGTCAATGAAACAAGTCCCAAGTCAAGGACAGGTGAAGACTGATGTCCTAACTCAGTCAGGCAGAGAAACAGTTAATCCTCCCTTCACATTTTTGTTCTATTCAGGCCCTTAAGAGATTGGATGATGCTAATCTGCTTTACTCAGACTACCCTCAGAGACACATCCAGAAATAATGTTTCACCTAATATCTGGACATCACATAATCTGGTCAGTTTGACATATAAAATTAACTATCACAGATAGTGCTACACTTTATAATCTGAGTAACTGGATAAATAGCAATGTTATTAATCAAAGGAAGAAAAGAAGGATGAGTAGCATATTTGCATGGTAGAGAATGAAATTCATGATACTCTTTTGGGACGTAAGAGTTTCTTTTGGAACATCACCTAGCAGAGAGAGTTCAAACCTGGACATGGACATGTAATCATCGAAGTGAGGTTGAAGGAATGAGAGAGAATGAAGTGCTGCCTAATTCATTTTTATTTTGTCTGACACAAACTACGAATTATCTCCAAACAATTTTGTCCTGATTTCTACCTCCCTCATAAAATAACTCCATTTCTCAATTTCTCCATAAAATCACTCAATTTCTCCAGTTAACGTGATGACAAACATGAACTTATTTTTACACTTTTCTTTCTTCACATTCCACAGCCAATCTGTTAGAAAATCTTGTTGTTTCCACTTTTTAAAATGTCTCAAAATTGAACCCGTCTCACCACCTCCGCTAATACTATCTTGGTCCTATCACCCTGCCCCATTATTCTCTTTTATATTCTTGTAATAGCCTTTTTACTATTTTTTTCCTACTACTATATTTACCCCCTTTCAAGTAAAAGTATTCTCAACACAGCACCAAAATCATGACACACAACTTTTCTATGCATGACCCTCTAACAAACAATCTACATCTCATTGTGAATAACATTACCTACAAGATACTCCATGAAGCAGCCTCCGGTGATGCTACTGATCTTGTCTCACTCTGTCTGCCTTCACTCCTACGGGTTCAACCGCCCTTTCTTACTGTTTCTGTAAAGCATAGCGATGCTCTGATCCCTTGTTTTTTGCGTTTGAAAATGTCTTTGCCTTAATTTCTACATGACTTAATTATTTACCTTCTTTAGCTATTTCGCCAAATGTTATACGTTCACATATTTACATTTGCATTTTTTTTTTTTTTTTTTTTACCGTACCTTTGCAATCCCTAAATTGCTTCTCTATTTTATTCAACAGCGCTGTTACCAGCAATGAATCCACATTCATACAGGTCTGCAGCAACCTCAATTCTTGCCTCCTCAGAAGAAAGAATTCACCTGAGGGGAAGAAGACAGAAGAAGAGACTGAGGCTAGTCTTAGAACAGGAGTCAAAGTTCATTAAAAAGCTTTATCGGCCGGACGTGGTGGCTCATGCCTGTAATCTCAGCACTTTGGGAGGCTGAGGCGGGCGGATCACGAGGTCAGGAGGTCGAGACTTTCCTGGCTAACATGGTGAAACTCCGTCTCTACTAAAAATACAAAAAATTAGCAGGGCATGGTGGCGGGCGCCTGTGGTCCCAGCTACTCTGGAGGTTGAGGCAGGAGAATGGTGTGAACCAGGGAGGCGGAGCTTGCAGTGAGCCGAGATTGCACCACTGCACTCCAGCCTGGATGACAAAGCGAGACTCTGTCTCAAATTAAAAAAAAAAAAAAAAAAAAAAAAAAAAAATACAGGTTACCTGATGGTAACCTGTTTCTGGTAGGGTCGGGGGAGGGGGGTTCCTCTCCTGTTCTGCTCATGCCTAACTAGCTACCGACTGTAACAGTACTTTTCAGCATCTTGACTGTATCAGTTTTCTAGGGCTGCCGCAACAAATTAACACAAACTTGGTGTCTCGAAACAACAGAAAATTAACTTTTCACACTTCCAGAGGCCAGAAATACAAAATCAAGGTGTCAGCAGAGTTGGTCCCTTCTGAAGATTATGAGGGACAACTTATAGTCCGCCTGTGTCCTAGCTTCTAGGGGCTATTGTCGACCCTTGACATTGACATTGGGTCTTTATAAATCTTATTTCTGTTTTCATCTTCACGTGGCTGCTTTCTTTCCGTGATTCTGTTTTCCCATCGTCTTGAAAAAACAACTGATACTGAATTTTGCATCCCCTCCCCCTACCCAAAAAATCCAACATGATGTCATGTGGAAATTTTAAACTTAGTTACATCTACAAAGAACCCTTCCTCAAAATAAGGTCACATTTACAGGTACCCGGGGTTACAGCTTGGAGATATCTTTAGTGTGGAGTAGACATAAGTCAATCCATTATTTCACTTAGTATGAATTCATTTATTTGTTAATTCTCAGTTTCCTTCCACTGAATATCAAGTGCATGACAATAAGGATTTTATGTGTTTTAATTATATTTGTGACTTGACCAATTTCTGACACACAATGAAAGCTTAAAAAACAAATGTTGAATAAATATAAGAAAATGTGGAAAGTGCATAGGGATTATCAGTATAATTAGAGTCAAAAGTAGAAAAATCGGGGAAGCCAAAGAATTTTTTTTTTGTTTAAAGTGGTGCTCCTGAAGTCAAGAGTGTTTGCTTAATTAGGGAGTGGTTTTTAAACTGAAAAAGGCGTGAAAAGAGGTCTCCTGGTGATTTGTGTATCAGAATTCTGTTGGTACCTGTGAAGATCTTCTTATCACTTGGAAACATGCCAAAATCTGACACAGATTTTGCCTTTGTGCTTTGATATCTTAATGGTTACGTCACTCTCTTGTTAAAAATGATAAAACGAGGCTGAAGCAGGTGGAATACCTGAGGTCAGGATTTTTTTTTTTTTTTTTTTTTTTTTTTTGAGGCGGAGTCTCGCTCTGTCGCCCGGACTGGAGTGCAGTGGCCGGATCTCAGCTCACTGCAAGCTCCGCCTCCCGGGTTTAGGCCATTCTCCTGCCTCAGCCACCCGAGTAGCTGGGACTACAGGCGCCCGCCACCTCGCCCAGCTAGTTTTTTTGTATTTTTAGTAGAGACGGGGTTTCACCGTGTTAGCCAAGATGGTCTCCATCTCCTGACCTCGTGATCCGCCCATCTCGGCCTCCCAAAGTGCTGGGATTACAGACTTGAGCCACCGCGCCCGGCCCTGAGGTCAGGATTTTGAGAGCAGCCTGACCAACATGGTGAAATCCCATCTCTACTAAATATGAAAAATTAGCCCTGCATGGTGGCACGTGCCTGTAATCCCAGCTACTCAGGAACCTGAGGCAGGAGACTTGCTTGGACCCAGAAGGCAGAGGTTGCAGTGAGTCGAGTTTGTGCCATTCCACTCCAACCTGGGCAACAAGAGTAAAACTCCTTCTCAAAAAAAAAAAAAAAAATTATAAAATGATACAACAGGTCAGGAAGGAAATTATTTCTGTCACTGTATTAGAACTCATCAACACTGTTTTTTACTAATATTCTTTTGGAGTCTCTTGCTTCTTACTCCCATTGAATTGTCAGCCTACTGACTCTTCTTTGGTGTTTGAAGACTATTGGGCCTGTGAAAGGAAACTAAAATCTAAGGACCCCAAACTCACTATGCCAAAGGGAGAGTTAAACCTGAGAACTCAGTCATGCAAACACTGTGTTCCTTTTGTTCCCAAACAGATAGTAACTTTACATCCTTTCTTTATCTTATATAACATGTAGATCTACTAATTGGGAGACAAATGCATAATTGACTCCTTCCCCGCCCCCCACTCCTTTCTTTTTACGTGTAAAATGTAGTTCCACTGAGTCCTAACCAGAGCCTCAAATAATGTGACAATTTGTTTCATTTCCTACCCTCCCCACTTTTTTTTCTTTTCCTTCATCCCCTCCTGCTTGCTAATTCCTGTTTAAATATAGAAGTCCTCACAACCCTCTTTGGAAAAAACACAGGTCACGGATCCTACTGTGACTTCTGTTTCTTTTTTCCCAGAGCATCCACATCCTTGGCAAAACAAACCTCTAAATCGATTGAGATACTTCAGTAACTTTTTGTTTTATAGAACCTCTGGGTATACACATTTTATTTACGGATTCTATCTTTCAAACAGGGCAAGTTTTCACCTTAGTAAATCTATCTTGCCATTTCCAACCCATAATCATCTTGTGAAAATTTGTACCTTTTTTCATTGACAATATCTAAGTAAAAACTTTTAAATAATTCAAAGTTTAATTAATCTATTCCAATCTATTATTTCAGAAGCATGCAAGTAATTTATAAAATATAAACAACAGCTCTTAGATATGAAAAACAAATGTATAGAGGTGTATTTTATCCAATAACTGTAATAAAAATTTATTGCGTTGAGCTATAGTGCGACAGGACCATGGGGTGCCATTTATAGTTATAGGGCTCTTTTTCTAGTAGAAAAAATGCACAAAATAATGTAAACACATCAACCGTGATCCCAATAAAAATGTGTTTATTAGGGGCCAATATATTTCAGTCGTAATCCCTTAACTTATTTTCTGATTTAAATTTATTTTTTTTATTATGCAACTGGTATATAATCCACATAATTTACACTTTATGTGGTACGATTTTCAAATGCAAAGTTATTCAATTCTTGCAAATGCTTTCAGCACATAATATGTACACATTATATATTTAGGAAAATAAACTACCTTTTGAGAATTTGGCTGAACTTGTTGTTTTCTAACTTAACATCCATTTAGTGGTAATTTATAATAATTTACTATTACAATGACTTGATCTTAAAAGTATCTCTCTAGAAATCTGTTATTTTTTTTCCTTTTTCTTCTGCATTCACAGTATAGATCTCCACAAGTAGTGACAGAATCTTCCCATTAAAGATGTATGTGAAAATGGTTTCATGCCATGCTCTTGGTATAGAGAAATTCAGGACATAATCTCATACTAAAGGATAAATACAGTCACCATAAAGGAGAGAACTAAGTAAACCAATACAGAGTCAGAAAATTGCTTCAAAGTCTTGTTGATTTAAATCAATATAATTTTACTTCAGAATTTGGGATTTCATTAGAGAGGTTATAGTTTTTATGTAATCGTGAAAGCCTTTTCAGGTAGGAGAAAGGAACTCAAAACCTGAGTGCAATTGGGCTTTTTAACATCAAAGTGAAGAAAAACTATGTATTATTGGAAAAATGAAATATCATAAAATTTTATTCAAGTAGATGAAGAAGTTAGAAAACATTGTAATACAAAAAGTCTCAACTAAGTTAGTGTATCACTTAAAACTGCTTATCTGACAATGCTTTATAGACCATCCAAAAGTGATTTAAAGTAGAAAAAAAATTCTCAGGCAAATGACCAGAATTCAATATATTGTTTGTTCACTCTTTATAGCATTTATTGTTCTGTGGCAAAACCAATACGAATGGTGCGATGATAAAATAAATTTTGGATATTTTCTTGTTGATACATCTGGATATCTTTGTGAATATCAGTTTTGCAAATATTGCCATTCTCTGTCTTTTTTTCTTTTTTCTCTTTCTTTTTTCTTTCTATCCTTCCTTCTTTTCCTCCTTCCTTTCCTTTTCCTTTCTTTCTTACCTGTTTGCTTGCTTGCTTCTTTCTTTTCTTTTTTCTTCTTTCCCTCCCTCCCTCGTTTCTTTTATTTTCCTCCCTTCTCTTTTCTTTCTTTCTTTCTTTCTTTCTTTCTTTTTCTTTCTTTCTTTCTTTCTTTCTTTCTTCTTTCCTTTCTCTTTTATTTCTTTATTCTTTCTTTCTTTCTTTCTTTCTTTCTTTCTTTCTTGCTTGCTTTCTTTCATTCTTCCTTTGTTTCTTTCTTTTCCTTTCTTTTTTTCTTCTCTTCACAAGCTTTTCCAGAAATCAGTGTATCTTCTGACTTTCCCCCTTTAACCTAATACAAGACCTCTTAAATTTTGCTTCAATAATTATCAATACTGAGAGTTAAACTTTTCTTCAGAACCATTTTTTCAAAAGAGAAAAATATTACTGCATTTTAGAAAAATAAAGCCATATTGAGAGACAGAAGCTAGGAAGTCAAGTAGGCTCAATAGTTAAGTGATACCTTTCTTCAAATAAGCCTAAGATTGAATTTGCTTCCAATTCATTTCTCAACCATTGTTTATGTTACTATATTTTATTAGCCTTCTAGTTGATCTGAAAATTTGGTAGAAGTTGCCAATATTAAACCCATGAATATCAAGTTTCTGCTGTTAGGTTCAAAGTGTGTCCTAATGTTTAACTTGCATCACAGATTTCTGGCTCACCAATCATCCATGCCTAAAACTGTCAAATCATAAATATGAGAATAATACAACATTATATAAGTTCATAAACCTCACCAATGATTGAATGAGTTTTAAAGCAGTGAAATTAGGACAGATTAAAGAAACCTGTAATTCACCTATACTTCCACTTATTCAAGAGCTGAGGCTGGAGGATTTCTTGAGGTTAGCCAATCAAGACTAGCCTAGGCAACATAGCTAGACCCAATCTCTCTTAAAAAACAAATAAGGAAAGGAAATAAAGTAGTAGTCAGTCATGGTGGTGCACACCTGTAATCCCAGATACTCAGAAGCTTAAGGTGAGAGGCTCTCTTGAGTCCAGAAGTTCAAAGTTGTAGTGAGCTATGTTGAACCACTGCACTTCAGCCTGGGTGACAGAGAGAGATTCTGTCTTTTAAAAAATAAGCTGTAATTTCTTCCATCAAAGAACATGAATTCAACATCTACTTTAGGTATTTTCAAACACTAAGGATGCAACTAAACAAGGTCTAGAAGAAGACTCAGTAATGTGAATGGGAAATTAAACAATGAGCGAAATGACATAAGGACGTACAGTCGCATGGAGTCTTATGAGAGTCCATCGAAGAAACATCAAACCAGGACTTAAGGTAGCAAGGAGAGATGGTGGTCAAGGAAGAATGCCAAAATTATACATATATATGAGACTTACAGGGTACAACCATGAGAATGAGTAGAAACAAAGTCCCTGTTTTAGACAAAGAAAGCACTATATAGAAAATTCTGGATGAAGGAAAAGCATGTTGGTCAAATAAATGAGAAGAGGGATGGAGAAGATGGTAGAATAGAATGCCACACCCAATCATGTCCCCCACGGAAACATCAAATTCAACAACTAAAACAAAAAAACCCTTAATAAAAAAAAAAAAAAAAAATCAGATGAGCACTTAAAGTACCTGGTTTTAACTTCATATCACTGAAAGAGGCACTGAAGAGGGTAGGAAAGACAGTCTTTTTTTTTTTTTTTTTTTTTTTTCAGTTAATGCAACCAGGTTTATTTAACACCTTCTGTGTCTTGAGCATGTTCTACATTCTGCAAATAAAGAAATAAATACACATTTTTGAATACCCACCCAATCAGGTTTTTGTATAAATATAATTTAACAATTCTCAGTTTAGAATGAGAACAGAAGAAGGATGCTATTCCAAAGAGCATTCCTAGGAAGTTAAACACATTTTTTCAGGAAAGATAGTCTTAAATTGCTAATGCCACTCCTCTCCTGTTCCCCTGCAGTGGTCATGTGGTGTGGAGAAATCTGTCAACTTGGGAGAGGGAAAGCATAGCAATCGTGAGACTTTGCCTTGAATTCAGTGCTGCCTTTTCACACTGGAAAGCAAAACCAGCCTCACTCAGCAAATGCCCACCCGTGGAGGGAACATTCAGACCAGCATAAGCCAGAGGAGAATTGCCCATCCCAGAAATCAGAACTTGAGTTTCAGCACACCTTGCCACCATGAGCTGATGTATGCGGGAGCCCTAAATAAACTTGAAAGGCAGTCTAGGCCATAAGGACTGCAAGTTCTATTGCTGGGCTGGGCTCTAAGCCAGTAGACATCAGAGGCACACAACTTACTGAAATACCAGCTGGGGCAGCTAAGGGAGTGCTTGCACCACCTCTCTCCCCATGCCGAACAACACACCTCATGGCTCCAAAAGACACCCCTTCATTACACTTGAGATGAATAGAGGGAAGACTCAGAGGATCTTTGTGTATCATCTTAGATACCAGCTCAGCTGCAGTAGAATTCGGCACCAGTTGCAGTCATGTGGCCCCTCTACCAGGCCACGTCACCCAGATGACATTTCTAGACACAAAGAACCAGGGGGAAACCTGCTGCCTTCAGCGAAGGCACAGTTATGGAAGAATCCATCACCTGCAGACTAAAGAGCACTTAGGCCTTGAATAACCAACAGTGATAATTGTCAGGCTTCTAAGCCTAAGCCACGCCATCTTATCCCCAGTGACCTGCACACATACATCCAGATGGCCTGAAGCAACTGAAGATCCACAGAAGTGAAAATAGCCTTAACTGATGACATTCCACCATTGTGATTTGTTTCTGCTCCACCCTAACTGATCAACGTACTTTGTAATCTCCCTCACCCTTATGAAGGTTCTTTATAATTCACCCCACCCTTGAGAATGTACTTTGTGAGATCCAGCCCCTGCCCCCAAAACATTGCTCTTAACTCCACCGCCTATCCCAAAACCTGCAAGAACTAATGAAAATCCACCACCCTTTGCTGACTCTGTTTTCGGACTCAGCCTGCCTGCACCCAGGTGAAATAAACAGTCATGTTACTCATACAAAGCCTGTTTAGTGGTCTCTTCACATGGACACGTGAGATAATAATTAGGTGGTATGCTGTGGACCTTGACTGAGACTCTGAGACTTTCTCGGTTTGAGTGAGACTCACCAAATTTCCAGCAGCAGTGGCTACAAGGAGAACCTCCTTCTGCTTGAGAAAAGTGGAGAGAAAATTATAGAGGTGTTTTTTATTTTTTATTTTTATTTTTATTTTTTGTAACTAAAGTACGAACTAGGCCACAGCAGACAATAACATCAAGCAGAATCTTGGAGTCCCTGATTATAGGCCTTGGGTCTTGGATGACATTTGTGAACCTTTGCTGGGCCAAAAAGGAGCCCATTACATTGAAAGTTGTGTGTCTTAGACTGACTTAGAGCTTATGGACTTTAAGGGAACGTAAAAGGTAACCTGGCAGTACTCCCTGTGAGACTGTAGTGATCCTGGCCATGGGGTGAGGTTCCTCTTCTGCCTGTGCATAGGGGAGGGAAGAGTGGGAAGGACTGACTCTCAAGATTTATGTGCCAACTCAACCAGAGAACAATAGAAAACCAGGTAGACTTACAAGGTTTTACAACTCCAGTTTCCGGCTTCTAGACAGACCTTTGGACCCTCCCAGTGCCTGGGGAACTCACTGCTCTGAAGGGAAAGAAACAGGTAGTTGACTTTGCTACCTGTTGATTTTAGAGTCCCAGGGCCTTGAGCGAATATAAATAGTAGCCAGGGAGTGGTTACAGTGGGCCTTGGACAAGATTCAGTGCTGTGCTGGCTTCAGGTCTGACTCAACACAGTCCCAGTGGTGTTGGTCACTGGGGTGCTTGTGTCACTCCATCCGCATGTCCAGGGAGCTCAGAACAGATAGATAGGCACCATTTGTTTGGGAGAAAGCAAGGGAAGAGATCAAGAGTCTCTACCTGACAATCCAGAGAATTCTTCAAGATCTTATCTAGGACCACCTAGGTGATACCTCTAAGAGTTTGCAAGAACCACAGTGTAACTAGGCTTGGAGCCTTAGGGTGTCTTCTAATGCAGATATAGATTAGTTTACAACACCTAAGTCCTTTTGAATACATGGAAAGCTTTCCCAAGAAGGACAGGTACAAACAACCCCAGGCTACAAAGACAACAATAAATAACTAACTCTTCAATGCCCAGATCCACAAGCATTAAGACCATCCAGGAAAACATGACATCAGCAAATGAACTAAATGAGGCGTGAGGGTCCAATTCTGGAGACACAGAGATATGTGACATTTCAGACAGAATATTCAAATTAGCTTTTTTGAGGAAACTTGAAGAAATTCGAGATAACACACAGAATGAATTCAGAAATCTATGGCTTAAATTTAATAAAGAGATTGAAATAGTTAAAAAGAAATTAAACAAATCTTAGAGTTGAAAAATGTACTTGACTTAATGAAGAATTCATCAAAGTTTTTTAATAGCAGAATTGATAAAATAGAAGAAAGTATTAGTGAGATTGAAGACAGATTATTTTAAAATACATAGAGAAGACAAAAGAAGAAAGAATGATAAAGAATGAAGCATGCCTACGGGATCTAGAAAATATCCCCAAATAGGCAAATCTCAAAGTTATTGGCCTGAAAGAGGATGTAGAAAAAAGAGACAAGAGTAGAAAGCATACTCAATGGGCCCAGGCATTGTAATCTGTAATCTCAGAACTTTGGGAGGCTGAGGCCGGCCAATCACTTGGGGCCAGGAGTTTGAGACCAGCCTGGCCAAGATAGCAAAACCCCGTGTCTACTAAAAATACAAAAAAATTAGCCTGGAATGGTGGTGCATGCCTGTAATCCCGGCTACTTAAAGGACTAAGGGAGGAGAATCACTTGAGCCTGGGAGGCAGAGGTTGCAGTAAGCCAAGATGGTGCCACTGCACTGGGTGACAGAGTAAGACTTTGTTTCAAAAAAAAAAAAAAGACAAAGAAAGAAAGAAAAGAAAGAAACGTCTACTCAAAGAGATAATAACAAAGAACTTTTCAAACCTAGAGAAAGGTATGAATATCCACGCACGAGAAGGTTGTAGATTAAACACTAAGCAGATTAAATACAAAGAAAACTATCTCAAGGCATTCAATAATTGAACTTACACAGGTCAAGAATTAAAAAAAAAGATTCCTGAAAGTAGCAAGAGAAAAGAAACAAGTAACATACAATTGAGCTTCAATACATCTAGCAGCAGACATTTCAGTGAACATCTTACAGTCCAGGAAAAGAGGCAGGCATATTTAAAGCAATGAAGGAAGGAAAAAAAAAAAAAAATAGAATATTCAGTGGGACAATTGTTCAAACATAAAAGAGATATACTTTCCCAGACAATCAAAAGCTGAAGGATTTCATCAACACCAGGCCTGTCCTACAAAAAATGCTAAGGGGAGTATTTCAAAAAGAAAGAAATCAATGATAATGAGCAGTAAGACATCATCCTAAGGTACAAAACACAGTGACACAGAAAAACACAAAATGTTATAGCACTCTAAATGTGGTGTGTAAAAAGTACTCTTATCTTAAGTAGAAAAACTAAAACCAATTAAAATTTTTTTTAAAGGCATAGAAGGTACAATAAGATATAAATAAAATGACAAAACATCAAAAAATAAGGTGATGAAGTTAAACTGTAGAGTTTTTATTAGTTTTCGTATTGCTTGTTAGTTTTTCTGTTTATACGGTGCTAATTTGTGGTCAGCTTAAAATAATGGATTGTAATGTATTTGCAAGCCACATGGTAACCTCAAACCAAAAAACATAAAACAGATACACAAAAAATTAAAAGCAAGAAATTAAAGCACACTGTCGAAGGAAATCACCTTCACTAAAAGGAACACAGAAAGGAAGAAATGAAGGAAGAGATGACCACAAAGCAGTCAGAAAACAATAGATTAAGTCCTTAGTTATAAATAAACTTAATATAAATAAACTAAACTCTCCAATAAAAAGACAGTGTAGCTGAAAGGATTACAAAACAAAGACCCAATTATCTGTTTCCTACGAGAAACATACTTCTCATATAAAAACACACAGAGGCAAAACAAAGGAATGGAAAAAGATATCCCGTGCCAACGGAAACAAAAAAAGAGCTGGAGTCACTACACTTATATCAGACAAAATAGATTTCAAGATTAAAACTATAAGAATAGACAAAGGAAGTCATCATGTAATGATAAAAGGGTAAATTCAGCAAGATAATATAATGATTGCAAATATATATGAGCCTAACACTAGGGTACCCAATTATAAAAAACAAATATTATTAGAGCTAAAAGGAGAGATAGGCTATAATACAAAAATAGCTGGAAACATCAACACCCCATTTTCAGCATTAGGCAATTCTTTCCATTGGAGAATCAAAACAGAAACTTTGGACTCAGTCTGCACTATAGATCAAATGGATCTAATAAATATGTACACAACAGTTCCTCTAACACTTGCACAATACATATTCTTCTCTTCAGTACATAGATCATTCTCAAGTATAGACCTTGTGTTTGGTCATAAGGAAGGAAGGAGGGAGGAAAGAGGGGAGGGAGGGAGGGAGGAAGAAGGAAGGAGGAAGGAAGGAAGGAAGGAAGGAAGAAGGAAGGAAGAAAAAAAGGAAAGAAAGAAAGAAAGAAAGAAAGAAAAGAAAGAAAGAAAGAGAAGAGAAAGAAAGAAAGAAAGAAAGAAAGAAGAAAGAAAAAAGAAAGAAAGAAAAGAAATTATTAAATTACAAACCAAAAAAATCTGATGAATATTGATGCAAAAAATCCTACACAAAATACTAAAGAACTGAATTCAGCTCTACATTAGAAATACCTTTAATCATCACAAAGTGAGATTTATTCCTGGGATGCAAGGATGGTTCATTATATGCAAATCAGTCTATATGATATATTAGAGCAAAAGAATGAAGGATAAAAGCCAACTGATCGGCCGGGCGCGGTGGCTCAAGCCTGTAATCCCAGCACTTTGGGAGGCCGAGACTGGCGGATCACGAGGTCAGGAGATCGAGACCATCCTGGCTAACACTGTGAAACCCCGTCTCTACTAAAAATACAAAAAACTAGCCCGGCGAGATGGCGGGCGCCTGTAGTCCCAGCTACTCGGGTAGCTGAGGCAGGAGAATGGCGTGAACCCGGAGGCGGAGCTTGAAGTGAGCTGAGATCCGGCCACCGCACTCCAGCTGGGCGACAGAGCAAGACTCCGTCTCAAAAAAAAAAAAAAAAAAAAAAAAAAAAGCCACTGATCATTTTAATTGATGCTGAAAGAGCATTTGATAAAATGCACCATTCCTTCATATATAAAAACTCTCCAAAAACTGGATATGGAAAAATTATACCTCAACACAAAAAAAGTCCCATATGACTGACCTACAGAGTTTCATACCTAATAGGAAAAAAACTGAATGATTTTCTTCTAAGGTAATAACAAAAGATGCCCACTTTTACCATTGTTTTTCAACCTAGTACTGGATATATGAGCTAGAGGAATCAAACAAAAGAAAGAAATAAAGGACACCCAAATTAGAAAGGAAGACATCAAATCATCCTTGTTTGCAGATGATACTATCTTCATTTGGAAATACCTAAAGAAAACACAAAATAACTGTTAGAACTGATAAACAAATAGTAGTATTGCAGGATACAAAATCAACATATAAAAAATAGTAGCAGTTCTATATGCCAACAGGGAACAATCTGAAAAAGAATTCAAGAAAGTAACTTCATTTACAATAGCTACAAGTAAAATAAAATACCTAGGAATTAACTTAAAAAAAAAAAAGAAGTGAAAAATCACTACAATAAAAACCATATAATATTGATACAAGGAATTAAATAGGAAAAAAGAAAGATATTACATGTTCCTAGATTAGAAGAATCAATCAAACTATGAAACTACTACAAGAAGACTTTGAGGATATTCTTCAGAATATTGGAGTGGGAAAATATTTCTTTAGTAATATCCCACAAGCATAGGCAACCAAAGCAAAGATAAACAAATGGGATCACAACAAGTTAAAAAGCTTCTGCATAGCGAAGGATATAATCAACAAAGTGAGGAGACAACATACAGAATGGGAGAAAATATTTGCCAATTACCCATCTGACAAGGGATTAATAACCAGAATACATAAGGTACTCAAACAACTCTATATAGGAAAAAATCTAATAATTTGATCTAAAAATGGGCAAAAGAACTGATTAGACATTCTTCAAAAGAAGACATACAAATGGCAAACAGGTGCATAAAAGGGTGCTTAATATTATTAGAGAAATGAAAATCAAATCTACAGTGAGGCATCATCTCACTCCAAATCAAAACTACAATGAGATATCATCTTACTCCATCAAATGGTTTTTATTCAGAAGACAGGGGATAATAAACGCTGAGGAGGATGTGAAGAGAGGGGAACTCTTGTACACTGTCAAGGGAGGGTAAGTTAATAAAGTAACTGTGGAGAACAATTTAGAGGTTCCTCAAAAAACTAAAAATACAGCTCCATATGACCCAGCATTCCCACTCCTACATATATACCCTCAAAAAAAGATAATCAGACAATTGAACAGGTATCTGAACTCCTCCGTTTACTGCAGCACGATTCACAAAACTAAATGGAAGCAACCTCATTGTCCATTAACAGATTATTGGATAAGGAAAATGTGGTACATATAGACAGTGGAGTACTATTTAGCCATAAAAACTATGATGGCCTATCATTTGCAACAACATGGATTAAACTGGAGATTATTGTGTTAAATAAGATAAGCAAGGCACAATCACAGAAAGACAAACTTTTCATGTTTTCCCTTATTCGTAGGAGCCATAAACAAAAACAATTGCACTCACAGAGATCCAGAGAGGAAGGCTACCAGAGAGTGGGAAGAATAGTGGGAGTGTGGGTGTGAAATGGGGATGATTAATGGGTACAAAACATAGTTGAAAAAATAAATAATCCTAGCATTTGCTAGCACAACAGGGCAACTGTAGTCATAAATAATTTAATTGTACATTTATAAATAACTAAAAGAGGAAAATTTGATTGTTTGTAACACGAAGGATAAATGAACACTTACCTTGAGGTGATTATTACACATTGCATGACTATATAAAAATATCTCATGTAATCTATAAATGTTTACATCTACTACCTATCCTCAGAATTTTTTTTTTTTTCTTTTGAATACACACTTTGTGTCTGAGAGTGCTCCCACTTTTAAAGTACTGTTGTAAGAGGAAGCTGGAGAAGTGACCCGCAAATCCACACTACGGGGGTTGGCCTTTATCTGAGGGCAATCATGGACCAAGCAGTGAAGTGACTTGATCAGTCTAAGGACTTAGTAAAATTTTCTGGCTTTGGCAAAATATTCATATGCTAGGTGATAGATTTATAAAAAATTCTCCCCTAAATTAAATATGTGAGAAATAAGCATCCAAAATTTTTATATAAAGAATAGAAGGAGCATTGAACTGGGAATCTAAAGATACAGATTGAACCCCAATTCTGTCATTTACTAATTGTATGGCTTTGGCTAAAATATTTAATATCACTTCAGATATTCATTTTTACATTTGTGATTTATAGATAAAAATGTATTCCCTGTACAAGGTGATTTTAATTCTTTTATTTGTTATGTAAAACCAAAATCATTAAGAACTAACTTTGAAAATCATCAAGAATATCGAATATTTTAAGGAATATTATTATGAATAAAATGCCAAAATGCCTACCAAGAAAGACAAGAGAAGTATTTTAAAACTCAAATACTATAAATATAAGTTGAAGAAGAAAAATATTTTCATGTTTATGATATGGGTGAAAACTCTTTGAAATAAGTTAAATCTATATATGTGAAAATTATTTACATATTATAAAATGTATGTTAGAGCCTACCTATTATATAGACTCTACTGCCACTTTTTATTTGTTGGTAATTTTGTATAACTTACTCCTATTTGAAACTACAGAGCCCTCAATTACAGTTTAGAATTAACTATTACAGCTATTTGTGGCTATAATAGCATTTATCTAACAAAATTAAAATTATAATGAGATTCAAACCATTGGCTTATGGTCCAAATCAACATGACATCTTAACTCATTTTTCTTTAAAAATTTATTTAATATTATTTTTTCACAGGCACATGCTATGTCACTTTTTGTATTTTTAGAATAAGCAGATTGTGAATAAATAAAGTCATTATGATCTTTAACATGTATTG